>NC_082597.1:34892216-36208385 GCF_030936135.1 Gavia stellata | reverse complement strand
ATTTTATTATACAAACGTCTAACAGAGAAGAAAACAACTAGATAGCAGTTTATACAAGAAAAGCCTGAAAAAACAGTATCAGTTGGGGATGCAAAGCTATTTCTAGCACTGATTTGCAATAGCAATGGAGAGAGGAGAGTTTGCATATCATATCTACTGCTCACCTCTGTACAATATCTGCTTATTTCAAAGAAGTTTCTACTGTTTCAAGAGACATTAGTAATTATAGGGGAAAACATGTTTTCAGTGGAGTGTGATGATTTGAATGGAATGTGAAGACATGAAGTAGTAATAATGGCTAACATGTCATGGGTTAGTGAAATAGTTTTTCAGTTTCCTTGCAAACCATGGTGTTTTCTCCTACTTTTTGTTAAAATCTGAGTGCAAAGACTCGGATGCAAAGATTGTAATTAAAGTTCAAAGCCAGTTGTAGTAAGAACCAGGTATAGCCAAAATATCACATTGTATATGTGGGTAGGATTTTGCTGCATGGTTTTATCAGTTTAAGGCTGTAGTATTTCCATTTTTATTGTTACCTGAGAAATCCATTTCTAGCATAGTTTGTTCATGATGCTACTAAGCCATTGTAAGTACCTAAGATTTGTCCTTCAGACACTGTATAGACTTCCTGTCAGATTTTGGAATGATTTAATAAATTTATTGTTGACTTTAGCATGCTTAATGGTCTGGAACCTTTTTGTATTAACCGTTTGCATATTCCTAATGGAAAAACTGTGAGGTATTTCTCTGTCAGCTGTTTGCCAGTCATAGATATCACCTTACGACATTTGAACAGAAAGGGATTTTTTCCCCCATATTCCCTTATCACATGTTTTTGCTTCTTGCCTTTCTTAGCTTAGCATTACTTATGAAACGAGGTACATAAATATGCTTTTTATTGTATATCTATGCACAATACAATAAGGTTAACGACCTGAACCTTTTACGTTCGGTAGGAAAAGTCCAACTTAAAAATACTAGAGTTTGATCAGGTCCAGTGAAAGCACAGTTTTATGTTAAGGAGGAAAATAAAAGTATCAAGAGTGAGTGCAGATTTAGATACAGAAGAATATTCAGTAGAATTAATGAATATTATCCTTTTTATTCTTTAAGCAGTGAATATAAAAGTTATATTATTCCAACCCATTATTATTCTCTATATCCAGTAAGAACTGGGGAAAATGTACAGTGATTTGTAGTATAAAGAAGAGAAGTAATGTTTGTGCTAGAATCCGAAATATGAAATATGTGGTAATTTCATTCTTGGAGTGTCCCTTTCGTTATGGCAACTATTTTTTTTTTTTTTTTTTTAACAAATGCCTTGCTCTTTTACTTGCTAATGAGAAAAAGTATCTTCCACAGCGAGTTTAGTTGTAAATTTTGTCAGTAGAAGCCTGCCCTATTTAACATAGTTCTTTTCTGGACTTCTCTGTGTTCAGGTTATTACAGAATGCTATTGGTATTTCTGTAATTTTTTGTGATATTATTAGTATGGTGTCTGAATATACATGGGACATCAACACTCAAGTTAGAGAGAGAAAGCAAAAAAGAAAGCAAAAATGCTTTTCTGTTCCAAGGAGTTAGTAAACTCTCATGAATTCAGAACTAAATTTCTGGGCAGTAAGTGGAACAGGAGAGGATCCTGTTTACTGCAAAGCTCAAATGAATCAAAAATAATTCAAAACAACATACATTCCAGATTTTTCCTCATGAAATTTTTTTTTTCTTTTCCAAAGTGAGACCTGTCCATCCTCCATTAACTAATATTTTTTGAGCCTCACTGCCTCTTCTCTCTTCTACCTAAAACATGAGACAGCTGTACAATCAGAAAAGGTCTGGCTCCATATCTTCTGTTGCATTTCATTTTCCACATATAGAAATATTAACTAAAGAAGAGATTTCAGCCTTACCATGGTCCTTCACAGGAATGAATTCTAGTTTCAGAACAGTTTCTCAGTTTCCCTGTCTCAACCAAGAATATCTAGTCATTTATACAAAGAGAAGCAACTGCCTAGAGATAATGTTTAAGATAATCACTTGGCATGTACAAAGGGCAGCTGAGTTCAGAAAACTCTCCAAATTTTAAATAAATATTGGACTCATTCTTAAATCTATCTGATCCCTTTCAGACTGATTATCTATGATCTCCCAAAGTTCAATACTTTGTCAAGAGGCCATAACATGGCTGGATATGGCCGAGGGCATGCTGAAAGCATGGAAAAGTAACCTGTATAGCCATGTAAAATATGTTATTGGATACTGAAAATGTGGAAAATAGTTGAGGAGAAGGTAGTAGTTTAGTTCTGTTTAGAAGTGCAAATTAACTGAGAGTTGGCACGTAACTTATTAAGAAAGTTTTATAAGATTTCATGAGATTTGGTCAACTGAGATCAAACAAGAGACCCTGTTGTATTGAACATAAAATGAAGGGTGGCATAGTTTATGCTGTGTTTCCTCATCTTAGACGTTCAAGGTGCTTAAACCTTATCTGCAATCTTTACAGCTTTATTTTCTAAACATTTTTTTTTTGTAACAGGAGTCTTCTCTGAACACCTGACATTCCCACTTATTTTTCAAGCATTTGCTTTCATACCTATGTGACCTATGCATGGTCTCCATTCTTCAACTTCCTATCATGCAAGTTGGCCTAATATCCCTGTTTAAAAAAACCAGTTTTCTCCCAAGTCCTATCTTAAACAGACAATTAGTCTTACAAATTGGATTCTCATAATTTCTTTCCCTCCTTGACAGATTGCTCTATCTCTACAACATAATGAAATACATGTGCTTCACAAGCATAGCTGTGAACAAAAGCAGGTTCATAGATGTTCTCTTCCCCTTCCAAGGGAGAGGACAAGGGAGAAGGATAATTTGGAATGCCCCTCTTCAGAATGGATTTTACAGCTCTAGTCTTGAGGAAACCAGCCATTTATGCTGAGGGACATGTAGTCCAGAGGTCTGCCTTTCATCCTTGTGTGTGTGTGTGTGTCTATTCGAAAAGAAGAGTGCCTGCTTCAAAAACCTTTGCTTCTTTTCCACATTTCCTAAATTGGACACACAGGTAGTCTCAATAAGAAATAATAGCTATCTTACAGATATTCAGTTCCCTATCTTTTGATAAGCTACAATATCAATTCAATAATTTTTCTTCTGTTTTTCTGAAAAACTATTATTAGCAAAATTGAAAATGAAAAATAAGTCTGTGACAAATAAGGTCAGCCTTGCTTCTAAATATAATTTCCTCTTAGCATGCTGGTGTTACTATTATGGCTATTATGACATTTCTATGAATAAATAGTTCATATTATGAAAAGATCTATTTCCATTCCAAGTAATGTTTTTTCATTTTTCACTAGAAGTATTCAACCGGAATGTGATTTACAAGTATTACCTAGTTTTTATGTTACAATGTTTTTTTCTATTAGATACTCACATACACATTTGTCCATATATAGGCATACGTATACTCATATATATTTTTATACAGTTTTGAATCTGCCAATTTGAATTATGAAATCATGTAAACAGAGCAAGCAATTCTTGTTGCATCAAAAAAGACTTAATATACAAACTATGATTATAACAAAATTTCATAGCAGTGGAAACATTAACACTTCAAACATGATGTTAGCATGACAAAATCCCTTTTGCAATGTGTCTTTAGATACTTCTTCAATCTTTCAGAATCTCACTTTTCTGTGAAAATGCTGTCAAAGAAATGAATGCAGTATGTTTTTAGGTAACCCTGGAATCACTATGTTTAAAGCTCAGAAACAAATCAAAGGAGAGCTATAGAAGTTAAAGAGAAATGAAATCCTTATGTTCTTTCTACATATGAGACTCTAGGGAGCATATGCTTGAATGAATAAGAAGACAGAACTGCAGTGATTAGATGATTTATTGTTATTTTAGAACAGTTACTGCAGATGAACAGAATTTCTGTAAAACAAGAAGAGAGTCAACCAGTTTAAGCTTGCAGGTATAATCTCAGAGGATAAACTGTGCCTCACAGAATATTTAGTCTTCTGCCATCATGAAAGCCCATTCTTCTGTTTTTCAGTTCTAGATGCTGAATGCCGTACTCTCACAGAGATTACATGTAATTTCAAAATTTCAAAGCAGCTGGGTTTTGTGGCTATATGCTTTTATGGAGAAATATGTACATTAGGTATCAAAGCTAAAAAGGTTTTGTGGCTTTTTTCCTTTCTTTTTTCCACAGAAAAACATTGTATTTGACAGGATAAACATTACATGTTTACACAGTTGAATAAATATTTTACAGGGAAATGATGAATAAATTTTCCATTGAGACATTCTGGGATAGTTGGAAGACATATTTGCTGAAATTAACCTTATGTTTGTAGCTTTTTAGTTTGCTCTAGTACATAAAATGAAATCAAGTTTTAGTTTGAGAAAGCATTAATGGCTGCCTGCAACTATGCCTAAAATATATAATCGAGGAACACCTCATCTGGGTCTTTGGACACAAATGCGGTTTTGTGTCCAAAAAAACAGGAGTGCATTGTCTCCTTCCCACTTGTGACCTAGTTAACATAAAAGGAAATCTGGAAGTGTGGCCAAGGCAGGAGCCATGGCATGTATTCCACCTCCCTAAATCAGAGAAACAAGTCGGTGGAACATGATGGTCGCCTAAAAGAAGCCAAACTATACTAAGTAAGTTCAAGCAGAAAAAACATATTTTGACTAAACATATTCCCATGTAGAGATTTCATAAAAAGTCGTTAATAAAAAAGCAATGCTGTTTTGGGAATAAAGAACATCTCTGAAGTTTGAATACCTGCAAACTAAAAGTACTTACTAAATTGCAGCTGGATCGGAAATCAGTCCCTTTTTGTTGTGATTGCTAATTATCTCATGTCTCTCCTGTAAGTGCTTTCTATAGGAAATGAAAGCTAATTATGGGCATTTTCCATCTGCTTTTGAAGAATGCATAAGTTCCTAATATTTTGGGTTACTAGCTACTATATCCAAGCTGCTAACTTAATGCACAATAAGACCTTGGTATTACTTTCTCTGTTCCCAAGCAAACCTTTCAAGCTCCATGTCTGAAGAGAATTTGTATGAAAGTATGACAATTTGAAGAAAAGACAGTCCATCTCACCAAGAAAAAGAAACATCCAACTAAGCAAGAATTACTCAAAATTTCTTGAATCTTTGTACGCAAAGATGGCCCTAGTAACAGATTAAAAATATATTTGGGGACATTGCTTGTATGGAAGATGACTGTGTGACTGGTAAAATGGATACAAGTGTAATATGCGGAGTACTTATCACTACTGTTCATCTGGTGAAATTGGAATTTCAAAGAGAAACGCAGTAAATAATGTGTGGGGAACATCATTCCATATTTTGTCATTATTCAGTGGACTTTTAGAATGGAACACAAAATTGCACCATCTTGTTTCAAGTTTCTTTAACTAGTTCTAAATTCATCTAACATAAATGCATTATGCACTGTAGACATGGAAGGAATGTGTCTGGTGAGTGAACAGTAATAACAAACACAAGTTATGTAAAAATTTCAAAAACTCTGGACTTCCAGGATTTCTGGAATTTATATGATTCAGTTCAAATTTTTCTCAGCCCCCATTTCTGTAACTAGGTCTATAACATAACAACTTTAACAAGATGCAGTTATTCTACTTGTTGAACTATTTTATCAGCTTGTTTTCCACCCTACCTTTCTCCCTGCCTTTAAGGAATTGGTCTCTGGCTAAACGCTCCTGCCTGTACAAGGACTCTGCAAATGTAAAAAGATACAACATTTGCCATCCTACTTCTCCATGAACCTTACCTTAATGAATGTTTTGGACCAGATCTAGTTCTCAGCCAATGTCAGGAATTATCATTGTCAGTCTCAAGCGAAATAGTCAGTCCTCCAAATCAAATATATCCTGAAGAATTCTATATGAGAGGCATTCCAAAATGCATTTCTGTAAAAAAGGATAGAAATGTTTGTGTTGGTTACCTACATGATATTGTTGTGCCTGACTGCAGATGGGCAGGGCTGTCCTGCTGTTCTTTTGGAACCACTAGTGATTTAGATTAATGGAGTGTACATGATGCAGAAGAAAAACACAAAGCTTACTACATGTTTTAGCATTTCAACTGTCTTGAAAATCTTTACAACTGTGTATTATTTCTTACAGAGCAATTGCACTATGACTATGTCACTGAAATTCCCTATTACCTCAGCACTAAAAACATGTGAGGGACAATAATCTCTTTTAAGAACATTTTCTCATTTGATAAAAGAAAGTTTTTATTTCCTCTTCTAAGCAAGATAACTACTAAGGTAACATGGACAAAAACAGTTTTGTTCATCATTAACTTCACTGGCTCTAAGGGTGGAAGATCTTTTAACTGGTTGCTTGGAATGTGGTTTTAGAAACTCCTTTGCAGTATTCGTAGGTTGTGGAAAGCTGTTGTTTAGCAGTGAAGGTTGGGATCTTTATTCCTGGATTGGAATTTGAATTTGAGTGAATAAAGCTGAGAAGTTTTCTGAGGTGCAGAAGAAGATTCAAAACACAGTGATAAGTAATGGAATACTAGAGGGAAGCAGGAGTTGGTGAGAATTTGCTTTGTTTTTTGGAGCCACAGGTAAGGTAGAACTATATTTTCCCCCTCTAGGAAATAATACTGCAAGATGCCACTAATGTCAAACTCTTTATTGAAATGGAATTTCCTGACAAAAAGTAGGAACACAGCAGGAATGTTTTGAGAAATACAAATCAAAAGGCTGGATTTTCTCATACATTTGCAGCACCCTTTTTCGCTGGTAAGCAGAAGAGGTTGTAATAGTGTCAGTTTACTGCTGGTAAAGCTGTATTCTTTGACAGAACGCCATATATGTTACTAATAGTGTAAGTACAGAGAAAACCATGGCTCTCGAGAAACATGTTTCAGAATATGTAGTAAAAGCCATTGTTTTGTGGTTTTGCTTTGCTTTTGTTTTTTGGGGTTTTTTTGTCACAGAAATACCTTAGCAATAGAAAGGGAAACTCTGATGTTAATGAGGAATTCTACACAGGCAACAGATGATAAAGCGGTGTCAAAGTATGTGTTTCCATTGTGAGTTTCCTAAGGGATCAGTAGGAAATTAACCTAGACAGCAGTCACAGCCACTACATATCAGGCCCCTGCAAAATCCTCTTTGCAATAAAAGCAACCTCAGCTGTTGGTAATATCACTGGGCTGCAGAGAGGATATGGAAGAGAAACACACTGGGAATTTTGTTGTTGATATAATTTCTGCTAATTTTTTTCACTATTATTATTCACCCTCAAGACTGAAGACTGGGGCATCTTTCAAGTAGCAAAGTATTCTGTGGCATCTTGTATTCTATGCATTTTTTACAATAATAATTTAAAATTAAGAATTAAATCAAGGGTTTGACATAGAATTAATATTTTCTTTCTTTTTTTTTTTTTAATTTCTGTCCTCAGGCAAAAGTATGTAATACAGTTCAACACTGTGTCTCCCACTTGGATCATTACAGTATCCTCTTAAAGTACAAGAAAGATCTTAGGACTCAGAAAGGCTCCACAAAACCTTCCCATGTAGATACCATAGTGTAATATATTTTGATATATCATCTTATTTGGATTCCAGACCTGGTAACCAGATTCAGCCATACACTTCTCTGTGTTTCAGCTGAGAACTTCAAGGCTGCCTGTGAAGTGAAGTGTGGGTCTCTTGTTAACAGTACTGAAGACTACAGGTACTTCATTAGATACAGTATGTGTAGAAAAACAGGCATGTTTGTAGATGGTATCTAGAGGAATGGCACAATAGGGAAACATTTGAGTCATGCAATGATCATTTAGTAGGCCATCAGGATTATCAGGATAATAGGGTACATCGAGGAATGCTTTTATGTAACATTTTCCCTAAAATCTTCTTTTTCTAATGGACAAATTCCCTCAAGAAACTCAAAGTATGGCTATTAGTCATTCATGAACCAACATTTACAGTCAACAGCCTTACCTAAGGCAAAGGAGCAAATCAGAAAACAAGACTATAGGCCTAAAATTTGGGAAATCATAGGAACTGTAGGAGATGACCAATTTTTTTGATCTTTTGAACCCAGTACTTCCAACTGGAATAAGTGAACTGCTTGTGTTCCTTGATCTTGGGTGGTAGAACTTAGCTTAATAATAATAAAAATTTGATAGCATCTCTGCTGTATCATCCAGCATTATAAACTGGGGGAAAATCTTGTTAAAGTTTATGACTTGACAGTTTCTAATTCATGGTTAATTATGTCGCTTTAAAAAAATCTGGGGAAAAAAAAAAGCTAAATATGCAAGCTTTTGAAATGCATTTAAAAGCATTACATCATGTTACAGGATGCTTGGGGCTACTCCTATATAGAGAGATTCCTATGTTAAACAGGGAAAAATGTGGTCAATTGTCCAGAGAGAGTGTGAAAGTTCTTGCAATGGTCAGGGTGTGTGAGCACAGTATGCAGCATTCTCCAACTATGGCTTGGTCCAAGTTGAATTTTGGAATTATGAACTTTGGATTACTTTTGGCCCAAGGTTTTGGAAACAAAATCCTTGTTTACTTGGTAATACAGTTGTCATTAGAAAGATTGAAAGCATCTCCATGGAGTGATGAACCATTCAGGACTGTTATGCATCCCAGATGGAAAGGTGGGATTGACCAACCAGAGGCCTCCTCTCTACACCCCTTCTCAGGGCATTTGTATCTAACTGACAGTCATGTGGAATTTAGCTCTGCAAATACCACATGATGCAGCTGGAGACATATAATGAAACTTCTGTTATATGATGAGGCACATCAGTAAAAGGAACAATTATGAGTACATTAGTCAGTCATCAAATCAACAAAATGATATTTTGGGAAAAAAAATAACTGATAGGAGAAATCAGAGATGTTTTCTGTAGAGGTAGAGAGTATTAAAGATACTGGTGACGTATTGTCTTAAGCACTAAGTTGTTTCCTTTGATGAATAAGACAGCTGAGCTGCATAAATGTGTGAACGACTAGAATGAGTAGAGAATAAGGGTCAGTATTACTAGCAGATATTGCAAGAGCAAAAAGAGACCTGTGAAAGAATATTTTTGTTATTTATACATATATCAGAAGAATAAAAGCTACGGAAAAAAAAAGTATTAACCTTCAAGGATAGTGTTGGCATTAAATCATTACAAATTTACCAGAAATCTATTTAGGCTGGACATTTAGAAGCTGTCTTCATAAAGAAAAAAGAAACTTCTCTAGACTGATAAGTTGACTATAATCAAAGGTTTCTGTGGATCTTTCATTAGTTTTCAATGATGCTTCATCAAATGCCCTCTCTATAAGAAGACTTTTGATATTCATTGCAGAGATAGGGTTTTGAAAAAGAAAAAAGGAAATGTAATGATATTGCCCCTTTGATGGGCAATGAGAAGTTGCCTCCTAGAGCATGTACGCATTGTAAAATAGTGACATACTGGAATAATTTTAGAAAGTGCAGTCTGTAACCATTTACTTCAGTAGTGATCATACTAGACCAATATAGGACAAAAGACTGGGCTGACAAGATAGGAATGAAAGAGACGGGCTATACATTGCATGTGAATTTAGTTGGCAAGAATAATAGGAGTTTTGGGGTTTTGTCAGGTCAGAACTTTTGACAGCATGAAACTTACTTACCACTTCAGTCTTGCATTACCTGCACCTTGTTAATCACTTGCAGTTCCTGTATGTCAATGTTCTCCATACATCTTTACAAAAAAAGAGATGGGGGATAAATAGGAGCATCCTGAATAAAACAAGGATATTTGCCAAGCCTATTGTTGTATTTTTCCCTGGGTCCTTTGCAATGTTCAGTGTTGACAGTTTACGTTTTGAACAGATAGATGAGAGAAAGGAAATTAATTCCACTGTTAGTATGCTTTTCACTTACAGGGAAAACATCAGTACCAGTGGTCAGTACAGAAGGTAAGGCATTTTAGACCTCTTAAATCATTATTTGGCTTAGCGGTGACTAAGATGATGAGAATAGGTAGGAAATTTTAGGTTGCATTCTTATTCTGCTAGAGGTTTTACAGATTATGACAGTCCTATATGGTGGAAACAATACTTCAGGTTTGGTCTTTCACAATGGCTTTACACTGAAGTTGAACTGAAAGCAGTCTCAGGTGAGGTTGATAATGTTGATAAAATGGACAATGACACTTGCAGAAGAGTGATCTTAATTGAAACAATTTTTGCTGTATTTCTGTGTTTCTTAGGTATGTTTATACAACCTCTCCAACAACAAACACACAGAAAATATTGCCTAAATTGTAGAGTTAAATATTTCAGTGCTCCAGAAAAATCAGTTTAATAAGGAGAGACATCATTCACCTGATATTTCAGGGGAAACTGACTTTAATATTTTCATTTTTTTTCTGTTTTTAAATCTAGATGCGGTCAGACATGACTGACCACCCATTTTTTAGCACCACTGGTAATATGCCATAGAGCCTCCATAAAGATGTTTTCTCCCCTGAAGACACTTTGATAGATTTATATGCATGATGCAATATTGTGCAGGGATATCCAAGCGTGTTGTGAAAGAGTTAGCTTGGTTACTTCGTTACCTGAGCATTGTTCAGCCCATACTAATATTATCTTGTTTCTCAGACCACTGTACTTCTGCTTCTTTGCGTGGCTGTGCATTTCCCATCAAAGTACAAGGTTTCTCATGTTGTATTAAGTTATATTTCTACTGAAAAATTCAGGTGGAAACATTGTGGCACTGAGGTCCACAATTTAGGAAAATACTGTTTAGAAGGGTCTCAGATAATATTTTTTGACTATTTTTGGAGTTTTTGACTTATGCAAAAGATATTCTTGGAATACCTTTAAAATTAAAAGCTGACCCTTGAAACAAACATTTATAAGAGCTGATTCTGGGACAGATGATCTAGATAATGAGACTGTGAAATACTTCCAAGTGTTCTGTCCTAATGTCTGTATTGGAGACCCCTTGACTTCAAACAAAAAGAACATTCTACAGGTGGTGTCTTCTCTTTTGGACAAGCTGTTGAGCCCCATGCTTTTTCTATCTGTTCTTCTTAATCTAAAAGATAGGCTAGGACTGTCTGGGAAATTGGATAGAAGTTAAATATTGTAAGTTTGTCCTGTTGCATGTTTTTCCTGAAGCCATTAAGTAATGTCTATATCATATATGCCACAGGAATATAGGTGATTTCTGTCACACACCCCTTTAGGTACTACTCTCCACATATTCCATTACTGTACACCAGTATCTTGTAAGTATCCAGATGTAATAGAAAGATGAGCATAAATTGTTATGAAATTTACCAATAGTAATATTGGGCAATGAGTAGAGATCTGCAATCTACCCACAGTTCTGCTGACAGCTTTTCACAGCTCTCTGCCTCATCTTCCTTTCTCCATAAAGTTAAAATAACAATCTACTTCCATTGTAAAGTTGCGGTGAGTTTTCCTGATGGAAAGTTTTGTCTGAATGATGGAAAGAATGACAAGTTATCTAACCACATTTCTGTTGCAGATACATTTACATGCAGGTACAACTTCACAGCAATAATATTGCAATTATTATGTAATAGGTGCCACATTTGTCTTTTAAAGACATTGCTGTTTCAATTCAATACAGACATTCTCTGACAAAAGAAAGTGTTTCATAAATGCTAAGTTAAAGTTGCCTGTGGGTTTGTGCCCTGCCTAAGGATTAGGGTCAGTGAAATTTAACCTTTTAAAACCAGAAAATTCTGGATTATAGAACACAAAGTTGTTAATCTGCCATCTTTGAATAATGCCCTTAAAAGTCCACAATATACAGATTCACACTTACTCTTTGCCAATAAGGTCATATTTCAGAGGAAATAAATAGAGCCCTTGATAACTTTAGGACAATACATAACACCTTTTTTTTTTTTAACCTTTTTAAAGGTAAAAGGTGTGGCTAAGTGAACTACAATGAGTTGAAGCTATCCCCACATGGGTTACAGCTAGGAAGTAACCCCAAATATGTGATGTTTTACAATCCCTTTAATTCCACAATTTAGTTGATTTTTCTGCAGGATTTTCACTCTCACAACAGTGAAAAATCCATGACAACAAAAGGCTTGAATTTCTTTGCACTGATACTGGATTAAGACACATATACATCCCTCTCTCCTTGAATACACCCAGTACTGTCTCAGACCCAGATCTCCTCATATCGACAAGCTGCTCCACCAAATCCTTTCACCGTTCAATATCACTGCACTTAGCACAGTGAATCCAGCTGAAATGCATGTGGATTTTAGCCAGCTGGGCAGGACGAGTAGAGCCAATGTTTCACTGACATATTTAAGCATTATTTTTCTTGATATTCACAAGTCTAAGTTACATACACATCAACTCCTCGTTTCCTGGTTTTCAGATATCTGGAAGTCACTGAATTAGACATTCTGGAAAGGAACATGACTGTACTCATATTTTAAATCCTGGTAAAAGACATTTTTGTCAGGCATTTATTATGTACCACACGCTTCAGAGCCAAATAAACAGTATTTTGCTGCATGCCAAGGTAAGTTGCCAAGAAACATTTTATACAGAATGTGGAGAAATGGGGAGGGGGATTATGTGGCTGTTAGGAGCTTCTGCACATACTTGGGGGCATGCAAAAAGTTTGTGGAATAGAGCAAAGTGAGAAGAATGCGTGGGATTCAGTCAGAAAAATAAGGTAAGGTCAGAAGATGCTTTCATGATTTAAAGCTCTGGGGTTGGGGTCTGAAGTAGATGACAGACACAACGGGTTTCTCTGTATTGCTACTGGCAGAGAGATTATAGCTGCCCTGGGACTAAGCAGTAGGAAACAGAAACGTGAATACCAGAGGGAATCAGATCAAGAACAGAATCTGCAAGAATTTCAGCAGACAGTTCAGCCCAAAAATAAAATATAGTTTTACGGATTTCTTTTGAACTTGGGGATGTCTGCGGTATTGTTTTGTATGGGAAAAGCAAATAGTTTTGTTCTCTGTTTGTCCCAAGAGAAAAGTTTGGGACTTGAGACAGAAACATATTGCCAAACCACCAGTCACCCAGCAAAACGTGAAAAGAGACTATAACTGATGAAGGTTTTGGTAGGGCCTGTGGAAGCAAAGGTAGAATAAATGTTAGAGAAAATGCATCATTCATCTCTGGTGCGGCTATGCTCATGCAATGACATTGTACAAGGGATGATTACTGATGAGGTGATAAAAGGCAATAGGGAACCATGAATAAAGATATCTAAGGAAGGTCATAAACACATGATTCATCAAAAAATGAGAATCCTTAGAAACATTTCAGTTTTCAAACTATTGTGCAAGGCTTCCTTTAGGAAAAGGACTTTCCTAGCATGAAATCAAATCAATTCCTACTTCCCTTCTGTTAACAAAATTAATACTCTGATTGTCACCTTGGAAAAACACTACATAGTGAAAAAAAAAGTATTTTCAAAAAATCCATCAATGACTTTGCTAAAGATTTCAAACTTTATAACATTATGAAAGTGAAATGCCAGATTGCCACACAGGCTGGATCATAACATACAAGGTAGGTGTTTTCATGCTGCAGGATAATTACAAATACATCTCCAGTTTCTAACTGCAGGAAGAGCTACTGAAATTGCACAACTGTAATTAACAGAATAACTCCATCTGATAAAACTTTTGGCAGTAAGGAGAAGAAAAAAGGGGAGAAAACAAAGGAGAAAACAAAAAATACAGATGTCTTTTAGACATTAATTTGACTGTGCCCAAAATCTTTGGAGTTCTAGATTTTACCCAACAACCCTCTAATCACATTTTGTCTCAATACAGTTTTAGAATTGCATGGTGGCTAATAGTGTAAACCTGAAAAAGTAATAAAAATACCCCAGTATAGGATTTTTTAATATTGCCTTTATTATTGTAACACAGGGGCTGCATGCGAATACAATACTTGTACAGCTGTTGTTAGGGAGCCGACTGTAGAGCTAGATTGGTGTTACCAGCATTTAACTATGTGATTGGAATAGCAGTGCTACACAGAATTATTACCAGCTCCCAGTGTCCGGTGATATACAGGATTTCTGGATAATGCCGTTATTTCAGATCTGGATAATACAGCATATACACCATAATGTGTAGTCCACTGTCCCAGATGAGCTCATGAAGTTTGGATCCTCAACAACTTATGTCCTTGGAATGCAGTTTTCGTGACATGGTCTATGTGTTTATTCTTTCTCATGTAAAATATCATTCCTATTATAAAATTCATTATTTAGTAGGACATTATCAACATCAATATTTAAATAACACCTTCCTCACCTATAATAAAAAGATGCCAGATTAACCCTAATATTGAGATTTTTTTTGTCTTCAAGAGTGGGTGCTCATCAAATGTGTCTTACTCAAAATGTCAAAATCTTTTATTCAGTTTTTATTTGTAACATCTTCTCTCCTTTAAATTCTGAGTGAAGCAAAGGCAGAACATGCACAACCTAAAATTGTGAACCTCTGAGTTCACAGTATCCACTTACTAACGTGAATACTTTGTGCTGATACTTTGTGTTGCATGTTGAAATTGCAGTTTTATTTGTTCTTTACCTTCTTTTAATCTGAGATAACTCCATAATGGTATATTTCAGTGTTGTTAACAAAGAAAAATGTGTTCTGTTTATTTTTAGATAACATGGACAAGTTCAAAGTTTCGTATAGGAATAAAGAGTCTTTGAGTTCATATTGCTTATATTATCTTTGGTTATTGTTCCATTTAGAAACTTCAGCCAGTGCTTAAGCTTCATTAAAGTATATAGCAGATATGACTTACTGTAAGTCATTAATAAATAAAGGCATTATTACTTTTCCTAACCATCAGCAAGTACAAGCAGAAGGAAGTGATTTTTACTTCATACATTTTATGAAGTATTTCTGTCGTATGTACTAAATTATATAACCAACAGCTTAAAAATACACACTTTTTTCCATTCAGGTCTTTGTTTACATTTCGTATGTATTATAATAGCATCTAAGAAATAAGAACTTAATGAAACTAGTGATTATTCTTAAACTCTGAAATAGCATATTTTATAACATTTTTTAAAGATAACATGAAACATTTATTGGTTGGAATTAAAGAATCTTTTCATGATGACAAGTACTATTTATGATTCATGTCAAAGAGAGAAATAATCCTAAAGATCCTAAATCATGGAAGAAGAAACAGGAACTAAAATACAGGCATCCACTGAGCTCAGATTAGTTTTCACAATTACCCACAGATCAGCAATCTTCAGAATTGGGTGTATCATCACGCACAATTGGGTGATAATGGCTGCTAAAATAAAATGGATCATGGTTGTATAGGGATTTGTAAATAAACAAGAGTACTTTAAAGAGAGTTAGTCTCACCTAACTGAGACTCATTGCTGGCATCTCCAGGGAAAGAGTGAATGCTGAGAAAATGTGCAAGTTGCTCCTTTGATTTACCTTTTACTTGTGTAATATAGGAGTTATTTCCAGAGGTAATCAAAGCTCAGGTGATCCGTTTGGTCTGGTTGTGCATCATGCGTGATCTGAACCAAGTAATCAAAATAAAATCTAACCAGCAGTGCATTATATAGGTGGATAGAAAGAGATCCATGGCCCAGCCTACCTGGTGAATCTCATTTATCTGTTTTGAACAATGAAAGCTTTAGACTGAAAAGCCCTTTCAGGACATGAAGGATTTGACAATGTTAGGGATCTATGGTTTAGTGCTTATCTACATTAGTGCAAACTCGTAATCAAGCTACGCTGCACCACTATGAAACCGAGCTTGCATACACAGACTGTAGCTCAGTCTACCTCTGCATATTGACAAACTCAGACTGCTCAGGACAGATCTATAAAAGTGAAAAACGTTTTGGAAGTATCATCTTGTCAGTAATCACTCATTTTCAAGAGATTAACTATAATGAATATGAATTGTCCACACTCCACTTCAAAGGAATACCAAAGTAAGATTTTAATATTGGTATCTCTCGGGACCCCCCACCCTCACCCACTCTTCTCTTCTGATCTGTGAATTTTGCATTGCACTTTGAAATCTCACGTATGACTACCTATTTCTCCTTTGGGCAAACAGCAGTGAGGTGAAGAGAAGAACATGGGCCTTACTGACTCTTCTCCTACACTGCTTTTTATGCAGCTGAAAGAAAAAATGTGTTCCTGATTCTAATTCCTTATCTAATTCCTAATCTAGGCAAATTTCTTATCTAATTCCAGCTATTCTAGCCTGGTGAGTGTTGGGTGTTGATAACTCTTTTGCAGTATCTAATCCTCCTTGACATGGAGGATCATGGATGCAATGTAGATTAATCTTCAGAGGTCTGCTGAAGCAAATGTAGCACCCCAGAAGTGGAGATGCAGGAGAAGATGCCAGAAACAGAAGTGGTAGTGCAGCAAAAACCAAGACTTCATCGTGAAAATGAAAAATAGACAAATTGGTTTTAGCCAAAATGAGAAAATTATTTATTAACATGTAAATCTTTTAGATTCAATACCTCTGTCCACTCAGTAGTATACTAAAAGAGACCTCTTTTTTCTTCAGTGCTCTTCAAGATAACTTTGCTACTGTTTTGACTAAATCAAATAAATAACTGATATTTTAAACCTTCACTATTCATTTAAGAAAATCCACAAGCATTTTATTAATTTTATCTTTTATTGTTTGAATGATCTTTTTCCAACTTCCTTGAGAGATTTCACCAATGTATTGTCTTTACTCATTTATTCCCCATTGACAGTTACCTAAGAGAACCTTTTGAAGACTGTAAAGCTGGTCACTCAAAAATTGATGTCAGATCTGTTTGTCTGTGTAACCTTATTTAGATTGTATATGGATTTTGAGATAGCCTTTAATGATATAATTGCTATCCAATTTTCTGCTTTTCCAGTAAATACAGCAGGCTGTGTAAAAGCTCCAGTATACACTGATATAGTGATAAAATAAAAATTTAAATTCCATATTAAGTAAAGCAAGGGAGAAACACATCTGCAAAAAAGGTCTACTTTACTGAGGGTAGGGTCTAATATTGTAGATAAGCTGATCTAACTGCTGCTTCCTGTTCTTAGACTGTATGTCCCATCTCCATTGTGGTGCTGGCTTATTGCCTTTTGTTTCATTGGTTGGTTCATTGATTTTTTTACCCCAATAGTTCATGGTATTAAAGTGTTAGAAAGCTTTTTACATTTTTGTGAGTTAGAATACTTTTTTCTTGCTATAGGTTTATTATAGGGCCTCAAAAACTGCAGAGCTGGCAGAAGACAGGCAGCAGAATTCGGAGTTCCACACTGGAAGCTATGAGATCGGTTTATCTTTAGCCATTTTAATTTTGATTTTTCTTTTTTCTCTATCAAATACAGAAAATTTAACCTTTCCAGGGGAGGGTCTTAAACTAAGCACTTCCCTCCTCTTTTAAGGAGGGAAGAAATAATAAAAAATAATAGTAGGAAGTAATAGGAAAAGTACAGTTCTTCTATTCCATTGGGATTTAGTCCATCTAAGGAAATAATTATTGATGGTCATATGGGCTGAAACACAGAGTGTACCACCTTCACAGCAGATTCTGAGATCTCCTGGGTGAATGGACTCTTCATCCCTTCTCTTAAAATTGAGCTATTCAACAGCCTGTGGACATAAAAAAGAAAAGAGAAGAGGAAGTCTGACTGTAGTGGATTATTAGGGAACTCATCTGGGAGTGAGGGAGATGATTCTGATTCTGCCTAGCAGGCCTGATAGGCAACTGGAGTGCCAGCTGAGAGGTACCTAAGTTTTAGTGGAACACACCATGTGTCTACAAAGTAACGAAATGCACCTTTTCTGCACAGAAACAGCAGCATCAGCAGGAGAAAACATAACAAATTTATTGATGGAGACTGTTCAAGAGAGCTACATCTCCAAAACTGAACGTTATGTTGAACATACATGAACACTGGAAAGCAACCAGTGCTATGTCTGGAAACACAGTAAGAAATGTGGTGAGTAATCCCGGTCTTGTGCAACATACTAAGATTCAGACTGGGAAGCTGAGGAATCATTCCTACTTTGGGTGATTTTAGCTAGGTGCAAAGATAAATCACGTCTTGATAAGAGAGATTTCATAATTATTTGGGAAAAAGAAATACCGAGGCCAACAGATCAGACATTCATTATTTTTTTTTAAAGACTGTATACTGTAGAGCAGAAATGCTTAGAGATATAAAATATCTTTCCAAGACATCTTTAATAGATGAGATAATACATCAGCAGAATATGAAACAGATAAGAGTACCCAATTATACGTGAATACATGTAATAAGAATTGTCCTACTATGCTCAAAAGAAACCTTTCAATCTTAATGACAATTTGGTAGATTGGTTACTTTTGGTATTCTAGAGAGAGTTCAAGAACATACTGAATGGATTCATTCTTCAGTAGCTAGGTTTCAATGGGAGGAGGTGATCACAAAGAATTTGAACAAGTATGGTAAAAAAATATCAATCCCTAGCTATTAAAGGAGAAATATTGTGGCAAAAAATATGTGATCAATATTCTGCATTGTTTGTGATAAATTTTTTTTCTTTAAAAATAATTTCGTAAGCTTTTGATCCTTTGTTTGGGGAACTGTGTCTCTGCTGGCTTACATTTGGAGTTATGCTTTGTACCTGAAGTACAGTCCCAAAATATATAAATAGATGAAGCTATTCAGATTATTAAGGTATTACATGGAGGATAGTCTAAAGTAAGATGAAACAATGCAGAAATATAACCAGACATTCAGATAAGCTCTGAAAATGTCTCATGTTGCAGATTTAAAACACAACAAATGTAAGGTTAAAGAAATCATAGAATTAGGAGAAGTGACTTGTTATGGGATACGAATAAGTCTCAATAGGATAGAGATAATTCCTTGACCTATGGAAAGAAAATGGTGTACAAAAAATTCACGGGAAGAGTATATATATGGAAAACTTTTTACCTAGTCCAGTTGCTTACTTAAAGGCCTTTTTTAATGAGTAAAAGTGCAGAACAGGTAAGAGACACCAATCAAAGCACAGAGTTTGAAATTCTTGCACAATTCAAATACAAACCGACTGTCCTGACATTCGAGTACAATAAGTGCCAGACAAAGCTGTCACCTGATGCTTGTAAGCAGGGCCTTGGGGGCACGCTTGTACAAAGGCAGGGTGATCGCCTGAGACTGGTAGCTATGTTTCCGAAGCTTGGACTGAAGCTGAGTGTCAGTGTGCAGAAGCAGAAAAAGGATCTCTAGCCGTACTGTAGGCAAGGAAGGAAACGTGTTGATTTCTTTTTCCCGAGAGAGACCAGATTTGGTAGAAAAAGGTCATGAGTTTTGAAAGATGATTACAAAAAAGAAGTTAGAAAAGGCTTGTGGATTTCAGAAACTTCTTTTTCAGTTTCAATTGTATGATTTACAAGCAGAGATGAAAGAGGAAAAGACTCTGTGGTAACAGAAAACTGGTTTTCATCATGGGATAGAAATGAAGTAGGAAGACATAGAAGTCTGAGACTGGAACTAGGTGAGCCTGCTCAGAAAAAACTGCTTCACTAGGTGTGACAGTCCTCTCTCAGAATATATGGTCTGTTGCTGCAGAAGCTGCGACATAAAATCAAACTGCCAAAGACAGTGATGGCTATTTATTTCTTGCCCTTATGACAACTTCAAAGCAGATCTTTGTGACACAGATGATACTGTATTTAAGAACAACAAGCTCTATTCTGTGTTGATTTCACATGGTTGATTGCTATTTTCCAGATGTGATAGTACCAGAAATACAAATAGCAAATATAAAATTAGGTCAGCTAAGTTTGTAAGTTACAGAGTAGTAACTTGATCCTTGGACCTGATCCTTTCACCTGCTCCAGTGTTGTTCAACTGAAATCAGACCATTAAACTATTTAGCCAAAAATAATGGTATTGTATGCGGTTGTAAATACTATAAGAGATTATGGAGGAGCGGGTACATGTATATATATATACACATATATATGCATATATATATGGAGGGGGACAAAGATGGACAGATAGGCACAATGGATCAAATCTGTTAACATCATAGAACTGGGTTTATGTGTCTATTATTCAAATTCAAGTAAAATGTAAGAATATGGGTAAAGATAATAGTGGTCTTTGAGAAATTTTGCCTTATTCTGGAGAGGTGGTAGCTAAGCAAAAGCAACTGTATAAAGAACATAAAACACATTTTCAGAGAATTCATCAAGAGGAGACGGGAAAGAGGTGTACTCTGTGTGCCTGTATTCTGAAAAAGAACAAACTGTAGAGTGCAAAAGGATCAGAGGAAGTGCTGAGCAAAGAAACACAGAGCAAATATGTAGTAGTGTGTATTGTCTCTTTGGAAAGGGTTGTTGAAGGACAAGTAATGTGTAACTTTGTGTTGCAAGGCAACACCTCTGGAACATTCTTGTAAAACTGGTTTGATATCTGTACACAAGGAGAGCCAGTTTGGATACAAGGACAGGTGCAGGCCTTACCTCCTCTTTTTCAGATCTTAGAAAAATATTTGTAGCTTGCTTGATAAATAACAAAGGTTAGCCTTAGAAATAAGTCCAGGGACAGAAATTTCGTTACCTGCAGGATAGCTGCAAGTGCAGGGCTGGGTCCTGGATCATGAAGGCCATGGGAAGCTGTTGTGCCCACTACAGCTTCTGCCCTGGTGAGGTGACTGGCTTTCATGCCAGGGAGGCCAAGATGTGTCTGGTGTGCACCCAGGTCTTGTCTTGAATCTGTACTGGGGAAAATGAGAACTTGGAGTGAGCAACGGGGCACACCAGCCCTTCAGCATCAGTGTTTAGTTCTCAAACATTAACAGCCACCTAACAACATTACTTTGCCCTGGAGGCTGCCCAGTTTCTGTCTGCTTAGCCTGATGCTTGATTTTTAGTTTAGTTCTAGTGAACCTAATCTGACTGCTCCTGTATTCTTTCTCCTGTTTGTTTATCACATATACTCTTCTCAACTCAGCAGCTCTATTGTCTGAAGCCTTACTAATTGCCAGTCCTTTTCTCCTTGTTTCCTTCTTTCCCAGATGGGATATTCTTCAGTCCTGTTTTCTTCTCTACAAGATCTGTGCCATAATCTGCTCCACTACCCATTCATTTTTTCCCTTTTTTTTCTCACCAAGTCTTAGATTTGGATCTTGTCTCCTCTTTAGGTCAATACTTAGGCTTCCTCCTCCATTTCTTGCAGTGTGGAGAAGCAAGGTGTACTACAGACAGCCAAGAAGAGACAAAATCTCTTTCTTTTTTCCAGTTCTAGCATCTGTGCAGTCCCACTCCTACTTTTCTGACTGTGAAGACTTATGTGAAAAGTCTGACTTTTCATATAGCAACTCCGTAGCTTTGGTTTACATCTGGACTATATGAGCCTGTTGCCTAGCCTGTGACTTACTGCAGAAGCTATGAAAGAACATATGGTCTTGAAGCACTCGGAAGATATGTGGGGACTGAGCACAGTGAGCTGCCCTGAAGATCTGTTGCCTGTGCTGGCTGGTCTGTAGCTGTGAGAATCATGGAATCATTTAGGTTGGAAAAGACCTTTAAGATCATCAAGTCCAACCATAAACCTACCCCTGCTAAGTCCACCACTAAACCATGTCCCTAAGCGCCTCATCCACACATCTTTTCAATACCTCCAGGGATGGTGACTCACCTCCCTGGGCAGCCTGTTCCAATGTCTGACAACCCTTTTAGTGAAGAAGTTTTTCCTAATATCCAATATAAACCTCCCCTGGTGCAACTTGAAGCCATTTCTTCCTGTTCTGTCGTTAGTCACTTGGGAGAAGAGACCAACACCCACCTCTCTGCAACCCCCTTTCAGGTAATTGTAGAGAGCGATGAGGTCTCCCCTCAGCCTCCTCTTCTCCAGACTGAACAACCCCAGCTCCCTCAGCCGGTCCTCATAAGACTTGTGCTCCAGACCCCTCACCAACTTCATCGCCCTTCTCTGGACACACTCCAGCACCTTTATGTCTTTCTTGTAGGAAGAGGCCCAAAACTGAACATAGTATTTGAGGTGCGGCCTCACAGTGCCGAGAAACTCAAATGATCTTCGCTTCTCTGGCAAGTTTTTATTAAGCTTCTTTTAGTGTTAACTGTCAGGCCCCTGAGGGCACTAACAGGCCTCCGCTGCCCTGACCAGCCTTACCTGGGGCCCACCACCCCCACCCTGCCCATTGCTCTGGGATCTTCTTTTAAGCTGAAGCCGGGGCTAGCAGTCCTGGTTTAAACTATGCTGTAGCTGTACGTGTGTCAAGACCTGCTTCTGGCACTCTTTCCTGGCTGCATCCCCTGGGTAGACCCCAGCCCTGGTTCGTCACGCGCTCTGTCCGAGGCTGTCTGCAGGCCCTGTTAGCAACCGTGCCCAATGTGGTCAGCCCCAGTGGGACAGCAACTACTGCTGCTCCCCAACCCTGAGGGAGCAGACATCCCTTGCTCTGCCCTGGCACCAGCTTGGTTCTCGTAAGTGCAGCTTGGCCAGTCTGAAGGCTAAAAAAAAATCTATATCAAATGCCAGTGTTAGAACAGAGCAATGATACCAAAAGAGTACAGAATCATCTTCAGTTATCCTTTCTTCCCACAGAGCTTCACAGTGTGTAGCTCCATGGCAGCTTTAACATCACGAGGAAGTTATTTACAGAAGGTGCTGTACGTGGGGAAAAGAAAATTCCATCCCTTGGAAGAGCTGGCTGCTTATGCAGTTTCTGTGTGTCCTAGATATCTCTGGTAGGTGTTTGCCTTCATGGCAGATTTCTGTCTAGTGTTGTACTACTTCCCGCAGTGCACTGACTCTTCCAGCCCTTTACTTGGGTCCTGACCTTGATTATACACTCCTTTTTACAGATAATAAGTGCAGGCTTCAAAAAAACCTTTTTTGTTGTACTTCTTAATTCCCTAACCAGTTCAAGATCCTTTCTCTCACAGAAAATACTTGAGATTAGTACACGTCTTTTGGGTTTGCCTGAAAAAGTAATGAAGCATTTGGACCTTTGGTTTGTGGGCCTTTTATTTAATTTTATTCCTCCCTCACAGCTTGGATCATGGAGCTGGAGCAGAGGGAGCAGGCAGGCATGCCTTCAAACTGTAATTTGCCTTCAGCTGTAGTTTTTCTTGGCGTATGAATGCAGTCCCTGAGTGTCACTGCTGAAGTGCTCCCATTCATGTTGTTTCTCTAACTGAGCACTTAGGGCATACTGATATAGAAGCTTTGTTTAAGAGCGTGTGCAGTATAGTTTTGTACAAAAGCTATTACACTGGGTAACTATGGATTGTCTGAGGGGCTGGATGAGTTAATAGCTAAAGACAATTTTCTTCTTTCTGGTTGCAAAATTTTCTTTATTCACAATTCTTACTCCCAATTTTTGTGATCTTACTCTGTTACTTGATCATTGTTTTGCCGTGTTATTTTGCGTAGGAGGCTATTAGCGTATTGTTTCTAGATGATGAGTTTTCAAAGAAGGATGTTTTAAATTTTTTTTCGTTTCTTCTATTTTAGGTTTCTAGTTTATCTCATTTGCTAATTATATCAGCTAATCTTTCCAACCATATGACTGTACTGCATGTCTGATCATATGACTGAATTAGTTTCTTAGAAATCTGTGATCAGTTTCTCCTTAAACACTAGAAAAGCAGTGTGCAACTTCCAGTTATCATTTAGTGAATAAGACTTTTACTTAAAAACAGAGATTTTTTCCCCTTTGGCTTGATATATTCTTCTTTCACCATATTAAAAATTAAGCCGTTTTAAAATTTTCCTTCCAAGTTTTCTTACTGAAATAGCAACAGCTGTTGAAAGATAACTTCTCTTTCTACATTTTTTCTCTTTATAATTAAAGTTGGCTTGAGCCTGCAGTATTTATATCTGAATTTTGCTGTCAGGTATGGGATTCCACATCAGTATGGAATGGTCTTGGGTGGAAGACATCAGCAACAGAGATCTCACCCCGTATAAAACCTACCTTATATGTGTTAGGAGGGAGTAGTGTCAGCAAATCTCAGTGAAATACTTCCAGGCAATAAGATGTGCCTTTGCTAATGATTGCTTATGAATGATTACATTGGGTTCTGAGGGAGTAGAAGCCTTATAAATTTGGGAGGAAAAAAATAAAAAAACTATAGATATTGTTGAAAGACTTTGTTTTGCTTACTTTACATTTTATTTTATTTTATTTACAAACAGTTTTACTTATGAGAATGATAGGAGAGCAATTAAGCCATTACACTTTGAAATCCCAGTGATTTCCAAAGGTTTCTTCCCACGTGAGTTTAAGCCTTACTCCACATTCATGCTGTCCATAAATTCGGCTGTGAAGGAGTACCTGATTTTTGGGACAGGAAAGTTGAATGTGTCTCAATGCAATGATAGCTACATCAGTTCTTTGCAATCTGTTGGGTACGAAACTCAGATGTGCTTTCATCACACTGGGCTATTGCAGCATCATTAGTATGGCAGGTAGCATGTTGTACAGTATGTTATTCATCCTCCCTCCCTCCCAATTAACTCCATGTGGATGTATCACCCCAGTGCAGCAGATCACACAGCCTAGGAAAGGATGTGATAATAGCGCCTCAGTGAAGGATCTCAGAGGATCCTAGTGATGGTAGCTTTTAGAAAGATTGGGAACTTCAGACTTCAGGAGATTACTGGGGGAAAGCCAGTTACTAGCATTCTTGCATCTGCATCTGACCTGCCAAAAAAAGTAAATCCCAAACTATTTACTTTAATTTCACATATTTGCTCTTTGAATCAACTGGTTTTTTACAGTGCCTTTTCAGTGGCAGCTGTATTGAGTGACTGGGAAGATTTAAGCTACGTACATCACAGACAGGAGTCTCCAAGCTTTTATATTTTCAGATGATAAAAGATTTAAAACTAGTTGCCCCCATCCAGGTCCTAGTTGTGTTTCCAATATTTATTCTCATACCATTACCTCCTTCTGCTATTTCTATTTACGCTGCCAGTTCTGGCAATTTCTGGTTTTGCAAAACTCCTGTAAGCCTGGCCCATGACTTCGCCAAAGCTGCATGTAAATAGAGTGTTTATGAAGCTGAATGGCTACTGTGGCATAGCAGTTTTTAGTTGAATTTGTCCAAATATCAGACAGTCATACAGAAAAGTCACACTCAGCAAGGTGGGAGGGTGAATCTACCCTGTATATTCGTAATTGTCTGCAAATACAACCATATATTCTCTTCCATTTATTGAGCTGTGTTTTTGTATGGAATGCAGAAGTGAAGCTGCCATTCCCATAACACACAGGAACAGCAACACAAACTGGAAGAACTGATTTATGCCCTATTTCCACTAAGTTATGCAAATTGGAAAGCTTCAAAAACCTTAGCAATCTGATGCAAATGGTATGATCATTGTTGGAAGCTGATTTCCATGTGTATATGTTGCATGCATGCCTTCAGACAATATACACCCATCTTCTATTAACAAAAGGAAGTAGTATGCATTCATTTAATGATTAAGGACAACCTTGTTTTCAGAGGGAAAGAAATAATTTTGTCATGAACAGGCACGGCTGGGGGTAAAAAGAAGAAAAGATGAATTGATCATTTACTGTGTGATGTATTCATGGATTTTCAGAAAGGAATCAAAAGAACGTATCTAACAAACCCTGCATACAAAACAGGATTAAAACTGACCTAGAAACTAATATTGAAAATGCATATTCAGTCACAGAATCAGAAAGGGGCAATTTATATTAATGACATTTATAAAATCTCTTAAGTGTAAAACAATTGTTACATGCATGTCAAGGTGGAGGGGAAGGTGAAAAATACTATAAAAAGTTACAAGGTTAGAAGACTGATAATTTGTCAAAGACTGGGGGGGGAAGTGCTTTAATTTTCCCTGTGAGCACCAGAGCTCCAGTACTACGTACGGTAGTCCCTTCCTATTAATGCGGCCTCACGCCTTCCCCTTACCTTTCTTACCTTGCTTAGTTGCTGTGTCTGATCCTGATCCTGTTTTCTTGCTCCAGCAATCCCCACACTACTATTCTTTCCCTTGCCCCATATATTATCTTACATATAAATGTTTTAAAGGCCAGCTATCCACATACACTATAATATAGAGTGTGATCCCTACTATAGAATAATATTGTAAAATTAGTATAAAAGCATAACTACATTGCAGCTCTACTCATGCCGCAATTTAAATATGTTTTTATGCTGGGTTTATAGTCAAGACTTAAGTACATCTAGAAAGAAAACTTCTTTTTAAGCAGGGTCATCTGTGATCCTGTAATATCAAGGGAAGAGGAGAAGCCTGTTTTGGAAAGCTGGCCACTGATTCACAAAGAAAGGGTGAAGAACCCTTGGGATGGATATGCAGATGCAAACCAGAAATGATAAGCAGTCAGCCTTCAAGAGGAAGTCTTCACTGTGCTTTGCTCATATGAGTAAATAAAACAAAATTACCTTGTGGAATCAAGAACTAGTGTGTGAATATACGTATAATTTAATTGTTAGCACAATGACTAACTGTCAAGATTTTGAATCAAATAGAAATATTTCAGAAAATTGGCTGGTTTGCTTCTCTCTCCTTTTGCAGTGAATATGAACTAGGGCATCACCTGGCCTCAGGGTTAGAAAATGGCTCCAGCCTCTTTTATTTACTTTTGTAGACATAGTCACAGGCTTCAGAAAGGGGACAGAGCATACATAATCCTGTGACAGGAGCATTGCACTGAGGAATGGGTAGTAAAAAGCGTAGTCAGTCAAGGTAAAGTCTTGATTAAAGATCCGATCCCAAGCTTATTTTGCATTTTCAGCACTTCTGTGAAATTCCCGGGGGACATCAGTGGTGCCTTTCTCCACAGTCCCTAAGGGGAACAAGCAGCTGCTTTCCCTTATAGTGCATCTCTTCTAAAGACTAATGGGATTTGCTGACAGGAGAGAAATAATTTGCACCTGTCTATGCCATCTTCAGAGCATCTGGTCAATTTAAACTAATTTACATCAATATTCAAAAAGTGTGAATATTGATGTAATATTACACTTTGAAATTGCTCCATTCATTATTTATGATGGATGTTACTATGTGCCAGTTTCTTTTTGGACTGGCTATAAAGAGGATTACTTGTTTCTATTAACCAACAGTAGTGTACTTGTTTCTATTAACCAACAGTAGTGTGGAAATTTTGGATTCTGCTACAAATGTGCATGAAGAACTCATTCCCCCACTGAAAAAAAGCTGTTGATACATGGATGAAATAAAAATTCTGGTTCTAAATTACTTTTGTGCCTACAGGTTTTTATTAGGACAGAAAATAGTCTGGAAGTGTTTTATGAAGTTAAGTTTCACAAGCATTTCAAGAGCTTGCCTTCAATTTCTCACAAGTTTGCCAGGTTCTAAGCATTTGTGGTGAAACGTTCCGTCTGAGAGATTTGCCTTAGCCTTAATTTATCTGGAAACCATCAGTAAACAGTGTATGTCCATTTCCTATAGAATAAGACTGAAGAAAACTATATTGTTCTTTCAAGTTAAAAACAAATACAAGCATTGCAGTGGTGTTACTGTGAAGCTCTAGTAACTCAATATGGAACAGGTGACTTGACATTTGGCACCAGAGCAGGCCTCTGTGTTAAGAGTTTGCCATTTGCCAGGAAGTATCTGTAAAACCTACTGGCGTAACTTGAATCTGTATGGTAGATCAACATGCTGGATGAAACATAGGTGATACTTTATATGAGCTGTGCTATTATGTCCAAGAGCAGCAGGCTGTGACACGGATGAGTTTCCAGTCTTTTCTTTGATGCTCTTGAACATCAGGAGTATGTCTAATAGTTCCTTGATTTTTTTTTTTTTTTTTTTTTTTTTAAATCAGAAAACATTTTCCTCACTAAGACCGCAAAGTCAAGTGCTGCAAAGTTAGGAAATTATAAGACTTACGCTTTCTTTGCAGCCTTAACCAAATGTGTATATATTAGGATGTAATTTGTTTTGTGTCCTTACAGTGTTTTGTTTTGGTGGGATATTTATTTCATTCAGTGCTCCTGGTAAGCCATGTGAATCATCAGGATGACTCAGAACAATAACATACAGGAGGCTGTTCTTGTCTTATTTATTACTGAACTTAGAAGATATGTATGACAAGACAGGGGACAGGAAAAATATTTGATGCTGCTGGACTTAGAACTACAGTGTGATTTTAGGCAAGTCAATGAAACCTTGTTTTTTAGTTGTGATAGCTGGGAGTATCTAGACTCTCAGTCAAGAAAAAGTCTCAGCTTGCATCGAAGCCCACAAAGATCTATGAGGTCATCTTTCTCAAAGCACCCTTATCACTTCCTGAAAGTTTCACAGACAGAACTGCTGAGAATGAATTTGAGATCAAGTCTTGACTCACTTATTATCTGACTGCCCAGTTGCTTGTCTACTTTGAACAAAGAGTAGAAAACAATACACTGAAGAGTGAAGCACTGCACCCTCAGAGGAGTCTTGTCTTAAGTGGGGTCATTGCATGGAAGAGTCTGTATCATAATGTGCTTCCAGTGGGAGACTGACTCTGGCATTTCCCAGCTTGTCAGGGCTTAATTTTGCAATTGTTGCATTCTATTACCATTGTGAAATTGAAAAATAGTCTGGAGCTTTATAATGAAAAGGTAAAACATACTTAAGTGAATTATTTTATAATAATTTACATGTTACACAACAGATTTTTTTTCATTTTTTAGTTTTTTTTACAAATTAGGAGAATAATTATTTTATCTTCTTTCACCTTCTTTTCCTTGTGTTCCCATTAGCTCTGGATGCCATGTGGGATCTCCTTTTTTCCATTTACTTGGTCCTATTTACAGTTGGTTGTTCTGACTCTTTCTCCCTCCAAACCTTCCAACTACCTGACAGTTGCAGTAGTTAGCTTTCTGATTGAAATGTCACAGCTTCTGCTTGGCAGTGTTAAGCAGTGTCACTGCAGAAAAATGTTAAGAGAAGACTAGTGAAGAGAAGGTGAAAATAGTGAGGGGGGAGAAGACACAGAAAGATGAGGGTGAAAGCAACTGGTGTCTGCCACAGACTGGGTCCTTGCCAGTGTGGCTGGCAGATACTGGAACAGAGCCAAGGCAGATGTGTTGGGCTCCGTGAAATACTGCAGTCTCAGTCAGGACCCTCATGTCCCTAATGATTGTTGACTCTTTGTGTAAAAACAAAGACTTTTAGCTTAGGGTGCACTGACGTTGCTACCTGCTGACCTTGTCTCCCTTTGTGTGAACAACTGCTTTGTTGCTTGTTATTTATCTGCATTTCAGCTGATTCCCAAATTGCTTTGAATTTTTCCCATCACTAATTAGAAAGTGGATGCACTGAAGCATAAGGTGAAATCTCATCTTTGGCAGTTACTTGGAGACTGTCAATAGTTCTCCTTAGTAGTTCTCTGTATTAGCATGATCATCCCATCATAAAGAGCCCTGGCAGGTTACAATAGCTACTGTCTCTAATGCATGCCTGCCAAGCCTGTTCACTTAGCAGCAGGCAACGTTTCAATGAGAGTTTTAACAAGTCTCCCCATTAGACAGCATCTTGTTGGTTTCCTCATTATAGCAAGATCTGATTTCCTTCATTAACTAGAAGACTTCTACTTGTGGTACAAATATCCAAGAACTGGTAAGGACTTCAGGCTTTCTAAACTAGAATCCAAGCCCAATTAGAGTTGGTTAGATTACTTACTGGGGGAAAAAGAAAGAAAAAGTAATTTATAAAAAATTAAAACAAACAAACAAAAACCCTCTCCAAATAATTTAAATCCAGGACTTGATTTTTCATTTACTATTGTGGTTTCTACATATTATCCCATCAAGGTAGCATATATAAATAAAGTATATGCTGAGAATTCTTTTATCCTGACAGAGCTTTGTACAAAAAACTTACCTGTAAGTGAAAAAAATACCATAACCTTTCCACTTTTATGTGACAAGTTGATTCCTATTGTATTGATCCAAAGTAAATATTACAAGGCTGTCCCACCTTGAGTTTTCTTGTGGTGCTTTTTGCAGGTATGACAAGACAAGCACTACAGATCCCGAGTTCCGATCCCTGGTTTATATTTTCATATCCTGCTGATTTATACTAACATGAACATGGAGTAGACCAGAAATAACATGTTCAGTAGGAGATGATTCTTAGAGGACAGTCTATTTTGGGCCAGAATCCCATGCTAGAGTTAAGCATAAGCTATCAGCTCTAGACTTAGAACTTTTTTGCGAAGAAAGAAACAATTATATAAATATAAAAAGTTTAATACAGCATTTAAACAACATAAAATAAGAAGTTCAATAATGGATTATCATCTTCAGGAAATCACTGTTTACAATCTGCCTCAGACATACTGGGATTCAACATCAGAATCCATGCAAACAAAAAATTACTGTTGAAAGGATCCTCAAGGCGCGTCACGGTGAATTATATAGCCTAAGATGAATATATCTTGAGGTGTAGTCAGCTGTATAAACGTATTCAGTGTCTGACCACCATTCCAAGCAAACCTCAGTATACATTCAGAATACTGCTCCTTTGTTGCTCAGGTGCTTATAGATGTCTGGGAAGGAGGATGTCTGGGAAGAGTAAACAGTGCAGTGAATTCAGTAAGTATTGCCTGTATGGAACTGGGCAAGTATGCACATCAATTTCTTAAGGATCTCACGCACTTTATGAGGTCTTATCATGATGTTCACCAAGAGGACCGAAGGCAGTTTAGGAGGCTGTTGCGTGTTTGATAGTCTGTGATGTTAAGAGGGAATACCCTGAGCTGCATTACACTGCTGTTAATTACCACAGAGATTTACTTACGGAAAACAAGCATGTTAGGGTACTTTGGCAGAAGCTGCATAGAGTGCCATTTGTGCAAATGCATTCATGTCATAGTAAGACTTGCAAAATTAGTAAATTATTTAAGAAATATTGGTGGATAGGGAGGATTGCAGAAGCAGCATGTATTAATTGGATTTCATTTTGTTGAAAATGATTGAAATAGCTCTAGTGGCTAGGCCAAAATCATAAGGTTGTATGGTAAATTTAGGCTTTTGAATAAAACATTGGTCCTGTTGTCTTGCATATCATTATATGCTTTAACAATATGAAGAAAAGCAACTCATTCCCTTCTTTTTACTGAAATGCTTGGGTTGGTTTTTGTTCGTGACCATCAGTGGCTGTATCAGCCACAGCTCATAGCTGATCCTCTTGTTAATGTGGTGGTCTCTGGCTTATTGCATGTCTCTCATGGAAATGATTTTGTGTATTTTACAGAGCGTGATTCATGGGATTTCATGGAGGGCTCAGGACTTTGGATATTCTTGTGAACACACTCTTGTGAAATACAATATCTCACTTATTTTAGAACCTTGAAAGGGACGTTGTGACATTAGCTTTTTCTCATTTTTAATGATCTGTTCAAATTCTACTCAAATATCTATCTGCAAATACTCAGATGCTAAAGTAACTGGAAATACATGAGGTTCTCATAATATTAGAGCCACAAACTTACTGTAAATAATAAAATAATCAATAGCAGATCATTTATCTGAAGGCTGCTCAAAATGTTTAGTTTAGTTTGTAGAGTTTTTGAGTATGTATCTGGTAAGAATCAACAATGTATTTAGTGGCAAATTGTTAATAAAGAAGATACGATATTTTCAAGACATGCCATTTTTAAACTTAATTTTATCTTTTGTGACCAGGCTGTGGTTATGCAGATATTCATAAACATAGATGTCAGTAGAATTCCCTACTTTTGTTTCCCAGAATATTTACGAATCCATTCATTCATTCATACTTCTCTTTTTGCTTATATCTTAAAGGTACTCTGTTTAATATTAGGTTATAGAAGTTGTGCAATAGGAGTAACCTGGGCAAACATTCATAGGCAGAATATTGGTCTTTCTATTTTTCATATCCATTCAAATTCCAAGTAACCTGAGAAGGATGACACTTTCAGTTGTATTGTTGGTGGAGAGTACATCCTTGCTTAGTCTTTGGCTTGGATTTAGTTCCTTGCTTTGCTTCCTGAACAGAGAAAACAATGCCTAACTTTAAATTAGTGGTTTGAGTTTTAACTTGAAATACTTCCCGATATGATACATTCGTTCTCATGACCAACTGTGGTGCCATAAGTCTCAAGAACCAATTCAGGTAAAGCTGGAAAGACTTATACCTTGCCTAGGCCTAGTGCTGTAACATTGAATTATTGTGTTCTACTGCTCTGCAATTTGAAGGCACTTTAATTTTCCTGCTAGCAGGGAATGATGAAGGCTGGAATGTATGAAAAGCTCCTAGTTGCTTGTAATTAAGGTGCATTGGTACAGCTGAGTAAATTAAAATCCCTCACAAGTAGAGCTCTTACTGTAAGCAAAATATAGTTACTGTTTTGACACATGATGTGATGGGTTTCTCCCCTTTGATGCAAATGTTAACATTATTCATAATGTACTGAAATACCAAGCAAGGTAGTACTAAACAGCACCACAGAAATTACTGTTTATCTCTTTATACCATCCTTTTCTGGATGTACTTCTATTTCAATGACATTAGCTTTTTGTCCTCTGTAACATTGTAGTTGATGTCAGCACAGTGAACCCTACCACATATTTGTTTGATATAGGTGAAAACGATGTGGCCTACATTTCTTCTTAAGGCAGATTGTTATATAAAGGTGGTAGAGAAGCAGTCTGAAAATTGAATAGTTAGGTTCTATGTTGTATCACAATGTTACATTGTTCAGAACAAGTTATTCCTACTTCATCATCTTGGCATATAGAATCATAGAATCATAGAATCAATTAGGTCGGTAAAGACCTTTAAGATCATCAAGTCCAACCATAAACCTAACCCTGCCAAGTCCACCAGTAAACCATGTCCCTAAGCGCCTCATCCACATGTCTTTTAAATACCTCCAGGGATGGTGACTCAACCGCCTCCCTGGGCAGCTTGCTCCAATGTCTGACAACCCTTTCAGTGAAGAATTTTTTCCTAATATCCAATCTAAACCTCCCCTGCTGAAACTTACATCCATTTCCTCTTGTCCTATTACTTGTCACCTGGGAGAAGACACCAACACCCACCTCACCGCAACCCCCTTGCAGGTAACTGTAGAGAGTGATAAGGTCTTTCCTGAGCCTCCTCTTCTCCAGACTGAACAACCCCAGTTCCCTCAGCTGCTCCTCAGAAGGCTTGTGCTCCAGACCCCTCACCAGCTTTGTCTGGACATGCTCCAGCCCCTCAATGTCCTTCTTGTAGTGAGGGGCCCAAAACTGAACACAGTATTCGAGGTGCGGCCTCACCAGCGCCGAGTACAGGGGCACAATGACCTCCCTACTCCTGCTGGCCACACTATTTCTGATACAGGCCAGGATGCTGTTGGCCTTCTTGGCCACCTGGGCACACTGCTGGCTCATCTTCAGCTGGCTGTCAATCAACACCCCCAGGTCCTTTTCTGCGGGGCAGCTTTGCAGCCACTCATCCCCAAGCCTGTAGTGTCGCATGGGGTTGTTGTGACCCAAGTGCAGGACCCGGCACTTGGCCTTGTTGAACCTCATACAATTGGCCTGGGCCCATCGATCCAGCCTGTCCAGATCCCTCTGCAGAGCCTTCCCACCCTCAAGCAGATCAACACACCCGCTCAAGTTGGTGTCATCTGCAAACTTACTGAGGGTGCACTTGATCCCCTCATCCAGATCATTGATAAAGATATTAAACAAAACTGGCCCCAATACTGAGCCCTGGGGAACACCACTTCTGACCGGCCACCAAATGGATTTAACTCCATCCACCACAACCCTTTGGGCCCGGCTATGCAGCCAGTTTTTCACCCAGTGAAGAGTCCATCTGTCCAAGCCACGAGCAGGCAGTTTCTCCAGGGGAATGCTGTGGGAAATGGTGTCAAAGGCTTTACTAAAGTCTAGGTAGACTATATCCACAGCCTGTCCCTCATCCACTAAGCAGGTCACCTTGTCAAAGGAGATCAGGTGAGTCAAACAGGGCCTGCCTTTCATGCAGCCCATGCTGACTGGGCCTGATCACTTGGTTGTCGTTTATGTGCCGCGTGATGGCAGTCAAGACAATCTGCTCCAATAATATCTTTCAATAAAAAGTTTGGAGAAAATGTACATGCAGGTATGAAACACAATGCACAGAGAACAACTGCATTACACTCAGTATAAACCAAAACACTGATACTTAATATTTTCTGAATCACATTTGCTCAAAGAACATTTAAAGTTAGCAGAAACTTAACATGGAAAGTCTGCTTCTTTAAGAATATGTTAAGGCACGTTTCTTTGGAAATTTGATCTGAAATGTCTTATTAAATCTATTTGTAGAATAGTTTATGAGCTTGTTTACCACAGAGAATGAAGTGGTTGCTTGTAAAGTTTGTCCTAATAAAGTTCAGGTGAACACTAGTGATGAAAAATTACATTATATTTGCTACAAAATCTTCTTTCTTTCCTCACAGGATTGCAAAAAGGAAAGCAACTGGAAAAAAAATTACAAATTAACATGCAGCATGCCAAAGCTACAGTATAAGCAAATTCCAGGAAAGCTACAGTTTCCCCAGATATTTACAGTTTAAACTTCATAATAAGATACTCCCTGGAATGCCATTGGTCCCAAGATCTCAAAAGGATCTCCTGCCTTAGAACTGCTTTCGACAAAGATACAAGTAGTATGATGCACTTCTTCATATTTCCAGGGAATTGTTTAAATTCTCAACAGTTCTCCAACAATTTAAAACTACTTAATTTTTTTTATGACAGAATTCAATATGTGCCTTGGCTTTTAATTTGTGAGTGTAATATACCATTTACTTGAGGGAAGTGTGAATTCTCCTAAAGGAAAATAGAAGATGTAGATAAATGTTAAATACTTTCAGTGCCACCTATTGGCTGGTAAATTATTTGATTTAACAATAAACATCAGCTTCATAATTTTGGACAAAGAAGTGAGATAGGGCTACTTAGAATAATATTTCTAATTTGTACTGAAGGTAAAGCCAGCATTAGCATCTATGATCACATTTGAAGACATTATCCCATCTCCAAAGAATTTATACTCTAAACACATACTTCTTTTTTCTTTATAGAAAAAAACACATGAATGAATCCTGTGGAATACTTCAGACATCTCATGGTGGGACAGATGTTCTAAAGCATGTAGTGAATAAGTAAGGTGGTGGGAGACATAGGAAGTGTTCAGAAAGTGATTCAAACTTGTCTTTTTAGCCTGACAATGGGTTTTTGTTTGTCTGAACATACGATCTAATCATTTTAGCTACAGTTAGCTTCTCCTTTGTAAAATTTCAAGTCAAAGATACTCTTCACTTCATCTCAGGTTACGTTTCTGGAATATACTGAGCACTGTAGCATCTCTGAGCACTTAAGCATGTCCTTAAAATTCCACATTCATAATTTCATCAGGAACCTGAGGAATACCATTCCATTCACTGGAACTACACACATACTTAAAGGTAATCTCATGATTGTTTTCTAGAGCAAAGCAAAGTTTGCCACCTTGCATTAATGAGGCTTATGTATTTTATCATCTTTAAAATGTTCATGCTGCTTAAATTTTCTAATGGCTTTGAGTTTAGGATTTCAGGTAAACTATCCAGAGGCTGTGTTTACACAGGGAAGGCTTATTTGTTGCATACATAGTTATGAAGCTTGATATTTCATTGCAGAGCTGATAACTGAAAAGTTACAATTGTTTCTTAGTTCTAGGAATTCTACCCTTAAATATGATTTACACTTTTTTCCTCTGTGTTCTGAGGATTTTTGTTTGTCACCTGGATAAATTATGCCACAATAAAGAGGTGAAATTATGTCTAATAATTTCAAAGAACTTAACTGCTTTGAAAATTGGGCTTGATTATAGTTCCCTATGTCAGACAGGGACTTAGGGTTCCATACAGCTCGGTCTTTGTTCGTATGTTGCTGACAGCTTTTTTAAGAAGGTGTCAGATTTTTCTTATTTAATTGAAGAATATGTTCCAGGTAAGATATCTTTTTAACCAGTGAAGCAAAAAGGAAAATCACTTGGGGTGACAGAGAGTTAGCATATCTCTCTGATAAACTGGATATTTTAGATCAGATGCTTGGAGAAGAGCAGAGCTGCACCAATGACAAGAGAGTCCAACCACTGCAAACTGAAAATGGGTCAATTTCTGGCCAGTCCTATCCTGAGAAAGGGAATTTATCCCACACCTCTTTAGCTACCTGAGACTTCAGAGTCTAACTAAGCTGGCTGTCTAAGTTCCTTCTATAGTCAAAGGTAACACCTCCAGGTTGGCAACTTAGAGAGAAATCCTAGTTATAGGACAATGAACCAGAACAGTAAAGTATCTTTACGAAGTGCCTGTCCCATATCAGGGACTACACAGGGAATGCAGGTGACCTTAAATTTAACACAAAACCTTTTTAAGAGACTGAAATTTTGAGATGAGTCCTATTCTTACTGTCAAACTCTTGGACTTTGAACATGAGTAGGTCCTTTGCGAGCATTTCCAGTTGTCTCAGTTTCTTTTAAAAATAAAAAAATGTCAGACCCATGTTATGAAATAATCTTGGGATCAATGTCCCCAGCTGGGGGCAGGCAGGGCTGAACCTCTCTGGCTGAGGCCCCCAGACGTCATGGGACTGATCCTGGCTGTGGAGGCCCACCCTACCACCCACCCATGGGCAGCCTCCACCATTCCTGTCCTCACAGTGCATTAAGACTGTCAACGTTTTGGCACTGATTTAATCCCTCCTTTCAGGCCTTTTCTACTCCTGGCATTAATTTTTGCTTCTCCTTTCTCCTTATGCCCTCGCTGAATCAGGCTGCCCTTTTCTGGCAATGAAATGCAGCAAAGCAGCCTGAAGACTGTGAACTTTTGGTCACAGACTCAGAAGCCATGACAGAGGCTGAGGCAACAAAATGACTTAAGGCCTGAAGCACATTTGAAAAAAGAAAAAAATTCTGTCCCATAAGATTTGAAATAAATTAGGTTTTTACTGAATGACAACACAATCCTTGGCCAAAGGACAAAAGAAATCCCAGAATGGGAACCGTGCTTTCTCTAGGCTAACATGGTGCAAAAAAACCACGAGCTCCAGTGCTAAACTGTATCCTCTTGGTGAGGGAAGAATCTCACACTACAATAATTATTTAATGACAGAAAGAAACCTCTGCCTTAGAGTTCCTCTGAATCCCAGCTTTCAGACTAACTCCAGCAGAGGAGAGTTGTTCCCAGTTTTCTCTAGTTTATTTCAAAGCTCTGGAAACAATTGTAGTTCTTATATTCATTAATCTGCAACTTGTTTGCAACCTGTGGTAGCACACAAAACTATTACACTGGTTGTCCTACTTTAATTCCCATATCCAAACCTGATACTATATGGGCTGAACCAGAAATGACCCTTAGCTGTGGAAGCATATTTCCTGGCTAGGGGTAAAATCATATGAGGGCATCTAATCTTGCAAAATGTGAACTATGCAGGGGACTGGAAAAATAGGTATAGCAGCTTATTTGCAATACTTCTGATGTTAGAGGCTCTTGCTTACACAGGTACAAGATGTTGGTGCTGTCATGTCCAAACCAAAATTCATGTTCTAATTAGTCTTCTGGATAAAATCAAATGTGGATCTGGAGTATAACCTGTCTTTTTTAATACTAAAAACACACTCATCACTTATGTAGCTTTTTTTCATAAATGCTTAGATTTTTAATAAATCATTTTATTTAGCTTAATCAGCCTCTAATTTCCCAAAGAAGACAATTTTTCATATTAAACTGTCAAGCGTTTATCTTTGTGTAGACAAACTTTTGCCACAGAGTTGCTTACAGTATCATCCTCATTTTGGTAGTTTCCTTTTCCAAACAAACAGAAATCATGTAAGACCTACCTTTCAGATGAGTTGTTTACCATTTTTCAATGTTTATATCATTTGACTTAGAAACTCATTTCTCCTGGTCAAATAATTTTTAATAATCTTCTTAGTGGAAAACATATTATTACTGTGATTAATCTCAACCGATGACAACACACTGCACAACTAAATTGTCACTCTAGAAGAAAAAAAACCCAGCAACTCTATTTAACAGGGTTTCTTGGGTCATGATGTTTGTTCAAGTATTACAAAGTTCATAATAAATTATCTCCATATGGTATTAACTATGTTCATGTCAAAGACATTGGTCTCAAGTGTGATGATTTTAAATTTCTACAAACAAATGTTTAGTAGTATCAGTCACTTGAGAACACAGTAGCAATATAATTTCAGCACTAATTTGCTATCTGCAAGACTGTCTAAACATATGAACCGAGCTGCTACTTTCTTTAAACAGTGGTTCTGGGTTGTGTCTCTCCACAAACAAAGTATTTAAAGACACAGTTCACTCTTTATTAAAGATGTCTCTCAATCAACCAGTGTGCTACTTGGAAATACAGAAATAAAAATTGAGTAAGACTCTTTCCTACATTCCAAACTGTTAACTCTTTGTTGTCCCTGCAGTTCTTCAAAAAGCTAATTGCTGCACAAATTAGGCTTGACTACGGTGGAACATAAAAAGAAAACAAATAAAAGTGTTTTATATTATTGAAAATCAGTATCTATGGGATACCCTTGTCTGACTCTTATGATTCCATGCTTTTTAGGTCCCAATTAATTACTGAAGTAATTCTGTGGCTCCTTTTACTCAGAACTATGATTCTAAGTCACAGCCTGGTACTTGTATTTTATCCAGCACAGATTTATGATGTCTATCACTGTTTATTAAGCGGAGGAAACTCCTTTTATATTTATTCCTCAATGTTTTATGGGAGTTGAGTTGGAATTCCAAACTTTCAGAAATTGTTATGTGCATTTGGAGCTAAACTAGCCTTAGCTTGAGTTCTTTCTGTTTTTGAAAAAGTAACTATATTCTGAGGTTTATATGAGAGTATTATAACTTTATTTCTATTTAAAGTCAGCTGAAACCAATTCTCTTTGTTGAGGAGCCAAATTTTTTATTTGCTTTAGCTTAACACACTACAGTCATTGTAGTCCAAAATGATGTTCTCTGGATACACTTCATGTGATGTTGTTGGCTTGTTAAGTACATCCTTAAAAAAGTTGTAAAAAAAATTATCTTAGCCCTCTTTCATAAAACAGCTAATAACCCACAGTTTCATTGGAATCTAAAAAATATTTACTACAATTCTAAAACATTATGTCAGAAAAAAAATTCAAATGTATCTGTGTGTTTCTGGACAGCTTGATTGTTATGTCCTGCAGCTGTGTCACTTATATTTTTGTTTACAGGTTTATGTTGTAGATTTTCAAAATAAGCAAGGTTCCAGACCAAGTGGATACAATACGATGATGCATTTTGAGAGTGGTACAGTTCCTTTAATTCTTGTTTAAAATGGCTTCTCAGTCTGCTGAGTACCACCAGAGAGACTAGAGTCCTTGGTTGTTGCTGAAGTGGCAGTTTGCTTCTACGTGTACCTCATGGTGCCATTAGGATGACACTTCACTGGAGGTACCATTTGCTATGCCCACAGGCTCTTTAAAGTAGGAATCATTTGCTTATTTAAATAGTAGCCTGGTTTTCTGCAAAAAATGCTTAGTAATGGCTGTTCACTAGGAAAAAAGAAAAATTCCTTAACCCTTAGAGGTATTTAGACTGGCAGCTGGTTTAGTAAATTAACTTACAGCATCGCTTTCTACTGTGGTAGTGTTCTTATGAGACTTGAGTCGCTTTTATGCCTGATTCTGGGCAGCAAAATGGTAATGTTTATTTTATTAATTTGTTATGACACAGAATTCCCATGAAAATTCTCATGAGAAATTCTTTGTATGAAAATATACTCTTCTTGGGTCTTCTTTAATAGATCTCAGTATATTGATTTATCAGCTGAAAAGGGCATGAAAAGTCAGCAAAAGGAAAAGCAAGGCCTAGGAAGGAAGTAAATATATATTAAACACAATTATTCCTAACTGAATATATACATCATATTTTCTATGTTGTTCACTGTTTCCTTTATAACACTCTAGCATTGTCCTGTTATTAATTCAAAGAAAGCCAGTGCAAATAGCTTCAAGACAAATAGCTGTATCATTGCATAAGACCTGCCTTGAAGTTAAATATCTCATCTAAACTTCTCAATGCTTCACTCCACGATGTGCTCTTTTAGAGAGCAGTTCAGCTAGAATTTGAGTGAGCTGACATCTGGAGGTAACTGTCTGTCTCTCTATTTGTGTTTGCCTCCCTCAGTTATGGTTAGGTGGGATGGGGTGCCTTTCCCTCACCTTCCCCCTAGTCACCTGAAGCTTATTTGAATGAAGTGAGTACTGGAGAACTTCATGTGTCCTCTTCCTTTATAATTGCACAGTTTATGGAAAAACAGTTCACATTTCTATCTTATTCTGATATTAGCTATTATTTCCATCTTGTCATATATATGTCAGAAATATATTACTGTCCTTAAGTCACTAAATTTTTAATATTCTCCATTGAAGCAAAACTTGTAATATAGTCAGGATTGTAAATGAGAACCTTATTCCATTGTAAAGGTTGCAGAAAGACACACAAGTGCTACATATTCACATTTTTTTTTGATTAATTGACAATAGAATTTTTTTCTTGCATGGAATTATAACAAAAAGATAAAATCCTATTTATTGTTCTTTTTTAATTGACAACTCAATCCTTTGTTAACTAATTCCTCTACCTAAATAGACCCATAATAACATATTTGGGAATCAGACTTTTTTCCAGGAGCCAGTGAGGGAGCTGTCACTCCTGATGATTAGTGAAGTACCGCTTGACTCTTTTCAAATTTTGCATCATCTTGTAAAATAAAGGAAGATGTATTTTATATTTGCACGTATGCTTTCTAATTGTTTAACCAAATGAGTCAAAATTTTACAAATAAAAACCATTTGTCATTTCATTACTGCATTGTTTGGGGTTGAAGAGGCATTTGATTATCATAATTGAGCAACAGATATTAGCTACAGTGATAATCAAAATAAACATAGAACATTTATATAGCATCTTTCACCATAGGGTACTTTTCCAGATTATACAATCCATGTACAAACTGAGCATGAATAAAGTGTTAAGGTTAAAAAACCAAGCCTTCAGCAATCAGTCTTGGTGAAGTCACGCATTTCCTTCTAGGCATATGTCTTAAAAAAATGTAGTACGCCTTTAACAATAAAAGGCTAAATATTAGGTTATGTGAACACTAAATATTTCTTGCCTCAGTTCTATACAGTAACTAAAATTGTATTGTTTGAAAAGATTTAAAAGCTTAACTTCTTCACTCCTACTCCACAGGATGCTTTAAAGAATGTCTTCACGTATTTATGTTTTGCTTTTAAGTGGTAAGTGCGTGATTAGCATTAAACTGTGCTTGGCCTTGTACACAAGCATGAAAGACACAGTTATATCAGTCTGTAAAAATACAGCTTTCCATTAGAAAAAGCTGTTTTACTTAAGATGGCATTTTTGGCACTAGAAGTTTATTGTTTGTTTTTTTCTCTTTTTATTTCTGATTGAATTACAATATTAAAATGTCCCATTTATGAATTATATTGAAATGAAGAAATATAAATTTTCTATTCCCAAAACTTTTGTACAAGAAGATTGCTTCATTTCATGCATCTTTAAATAAGAAATAAAAGGGTTGCAATAAAAAGATAAAATGATTCATTTTTATTACCCAGAAACACATTTTCTGACATTCTGTAAATGCTCCGAAGGAGTGCCTTCCAGTACTGTTTAAAACAGATAAAATGCTTGCTCCCTTATGAATGAGATCATGAATCCACTGCAGGCACTGGGAACGCTGTCATGAGCTTCGCTTAGGCCAGGCATTTTGAAACAGGTTGTTGGATTTTTCTCTCAAATGCAAAGGTCAGGTACTAAGTATCTACACTATGGAAGAAAAATCCTATGCAGGCTGAATCGTAATTCAGGGAGCTAAGTAAGGTTTAAATTCCAGAAATCTGGAGAACGCATAGGGAATAGTTTTGAATGCTCAGATTTCCAAGTAGTGAGGATTTGAATATTTGTGATATTTGAAGGAGATCATGAAGCCTTACTTCTATTGTTTGTTCTGCAACACAGAGTTATGACCATGGAGAAATATTTTTCATATAATCTTGTTTTCATATTAGCAGTATCTCTTTCATTATTAAGATTAGTGAAGATGTATAACATGTATAACCATTTTTTGTATATAAATGTGGAACACTCATTTCTATGAGAGACACTGTATTATATAGCCTGTAGTGTACATAAGCGTCTCTAAAGTAGTCTAGGTAATAGTAGTCTTTTGCTATAAGTTTATGCAAATGCAAGACAATTTGCCACAATAATTTAAAGCTGAGAGTTCACTTGCACAGTGCAGATATAAGAAGAATTCTAAATAGGAGTGAAGTAGTGTTCTCAAGCCCCACAATAGGATTGAAGGGCCTCCTAGTCTTGGGATATCCTGTCTGCAGTAATGAAAAAGTGTCTTTAAGCAACTTTTAAAAAGATCTAAGCTGAGGTACTACAGTTCTGGAGAGCTGTCTTTTATTCTCAGCTTTACTTCCTAGTCCAAATGGAGAAAATACTGTTACAATTTGAATGGAGAATCTCTTTGTAAAAGAAAAACAATCAATGGCGTAGCCATTTTGCAAACAAACAAACAAACAAAAAAACCAACCCAAAAAACCCCACAAACCCTGTTTATGTAAGAGGGAGCTTGCAAATGCCATCCAAAAAAACCTCTATTTTTTTAATGCTATACATATGAAGGGTTAGGATAGGTGAAAGACTGGTGGAAAATTCAATCTCCTAACTTTTTGTCCATTTCTGTAATTGTACTTAGTGCTTAGAGTTTTGGAAGAATACTGGCAAGAATTAACTTCTCCCACCCTACACAAAATGAGATGAGAAACTTTTCAGGAAACTGATGATTGTCTCCAGCCTTTCTTTTGACCCTTTTTCCATTTCAAACGTGGCATAATCTTTCACTAAATCTCACTGATCCAGCTCTTTAAATCCAGTGGACTTTGGGGTAGACAAAATTTCTAGCGAGAAGCAGTATCTTCTATATATCAATGGAAAAGCAAGGACAACATTTCAGGCTTAAATGTACTTTTTCAGTCTGAAACAGAATTAGCCATTAAACAAAAAGAATGGTTCTGCATCTTCTGAGATGGGCATATTAAAATATTGCTGTGGGCCAAAGTCTAGTTTTTTGTCAACTAAGTAAAATAATAAATTTACATTTATTTTCCCCAAATGATTTAATAAACACAGTCTGCTTGTTTTCTTGTATTCAAACATCTCCAGAGAATAGGTAGTCAAGTATTATTGATACTTGGTAAATTCCAGAACACTTTAAAATGGATCACCTATTATATTCAGTAAATACATTTTCTGTCTATTTGGCCATCTCTATGTAAACTAGTTAGTAAAAACCAAGCATTCGTAATAGGGGTTGCTGTTAATATTTATTTTCATTATAATCCCAGAAAGGCAGCAAAAAAGAAGGATTTGGGTGTTTTGAAGAACTTAGAACAGTGGCAGACAATCCGTAAATAGACTGAAAGAAGACGAGATAGCAAAATGTTGTGGGAAAGAGTACTGAAATATTGCCTATACTTTCCTAATTCCAGTGGTATGCTATGCTGGACTCCTTGTTTTAGTGATAGCGTAATTAAGGAGGGATTTGAAGAAAAAGAAAAGCTGTGTCTCAATGCTAGTAATTGAGGGAAATAATGGAAAGATTTCCAAGACTGTAGGCCTAGCTTTCTGCTCTTTGTAATTGAAGGTGTACTTGGTCCTGCTAGCAACATAGTTTCTGAAAAAGTATGTGTAAGGACTCTCTTACACTATGGTAGGTTTAACATCAGGATGTTTTGCAGTTATGTGGCTGAGTCTTCCCGACAAGTTTAAAAAATACAAAAGAAAGGGTTCGTGTTGTATCTTACCTAAAGATCACGCTACTGTTGCATACACGTTAAAGGGAGTAGCTTTACAATTGACAAAAAGATCTTTCCATCATTTTGACTGCCTAATGACATATTTTTCTCAAACCCCCACAAGTAAATAATGATCCTTGTGATGCACATGTACACATGTACTTTTGTTGTGGATCTTAGATCAGCTGAGAAACTTGGAATAGGGAAGTTCATGGTTTATCTGTCACAGTCCTTGCAATATAGCACTTCTTCCAGGAAGGTTCTGTTAATCAAGTTAATTCAACTCTCTGCCCATGCCTGCTTTCCGAAACGTTGTAATTCAGTCTTTCTGATGGTGTCTGTTCTACTGTCAAACCTTTTTCGCCCTCTTTTCTGTTCAGTAGTTGAAACCTGCCACCCTTTAATTCTGGATAATGATTGGGTCATTCAAGAGAAATCTTTTTACAAGGCTGATTATTTTTAAATTTTTCCTTATAATATACAGTATCTTCCCAAAGAGTTTGAGATTAATGAAAGTAGCCTGCCTGTCATTTTTAGTAATTTGAATCTTATATTCAAATACCATGACATCTGCAGAAATTTTAATGTCAGGGCCCTGTGTGTACCAATGTATCTGAAGTACCCTGGCAAGTCTCAGCTGAGGCCTCCACCTGTGCACTCTCTGCTCATTGGGTGAGGAGCTGCATTAACCTCAGGCTCTTGCTCTTCTTGGTCCTTCCCTGAGTAATGCAGTAAGTAGGCTGCACTCAGCCCTGACATTCAGGCAGAGATTTACAAATGGGGCTCTGTTCTGCTGCATGGTAGCTCTAACCTCTGAGCTACTGGAATGAAGTCTCTCATCTTTATCTGAAGAAAGATGGACCTAACTCCTGAAGAGTTTGGAGCCCTGCATGGAGGATCCAAGTCTGAGGGGTATTTATTAAGACTCAAGTCTCTTCTGAAGTGGTTCCTTTTCAGCCCAGTAAATTTTGTGACTGTTTAACAACTAATATTTTACCTTGCTCTGTTTCCCTGGGAGTCTCTTTCTGAACCACTCAGAACTCAGTGTCCTCTTCTAATGAGTGGGAGATGAAAATTTATTTCCCTCCTGCTTAAGAGTATTTCACCTTCTCACCACTAAGTGCCCTAAAAAGCTGCCAGCAGAAGTGGCTGGAGAGGTGTACGCAGAACAATTCAGGTATCTTTTTCTTGCACAGGATTAAGCAAAATGGGAAAACCAGAATGTGTTGGATATAAATTACTAAACTCATTTGATGTGGTAAATTAGTCTGAATATTATATACTGCACTACACAGTTTTCCATTGAGAAAGAAAGACAGTGAAACAGATGTATAATTTTCAAGCTTAAGCTCTTCTCATTATTCTGCAGACACTTTTTTCTTTTAAGTATTATCTCACAGTAAGCCACAAAAATGTTAAGTATTGTGCATTGTTCTTATAGAATTTTTTCCCAAAGCCGCACAGTAGTAGAGGGAGATGAGAACACTAGATGCCTATTTCTTGCCTATAAATATTAAGTAATTGGGGCCATTATTCAGGGTTATCTGCTCTGCATTCTGAACACTGGTCATTTGGCAATATTTACACACCTACAGGACTGATCATGACTTGTGTGCCAAGTAAGGATCTGTAACTGCACTGAATCCAGCTGTTTTCACTGTGCTTTTATTCATAATGGATCACTTTCAGAAAAGCGCAGGCAATGACTTATGCCTGCTTATAGGGGAATTCAAATACAAATAGATTTGGCTACTTGCTGACCCAAATTGAAAATCTCCCAAATGATACTGTAATGGTGAAGAAGGATTAAGAGACAGGACTGAAAATCCCTCAGAGAAGTGAAAGGTAGAAATGAGTGCTTTTCTATCACCAAAAACTGTGTTATTGTCCATGACAGGAGGTTAGCTTTTAAAATGGTTCCTTGAAGAAAATAAGTACTTTCATCACCAATAATGCCTATAGAATTTTCCTCACTGTTTTTACCAGCAAGGGAAAATCCACATCAGAATTTCCTACCCAAATTTGCCCTAGTATGAAATAACTTCATGATGCAGGACTTGCAGATATAATAGCAGCCCCCACAGAAAATTTCTTCTCAAAATGCTGCATAAGTTTTCAAAGATTTCTTTGTTCTTATGGCCACAAAGATGGCAGTTAACCATTTCCCTTGACCAGGCTGCAAAACATTTAAGAACTAGTAGACCTGGAACTGAAGGTCAGGAGAATGTTATGAGGTCAAATACTGATACCATGAAAATAAGTTCTATAATGCTGATTTCTTTAGCTTTCAAAAGTGATACTGGTTAATCTGGTAACAATTGCTTGCATATTTGCAGTATTTTAATCCTGGATTATAATGGAAAAAAAGTTGGGTTTCAATGTAAGAGTATCAGAAAGTCACTTTCAAAATAAGCTCTAGCTCTGAGCACTCTGGAATAGGCATCACTGTCTTCTGAAAAATTAGCATTAGTCCTGACTTCATTTTTTAAATGTGCCTACAAAATCAGCCAGAGATTTGACAGCTGTGTGCATGCAAAATTAAGTGAAGCTAGATTATATATGGGAGTTGCTTCAAGCAAGTCTTGACACAGTTTTAGTTCTATGCCTAGCAGAGTTTCTTCAGAATTATCTGTTGTAATATAATTGTGTCTATTTACTTTATGTACCTATGAAATGTTTCCGTTATCAAAGGTTTCTTCAGTGCATAGAAACAAACCAAGCCTAGAAATAGTCCTTTCCCAAGCAATGGAAAAGGGGTCCTGGGGCTCCAGAACTGTCTGGAGTAATAACTGGGAAGTTATTATTAGCATAGTCTTTTCTTCAAAGTGGGACACCATTCACACAGATAACTGAGGTGTGTTCAGCTGAATGTGTCTTATGAAGAAAGAATAATCTATTATCGTGTCTTCTGGTCTTGAGCAACATTTGAGATTATACAACCAGTAGAAAGGATCACAGAAGTTTCTAAATTTTCTTCTTTCTCTTAGATGACAAAGAATAACACAAGGTCATTATGTGAGGTGGAATAAATTTACAGTTGTACGGATTACATTGTATGGATTACAGTGTACAGATGACTGTAAAGTACACTCACATATGAATGCACCAAGATCCATTAACAAAGTGCTCTGACAAAATGCTTACTTAGGAGCAATATAGCTCTTATACCACATAGGAAGCTGTATTGGGTTAGTGTGACACATTGGTGGAAGCATATTGCTTTACTTCAAGAGACAGGCAAGAACTAGGTCATTCCTTGGTGTTGCAGAGAACACACATTTGGGCAAGACCCTGCCAACCTTCTTCTGTCCTCTTCTGTTCCCAAGGAGGATTATGTGTGGCTATGTTGCTAGAGCCCCCGTTTGAGCATGGCTGGAACATTTCCTAGACAAGGAGGAGAGAATGTCATAGCCAGAATTACGAGCTTCCTAGCAAACACAAAAATAATTATGCATAAGTGTATACATGTGGGGTCTTTGCTAGGTCCAGATTTTGTCTCGCTCATTTATATTAATGCCAGGTCTATGGCCAGGCAGTGTTGGTATCTGCTGGGTATTCCCCCAACCCATTTAAAGTGCCATCTGCTATTTCATATATCTGCCAAGTACATCGATTAAGTCTGCTGTTTTCCATTTTATGTCATGTTATTAATAATGGTAATCAATGTTTGCTGAATGATAGTTGCATGGGCTGTAGTTTTAAAATACATTGTCACACATTCCTGTCCTTTCCTTATATATCTCACGAGTGCCAGAACTCTGGACATACTTTTCACTCAAATATTTATCTCGCTTAAGGATTCCTTCTAATGTCCCAACATATCATAGTGCTTTACACAATATTACCCCCTGACTCGTGTAACTAACTACATGAGGCTGAGTGTGCATGTATGCATGCATTTTCAAACTATTCAGGGAGCAAGTACAAAGTATAACAAGTTTTAAATACAGAAAGGAATAATCTGGCAGGGCTCCCCTGTCTCACGGATCATTTGAAGAAGCCCATCCTTTCACAGTCACAGCAATAAAGACAGCAAGCGAATAGTCCTTCCCCACACCTCTCCTGACACCAAGTTTACTAACCCATTATGATAAACAGTGTGCAGCATGTTTTGGTATTTTAAAATGTGATAAAATAGAATTAATTTAATTTTAAAAAGCCTCACACAAGGACACTTTTTTCCTTTTAATATATCTTCTTTTTAAATGCCTGAGCTCTGAAACCCCTTATATCTATGGCTTAAATGAAGGAAGTATAAAAATAACTTTTCAAAGGGACATCCCATGTGTAATTTGTCATGATATGTAACTCAATTTCATTGTAGCTGTGGATACTTATGACGGTTGCATGATATATACTTCACATCTTTATTGTAACTATTTTTCCACTGAAATCTGGTATCAGACCTCTGCAGTGGGATAGTACAGTGTAATCAGAAGTAATCATGTCTTTCCCATCAGAACTGTCTGTCCTAATATTCCCAAGAGTGTATAAAAAGCCACTTAATCACTAGCAGTAATATGTTTGTTGGCAATTTCATTTTTTGTTTCACCTTGAGAGCTACAGTGAGGTCAACCCTCATGAGTACAATTTTACACTCTGCTATAATAACTTGAATCCTACCTTGAATATTTTTTACTTACATACATATAAGGTCAATGTGAACTGTAAATATATCTGTCATTGAACCAACATTCTTGATTTTGGCCTTGTTTTCTGACAGTTGTAGTAGCTTGAAATAAACTTTCAGCTATGTCCAAAAGGGGATTTAGTAGCTAAAGCAGACTTAGGTAAGACTAAGTCCCTAAATTCAAAACTGTAGGAATGAAAAATGGTGGTCACCTTTTGCTTAGCCTTGGAGGTGTCACAGGTCCATGAAAGATCCTCTTTTCATGTGCAGGACTTTGAAGGGTTCAGGAAATTATCAACAAGTTGTTCAAGTGTGGTTTTTATCTAGCCATTAATGGTTCTCCACAGTTTTCCCTAGTGAGCTTTAATCTACTGGCTGTTCCCAGGGCATGCCTTATGCACTTCAACATGAGAGGAAACTGCTTTGTGCTGGAGTCAAAAGAGGAGCATGAATTCAGGTAGTTTAGCCAAATACATCTCCCTCCATCTGTGCTCCAGACTAATAGGGCAATTCACAAAAAGAAGCTCTTGTTGAAAGCAAGAGAAGGTGCTAAATTTCACCGGTCAGGCTGGTTTCAGTGCTACATGTATCAAACAAGTCCTGAAATATACCACAATAGTCCTAGGAGTAGACACACTTTCCCAAAAAGAGCAAAAGCATGGGGCTACAAATCATAACGCTCCTCCTCCAGCCCCTTTCCCTATGTGCCTGTCTTTCCAAGGCAGCACATGGTGGCAGCAGGTGAGAAGGGAATGAACCCCACCACAAAGCAACCCTGAGACGTTGAGCATTGGTGTAAAAGCTGCAGAGGACACTAACTCTACATCTCACCGGTGGGCAGGCCATCTAAAAACTGGGCTGTAAATGTGAGACCCTCACTCTGCCCTTGATGAAAAGGCTGCACTTTTACCTCCAGGAGTGTGTTGCAAAGTAACAAGTATTTTTTCTGTGTAGTTCAGTGAGAGAATAAAGTTCAATGACTTGTCTTTGGATTTTCTTGTTGAGTGGCACTCAGTGCAGCTAGCAATTATTGCATGCTGGTAGGTCCCCTCTCACTGTGTGGCTGGTTTCAGCTTTTTTCTAAAAGGCACCTGGCTCCCCTTTGAGATCTACCAGGGGACTAAATGCCTAATTTTGACCTCCACATCATATTTGAATCTGCCACTTTTCCTTTGAGTGTGCTTCTCATAAGGGATGGTCACCAACTGACACAATGCCCGAACTTTTCTTTTTTTTTTTTAATAATGGAAACAATGTATAATGTCTTGTGAAAGTTACAAGAAAGCAAAATAACAAAGTTGGTCCAGCTTTTCTCTCTCTGTATTTCTATACACCAAACACACAAAAATATTTTTGGGTGTAATTTTTCAGTATAAAACTGCTTTTAGACAACTAAATAATATAAGGTAAGGATTGCTTAGTTCCCAAAGAAAAAAAAAATAAATATGTATATAATACTTAATTCTGAACCTTTAAAAAGAACTAAAAATTCAGAGGTGAAGCCTGGGTCGTATTTTCCTATTTTTGATAAAGATGCCTTCAGCCTACCAAATATGAGTCTCAATATGTAATACATATGTCAAGTCACAGAATGGAGACTTCTGAAGTAAACAGTGGCACATTCTACTTTTCACTTGCTCTCCACTGATAATTGTATTGATTTGGTAGCTGAGTTGCTGTTCTGCATAAGACTTTGTAATTAGAAATGAGCTCAAACTGAAGGGGAAGATTCATATCTCTCAAACTTTTGAAACTTCTCAGACTGGATCTTAATCCAGGTCTATTTTAAATAGTTTATCTCATTAGAAATAAATACTTGTTTGTCAAAAGTATGTTCTTCATGTCTCAGTGTTCATATTCTCAATTAATGCAATTGTTCAAATTCAGTTACTTCTTTATTATTAGAATTTCTACACTGAGTACATTGAACAGAGCACAGTTTCATTTCTACTTTTGCATGTGAACATAGGTATTGTTTCCACAATTATTCTACATATAATACTTAATTTGCAAGGTATATTAGGAAGGATAATTTGGTTGGCTCATTTGCCACTATTACAGAGATCCTAAACACTAGTTGATCCATTTTAAGAATTCCTACAGTAAAAAAAAGATTAATTATGCAAGTTGACTACATAATCATATTCATGGATACTGAAAACAGTGTGAATACTTCAGCATGAAACTCTTAATTAGCTGTTAAACAGGTACACAAGGAGAGGACCATGGTGAAGACAGCTGTAGCCAATTCTCAAAAAAGAGAAAAGGAAATCATAAAGAGAAATAAACCTTTAGTGTATTCTATAAAGGGAACAGAATTTTCCAGTTGTACCATTGTGTCCACAGAGAGCTATTCTGCAGCATAATTGCAAAATTATAGCCACTCAGATTTACTAGATCTATCATTGCCTGTGATCCTTTACTAATTTTTTACAGCTAAGGTCTGACATCAATATTATCCATACTGACAGAGACTCTTCTTTTGATTTCAGGTTTCCTTAATCTCCTTGTACGATCCTTGAAGTAGTCCCAATGCATGTAAAAATCACTGTCATCCACATTTAAATTTAAGTTCTCTTTACAAAATTATTGCTACAAAACCAACTAACTTTGCTAAATACATTTTGAGAAATATATATACCCCCCATGACATCTTACAGCTTCATTTTCACAAAGGCATTATCATCCTTCAAAAAAGTTTAGAAGACCATTCCACACAGAGAAAGAAAATGGTAGATGTGGCATGGACTGCATGGGTAGTGAAGCAGAAATTATAGGCTTTCATGCTGTCTTTCATCTGGTCAATTTTAAAATGGCAAATACTATCTAATATGTTTTCCATCAAACTTTTTAGCAGCTGTGCAACAATGAGAACAGGAAAGAAAGACTTGGAAATTATCCTTTTATATTATTTCATAAGCTTAAGTTGCATAAATAATACTGCAGTGCCAGTTACCTTGAACCAAACAGTATTTTTTCCCATTTCCTTCAGTGAAGTCAGGTTTTCTCAGCAAGTGTACTATTCAGATTAGCATCCAAATTGAAACCAAAATGTCATCTTTCACCTTTGTTTGTCTCCTGCACAGGAGAAGATTAAACTGATGTTTGTCCTGGGGCTGAGGATAAGTGTACGTATTGGCTATATACGTGGGGAAAGAGGAAGGGACAAAACTGAGGTGGGACACATAATTGCTTATTTTATTTAGCTACAGAACTGGAAAGAAATAAAAAGCAATTTTTTTAATTTTTTTGTTAAATGTTACAGGGGAAGCAGAAAAATATTATTAACAAACCTAGCAAAAAAGGAAATACTTCTTGTCCCCAGTTTTGGTGAGATCAGGATTTGACCATACAGAATCACAGAATCACTGAATCACAGAATCACTAAGGTTGGAAAAGACCTGTAAGATCATCAAGTCCATACAGTTTCCTAACTTCCAGTAGTGTGTGCTGGTCTCTGTGCCATGGAGAGAAGAAAGGGAGAAAGCCTCTCGTGCTGTCTTGATGAAAGAGATTCATTCTATAGAAAATGATCCTTGAGAGCAGGGGCTGGTCTCTTCAAGTCCCACTTCCAGAATGTGTACTCTGACTACCAGGCTCATTCATGCTTCACCCCAAGCTAACTGCTAACATTTACTGTAAAGTAACTTTAGAACTGAGAACTGCCACATATTTTCCCACTTGCCCACTGGATTTGATACTGTCCTGAAAAGTGAGTTTCTGGGTCTGTCCTTAGAAGAAAAAATTATCTTCCTGGTGGCATGTAAGCAGGACTCATGCTCAGAGGAAAGTGCAAAAGACTTTCTGAAAGGGACACCATCTTCTGAGGCATTTGACATTAGCTGCCTTCGGTAATAAGTCAGTGAGTAACACTGAGGTTCTAGTTCAGTGGGCTGACTCTTGTCTTCCTGTGATCTGAGAGGCAGAGAGAACACTGACCATGGGGCAAGCTGTGGTCATGTTTGTAACTCACCAATTTTTGGTTGTTTGTATATTCTACTGCAGAAAGCTCCCTTATTCTTCTGGCTTACAGCTGTGAACACCAGGAGTCAGCTCATCTAGTTTTAGTAATCTTAAAGTTAGTGATCTAGTCTGAGGTAGTTTTGTCAACTACTCCTACATACAACGGAGAGAGAGGTGCTCAATAAGCAAACCATCTCATCTTAAAATAATCTTACCAGATAGACAGGATGATCTTCCTGGATGGAGGCACTTCCTTCCCCTTCTTTCTCTTGACTACAGAGGAAGAAAAGACAAAAAGCTTCTAATCTTTCAAACAGCTAAAGCTAAGTGAGTTGACTTCTGCCATTGATGACTTAAGACAATTTTCGTGGCCCAGATCCTCCTGACAGAATATTAAGTGTACCTGTAACTCTGTGCTTTCCTTGACATTATTTCCAACTTATTGTCTGAATGAGACTGTCTCCTCTTGGCTGATGTTTTGTTTGGAGGAAGGATGTTTCTCAGCTCACATCCTGGGTACCTGGCTCCATTACTACTGATCAACAGCCTGACATCACAGAACAGCAGAAATTCTAGCAGCAGAAATATATTTTTTCTTCTCTGTTTTCTCTTCTTCTTTTATATTTTTTATAATTTTAAAAAATGTATTTATTTATCTCTACTGAGTTTCCATCAGGGGAGACGGTTGCTTACGATTATATTTACATTGTCCTTGCAGCAGCTATAATCCCTGCAACAGAAAAGCTCTGCCATAAAATGAATGAAGCTAATTTATTAGCTAGGGATTGGACTGACAGCTGGTAAGCTAACAATTTTAACAGAGTTTCACGATTCACAAAGTGAAAGATGTACATTTTATTGGATCCTGATAAAATATTGCTTTAATACTTCATAATAAAATAAAGAGCAATAAGAGCAATATGCCTGGTGTAGCTTGAGTAGCCTTAAGGATTGCTTCACAGGGACTCACTCATAAAATGGCAAGAAGCATTTAACAGAGTGTATCTGGTTCACTGCAGACTCTGTTACCAGTGTTGACCTGCTAAGCTCAGTATACAAAGATGCATATGGCTGGTCTTTTCTTTAGGGAGTTCAGATTAGATCAAGGAAGCAAAGTCATGAGATAATGCAAATTAAAAAACAAACCGAAACAAAACAGAACAAAACAAAACTACTACCACCACCAAAAAAAACTAAAAACCCAGAAAAAAACCAGAATCCTGTAACACCTGTTTGTTACTCTATTCTGTAGAATAATTCACTACAGACAAAATAATCTATTTTATTTTGTTTTCCCTAGTTGTGTCTATGCTTTTCAGTTTTCCCTTCCAAAATTGAACAGAGGATTTTAATTTGTAAGATCTCCTAGTTAATACAATGTACCCATAAAATTGCAATTGTTTCTTGCTCCTCCTCATTCCACCTTTCAGGGGTCTGGTAAACAAATCAGAGGATCACAAGCACTTCTCTTCATTGCTGTCTATCTCAGGGTGAGAAAAGGGAGCTTGACTTCAGCATGCTTAGCATGGTCCCTGCATCACCCTGAGAGGAGATATCTTCTGGTATCACTGCTTTCTTTTATCAACCGCAACATAAATATTCCAATGACTGGAAAATAACAGTCTCAAAAAGAGACAATATGACAGTGGTATTAAGACCTGTTTCCTCACATGCAGGAGATCTGACCTTCATTCTAGCTCTGACACAGTTATCCTCTGTGACTGTGGAAATTCACATGTGCTTCAGTCCCATGTCTGTAAAACGGGATTAGTGACTCTCTCCCCTATTTTTTTTCTGATTTATCTATTGATTGGGGCAGTGTTGATTTTACTTCATTTTTCACAGTGAGGCATCAGCTTAATGTCATGCCCAATAACATTATTGTAATTCAAGTCTGTTGTGGTTTAGTCCCAGACGGCAACTAAGCAGCACACAGCCGCTCGCTCACTCCCCCCAGGTGGGATGGGGGAGAGAATAGGAAGAGTAAAAGTGAGAAAACTCGTGGCTTGAGATAAAGACAGTTTAACAGGTAAAGCAAAAGCCACGCAAGGAAGCAAAGCAAAACAAGGAATTCTTTCACCACTTCCCATCGGCAGGCAGGTGTTCAGCCGTCTCCAGGAAAGCAGGGCTCCATCACACATAACGGTTACTTGGGAAGACAAACGCCATTACTCCGAATGTCCCCACCTTCCTTGTTCTTCCCCCAGCTTTATATGCTGAGTATGACGTCATACGGTATGGAATATCCCTTAGGTCAGTTGGGGTCAGCTGTCCCGGCTGTGTCCCCTCCCAACTTCTTGTGCACCCCCAGCCTACTCGCTGGTGGGGTGGGGTGAGGAGCAGAAAAGGCCTTGACTCTGTGTAAGCACTGCTCAGCAGTAACTAAACCATCCCTGCTTTATCAACATTGTTTCCAGCACAAATCCAAAACACAGCCCCATACTAGCTGCTATGAAGAAAGTTAACTCCATCCCAGCCAAAAACAGCACAAAGTCATAGGTAAGACAGATACAAACTTCAAGACAGGAAGGCATGGTGACTACTTTTTTTCCAGTGGACACAAAATGCAGAAGGTGTTTTGCTGGGCAGCTCTTCATTACCACAGATGGGCAAAGATTTCTTTTTTGACTGTTAACCAATATGATTAAATAACTGTTGTCTTGACCACTGACTGTGGATTAGGGGCAAGCTCCCTTCCCTGATTGATTCTGTTCAGTCATGGTCCCATCTGGAAGGTCTGAGCTTTCAAAATATTTGGTTAGATTCCTGAAGCTTTCTTCTTTTTTCTTTTATTATTTTTAATTTTTTTTTCTTTTTTCTTTTTTTGTTTTTCTTTTTTCTTTATTTTTCTTATCTGAAGCTAATCTCTTTTTCTGTACTTTTCTATACGGCTCTTTTTCATATATTTTAACTTCAGCTTCTTACACTTGTTTTGCTCCTCTGTCCAGCTCTTGATTCCTGGCTTGCATTTCTAATACCTGACATGTTTTTCATCTCCCAACTTTGGCTCTTGGCTTCCACTTGGAAATCTGGCACAAGCTCTTGACCTGTGGCTTGCCTTCTGCTAGTGCTGGCCCTACCCACCAGACAAATCTATCCATGCCTTTGGTCCTATCAAGCAGGTGTCTAAAAGCTACAACCCAGAAGGAGCATGCGTCATTTAACTAATCAGAAATAGCCTTCATTGTCACTCATATCAAGGTAGAATATTCTCACAAATTATTTCAGTGTCTCTACGAACATATCTTTTCTTCTTGCCTTTCTCTTTTAACTTCCTCTTCTCAGCATCAGTTCAACAAATGTTTGGTAGGTCCCTTCTGTGCCAGTGAGTGATTCACTGCAGAATTAGTCAGCTTCTGTTTGCTTTCAACTGGGCTCCACTCCAGATATGTGGAAATATGTTCCTTTGATGCAATAATGATTTGTTTTTCTGGGCATCTTATTTGAACTATTGGCTGTTTGTTTTCTCCTGGTTTCCAGATAAATCTGCCACATAGCTAAGGTAAGCAATTGGAATTTGTGAAGCCTAACAGTAAGATAATATGGGTCAGCTTATTAAAACAGAGGCAGATGGCTCACACGTTTCTGGTACACTGGGTGATTACAATCAAACTCTACCCTAATCCAACTGTGTGTTGCCAGTCCAGAAAGTACCAAGTGTGTTTAAACTCCCTATCAGCTGCAGAATAGATCAAATACAGTCTGTATATCTTTAGTTACGTGAATGGATCTATTCCACAGGTTCAGGGTTAAAGGCTGCAGAAGACTTTCAGAAGTTCTAGGGTAAGCCATTTTTACCACTCAGTGTAAGCCCCTCTTTGATTAATTCTCCTTACATATGGAAAAACTATACCAGGGTTTATAATTTATTGTACAGGCAAAGATTAAAAAATATTATCCTATTTATCTCATCACTTTCATTTTTCACGGTTTTCAAGGTACTTCAAAGATCCATCTTATTTGCTAAACAGAGTCATTGGTTTAACATCATATTTTCCTTCTTCTAGCCCACATCCAGTCTTCAGAATTTTAAAATCAAATGCCCTTAATTAGTTTAAAGCTCATCCTGTTATCTTCCCTTGAAAAATAGTGATAATCTTTCTTTGACGACTAACAGTTTTAATTGTTAGCACAACATACGGTATGTAGTACTTGCTCTGGGAAAGGGGATGGCAGGAGTCAGTGGTTGTGTCTCCATTAACATTTTGTTTCAGAATAGCAGTACATCTTTAAAATTAATCCCCAAATTCTGTATTTATCTATTTACCGTGTGTTCCAAGGTGCTTTTTAGTCAGCAAAACCTAGATTTGTTCTGGAGAAAATTAACCTAGAATATGTTCTCAGGTTTCAATTTACTGTCTTCCCTTTCTGTTTTGCATTACAGGTGAATGATATAAACAACTCAAGGAAATAAATAGGAAGCCCAAGAGTGTGATTTATGATGACAACTTCCTTCCTGGAAAAGAAGGAAGAAAGGACTCTGCTAAGTTACCAGCTTCATTCTCCTCTTCAATTCTTTTGGCTTTTCATCATGCTATTCTTTGGCTTTCCCTCAACAACTCCAACTCCCAGGTGACTTTTGCAATTGCAGATAACACTGATGTTTATGTAGCTCTGTATTTACACATAGCAGATAGAGAAATAGATCAAATGGAGCAAGATTTAGCCCCCTTTTCCCCTATTTCTGAATGATCTGTACATCCTATCAAAAATCATGATACTAAGCTGACTGGAACGTCAGAAGTCATACTGGATTTATAAAATCAGAAGCATATTTTCAGATGCAATACTCCATGCAAATGACTCATCACAGTAAGTGACAGGAAGCAGTATGAGTATCCCTTCCTGGAACTTTTTTTCCTTCTCCATGAATTTTGAGTGTATCATGGCTTGGGCATCCATTTCCTTAATTTTAAGACTAGCAATATTTCTACTCTGAGATATAGGAATATACCTAAGTCATGGCTTTGCTCCAGGTGTGAACATGACCTTCACAACTGCTCCCCACCCTCCCCTTTCTTCCTTACTCTGTGCTTTGGTTTCTCTGAGAAGGGATTCTAGATACACGGGCTGGAAGACAGTTTCTGTGCCTGCCAAAAAGTCCCCTGATTGGAGCAATCAATCAGAAGACCAGGATAGGGCAACATACTGTGAGGCATGGCTGTCTCATGGCTTACGTCTTGCCACCATCTTTCATTGATCAGATACATTCAACACAGCCTTTTCTTTTGCCTATTGTCTATTTTCCGTACTATACATGCACTGTGATTCTTTTCCTGTGGAGTAGAACTCATGTGAATACAGACAGGAAAAGATGGTCTGACATCCGTGCCTTCATCAATCTAATAACAATTTGGCTGATCAGGTTGTTATGCCTGGAATAGACTGTTCTTGAGTTTGAAGAATACAGAAATAGAAATATTCTTGAATTTGTCTCTCAAGTTAGTATTTTTTCCAGCTAGGTGTTATTCAGTCTTTCAGTACAAGATTGATAAAAACTGGAAGGATCCTCCTGTGGTATACATATGCCTGATGGTTCGATTCAGGCAACGTTGGACTCACTTTTTCTGAATCCGTGTAAGAAAAGTTTGCCAATTCAATGAAATAAGTGCTATAATTTTAAATCAGATATATTCCATGAAACTTTAAAAATGAAAATATTGGGCAAGTCTACTATTGCAGCTTATAATTTTTATTTTTTTTTTTAAGTATGACTTTGTGTTCCACAAGATTCCCTTCTATAAGAGGACAACAATTGTGTGTTGCATCACAGTTGTTCAGTTGTTTTATATAATCTGTAACATTCATTTAAACAGCAGACAAAATAAAATCCCTAGTGGGTCCTCCACTGTGGTCTGTCATGGCCTCCCTTGGGGTTGCGACCCCTGCTTTGCAGGGGTTTAGGAACTGGTTTAGGAATCTTTTCCTAATAAAGTGCACCTTAGTTTTTTGCCTTAATAAGATTGTTCTTGATGCTCAGATGGTGATTAAAATGCCGTATCTGAAGAGTGCATATAAGTGGCTATTTTTCTTTCTGCTCTGTTGCGTATTGTAGTGGAATTAGATAAAAAGGGAAAAAAAACGCAACCGGTTTATTTTGTCATAAAGCTGCTGGGAAATGCTGACATCCAAAGTACGTGTTTCAGGAGTTGTGAGAAGGAAGCAGCTAGCTGGTGTAAGTGATGATGCACAGACTTGGAAGGAAAAACAGATCATGAAAAAAAAAGAGAATCAAGGGAAGGAATGAGATTATGGGACTGAATGTGTCTGCTTGTGTGGCTTTGCTTCTTCATGTGAGGTTATCAAAAGGAAATAATTGTTCCAAGAAGAAATGCTTAAGATCTGAAATGAAATGTGGAACTGAAGGCCAAAATGCCCAGTTTATAGGTAGTTTTACTGTTTCAAAATATCTGCAGCTGCCACACAGTGGCATTTGTTGCTACAGAGCAACACCATAGTTGCTTTATAGTTTCTGATTCCCTTCAATACAGAACATTTTCCTGCTTCCTAGCTGTGTGAATATTCATTAGCAAAACCCAATCCACTTCATTCTCCTTCTTGCCCCAAATATCCTCAAGAGGGAACCAAAGCCTATAACCACTTTAGCCCTTAGGATGAAAATTAATTTTGTTATCTTTTAATTAACTAGTTTAAATGATGTTTGCTATTAACAGCCACCTTCTCCACAAACAAATCACAGCACATAAACAAACAATGCACCTACTGCAGATAGATGAAAGATCATGACACCTTTTAGCACTGACCAGCCCTTAGATCAAATACAAGTATTGATTCCAAATTGTGATATAGACTCACCTCTGCAGTCATTCAGCTGGATAATTTTCTCTTAAAATTGACAACTGTTCACAGTAGAAACTGAGTTGACAGGAGTAAGAAAAAGAATAAAAGTAACAATAACATTGTGGCAAATGCAGCCTGTATGAAAAAAAATCTATATATTAAAGCTCATTTTCTACTTAAAATTGTATTGAAGTATTTAATATCTGGTTACAAACTTGAAGAAATGTGTCTTCCAGAATTATGATACTTCAATAAAACATTTTTCATCTGTAAAGAAATCAATGCTATCCCTCATTACCATACAGTCAAATCAGCTCACAGCATCACTCTACAGTAAGAAAGTACTATTGTCTTGTTTCACAGGGAAAGAAGTTTAAATTATTTGTTCAAGATCACACAGTCTGTGACAGTACCCAGACTTCTTGTGTCCTGCTGTAATACATCACTTTTTTTTAACTTTCTTTTTCCTCTGGTCTGACACTTTGAATACCCAAGGCAGAAAAGAAAAAAAAAAATCTACTGCCAAATAATGCTACAGCTGGTGCAGTAGTGGTGGAACAACTAGTAGTTAGATCCTGAGGATTTGCTCTCTTTCACAACAGGGGCAGATAAATTTATTTTAAAATTCCATTTACATCAAGATTATAAATAAATTTGCCTCTAAAAATTTTTATATAATTAAAAGGCTGGTTTATGTTTTCTCTTTTACCATTCTGTTGTGCACCAAGGGCTCTTACAAGTATTCATCGCTTGCACACTTTAACTGTTTAGTAAGATTTTATCTGTGCACAATTTGATTCTGTATGCAATTTTAGCAGTTGGCAGCCTAAAGACTCATAAAGTGCCTGACCATATGTTCTCTTGCTCTTCAATTTTTAGCACAAAATTCAAAGTACGTATTTTAAAAATATTTTTAGACTCCTAAACAAATGTTGTTGCTATGCTATGAATAGTCCATGAAAACATTGAAACTTTTTTTTAAACTGTCTAACATTTTCATTGCAATAGAGAAACCCCAGTGAAATAGCAGAAGGGAAGAAAAAAGAGAAGAAACCTATTTTCCTTCACTTATGCACCACTTATTTTCCCAATTTTCACACCGTTATGAACTATGATTATATCATTTCATAAACTAAACAGCATCAAACTCAATCAAGGCTTTAAAGGAAATCAGCAAATAAGATTTAAAAGCAGTAAGAAGTTTGATAATGATTCAAGATTTCTTATTCCACTTTTGTATTGATCCATTACCTGACACTGTGTTCTATGCCACTGACATGAGTATTTCATAAATCCAATGTCCGAATCACTTAGAGCTATTAAAGATAATGTGGTTTTTCATATATATCACCAAAGAATTTGTTCAGGACACATTCTAGCTTACACCATCTGTATTCTCTAGATATTCCATTTATTTTCTAGGTATTTTTTTCCTCAAAAAACCATGTACAAATGACCTATGTTGATGGGAAGAGCTTTCATATTAAGTTAAAAATTATAAAAATTGTACTCTTAAAACAAGTGTTCAACCATACGTCGGTTAGAAATGACCCCACCTAAGTCTTAGAGTTTTTGTTCATTATCTAGCGATTCTACTTTTTTTCTTGATTTCTTTTGTTATTATTGTTCTAGATACCGCCAGATGTTAAAGGGAATTGTAGTCTGTGGAAGGCTGAAGACATAATTCCTTCATGTTTGCTGAGTAAAATACATACACCAAAAAATAAAATAAAAATAAAAAAATCTCATGGCTTACTTCAAATCAGAAGACATAAGACATGGGTAGTATAAAATCACTCTAAATTCTTGCAGAAGAAATGCAAACCCTTTCTTCAGCAGCAGAGGCTCTTTTACCAGATTGCATCACTACAGCCAAGAGGTTGTCCTTTTAACCTCCAATTCTGCACTCCACATTGTGGAAAGAAGAGCAGCAATGGAAAGAGACTTGCAGCAATGTGCAGGAATCATGGTAGGGGACACAACGTTCATCTACACTGTGTACTCTGGAGCACATATGTGCCCATATTCCCCCAACTATCCTCACAGTATATGCACACCTCATCTAGGAGATGCATGCATGTCTCTAGTCAAACTCTCTTGTGGGAGTGGTATCGTCATAAGCAGCTGGGCTTGAATGTAGAGTTGTTCATTGCCCTTCTGCCAATTCCCCACACTTCTGTTTTTTACCCTACCAAAAATATTCCCATGTCCCTCTTTCCTAGAAACTGTTTGAAACTTTGTCTTTATTTTCAAAGCACCTTACTCTAACCTATTAAAACACTACTAACAGATCCCTGCAGCCTGAAGATGATCCCCTACCAAGAGCTAGATGACCAGAGGAGTGACTCATACAATGCAGAAGTGAAATATGTTCAAGAAATGTGTTAATCTTTGTCTGTGCAATCAAGAACGCAGTTATAAGTCTACTTCAGAGACTATGACACTATCAGGGACTTGCTATCATGGTGTGCAAAGCCAGAACTGCCTGTCTGGAGATGGCAGTCTGAGATCCGTCTGTACACACAATCTGTGCATATTCTTTGAGCAAAGTGCTTGATACTGTTTGATTCATAAAGCATGTCCTCAAATTCCTTTCTTCTTTGAAAAGAACTCATATCACATTAAAAAAGGAATGATTTTGAGGAGATATTATAGGATCACATCATAGTCAGTTGGACCCATTGCATTCTAATCTGGAACAGTCTTTTGAAGAAATCTGGTTTTGGTGAAAATACACTTTCTATTTTCACCTTTTATTCTGAAGGTTTTGCCAATAACTTTTTGTTCTATCACCCAGGTTTTTATTTATCACTAGTAAAGCTCACTTGAGTAATTTCAGTGGAAGATATAGTGAATAAAGGAAGGAAATATTTACCTAAACCTTCATAGGTAAAATGATCAGTAAAAAAACTGTGTCATAAGATTCCTTGCCCTCCTTGACCATTCTGTGTAATGGAAACTTACAGTGTTTTGGTCGGGTGATAGGGGAGGAAACAAATGCCTAAAGCCACTAATCTCTGACCATATTCATTAGTGCTGCTCTTGATGTTTATAGACACCTGAAGGTAGAGGGTAATGCTGGAAAATATTTATGTTGTATATAATATTTTATATTATTCATACTTACACAAATATATATGCTCTTGGATTTGCAGTTAAATTATTCTTGTCAGTGTGGCAGGTCTCATTCTTTCATTTATGACCCTACTTCTAAACCCCATGGCCTATTGTTTGTTGTTGGTTTTTGTGGTGGGTTTCTTTGTGGTTTTGTTTGTTGATTTTTTTTAACATGGTTCTCAGCGTATATTGATGAATCCTGATTCTGGTTTGAAATATCCCAGCCTTCTCCTTGTAGAGCTTCCGCTATATGTTCTCAGTAGGTGGACAGGTTGAGACAAAGACAGAGCCAGTGGCGGGAATTCAACAGTCATAAAACTTCATTGTACATAACTTATTCAAAAGGAAATAATACAATAACAAGCATGAGTAATGTTACCTCTGTACCAGTTTTGAGTTTAACATCTCAAAAATGAAAAATAGAGGCACAATAGAGGAAATATTGATTCGATGTTATTGACATGTTATGGAAAATAAAATAAGATTTTACATGTTTCCACCTTAATATTTTCATTAAAATAAGTTTAAACCTCTCTCTTCTTCCTTTGCTTCAGCAAACACTTTCAAATTCTAAAGTGATTTGAAATACGTCCAATTATGCAGCCTAAATGATCCAGCAGTAAGGGAAATGACAAAGGTATTGATGATATGGCCAGAGTTACATGAAGGTTCAGGATTATGAGATGATTCAATAAGCTTGAGAAGCATATAACAGGGTACCACTGGGAAAAGGTCTTGAAGCCACAGATCTGTATGGTTATGCTTGATCCACTGTGTTCTGGACAAATCCTCGGCATCCTGCACAAACCTTCTCCAACAGCCTCTTTAGTTTACTGCCATCAGTGTGCCACCATATAGTACAAACAAGAAAGGACTTACAAATCTCTGGAAATGACTGGGGATGAGGTGCAACACCACCAGAATCACTCTTTTACAGGTTGTGCTAGGCACAGTACCTAGAGGAGGAAAATAAGAGGACAACATAAGCAATTGTTACTTTTTACTGTTCTAGAGACAGCTTGTGTCTGGGTGTTGGTTATTCTCTCTGTAATAAGTTATTAGGCTGTCACTGCATGGGTGCGTACTTCAGAATTGAAAGCATGTACAACTGAAAGCACCTCCACTGTGAGAAAGAAAAAGAACACAGTCATATTCCAAATTTCACTTTTTGTCATAATGCAAAAAAAATTACTGTTTTAGAATTTCAATTTGCTCTTAGATCACTTCCTCCCACCATTCTAAACACACATGCTAAAGCAGAAAACTCAAAAATTTAAAGCTTGATATTTTCTTTGACTTAAAAATGTTTTAAGTCTAACCATGATGAATCAGCAGAAAATTTCAATTAATAAAAGAATGTCTATATTGAAAAAGTTACTTTTTTTCCCAGAAAAATTGGGAAGATGGTGGAAATCCAAATGGCAGTCCTGAACTCAGACCAAATTCTTCTTCACACCTCCAGAAAATCAAATATCATGAAAACCTATCAGGACAGAAAGCTGTATGCTGCTTTTTTGTACCTTAGCCAGATCCAGGTCAGCTGTGTCATTCGTCATTTAAAATGGGGAAATGAATTAATACAGAATGATCTAGCACTGGAAGTGCATTAAAAACTTGCAATTTCTCCATCTCCATTCCTCCAGAATAAAGAAAACTGAGTCAAGCAAGGATTTGGCAAAAAAAATAAATTAAATATAAATATTTTGTAGCAATCTGTGGGGAGCATATTTTCCATAAATCTATTGTAATATAAATTTTAAAATGTTTTTGTTTGAGAATAATTATGAGAAATTGAGAAGATATGCTTTTGGGGAAAGGAATGGAGGAAAGGACCTCTACAACCTCAGACATTTTCTAAACATCTTCAGTAGTACCTTGCGCTTCAATACTTCCAACAAGTTAAATGAGAGCAAACTAACTTCCAGATTGAATGATCTCAGAGAATACTGTTGAGATAAAGTAGAGGGAAAAAGAAAGCATTTTGAACAAATAAAAATACCTTCTTTTCAACAATATCTAAATGTCAGGCTTACTGTGCTTGTTTGTATCCTATTCTTTCTCAGTAATCTTAGGTTTCAGTGGTGCTTCTAAACATTTATATTCAAAGTTAATGTGTTTTTAAAAGACCCCTAATTTATGACTGTTAGCACAAAGTTTTGATACAGGATTTTTGTCAACAGGACTTTTTTTTTTAAGCGACAATCCGTAATCCTCTGTTAGTTTTGACTATTTTCAGTCACTAAGTTATTTTTAGGAATGATAAGGCTTGTAGGGTTTCAAACATGTATTTTTCTTCAAAACACAGGAAAGGTGGTCCTTAGAAATAAAAGGTCAAATGAGAAAATAGAGCCTACTAGCAATGAACCCTCTCCAATAAATAAAGAATTATTACTCAGATAGATTCATTAGAAACTCTTGATATTTAGATATTCACAGTGTGTGTTTGAAGTTAACTAAGGAATGACAACATGACCAATGATTTCCTTAAACATAAGCATAGCTGAAATGAAATCCAATATATTTTTTATCGCAATGTGATATTCCATTAACTTTACATTTCTGAACTTAACAGGATAAAATCTGCACAACTCTGCTGAATAATGCACGTTTTACCTTCATTGAAGGCATTTCAAATATGTATCCATGATCACCAAAAATCACCTAAATATCTACTGTGTGGAATAATAGGCATAAAATATAGCTGAGATTCTTGAAATCTCTGAATAATCAGCATGAAATACAGATGAGATTTTTGAAATCTCCTACTGTATTCTCAAACCTCTTATTCTTCTTACATAGCTGCTGGCTGACAGCTGCTACTACCATCAATCAAAGATCTCGGAGAAATACCTACACCAAATTTAGTCCACAGGCAAAATAACAAAGATTAACCTTAAAGTCCTTTGGCCTTTTTGCTGTCTCTTTCCTAATGGCTATTCTTAAGAGGCTTCATGCCAGACTAAGCTATTGGTCTCATCCGTAAGTAACCCAGCCACATAAAACATTTTGTGTCCTCTTTTTGGAGCAGAAGACACTACTTTTCTGTATTCTGTTGAAATGATAAGTAACTTGACTCAGACCAGATAATTAAGCAACCCATTTTCTGTCTTTTTTTTGGAGCAGGTGATACAAAAAAGTGGTTTGTTGGGCTCTTTTTTTCCTTTGCTCTTCCTTACCTATCTGTTGGGGTATTCATTACAATTTCTCAATTACTGTGCCAATTAATAGGAAATACTCTTACAAGTCTATGTTAAAGTCTGACCTCAGTCAAAATCGAACTGCAGTATATTTCAGTCATAACAAGTACAAGAGAACAAGGTACATTTTTCTTCTTAAAGAGCAGAAATCTATTTGAACATGACATAGAGAAAACGACATTTGATGATGGCTGTATAGATGTTCATAGCTTTGCTGCAATCCCAGACAGTGTTACAGAAACCAAGCCTAGTGGAAACGTCTGTGAAAATTCACGAATCTGCTGTGACCATACTTTTCTTATTTGGACAGAGTTAAGAAGCAAGAAGGCATGACTGCATTTGTGTCCACCCATATAGCTGCTGCAGGCTAATAAATGCCCAGTGAGAAGAGCATAGTGAAATGTACCCACACTACTATTTCTTCTCAGGAGTGCATTGCATTTTTCTTTTTATTCCCATGTTGACTTTACTCATGTTCACTACAAACACAGTTCTGTTCCTGTTTTTACATTATACCCCCTTTATGGGGTTGATTAGTATGTTCCCTCCAGGTCTTGCCATGAGGTTCAGCAGGCCTGTACTGACCAGAAGGGGAAATGCCACAAGGATAATTCACAGTGACAGGCACTCGTGACCACACTGCACAAAGCTTGTTCCCTATCTGCTCTGTGGCAGATATGGCTCAGGGAGAGCCAGTCCCAGGAGGAAGCTGGAACCCCACCAAAACAGAGGCAAGAAGCAAGCTCATAACTGTGCAACAGAGGCATCTAGCTCTTTAGCTGGCTCCTGACCTCTTTGTTCATCAGTGCAGACATACAATAGTGCCTGGAACAAGGTGTTCCCAGGCCATATTAAGATTTGGAAACCAGCTGGCGGAATCTGTTGAAATACAGCCCCTCACCCTCTCTTATTTAATTCTTTCCCTGAGCCTATTCCAGCTCCTGTACTTCATAACTGGAAGTAAGTCACTTCATTTATCTCCCTGCCCTTAGGACAAAGAGGAAACTGTGGAGGTAATTGTGACTCAGATAATACTGCTGGAGTGGCACAAGTGTTCATTTATATTTTTTATTCAAGATTCAGTATTACGGTTGAAGTCATAGCCTCTAAGTAAATCTATTTTCGTCTTCTGTAATAAGTTTGTTTGCTGACTTATGCATCCCAGTATCAGTCCTGGAGAAGGACAGATTTTTCTGACTTCTCAGAATCTTTATGAACCTAAAGCTTGTGAGAGAACAACAGGGGAAAACTTCATCACTCTTATCAGATGGTAGACTGTCCATTTGGCATTCTGCCTGGAAACTTGCAAACTCAATTAGATGCACATATGGTCCATAGCAGGCAGAATCAGTCTTTGCCAACACACAACCCTCTTACGGCACTTCCAAACTGTACCCACGCTGGATAGCTTTTTCCACATAGATGATTTTTTCCACTTCTCCAGCAGCATCAGCTCAGCATATTGTCTTCTCTGCCCTGGAAGAATACAGGGAAGAATGCCAAGATGAACATCAGTTTGAACTCCACAGGGGTGATTTTGCTATCGAGGAGCTTTTGTTGAGGAAGACAGGTATGGAGATACCTAGATTTAATGAGCAGTGCTGGTAGAATTAATAAATCTTCTCAATACTCCCTGAAGCAGCTGCTCTATTTTGAAAGAATGAGCATATGGTTTCATTATATTTCATTGATTTGATCCCCTTCAGCTAAAGAAATACTTCAGGGGAATGCAAACAACTTACAGAATTTCTGCATATTTCTCCCTCCTTTTATTTTTCCTGGCTAAACAGAAAGCTGACTAGCACGTAAAAGGAAGAGCCAGAGGCAGCATTCAGATTCCTTAACAGGGGTTGTATGAGGGGAAATGGGGCCTCTGACAATAACGAGGACTTGTGTGTGCCTTGAAGTTACAGTGCTTGGGGGTTCCCTTAAAGGTTTTGGTTCTGTGAAAGAAACTGTGTGAAAGCAACAAGCTCAAGCTGGTCTAACCCTACTTATAAGCTGTATTCTTTATTTAAAATTTCTCTCCAGAGGCAGGGGATGGGCAGAGAAGAGGGTGAGAAAGCATCAAAGCAGCATTCAAAATTTATAGAAAGAAAGGAAGTTGCAGGATAATTTTAAATTGTCTACAAGAACAAACCTTTCCAAGCAAATCAAAGCAAAGCATGTTTTACCTTCTCAGTTGCTAGAGCCATTTCCCCACCCAGCTGTTTTGAGGGGAAACTGTATTCACTACTTTATCCACTATGCATCCTGCTACTGACATTACAAAAACCAAATTCTGAAGTGAAAGTGAAGTGAAAGTCACTTGCATTTTTTTATAAGATCTTTCTGGAAAGTGATTTCTGGCAGCTGCAAGCTCACAAGCTATATTTTTAAAGGAGCCAAAATAGATAAGGAAAACTTACATATGTTTTCATTAAGTAACTGGATAGTCTTGGCAGCTCTGGGGTCTGGAGGGCAGAAGCCATTCCTGGAAAGGCTGGTGACTGACAGGGAGGTACTATGTTCTGCTCTCTCAACAGTGGGGAAGATGTACCTTCTGCTTCTGGTTACTTGGCTCCATTCCTTATTCGTTGCCACGACACTATTCCGCAATATACATATAGTTGTATGTTCTACCCGTATATGTGCATAGGACAAGAAGCTGTATACTTCAATTTCTTTCCAGCAGAAATAAAAGTGGTCTGTGTTTTGATGGATCGCAAATTGATAGTAGGATCAGTCAAAGCCATCTTTTTCTCCTTTACAGCAAGCAAAATAAACTTGAACATAAAAAAAAGTGAAACAACTCCATCACAAAATACCAGTCATTAGAAAGCAAATTAATCTCCCCTGCCTTTAAAATATATCCGAAATATTACATTTGCTATCAAACTAAATTACAAAATTTATTTCAGCCTCTGTGGTCCTGCAGAGATTGTGTCACAGTGATGCCTGCTCTTTATTTCTGACATGCAAGTGGCAGGGAGACAGTTGAATGCAGCACCTCTCTTTTTGTGACATAATCCATACATTATTAATTTTTGTTGTTCTTGCTCTAAAGCTGTGAAACAGATGCCGTTCTGAACTGAAAATCACCGTTCTAATATGAGCAGACGCAGTCCCTGAGCTACCCAGTCAACTAATTAATGCTGCATAATTTAATAAAGGTTGGTAATTACTCAGTTTTCCCAATCTTATTCCCCTTCCTGCTAATGATAACATTATCGAGCTTAGGCAGGGGGTAGTGAGCATGTATGTGTGAGTAGGGAGATAATTTACAATGAAAGAGGATGAGTAAGCAGATGAAGCAAGAAATGGTTCAATCCAGGAACAGGCTTCTAAAATCTTCTAATTTCTTATTTAGGGGGCATCTGCAGAATGGCAAAGTGTTAAGCAAAGTAATAGCAACGACAGAGTCATTAAAAGAGGTAGAGGGAAAGTAGAGAAAAAAGTTAATCTTCCGTGCATTTATTTATCAAATGTTGCTTTACATTTCATTTTTATTCAGATCTTGGTCAGGAGGCAAATGTACTTGTGGACAGAAAGGGAAAGTCTCCTCCACAGGTTTTTTCCTCTCTTCCTTGTTACCTCTGAGTGGGCAATGGATGATGTCAATTATAGCAGGATCAATCTCAGCAGCAGAGATAGTTCCTTGAGGCATTCTCCAGTAGTCCCACCATATGGTGCAAGTTTTTCCGCATTCAAAGGAAGGTGCCAAAAGGTGCTGCAAGCAGCAATACATTAATCCAAACTTCTGAAAACTCAGCCTGGCACATAAATTCTCTTTTACATAAAATATCTCAGAGGAGTCCTAGCACACCTGTATATCGTCTGTCCAACTAACAGATTATTTAACTCATTACAATCTGGTCACATAAATTCTACATTTTTACTCTTTTCATTTGGTCAATGCTCAAAGACTTCTCAGAATAAAAAACTAATTTTTTTGAAGTAAAAAGATGCTAAGCAATAGCAAGCTAGATAATAACTGCACTGCTGGCAAAATCTGATAAGAAGAAGAAGAAAATTAGTTTTTTCTGAGTTAACAGTATTCACCTGTTTAAAATATAAATTCATTGCACTATCATCCTAGAATCTGAATTGCTGTATTATTGTTTTTAATGTCTGAATTTTTAACTAGATTTGGAGCCTAAATGTCTCATTAAGGAAAAGTTGCTAAATAAGAGTGATAAATTAAACTATTTATTACTCAACTTCAGAACTTTTCGAACGACTTTCTATTGATAAACTTTAGAGTACTGTTTAAGTGACAAATCTAAATTCGAGAAATTATATGTGAAACTTTATTTTTTCTTAAGTTTTCCATAGATACAAAAATATTTTTTCAGGCCACAAAATAGACTGAAACATAGGTGAAACTGGTTTCAATTGGGAACCTGTAAACCTAAACTCATGTAGACTAACCTGTCACATTCAGCCTAATTCTGAATGCACTTAGCCGCCTTCTCAAGGAGGAACAAGGACACTATAAAGGATACTTCAGTAGGCAAAGAAATAGTATCTTCTCTTACCTGCAGAAGGTTTTTGGGAGGCTTTGTCTCCTGGGCCTCTTATTTATATTCCTAATGAGCCCACTCTTCCCTCTAAGCAAGAGACTATCATAAAAGAATTACTTCCTTTCAGAAATGAAAATGCTTGGCAGGTTGATCAGAGACAGAACATGTAAAACACCTATTTTTTTAAGACAGTGACAGCCATGGAGCAACCACTCCAGATCAGCTGTTCTGTACCTGATATGGAAGAGATACAAGAAATGTTCAGGTGTTTCTTTTCCCCATTTCCCAAACCTGTGCACAGGAAAGACAAAAGATATCTATCCACATTCTGCAGCCAGGGCAAGGGAAAGAAAGACACTAGGAGAACTGAGGTTTTCCCTCCCAGTCTTCTTTCCCATCAGTCTATTCATACATTCTTCTTCTGATGGGACAGGCAAGGAACAGCAATGGTTTTAAATAATTTAAATAATATTTTTTTCTTTCTGAAACCTTGAAAGCTCCTTAGCATCCATTATATGCACTACACCATGAATCAAAACTCCGCAGGTCTCTGTTTTTGTTAAACCAATCTCTTGAGACCATAAACGCTTGGAGTCTCATAGTAACACAAATCACAGTTCAGTTCCTTATGTCCAGGAAAATTAAATTTCATTAAAAAGACAAATACTAGAAAAAGTAAATAACAGATTTCCATGCAGGATCTGGTGAAGATCATGAAGTGTAGTGTTTTAGAAATGGAAGATATTTAAATTGTGTAACCAGTAAGTGATATCTGTAGTTTAAAGACAGTCAGAGTCTTTATCTGACATTCTGGATGTGATGGTAAAATGTACAGCATTAGACTAAACAAAGAGATATTCATGCATTTACAGGCATGAACATAAGGAATATAAGTGTAAATCACCTCATGCTTCAGAATGAACCTGGGAAGAGAGCAGGTTAAAGCTTCTGATAACAGAATGAGAATTTTTTAAGCCAAAATAGAAATTTCTTAAAAGCACTCCAGTTTCACCAGAAGGTTTAACTTTCCTTGTCACTTGCTGGTCATTAGAAACCTGACAGCTGGAATGTACACAGAATCGGTGGTCTCAAACAAAGGGAAGTCTGAAAGGGGAGATACAAAGAGAAGTCTGAAACCAGCCAAATCATCCTGGCTGCAGAAGATGAACAGCTCTTTAAAAATGAGTAATGCCAATTTGCAATGACTTGGCTAAAGGGAAATAAGTATACTTGGGTAGGAAAAGATGAGTATTCCTTTAAATCTTGTCAGGAATTAAATTCATGAAGTGTTGAGTTTCCTCCCCTGTCCACAAGAGAGGAAGCTCATGGTGGGGCTTGGACCACAGCTTTCTTTTCATTACAAGAGCCCCTCTGGCCTCAGTTTAGCAGCATACGCATACATGCATTAAATTATAAACACCTGCTTAGTAATATTCAAGTATACTCAAGTAGAGACTCTCAGCAGAGAAACCTGCCTGAAATCTCTCACAAAGAAAGCATAACTGGAAGCACAGCAGTCCCACCTCACAATCCCATCAATTTAGGGAAAAAAAAATTAAATTAATATATCCCTTTAGTTTTACTGTAACCCTGCCATGACTATACTAGAACAGAGTTTGATTCCACTAGTTCCAAGCAGAGCAGGCTTGAGGCTTTATTATGTCATATTGTGACAGGACCATTTTGGTATATATTAAACATTATGTTTCTGTCATGTTGTATATAGATACCACCAAGAACAAAAAAATTGCATTTCAAAAAGACTTTCGGGTTTCAAGTCATGTTCATTTTATATGAAATCTAATGTTTGTTTTGTGCGAAATCTAAAATATAAAAACTTTTTGTCAAAAATATTTTAAAGTTGTTTTGGAACCACTGAAGCAGTGAAACAAAGAAAACCAATAAATTTTATTAAGAAAAAGTGAAAATAGAACATTTTGAAAGTATCAGAACTTTTTTTCTTCTTCTCCTTGTTTCTTCTTCAGAAGGAATGCATCAGGGAAGTAGACACATTCATTGACAGACCACAATTTACTATCAAGGTATTTCTGACAAGATGTAGTATGAAGATTTATTAGCTTTATTTTTTGTCTGCCACTACCAAACATAAAATAGAGAAATGCAACTGCTTTACTAAACCATATTGATTAATTTAGACTTCTCATCTTTAACTCTAAGGTCTATAGATTTATCTCCATGGTAGGATCTATGGTTATAGGCAAATACCTGACCTATTGCCTCCAACCGACTTCCAGGCAAGAAAAAAATTTTCCTCTTTCTAGATTTCCAGTAGTGTCATTTGTGCTTTGTGTGGTTACAGTGTTCCTTCACCTCAGGCTTGCTGACCTAAACCTTCACTGACAAAGGGCTACTTTTCATTGCTAATATGTGTTAATAATTACAGAACATTTCTTAATTTCTTCCTTAGAATTTTTTTACACTCTCTCTCACTCTCTTATTAGGTTAATAGGTACTTTAAATAAATAAATGCAAATTTTAAACAAGATTGGACTGCAACAACAATACCAAATAAAGCAATATAACAATAGCAATAAAAAATAAAGATAATTGCATTCATGCAACTAGAATATTTTAGGGAATAGAATTGTTATAATAGTTCAAACCCAGTACCAGAGTTTGTTATCCCTCTAAAATAGTCTCTGTTGGGCAAGATATTTATTAATAGAAATAAATAACAATACCTTGACCCAAGAAGCTTTAAAGGCAGATGAAATGCCTGTAGACTGAAGTAGAGCTTTCATAAACTCTGAATTCTTGAGCCAGAAATCTTTCTCCAGTTTTCTTGCAAGCAAATCTTGGATGTTACCTTATAAAATTGCAGACATAAAATACATTTTACAAGTTGTTTCATGGCTATGAATTAATATGTAATATGTTGATAGTCATTTGATAGCTCTAAATGAGCAATAAAAAATGTTTCAATGACACAAAGCATCACTATTTCGTATTATGAGTTTGAATAGTGAAAAGCTTCTTATAACAAGGCAAAGAATGTTTTACACTAATAAATAGAGTGTTACCTCTCAAATATTCATGAACTAAGTCTTGGGGAGCTTAACTCTATTCAGTCCACAGCAACCAACATTACATGGCTAAATCTTTGTAGGACTTAGAAGATGGCACACCTTTTACAGGAGACGTGTGTGTATTTTGTTTGTTGCTGGTTGTAGCTCATTTTTAATAGGAAAATATTACAGAAGGAAATAATTCACTCTAGTACTCAGACTTGTTTTGATAGGACATAATGGTTATGAATATTATTGCTTGTGGATTACACAGCAAGAAAATACATAGAATCTGGTTGTAATAGCTAGCAGAAGATGACAGACTTCCTAGTTCTGCTGCTCAGTTTGTCTCTTCATACCAATTGCCATTATAATTCCTATCAATCTATCCCCCTGTGTTCTGATTTACAGCCAACTGCTAAATATGTCCTGTACTCTACTCTGGAATTACCAGTTAGCCTTTTCTTGACACGAAGCTTATTATGGATATTATGGCAGTGTTATAATATGAGGGGTTTTAGTCAAATAATAAATAAAAATATTACACTACTGGGAGCCCAGGTGCTGTATGATTCAGTGAGCAGATGCTTTCAAAAGTAGCACGATGCATTTTTCTACTGTGCTTTTAGAATTATTATACTGTGATCTTAGCATTCCATACTGCTTTATTGTGCATAAATATCTCCTGTGTCTTCTACCCTTAGAGGTAGATGACTGGCAGTTCTTCAGTTCTTGAAATGGAGGATGACACGTGCTATTTCATCTCATTTACTCAAAAAAAGCGTAGAAGGGGAAAAAAAGTTGCTACGGACTTCAAACACCTGCCAGTGACAAATTACTTCAGATCCCCTTTGGAACTATTAATAGCCACTGCTGCAATTTCAGCTCTTTCCCAGTTAGGAGAAACATTTTAAATGAACTAGTGCAGTGGGTGGTGAGAAACTCCTTGATGCATCTCATGCATTTTTCATCATTATTTTATGCAATTATTTGTAAAGAAAGTGTGCAACAGCAAAGATTCCCTTTCAATTCCTTAAACTCCACCTGACTACACTTTAATTTCCTTATTAGTTCTTCTAAGCAATGTACATGTTACTGTTTTTCTGTAGGTTTTGAGTATCTGATCTGGAGATCAAAACTGTAGTAACAGTTCACAGCACAAAGCCACCCTGAGCTTTGCTGGCGTGGGGAGGGGGAAATCTGTACCTTCCCTCCCAAGGTGACTCAGAACTGATACAAGATAGAAGCTGAGTCTCAGATGGCTGCATGAAAGTTGTTTCACAGAGCTCAAGGAGTCCTGGTCAATCTTCTTCACTTTATCTAGTGTTTTGCTCTTTTCAAAGTTCAGTTTGCACTTGAGGCTAGAGAGGAAACTGGAAAAGAAGCCAGAATGATTGCTGGCAAGACAAAAGTGGCATTAGGACTGATACTCTCTGCCAGTCAACAGATATTTTTCTATATGGTAAGGATATTTCCCCATAGGTTTCCTGCTGCTAGTTTGTTCATTAAAAATAGTAATAATTTTCAGACCGGTCCATACAGCATGTCGACAGTAAGAATGCTTAAAGTAAAGAATATTGTCAGTGACATCCATATTAACAGGCATAACTTCTGAAAAGAGAATAGTCATGCCCTTGCTTAAAACCTTGCCAGTTACTTATACAAGGCAGCTGCCATTACTGTGGTTTTTCAGAGATCTTCCTGAGTCAAAAACTGCTGCAAGTGCAGTGGTAATTTTATTTAGTTATGGACAGAATTGGAAAATGTTCAGTTGCAGCCAACAAAAATTTTAGCTAAATGCTGAGAAAGCATCAAGCTGGTTTCCTGGCATATTCAGAAAGGTCATGGAGAGTCACTTCCACAGGTGGTGTTTTTGTGAGGAGAACTAACTGGTAGAAAATGGTGGAAGTGATTAATCATGTGTGTTGTGTTGTATGTGAATGTCTCATTTTTGCAGAATTTGTATGTGCATTTCAGGAGCAGAACCAGTGAGGCTGATACCACAAAGGAAACAAGCCATCTTGAAACATGGTTATGCCTTGTAAAGCCTTACTGGAATATGATCTCTGTCAGTAAAGAAAACACTTATGACCAAAACTGTCATCCAAATCAACTGCTCTCCTTACTGCAAGATGAGCTATATTTGCTAGGCATGTGTCAGAAGAGGCTTATTATGTTGTCTTATATACATTGTGGTAAGCAAGATGTGTGCAGAAAGACAACAGATATACTAAAGGATCTGTTATCCACATTAAGTCTTCTGCAATGGCAGCTGGCAGACAGCTGAGATGCTTTAGGAGACAGAAAATGACAAGAAGAACCTACGTTTAAGCCAAAGAATCTCACCCAAAGTGTCTTGCTGTTTGACTGCGAAAGTTTACTTCCCTCTGAGCAATGAGCCTACAGAGTCCAGGATTCCCCAGTGCTTGGTGGATCAATTTCTATTTCTACCTATGCTCAGGCAGAATTCAGAAGATATGCTTCTCCCAAAAGCCCCCAAAACTGCATGTTCTAAAATGATCACGTTAATTTATAGTGGTCTGCAAGTTGAAGAACTCACCTGTGAGTGGCAAAACTAAGTTAATTTTCTCACTTAACCTGCAATAACTTGCATTCACCCTTTTCACCTGTTAGATAGGACTGAGGAAGATCAAATGAAGCATCAAGTTTAGCTTTGCAGGTCCTAGCTTAGAAAATCAGGGTCTTGCCCCTGAAATGAAGGAAAGTCACCATACTTGAGATCCTTTAGTCAATCAACCCCAGCTAGTTACCTTCAGCTGATGAGTGTCTATACCCAGTTTATTTTCTGCACACTTAGCAAATACACTTAGTTTAATATAATTTATATTTGTATCATTGGTAACTTCTTTGAAATGTGTTAAGGAATCTGAGGTACATTTAAGGAACATAATCTGCTTCAAGCATCTTGGTGGAGTTAAACCTTTTTAGAGGATGTAAAAAGGATGGGAACAAAGGAGATAAGGAAACAAAGGCAGCAAAAAGCAGTGATAAGCAGCACAGCAGCAATTCTGGAGTTGCTCTAGGGGAGCCCATAAGCTGCGTCCCTGCGGAAGACACAACTGTCCTTCTTCAGAAGTGGATGAAGGGAAATATTGAGGGTTTGGGCAGAAGTACTTTTTAAAAATTTCTTAGCCCCTAACCTTTGTATTCAGACTCAGTCAAGACCATGCCCCATAGTAACAGCATAATTACCTAAATTTTCCTGCCCTAGAAAGGAGTCTGGTGCGTACTTAGTTTCCTTTCCTTTCTTATTTCTGTCCTCTGCTATCTTTTCAGTTGAATATTCTGCCACACATATTTTAGTTTCCTGTTATAATCTGAACAGGAAGATTATTGAATGATCAGTGAGGTAGAAATCATCATCCGACAGCTGAAAGCTTTCATTTACCTCAATGAACATTTACTGTTACAGAGTTTCGTCTAAGGAGGAGTCACAAAAGCATGAAGGGGATCTACAGTGCTTAGTCATGAAGTAGAATCATCCATCTTCATTGCACACGTAATTAATTTGAAATTGATTCTCTTTTCATCAAGTAGCACTTCCTGGAGTTTGTATTCCATGTACATAATTGATGTAAGGCAGAAATAGCATGGTGTGAAAGGCCTGGGTCTTATCAAAAGTTTTCAGACCTAAACTATGAAAAACAGTAGGGAAGAGTGGCGGAATATTGCCTTGGAAATCTGATGGTAAGACTCAAGATCTCATGCAAAGGTGAGAATCAGGTTATAAGTGGCATTTGGAAATTTCTATGATGCTGGAGTCATATCTTAGGTTTTGAGAACAGAAGTGAAAGATTCAAGAAAACTACAAGATACAATAGAGGTTCTATTAAAATGACAGTATTCACTGAGGTACACTTAAGGAATATACCACTCTGCTTCATACATTTTGGTGGAAGTGCAGCTTCTGGGATGATGGAACAGTAAATTTCATGGATGGGAACAAAGAAGGTAGAGGAACAAACGTATTGAATAGCAGACATATGAAGGGCATGATACAAGCGCTTCAACTACGTCCTCTGAAAGGTAGATCCTCAAGTTTAGGTAAACCACATGGGTTCTCTTTATACCTGCTGGAGAGACAGATATTCTTCTAAACAATGATTCAGTCCATCTATCTTAAATGCTTGTTGTATGAGAGATTTAGTTACCTGTTGGAGCTGCCCATCACTCTTGACTAGAGAACCGGGATGAAGGGATTAGAAAAACACATTGTTTTTAGACGGCAAAATGTTAAAAAAAAAAAAAAAAAGGCATGCACTGTACCTGCTGTCTTTCATATTTAGTCAGTTGCTTTTTTGAAGATGGGTAGTTTTTCATTAGGATAAGAACACACATTGCTTGGTAGGTTAAATGAAGCCAGACTCCTCATGCACTGCTGCAGAATATCTACTAGTAGCAGAAAATTAAGATGAAAGAGTTGAGATGAAAGCCTGTACATAGAGAAAAAAGAAATATTTTTTAAAAATATAAATGAATTCAAAAACAATGGCTCAGTTACTTTTAAAACATTATTTTTCTCACAAGGCACTGACAACATATTACATAGTGTTTCCATTTACAATTATTTCCATTTATTCTTTGGTTGTAAAGATTCACCTGTCAATAGATGCTCGCTTGACAGTGCAAAGAAGTAGGATTTCTGTAGTGACGGGATTTTTGGATTGACGTACATGAAGTGGGAAAATGTGAAAAATTATACTGAAATCTGGTTTAGAACATAAAAAATGCTGCATCAGTTGTCTAACTTAATTTAGATTCTTTTTAGAGTCTGAATTTCTAGGTGGAATGATGACTGCCAAGACATAGTGAGATTGTTCCTTTTAGCAAAGGACTTGAAAGAGATAAATACATGAAAGTAATGTTACTCATGAACACCCTTCCTGCACAGCAGTGCTGTGATCAAACAGATGTCTTTGTCTTACCATGCCTTTACTACTAAGTAATGAACACAGGTCCATTCCCTACATGTCTGCAAGAAAAAGAAAAAAAATAAATAATGAAAACCATGTAAGACTGAGGAACTAGCCCTTTGTGCTAATGAGGTCTGTTTCAAAAATACTGAAGTTGCATCCTGAAATTGTATTTACTTCCAAACAAGTTGGAGTTCTTCTCACTATGGAGATGCTAAAAGTCCTGCAAGATTCAGTCTTCTGCATGTCGTGTGTGTGATCTCTCTCTTGCAAATCTGAGGAAATATCAGAACACACAAAATTTGTTCAAGCCACAGAAAACTAAGAGGTGGAATAAGTCTTCAAAAAGCAAAAGGTCATTTCAAAGAGAAAAGGAATAATCAGAAATAATGGTAGGTTAGGTTTGGTTTCGATACTAGGAAAAGTACAGCCTACGCTATGAGGATAATTAAAACCTGGCATAGATTGCCCAGGGAGGAGCACAGGGAATGTCTGTGGAGGGTTTTCTCTTTTCTTGTTTTTAAAGAATATGTTATACAAGGTTCTTTCAAGAATGGTTCAAAGACAGTTGTTCCTGCTGCAAGCAGGAACCAGATGACCTCTCAAGATCTTGCTGAGTTCTGTATTCTACAATTTTATGAAATCCAAGTGATTTGTTAGCACAGAACTGAAAAACTGTGTTAACGTAGGTGGCAATTAACATATACATAGTTATTTGTGGCTTGATGGGCATGGTGCTGTGTGGTGTGGGTGGGTTTTTTGGTGTGGGTTGTGGTGTGTTTTGTGGTTTGTGGGTGGTTTTGTTTTTTTGTGGGTGTGTGTGGGGTTTTTTTGGTGGTTTGGTTTTTTTTTGTTTGTTTGGTTTTTTTATGGTTGGACTTGATGATCTTACAGGTCTTTTCCAACCTTAGTGATTCTGTCATTTCCATGTTGAGATTGAATAGACTATGTCATTTAATGCAAGCACAGAGATACAAACGTATGCTTGCCTGCAGAGAAAATAGAAACTCCTACTATTTGTAGAGAAATGCTACTTCAATCAGAACCTATCAAAAGACCTGCATTTCTATTTAAAAAGACACCTCAGATTCTGAAAGTGTTTGGACATTATGAATCTTCTACCTCATGACTGCAGGGAAATTGAAATAAGGAATTTTGGAAATCCCTTAGATGTAGTAAACTTTTAGGAGTAGGCAGATAAAACCCCTTTTTACTTGTCTGAATTAATGTCCTCATTTGTGCACCAGAGGAATGCATTTGATCCCAATAACTGGCTAAGAAGCAAACTCAGAAGTGTGCAAGCTTAGAGCTGACTGACATCCAGGCAAAAAGGTGCCATGTGGTATATGGATCTTCGGGCTGAGGGAAGTCTTGATGTTGCAGATACACTTGCTAACCTTTCCATCTGCAACTCTCGCCACTTCTGAGTTATTACGGCATTGCAGAGCCTGGATATTTAATCTGCTATATCTTTTTACAGTAGGTATGAAGACAAAGATAAATAAAATGTTCTTATGCTTAGGAAGATCAAGCAAAAGTCATAGTTGTTTGCAGATCATTCTGGTCTCCGCCTTGCCAGGATTTTACCCCATAGCTGTCTAGCTTCTTCCTGAATTTTGTCTTCATCCTGTTTCATCTAGTGTATGAAATTTAACAAGTGAAATTGTAATAACATTATTTTAATTTGCGGAGAAAAATGAGAGAGAAAATTGACTTTATATGAAGTTAGCTTGGAAGTAACTATGACAACTTTTTCTTCCAAAATAGTGTCTATAACAGACTTCATTATAATTTAATGAAAATTAAATTTTATTTATTATTATGTCTGTATTTTTCTTATTATGGCAGTCTGTAACAGGTTTGTTTCCTTATGCCTGCCAAAAATTTCATGTAACAATGAAAGCAAAAGTAGCTTATATACCTCCTAATCTGAGGCACAATCTCATTTAGTTTAATTACATGGAGTACTCTATCACTTGCCAGTGAGTCCGTAACTTTATTCAGATGGTTCTTCAGTAAGGCCCAGTAAGCACTCATAGCACGGTTATGCATGGATATTTTCTCAGGATTTGGCTTCAGTTCAGAAAGCATTAAGACAGTATTGTGAATGAGAGTTCTGAAAGCCTTCCCAAAGCCAATATAACAGATAATTTCTCACAGTATGAGAAATTGTACTTCATCAACTACTGCCTCGTTTCACACGCTGAAATGCCAGGGCTTTCAATTCTGTCCCTCCCACTAAGAGTCAACAGCAAGTGGAGTGTCAAGCAAAGAAAATAGGGTGTCAGCAAGGGTAGGCTGGCAACATAAAAAGGTACTATGAGCAAATGTGCAAATGTTGTTAATATTAGAGATGTAATGAAGCCAGAAGACTGACTGGATTACAGTGTTGTGCAGCAGAGAAATGAAGAGGTAATGTGTCAGGCGTGAGTAGCTCTGCTCTGTAACGGAGGTGTCTTCACATTTGCTGATAATACCTAATTTTTCTAAAAGAGCAAGAATGTGTTGTTGGGGGGATTTTTCATTTAATTTTTTAAATCCTCATTTAGTATGCAGTACAACTTGAAGCTAAACCCAAGAAGTTCTGTGTTGAATTGTAAGCAGAGATCCATAGATTTCATGAACTTTTCTCAGATTTAGTCCTAGGCTAGAAATCTTCTGGTGGTCTCGCCTTTCACTTTCTTATGAATAAAGATTATACCAAGTTCTTCATGAGATGGTAAGTTGCTGTATGCTTTCTGAGACTATTTTGTAACTTGATGATATAGTTCAACCCCTTGAACATCTCAGAAACTTTTTGGAAATAGTTCTGAGTAATTCTGCCTGATTTTTAATACCTTCCAGGATTTACCAGACTGCAAGAAAGCACAGAAATAACCTCTCTTGTGGAATACTTCTCCTTCTCATGTACTAAAGAGACGAAGTACAGCAAACTGAACACATTAACCATCCGGAAAGGTAGGAAACAGAGCTTAGCCCAGCACCGGGAATTATGAGATCTGGGTCATATAACCTTTGACAAATTTTGTTCCTGTTGACAAAATGGGGACTTAACTGCTGGTTTTAGGGTGGTAAAATAGAAAAGAGGGCATATAGCTGATCTATCACCTGCTGTCCAACTCTTATTTTCACAAATGATAGTCAGTTGAAAGGATTTGAGTATTTTTTTCTAAGACTGAAAACTGCAGGCCCTTCCCTTGAGGATAATACATAAAATATAAGGGGTCAGGGTGGGGTAAGCATATTGTAAGTGAACAGAGCAGGCTGTGGCAGGATTAGCAACAGGGGCTCCTTTGCACCCCTCTCCTCAGAGCCCACAGGAATCCCCGCAGACACCAGGTCCTGCCTGCCAGGATGGATGTGAGCAGGAAAGGACTGGGATGAAGCACTGGCGCTAGACGTAGGGCACAGCCATAGCACAGAGGAGTTGTTTGTGTAGAAATGAAACCAAAGAAATGCAGTGCAGATGGCATGAGGGATGTGGGGGGAGGCTTTTAGTGTTAAACTATTACGCTATCCATAATGCTTCAAATCAAGCAAGTTTAGGGATACTTTTGCTTTGGTAATTTGGTTGGTTGCTTGCTTGATTGATTTTTTTTACTGCTCCACAGTAAGTTGCGATGACAAGTCAAAATTGGCAACCTTCATAGAAGTCCAAATTAATAATCTGTTTATTCAAAAAATGAAAATGGTTATGATACCATAAGGCTCCAGCAATAGTTTGGTTTTGTTTTGAAGTACAGACTTGGAGGAAAGCACTAACTCACCGAAATAGTTCCCATATCCCTTTCAGCATATAAATAAAATACACTTCCATACTGACAACGGGGTAGGCAGATGATCAACAGGGTTGGCACCTTTTAAATAGAATTACTAATGCTCTTTATGTTGCAGAGATGTTGCAGCCCTATTGGAATTGCAAAGAAGATGAAGAAGGGCAGGAGAGGTGAACAAAGTGAGAAAGCATTTAAAATGATCCCTTTGTGCAATATGCAAACTCCTATTTACTGTACTGCATTCGTTAGACCTGGCTGAATTACTTGGGATGAATAATTTATGCCAATACTTTTGGATTTTTTTCCATCAAAGGGATTATTTCGAGGTGTACATGAAATTGAATAATACCTGATAAATACTTTGTTATTCTTATTTTGTATTTACAAATTATATCAAATAACAACAAATTATTTGCAACTACATCTTTGTGTGACTTGGACCAATCAACAGTAGAGAAAAAGTGTCTACAAAATAATAAAACCTCAAAATGTATAAATAAAAAAATCCCTTTTTAAAACATAATTTTAATTTTAGAAAACACCTATAAATGAATTCGTGCTAAGAATTTTTTTTTTTTTTAAATGCCCTTCAGGGAATGTAGGAGACAAGATAAACATAGTGAAGGTTTCTTTGGAACTTCCTGTCTTCAAAGTTAGTTTGGGATCAAAAAATACAATTTTCTTCTGATTCTACAGATTGTATAGTAAAGAAATTACAGGCAGAATTTAGAGCTGCATTTCAAATGGTCCACAGGAGAGACAATTTCTGGGGCTTTTAAACCAATATGATTAGGCAGAAGTCATTACCAGAGGAGCAAGGATTGTCCCTCCATGGGTGATTTGAATCCCAGAAAGCAAGACAGAAACAAAGCACATGTACCCAGATGTCCCTTATCTCTTTCCTCCAAACGTGCAAGCCGCATACATTACAATCCTGCCACAATTCGTCTTCCGCAGGAACCATACAGAATTAATGTTCTGCTTAACATCAGTTTCTCTGGGGTGTCCTGAAAGAGGGGAATGGGAAATCACAAAGCTCCACAATCTAGAGGCCTTTCAACTTACAGCCTCACTTATTTGCAGGCAAAGCCCTCCTGCAGCCTACAGAAGCTGAAGTAAATTAAAGTGTTCTAGCTCTAATTGCTCACTCTGCAACTTTGGTTCTGTGGATGGATAGGAATTCAGATTCCTTGGTGGTGCTATATGGATAAGTAAACAACTGTATCTGCTCTGATTTTATGGAAATATCATTATCTTATGAAACAATTTACTGATAATGAGGGAACTGAAAAATTTTGCTCTTCAGCAAACAAGGTGACTCTCCAGTGACATGAATTGTAAAACTGGGTACTCCATCAGTAGAAAAAGAAGTCCCTGACTAAATCCAGAGCACTGATTTGTTAACTGGTATGACACCATTATTATTATGAATCCTCTGCGAAAGAGGTGGAACTGTTGTTTTGATTTTTTTATTGAATTGATGATCAGAGTTTTAGAGTTAACAGAACAACTCTACTAATTTGGAACTGTCAGAATTTGCATTTATTATTTCTATATTTTTATTTGGTTTTATTTATTTGTACCTATATTAATTGTACCTAGCAGATTATTAATATATTTTACCATAGTTTTTAAGAGAAAGGTAGTAAAAACTGTTTAGATGTAGGAAAGTGTTAAAATAGCTTATTCAGTGCATCCTTCCTTTAAGAGATTTGACCCGTCTCCCCATTTTAAATGGTGTTCTACAACAGATGTAGTGTTTAAAAAAAAAAAAAAAATCAAAACGTATCTATTAGTTGTATTGTTTTGGGAAAAAGTAAGTTTGAGTAGGATCATATTTCACAACTAACTCAATTAACTTCAGACAACAATGGCTGTGAAAGCCTTGTCTGAGGCTTTGTATAAAGGACACTATCTAAAAGAAGCATTGCATTCCGTTATTAGGTGGCTTTGTTGTTAGATTTTTTTACATGAAGGCTGCATTCATTTTGCTTTGCTCTTCATCTAGATAGTTCACTAGATAAGAATGTGCTGCACACACAGAGAAACAGGAAATATATTATTTAAACAATTTCAATAAGTTGTGTTATGGCTTGCTTGGTATTGTTTTGCTGGAAAGAAACTCATACCATACGTCCAAAAAAAATTTGTGTTTATCACAATGCTTTAAATGCCAATAGGTTTCTACTGTTGTTGCAATAAAAAAACCCCTACAATTTTTGGTTTTGTTTTTTATCATTAAAGAGAGCATCAACAGAACTGAGAAGACAATATACACATTTCATCATTGTCTTTAGGGCAAAGAAGTCTTTCTGCAGCTAGGGGTAGTGTGTGATAGAGATGATAACATGTTAAGTCTTGATTCTGTAAATAAGTGAGGTTAGTTTGGCTGCACAGGGACAGTCAGTCTGTGTGTGACCAGCTGTAAGACTGGACCTTATTTTTTATGACTTATGGCCAGAGGTTTTATACATCTTCTGTACATAGCATTTGCCTGCAGAGAACTTAACTTGACATTTCTTTACCTGTTTTTATGCTCTCCATGTCTTTCTACTACAGATATTATTTCTCAGGGGAAACAACGACAGGACAGTTGCCCATGACTAACTAACTTGCTCCCAACTAGATATATACTAGTGCAGTGTTACTGTTAGATAAAAATCTCATTCAGTTTGCTAGCTTTTATCTTTGTATCTTGGTTACCCTTACATGCTCACTGGCATTTATGTTCAAGTTTTCATGTGGCCTTAAATTTTTAAAATTCTGCCTTGTAATTCTTTGGTCAAATATCTGGGGTTGAGGATGCTTTCCAGAGGCCACCAGTTTTAACATCACAGGGTTTTGTTGAGTGATTTTTAAAAAGTCTTTAGAAAGAACACGGGCAAGAATTTATTTTGCTTTATAAATTTGGATGTACTCACAGGAGTGAAAAGGCTGAGGTCCTGTAACACCTGTGTTGCTTACAGGCTTTGAATCATGACATGTAATCACATACTATGTGTGGCTTTCTGACTGCAAGGCTTCCTACTCTCTCTCCACACTCCTCTTCATTCAGGTTGTGCCATTCTTGGATGTGACACAAGAGCATCCAGCAGTGGGTGCCTGGGAAAAGAGCAAAGAGTAGGAAAAGTGCACTTCTCCACATGTGTTCTCAGTGATAATTTGAGTGTTAGGTAGTGATAAGGGTTATAGTCATCTTCAGGAGTACTGCACTTGCTGTGTAATAATTTTTAATGTCTTTTGCTTTTAAAGAGCCTTTTACAATTTGGTGTCCACCATATCCAGTGGAAAGAACTTCACAGATTAATTTATGTAAAATTCCTTTTCATTTCAGGTCTTTCAGTTCTTCCCGTTTTTAAAAGATTTTAAATATCTTTTTCATAACACTCCTGTTTTATCTGTTATCTGGCTCATAAGTCCTAATCCATTTAGTTCTCCTTGTACAGAAGCAGTTTCATACCTCTAAGCATCCATTTCTTCTTTCTCTGTGTCATTCTTAGTTATACTATATTTTCTTGATACAGGGGCGACCAAAATAATCCACATAGCATTCAAGGCGTGGATACAAAAAGCATTTTCACAGAGGTAGATTATTATTTTTGTCTCATTTTCTGTATCTCTCACACCTTTTCGGCACCAGATGTGTGTTTTTAACTCTGTTGAGCAATAAGATGATGAACTGTCCATAGCAGTTCCAAAATCTCTTTCCTGAGCAGCAGGAACTAGTTTAGTTTCCATCAGGGTATATGTGCAGGCAGGATGGTTTTCCTACATAAGTTATTTGCATTTCTTCACATTCCTGTCAGAGAAATCAACAGGTTTCTGCAGGGTAGTAAGCTCTTCTGTTATTATCATTACTTTATTCATTGTATACCTCCGGTGTTTATTTCCTTTGTATGCCTGACCAGCAGATGCACTGACGTCAGCTGGAAGTCTGTCTTAACCTGCAAAAACTATACTTGTCTCAGGACATTTGCTCCTAAATCCACTAGATTGTTTTGTTTGTTCCCCATCAAAGACAAAGCTTATCCCTCTCTTTCTAGCAGCCTATATACCCTGCAGCACCTTTCTGAGCTGAACTGTTTTACTGCTTGTAATATTGCATCTTGTTTGCTGCTTTGTCAGTTTGCCTGGGGCATCTCAAACTTATTATACTGTGTTAATAAATGCCATCTGCTGTTCTGTATTATATGATGAAAGATATGGGTCTTGTCAGTGTATCTGCCATCAGTTCTGACTTTCAAACACAGTACTTTTTCTTAAGAACGTAGAATTCGATTTTCACTAGCATTTTTTGCAATTACTTGAGCCTACCTTCACCTCATTTAACTTTAGGGACCTACCTGAGGTACCTATAATAAAACACAGTTGCCTTTGGCTCATTGTGGAATCAGTGCAGAGGAAATATGTTTATGATTCATACCATGTAAGATTTGTCTCATCCTCTCAGAAATGCCTGTCCTTCCCTAGCTGAGACTCCATATGCAGACCCTCAAAGACATGTGCTGGTAATTTAGATAGTCCAATTACATGCTGATGTTAGATGAATTAATTTGAGGCTGTAATATTCTAAAATGTGAGTTCTTCAGAGCCACAAATCATTGAAAATCTTGGTCTTTAATAAAGAAAAAAAAAAGTTTATTAAACTTGCTGCTTTATCCAGTAACCTTATTCTTAGGGATATCTGTCACTTTATGACAATCACAGATAATACCTGAAAAAAAGATCCCTTTTAGATCTAAGTGTAATCAATATAGAGAACTAGTTGAAAATCTGAAGGTGAAAGGAAATGATAAGAGCTCCCATGAGAAAGTTTGCTGTTCTTGGAATGATAAAGAGGTTAACTGAAAAAAAAAAAAAAAAAAGAAAAAAAAAGGACAAAAGTCATTAAGTTCACCAAAGGATTAACAGTAGTTAAATACATCTTTTACCTATCTTGTGTATCTCCATATCTATCTCTTGTATATGGCCATTTCGGCGAAGCCACCGAGGCGAAGGGCTCCGGAGCGGAGGATCGCGACGGGGGCCCCTTCCCGGGGCGGCACACCGCGAAGGCGAAGGCGCAGAGGGAGAGAGAGGGTGCCCCGGTCCGCCCACCCACACCCCCGGGCCGGCAGCGCGAGCTCCTGACGAGCGGCAGCTGGGACTCAGCGTGGGCGGGGACTGGAGCGGCGGCGGCCGAAGCCCCTCGCGTACAAGAGCAGCCCCCAGGGAGCGCGAGCGACCTGGGGCGCGGTGTGTCAGCTCGCGCAGCGAAGGCGTGCGGGCAGGGCACAGTCCTCCCCGCCTGGCTCTAGAGGCTCTCCTGACGAGTGGTCATCGCCCTCCCAGAAGAGGCCCAGCTATGGTCTCCACTCGGCTGAAAGCCATCGTCAGAAGGAATGTGGTGACCCAGACTGAGCTCCTGCCCAGGCACGCGGCTGTCCAGGTCTCTGGCTGCCAGGGGTGCCTGAGCCTGTCGCTGGAGGCCGGGAGAGACAATGCCTGTGTGCGGTGCGACCAGGTGAACGATCTGCTCAGCCTGGTGGCAGAGCTGAAAGAGGAAGTGGAGAGGCTGAGGAGTATCAGGGAGTGCGAGAGGGAGATAGACTGGTGGAGCCATGCCCTACCCTCCCTGAGGGAAAGGCAGAGGACGGAGGCTCCATGAGAAACAGAGGACCCCTTACCCTCTTCCTGCTGGGCAGAAGGAGGGGACTTAAGAGGTGAAGGGGCATGGAAAAAGGTCCCTGCTCGGGGCAGCAGGTGAATCCCCTCCCGGCCTCCCTCACCTTCCCAGCTGCCCCTACACAACAGATATGGGGCTCTGGAACTTGAGGGCCAGGATAACGAGGATATGGATGAAAGTCCATCTGTGGGGTTGCCTAGGGCGAGACAGTCTGCCCCACACATCAGAACCACCTCGACTAAGACAAAAAGGAGGGTGGTTGTTGTAGGCGATTCCCTCCTGAGGGGAACAGAGGGCCCGATATGCCGACCAGACCCAACCCACAGGGAAGTCTGCTGCCTCCCTGGGGCCTGGGTGAGAGAGGTTACTAGGAAACTCCCTGGTCTGGTACAGCCCACTGATTACTACCCACTGTTGGTTTTGCAGGTTGGCAGTGATGAGATTGAGCGAAGAAGCCTAAAAGGGATCAAGAAGGACTTCAAAGCACTGGGGAGACTGGTTGAGGGATTGGGAGCACAGGTGGTGTTTTCCTCAATCCCTTCAGTGGTGGGGAGGAACGCTGATAGGAACAGGAAAGTGAACCTCGTCAACGTGTGGCTCAGAGACTGGTGCCGTCGGAGGAATTTTGGTTTTTTTGACCATGGGGCACCGGGCCTGCTGGCAGCAGACGGAGTTCAACTATTCCCCAAGGGGGAAAAGGATTCTCACTTACGAGCTGGCAAGCCTCATCAAGAGAGGTTTAAACTAGATTTGAAGGGGGAAGGAGATGAAACCAAGCTGCCTAGAGATGAGCCTAGGGGTGGCGTGCCGATGTTGGGGGCGATATTGATAGCCCAGCTCAAGCGCCTCTACTCCAATGCACGCAACATGGGCAGCAAACAGGAGGAGCTGGAAGCCATTGTGCAGCAGGACAGCTATGACATAGTTGCCATCACAGAAACATGGTGGGACGACTTGCATGACTGGAGTGCTGTGATGGATGGCTATAAGCTCTTCAGAAGGGATAGGCAAGGAAGGAGAGGCAGTGGGGTGGCTCTGTATGTCAGGGAGTGTTTTGATTGTATAGAGCTCAACAACTGTGATGACAAGGTTGAGTGCTTATGGGCAAGGATGAGGGGGAAGGCAAATAAAGCAGATATCCTGCTGGGTGTCTGTTATAGACCACCCAAATAGGACGAAGAAGCCAATGAAGTGTTCTACAAGCGACTGGCAGAAGTCTCACAATTGCAAGCCCTTGTTCTTCTGGGGGACTTCAACTTACCCGATGTCTGCTGGAAATATAGCACAGCCGAGAGGAAACAGTCCCAGAGGTTCCTGGAGTGTGTGGAAGATAACTTCTTGACACAGCTGGTAAGCGAGCCTACCAGGGGAGGTGCCCTGCCTCACCTGCTGTTTACGAACAGAGAGGGTCTGGTGGGAGAAGTGATGATCAGAGGCTGTCTTGGGCTTAGTGACGATGAAATGATAGAATTCTCAGTTCTTGGCCAGGTAGGGAGGCGGGGTCAGCAAAACCACCAGCATGGACTTCTGGAGGGTAGACTTCGGCCTGTTCAGGACACTGGTTGAGAGGGTCCCTTGGGAGATGGTCCTGAAGGGCAAAGGGGTCCAGGAAGGCTGGACCTTCTTCAAGAAGGAAATCTTAAAGGCACAGGAGCAGGCAGTCCCCATGTGCCATAAGAAGAGCTGGTGGGGAAGGCGACCGGCCTGTTGAACAGGGGGCTTTTGCTGGGACTCAGAGGAAAAAGGAGAGTTTATCACCGTTGGAAGAAGGGGCAGGCAACTGAAGAAGAGTACAAGGATCTCGTTAGGTCATGCAGAGAGGGAATTAGAAAGGCAAAAGCCCGGCTAGAGCTCAATCTGGCCACAGTTGTAAGGGATAACAAAAAATGCTTCTATCAATACATTAACAACAAAAAGAGAGCCAAGGAGAATCTCCATCCTTTACTGGATGCGGGAGGGAACATTGTCACCAAGGATGAGGAAAAGGCTGAGGTACTTCATGCCTTCTTTGCCTCAGTCTTTAGTAGCCAAAACAGGTATACTCAAGGTATTCAGCCCCCTGAGCTGAAAGACAAGGATGGGGAGCAAAATAAACTCCCCATGATCCCGGAGGAAGCAGTTAATGACCTGCTATGCCACCTGGACACTCACAAGTCTATGTGGCCTGATGACATCCACACAAGGGTGCTGAGGGAGCTGGCGGAGGAGCTTGCCAAGCCCCTCTCCATCATTTATCAACAGTCCTGGTTAACGGGGGAGGTCCCGGACGACTGGAGGCTTGCCAACGTGATGCTCATCTACAAGAAGGACTGGAAGGAGGATCCGGGGAACTACAGGCCTGTCAGCCTGACCTCAGTGCCAGGGAAGATTATGGAGAGGTTCATCTTGAGGGCGCTCACGGGGCATGTGCAGGACAACCAAGGGATCAGGCCCAGCCAGCACGGGTTCATGAAAGGCAGGTCCTGCTTGACCAACCTGATCTCCTATGACCAGGTGACCCACCCAGTGGATGAGGGAAAGGCTGTGGATGTTGTCTACCTGGACTTTAGTAAAGCCTTCGACACTGTCTCCCACAGTATTCTCCTGGAGAAGCTGGCGAATCGTGGCTTAGACAGGTGCACTCTTTGCTGGGTAAAAAACTGGCTGGATGGCCGAGCCCAGAGAGTCATGGTGAATGGAGCAAAATCCATTTGGTGGCCGGTCCCAAGTAGAGTCCCCCAGGGCTCAGTTTTTGGGGCTGGTCTTGTTTCATATATTTATTGATGATCTGGATGAGGGGATTGATTGGTCCCTCAGTAAGTTTGTGGACAACACCAAGTTGGGTGGGAGTGTTGATCTGCTCGAGGGTAGGAAGGCTCTGCAGAGGGATCTGGACAGGCTGGATCGATGGGCTGAGGCCAACTGTATGAGGTTCAACGAGGCCAAGTGACGGGTCCTGCACTTGGGTTACAACAACCCCATGCAACGCTACAGGCTTGGGGACGAGTGGCTGGAAAGCTGCCCCACAGAAAAGGACCTGGGGGTGTTGATTGACAGCCGGCTGAATATGAGCCAGCAGTGTGCCCAGGTGGCCAAGAAGGCCAACGGCATCCTGGCCTGTATCAGAAACAGTGTGGCCAGCAGGAGTAGGGAGGTGATTGTGCCCCTGTACTTGGTGCTGGTGTGAGGCTGCACCTCGAATACTGTGTTCAGTTTTGGGCCCCTCACTACAAGAAGGACATTGAGGTGCTGGAGCGTGTCCAGAGAAAGGCAACAAAGCTGGTGAGGGGTCTGGAGTACAAGTCTTCTGAGGAGCAGCTGAGGGAACTGGGGTTGTACAGTCTGGAGAAGAGGAGGCTGAGGGGAGACCTCATCACTCTCTACAGTTACCTGAAAGGGGGTTGCAGAGAGGTGGGTGTTAATCTCTCCTCCCACGTGACAAGTGATAGGTCAAGAGGAAACGGCCTCAGGTTGCGCCAGGAGAGGTTTAGTCTGGATATTAGGAAAAATTTCTTTACTCAGAGAGTGGTGAAGCACTGGAACAGGCTGCCCAGGGAAGTGGTGGAGTCACCATCCCTGGAGGTGTTCAAGGAATGTGTGTATGTGGCATTGCAGGACATGGTTTAGTGGGCATGGTGGTGTTGGGTTGATGGTTGGACTTGATGATCTTACAGGTCTTTTCCAACCTTAGTGATTCTGTGATCTCAGGGATATTTTCCTGTTAAATTAAAATTAGTAGCAGAAACTAGGTTGTGATTGGATGTGACATGTTCATTAAGTATTTATCAAATCAGAAAAGGTAAAAAATATTCCTAGAATGATCTTGACAAAGATCAGTCACTGTTTATGTGAGCAGCTTCTACAACAGTTGTTATTGCCAGTACCTCCGGACAAGATAAATACATGCAAGTATAGTTATGGCTGCCATGGATAAAAGAGTACAAAAGGACCTCAAGTGACACATTTTTCCAGAAGACTTTTTAAAAGAGGAATGATTATTTTGCTATATTCTTCCCCTATGAAAAGTCACCATTCTCACCTTACCTCGACTCTCGAAGGGAAATATAAAGGGCAATTGTGAGGGAACAACAAGTTTTTCTAGAATGTTTCCTTCAACAAGCTGAGAACATTAGGTAGTTCTGCTGGATAGAATAATAGGGTTTTTTTCATTCCACGTACATATGAATGCTCTGTAAGGTGCTTATATATGTATAATTATATATATGAAATTATTCAAAAGATTGCCATGAACTGTCACAAGGGCTGTATATGCTAGCTGATTATACAGAACTGAGAACATTCCCAGCCACAGACTATTTAGCACAGAAAGGTGTGAGTCTGTGCTTTACCTTAGTAGAGTGAAGCCCACAGGAATATAGCCCTTAAAGGACTTCTGTTGTGGCCTGTAAGAAAAATCTCTGGAAATATCATAAAGGGTCCTAGTTTACTGTATAAATTATTTTCTTTTCTGTTTTGAATTCTTTGTGCATACTTGAGATTAAAGGAGATAATAAATAGGTTGCTCCTTGCATTAAAGCAAAAGGGGATTTCATTACATAACTAAACAAATTTTTCCCACCTATTATGTAAAATACCTTTGCTGATATACAAAATTCAGCAATTACCGACTAAAAGGAGTCCAGACCCTTGTTACAGAAGATAACCTGGTATCTCTGCAATCATATCATTCTCTGATGAAGGCAACGACTGCACAGAGCCCCTGGAACAATCTCGCCTCGCTTCTGAACTACGAGATATCTAACCTAGGAAAGCAGGTCCTCTAGACCCCTTCTGTATTCAGTGGAGAGATCCACATACTGTGAAAAAGAGTGATGCAAACCACCTAAGACCTCAGTTGCTTTTTGGAGGTGCCAGTCTCATTTCTTCTGCTGGTTAGCAGCTTAAGGTGGCTATACCTCTAACTCAGGAGATTACTTAAATTACGTGTATCAGAACTAAAATGCTCTTTCTTTCTTTTAAAATGAAGTGTTTCTGGGAATGCTCTGCTTCTGCCACATGTGTGCAACCACAAGGTATGAGGCAGGTGTTTGTCCCGCCAAGTCTCTGTCTGAGTGCGCAAAGGGGCCAAAGACCATCAATGCTGGTAAGTTTTCTATGTTTATTCTCTATGGCAGTTAATGTAACGGATATAAATGTGAAGACCACAAAGTGTTTTAATCCACTGAAAATGTACAGGATCTTTTATTACTTTTAGAGAAGTCAGAAGCTGCAGAAACATACAGAACCTTGAGAAATACTGTCCACCCATCCCAGTATTGAAAGTGTGGAGGAACAGGAGCATTTCAGCAGACCTCTGAAAAGACAGAGGCAAAACAGAATGAGGGGGAGATGAAGAGTGCACTGTTGAATACGATTTAGTATCTAAAGTTCTGAGAAGAGCTATTCTGTTTCAAATAATCCCTTCTGAATGTGCCAAAGATGGTCTAGCCAGATGCTAGCTTCAGTGTACAACAGCCTTTTTATACTGGCGATACTAGAAATAATTGGTATCTCTTTAACATCAGGAAAATGGGCTCTATTGAACAGACAGATACAAAAATGTGTGGGAATTTGTTGTTACGGAGAATCTTTAACCATTGTGTTTTATAATAGCAAAGAACTGGGTGGTGCAAAGTGATTTTTGCTCAGATCTGTTATAAGTCATTTGGCACAGACTAGGCTAGACAGAAGGGAAGGAGGTAAATTTCTTTCTCATTGCTCAGAACATCTCTCAGATACTAAATAGGGAGGTTAAATCCTCAAGCTCCTGAGACTTTATGACTATGCTGGAGTATATCAAACAGAGGATTCATAGACCATTTCAGCAGTGCATGTGCACATAAACCCAAACCTTCATGACAGCTCAAGTTGTGAGGGAACTGGACTCAGGTGAGACAATACAATTAGAAACATATGCTTGGTTTAAACACTGCAGGCACCTTCTGCAGCCAGGAACAGCTGCTGTTATGACTGTTTTAAAGATCTAAGCACAGGAAAGGACAAGGGACCTCTATAAAATACGTGATAATAATAAAAGTACAGCCTTAATGGAATTTTCTTCATTTTATTTAATTAAGGGTGTGGGATTAAGAACCAAAGCTATTTTAACATTTATTACCTAGAATAGGCTTTATGTATTTTCTCTTATTCATTGTTCATGAAGGAAATGTAATACAGATGTTTAGTTTTACAAAGCCTTACAGTTACATCCTAATCAAGTCAGTGAATAGAATTTATTTAAAAGCCTTAAGATGTGTTGTGGTGGTGCATTCCTCCCCCCCGCCTCTCTCCTGTGCCACTCTACTATCTCAGGAATTCCAGCTAGGCCTTGGCCTTTGCGCAATGTGTTGGGCTATTAAGCGTCCCTTGACGGTACCAGGAACTCTTGCATGGCTAAGGTAGGGAGCACTGCACTGACTGTACCAAGCACTTCTGTTACCTGGCTGAGGCAGGTAATGAGAGCGGGAATAATCAGTCATCCCCTGACAGCCTTGGAACAGTGCATTTCTCTGGTACCTGGATCGTAGCTTGAGTGGAATGGTACCATTGTTACTGAAATTCCAGTAATTTGCTGATGACTAAAGCCAATCATCTTGCTAACCTATAAACCGAGCTCCTAAGTGAGGCCCTTTGAGCCCTCCTGGACTGCAGTGGGCTGTGACCAGCATCTCCCTCTGGGTGGGAAGCCTCTCAGATTTCACGAACTCTCCAGTTTGCGAAGTTAGGAGGACCGCCGCCGAAAGCTGGTGACAGGACCTGGGCTGAAAACTTTTCCTCCTCGAGGCTCAACCCTCGCCCATTGAGAAATGCCGAGACATTTGAAGTGAATATTTCACAGAACTCAAGGGGAATTTTTAACAGGTGCCTTTGTTCATAAATATATATATCTTTGTGTCTGTGTGCATGTGTGTGAATCAATTTGAGTACGCAATAGTAAGTATAGTATAAATATAATCATTTCAAATCTGTAATTAAGTCACTGTTGTGATTTTAGTAAATTCTCTTAACTCACTTTGCAAATGTTAAACTAATCAATGGTTAAGTGCTGCTAAAATCTTGTGATCCACCTTAAATTGTGAATGAAACTTAGATTGCTGCTAAATACATATAATCCTTTAGATATAAACCGTTGACCAAGCCTGGAACTAGGAGTTCTAGCTGGTCTTATCTGAACCTTGTGACTCAATGGGAGGATTTCTTTGTTCCTTGTACCCTTTTCTTTAGACATGAACCATTGACCAAGTCTGAGACTAAGTCTGGATTCAGCTGCACCTAAATTCTGTCAGGAGTTCAGAAAGCAAGGGGATCCATTCTGAACCTTGTGACTCAATGGTAGTGTCCTCTTTACCCTTTTGTGTCTCCAGTCTCTCTGTATAAATCATTCCAATTCAATTCTAATTTGATTTTTCTTTGTATGTTTTAGTAAGTAATAGAGTGAACTTTGCCATCAAATTCTGTTAAGTCGCATTTTTATAAACTTCTATTAAAATCACTTTTGCCAATACCCTTGACAGTGATTCTTTAAGCTGCCTAAACCACTCATTTACGGCATGTGTTCTTGTCCTTTTTTTATATGAGAATTATGTGTGACTATGGATGAGAACCACAGGCTACAAAATATTTAATTCTTTCCTGAATGGAAGATAAAAAGATGTAATTTTGTTCACTAACTGTCCACTGAATTTTGTATTTAATTTTCTCGGTTTCATTAATTGTATTAGCTGAAATAGCCCTGAAGGGAAAAAATAAGACAATTAAGGTTTAGGAGACAAAAGGGTGCAAGAGCTTCTTACTACTCCCTACCAGAACTGGGAACTGAATCCAAGATAGTAAAATGTTTCAGCTCTCACTAGTACCTAACTCATGCAGCAGTAACAGTCTATGATTAGTTAGTGGCACTATAAAACAAACCAGGGATCATTTGGAAACCCTCTCAAGTGGTATGTCTCACATCACATGCTTAAACTTCCTCACATTTCCTTCTCCAAGACCAGAGTGATTGTGTTAAAATTGCTTAGTGGGACACTTTTGTGCTTTTTCCCTAGCTGAGCCTGAGCATTGTATAGGAAGCCACTAATTGTCCCAGGGCAAAATGAGTGGAGAACACATTAAAAATTAAACAGTATGAGTGCCAGTGCCCTGGCCTTTATTTGCTCACTAACACAGATTTAGCCAAAGGTTCCTAACACTGCCAAGGAACTGGAATTGACAACGTGTTTTTATATAAAGGAGTTTTTCTTGCTCAGTTTTCTTTTTGATATCTACAGGAAATTATACAGAAAAAGAGCTACAAATTCTAGATTATGCATTCAAAAGCTAGGAAGTACAAGATAGGGTTCAAGTTGGGAAGGTAACAGAAATTACAGCAATTCAGGTGTTTATCCATCCTGTGTGTTATATGAAGCAGAGGTTCTTTAAAAAAAACCCTAATGATGAATTTAGAGACTGCTGTAGTGCAAACATAGAGATGTTGCACAGATAGCCTTACTAGTAGTGTTTTACTTTAGGCATTGTATGTTCATTTATAAATAAAATATTTATCAATCAATCTGAGCCAAAAAGCCTGACTAGTCTCCATATGAACACATGGCAGTTTATATAGGATTTTGAATTTAATTTTCTATCATGTCTTATTCACCAGAGTAATGTTTTGGCAAAAGAATAATTTTTTTTCTCAGGTTTTCTCATGATTCAACCAATCTTTTTCTGCCTTTGTTGGTTAAGTGGTAAGTTGTTTGGGAAAAGACTATGTTTTCTGATGTGTGGGTTTCCATCTGTGGCTGAGTGTCTGCATCTGTTTACCTTCATTGTAGAGATCACTGGAAATCTAGTAGAGTCACTGGAATCTAGAGAGCTGTTCTGCTGACCAGTTACCAGAGAGGACTCAGTTACACAGATGTTCAACACCATCTTTGACATCTTGGGCTGTCCGAAACATCTTGTGGGAGTAGTTTCATGTGTACCAGGACCTATGATAGGACTTATAAGGCACTCCCTCTCTTCTCTAGAGCTAGTTGGAGGACAGGCTAAATACTCTTAAAAAATGGCACTATAGAACAGGCAACTGAACTTAACCTAGGCATTTCCTTATGGGTCATGCACTCCTGTCCAGCAGCCACTGGACACCTGTAGCCACCTATTGCCTAGGGAGAGCCATATGAAGCTTAGACAAATGTACATGTAGATGCCACAGATCAACCAATTTCATATGGAGATAAATCCCAGCCTCTGGGCTTGATTCAGCTGTCAATACAGACACCTAGTATCCTCTGAAATTTCCTGGGGTATCCTGCCTGGCATTTGCTGCTACTTCACAGGGACTCAGATCTCCTGTAGGTCCTGTGTCATAACTGCCAGCTATATGTGAACATCTCTGATAGCTTACATCTCGGATGATGCTAGATGCTTATATTTAGAAACTCACTGTATCTGAATCAAGCACAAGAATCTTTTCAGTTTCCAGATTAATTCAGAATTGAGCAGTTAACAGTAACTAGAGATAGATGTGGCCAGTTGCCTTTAGTATCATGAGACATTTGGGGGAAAAAGTGTTGGTTTTGCTGCTATGTTGCTGTTCTGTTAAGAAAGGACTAAGCCTCTGAAATGGTTGCAAAAGACTCAGGACACTTCACAGTTTGACCAAACCCAGAAAATAAGCAAAGCCTTATGCTCTTCAGAAATCAACAGTATTTAGTACTCTCAAGTATTAATAGCAACGCTAGCTGATATTTCATTGTTGAATTCTCATGGGGAAGACAGCAGGGGAATTGCAACAAGAAGTTTTGGAAAACGTAGTTTTACTAAAAAAAAAAAGTCAACACAGACCAGAATGTGTGTGTTTTGTAATTTTTTTGGTTTTTTAAAAATCAAGATAAAAGAATAGCTTATTTTGATCCAGCTTCTTACACCCCTGCAGATACTCACTGCTTCCTTAGACAGCCTGACTGGCAGAGTAGGGAGACATCTGGACAAGTTTTCTTGGCCTGCCATGATGATGACTTGCTCAGAGGCTGTTAGACAAAAACAACGATTCAAATTAAAAAAGAAAAAAATGACACAATGATTACCCATTTGAAAATGCAGCTTTATCCCACTCAGAATAACCTGTGGGAATGTGGTAGTGTCGTGAATAAGTGGTTTAAGCCATTTAAAGAATCACCGTCAAGGATATTGGCAAAAGCAATTTTAATGGAAGTTTATAAAAATGTGACTTAACAGAATTCAATGGCAAGGTCCACTCTATTACTTACTAAAACGTATAAAGAAAAATCAAATTAGAATCGAGTCAGAATGATTTCTGCAGAGAGACAAGAGAAACTAAAGGGTAAAGAGGACCCTCCTGTTGAGTCACGAGGTTCAGAATAGACCCCCTTGCTTTCTAAACTTCTCAGAGAGGAGCCTAGGTGCGGCTAGGTCTAATCCTAGTCTCAGACCTGGTCAACGGTTTGTATCTAAAGGATTATGTGTATTTAGCAGCAATTTGAGGTTCATTCACAGTTTAAGATAAATCATAAGATCTTAGCAACACTTAATAATGGATTACTTTAACATTTGCAAAGTCAGTTGATTGATAGAATTTACTACAGTCGCAACATTGGCTTGATTACAGATTTGGAATGATAGCATTACACTTGCTATTTAGTACTCAAATTGATTCACATGCATACACACAGACACAAAGATAGGTAGATATATAAAGGTATACCTGTTAAAAATTCCCCTCGAGTTCAGTGAAATATTCACTTCATATGTCTCAGCATTTCTCAACAGGCAAGTGTTGAGCTTTGAGGAGGAGAGGGTTTCAGCTCAGGTCCCATCGCCAGCTTTCAGCGGTGGTCCTCCGAATTTCACAAACTGGAGAGTTTGTGAAGCTCTGAGAAGCATTCCACTCAGAGGGAGATGCTGTTCGCAGCCTGCTGTGGTCCAGGAGAGTTCAAAGGGCTTCACTTGGGACCGCTGCTTATAGATTCATAGGATGATTGGCTTTGGTCATCAGCAAGTTACTGGAGAGTTACTGGAATTCCAGCAACACTGGCACCATTCCACTCAGGCTACGGTCCAGGTAAGGGACGTTCCAAGGCTGTCAGGGGATAACTGATTATTCCCGCCTTTGTTACCCGCCTTGAGTTGGGTAACAGGAGTGCTTGGTACAGTCAGTGCTGCTCCCAACCTTAGCCATGCAAGAGTTCCTGGTACAGTCAAGGGACGCTTAATCGCCCAACTCATTGCGCAAAGGCCAAGGCCTAGCTGGAATTCCTGAGATCATAGAGTGGCCCAAGAAAAAGGCAAGGGAAGGAATGCATCACCACAGGTAGTTGGATAATATTTTTCCTGGAAAAAAACAATTACCTGATTAACTTGATTTTCCTATAATGATAATGTTAAAACATATTTTGTTATACAGTCTTTGCTTACATTCAGACCATTCTGAATTTTAATTAATATTTAAATTGTTTTGTTGTCATATTATATAAATTTAATAATGTTTCATTTATGTGATATTTAATATTAGAAAGTTGTTTTGTTGTTAGCGTGCAGGGTTCTAAGAGGTCCAAGTTCATTCTTTTGGGGGACTGAGGAAAATGCTTTTTTCACTGATAAATACAGAAATCAGGCTTTTGTGCTAATCTGGAAAGAAAACAAATCTCAAGTGCTGGATTTCCCCTTCAGAATATGGGATTTGGTTGAAATGTGAAAATACGGTTTCCAGCCAGCTATATAACCATTAATGTTGTTCCCTTGCTACTGCAGGTAAAACAAAGAGAGAATGGAGGGGAACCATGTCACTGTTGTGTTCTCTACTAATTGTCAGTCCCCCTTTGAGCTCTGGATCCAAACCAAATTCTCCACCACAGTGTTGGAGAGAGAAGGGAAATACTGAACAGCTTAAAATTTTGTAAAAAACAATCAAAAGTGATTTATTTCCATCCTCTTTCACATAACTCTATTGCTCATTGCAGTCATACATTTTTATTGAAAACACATACACCAGAAATGGATCTCATTTTTCATGAGTGGTATTCAGAAGCGTAGACCATTTTAATTAGCAGCTTCTAATAAGGCTAAGGTCTATTATGTCAGTCTTGGAAGAAATTAATCCTTTCATGGTGAAAGCATTAGAAAGACTTCCAAAATCCTTTTTCAATCCATGTGATCTGTGCTGAGATGTATTCAGTGTGGACATACCTTTCATCGCACCACAGGGAGTTTCATACTAGTATATTAACATTAAGAATATATCTCTTTTTTTTCCATAGAGCTTTTGGTCAGAATTTATATGCACTGTCACATACTAGGGTGTCTCAGTGTATGTTCCATGGCATGTAGAATAATGATAACATAAACCTGAGGTACAGTCTAAATGTCAGCACACTCCCTCAGCTATCTCACATAACCAGTTCAGCTTCTTAATGTGTCAGCTTAAGAGTAGCTGCCTTACATCTACTGTATTCGCCTACAATAGAGAGGTATTCACACCTGCTGCTATGTTAGAAAATAACTTACACTGACAACAATTCTGTTTTCCTTTAGTAAAATCCTTGAAACAAAACTGTCATATCTGTTGCTTTCTTGTCTAAAATAAGTATCTGTCATTTATACTGCACCAGACCCTTTGAAAGTGTTTTTCAAAAGCTAATAACTATTTTTCCCAGCACTCAATGCATTAGGATTTACTCATTTGTCAGCTGGGTAACTGACGATGTAAGGAGGATAAGTGATCTACTCAAGGCTGCACACGAAGCTGGCGATAACAATGGATGTAGAGTTCAAGTCTTCTTGTCACTGCTTTGCTGAGCTCTCTTCCACTTTGTGACTAAGAGACCATTTAATTCTATTTCTCAGGACCCAGGAATTAATTCATCAGTGAGGAGAAGAGATAAGTTGTTCTATTTTTTTTTTTTTTAACATACAGAAATCTTCTCAAAGCTTAAAAAACTTGTCTAACTGGACAGCAATCAAAGCTGTTTTGCTATTTGCTTTAGAGGTGGCTGTTTATCTCCTCCCTATTAGGAGACGGACTCCAGTGCAGTGTTGTCTGAAGAAGGAGTACCTGAGGTTTAGGGTGGGAGATCACAGACTTTCCAAACATGACAACTCTCCTTGCCAATATGCAATTGCTTACTTCAGTCAGGATATATCAGCTTTGTTTTATACAACCCATAAAACCTCGAGTGGGATTTGATTATATTCATTTTATACCTCTGTAAAGTAGAACTAATTACTTTATTTTCAATGGAGAGGCATAGCTGCATGTACAGTGATTCATCTGACCAAATGTAGTCATCTAGTTTCTGGTTGATAATACTCATATACTAGAACTGAGCAGTTCAGATGGGGCAGTAGTCCTCACTGAGACTTACAAGTTTACTAAGATGAATGTTGCCAATACTGCATTCTGTTACGTCCACAAATTTAGGACTGTCTTTTCTTCCCAGACTACTCAAAGAATGCACATTAGGAAGTAGATTTTTTCCTGTCCTTCTCATGGACATAAAGTAAAATATGTGGAATTCCAATGGCAAATGAGGGGAAAAAAGAGAACCTGGAAAAAGGTATACACTTTCTTCTTCAGGGAGAGCTAACACTGGCTAAAAAACAGGCTAAAACCGGGAGAGTGGTGCAGTTCATGAGGTTTCCTAAGGCTAATGGGCAGTGAACTCTGGTTGCAGAAGGTGCCATATAAAGTCCATCTTTGCAGTGTATCTGTGATCTGATTGCTTCATTTGCATTTCATTCAACTACCTTATTGGAAGGAGAGAGCATTATTAGGAACAGTCTTAGGAGCAGTCCCTGGAACGTTTTTCCCCAACAGTCTTGCATATTGTCTGGAAAAACATGAGTAAGCAGAGGTCAAAAACATGCCTGTGGGCTAATACCATAGATGGTTACCTGTCACTGAACCTAACTGTGCCTCAGTCTTGTTTTGTTTAATAGGGTAGACTTAGCCAAAAAGTCTAAATCCAGCTTGTCAAGTGCAGTGTCCAGTGAAGTCATAACCCAAGGTTTTGGTCAAACTGAATAGCCCAACATGATTTGTAGGTTGCTATTCTTTACATTATTTAGTTATTGCAATCTTTCTATTATTCACTTCTATGCAATCCACATACCAGAAAGAAATTTCTATACAATGGTACTGACAAACGTTGAACCTTGTTTTTACATTATAGGACTGTGTTATTTCTGCAAGTTAGCCTATTTGATCTTATTTTTCTACCCTATATGAAATTTTTTCCTTTCATCTTTCTTCTCAACTGCGTTAACATATCCTTTTGCTTTGTAGCGCTTTTATAGCTCTAATTATATCTAATTGATTTTTCATTCCATTCCAGCCACAAACACATCTGTATACATTTATGGTTCCATAAATTAGTATGCAAATGAAGGCTGAACAGGTCTACTGTGTAAGTGTGAATAGGTCATTGTGGCCATAATTAGCAGCACACCTGCTGAACTTGATGGTTATTTCTTGTGTCATTGCTGTATTGTGTCTGAAGAACCCAAAGATCATTTCACTACCTAAAAGTCCTGACAAATATTTGATAGACAGCAACGGAAAGGGCAAACTCATATGAATTTTATCTCGCTTAGCAATTACCATTTTTTTAAAGGGCGGGTTTAATGCACTGAGAAAATTCTTAAGATAGATTCTACATTTGTGCTCATTACTTAAAAGGGTTGTTTGATAGAAGAATTCATTTACATGATTTGAAAAGGTAAAAGGTTTTCCTTGTCAAGTGCTAATCCTTGTATACAATTACATTTAGGTTAAAAAAAAAAACCCTTACATTTTTCCCAAAACAATTCTGAGATGTGTATTTTCTAGAGTAAGTTTTCCTAAGCAGATAGTCCAAGTGTTACTGGCAGTTTAAAAGTTACTGGCAGTTTAAACAATGCAAATTTTATATACTGATATTCTTAAATTGAAATTACAAAACATCTTAAACTTTAAATCTTAAAATGCTGTTACTAACGCAATCCATTATGCAGATGAAAGCTAACTGTATAGTGGACTGAACTAGTCACAGCCTGGTGTCATGTCAATGGAAATTATTATTCCCCTCTGTTCAGCACTTGTGACACTGCATCTATTCTGTGTCCAGTTTTGGAGTCCCTTGCACAAGAAAGACATTGAAAACTGGACTATGTCCAGCAAAGGGCCACTCTTGGGGACCCTTTAGGGGGCTGGAGTACTTGAAAACCAAAGGGACACTGAGAAAAATGGTTTTATTCATCCTGAAGACGAGAAGGCTGATAGGGCTGAAAGACTATTTTCAGCTATCTAAAGCAGGATTGTGGAGGAGTCAGACTCTTGGAGGTGCACAGCAAATGCATGACAGCAAAGATGCAAGTTGCAGAAAGGGAAATTCAGACTAGATGTAAGGAAAAAACTCACAGTCATGGTGGTAAGACCCTGGAGCTGGGGCTGAGGGATCTCCATCCACAGAGGGATTCAAAACTTGATTGAGCAAGATCCTGTGCAACCTGCTCTAACATAAAGGTTGGTCCTGTTTTGAGTGTGGGGTTAAAACAGATAACCTATAGACTCCCAACCTAAATTATCTTAAGTTTCTATGACACATACCAGTTTTAATTTCCCCACGATATGTCCCCAAATCCTCCAGGAGAACTGATTACCCTCTCTTCTGAGAATCTGGAAGTCCTATCCTCTGAGAATTGTAAGAGTTCTGAGGAAGAAAGTGATCTGCATCGTATTATATACAAACTGGTTCTAATTAAAAGCAAAATCTTAACTGATCTGCATTACTACAGACTCTTGCTTTCCATATCACAATGTCTTACTTGCTGCAAAAGACAGTCTCATATTTTCCTGAGGTAAACCAGAGGTGTCTGTACTTGGCACGCTAAATTTCTGACGTAGGCTGATGCTAAAACTGATGCAGTCTCAGTGACAGGTTGGCTGTAATGTTCAACTGCAAAGAATGGGGGCATGTGTATTGACATAAGGAATGTCCTGTGATGTATCAAAGCTGCTTCAATTTTCATGCAAAAGAGAAGACAGCAAGTGGCAGTGTATGAGGATAAATATATACACTGCAGTATGGGACATTTCCTCTTTCCCGTGTTTTGACCAAATATTGCCTTTAAGCATCCTGAAATGGAATCCCTAGAGATAAAATGGAATAAACAAGGGAGTATGTAAAGGTATTCAGAAGCCTGAATAGTGCTGCAGCTATCTGAACCTTTATTAGTACTACTGATGTTTCTATATCCTCATCATGTCTGCATATCTTATGAACTGTTACTCATATCAGTTCTGGAATCCAATTTTCCATTAAGTAGCTCATGCATCACCTGTATATCCCTATTGCTGATCACTGATAAAACTGAAGAAACTCCCCAGAGAAGACAGGCAGTCATCTTTTGTTTGGGAATGTTTTTTGCAGTTCCCAGGCCACAATGGATGGTGTTTCATCCACATTCTCTAATTGGTAGACTCAGGATGATAAGACAACATCACACCAGTCTGATTGGGTCAGGATGCCTCATCAGCACTCTTATTTTAGGAATAAGAGGAAAAAAAGAGTCCAAATTAATAAAAGGAAACAGAAAAGATAGTACAAAGAAAAAAGAAGTGGAAGATGGCTAGGAGGAGATTTTCTAGAAGAGCTTTCTAGAAAATACAAGGAGTAGAAAAACAAAAAGGCTGAGAAGGAAATTAGGGAAGAAAATATGTTCTGCACTTGGGAATTGGTGTCCTACATTGCAGCTTGAGAAGCCCGGAAGGAAGAGATTCTGCTGTGCCTTAGATGCTAACGTGAAGATATATTATTCTATTCTACAATGCAATGTCAAATGTCTCTTGGAAACCTAAATAGATTATGTCCACCGCTTCATCCCTATCTGCTCCCTGCATTCTCCTTATGATAAGACAGAGATTTATATTCTTATTCTTCTCAGATAGGTGCATCAATCTCTGCTGTCAGGTTGCCTGTCTGAATAACAAACCTGCATATCACAGAACTGTTTTAAATGTAATGTTGATAGATGTTGTTTGTGTGCACTTGGCATCAACTTACAGTCACTTCCCAGAAATCGCAATCTTCTCAAGAAACCCTTATTTTCCATCTTTTCCACATTCTCACCATCAAGAATTAATTACCATCATGGAGTCATTATTTGGGACATTTCTAGGAATTCTATGCTTCCCTGTCACCTGACCAAGTCACTAAGCTGTTTGCAGTATCCACTGTCGCCATTCTTTTTCTGGCTGCAAAATTCCTGGTTTGCATTTTGGGGACAGAAGAGTTGCCAACACCGCCAACAAAGCTGAACGTTTTCAGTGAAATCTTTGGTCTGATAAAGCATTGCGGAATGTTATTCTTCCTCCACAGCTGCGGCTACCTGCCAGCACTCACCTGTGCCCTCCGATAACCATGCAGGGACCTTGTGCTCAGCTCTCTGCACCACCAGCCGCTGGCTCAGCTCCAGGCTGCAGCTCCCCACTCCTCCCTCCTGCTTCCAGCACACACCTACTTCCACCTTTCATCTACTCCCAGCTAAATTCTTCATGCAAATGCCATTTCTTTCCCCACATTCATACCCTTATCTGCTCTTTACCTTTTTCCCCACAGAAACAGTGAGCGGCAACTAGGTCTTGACCTAGTAGATGGTCTCGACCTAGTAGTTGGTCTCGGCCAGTATAGTCAATGGCAAAAACCTGGCTCCTCCCAAGATGTTTGTTTGTCTCCTGCTTTCATGGACCTACAGCAATAAAATGTAAACTTCTGTCAGAATGACAAAAAACAAGTTGTAATCTCTCTTGAGTGTTGTTGCACTGGCTCCTATGTAAACAAGGTACAGAAATAAAGTCAGAACATTTTTTATGCAATTAATGAACTATTTACTGACTAACACAGCACCATTATTAAAACTCTCAACTTATTTTTTTATTTTTAAAAGTTCATTTTGAAAATATTATTCTCCTATGTATTTTGCATTCCTAATTTACCTCCCTCATAAATCACAGGGAAGTGATTTCACACGCTGCTCAGCACATTGCGCAGGAATCTGGTTATTTCTTGCATAAGCTACAGACACCTGCATCTGTTTTTCAGTTTCAGACTTCTTGCAATACTTGGTTTGCAAAACTGGTATTTTACTAGTAATCCCTGTCATTGTAAACTCTCAGAAGGCCTATTGTAATGCATTTTTATGAGTTCGTTCTTTTACTTCATATCTTCATATAGCCTTAAAACAGTGAAGTAGTTAATGTACAAGACACTGAACATCCATTTATCTCATACAACACTATATTCTACATGTTCTTTCTTGCACTTTTCAGTCCTTTTGCCTCAAGTATTTCAGTATTATCAGATTATAGCTCACAGTCATGTAGGATCAATATTTTTATGTGATTGCAAGTCCAAATAACTTTAAAAAAATAGTTGAAGAATATTAATGAATATTATAAAAAGTTTTACTTTGATATCTATTAAATATGTTAATTTTTTTCCTTGCTGTTCCTATCACAGAGAAGTCAGTAGGAGACTTATCACAGGTCACAGTGGACCTTTAGACCAAGCTTATAAAGCTATGGCATTAGCATTGATGTTAATGCTTAATTTAACAATGGCCATTTCAGAATGAGGATGGCCTCAATTTTTATGCAATTCAACCATAGTAAATAGAGTTAAACAATGGAAGCACTATGCATAATCTTCTTCTAAGAAATTATGTTTATTTGTGAATGAGTACCTGCCTACCAATTTCTAACAGAATGCTGTTTAAATTTCTGTTAAAGGACATCTGATGGATGAGTTCTGCCTATTGCAATGATACTACCAGTGCAAGGATTTCTTATCAGTCTGAAACTGGAACTCATGTTATATATTACAATAGTGAACATGACTGGGAAATTTACAAATTAAAATATTAATTAATTAATTTATTCCACACAACAGGCAAGACCATCAAGAGAATTGTTTCAGGCTCAGCTAGGCAATGACACTTTAGTTTTTCCCCAGCTTTGGGTGCAAAATCAAAATACAAAAACATTCATGCAAAATAGAATTTTGGGAAACACCCATTTTGAATTAAAGGTTCAGATTTGAAACTGAATTTCTCTACGTCATTCTGTCTCATTTCATTAACTTAAATACCAAATTAACTAACTCAGGGGTTATACACTTTGAAAAAAAACAGCTGATCAAAACTAGCCTTTTACTGAATACAGATAGAGTTTTAATTCATCATGTTCTTTCCAGCTGTTCATTTCCAATGAAGCTATCAGATTATTTTTTACAACATACTTAATATGTCATTTTTTGAGGACCTGAAGCTTACAATTTATATATTTGATGTCACTTTTTCAAATGATTGAAGAAATCAGCAGTCCCATTAACTTTTTTAACTTAGGGAATTAAATATGGCCTACATTTTTTGGGAAAAAAATCCTGAATTCCTGAAATTAAGGTTTTTTTAAGGAGATTTTTAAAGGTATATGAAATGTAGATATCCAATCCCAATGAAATGCAGAATACTCTACAATTTCAGTTTCTTTTCTAAAAAGTTAAAAGAGAAATTATCAACATAACAGTAGCATATTGGATAGTACAGAATTGTATCTTGCTACAGTTTTACAGATTGTTATATTGTATTATTGTATTTCTGAAAGACTCTATTTGTTCAAAATTATTTGGTCAATATTGCACATTCACTTTTTTCCTTTTCTTCCTCGATGCATTTACAATTACAAAAATTAATCAGAGAGTTCATTCTAAAGGTTAAATACATTATTATTTAAATAATGACTACAGGGCCTAACAAAGAGATTGTCCCGGCAAATAATTTTGCAATGTGACAAATAATCTTAATCTGCAGAAAAAAGAAAAAAAACCAAACCCAAACAAAACCAACCAAGCAAACAAACAAAAGCAGCCTGGAAGACCAAATGTTGCTGTGAGTTAAACCAATGTTTGGAATGAATAATGGAAGGAAACAGCTATTTCATTAAAAACTGTTCATTGTTTGTCAAATGACTCAAGAAATATGCTTACACCAGATGCTTATATGGTGTAAATTGTTGTGGCTCTGTTACCTTCTTGAACATTTGGGATGGACTGTTCATGTAGGTATCACAGTAAATTTCACTGAGTGAGGGTCTGCCTACTGAGCAGGGCAAATACATGTATTTTGAACTAATTCATTGAGTCAGTGACTTGATTAATCTTATTCCAGGACTTCCAGTTTTGCACCTTTTTGATTCAGCTGCAAAGTGAAGGCTTATGCAAGGTGAACTACCTCTTATCAATCAAGAAGTTCATCTTCGGTGACTGCAATTCTTTGAAGTGCTGGGAGAAGCAGAAATACTTATCATGTTCTCAAGGTGGTTTCTGAACCTTTCAATCTTATATCTAGATCCCAGCCAATGCCTCCTTCTTCAGCCCTTTCGTAGACTGTGAAATCAGCAGTTTAAAAAGACATTCTCAGCACAGGAAGCACAGGGGAACTACGACACATAATCAATCTTCAGACTCCCGTGGAACCTGCTAACACGTTTGTATTTCTGTAGTCACCCAAAGGATTAGACTGCTTGGTAAAACAACTCCACTCTCTCTCTACCTCTTTCTCTTTGTGTGCCTTATCCCTTTTTCCTCTCCCTGTGATACTGTACATGTTGCCTATATTTTCTTTTTAATTCCTTTTGTAAAATATCCATTACTACTCTTTTACTCAGCCAAGCACATTCTGCAGTGAGATCTCAGCTGCTTATACACACTTGAAAGATACACTCAGCATGGTATCCTCAGAAAAAAGAAAACCAAAACCTACTGTAGTGTTTATTTTTGCTGTTTTGAAAGTTTAGCCAGAAAGAAAACAGCAACAGCCCAGCCAGTATAGCTTTCATTAAGTGTATGTGAAATGCAGAGATCATGCTACCGTAGAACTAAATAAGATAATATTATCTTCACAAGTTAGTGGTGTCTTGATCATTTATAAGTGGAAGCTGGTATTTACTGTGCAGTGCTTTCATTCCCCCGGCACCTCACTCACTCGTGAATGCATAATTGGATTTACAAGTATTGTTCTACTTTCTTACATGCCACACTGTTCTCTCCCATTGTTTTTTGTCGCTTCCAGCCATTTCCATGAGATCCTGTAATAACCTTGATCTCTTCCAGTCACTTTATTACGCTCCCCTGGTAGCCATCCTCATAGTGAGCTCTTGACAGCACTCATCAATTCTGGATGCTTCAATTAATTGCACCAGCACCTATCTCCTGGCTGCCTGTGTTAGCTCCTTCCGCCAGTACTTCAAAACCTCCAGCAAAGCAACAGTGTGGGATGGCAAACAGTTCAGTCACTTCAATGCAGCAAGAATATGCTGATAGTTTAAGCAGAAATTTTACTCAGAAATACCCTGCCGTCGCCCCATCCCCCAAATTCAATTTTCAGCCATGTTTCTAAGGACTTGTAATAACATAGAAATCAAGAAAGACTGATGAAGCATTCTTTTTTGGATTCTTTTTTTCCTTCTTGTTAGTAGGGGTATGTTGTTTCCTTCACTGATGAGCTCATGAGGGAATGAATTCAGAGGCCTTAAATACAATGTATTAGTGCTTTCCAGTTGTCCTCTAGTCACACATTTGGGATCAACGTGTACCTGCTTTTGTGTGTGTGTGTCTATGCATGTCTGGTGTGACCTGCAACCTCTAAAGACACAAAGTGAATTGTTTCCCCCCAATTATTTCACTGTGAATTTATTATCTGTGTAATAATAAAAAATCATTAATTTAAATTCATATTTGTGTATCTCCACATTAATTTAGTGGTTTTTACACTTTTAACCATAACGAAGAATTTGAGTTCTGGCCCAATAACAATACACATTAAATCTACTGTTCTCCTGCAGCTGTTCAGTATTGATGTCACCAAGGCTTGATGTAAGGCAGTCACCTTTAACTAGAAAAATTGTAAACTTTAAAATAATTAAATATTGAACTCAGTTATCGGGAGGCTAAATACACAGTCCACACAACTACTTCTACAACAGAAAGAGATATTAAGATACTGAAGTGAATATAGACAAATACTTTCTTACAGAAAGAAAGAGCAGTCTTATTTAAACTTACCTGTTACAGTGCTTGGTGTTATCTCAGGCTTGGCTCATCTTGAACATGTGCACATGTGTATATTTACATAAAGTATCACAACCACACCTTTCTTTCTAGATAGTTTGTAAAACTGGATTTGGTGGAAACATTCATCCTCAAATTCAAAGCTCAGATATGCAAAATGTGATCTCACCTTTGTGGCATGTTTTGAAGGTCTTTTTTATAGGTGTCATTCTCAGTATGCTGAGAATTGAGTCCTGTGTGTGTCTGGGCTAAATTCTACCCAACCTATCTAGTGCATTTCAGATTCAATAAAGGCAATGGAAGCTGTCAAAGTTTGTCCAGGAGGATTATTAGGGTTTTAAAGCATCCACTTGCTTGGAAAGTTTTCTATTATTTCTTTTATTTCCCTTTTTTTTTTTTTTTTTGCTAACAAGCAAAACTATTATGGAAGGTAATATGGTGAAATTGAGTGCATTTTGCATTTGAACAGAGAACAACATTTTTGCTGTAGTTGAGGTTATTGCGTTATTGTAAAATGTGCTGTTTCTCTAGAGGAACTGGGATCTGGTAAACAATGGAGCTGAGTGCCTTGTATGTGGTTTGCAACTTACTGACAGTGAAGGAATGAGGCAATTAGTAGGTGATTAATCCCAGGTTGCTGTAGGTCTCAGACTGTATATTGAAAATTTATGGAGTAAAAGAGTATTTCATGCACATGCCTTCACCTAACAGGTAATCACCACCTGGGAATGAAAACTACATTAAAAAAAAGAACAACGTGGGCAGCAGCACAAAGTACTAATAATTTGATTAATACTCATTGTCACTGAGAAGTGTACCATTACCAGGTAATCATAATTATAATGACAGAATCTGTATTACTTTGTTACCATTTAAAAAATTAATTAATATTTTATTGTCAACAAACAGCAATGGAAATATTCAACATTCCCAGCTTAGACAACCTTTGGTGTTTCAACAACACAGGAAACTAAAATTGGCTATACAGAATTTAATTGTTAGTCGTGAGACATAACAAATTGTGCAGCATTTCAAAGAAAATTTAAAATGTTAAAATGCTAATTTTTAGAGAATTCCAATTAACATGCAAAGTAGCATGTTTTATTTTGTAATGAAAACAGTGAAATAATAAAATAAACACCCAGTCCTTTAAATAAAGTAGAAAATCTTCACACTTTTATTTTGTGGATTAGTCTTAGTAAATTGAGATACTGTAATAATAATTGTCATCATTGCTTGTGGCACATACATCCCACCATGATTTATCAAACTATCTTATACAGACCTGTTACTATATGATTTCCAGTGTTCAGTTGTTCATTTACTGAAAGTATCTGTCAAATTTTTTATTCCAGGCTAGATAAACATGACTAATTTTCAGGTAAATAATACCCTTATGATGCTTAGATCTGACAATAATGTGGAATACAATAATGGTATTTTGATAAAGTAGTTGATGAAATCGGGTAGAAAAATACAGACTTGTCAGTGCTGAACCATGTCCCCCAAACTTTTTCTGTTTTGCAATTAAATAATTCAAATTATATTCAACATAGAAAAAATGAAAGTGTGAAAAATTCTAAATTCAAAGTTAAAAATACCAATTTTCAGGTGAACAAGCAGGATAAATCTCCATCATCTCTAAGTGTTTTATGGCCTAAGTTAGTAAAACAGTACCTTTGAGTACCATAGTAAGAGACTGAAAAGGAAGAATTTAAGGCAAGCGTGGAATATTCATGTGTACTTCTCAAAATCATATTTCATATATTGCTCGTTTACAGCACTGTAGCTTTAATCTTGGTGTACTGTCTGTGGCTTAGCTGTAAGACTGACCTAGGCACCCTGGGTTCCCTTCAGAGGCAATAGAGAAAACTAGGACTGCATTGACATGTTTCTTTTCATCCCAAAGTAGACGGCTAAAATATGTAGACTAAAGTGCTTATTTCTCTGAATTGGCTGCAAGGGTACCTTAAAGTTAGCTAGATTTTAATCCTACTCCTTTTGTCTTTCACATTCAGTATAACATCATAGGTTGATCAAATAAATCAGCTTGATCAGGCATGATCTGCCTTCAGTAAACCAGTGAAAATAAAGGCAGAAAAGTATTTTTTTTGAAGACTGCCTTCATGGTCCTGTCTATAGGTGCGATATGGCAGAAAAGCCAGTGATCTAGTGGATTTGAGGACTTCTCAAATCCTGTAGTTACTGAAGAGCTGGTTGCTGAGCTTTTATTTAATATATGATGCTTCTCCTGCTGATTTCCAAACAATAAAAATCACCCAACTGATTTATCTGTGTTCTGCACTCACAGTTAAACAGTACACACTATGAGTTACTTTACAGAAAAACTCAACTACAGATAGCCCTACTGGCCTTCATGATACCAGAAAGCGTGGCTTTTTTTGTGCTTGACCTTTAGCTGGTAACTGCCACCAGATTTCTAAAAATGTTGGAGTAGTTTTAGATGATGAATAAAAGGCAGCTCTGGTCTTGCCTGCTGAATAACAGAAGAAGTAATAGTTTTGCTGAATGTATTCAGACAGCCTGGATAATGCTTTTCAGACAGAGCAGAAAAAACATACTTTTCACGTTGATGGTGTATTGACCTTCTTTCATTTTTCAACATTCCCTTATTTTTAGACGGACAGTAGACGAGTGAGTCAAGGCAATTCTTCTAGAGTTCTCAGAATTTATTGCACGGAGGCAAATTATTTCTTAATTTTGTGACCAGTTTGGAAACTGTGCCAGAGACACTTAGTCCACTTTTAACCATCATCAGAAGAAAATAATTAAGTTTTGATTGTGACTTTTCCTATTATTTAATAGTGATGCTGAAACCCAGTGAATAGTTAGTAGTTATGTCAAAACATAGGCCATTGCTAAAGGTAGGTCTGTGGGGTTCTTTTCTTTCCAGGGATCTGGGTAAATATTTATTTTGGTGCAGGATGGTTTAGTTACTTTCAAGGAGTTTTATTTCAGTTACTGCTCAAAAGAAAAAAGAAAGTTTTTACTTGTTTGTCAGTCTTGATTTGTTGCAATTTGATTCACTACCATCCCTAACTTAAATGAAACTCACAAGGTGCATCAAGAGAAAGCAAAAGTGCTGTTGGACTTATATAACATTTGAATGAGATCTGTGAAACTCACTTCAGACAAGACCAAGGTAACACTGTTTAGTTGATGATTAACAGGGGAGGAATTATTTCTTCTATCTTTTCTGAGGGACCCACGTATATTTTTCAGGACTGTATCCATGGGTATGTAGATGAGGTAAAAATCATGCCAGTTTTTCTTTACTTATGTTGCATGGGCTGATCTGAATTAACCAGGGTGTGGAGGATAAGCATATCTTATTTTCATTGTGGACTGTAATGCTGAATCTTTTGAATATCAGATTTAGTTTATTGAAATATAATTTTTATTGACCAATGACTGAAAATCATTGAGAAAACACAGCTGGTCCAAAGTGTAAGTGGCTGCTTATTACACGGTGCTTTAAGTAGAGTATGCGCTGGACCCATATTCCACAGACTGGACTCCTTTCAGTTGGTTTCTGGGGACATGTACATTCTGCAACAGTGTTTTCTTTCAGTGGGACAGAACTTGAACTTGTGGACTTTCAGGGCTTGTTGCAAAACTCTGTTTCTTTCTTAAGCTTTTCTTTTTCTTTTCTTTTTTTTTTTTTCTGTCTGTGAAAGGTTAGAAGTGTTCAGAAGAGAAAGGTTTTGTTGGATCAGTGACATGGTCCTGATCATACTGAGATACTTTAATAGGAGAATATTTGTGTTTTCGGGGAAATCATTGAATACAAATATTGGCTATCTATGTTATTATTTTTTGTAATGTGTTTAGAGCATTGGTAAGAATTTAATATCCTGGGTTGGAGTACAGAAATTTTGTTTTAATTTAGTGAATGTAATAGGTTTAGCACCTTTCTTCCTGTAAATTCATTGTTTCAGAGCTTCTACCTCTGCCTTCACACAGAGGAGGTATCTTTCACAAACCTCTAACATGAAAGTACCATACTGTGGTCTGATTCTGGTGGGAGTCTTATGTGATACAGATACCATAGACAGCAGATAGACATGGGTTTTGCATTTTTCATATCGTTTCACATCGTTCAAACTATTCAAGGATAAAGAAAGTGAAATTATAGCTCAGATTTATACAAGCAGGCCCTCTATACAGTTCAAGGTTCCTTTAAAATACTCAGAAAGAAAGAAGGAGTTAATATGACTGAATGAATTGAAATAGTTTTTCAAAATTTCATTGCCCTAACTTTTAGAAAGACAGCAAGACAGAGAACGGAAGAAAGGGGGAACTCCTTGACTTGAACCTCAAAGGACTGTCACTTAAAAGCTTCTGTTTTCATGAGCTGCATGGAATGAAAAAGCATTTCAGAATGTGGATGGTACCCCAGAAAGTTATTCGAAGTTTTTCTCTTGACTGTCAGGGAGACTATAAGCAGAGAGACACAGAATATCATTTTAGTCCCAAAGGAAATATTTAATTCCCCCTTTTATATTGAATATTAGAATTGCACAGACTGATTTGGATGACTTTAATTAAATTTGGCCCAGGCAGGCTTTTGAGTGGTTACTCCAAACTTACCTAATATTGAAAGAGGAATTTGCCAGTGAAATTAAGTTTAAGTGTGTAAGTTACAGCAGCCTCAAGACAGTAGCATATTCCATACTGGAAATTAATGCAAGGTTATAAACCTGTTTATTCTGGTTTAGTGGAAAAGCACCTTGTTACTTGCCCTGATAAATATTTGAGGTACTCATGATCTTTTAAAAGCATCTTATCTAAAAGCAGAAATAGAGAAATAATATAATTTCTTTATTGAAAGGATATTTTTCCCTTTCTTTTGTACACTGTTTGTTTTGTTTCTCTTCTGCATTTTTGAAAGGGGTGATTTTTTTACATAACAGAAAGGCTATATATATCACCTAGGGTGCCGAACTCTGTGCATGTCTAAAGTAGACCGAAGGTTTCCAGAACAGACTCTGTAACATGAACTTCTGCAGACAGTACAGGTAGGCAGTCAACACAGAGCCACAATCCTACTTCTCTTTTTTTTCTTCAGATCTTTTAAAATATTCTTTTAAAAAACAATTCACATTATATGCTTCCTGGATTATTTTCTTTAAGTTACCAAAATAAGTTTTGTAAATTGAGTTTTTTATCTGGAAATGTTTGGGGGTTTTTTGCCGGTTATTCCTCACATGGTGATGTAGTTTATGGAAGAAAATGCCTCTGAACAGAAATAGATTAATGTATTTCCATCCCTAGACTAGGAGACAGTTTGTGCTGAAGTGCAGGAGGAAATCTGGGATATTGCCCTTAAAGAATTAGAGAACAGAGTGTGATTCAGGAACACGTAACATAGTGCTACAATTAATAAACATGCAAATTGAATTGTTCTGCCTGTTCAGTGTGCATATCCCTGTGATAAGAACATAAAAGTTATTGAGGTTTTTTATGTAGTCCTAAATATGGATCTTCCAACCTAAACAGTAAATATTGAGAAAGGTGGCCTGCATCCTCCGCTCAAACTTCATAGAAAAGGTATTCAGAAGTCCTACTAATGCCAGTAAAGAACAAAAAAGTAGTATACACCACAAAAAAAGATACTTCATTTAGAATTAAAAAGGAAAGGAATCTTAGTAACAGTAATAACAACCCTACCTAAACCCAGATAAAATACACCGTGAAAATCCAGCAATGTAAAAAGGACCATTTTACACTGTGGTAATAGGTGATAGCACTAAGAGGATTCATAAATCTAGAAAAGACCAATGCAATCTGCATTATCCAAGGTACATAAATCCCTTGTTTGAACAAGACCATGTATTTTAAGATAAAAGAAAAAAAAAGGAATTGGCAATGACTGAGGATCCACCCAGACCAGTCAGAGTTTCCTTTTTCTGCACAAGACAGAATTCTGCCTATGTAGATAAGGAAAAACAGTTGATGAACCACCACACCTAAACTTAGGTAGACAGAAGCTCCTTTTGAAAGCTTTCAGAAGTATTGAGCTTTTCCTTGATTGAACAGGAAAATGAGACACTTCTTTTAGGAGCATTTCTTCACTAGACATCTGGAACTGGTGCCAGTTGGATACCTAAACCAGAGAAATTGGCTTCCTTCTTTGATGTCTTTTTTAGTTGGACAGTCTTTTTCAGACACTGTTCCCTAGGACAAACTTCTTCATCTTGCAAACACAGGTTAATCCTTTCTTTGTGGAGGTGCAACATGTGGGACATGGTTTAATGGGCATGGTGGTGTTAGTTAATGGTTGGACTTGATGATCTTACAGGTGTTTTCTAATCTTAGTGATTCTGTGATTCTGTGATTATCAGTTGTACTGAAGTACATACGCAATGCATGTATAAAATTCTGCTTCTGTCTCACCAGTCTGGAATATTTTTTTTTCCTAAAATAAACTTCAATGAATCTACATAATATCCTAAAAGCAAAATCCTAGAAAAGCAAAGGATTTCTGCATGTAACCAAGATCAAGTGTTGGCAAACTAAGAGGAAAAGTGCGTTCAGACTGAAAATTTTACCTTAGACCAGCCTCCTTCATTTAATCCAGACCTTCTCTGGCGATTATGGGTATTCTGTGACCTGACACTGGCAGAGAAATGAGTCCCAACTAAGCAGAATTCGAACTGTTTTGGAAAAGGTAAAAGCCCAATCTATAAATCTATCCTGGAAACTGACTGATAAACGTTGTGGATGAAATAATAGGGTTACAAAGTACATATTATAGAAGAAAGCACCGCTCAGGTATATGTCATATTTTTGAATGGTTTTGAGGTACACAACCTGATGAAGGATCAGAAGGGTGAATGATGGAGTCAAGAACAAGAGGTTAAAACCTTGGCAAGCTGAGAGGTCAGTATTGTAAGAATTTCAACCAGGGTTCTGGGCAGCAAACAACCAGACTATCCAGCATCAGCTAGTCTGGAAAAAAACTGAAGGTCACCTCAGACAAAAGAAGCTGTACTAGCTTCTGCTATTTCTTCATTTTGTTTCCCTTATTTTTGCAAAGCAGCTTTCAAACGTACAGAATCTTCATTCTTTTATGCTAATATATGAAACATGTTCAGCAATATTCTGGGCACAAAGGCCAGCTGGCATAAAACAACCTGTGTTTATGCAAGTCTTACAGTTTCCAAAGTGGGGGTGGCAAAGCTGCCTTTTGAGAATGTTTCCTGGGACCTCTCAAGTGCTGAATCCTGCCCAAGTTTTGTCTGGGAGAGTGCTAGTTGGCCTGAGCCCAAAGCATGTCAGGGACCATTCTCACTGTTCAGTTGAATAGACTTTCAGGTTCCAGTGACTGGTAAAGTCCCTGAACGTTCTTCAGTTTACTTGGCTATCGCACACAGGGCTTCATCCAGTGTGCTGAGGGCAACTGTACTCCCTAAGCTAATGCTGGAAAAAACCCACAACAATTTGTGCATGCTTATACACAGGCACTTGCTGCTTGCTATGCTGGGTTAAGATTTTGGAGTTCCTACATGCCAACATTTCTTTTGTAAAAGGCTGCAATCTGATCCTGAGTATGAGGGACCATTTTTTGTGTCTGCACTGCAAAATTACTCAGTTCAATTGACATTTCAAGTGGCAATGCTTTTAGCTGTTTGGTGTGAGGATGTAGTTATCTGACTAAAAGTTTACCATTAGGTTTCATGCTATCATCTAATAAACGTATGCGCAGTTATTTGCAGGTGTGGGTTTGCAGATGCAAAAGTAAAGGCACTAAATTAAGTGATTATTCTCTCTTGGTCATAACAGAAGTTTGTGCTAACCTGAGATATTGCCTCTACCTAAATATGACACATTCAAACATGTCCCTCTTCATATAAATCCATACTCATCTGGTCTCCATTCAAACATCTTAATTTTCCTTCACTGCTTCTGTCCTAACTGCATGAATTCACAACCAAGCAGGGTTCAGCACTGTGTAATTATCCCACATAACATATAACATGTAAGTAGTACACAGGCATAAGTAACAAAAAGGCAGGAGACTAACATCACTAACTCCAACTTCTAAAAACAACAGTTTAGTAGCAAGATCTGCATTTATCTTAGCCAGTGTGCCAAACAGCTTCAACTTTTGGACCTGATTGGAATAAGCAACAAAACATACAATATTTAATTACTTGTCTGATAAATATCTTATTTTCCTGATTAGACCTGTAGCTATGAAGGAGAATAAATACAAATAAACTTATTTTCAGTATGAACAGAATTGTTTTCAAAGAGAATGATTTTCATGAATCATCAGTAGAACTTTAGCTTTTATGCCAGAATTATTCAGCCTGAGACTGTCTGCTTAAGAAATTATTTTTTTCCATTAAAGGGGTGATGCAAAATATTTTTAAAACTATTGCTTTGGAATAATTAAATGGAACATTGGAGTCACTTCATAATGTCACTCTGCAAGCCTTCTTTACTAGAGCTTCCTCTCCTGTTCCAAAATGTGCAATTAGATAAGAGTGACAGCTGTTGGGGTGGCAGATGCCAGTGTTAAACTGGTGATAAAAATACTGATTTTTCATTTCAGAAAAAGAAACCTTTCCAAATAGTGTGGTGGAAAAGATACAACAGATCAGCTTGAAGTGGCAGGCTGGGATTTCATAGCCTTTCAGTTCCAAACACTTGCCGTAGTTTTGTGATTGTATCTAGGGACCCAGAAAAGCTAGACCCAGAAAAATGGACATACCTGCCAGTATAGGTCTCAATCTCATTTGAAACATATTCCTAGAATACCAGATGTGTGTTTTTAAAAACACTTATTTAAGAGTTGGAATAAATTGGAAGAGAAGGAACATTTTGGAAAGAAGGTACAAGACTGGGTACTTCTAGGAAGATGGAAGTGACATCCATGAGTGTCCTCAATATATTAAATCGTAATCTATCTAGTAACTAGTTTTTCTGCCAAGCCTCCCTGAAGAAAAGGGAATAAATTGTCTTGAGCACTTTAAAGTTAATGTGAACCTGTTGTCAGAAAAAAAGAAAAAAAGGAAAGGAAGGGAAGGGAAGGGAAGGGAAGGGAAGGGAAGGGAAGGGAAGGGAAGGGAAGGGAAGGGAAGGGAAGGGAAGGGAAGGGAAGGGAAGGGAAGGGAAGGGAAGGGAAGGGAAGGGAAGGGAAGGGAAGGGAAGGGAAGGGAAGGGAAGGGAAGGGAACAGAGAAAAGAAGAAAAGAACGTTATTAAGCTCATTGTCCAAATGCCTTCTAAATGCTGACAGGCTTGGGGCATCGACAACCTCTCTAGGAAGCCAGTTTTAGTGTTTTACTACCCTCTCAGTAAAGAAATACTTCCTAATATCCAGTCTAAACCTCCCCTGGCGCAGCTTTGAACCATTCCCATGTGTCCCATCACTGGATACCAGGGAGAAGAGATCAGCACCCCCCTCTCCACTTCCCCTCCTCAGAAAGCTGTAGAGAGCAATGAGGTCACCCCTCAGCCTCCTTTTCTCCAAATTAGACAAGCCCAAAGTCCTTGGCTGTTCCTCATAGGACATGCCTTCCAGCTTTGTTGCCCTCCTCTGGGTGCATTCAAGACCCTAACATCCTTCTTAAATGGTGGGACTCAGAACTGCACACAGTACTCAAGGTGAGGCCACACCAATGCTAAATACAGAGGGATAATCACCTCTTTTGACTGGCTGGTTATGCTGTGTTTGATGAACCCCAGGATGCAGTTTGCCCTCTTGGCTGCCAGGGCATACTGCTGGCTCATATTGAGCCTGCTGTCAACCAGCACCCCTAGATCCCTTTCTGCAGGGCTGAGGAACAAGGGCTGAAAAGGGATGTTTTAGTCTTGACATACAAATAAGATACCCAGCTACATTTCAGTGATTAGTAAACACAAGTAATGATTTCAAAGCAAGCTGTACGTTTGACCATGTTGTTCAGTCTCCCTGTGGGCAGTGGAAGGCAGGGGCTATGGCTGTACTTCTTTCATGATGGAGTCCTACTACTCGCCCTACTTCGGGGCTAGGTCTCAGTTCACAACTTTCCAGTTCCTCTGCCAAGTCCTTGGCAGGCTGAGCTGGGTTTTCACCCTGCTAGAGACTTTCCTGACCATGCCCAGTTGGCTGCATCTTTATCAGTACACAAAATTATCAAAGAACTGTTTTCTGCCCCTGGGACCAAGTGATACAGCACATCACACCTGTGTGGTTGAAATCTCTTCTTCCAAGAGGGGCTGTCCGTAGCTGTTCTGCGTACTGGAAACAGCCCCCTCTATTCCCTAAGTCCGTGGCTGGGAAACACAACGTAACAGGTTACCAATTGGCACAGGCTAGCAGAATGCCAGGGAGTTTATGGTATCATTATGATCTGCTCAAATTGTGTCCTGCCTTGATGCATAGCACAGACATAACTACTGTAAATTTCTTGAAAATGGTATGAAAGAGGACAGTTAATTCTAAAGCAGCATTGAGGGAATTTTTACTTCCTGAGAGCTAAGGACAACTTTTAACTGATCACTTAAACCACAATTCGTTTTTATTCAGAAATGATATGAGGAAAAAATATCCTGGCTATGAAGCATATGAAATGAAATTGCAGGCTGTGATCCTGCAATAGGTCTAAATAAGATGTTCTTTATTTTTGCACAGGACAATAAAAGTTAGCAAATTAATAAAATAACCAATTCTCAGTATTGGGATTAAGATGGACTTTGTCTCAGGCATTCTTAGTATTTGGACAAGCTTCCCTCTGGGTTCTACTTCAGCCTATGAGACTTAATTCCAGAAGTGACAGTTAAATCTTAATTTTTTTAAACCCTTCCCATTGTCCAATTGTTATGTTTTCAGGCAAAAGAGGCAAATGTGTTCTATTAAAGGAACTCTCCAAATAGGAAGGATAGATGTATTATGTTTTGTGTATTTTCCACGTGAGCTTCTCAACTGGTGTTACAGCAAGGTAGAGCTAAATAAAGTTAATTAACACCTTCTTACCCTTTTAATCCCTTAACACCTAGCTCACAGAAGTAAAACATTGATAAAATAAAGACAACTGTATCTGTGATAGCTTCTTAATAACATGTCAATAAAAGGTGATCAAGAACATATAGCATATCTCCTGGGATCTTAGGATCACATAGTCATTTTGCTAAGCATTGCAAATAGCTTTGTTGATGAAGATATTTATATGAACATGAGAATGTAAGAAGTGTAATAAGGGATCATATCAAAGATTAATTTCAATTATTATCATGTGCAATAATAATAATTTATCAGAATGGCCATTACTGAGTGCCTAAAGAAGAATGGAGAAGAAAGCATTGATATTTACCCCAAATACTCATGTTGTTACAGACCTGTGGCTCAGAGTTTCTGAGCTAAAAGTGGTTTATTCTACACAAATAAATTTTTATTATTATTATTTTCTCATTACTTAGAAGACAACATGGAGACAGAAAAAGCCTGGATCTACTAACTAGATTATGTATGGTTTATGCACATGCCATCTGGTCAGACCAGTTGAGGTGATGCACCAGCTTCTATTGTTTTTTTAATCATTGCTAGCTGATGCGGTGCAAGGACAAGATCTTCAGCAGGTGAATCTTTTTCATTTTGGTGTAGTTGTGGTTCTGAGACCCAGTTTCAGAAACGGTGGGCTGTTTAGATAAAGGTAGCACCAGCAGGATGTTTTCTGCAAGTTCAGCACATCTTATTGGGGGGGAGGTTAGTATTACAAGAAACGTAAACATTTCAGAAATGCCAAAGCAGTTCAACAGTTTGAAATTCTTTTACATTTCATGAACAAAGTTTTTGACATGGTTTGAGACTTTTGTTTCAGTCAAAAATAACCGTAAATTCCTTGTTTGCTTTGAAGCTGCATTTTTCAGTGAATAAATAACTCCTTTGCCACTGTAACTATTATTTGACCTTTTTTTCTGTGCTTAGAGGTATTAGTACTATTTTGAAGGCCTGCATAATGATATTGTGATGTGTGACTGAAACGGAGAGACTGCTGTTACAACTCAGAAATAAAACAATTACATTACCTCCTAAGGCACTGGTTTATATTTTAGCAAAATATTCACTTTAACTTTGTCACCTTCTAAGTTATCATAGGACTACAGTGGTCTTTCAGCAGATAAAGGAAATCATGAGCTGATATCACAGAATCACAGAATCATTAAGGTTGGAAAAGACCTGCAAGATCATCAAGTCCAACCATCAACCCAACACCACCATGCCCACTAAACCATGTCCCACAATGCCACATCCACACGTTCCTTGAACACCTCCAGGGATGATGACTCCACCACCTCCCTGGGCAGCCTGTTCCAATGCGTCACCACTCCCTCAGTAAAGAAATTTTTCCTAATATCCAGCCTGAACCTCCCCTGGCGCAACTTGAGGCCATTTCCTCTTGTCCTGTCACTAGTCACTTGGGAGAAGAGACCAACACCCACCTCTCTGCAACCCCCTTTCAGGTAGTTGTAGAGAGCAATGAGGTCTCTCCTGAGCCTCCTCTTCTCCAGACTGAACAACCCCGGTTCCCTCAGCCGTTCCTCAGAAGACTTGTGCTCCAGACCCCTCACCAGCTTCATTGCCCTTCTCTGGACACACTCCAGCACCTCAATGTCCTTCTTGTAGTGAGGGGTCCAAAACTGAACAAAGTGTTCGAGGTGCGGCCTCACCAGCGCCGAAGTTCAAGGAATGTGTGGACGAGGCATCGTGGGACATGGTTTAATGGGCGTGGTGGTATTAGTTGAAGGTTGGGCTTGATGATCGTAGAGGTCTTTTCCAACCTTAGTGATTCTGAGTACAGGGGCACGATCACTTCCCTACTCCTGCTGGCCACACTATTTCTGATACAGGCCAGGATGCTGTTGGCCTTCTTGGCCACCTGGGCACACTGCTGGCTCATCTTCAGCCGGCTGTCACCCAACACCCCCAGGTCCTTTTCTGCTGGGCAGCTTTCCAGCCACTCGTCCCCAGGCCTGTAGTGTTGCATGGGGTTGTTGTGACCCAAGTGCAGGACCCGGCACTTGGTCTTGTTGAACCTCACACAATTGGCCTCAGCCCATCGATCCAGCCTGTCCAGATCCCTCTGCAGAGCCTTCCTACCCTCGAGCAGATCAACACTCCCACCCAACTTGGTGTTGTCCACAAACTTACTGAGGGACCAATCAATCCCCTCATCCAGATCATCAATAAATATATGAAACAAGACCAGCCCCAAAAACTGAGCCCTGGGAGACTCCGCTTATGACCGGCTGCCAACTGGATTTCGTTCCATTCACCACAACTCTCTGGGCTCGGCCATCCAGTCAGTTTTTTACCCAGCAAACAGTAAACCTGTCTAAGCCACGATTCGCCAGCTTCTCCAGGAGAATACTGTGGGAGACAGTGTCGAAGGCTTTACTAAAGTCCAGGTAGACAACATCCACAGCCTTTCCCTCATCCACTGGGTGCGTCACCTGGTCATAGAAGGAGATCAGGTTGGTCAAGCAGGACCTGCCTTTCATGAACCCGTGTTGGATGGGCCTGATCCCGTGGTTGTCCTGCACGTGCCCTGTGCGCACCCTCAAGATGAACCTCTCCATAATCTTCCCTGGCACTGAGGTCAGGCTGACAGGCCTGTAGTTCCCCGGATCCTCCTTCCGGCACTTCTTGTAGATGGGCCTCACCTTGGCAAGCCTCCAGTCGTCCAGGACCTCCCCTGTTAACCAGGACTGTTGATAAATGATGGGCTTGGCAAGCTCCTCCACCAGCTCCCTCAGCACCCTTGGGTGGATGCCATCAGGCCCCATAGACTTGTGAGTGTCCAGGTGGCATAGCAGGTCGTTAACTGCTTCCTCCTAGATCATGGGGAGTTTATTTTGCTCTCCATCCTTGTCTTCCAGCTCAGGGAGCTGAATACCCTGAGGATACCTGGTGTGGCTGTTAAAGACTGAGGCAAAGAAGGCATGAAGTACCTCAGCCTTTTCCTCATCCTTGGTGACAATGTTCCCTCCCGCATCCAGTAAAGGATGGAGATTCTCCTTGGCTCTCTTTTTGTTGTTAATGTATTTGTAAAAACATTTTTTGTTATCCCTTATGACAGTAATATCCTTATTATCTATCATTTAACATAGCACACATGTATGTGAAGCAAACAAGGATACAAGAAAAGGAGAAAAAGAGATTCATCTCACAGGTGACCGTGACCGTCCACACAGACAGCTTGCTGAACATATAGTCTCACAGTGAAACATATTTATTTGGAATAAACAGGCATGATTTGGAGAAAAAACACCCTCATGATCCAAGGTATAAGTTTGGCAAGTATGTGGATTGCCTTTCAGTTTATTTATAAATGTTGGGCTACTGAAGAAATTAATTAATGAAGTATAAAGCAGTCTCTGTAATGATAGTCTAAAGAACCTATTGTTCAGTTCTGTTAGATTTTCAAAATATGTTAATGCCTGGCTTCTTTCACTGTTTTAAGGATTAAGGATTGATTCTACTTTTATAATGCAAATGGTTCTTTTGTAATTATGGTCTTTTAGCCTTTCTGGCCTTCATCATATTTTAATTTATATGACTCCTTTGCTTTTGAAAACAACTCAATTCTACATTTGGGAATTGAACAAAGGGGAAATTATCTAGCTGCTCCATTGACAATATTGTACTTTAATTTTTCTTCAGCTTTTAAGTTCATTGCGTGTTTATACCCATGAGCAATGAGTCTTAGTATTATCTTGACAAGCTTATTTTTACATTTGTCAAAGTCCAAGGAAGTCTTGTAGAGAAGATCACTATGGCAGGTCTGCTATCATGGACCTTTTAAATAGACAAAGACACCCCATAGAATGGGAGAACTCACATCTGTCCAAATTTTCTGTCCCCTGTTACTGTCACATTGTTCTGCTTTTTGAAGAAGGAGACTTTTTTTTACTGCTTCAAATTAATGGCTGCTTATACTCTTGAATAAAAATTTCACAGTATCAATATGTCTGTTAGCTAAATGCATCTTCTTTAGTCAGAAAAGAAGACATTTCTTCCCTGTTTCAGATCAACAAGGAAATTTTAGCATTTTCAGTCAGCTTATTAGACATCATGAAATATTTATGCCTTTGTGTGCCTTTGTCTAAGAATTATTATATATACTGTTCAAAGTAAGAACTCTGTGGCAACAGATCAGTCATGGAACACAGAGTCATCAGACTAGGCAAAAATCTGCTGAATTTGCTGATAAGAGAAATGTGCTGTGCACAAATAAACTCTAGCATTGAAGTCAGGTGTTTGGAGAAACACTTCCCATGCCACTGATGTCTAAGAAAACGAGGTGAAAGAAAAACTGGTTTTTAAGTCTGCAAAAATCCATTGTTGAATGCTTATCCATTCTTTCAGCATTTTTAAAAAACCTTAGATGACCTTAAATCTGACCTAAACCATTTTGTCAATGTTGTAGAAATCTTTGGGCTTAGAATATGTTGTTGGGTCTCTAAAAGCAGTCAAACTCTTTATATCCTTTGGCCCCAAGAGAGATGTTCACATCGTTATTGTGTGCTGCAACAATCAGAAAATGTACTCTTTTACCGTCATCGTGTATACTCCACATAATTGGGGCATGCTTAATCAGAAAGTTCCCAAGGGAAGTGTAATGATGCTTAATTAGGATAGTTGTGTCATCAGGCAAAGGTTTCTTTGTAATTAAAGCACAGAACTATGCAAATCACTTCATCTCTATCTCCCTCTCTCATTCCCCCTCTCTCTTTCTATCTCTGCTTCACATACATACTCTATCAGCCACATTTATGAACCTGTAAAATGAGGTGAATACCTGCTTCACAAGGAAGCTACTCCTGAAGGGTTAGAAAACATGGTCTGAAATTGTACCATGTAAGGCAAATATGTTCAAATACCTTCAGGATACTCCTGTGCTGCAGAACAGAGCTTAGGCCAGGAGTGACCACAATAGCAGAAATAACATCAGTTCATGTGTCTCTGCTCTGGCAGTGCAAATTTTCTGGTTTTTGTGCTGGGATCATAAGAACAAGCTACCAGACAGGATCATCCATCCGTTCCTGGCTTTGGCTTTAGGAGTAACTTCTCATGTTAGTAGCAGGTGCTTAAAGAAGGAAAGGTGAACAGTTTTAACAATCTTTTTCCTGTGTATTATAGGCAGGGCTAGTAGAGTCTGTATCCATTCAACAGTCTAGTTACATCCTATTAATTTTCAGATTCATATTTATCTCTGGACTGTCTGAATTTCCTATGTCTTATTTATCCTTGAAGGTAGGACATGCAAGTAGTAACATAAAGGGTTTCACAACTTAATCTCCTTAAGAAGTAAGATTGTTTCTGCCCCACCATATATCTCAAAACAACTCCTTGAAGGTCAAGGTCCAAACTCCTGTTCCAGTTAACACCACTCAGAAATGTCCTTTTAATGAAGAATTTTGGACAACAAAGAGAGGAAAATGGTAGTACACACTTTTCCAAGAACAGTGAATGTATGACTGGAGGGTTTTTATGATTTACATATTTGTGGCAGAGCTCTTGCGCAAGAATAAACAGTGCAAAGGCAAGGAGGAGACTCCTGCTGAGTTGCGAACTTTGTAAGAGGTCTAAGTATCAACTTCACTGAGAGGCTTAGACTCAGTTGCCCTCTCCAAGTTAAAAGTGATCATTTGTATCTAGCTTCTGGGAAAGGCAAGAATACATATATTTTCTTCTGCTGACTATTTTGCTAAATAAGAGCAGTCATATCTTGCTACTCAGGGAAAGAACTTTTCTCCCTGCATGAACACTCGGTAAAACCAGAATTGCCATGCACATATTTTCTCTACATTAAATTCTGTACACTAAATTTTTCTGAATGTGAAGGCGATTTAGGGTTAATATATTTTACAAAACCCAAAACACTTGTCAGTATGTGATGCTCATTACAGACTCATTCTTCTAGCACCGCTGGTAGCCTGAGGATGGCAATGCGTAGCCTTTCATAATTGTCTGTTTATAGCTGGGCTGAAAGTCATTTTCTCATGGTGTAATTTATGGGCAGTGGCAGGCTCCCCTCATCCCTGCTTTGAGCAACAGTGCCAAGAACAATACGCCAATCCTTACACAACAATCCTTGTGGCTGGAATACGCTTGTGTTGAAAACATCACAGGAACAAAGCTTCACTGCCAAAACTTTATCATGCCTGTGAAGAAATCAGTCCCCAGGGTGTATTAGCCAGTGGGGAAGAGGAAAAAAAAGGCTGGAAGATCTGTGTGGTTGTTTAAACAATTCCCCACATCCAGACAAGCAAGCGATGCAACTTGGCACTCAGCAAAGTTGTCTTTTTTGCTGAAGAGTTTATTCTGGTTCACAAGGTGGGGGTGGGGAAATTTGTTTACACATACATAAATATATCTCAAGTCTATTTCCAGTACAACCAAGTGAACTTGTTGTTGGGAATAAGGTTAAAGGTCTCTTAAACATAAATCTTCCATAGATTTTTTTTGGTGCATTATGAATCTTTCCATTGAAAAGTAGTTTATAATAATATTATCTGAGCTCTAGGTGAGACTACCCAGTAGACCCCATAGACATGCTTTAGTTCAGTGGACACTGGGCTGACAATCTTACCTTTCTTCTAGTTCTCCCCTATGCCCAACAACACATCAACAGTTTCTAAAGTTCTTTCACTGCATTTTTTAATTTATGATGGGATATCCAACTTTGATATAAATTACTGAGTTTCTGAAGGCAAAAAAGTAGTAATTCCTAATGAATATGAATTTTAAGCAATAGTACACTGCACAATAACATTGCTCTTATAATCTTACAGTAATCTGTTAGAAAATTTTGTGTTCTAGAGTCTCTGATTCAATATTTGCATGAAATGTCTTACATAATTTACAAACTCTCACAGCTCTGAATATGTAAAGCCATTCTTTATGCTATTAATGCTGATTATTTATAAATAACTGTTTAATTTCAAAGTTCTGTACAAAGACTAACTAATTAATTTGACATGATAGAAAGGAACATATGTATTTGCCAATTTTTAGATATGTTTCTGGGAGGGCATACTGTCTTGGCTGTCAGCTGACATGAGTGTGATTGTCAGATGTCCATAAAAATAAATACCATATAAATAAATGTCCATATAAATCAATGTCTATATATAAAAAAATCCATCCTCACTAGGAAACAGAGAAGCTGGAAAGTCTGACTGTGGCTATGTTACCAGGAATTCCTGCACTGGGAGATTCTCTAGTGCAGAGAGCATCTCCAGCATTGTTGTAAATGTCTGTGATGAGCTTAGGGGAGTGAATGAGCTTTTAAGCTGCAAGTTATTTTCAGAAGGAGGAGTGAGTGATGAATGAAAGACTCATGACTGCACACAAAAGAAAGGTACTTTACAAGTGAATAGGAGTCTCTGCATGCTGGTCTTGGAAGTCTCACATGGCTCCATGCTATTTTTTCTGCCAGCACCACTAATGTTATATATTTCATTGCCTCAGATCTGAAGATTTTGGAGTATTTTATTTTCACATGCCAAGTTATCTTTGTGTAGTTTTAAAATGTGTAAATATTTCATCGCTTAGGTGACATAATGAGGGTGTCACTCATGACGTGAAGATGGTGCACAAATATGAGCAAAGGTTTATCAAACTACGGAAGTGTCAGATGCACTTGGTTGAGGTGCTAGACAGTTTGTGACAGCCCTTTTTTAAAAAAGACTTTAGGGTTTTTTTCTCCATAGACTTTTTACAAGTAAGTAGGAAGACTGTGTGAGAAACAGGTGCTGTTAGGTATGACATGCACCAGGGGAGAAAATGTGAATTGGCAAATAACCAATTTAATTTCTATTTTAATTCATAATAGATAGCACCAACATCCCATGGCTATTCTTTTTGTGCTAATAGTTATTAATCTGAATGGCATTTGTGAACATACAGAATAATCTGCACAAGAACAATGAAATCTAAAAGCATACTGGTATAAATTAGGATATTTTTATAAATGAAAACTCACTTAGAAAATTGTTAAATTTCTTTTGTTTCTAGAGAATATTTTCTCTTTCCTGTTTCACCCTGTTCTGTTTTCATCTTCCCTGGTATATCTCCCTCCTGTTGCTATCTCTATTTTTATTTGTGACCAAATCCAGTATTGCAACCTGTCTTTAGTCCCAAAAGTTTTGTTCCACCATGATTCTGAGTTAAATAGTGGAATGGGGTAGTGAAGCCTGTGGACACCTATTCAGAAGTTGGAAAGTCAAGTGCCTCTGGTCATCTTACTTGGGGTTATAGTTTTTGACATGCCTGATTCTGACAGGGCCAAACTAACAATTGCACAGTTTAATCCAAAGATGAATTTTTCTATTACATGCCAAAAAGTGCCTCTGTGTTCCTGCAAAAAAAATCACACTATGTGCAGGTAAAAATAAAAACTAATAAACACTTTTAAATGGTAACACAACAGTGAAACATGTTTCATCTCACCCTGAAAGATAGGTACTAAGATGGCATAAATCTGAAAATAGGGTTGTCCCTATTTAAATCAACACAAATTACTCATATGAAACTCCAGGATCAAGACAAAGGTTGAATTCCATGGCACTGCAGCATGTATTCAGTGCAATAATGGAGGTCTTTCTCCACAGTGCTCACCATGGGCTTGCTTCACCCCAGCTCATGGAAGCAGCATGTGTCTTCTCCACTTCCACTGCCTGGCTGCACTGACCACTCCTTTAGTATCAAACTCTTCATTTAGCAAGCAACATGTCCCAGGGTTCCCATGGCTCCAGAATGGGAAGCTGTGGTAGCTTTCTGACTCTTCAATCTGTTGGGATTTTTTTGCTTTCATTGTGCTTTCTTCCTGGGATCCATGACTCAAAAAAGACAGAGTTGAGACCATGGTATTTCAAACTAAATTTACCACATATTTTTCATCTTAAAACAATGATCATGGAATTGATATTAAAGTACTTACATTTAAGCAGTAAAAGTGCAACCAGATTCAAATGAAACAAAACAAAAATATGTAGTGGGGATAATGGGATTATATACCTAGTATTCATTTAATGGTTATGTAAGCATGACTAACTCAGCCCAACTGAGACATATTAAATCATCTATAAACAATCATCTATAAACAACTGACACATATTAAATCATCTATAAACAACAATTACTGTCACTTGTCTGTCTCTTCCTACTAGAGAAAATTTTATTAATGGCAACAACTACAAGATAATAATGGCTAATTATTCTTCCACAAATACTGATTCAAAGATGCCTGTGAAACAAGGAAGGGCTCATTTATTGGTATCTTATTTGGGTTAGAAGGTTTTCTCTTGAAGCACATTTTTTTTTGTTTAGCTTGCTCTGATCAACAGTCCCAAAGTTTTCATTTCAAATAGTGATTGTTGTTGGTTCCTTGATGAGAGCACTTGCTAAGGGGGGTCCTGTGGGAGAAGATTCTGTAGGTCAGAATCTTGCCCTTAGCTGTAGCTTGAAAATTAAGAAAACTCATTTCAGGACAGCCAGACTCCCATTTTCTCTAATATTAAACACAGACTAATGCTATTCTGTAACATTATATACAAGATATTTATTTGTGAACATTAGAAAATAAATTGTTTATGCTACTTTGGGGAGAGCTATTTGGAGAAAGGAAAGAAATCACATTGCGACTAAACACAAGTCCTGTTTCTATTACTGGTAGCTACGTTATTTCTGAAACATAGGGATATGACTCACAGATGCATACTCTTCAGACAATAATATGTAGTAGTAGACAATATAGTAAAGCACAACTTTCTCCTCTGGTAACCATGTAAGTCTCTTCAGCTTACTGTTTCTTTCCTGATATCCAAGTGAAATAGCATCAGGGTGAAAGCTAAGATACAAATCCATCTGGATTCAGTCATTTATAAGTCTGGTAAGCAGGAACAGCTTTGAGAAAAAGAGCCAGGTTCCTACTGTCAACATTTTGTGATCCTTCCACCATGAGCAAAGCCTAAGCTTATACAATCTATTACTGTTTGTAATGCAGTCTGCATTCTCTAAAGGGGAAAAAAAAAAAAAGAAAAATGAGTTCACAAATTAGTTTGTTTGATGTGTTCTTCTAAAAATACTTTTTCTGCCCTAAGATAGATTGGCAAGGGATAATATAAGACAAGGATTGTTTATATTTCTTTGTTTTAATATTGTACTCAGTCTCTAGAAACAGCAGAGCATGTGGCTGTAGTCGAATATATGCATGTGTCATCAAAGACTAATCTCACTCCCCCTCAGGTCAGCAGACACGTCTTCAATGTCATCAACAGGAAATGAATCAGATGCCATGTGCACTGTAAGGAAAGACAAGTAAAAAGGATGATTAGAAAACTGTTGCCTCTTGAATTTATACTACCAGCTTGGTATGGTCTCACTTAAAAAAAAAGTAAAAAGCAGGAAGCAAGGAACAAAATCAGAAAAAAAAAAATTAATGTAAGATAAATCTCTGCACAGAAAACAGAACAAAAGAAAATAGAGTGTATTACTGGGAATATCTAAGCAGGCTGAAGGGAAATGCAGGGCATCCAGTTATATCACATATAGAAGGAACGCTTGAGCTTCTCATGTGGGTGCTAATATGGGTTAGATGAGTGGACAGTGAGGTGGATTGGAAACACCTGAACAGCCAGGCCCAAATGGTAGTGGTTACTAACACAAAGTCCAGCTGGAGACAAGTCACTAGTGATGTATCCTAGGGGTTGATACCGGGGCCAATATTATAACCTCTTCATTAATAATTTCGATGATGGGACAGAGCGGACCCTCAGCAAGTTTGCAGATGATATAAAACTGGGAGGAGTGATGGATACACCAGATGGGTGTGCTGCCATTCAGAGGGACCTGGGCAAGCTGGAGAATTGGGCAGTCAGGAATTTAATGAAGTTCAACAAGAGAAACTATCAATTCCTGCACCTGGGAGGAATAACCCCAGGAACCAGTACAAGCCCAGGGACAACCAGCTGGAAAGCAGCTTGGCAGAGACCTGAGATTGAAATGTCACTCTGGCCTTGCCCCCAGCACTCCTTGTACTATACTCTTAGCCAGCGTAGACCTCTGAAAGATGAGCTGAAGTACTGATCCATCTGAAAAGAAAACGTATCTTTCAGAGTTAACTTTCATCTAGATCCAACTACTTGCTTAGCCACACAAGAGCCTAGTACAAGGGAAATTACATCAACAGGCAGGAGAAATAAAGGGGGAACAGGTGAGATTAGAAACTTGTGCTGCATCTAAATGACCATGTAATTATAGATTGCATGTGTATGCCATTTGTTGGAGAAAAATTTTGCACGTCGTCTGCAAAAAAGTATTATTCTTTCACACAAATGACAACATTAAGAAATAGTCTTGACAGTGCTTCTGAGTCAGACAGTTCTTCAGTCACAGGTTTTTCACTAAAAGGTGATTTAAAATGCTTATGTTTTTTTGAAGACAGAAAGGCAAGAGCCGAAAAGTATTCTAAAACATGCTCACTATTCTAGCTTATACACTGGGCAGCACTTACCCACAGTTAAAAAATTAGCCAAGGATTAGACATATTTGACTTTCTGTCTCAGTTTTTTTACCAACTCTTCTGCATCATTTGAGGCTTTGCAGTTTGGACAGGATTTATCTCACCTAAATTTTGTTGTTTAAAAGTTGCCCAATTCCATAGCTCCCATATTAATGAGTGAATAATGAGCTAAAGAAGCCCGTGTCTTTCAGTGGGTGTTACAGCATCATCATTGGAAGAAATCTCCATTCTCACATCATAGGAAACCCCTCAAAAAGATATTTTTGGCCAAATTTCTTTCATGATGCAGTTTACTGTATGGTTATGTGGGCAACTGTATTGCATCCATTTTGTGTACCAAAAAAATCACAACTCCTCACAAAATCTGGCCAATTTTGTAAAGATAACTATTCTAAACATTGTGAATTGAGTAGATGCCATGGTTCAGCGGTATGTATAAGAAGTTCTAAAATCTGTCAGTGCTAGTTGAACAAGAAGATTACAACCTAAAATTGTAGTAAAAGTATTTTTCAGCCATATTCAAACTATTGCAAACTTCTATTTCAATCATGATAGTCAAAGGTACTTCTATGCTAAAATCAGTTGCAAGGTACTACAAGCAATGTATCATAAATGTTGTCAAACATTGCTGTAATTTTGTTTCACTAATACATTAAATTGGGCTTGCAAAAAGTCTCTTACACAGTATTTTGTGTAAGTAGCAAATAATTCATTCCTGCCAGCTGAGACCATTGATGGTTAAATGTGTATTTTGTTTTATTTCATCTTTACTTTATGTCTTGAAATTTTTAGGCAAAGAATTTACAAAGAAAGGCAAAAAATGCATAGGAAATTTGCCTAAAATATTTTATGATCAGCAACAAGAAAGGCAACATCTTAAACAGGTGCAGCATGCTTGAACATTTCAACAGTTTATGGTTAAGTGCTGACACTAAATTGCTCTAGAAGGAAATCATTTTCATCTCTCTATGTGTGTGTTTAAAAAATGCTGAAGGAAAATAAGTGGAGAGATTCAAGCCTCCTCATAACAGGCATTGCTTTAACTTTCTCAAGCTCAGAACAACTCCATTGAAATGATTCCTGGGAAATACAGTTAGAACTTCTAGACTTGTGTCAAGTAATTAGTCACAAGCATGACACCAACAGGTATGAATAATTCCAGCAGGCACAGACTTTGGAAACCTATCCAGGACTTTGTGGATTCCCTGATATCCTTGCCGGAAAGGCCATGCACAGAGCAGGAGGAATGGGGCTGGGTCCAAGACAGGCATATGATACCTACAGATTGAGACAACAAAGTTGAAGTGTTTAGACTTTGGTGGATTTAGAGAGTCATCACCTCTGCAGCAGGTAACTCAAGAATTCCCTGGACTTCCAGTGTTACCTGAGATGTGCTAGTGTATTGCTCTTGGACCCCAGAGGTTACTTCAGAAGTGCACAGGTCTTCCAAACACCTTGTGTCATAGCTACAAACCCTGTGCAGATGTCTGAGGCACCATAGGGCACTTCCAATGGCATGGATCTTTAGGCAACCAAATCCTGTTGCTATGAGCTGATCAGCTGTCTTCCCGTCTAGATTCCACTGGCTTTACTGGCAAGAGGCTCATTTCACTTCTTTGGGCACAGTACTTTGGTGTCATTTTAGGTGCTACATGAAATTGCTCCCAGCCTGCAGGAATTGCTCCAGAAAAAAATGGTTTTCTCATGGATCCTGTGTTTTATCTGCCAGCTCCACAGGAAAACCTAGAATATCTAAAAGAGCGTTGAAGGCCTATGTTTAGGCAACTGAATCACTTCCTTAGAGTCTATGTTAGACACCAAGTGCCCTGACAACTTTTAGGATTTCAAGGTCTTGGTTTGGAATATTCAATGCAATGATTTAAAAACTTTAAGGCTTGCAGATGCAGGGCTGAAAGCCAAGCCCTGGGCACTGGGCTGAAGGGTGCCTTTCCAGGGTAAAGCCTGACAAAGCCTAATGTCCTCTGAGGTTGGCTTTTCCAGAAACACAGCCAATGAAATCATGTGCTCTTTCGCAGCACACTGTTAGCTGGAGGAGACCAAGGCGGCATTCCTACCTGAGCATGGCTTCTCAAAGTAGAAGATAATGCTACATGCGATAATTTAGAAGATGACTAATTTTTTTTTTTAAACAAATCAGCAACATCTAGTTTTACCAGTGGATATTAATTGTTTTAGCAACACTTATATTTCAATGAGGTCAAAGCCATAATAATAATAATAAATACCTTGTACCTTATCGAGTATTTTATCCTGCCTATAATAAACTTCCTTATGTTGCTTCCTGAAAGCATTAGCATATTAAGGATGGAGGAGATAATAGCTTCATGGACAAGTTTGGAACTCCAAGACTTTGCACTCCATGTGGTTTTACTCTTTTTTGAGAAGTTTATCAAAGTTAACAAGGAAAATAGGAAAAGGAGATACAGTAAAAGCATCCAATAATAAAAAACTACAAAAACTACAGCTGCATTGTTTTAGTTTCAGCTCTAATAAATCATGTTAATTGAAAGGGAGGTGTTCAGTCTTTTGTTAGTATACAGTCTGTTCTTTCCTGGTACAAGTATCCTTAGTGCTGTGTTTTCGGTCTGACTATATGTGTGGAAAGATAAATTGAGAAGCCACAGAAGGAAAAAAAAGCAGAGGGAGAAAAGAGAAGGGCAAATCCTAATCACACAGGGTTACTAACAATTCCATAAATCATTGTATCCAGTCTGACCTTGGTGGCATTACCTGCAGAAATAGCATCCTGATCTGCATTCTTTTCAGTCCCCGTAGCAAACACTGAGAAAAAAGGTGACTTCAGCTTAGAGTCCATTATCTTTTCTTCCTCACATGAACATTTGGTGAAGCAGTTACAAAGTGCTCTGAGAATTTTACCACTCTATCCTCTTTGTAGTAGAACTGATTTCACATCACTTTATTTCTGTATACAGAAATTTTATCTCCAAACCTATGTCTATAACATACATCCAGAAAACTTCTTTCCTCTAGTGTAATCTCCACAGTGGTCTGCCATCACTGAGTTGCCGTGAGGCTTTCACCATCATAGACAATTTTAGGCTTTTAAAGTACCAACCACTTAGCATTATTTCCTTTGATATGGGATGCTGAAACCATTTTTTGTTCTCTGCCTAGAAAAACACATAACTCACACATGTACACACACAAAAAGGGGGAGGGGGGACAGAGAGAGGGAGAGGACTAGCAAAGCTGGGTTGAATGTGCCGTGATTTGCTTCTTTGTTTTCTCCCAACCACTTATTCGACGAAGGAGTTGCAGTTCTGGGGTCACCCGAAGAAGCTGTAATCCAGTGTCCTATGCTATGACTACCTTCAATTTAAACAAAAGCAAAGAGAAATCAAAAACTGTTTCTCCCAGAAAGAGGCTTTAAGGAAAAAATGGTACTCCACTTTTGCCAGCTAGCAGCAGCCTGCAATCTAATCTGCCAGAATGCAAAAAGATTACAGATTTCCTGGTTGTAGTTAGCTGCAGACAAAAAATACATCTGAATCAACTCTCCTGAAATAAAATCTATGCATTTCCTACCTCCGCCCGCCATCTCACTGTGACAGTGAGACTAAACAGCGATAAGGAATGCTTCAAGAAGGCAAAACGTTGACAAGCAATGCCTTTGATTTCAAACCAGAGACAGAGTATCCCAAAGCCATAGAAATGGTGTGCGTTGTAAGGAAGGGTGGGCAGGAGGGTGCGTAATGATCTATACCTCATAAATAATTCCAGTTTTTCAGTAAGATGAGTATGATCATGAGTTGCTGCTCTAATCCTTGTGCACATCCCCAAAGCCATTGTAACATGGAAAGGGCACCAGAACAAATGTTTTAACTCAGATCAAGGAAAGAAATTGAAAAGTCTGCCGGATGGGTTACCAGGCAGACTTCTGATATCAGAAATATAAACTCAGTCTTGTCAAAATATAGCAAATGAGGATTCATAACACATTTGGGGTTATGTCCTGGGTTTATTTCAAACCACATGGATTGATGTTTGCAGCCTTCCCAGGATAAAACAGGACCATAATGTTAAAATACACACATCTTCAGCTTGTCTTGTTTCCAGAGCCATGAAGTCAAAGAGCTGATCAGAGCAAGTGACTATGCTGGGTTTTCACTGAAGGCAAATATTATCTGAATTTGTGCAAACAGAAACACAAATAAAAGATTATCCCATGAGATGGGAGCATTCCAGTAAGCATGAAAAAAAGATATAGTGTGCATACAGTAAGAAGGAAGAGCCTGGTGTGGGTATTTAGAAGGTCTAAAATATATTATAAAAATCTCTTGGATCAAACAGTGGAGTATACCTACCCTAACTTAACCATCCAAAAGTTAGATATCTAAGTTTAATTTATTCACTGTGCTTTCCCTTCCCATTCCATGATAAGAAGCAAGGTGAGAGAGAGGGCAATTAATCTCATTCCAAGATTCTTGTCTAAAGAGTCAGAGGATTTATGCTCTGGAAGTGCCTGTTTTACTCCATGCAATGTAACAGCTTTTCAACATCTCATTCACTGATTCCGAATCAATTTTCACAAAGGATAAGTCCTAATGAATCTCTGCACATACAAGGGCAGCAGGAGGAAAATAGGAAATAAAACGTAAATTTAGACAGTAGATACCTCTTCCATTGCATGGAGGCTTTTTGTACTGCAGTTTTGCAGTTCATTTCAAAAGTACAGAAAAAAACCCCAGCAGATTATTCTGTTATTAGCAGGCAGCAGATCTGAAGACAATGTTCAGAAGTTTCCACTTAAATATATTTGACTTCAGTAAGGTCTTTTGTTTGTTTAAATATTTCCCACAGGGAAACCATATCTATGCCAAAAGGTTTTACTGAAATATTGAAGAACCCTAGACAGCAATCTACACCAACCAATAAAAAGGCACCCCGTGTCATCAAAAAAGCAGTGCAAGTTTTATTATAATATTGAGTTCAGCAGGTAAACCAAGCCTTACCCAGTGCAATCCATAAAATTAATCAGGCACTTCCTACCCCACACAGCTTAGTACACTCTTCATTGCAAAGGTTTTAAAAAATAAACACTTCAGAGATATATAAATATGTAACTATACATTTGTATCAGTTTAACATGTTTTATGGTATTTTTTCTCAAAATAGACATACATTAATATTTAGTTTATCATTATGAATGTCATCAGTAATATAATCATGAACACATAGGACATGCTTAGTGTCTTTTGCTGCTCTTTGACTGTTGCTTACATGTTTTTGTACTGTATTGCACTATATAATACAGTTTGGAATGTCAGCATGGAAATCTGTCACTGCCCATGCCATTTGTAAACACTTGGCTAGCCCAACAGATGTGAAAGATGTGAAGTGAGTTCAGTAGGTCCAGATCACCAGTGCAGTACCTGGAACTTTATCTTACAAATGCTTTGCTACACAATGTCTTATGTCCTTTATTCTGATGAAGTCTTTCCCCCACCTCCCATTATGTTTCATCTTCTGAAAGAGTAATTGAAATTTCTACCATGGCCCTTTTTTCTTTCAGGCTATGCTGATTCAGTTTGTCATCACCGGATAGAGAAATAGACGTGGAATAAGCTCCAGAGCATGTCATGACATGTCCTATGATATTGTCTGAACACTTAAAAGGCAGACTTCACAAGCAACTCTCTGTCTTCCTCAGTATCAGCAACTAGGTGAAATAAATAGGTATTAGATTTTGGAGAATAGACCTTCCCTACACCCAACCTCCCCAGCACAAAGCTGAGCAGAGTGTAAGAGCCTGTTAGAGTAGCTTTATATTTTATTTTCTTTACACAAATGAATCTCAAGGAGCTGTCGGACATCACTTAAAGTACTATGGAATTTTTCAGAGTGGGATGAGTAAGACTAGACTTTATTAAATTGTTTACTAAGTTACTGAAAAATATTATTCTTCCATGTTCTGAATACCTTAACCTTATATTCAGAATCTAATAAACTCCCAGCAGAATTAAAATAATCACTCTTACCAAGCAGATACTTATTATGAATTATTCACCTCATTGTGATGATATGGTAGTGGTGTTCTGCCTAAGTGGAAAGCTAGAAATTTTCCCTTGAGACTACTTTCCAATGGGAAACGATGCTTCAAAAAAATCAGATTTTTTCCCTTGCAGGGAAAAAAACTTGCTAGAAATTTTGTTTTTCTATTGAGCAACCAGAAAACACTTCACTTTATTATGACTGACCACCGTGCAGTTTTACAAAGCTCTTATACTTAATCAATAGTTGTAAACATCTGTTATTCTATTATTTTGTTACAATAAAATCAGTTGTTCAGAAATGTGTTGATGTCTGAGGAAAAAAAATAATAATTAAATAATTGAAAAGCATCCTGCAGAGGTCTGCATATAGGTCACAGCATCCTATCATCAACACAACCAAAGACAGTCAATAGACACAGACATATGCTCCTTCATTCAATGATAAAAGATCACCAGGCATAGCAGCCTGTACATCATATTTTCATCTCTATCCAGATTAACAAAGATCAATAAGATCAAGGTGTATCAACACTGAGAGTTGTCTGGTCAATTTGTGAAAGAGGGGGAAGTATGAGATGGCTCAATAAAAAATTAGATTGCCTGTGTCAACTAGCAAGGTTTAAGCAAATGCCGTGCAAGTCCAAGACTTTCAGAAACTACTTCAGAAGCAATAAAATATGGAAATATCCTTCAGCCAAGGATTGCACCAGTATTTTTGCAGGAGTGTTTTGCTCTACAAGTTTCTGTAGAACTTTTCAGTAAGTAAGTTAGGTTTTAGTAGTTATAAGCAAAGTTTAAGGAACTGTGCTGACCTTCCTAGAATGAGAATGACCAGAAGAAATTGAATGATTCATCCAAAGCTGACACTGACAAATCTATGAATAGAACCTGAACTTGTCATTCAATGATTTTTTGCATGTCCTGGCTTGTTTGATAGTTTGAAACTGTTCATACAGCCTCATCTTCTCAAACATTTGAATGAAAAAACTCAGGAGGAGTGAGATAAGATGACGATCCACCATGCAAAATTCTACATAACTTTTTACATCTCCTTAGGCTATGCATTAGAAGCAGCCTTTGAGGTGTTGCTGTGAAGTAGCCCTCTGATTATTTCTGAAAAGGGCTCAGTATGCTCTATGACCTGTAGAAATACTGACAAAAGTCTTGACTTAAAGACCAGATCCAAAGAAGGTAGAGAACATGTATTCAAACAGCAAAGCTGGGCAATGGCACCTGCATTACCATGGATACTCCAAAAAGAGATGTTCCTCCTGTTCCTTACAGTTCACAGTGGCTGCTACAGACTAGCTCTCTGCATCAGGAGGTGGCTGTCACCCTGTCCCATCTTCCCAGTTCCTACACTTTCTTCCAACATAGCAACAAACGCATGCTGAGTGTCATCTGAATTGTCATTCTCCCATCACATCTTGCTCCTAAGAAACTCAGGAGAAGGCATCCATGAGTAAATTTCTTAATAGATGAAGGCTTGAAAGGGGTGGATGTTCGTGCATCGCTCATGTAAAGATGCAGTATGGCAGATGGAAGGATGAAGTGGAGGTAGTCAGTATAGGGGATGTACAAGTGTTGCAAGTGCTGAGGAATCCCAGCATGTGTCTGTCCATCACAGTTAATAATGCTGGGCTGTGTTGTCCATGTCACTAAAGTTAACACAGTTTTTGCCACTTATTCATGGGGGTTAATTATTCATTGGCTAATTGATTTCACTGTACACTGTAAATAAGTTACATAACCAATAGACAACAGCATCATGTAATCAAGTAATGATCAGTCCCGCAGTTAAAGTATAATTGTCTGAAATTGTTCTGGCATTACTTTTTAATATGCTGCCTCATTTAGGCAATATATCCTGATATATTGAATCCTTGTTGAGTCACAAAATAATTGATATATTGAATCCTTGTTGAGTCAAAAAATAATATCTTTGCAAGAAAACTGTAGACGTTGCTAAGGATTATGTTGTTAAGGCTGGTGGAGCTATTTCTGACAGTTCCCAAATGAGCCCCTCTAATATATTTTATAGCCATTATTAAATTAGCATCATATGCCTTGAGACTCCTATTTGCTAATAATTTCTACATGCTTGCCTTTTTACAAGCAGTGGTTCTTAATAGATAATGAAGGTTGTGAAGATGTAATAGAAGGTATTGCAAGGCCTGGAGAAACTCAAACTTCTCTCAACAAAATCAACAGCAGTTCTGAGTGCACATCATGGAGAGCAACAGGACATGGTGAGCGGATTAGAAGCTCACCTTGCAGTCAGTACGTTTTGGATGGATATTACTATGCCAAAAAAACAGATTTCATATAGACTAAGCTAAAAGTCAGAAGTGGTTACAAGACGATATGACAACAAATAGTCATTTCTCCTAATGAAACAATTTGAAGAAACTGATTGTGGTACAAAAAAACCCAGCATTGTAGTTGCATAGTTGTGTACCTTGGCCAAATGGTTGTCTTCTCTATACCAGATTTCAGTAGGAGAAGTATTACTTACCATTTCAATGGTGTTTCTGAAAAGACGTCACAAATCCTATTCCAAGTATGAGAGTAAAACTAAAAAAGTTATATTCTGTAGCAGAATATAAGGAATTACAACTGTGAAATAAAGTTGATCCAAATAAACATAATAATTGTAAAGTTAAGCTCAATTAGTTTAGCGCGTATCTATAATTACGTACGCAAGAGTTCCGCGTCATTATTGATATGCTTAATGTTTGATCCATGCTGCAATGCACTGAAATGAGTCTTTCAGAATTTGTTCCTCTGATTTATTTCTTGTGTGTAACTTCCCTGCACTCCAGTAAGTAATATAATATAGCAGCTGAAATGGGTGAGTTTTCATTATTCCAGAGTGGATATTCCCCAGGTCAGCTTCTCTCTCCAGGGAAGTTCTTATACAAAAGCCTGCTTTGGCATTTTCTAGAAATAGGTATGTAGATGCAGCATTTAACTTTGGAGCTAACATGGCAGTTTGCCTTTTTAAAAAAAAAAATTGGGAAATTTAGACATTAGACCTCGGGAACAGAGTCCAATTTAGAAAATCACTGTTCATCAGCTGAATTGGGTATGATTCACAGCATACCATAAACTTGGTTTTCTTGGTCAGTTTTTGCAGGTGATATCCCTTACTAATAACTGAAGAAGCCCTTGCAAGTAAATGAAATACTACAAATTGCAACATATAGATACTTCCTACAGCTTTACACGATTTTTCAGGTTGGTTTAGGTCTGGTCTGAGGTGAGTTCAGATGAGTTTAGCCCATCATAGGATAAAAAGAAGCAGCAGGAGGAGGTAACTGCATAAAAAAGCCAGTCTTTATATTAGATAATAAGCATAGCAACAGCACAAAGAGAAACTGGATTGCAGCAACAGCCCTGTAAGATCTGTTTCGAACCTGCGTCACTGACAGGCAGAGAAATTAAAACTCTGTAGTCAGTCAAACAGGAAAGGAAGAAATACAGAACAGATATTTTCCTCAGTGTATTTTCCTTGGTGCTTTTTACTTGGTGATAGGATTTTAAGGTTACCACGTGAACCTGCTTTTTCCAGTTACTGAAGGCTCTGAAGAAGCAATGGTGCTCAATGGGGCACCATAAATAGATTGATTATTACAAACCTCTCTAATGTGTCCTTGTCACAAATTTTGTTAAGGGAAATTTTCTCTTGGTTTACACAATTAATTGCTTATTTTTAGGGTCTCTGTCCTCAATGAAAATTGAGCAGTGATCTTTTGAAGCCCATGGCTCAGTTCTTTTACAGCTCTTTCACTTTAAAAAACAATTTAAAGGGAAAATAACTGAACCCAGTGATGAATGGTTTTAGAAAGCAAAAACATAAGGATTATGTTTACTTAAAATCATCTGGCCAAATAAATGTGACTAATAATCAACATCGGTTCAGGAATTAAGTACTGACAGGGATTTCAGGTGTCCGCTAGTGGGCAGAACTAATGCACCTAAAGCTGAAAGAGCATACCTAAAATTAAACAAGTCAGCAGTGGAATAGTAAAAATATATTTGTCTTACATACGGATTTTGCATGTTTATCAACATTGTTGCCACAAGATTAGTACAAGCCTACAGTTTATATGAAAGGAAAAGTAGATGCACAGTTTTTAAAGTCAAAGATTAGATACATTACTCTAGAATATTATTCCATTAATTTAAGAAATATTTTAATTGCAGACCCGCCAAAGGGGAATGAGCTGAAATTGGAAAATATATCCTATTCTGATGGATATTATGGCTATTGTGTGATGATTTCACTTAGGATAGGTAAGGATAGAGATTATAGCTACACTTCTGTTTAGACAAATCTTGAAAAGTAACAAAGATCCTTTATGCACTACACACATGAAAAAATCATGTGTAGGCTATTTAGGAAAGCATAAGCTATGTGCCTTGTCAGGTATCAGCATGCAGAAGGGAGGGTTTAACTGAAAGCTGAATCTCAGTGTAAAAAGCTGGTTACTATCTGAGAGCTGTCTGCTTGCTTTCCGTTCTAGTGGTCTAAAGAGGCATCTTTACATGCCACCAGTGGCTGTAGATAGTACAAGGTGTATCAGCATCCCTGAGAGTCTTACATTACTTCTTTTCTTGTTTCCCATTCCCAATGTGTCCATTGTGGCTTGCTTGAAGAATTGTCTTCTTTTGTTCCTTAAATTGCCTGATGTTTCTTATGGGGAAAAAAATAACAAAAGAATACGTACTTGTATTTTATATAGAATAATATTTTCTTTGCACAGATCAAGTACCCAAGCAGATTTAGACGCTCTACAGGGAATGCTGAATTTCTGCCCTTGCTGCCTGTGGTCTGCACTGTAGCAATATCATGAACACCATGAAATTCACTGAACCAGTGGCCTAATAGAATTGTGGGGTTTTTTTACCATTTGTGAATTTCTTCTCTTGAAAACTGGGAGTAAAAAAAAAAAAAAAATGAATAAAACAAACTGTCAGTGTTCATCTTATGTACACTTTTTTTATTCCTATCTTCAGGGCCTAGGACATCCTGAATGCCAAAGTATGGCAGCTGCCAGGGAAAGGAACATTTTACTTTGTTAAGCCTATTTCTTGGACACTTCAAATGAAAGCTAGAACCACTGGATTGTGCAAGAAGCAGCTGAAGCCCATTCAGCTGCAGAACTGGTTAGAAATTTTCCAGGAAACAACCTCTTGTCTGAAAACATTAAGTTCTGCAAAGTTTAGATGGAAGTAGGTCCCAGAACCACCAGCAAAGTCTGAAGTTCTTGACTCACACATGATGAAGAACACCCAAGTTCAAAATATTACATGTCTTAATGCAGGCAAGTGCCGAAATACAGAAGACTAGATTCATTCATGTCCTGATGGAAATGCCATCATTTGATTTTCTCTGCTGATGTAATTTCTTTCTGTGTAGCTAACTATTCACAGGATCAGGGACAAATCAGTTTTAGAGTCCAACATTATCTGTGGAGGGAAGAAAAAGTAGCTCTGACACAACATTGAAATCATATTGAGTTTGGGTTAAGAAGATATATGTGTAAATGATAGCCAATTTAATGTGGCAAGACAATTGGGACCTTCTAGAAAGAGATTGCAACTATTTCTGTAAGAATACTATAAGATTAAGTTTTTAGCTATTGTATAACATACTCTGTGGTAAATTAATTTCAATAACATATTTGTATAATAACCTGTTAGCATATGAACCAAGATATCATTTTAAATTTAGTGTCACATTATTTCCATAATACTTTTAGTTCTGTTTTTCTTTATGAGCTGATAATCACAATGTTGTGTAGGATTAAAAGTACAAGAAAAAAAATTTTTAGATGTTTCCATTTGATTTTTTTTAAATGTTACATTTTGATTTTTTTTAATTATTAAACCAATTCTTTAGCACCAGAATAAATGCTACTTGAAGACTAAATTGCTAAAAGCTACTGCAATTTATTGAACAGTAACTTAGGCCTTACTGTCAGTACTTTGAATTTTCCACGTAAACCCAACTTAATGCCTGTTAAAGGAGAACAGAACATTATGCATCAGAGGGAAATGGCCTCTGGGAAAATATTATTCATATTTTCACCATGTGTCCTACTATTACTCAGCCCATTAAAGGTGAAGAAAATATATCTCATCTTTCCATTTTCCTGTCATACCATTCAGAAATGAGGCATGCAGTATTCTATGTTGTCTCAGAAAGGTCATTTTATTTTAAAGTCGTTTTTTCTTAGGCATTTGAAAATATTTTTGAGCAACAAATCATTTCAGAGGAAAAATTAAAAAAATAAAAATAATATTCCTTCCATAAATCACAAAATTCTGTTGAAATTTTAGCTTGCATTCCAGTTGTCAGGCATTCCTGAAGTACTGGAAAATGCAATAGCCTGAGTGAGGAACTGTACAAGCTAAAATTAAAATTACAGCTCATAATGGACAGAAATAAAATGGAGCTGCAGAAGGGATACAAAAGCTCAGGCGATATTCTTTCAGTCTTTCTGTAGGACCTAATCTAGCCTCTAAGGAACATGTAGAGGTTTACACATTCACATTTGGTTTGTACGTGCAACATTGTCTGGCTCTGAAACAGGAATCCTTTCCAATGAAAAGCCAAGATGTTTTACCGTCAAGTGAATGTATTTAAGTGGAATAGATTTCTATAAAAGTTCCACTTTGTGGGAAAGAAAATTGCTCTTTTTCTATTCCAGGCTAGCTCCTTAAAAACTCAGGTGTCAGCAACACATCAAAGTGACAGGGTCCTGCCAGCCTGAGTGACCAAGAGGCAGAGATTTAGGCACTAAGGCTCCCAACCACTGCTCCCCCTCCCACCCCCACAGGCAAGGGGGCATTGAGCCTACTCCTCAATCACCCTATGCTCCTCCAGAGACTGGGCTGCTCAGCTGCTCCTCCATCTCTGCCCTTTTTATCTTCTACTTGTCTTTTATTTTTTCTGCAAAGCTAACAGCTGAAAGTGAAAAAAATAATTTTGCAGATAGTCTGCAATTCTCAATCAGAAAATCATTGCGCGTTTGTGAGAGGAAAAAAAGGTGGAGATCTTTGAGAGGCATCTAGTAAATAACTAGTTTCTTTCACAATTCTTTGATGAAGATAGAGGGTGATTTTCAGTAGACATTCTTCTGGATTGGTAAAAGCAGAAATTACAAACCAAAGCTAATACTATACCTAGAGAAACTCAAGGGAAAGAGGTATAGAAAGTCTATCAGGGAAAATAAAGACTCTGGAGAAAAAATGCAAGGCCAGCCAATAAGAGTGCGGTTTTTTTAATATACTGTAAAACAAAAGGAATTTTTGCAAAGATAGTTGCCAGAAGCCTTGTAAGAATGAGCCCAAAGAGAAATAAGAAGACAGTAACACAAGTAGTGTGTCCAGCAAAATATTCCCTGAACATGACAGCACATTCAGGTAGGCTTCGTTCATGGACATGGGTGGCAATCTCCCGTATGAGATATGCTCTTCAGAAAGACAGAAAATACAAAAGGAAAAAAGTACCAGTCTGACAGCTGGCTCCTGTCATTGAAATGTCCCATTACAGATTTGGTTTAGATTTATCTCCGGATAAAGATAGTTAATTTGATATGAAAAGAAACTGTGAGAACATATATATTTCTGAACTGTATTAGAAAAGAAAGGTGATATATTCCTACTGTGTGCGATAATGAAGTACTTTCCTATCTTTCAGTCACCGTTAAGAAAGTAAGGTGATATCTGCTCTAGATATCTCAAGTTCAGGTAACTTGTACTTGAGGCGCAAAGAGCTGTCCAAAGAAATAGCTAACTCACTGTTAATTTTTAATTACCTTAAAGCACTTGGCAGTTCCAAAGACTGCAAATCCACTAAAGTTATAGCAATATTAGTAAAGGCCAGTGGGGTGATTCAGAGTTACCACAGACTATATATTCTTTTACATCAATCCACAGAAAGATGACAGGAAAATTGACAGGATTTTTTATTTTATATAGGACTGCTCAACAAGAATTTTATTAATGCTTGTGAGCAGAATTTTAAAAAGCAGAGATACCATCAAAGAAAATTGCTTTCATTCTTTGATAAGATTACAAATTTTTCAGTAAAGGTGACTAATAAATGTAGTGTAGAAGTGACAAGATTTTGTATGGTTTTTGAACTGTGGCATTCTGTTTAAAAGAGTACACCATACAATTGCAATGAGGTATAAAAGATTTAACGACTGGCAGAGAGAGAAAAGTTCAGTGGTAAATCAACATTATTTGAGGGCTTCTTTGTTGGTTCTTCAGGGATTGACTATGTAATGGGTTGAATTCAACGTCTGCATTAACGACATTCAGACAAATATGAAATCACAGACAATACAGTACACAGGTAAGAAGGAATGCTTAGATGATAAATGAAGAAGAGAAAATGGCAACCATCTTATATGACCTGGTTACTTTTTTATGGTCAACAGGGTAATTCTTACAAAGTATGCTTTAAAAAAGATTAATGCAAAATAATAAGAAAAAAAATTAACATAAGCCTACCTGGCTCTAGGCTCTAGGCTAGGATTCTGGTTTAGTCAGCAAAATGTGCCAAAATGATTCTGTAGGATATATGTGTATATAGGGAAGCACAATATATCTGCAACACAACAGTACTTAGATCAACATTAAGACATTGTATGCATTCCATAATAAATATTATATTTATCAAAACCATATATAGAAATACATGCATGTATGCATGTGTATGTAAATATATGATTATTGAATAGATTTCGATGTCATGCACAATTAATTAGTGAAAAGAAACTACCCAATGCTAAAAGAATCTCTAATATGGTGGACTGAGGTATAAGAACAACTGTTGTGTAGAAATTGAATGAAGACATATTTAAATGACAAGTAAAGCATGACTTCTTAACAGGGAGAACAATTCTTCTGCTGAATTAAAATACCAAGACAAGTACTTTACATGTCTTCAGATTAAGACCAAATGCCTTTAGAAAATATTTACTTTAGTTAAATGGGAGTTAATGGAGTCTGATACAGGTGAAATGCAATTGCCTCATATACAGGAGGTCAGACTAGATGACTGAATGGCCTTTGTAGTAACTCAAACGGAAAAAATAAAACAAACCCAAACCTAAAACCATATGACTTAGAGGTGATCTTGATCAAGTCCACAATATATATTAAAAAAAAAATCTTAAAGAGTAGCATACAGTTAGCTATAACATAACCACACATTGAGAGTGAAGTCAATGTTCTTATAGACTGTACTAATAAAAAACCAAGGCACAGCCTTAAGCAATGACATGATATATTGCTTTATTACTAGCACACCTGCTGTCATGGTTTAGCTTTTCAGTATTGTTATAGCCTATTTAAAACAGTGCTAAGCACAGTTCAAGAGACATCGTGTGACCAGCACTGTTCCCAATAGGGCAGTATGACTGCAGCCATTTCTTTCCATAGAAAAGTGTTTAGGTGGGTAGAAGTGAGCCATGTACTATCACTTGGCCTCAGGGCCAGAGAACATCAGGGTTTTTTAGTACTGTAGCCTAGCCTTGCTTTTAATTTTATCTGAGTCTCAGAGTTGAATGGGAAAACGTGATTGTTCACCAAAGGTCCCATTAATTGTAAGCTCCAATGTTCATCACTGAGGTAATGTCTCTTCCAGATGATCAGATCAAGCATTTTAGATCTTTTAGGTAAGTGACAAAGTTTAGTCAAATTAGACAAATCAGATCTGCTACTCTGGCCTTTTGGAGCTGCTCTCAGGAGAGACAGTAAATCATGAGCAGTGCTAATCTCCCAGAAGCTATTTTTATAGATCAACATATCTTGATTTTACTTACCCACTTTGTATGCATTTACTTGTATTTTCTTAAATCATCATGAATCCTGGATGAGAAAAAACTCAGACTACAGAAATGCCCTACAGAAATTTGTCCTCGGGCTCTTCAAGGAAGCACCCCTGGAGGTCATTTCCATAGAAATACTGTTAAAGTGTCAGGGAGGAGTTTACAGAACAAACCTGAAATTCTTCATGTCCCTCCTCACTTTTATCCAATAATCCTGAGATTAGGTTAGAGATGGATATGAAGCACTTGTCTGCCTGGGTGTAACCTCTGCCCAAATCACCCCCCTCCTCTGTCACCGTGACGTAACCATGGGATGAATTCTTGGTCCCATCTGTTGGAGCTGCACACCTGCATGTATATATCCTGTACACCAACTTTTGCAGGAGTGCACGAGGCTTGGTAGTGTCTTGCAGGGTAAAGCTGGGCAGGGGAAAGACTTGACAAAAATCTTCGGGGCAGTATTTCCTGAGAGGAGCAGTGTGTACCATCAGTCTCCCCCACTCCCACCTGAGTGCACTCACCATTGGGTAAAAAAGTGAAAACTCTTTTCTACATCATTTCACATTTAGTTACAGTTTTCTGGTTTTTTATACATCTCTTTTCTGTTTAGTTGGACTGGTTTGCATAACAAAAGAGAACATAAAATTAATTTCTACTTCATAATGGTTAGCTGCCAATCCAGAATGATAATGAACAAATTAAGAACATGTTACTTAGACATTTTACTATGAGCTCATTTTCCCTATTTCTGTAAAGTAAATTGAGTGGAGGAGATAATAAAATTTTAAACAATCTTGAAACTCAAATAACATTTTGGAATAGGATAAAATGTTTAAAAAAATAAGTTTTAAAGATGGAGTTGTGGGAGAATGTAATACCTTATCAAGAACGTGTTAAAAATAAAGCACTTGAATATCTATTGAAAAAATATTTCTTGATTAAGAACCAGTAGCAGATGGAAACATTTATTCACTCAAGACATTACACATTCATTCATGGAGACACAGATGCTACTCAGTCTGATGGGTTGTGCATTAACCCTAAATTAATTTAAACAGATTTAAAAATTACTTTTTTCTTCCATTTAAAAATGTGTTGTTGAGTTTCAAATCATGAACCTGGTTCAGTGACTGCAAAAGGTGACTGAAAAATATTGCCATTCTGCTCTCTTCTTTTTGGATAGCAGAGACAAACCCTTATGTAAAATATTAGTCAAATAGCAGTTCTCATACAAGTAAAAGTTGCAATAATATTGTACTATTTAAGTTATATATTAATAAAGATGAAATTTATATTAAAATTAAATTGTCACCTTCTTATTTCATGTCCTTTAACCACCATTTTTTACTGATGGAGAGTTATGCACAGTTTTCCACTGAATTTCATCATTTTTCAAAGGTATTAATGCAATGCCAAAATGTTTAGCTTTTATGCACAGAAGAACATTTAAATTGGAAAAGGAATGGATATCTATTGATCTTTGTAATACATGAGAATTTTACTAAAAATATAAGAAGTTGTCAGTTTCTCACTTTCCTTTTAAAAAAAGTAAGTAAAATCTTAACTTTTTTAGTGTATAGAGGAAAGAAAAGGGCAGGACTAGGAAACCTTAGAGATTTTAAAGTATAAGAATATGATCTGTTTATACAGGGGAATCATGTTTATTTTAGTCACAGGGGATGTTTTATAATTTTTGAAAGCATTAATTCTCATATAGTGTTGAAAATATGAATAATTAGATTAAATATCTCATTTAAATTTAGTTTAATTTTTAATCTTCATTAAAAGTAATTTGGAGTCTTAAAATAAAAATTCTGAATATTCCTGTTTACTTATACTTAATTCTTGTAAGATTTCCATAAATACATTTAAAATAATCAGATTTCTCATACACTACCTGCTCATTCAACTTAACATTACTTTTACTTTGCTAAGATTTCTAGATCCAATCATTTATTTTCCTTAAGTAGTCAGAGAAGCACCAGCTACTAATAAAAACTACTCAGACTCTTCATTTTCTGTAACACTGGAAAAATCGTGCTGAAAATCAGCCACGTTTTCCTTTCCCCTTTAAAGCATTTGGCATGGAGGGAAGTGATCAAACTGACAGAGACAGTTGAAGTGGAAGATCTGTGACCGCAGATCAACAAAAAAGATAGGTATTTTAACTCATTCTTGCTGAGCAGCAAAACGGGTGGCAGTCATCAACTACTTGTAAGCAGTTATGAAGATACCTAAGGCTGCCAGCTAATCACTGCTTCTTTTGCATTATGAGTGAGGGAAGGAGAGCTCTGCTTCTCTTCTTTGGCCAAGAACCTGTGGTCCCAGTTTATCAATGTCTAGGCCTACATCGACAACACCTCAACACAAAGCAAACCACTGAACAAAAATTAACTTATATACAACGCAGGTTTCATACTCTCCCAAATATTTAACCTCGGAAGATATTATTAGTATATCTAATAATAATTTCCAGACTAACAAGGGGCATCGATGAACAGCAGTGATTGTCCTTAGGAGCATACTTTGATTGCTTCTTTGTTTTATTCAAGTGAAACAAGAGCTCTGAGTATCACATATTCTGCTGGCACAATCTCAGTTAACTGAAACCCATTATAGAATCGTGAGTCATTATGTTTAACTTCATGCTGAAAATAGATGGAGCATTTTGAATTGTATGTGTAGAACAATTTTCCTCATACATCTCAGGAATAGAGGAAATCTATATAATTCATTATTTCAGACAATATTTTTATTATATAGATCCATATTTTTTCTTTTTAAGATAAAGTATATACTGCCTTTGGAATATCAGATGGTGAAGACAAAAGCCTTTAAAGATAAACAGATCATTAAAATAAAACCAAACAGTAATCCCTTTGGTCATATATCTAAACTATGCAATTACTCCATTAGCTTGTTGTGATGGTTATTTCTTGGAAGACTGTAATACAGATACTATGGATATAATATTACAGAATCTAGAGAGATTTAGTTATATGCTTTTTAATCAATACATCTAAGAAAAAAAATCAAGGCAACGAGAATAATGTTTTAGGTATTACCATCAAGGAGGGCCAATGTACTCACAATACAGGAAAATGCAGTGTGCTTTCACTGTATGGGGGACGCTTTTTCCCTGGGAGAATAGACAGATTTAATCACCCTATAACTGGACAGTTACATTTTGTCTCACTTGGCTTAATAGATGAGAACAAGAAAACTTATGCCTTCAGAGCACTCAAGAAATTAAAAACAATTTGGTGATACTGAAGAGGCACCCAGATCTGTTCACATAAGCTAGTTCTGATGCTTGAAGCATGAGAAAATTTGGTAAATAGATATCCAAGCTAATTCCACATAAGCTAGCTTGCATCCAGAAGCTACACAGCCATGTGCACACAGCCTAGCGTAACTACAAGCACAGCTCTCAGCTGCTCGCGTGCTTTACACACCAGTGTAATGTGCCACTGAACTTAGCAGTGCGGGTCAGTGTTTGTGGAGGCACCTACTTGGTGAGCATCTGTGACTAGTGTCGCAGCAAGCTTTATTTCCAGAAAGGTATTATCAAATGGGCAACCTGGCTTGCAGAGAAAGGCTTGGCTTTTTGGGAGCACTGAATGAAAACTATGATAGAATACTACTTTCTATATGAATAAGCTGGAGATAACTGTCTTTATAGCTAGCGATAGTTGTCTTTATAATATAAAAGGCATTGCTGACTTAAGAACGAATAGACAAAATAATCAGGAGTAAAATTAGGTTAAAAATTAGGACAATATTTCTGACCATCAGAGCAGTGGGAATCAGAAACCGTCTCTCTGCAGTGATGGGTAACAGTAATTAGCAGCTTCCCTCTTCTGTCTTTTACTGGACTGCAGAGAAGAGCATACTCTGATGGAGGCTACTCCCCAGAGTCTCTGGCACTTACTATTGTTAAGACAGAATGAGTGGAAACTGAGAAAATAATTCATCTGATTATTTTTTTCTTCTATGTGAAACTAGTTACAAATAGGATGCACTTATTCTGTCATTCCTTTTCCAGGTGGGTGTAACCTTCCAGAACCTGCCTGCCACAGAAGAAGAGGAAGAAAACTCCCCAGCCAGGCTCCAGACTCAACTGGGTGGCAGTGTGGGACAGTGGGTGCAACAACAGTTGGTATGTAAACTTCTTGGGCCAAACCACAGAGATTCAGTGTGGACATGACATGTAATACAGACATTGTCCCAGTGTTATAGAATCACTTCAGCCCTCCTCTACACAGACTCCCCTCAAAACTTCCCAGCCATTTGTGTTTCATGCTGAAATCAGAAAGCGGCTAGACTCTAACAAAACCACAACAACCTTATAGCCTTTAAAAAGCACGTACAAAAAGCCTGTGGAATCTTAGGTGCATTGTATCTTCTATCAGGGACAGCATGAAACATCCAAAGCAGCTAACAGTTTAAGAAAATTCTTGGCATAAAAAACACAACATGAAAAGAGCAACAGAGTACTTAAACTGCAATATTTTCTCACTTCAGTTATTTGCAGTATTATTTCTAAAAGCTTTTAGAAAAATACCTACACTTACGTCGAGGTGGCCATCAGACTAACACCCTACCAGGTCTGTATGAACCAAAACTTCCCTGACTGTATGGACACGTAATGTTGTTTTCACTAACTGCTTCAGTTCATCGTGCTGTGAAAGTAACAAACAGAATAAAATAGATTTAGCACCAAAATGGAAAAGGCCAAGAAAACCACAGGAGCAAGCTTTGTAGTAAAAATCCATTCTAGTAAATTCTGGACTGTCTATTGAGATATATATCAAACTACCGCAAATTACTGTACTTTAACAGCAATTCAGTAGGAACAGAAAAGATACAGCTTAGACAGGTTTCAGAGATTATCTTCTCTGAGCTGGTAGCTCCCAAACTTGATTTTATAAAGGGAGAAGCTATGTCATGCAGTAAAAATGGAGTGTGATTTCAGATTGTAGGCATAATGTCTGTAGCTGGAGAAGGAAACAGCAGCTCTCTCAGAAAACCATTGGGCCAGGGGGATTTAGGTACTTTAGCCCTAAAGATCATTCTGTTGAGCATATTTGTGAATAAAGATAAGTTTAGGATTGTGCTTCAATGCACTCCTGGGTAAGCACCATTTTACTTCACACAGACTCACTGCTACCATAGTATAAATTTTAGACCACTGTTACGAAGGGTTGTACTTGTCATAAGCACTCCACTTATTAGTGAGTGTGTGCAGGATGGGGATCTTCCAAAGCTATATAAATATTTACAGAAGAATGTCTTTATCTTAAAAAAACATGTAGATGATTGATTTTACATACAGAATAAACTGATTTTAATCACATCTGGATGTATTTGCAAAATCAGGAATTAAAAATACATCTGCTGTGAATCACTTTTCTGAATTTCTTGGCAGTAATTCACTGTTAAAATATTTTCTTTACATGGAATTTACTAATGTTACTCTTTACAGCTTACCATTTCACTGACAGTTTTTTCCACACAGGCTTCCTGCTAGCAGAGGAGGAGGGCAAGGTAAATGCTAATGGTAGAACATTCACTGACTATTTTATTGTGATTGTACTCAGCAAATGACAGGATTAATGCATAAAGTTTGAATCATCTTCATTTTAGAGAAGTCTAAGCAACTCACTAATAACTACTTATTAGTAACTTACAACTTTGAGTTTCTCATATATGTCCACAGTATCATATAAAATATCCCCCCAAAATTCTTTTTTTTTCCCCTTCAATTTTATTCAGAGACAAGAAAAACAATTCTCCATTTCTTTCCACTTTGTGACTTGAGAAGTGATTTCCACTATGCTGTTCTTTTTGGTTGCCTGCTATATGCTTTTCCAGGTTCAAGTCTTTTTGAAGAAACATTGATTTAATAATTAAAACTTGCCATTTTTATTATGTTATGCTAAAGATTTGTCTAGAAAACCTGATTTTTAAAGATATGTCAGTGTCTTTGGATGGAAATAAATGTCTTTTGCTAGATTCAGACTGAAGATTGAAGTATTGCAAATATACAAATAATATAAATAATTCTTGGAGTGTAGAACCCATATTTCTGTCTTTTCCCATTGGATATTTGAACTATTAGATGATAAGGAAGACAGGACTCTTCTTTCTTCAGTTTTTGTAAGCAGATGTGTTCTGAGCACGCACACTTACTATATATTTGCATTTCATAACTGAGGTGTTCACCCATGTTCCTTTTAAATATTTTAATCTATAAAATTGATGTATAAATATATTTTTATAAATGTAGATTTTATACATAAAAATCATGATGTAGACAGTATGATCTATACCCAGCTATAAGATTATAGGTTTATCCCATATCATTTATGCTAAGACACATAATGTTGCAAATTAATGATTTCTGTAGTCAATGAGAGATGACAATTCAGATGTTTGGGTCTCTTCCTCACCATCTGGAGAACATTCTGCTTCCTGAGATCATCCCTGAGTGTCATTACAACTGTTTTAGAGCTTAGGACACTCTCTCCCATTCCCTTTCTATAGCAAATGAGGGGTTTTGACCTTCAGTTCTGACTCCACTTGGGGCAATCAATAGGCACAGGACTCTGCCATGCAGGGGTTTGCAGAATGGATGTCTCAACAAGCTGTCTAGCCTGCTCTGACTTCAACAACTTTGGTTACCCAATGGGATCCAAGTTTTTCCTGCATGCTTTCTGCAGATGCCTCTCACCTTTAGCGAAAAGTGGGAAGATAACAAACCTACTCTTTTAACTTAGAGACCTCAATTAGGAGTCTAAACAAGGTGGGATATATTAATGTCTAAAGCATTGCTAGAATTTGGATGGTGGCTCAGCAATGGCATTTACAGATTTCAACAGTGGAAATGCATCCAGGAACTGAAGGCACATCTAACATTGGGCAGTGTATAAAGTTACTCATTTTTATTCATTTGGTTTTGTCTGGAGTTATTGTTTCTGTCTGCTCATGCCACAATCCTTCTTCATGTCTATCTCCAGATAGACTGAAGTTTTAAAAGTGTTTGTACCGCTGCACTTCTCTTTCGTAAGAGCTGGCTAGGAGGATTGTGAGTGTATCTACATTGCCAAACCAGTGTCCAAAAGACATGAGTCAGAACATCAAATCTTCAGACATCTTTAAAACTGTGAAATTAAACCAAATAGCTTTCATTTACAGAATCACAGAATCACTTGCTTCTAGGGTCATAGGAAGTCTGTACAATTTTTGCAAGTTCTGTAAAGTTACATGACTCCAGAAGCTGGGGCTTTAAGGAAACTATCCCCAGCTTGGATACCACAGTGAGACGCAATGACACTGATACCTCTGCAGTTTCTGTACAGTTACTTTAATCACGTATTCTACTTCATCTGGTGAGAGAGCAAATTAGCAGCTTTGAATTTAAAAGCAAGGATCAGAAATTGTGCCTATGCACAAATCAAGTCAGCTTTTGATGGGCATAAGACAAATGCTTATACTACAAGAAATAAGTGATAGTATATTATGTTGGCTATCCAGTCTGAAGGAAGTCTTAATAAAAAGGTCAGAGTATATAAAAAGTTCATAGTAATACAAATCAAAGAAGGCAAGGAAAGACCTTACAATGTCTTTTTTAATAGAAGGCAGGGGAAAAGGGATAGATAAGTAAAAGCACATTGAGAAGCACTGTATTTCAACCAAATTTTTAAACTCAGGGCAATTACTTCACACTTTTCTGTAAAGAGTTAGAATATAGATGGATATACACAAATAATGAAAATAATAATTATTTGGAAATGAGATATTTTCCATCTATTGAAGACCTTAACATCCCTTTCACCAAAGCAGCAGAAGGTTTCGTACTATGTGAAATGCCCTGACAGTTCTGACATCTGCAAATCGGATTACAGTTTATATACAAATATAATGAACTTGGACTTGCAGAACTGGTATCATACATGAAAAGGTCATAGGAGAATTGTCTTATAGATTGAAAGATTAAATGACATTGACAACATTGATATCATGCACTACACCTCTACTAACACTCATGAAATTATATACAATTATAAAAGTATAAGACTTTCTATTACTATATATGCACAAAAATATTTTCATGATTTAACTTAAAAATCTCCTAAATGACACATGAAACACAGTCAGAATATCTGCCTTTCTTTCTGAATAAATGAAAACGAAAGTTACTAACATTTAATTTGGTATAAATACCTGTAATTGTATTCATGAACACTTCCAAGGCAAATATTTGGCTTTGTAGATTTAAGTCATAGATTAGCTGCAATGCAGACTCTAGAAAACCTGTGCAGCTTCTTGATCAGGCTGTATATGCAGGCAGGTGCAGACAAATCACATCCTCTGACCACGTTTTGTAACATGCACAGATGTAGGTCAGCACACGACCACACTGTCTAAGACAATTAATGAGCACAACTTTGTAGTCAGTTTAGAAGAACTGGTTTTCTTTACTCTATGGCTCTGGAGTGGTTACTCACAAAGGCACACAAATCATGATATAGCTCATTTTCAAGCAAAATTCACCCTAAAACAAGACTCTGGAATAGATGTCTTAACAAATGTTTCTACATCTTTGCAGCAACTACTCTCATTATAAAATTAAGGTAACGTTAATTCTAAATTTTTGTCTTGTTGGATATATTGGCTATATTGGTCAAACCTCCCTTCAATATGAATATGGATTTGCAAATTTTGAATAAAGCTCTTCTCCCAATGGTGAAAAAAATGGCATAATCAGTCTAATCAGTAGTTTAGTCTGTACCTTTTCATTTCTTAATGTGTGGTCCTATCCTGAAAAATCCCTGGGCTAACGGCATTGTGGGTTCCACATTATTATCACTCAAGAATTTCTCTATCAGATGTGCTTAGGTTACAAATAAAATGGGGGGTTTTGTTTTATTTTTTGTTTTGTTTTGTTGTTTGGGGTTTTTTTTCTGACTGCTTTCTCTGCATTCCTTAGAATCAAGCTACATGTTCTAGGGTGTTTTTTTCATGTCACTTATCATTGCTAGTTACAAATGTTCTGCAAAGCAAATGAGCTCCCAGCTACATCTGTGCAACACTAAATTCCAAATTAAGCTCTCTGTGGATGGCACCATCACCCTATTTCCCTCAACACAATTGCACAGGTGTATCCAGCTGAAAGTTATTAAACAGGCCTGTTGAGGATCTACAAGATAGAACAAAATTTGCAGCTTAGTATTTCCTAGCTGTGTTGGCTCTGCAGGAGAGAAAGCTTATTTATATTACTGGCACAGTCAGCTATTACAGAATGCATGGAGAAAGGAGATTTGCTGGATAAAATGGTACGGTTTGGGAGAGGAAAGGGTTCATGTTAGAGCTACGCTTTATGGTCTTTTGTACTAATAATCTGTAATCACAATAGTCTTTCTTTTGACATGGTAGAACAGTGTCAGATGTCAACAAGAAAAATTGTTACAAATGAGAACTTTATAACCTTGGAGAGAGGTAATAAAATGTTTGTGACTTTCTCATCGGCTGCATCTACAGAAAAAAATATATCAGTTATAGATGACCTTGTTTTGGAGTGATCTCTACAGTCATTATACTCCAATTCTTATTTCAAAAGATACTTCAAAATCTTTTTTCATGAGACTTTTAAGATTTTTCTGCTGTGATTTATCTGATTCTTCACATTTCTGTATTTTTGCTGTTGCTTAGTGTGTTTCCTTGCAGAGAGGGAATTCCTATTGTAGTTTATAGTATGCTCACCAACTTTTGCCACTTGGGAAACTCTTAAGAATGTTTAGTACACTGAGAATAGCAAAAAATAACTCCTATTTAGAAAAAGGAAAAAACAATAAAACTTGAAAGTATTTTGCTTTAAAATCAGTATAACCTTCCAATAAAGGTTTGGGGTGGTTCTTTTTCTTCCTGAATCAGTCTGCTTCTTTCCAGAGAAAAAACTCACCCTGGACTCTTCTCCTTAAATTGAAATTTTATCAGAGTCAGCCTAAAGTAAAGGAGCTTCTGAGAGCATGAGTTCCTCTCCCATTACCCCCAGCCCTCCCAATCAGGTCAAATATGGAAACAGCAGCCTGTATCAAAATATTTCTGTCGTCTCAGAAAAACTCTGTTCATTACAAAGGTTTCTAACCTTCTCTTGAATATTTGAAAACATACATTATGCAGCTGTAATTATGTCTAGAAAAAAAAGTCAACAATAGATCTAAGTGTTATTTGAAATACTTAAATGAAAATATACTGGTCCAAAAGTCTCACCTCAGCACCTAACTGCATATGTTCCTATAGTGCTTGCATGCTTACATGTGTAAAACTTAATTAAATTTCACTATTAGTATTGACATTTTCAGATTGATATAAAGTAATTTTTAATAAAACCACTATACTCAAGACCAATAATTTTCAAACATCCTTCTACAAAGAAAAAATATTGCTTTGAGATCCTTTCCACAGAACAAAATGGTCTGATAATAAGCAAGTATTTACAAAACAAACTGTCCTAAACTTAGCACAAAAGCAATCCAAGGAATCTCTGAATCATCTCTGTTGATACCAAGTACATAAAATGTAATAAGCTAACCTGGCTTTATTTCACTCCCTGTTTGCTGGCTAATTGGTCTATAACAGAAACATGCATCTGTAGCCCTTTGCTTCATTGTCTTGAGACTTTCCATTACTTCACCTAATTTCTGAAAGATTTTATTAAGATCAAAGCAGAAAGCAGCCAACAACTGCCTGGAAAGGAGTCCCATCCCTCACTGCAGCATATAGCTACTCTTACTTCGTACAAGGGCAGCATGTTCAAGATCTCTCTGTGTAAAAATGAGCAAATGACCTTTGGTTCCTGAAAGCTTTCAGGACTACCATTGTTCTAGGATATTTGAAAATAAAAGAGGTGGTTTGCATACTTGCTTATAATCGGTTCTGTTGCCTTGTCAGAACAGCAGCTTTTTTTTTCTTCTGCTTCTTGAGGACCAATACAAACTAGAATTATAATCTAGTCTTACGTTATGTTTTACCATATTGACCCACTTTCTAATTGTTTTCCTGGAAAGTTGTCATACAACCACCTTTTTCCACCCACAAAAACTGCATGCGTTCCAAAAGGACTTCACAGCTAATGTGTGAGATCTGATCGCGAGGTGTGTATATGAAACTCGGGGATCTCTCACCCAGAAAATCCTGCAGCTGGTTAGTCCACATCAATGCTGGTGTCAGTTAATGGCAGCTCCTGTGCAGCTTTAGGAGCACCTCTGTCTGTTATGGCATGACTGGGGAGTTTATCTGGGTACATCTATGCTGCACCTGAGGCATGATTCCAGCCTGGAAAACAAAACCCTGAGTATGTCTAATACCTTAATCAAAGGCCCAATTAATCTCTCTTCTGTGCAAGCCTGATGGATCAGGTAGAGTTAAGCATACACATGCCCTATCCAGTGGCTGCTACCATGGTTTCTGCACTTCCTTAGCATAGTATAGTTACTTATTTTTTGAGCTTTAGCCAGTGACAAGAGTAGAAACCACATGGGTTATGGCTGTGCTTAAACTGCTTTCTGGATGATATCATTATAAATGGTCACTTTTATGTATCTTTATTTCTCCCTTCTCTTCTCCTCTGCTTCTTTTCTTGTTATTCACCATCCACCTTATCCACTTACATATACACACAGGTCACTATTTTTATTATGAACTTGTAATGTACAGATTATTATTTCATGAGTTTCCCAACCATTATCTTGGACTTTTATGTTGTTAAATGTGAGGCTAACAATGCATTTACTGCATTAAAGTTAATAATCCATTGACTTACCAGATATGACACATCTGAAGTTGAGCTAATTCTCTGTCTCATTAAGCAGTGTAGGGAATACTATAATCATCTTACATTTGTCTTTCCTCTTAAAATTATACAATTAGAGAACCCACGCTTATTCACTGAATTAATATTCTAAAAATTTTATCTAAGCTCAGTTATCTTTTGCAGATGTCTGCATTAAAGGCTAGGAAGCAGTTTCTTGATGAAGTATCATGTTAATGATGTTGGTCTCAATACACCTTGCAGGAGAATATTTTTTTTTTAACTTGTTTGAGGATTATAACTAAGAAAACATCTCGTCACTGTCTTCTTCCTGATTCTTTAAATTACAAGTAAAATGAACACTACAGTCTTGCTAGCAGTCCCTCCTTTGTGGGTGTGTGTGTCTGTGTATATATGAGTGAGTGAGTGTAAGGAGATAGCCTGGAACATTAAATTTTGTTAATTTATATTTATTACTATATTTTATGGTTGATTAAACATTTTACATTGAAAGTCTTTCAATGGAAAATTGGGCTTTTGACCAAACCAATTTTTTTTTCATTGCAAAAACTGTGTGCGTTCCATAGAAAACTGCTTTTGTTTTATTTCATTTTCCTTAAAGACCAGAGGCCTGAAAACTAAATATTTTGATTTGGCTGTGTTCCTGTAAAGACACATGAAAGACCAGCTGAGGTTTTTTTTGTCTCAGCTAGGGGATGGACTCCCAGTCAAAACACTAGCATAGTACATCACAGGCAGAAGTCATCAGAAGGGGATACTGTGGTACTTGATGAGAAGACATTGACCAAATGAAGATCTAGATTAATGAAAGTATATTTCTTACTCCCAGTTATAAGTCCCATGGACCATGAGCGATACTTACAGTTTTAAACCAATCAGGTTTTGTACCAAAAAGAAAATGAGGACAAGTTAATATAAGCAAGCAAACTAAACAATTTATAAACTATTCTGAAAATATATGTGTCTAGAGAATAGACAATTAAACCTATACTTAAAACCATATGTTTGCTCTAAACACCATTAATAATGACCAGTAAAATCTCGTCCATCTTGAGGCCTCCAAAGCTAAGTTCCATAGTGCCAAGCAACTTTGAGAGGTGTTTGTCTTCTGCTGTGTGTACACCTGCACAGAAGCTGACTTTGGTGAAATAATCCATTCAGTTCTGGGTGTTAAACTTCATTGATAAAATGCACCATGCAAAGAAGACTAACAGATACAGACAAAATACAGACAACAGGGAAATGTATTTGTTTCATTGTTCATTTTTTGTTGATCTGCTCAGCAAAAGGCATATCATAGAGGACACTGCATAAGTTAAAATGCAACTGAAGATAGCAGTCTGTATGATAAAGGACATCTGCTGTGCATGAATCTTCTCTGAAAAATAACCAATGTTTTATATGAACGCAAATGCAATGTGTGCAGCAGTGCCAAAGTCACTGTGCTGAGCCACATTTGTTACATGAAATATGACAAACCATTCAGAAGTATGTAACTTATTCTATAGGTCCCCACAAAGAATAAGTCTGCATGAAGTCAATACAGGTTTTAAATGAGGAACTAAAGAAAAATATTTGGCTATTAGGAGTGTCTTAATAGTCTTTCTTTTGGCTGGAAGTTACATGGGTAAAAGTAATGAAATTAAAGCACCACTTTTAAGTGTTCCTAGAAGACTCCGCTATGCTCCTCTCCTGGCTGAAATCAATACCAATACATGCTCTCCTTTTGCCTGTGCAACAGAAATGTAACCATCAACTTCTGATTATAGCAGCTGGGAGGTGCAGGACTAGAGCTGTTCAGTGATGGCTGGTTAAAAATTTTCTTTGTGAAGTGGTTTCCATCAGCAAGAGTTGATTCATTAAAATGTTGGTGTTTTCCCCTAGAACATGCAAAATTCTGTAAAATGTTTATTGGAAGAATTTTTGGATGCAGGATGAGAAATTTCAGAGGATGACCCTGAATACTCAATAGTCCAATGGCTAAAACATTTTTGTTAAATGTTGTTAATTTTGACTAAAGTCCCTGAACCTTTTGTTAGCTTATGTGACAAGAGCTGCCACACACACAAGGGAGTGCAGAAGAGCACCGCAGCTAGGGAAACCCCATTATCCCCCTGTCCAGCTCCTCCTGGGGCTTCACAGGAGGCACCACCCTGTGAAATTCTCATCCCCACAGCCCCAAAGGCATGATGGCAGGGGGGGACCCTAATGCCCCAGTCAGAGACAGGAGACCCCACTCCCACCCCAGGGCTATCCCAGGGCAGCCACAGTCTCATGTGCCCTGGGGACACCCAGTGCCAGGAGTCAGCAAGGAGGGTCTCTGGGTCACCCCACAGACCAGGAGCACTGTCCAGGGTACAGGGTTCCTTGCGGGGTGGAGGGAAGACCATTTAGGGACCGCACAGGACTTATTGTAGGATGTTTAGGGGACACAATGAAGGTGGGGTTTGTGGGTGGGGGTTTTTCTTGTTTTGGGTTTTTTTTTTTTTTTTTGTGGTTGGACTTGATGATCTTACAGGTCTTTTCCAACCTTAGTGATTCTGTGATTCTGTGTGATTCTGTGGGGAAAGGGAAGGATCACAGTGGTTTGTGGAGGAACAAGTGTGGGAAAACAGAGGTAGAAGGGGAGTAAAGGAGCTGGTCCTGTGCAAACAGGTGCTGGGATGGAGGCCTGTCTGGCCATGCCTGCACCTGACCAGCACAGTCTGTCCCAGCTTCTCACTGCACTCCATGTCTAGTGATTTTTCTGCGTGCAGGGCTCTCTGGACTATGCACCTGTGTGTATGGGGGTGGACCAGGGGTGGGAGTCCCATGTGCCCTTGGTGCCAGCACAGGGCATGACGAGGACACACGGTCAGTGCATGACCCTGGCCAGCATCCAGCTGGACCAGCTGGCAAACGGGGCACGTGGCCTGGGGGCCAGGGGGGTGTTGCCAGGGATACCTGGAGGCATGGTCTACTGGGAGAGGGGGAGTGGGGGGCCTGGCCAAGTGCTGGAGAGACCCTGGGGTCTGCCAAAAGACCCATTTGTGTGTGTGTGTGTATGTTCGTGCACATGTGCCTATGGTACACTCTCAGGCTCACCACCAGTCGGACCTGCGGGTGTCGTGGAGCTGCAGCAGCCTACTGGGCTTCCAGATTTGGCAGCTCCTAACAATTTCTATTTCTATCAAGCAACTTTATCCCAGTAAGTGCTCCAGTCACAGGGCTGCTGACTCTTCCTTGGAACAAAAATCTGTACATTTCCCAAATTTGCAAGCTAATAAGCCTGTTTGCTCTAATGAGTATTCAGACTCTAAGGCTCAAACATTTGCCACTTAATTGTGAAATTTTCTTTGCCTTATTGTCTCTACATAGAGCCTATTTTTGGCACATTGCTGGTTCTTGAGACCTGGCAATTTGGTTGCAATTCCCAAAATATTAGACAGCCTTGACTCATTTTAATGGCTCCTACTTTAAGACAGATGTATTTATTTTAAGTCACACAAATTATTCTTCCCTTATTCTGTGTAAGAGAACAAATTTTAATTTTACATATTCTCCTTCAATGCAAACCTTCAATGCCCTGAAATCTACTTCCGTTCAAACAAGGTACAACAGCTTATAAAAGCCCAGATTCATCCCAGCTACAGTTAATTGCTTATCCAGTGTTGGAGCTTTGTTGCTGTAGCAACTACTGCCTATATGGAAATGGTTTTCAACTTGTGATCCATGGACCCCTGTATCCATGGTCAGCTATTGAAAGTTCTGACAACTAAGAAAAACAAGTTTATTTTCTGCAGGTTTAAATAATATGAACCTCAGTCCACATCTCTATTAGAAGAGCCATGATAAGTCCAAAAACTGGTGGGGGAGGATCAAGAAAACATTTCACAATCAACAGGGGAGGGTAGTTAAAAAAGGCAACTCAGCCTACCATCTGAATCACTGTCTGGAGGCATCTATCACTTTCCATCAACGATTAAGGAAACTTTGGGTGAGTAGGCTTCTGATGCAGATATCTTAACTTAGCATCTAAAGTTAGGTGGGCTGAATAAAGATCTACACTTCTATGGGGACTTTGTGGTACTCCTTAGTTAACTCAGAATAAACCACAGTTTCTTAAAATACTCTCCACAACTGAAAAAGGGTGATTCCCTTAAATTTCTGTTATACTTGGCAGGGTAAACAAGAGACATGTATGACATATCTGAAATACCCAAATACCTTGATTCTCATACTTGCATCACAGGGAAGAGAAAAAAAAAGCTCATTTCAACTTGATTTTCCAAAATCAACTTGCTTTGGGGGGAAAAGATACATTCATAAGCCATTACTGTACAGATCCCTCGGTCATTCTTTCCAGCAGTGGTCAGTAGCCTGGATTGTGATGCAGCCTAAGAGTAAGGAGTGGTAGGTAACACTAATGTATTATGGTAGGTGTTATTTCCAGCACTGAGGACAATTTTTATGATCTTTATGTGTCGTTTTATGATATATTTACTACCTGAAATACTTAACAACATGACTGTAATAATATTCTCTTTTAAATAATTTTAATTTGTTTGATGTAAACAATACTTTGAGGCTCATTATAGTGCAACAGATGAAGAGCACCACACTCTTTTAATGACTCTTAAAAAAAGGATGTCTGTAGCAGGTTATTTAAAACTGTATCTTTCTTCTAAATAAATACCCAGATAAATGTGCTGAGCAGTAAACAAAGAAACTCTGACAATCCTAAAATGAAATCCAATTACAGAAAATAGCAAATCAAAATAAGCTTCTTGAAACTTAAGCTCTTGCACTTTAGAAATTATTATTTCCAGCAACGGTGAGTCTCATAGGGATAGGTGTTTCACAAAGCCATTTTTACACTACAAGTGTTGGTAAAGCTGTTATGAGTTGTCTTCTACAAACCTAGTGCATGGGTCAAGTGGCTCATGCCTTTTGCATACATTCATTTCCAGCCTCCCCACCTGGCAATTTTATGTGAGTGAACGTAAAATTCATTTGAGGTGTTTGGACTTGGGATCTCAAAATCATTAGTCCCTTTTGAAAAACTTGGCCGTGGATTTTTTATTAATGAGTCAGCCTTTGGATATAAATGCATAAATGCATACCACTCAAAGAAAAGCCAGATCTGTGTGTTACAGATGTATGACTAGTCACAGCAACAAGTTTGGAAGAAACTGCGTTCTTCACTGCAATGTGTACAACATCTGTCTCTACATTCATTTTCTTTGATGTGCTTCTTTTCACATCCTCTGCTAAACAGAATATTTTTGTAATCATTTTTTTTTCTCCTAGGAAAAGTTTACAGTCCCTTTCAAGATGACAGCTGAAGCCATTTTTTCTTTCTTAGCTGCAACAGGAAAGCTCTCTTCACCCTGTTTTTGTATAGGCTGCTACCCTTATTGTAAAAAGAAAGAAGAAAAGGTAATTTAAGATTTTTGTGAAATGAAGATAGATATGTTGCTAGCTGACTCTTCTTATCCACTTCTGTAATACTTTATTTTATAGCTGGTGTTACCATTTGATTTGCTAATTGTTGTATTTCTGCACATCCCCGTGAATGTGTGCTGGTACAAACTTTCTTCAGATAATCCTTCACTATGACAAGATCTAAGAAGAACTTTCACAGCAGGTAAATTAATCCAGCTACTATTTCTATTTTTGCTAGGCCTGTCTAAGTCTGGATTTGACTTTGCCACATCACACGACACAAGCTAGTAGGATGGAGTATAAGTATGATTCAGTCCTGGTCAAGACTGTGAGTGAGCTAATACAATGTAAGCTGTACATCTGAAGTGCAGATGTGGCAGTATCTAGAGCCCCAAATAGAAAAGAGTTTTGTTTCTTTGGAGTACTGTTTTATGGAGTTATTAAAAAGACATGATTTTCTCTTTCTAAGGAGCTTTTTGCAAAACATGAATAAACACAAAGATTCCTTGTAACCTTGATTTTCAAACAGTTACCAAATTATTTTAGAAATAAAGGGCAACAGTGCATTGTGTTTCAGCATAATGAAATGTATGTTGCTCCTAGGAAGCAACTTAAAAGTGGTATAATTACAACCCTAACAATTTTCTTTCCTGATTTCACCTTCTTCTGATTGCTAAAATGCTCCCTAAGAATTGGTTCAGGTTAGAAAAAAAACCAGAAAATATGTGAGTAGCCATAACACTGGAAAAATCTCTGCTTTTTATCCATCTGAAGAATTATTCACAGATCTGGCTAAACTAGAGGCAGGGCTTTTTCAACTAGAGCTTAAAACATCTCTAAGAATCTCATTTCATGCAGGAAAAAGCTGAGGGACTGCAAAGACCTCTTGAAATTCGGACACCAAAAGTTATGTGAATGAATATGAGAGAATAAATATTTTACCATTTTCTTCTTCTAATCTTTTTTTCTGCTTGACAAGCCTGTATGACATGTAATAATTAAATTTAGCACAGTTTTACCACGAGAGGGCAGGAATGCTTACCAAACAGATTTGCCTCTGGTTGTTTCACCACTTCTTTTTCAGGAGGGTTACCCAATGTGCTTTCCCCCTGTTGCTATTATGTGTCTAAGCATGTACCCCAAGCACTTAATAACATGACAAAATGCTTTGACCCAACAGCCTGACCTGTCATTAGTATGGCAGATTAATCCCCCAGGATGGTCATGGGGCTCAGGGGCAAGGCTGAACTGCAGCTGTGCAAGGCTAAGAGCAAAATCAGAACTCCTCACTCTGGGCTGGCAAAGGGAAACAGCCATGCGAATGCATCAGGCTGGCCAAGGAAGGCTGGTGGGTAGGTAGAGGTGAATCAGTGCCTGCTTTTCTTCCTTATGGTGTGTAACAGGAGTAAGAACGAAGACCTTTAGAGAGACTTTTTTATTCAATATTAGCAGCACTGGCTTATTCATGAACAATATTTAAGCTTTTCTGTAAGTGAGAGAAATTTTGATCAGACCATAACAGTAGCCAGATCTGAACAGTAGAAGACTGTACTGGACAGAATACTGTGTAGAAAAGTTCCAGACTATTATTAAAGTGAAACAGATTTGTGTGGAAAGTCCTGGTTAACTCATAAACAATTTATAAACTGAAACATTTAGCAGAGCTTGATTAAAGGTTTAAATTCTTGTAACTGTTTGCCAACAAAATATAGTGTTTCACTGTTCCCAAAAACATGTTTTGGAAAAAAAAATCTACTGTGGGGCCACTCAGAGTTGCAAGATTTTAATCATCTAAAATTAAGCTCACTAACATACGTGGAAATATCCTTTCTTGTGTTTGTTTTGCTGTCATGTTAAGTCATTTCTTTTTTTAAATGGCCAAGTTTTTCACTATGAAGCAAATAATTGTGGAATTGTGACAGTGAATGGATAAACTATATTCAATGGGAACAAAGAGAAAAAAATGAAAAAGTAACCTTACTCTAGTCACAACAATAACCTTACTCTAGTCATAAGAAAAAAGATTTATACAAGTTATTTTCCATTAGCTATGCCAATTAAGTTATGCTTTTACCATGCTTTCCTCCAGAATAACAGTGCTCCAGACAAATATCAGTTGTTCAAACCTAAAGATTCCTCGCTACTTCTATCATTGGGATAAAAAGGGTTTTCCCCAGCCATAAAGCAGAAAAGGGCATTGCCTTCCTATTGTGTGGCTTGGCTGCCTCCTATAAGAAGCTCTTGACTTATACTTAGAGGGTTACATACCCACAGGAGATCTATATTTTCAGTGTCATTTAACAAATCTCTGTTCCCCAGAGGTTTTCAAGAGCCATACTGCAACAGCATGCTACCAGGGTGACTAGGTAGAAAAGTAGGAAACCCTACAAGATCTCCTCGTTCAATGATTCAGGATTTATTTCTTTGTTTTTTTAAATAGCCCTAACAGTGTGTGGCTCTTTTCAAAGCCCTAGCAACATGCAAGGGTGATTCAGCCCAGAGTGAGCAACAGCCAGCCACCTGGATTTTTGCTGGAAAAGGAAAGGGCGTAACTGGACAGCATGCACTAACATGGAAACAGGCAAAGGGCATAAGGGTAAAAAGACCCTGTTTTGTGTGTATTGTCAGGATGCACAGAGAAATCAATACAAGTCAGGACTTTTGCAGGAGCTATGCAATGCCTGTGCAGATGGATCATCCTGTAACTTTTTCCAGTGAGATTTTGAAGCTGTGAGGAAGGAAGGGTTGTGCTTTAAGATATCCAGTATTCATCTGCAGGGGAATATTACCCACAAACTTCCAAAGGAATGATGCACAAGGTGTCTCACCCAGGGCCTCAGAGAGTTACACATGTGGAAAACCTGTGTCATACTTTGATCAAAGACCAGAAGGAGACTCATTGCCTTTCCTTTCTATTGTATTTTCTGTAGCATAAGAATGTAACAGGTGCAGTGCCCAGGTCTGGGTGAATCTTGTGGTTTTGCTCTTATGGTTTCAGTTTCTACTAAGGATATATAGCAACGAAACAGCAAAAGAAAATTTGGATTATTGTTCTTTGCTTTCCCTTTGTTTCATTTCAAGAGGTACACTGCAAAAGCAAGTGAAAGTAGAGGTGATTTTATTTTGGAATTTTCTTTTCTGTTAACTTTTGAACAATGACAATATTTTGGACATGTTTATGGCCTTGTCTTTGAACCCTTATTCACGTAATGAATCTACTCACCTCTACATCCCTTCTGGTTGTAGAAATCACTGCTTGATTTGTCTCTCAGTGTCTTTCCCATTAAGTGATGTTCTAGGGAGATCAAATAGGATTTCACAGGATGAAAACTCTCCAGCAGGCAATCACCAAGCAATACCTTGTACAGGGAGCAGAGCTACAAAAAGCTCTTTTGTCAGGCAGGGCCACATATGGATAATGTTATTAAAATTCTTACTTGCTATCAGACCAATGGAGACACCAGTTGTTTTAGAGAACTTTTTGTGACAGCAGCACCCATTCAGAATTACTGCCCTCAAAAACCTCACCCCGACCCTTTTGCTAATCTCATAGCCTGCAAAAACATGATGTGAGATTAAGAAATTTAATATTCTCTATGCAGAGTGCTGCTCCTTGAAGAGAAATTAGACTTCCTAAAATTATAGTAAGTTTATTGTAACATGAAGGTATCCGAAGAAATGTCTAAGTGGACTGCCTCAGGTGCTAGAAGTAGTCTAGATGTTGCAGGATTTTTATCTCACCTGAGTAGGACTGACCTAATACAGTCTATGGGGAGATTTATAAAGTGGTAGATTTAGGAAGGCTTTTAAATTCACAGGTGCAGAGATGTACATTAACCATCTCCCAGTCTCCTATCAAAGCAAAACCTGAGCAAGCAGCTGTGTTAGGAAGCTGCAGATGATGATGATCAATTTAAAATAATCTGTGCTGAAACTTCCTTGAAGAAGGTGCTATTTAATCCTGCCCTCTGCCGTACATATCCACACCCTCATTTGTCTTGGTGCTGGTGGGGTCATGTGGTGAGTAAAATCAAAGAACTGACCCAGCTGAAAGTTTACTGAACAAGCAGAACCAAAACAAAAACCAAAAAAAAGGCTACATCAATTGCCTAATCGGGATTACTGTGCTGCCCTCCAGGTGTTCATGGGGGCCCAGAGCAGAGGAGGGAGCAGCCAGTCCAGAAGAGCCAGCACAATGGCACTCCTCTTTCAGTAGTGCACCAGGCGTAGATTCCTTTACAGTATTTATTAACCTACAGCCTGAGAAACCTGAAAAGTTTTTTTTAACTTGAATGTGGGTGACTGTTTTTAGTTTTGAAAGAATTACATTGTTCTAAAATTTGGAATTTATTATTTTATACACAAATATAACTTCCTAAAATATTAGCTCCTCACATCCAATCCCAGTTAGAAGCTGCCAGATCAAAATGTATATGGCAAAACAGTAACATCTTGTATTATCTCACTGTTTTTCCAGTAATTCACTTGCTTTTCTGAATCAACGTTGAGCTGATGTTTTTAGAGAACTATGATCCACCATGATTTTCAGATCTTGCTCTTAAATAATTCAACTTTGTGCTTCTTTATTGTGTAGTTAGAAATAACTTTCCTTTCTGCATTACAGTGTACTTGTCTACTATTTTATCCAAATTATGAGATCTTTTAATGACTTTGCAGTCATAGGTTTTTGAGAGCATTTGATAATGCATCTTGCAATAAGCATTTGTGACAATACAGGCACCAAGTGGATGTTCTCTATTTGCCTGGTATCTTTTAAGTGAGAGATTTGTAAGGTCTAGTTTTCGTTTACAAAAACTGTGTTATTTTTTCCCTGTTATATCCTATACATTTTTGTGTCTGTAACTTCGAGTTCGTTATATTTTTTATTAGTTTGTGTGGAATTTATTAATTGCAGTTCTTAGCATCCCTTTTTAAGAGTTAGACTTTCATCTTCTCTTGCTCTTCAGGCACTGATGCCAAGGCAAGGTATACACTCATGGAAATCTCTAATGAGAGCAGGAGCTGGTACAAGATGGATGGTGGCAGTGCACAGCTGGAAGTGAGGTAAAGAAGCAGAAATGTAGTAGGATTCTTCCATTTCGGAAGCTACGAGCTGTCTGACTGCGTCACTCCGTCTCATGAACTGCACTGTGAGACTCCTCTACTCCGTAGAAATCACCCCTCTGACAATGCACAGCCATGGAAATAATTCTAGATATTCTGCATTGGCCTTCCTCTCTTTGACCACTTAATGGGCTTTTGGCAGTTTTCCTCATCCTGATGCATTTGCAAATGCTTTTATTATAGCTCTTTTTCATTTAGCAATCTGCTTCTTAAACCTATTTCTGTTTTGCCCCATTATGGTTTTAAAATTAAGTTGCCTGTATGGTAAGTTATTTATACTACTCCCTTGAAAGGCTATCTTTTTATTTCTAAAAGCTTTTTTTCCTCTGCTGCTTAACCATACTGGCTATTTTTCAGTGATTCTTTTAGAATATTTTTGTGTATAGCAACTAAACGAATATGTCTAATAACTGGAGACTTGAACAAGTCTCCTCCTCGCTTGCATTTTCATGAATATTTTCATGAAAAGGGGTAGCATCACATCACTAGGGACCAAAAACTAAAAGTCATAAGATCAGCAGATAGTTTGATACAAAAAATGATTAATTAATCAAATTTCGCTATTATTTGTTTGTTTGTTTGTTTGTTCCTTCCTTCGTAGCAAATCACAACATCCCTAACACATTCATACCTACAAGACTCAATCTTTCTCTTTCTCTGTCTCCACTTCTCTGCTTTGGAACAAACTACAGAAAATCTGTCTAAAAGACACAAAGTCACTTGAAGAATTTATGAAAGTTGTAAATAGCATTTTGAGAACACAAATAGTTTGGTGTAAAAAAAGACTTCTATTATATTAAAGAGAATGTGGCTACAACCTTCAAGGAAAATTTTTAGAGAAATTCAGGAGATAATATTCCAACAATATTTACTGAGATCTGAGTAGTGACTTCTCTAGGTATCTATTTTGAATCCCAGACCAACCAGTTTCTAAGGATGGAAACTGCATAAGTTGCTCTTTCTCCCCAGATGTTTGGGGTTTTTTTCTGAGGGGGTAAAAGTCTGAGTTCTAGCTGGGACCACACACAGGGTTGTGAAGAGGTCAGCATGAAGGAGACTGTGGTATTTCCAGGATGGAAGTGCCAGACATTTCATAAAGACATGTTAAAAAATTTTAACTCCGTTTTGCAGATTAGCAATAAAAAGATTTCTGTTGTTTTCATAAAAACTCAAGCTCCTCAGTGCTTTATTGGAACCTAAGCTTTTGTTCTATCTGAGCTTTTCACAACTTTTAACATCTTCTCAAATTTAGAAGTAGGTCATATATTTCAGCATATATAATATAAAAATGTGTGCCAAATGTTTGTAAAATGAGTCATAGCAACATTAAAGAGACTAAATCCAAAAATGGGATCTTGAAACCATTCTATTCAAATGATGTCTGTTCCTGAAAGTATAACCTCCATATACATCTCGGTTTTCTTACTGACAGCCTCACATCCACAGAGCTATGGATTCTATAGTTTAGCCTTATTTTCTTTGCTTATACGCAAGTCTAGAGGTTAGACTGTTTAACCAAGAAATGAAGGTAGTTATGAGAAATGTCTAAAGTATTTTTTTCATTTGAACTTGCAGTTCGAAAAAGATGAATATCTAAGCTTTTCTCAGCTTCTGTGATAATATTCAGCCTCAGACCCCATGAAATATTCAAGTGCTATTATCTCACTTAACAGATACTTGGAAGAGTAGATACTTGCAAATCCCTTTCCAAACAGGCGGTCACAGAAACACAGATATCACCAGGCCTGGATCAAGGAAGGCAATGATGTTTTTAAGTGCGACTTAGAATTTAAGAACCTAAAGCTGAGCTCTTGAAAGCTCCTACTTGATCTTTGGAGGTGCCCAGACTCTATCAGCACCTCATTTTTCAGTGCTGCATTTCCTCAGATGCCTGAATTTTAGGTCTGCAAAGGCTTAAAAGTAAATCACTGTTGACATGACTGACAAAAGCTTGGCTTCTGCCTCGTTTTTAAGTCTCATCAACAGCAGCAAGCTTGGTTCCTCCCTTCATTTCCACTGCGTACCTCAACTTGAAAGGCATTCTCTCAGCAAACTTGCCAGCATAAAAGGGGAAATGTAGGACAGAATTTAGGCTTGTAGCTGAATGGAACAAGAAGCTTTTAATGAGACCCTAAACCCTCTTTGGATCTGGGCCTACACAGTTTATCATCAGCATTGCAGGATCTGTGATAATGCAAGAAGTTGAGCCCTACTTTCTTCCCCCCGGGGAAATTCTTTAATCACAGAACTATGATTGCAGTTGCCTATAGGCTTGTCTTTCTGTCTAGTGCAAGCCTGTAGAGAGCTCAGAAGAAATATTATATCCATTACTTGGTACTGAACTGGAAGAACGGAATGAAAGAATCTGCAAAGAATAACAGAATTAACAGAGAGCTCAAAAATAGAGTAGAGACATTTATGTAGCAAGGAACATTCAGATCAGATATTAGGAAAAACTTCATGGTAGAAATGATGGGGAAGAACTGAAAGAGAGACTGTGGAAGTTTCTGTAAGATACTTCTAAGTTTTTTGGGATATTGTAGATCCCGAGCTGAATATCTTAAGTTTATCTCTTTCGCTCCTTTGTCTCCTGAGGAATGAAAAAAGGTGGTTTCTTCCTGTTGTGTGTTACTCCAAACATTTGGGAAATTTATGGAGAAATACGAAGTTCAGGTTCTATGTATTAAATTTTTCCTCAATTTCCCCTCATCAGTAGTGCAATCAAAACTCTGGCTACAAAGGTCCGGGCCAACACATTAATTACATTTTCGTATTGAATAAGCGTACAAGAGAAGTTCTATTTATCTGAAGACATTTAAAAATGAACAAACATCCTAAAGAGCTTTACTGAAGCCAGAAAAGCTGCATCTAAACAAATGAGACACCACATGGTTCCGGGATACTGCGGCACCTTAACAGAGACTTGGGCAATGCTCTCGTTACCATACTAAACTGACAAAAGACAGACTATAAAATCCTAACGATCAGGCCCGCAGCTCCATATGCAGTCTGTACAGTAACATGAGCTACTCAGAGGGGGAACCATGTGATAATGTACCTTTGGCTCACAAGCTATGCAAGCCTTTGGTGTGGGAAGGAGGTTTTGCTGCGTGTTAAGAAAGAGTGAAGAGGCTCAGAAGCTGGGCAATGCTGTACCTGTGCAGACGGAAGGCCTCCTGAGGAGACGCATCTGGAGAACCAATAGAGACCACAGCAGACTCCAAGGCTTCTTTAATGTCTTTCCACCACAGAGCCAGAAAAGGCCCGGAGGTAAATTCAGCAGCAGGATAAGAAAAAAAATTAAAAAAAAAAAAGTTCACTCCAGGGAAGCTGCTTCTAGTCATCCTGTGGCAGACTCACCTCAGCCCCTTCATTTTTTGAGCAATCGACTCTGTTTTCACTTTGCACCATATACATCTAGCAAAGAGCAGCCTCATTTTAAACTGTTACAGCTGCGGTGGCCGGAGAGGCCAGATGAACCCAGCCTTGGCTGTGGCTGCCCAGAGAGGGTTTGGTAAGAAAACCTCTCCCTCCACCGGTGTTTCCACAGGCATGGCAGTGACGGAAGCCCTCCCTGGCCTTGCTGGGCAGGAGGGCTGGTCCCTGGGCCAGGGGCCAGGCACTGCACTGTCCCACAGCCACTCCCCTTCATGCCCCTCGCTCTCCAAGCACTAGGTGAAAACAAGGTGGCAAAACAGGGGGAATGAAATGCCAGGTATTCCTCACTAACCCAGCAAAAAGCTTCAGCAAAAGCCCCTCGATTTCCTTTGGATGCCTACTGGAATGCATCACTTATCTTCACGCAGGCACATACACACATGTATATAGATTCACAGAATCAACCAGAAAACAATACTTAAAAAAATCAAAATTACCTTTTTAATTATCTCTTCCTGCTCATCTAGAAACTGTAGAAAAATCACAGCCTGTGTTCCCACACCTATAAAGCGTTTAAATGGCTTATACCCAGTCTGCGTGTAAAACGTGTGCTGCTGTTGCAGTACCGGTAAACGATACGATGTTTTGTTTCGCACTGTTAAGAAGCTCTCGTGCTGGAGCTGTTATACTGATAAAAAGATTTTTCACCTCTTGCAGCAACTTTTCTCAAGTGCCTCCGCCCTGTTCTCCCCTGGTGAACTCCAGCTTCGCTCCCTCTCCAGTGAATTTACCCGAATGCAGTTAACAGTTCCAATGATGTAAATCTCAAATAACATATTTTTCTCACAACCCCAAGTTAAGTGCTACTCCAAATCAGTTTGAGAAATGCATCTTTATGACCTTGCAGTACAAGTGAAAACCAATTACATTAAAATATAACGGTGCCTAAGCTATGTGCTGTAGGCTTCTGTTGTGTCAGCTAAGACGCGAGGCAAGCAGAGATGTGCCCGTTCCTGACCGAAAGCTTTGCTGAGAGAAGCCCCAGCACAGACATAGCTGTCTGAGCAAAACTGCGTTTTTACAGCGATAGCTGCTTCACTAGGGGATTAGTGTGAATTTATAAACTTGAGCTTTGCCTGCAACATTGCATGCAGACCAGAGGTGCTTTATGAGTAAACAAACTATGAATCCTCTGCTGCTGAAATATTTCTAGGGAAAGTATGTGTTTTGCTTGTTTTGCTCAATCATACTGACCTACTTCGGGAGTACAGCTCTGTAGTTCCTGTGTGCAGGTACTGAAATTTGTCATGTCTGTGACTATGTATGCCAAAGCCACCAAGCCATGGATCTTCAAAAGTACTTCAGAGCCCATCTCCTTCTTTAGGTACCTCTGTTACTGCACCTTCAACATCTTCAAAATGACCAGTCAGCTGCCACTGAAGCTAGTGGGTGCCTATTGTATGCTGGGGGTCAGTATGAGCAGACCCAACTAAAGCATGGCAACATTGCTTCTTGTCATAAATCGCTCAGAGCCTGACATTGGATCTGATCTGCATTTCTTTTGGCAGCAGTGTGGGGTCAGCACACTCCTCCTCTCTTTTCACACTCCAGTCATTTGTTTCTGCCTTCACATTGCCCCCCTCAAATGTGTTCGCACAGCTGCTTGGGTGGCCATGTATTGAACCGAACCTGGAAACCGTAACAGCTGAAAATTAATCTTTTCAGCAGTCATCCCTTTTTCTTCTTTTTCTTTTTCTTTTTCCTTTTCCTTTTCCTTTCTCTTTTCTTTTTCTTTTTTCGTTTCTTTCTCTTTTTCTTTTCCTTTTCTTTTTCTTTTTTATTTTTATTTTTATTTTTCCCCTTCCTCCCTCCCACTCTCCTTCCTTCGCTTCCCTTCCCTTCCCTTCCCTTCCCTTCCCTTCCCTTCCCTTCCCTTCCCTTCCCTTCCCTGCCCTTCCCTTCCCTTCCCTTCCCTTCCCTTCCCTTCCCTTCCCTTCCCTTCCCTTCCCTTCCCTTCCCTTGCCCTGCCCTTTCCTTGCCCTGCCCTTGCCCTTGCCCTTGCCCTTGCCCTTGCCCTTGCCCTGCCCTGCCCTGCCCTTTCCTCTAGTTTGCCCTGTAGATAAAACATTTTTAATGTACCAAAGAAGTGGTGTTAGGCTGTGATTAGAGAGGAAATCAGGGATGCTTAAGCCAGTTTAAGAAACAGTCGTGCAAAACCATTCCTATACTCAAGAAAGTGAAACCAACCATATTCTCCATATATCACAATATTCACCTTCTGTGAGTTCAAACCTCATCTTCAGATTTTAGCAGCACTAATACATTTGTCTGCAGTGATTTCTGCTATGGTCATTGAAGGGCTGATGTTTTTAAAAGCTTCATCCCAGAGCACTTTTGAAAATCCCAGTCTCTAAGCAGTATAGAAATTATTGAGCAAACTGTTTGAAAACTTAGATTTTTGCCAGGGAGTTTCCAAGTGGTTGTGTCCCTGTTGAGAAAATACTTCATATAGCTTCATACAGCTGGTGACTCCATTTGTATTTCTTTGACGTATATGTAGACCCCACATTTTCATAATTTTTAATACATTTTGAGGAAATTAAATGTTGTTTATAATTGAAAAAGGAGTGGTAGAATTTGTCTTCCTTACATTTTTTCTATATCTGTATCCATATTTCTAATATATATATATTAGACAAAGACAAAGGTATTTTGCACTTCCAAAGCATTTAATTAATATATTTAGACAGTCCATATCTCATTGTTGTGTATCTGAACATCTAGGCTTGTTCCTGAATTTGGAGATACATTTTGCATTTGTTCTTCTGTCATGTCCACTTCACTTTTACGGGTCCTGGAAATTCACATTTCAGAAGCTTATCAATACACAGCTCATCTCTGATTGTACCGCTCAGAGATGCAGAGTCCTTATACTTTTTGTTTACACAAGAATATTCATCTAATATCAAGTATAATCACTACTGTCTGTCTGTTATTTTGCTTCTGAGTATATGTGGGCTTTCAGTGTAGACAAAGACCTGTATTGATTTCTCTTTCTGCTAGGCTAATCTAAACCTTGCTTAGGTCAAGATTTTAAGCATGGATCATGCAATAATATTCAGCATGCAATGTCCTCTTCTTCAGCAGCAACTTAACTACAGTGACTTCAGAGAATTGCTTGAAATTTGTGATATAGATGTACTCAAGGAGTTGAATATTTTGTGTTACCCTTTCATTTTGAACATCACACCACTGGTTTAGTTTGGCTGCACCAATAGCTACACTGAATAATAATTTTTAATTCAATGGAATAATTTCTAATGTTTTCCTTTTGTAATGAAGCGAGAAGCCACTGAATGGCTTTGTTAGGAGGAGCTGAATTGCAGTATCTTGTCTTTCTGGAAGAAATTGATCCTGGTTCTTTGATTTTAGGCCAGGCTGTCACTGAAATGCCTTTTCTCAGCTGTTTCTTTCTTTATTCACTTTAACCACAGAATATAGAAAAGACATCACTGCCTTAAATTTTGAAGCTTTCCACTTCTCGATATTAAGCCATACACTTAGATTTATAGGACTACGTATATCAGCACAAACCTCCCACACATCAGTTATTTTCTCCATCTTTGAGTAGCTGGTTCATACTTACCTAATAACGCAGCACATGGATACTGATTTTAGAAAAATGACAAGTCCATGGCACAAAGTTTGGACTTTCCCCTATGGTGTTCTTTTCAAATGAAACAAAGACCACCAGCTGGGTGATTATTGTCACAGTAGGTAGCATTCTGGAGGAAAAAATAAGAAAGGCTTGAAGTATATTTACAACTGTCTTATTGCTGTGGTTAGAGAAGTTTACATCTATTGATTTATGCCTTGGTAACTCACTTACCAAACTTTCTAAAAAACAAATTTCCCTGAGAAACACATCATTTGTGAAATGTCCATCCTGCAATTACTTTCTGCAGCTTGGAAGACCAAGATGTCCATCTAACATATAAATGTTTCTGAGCTGGGATATATGTGTTTTACAATAAAAGGAAATCCACATTTTAGTTTCTTACAACTGTTCTCAGCAGCTTCCTCAGACCTTATTTAAAATGTGTTACAGCTTGATCTAATTTACTTGTGCTGGAGTCCACATTAATAACTATTTTAATATAATTTGACATTTAATACATTTGAGAGACATTTTACCAAAGCTTCTAGTGACAAGATAAGGGGCAATGCTTTTAAACTGAAAGAGGGTAGATTTAGATGGGACACAAGGCAGAAATTTTTTATGATGAGGGTAGTGAGACACTGGAAAAGGTTGCCCAGATAAGTTGTGGATGCCCCATCCTTGGCAGCATTCAAAGTCAGGTTTGAACCGGGCTTTGAGCAACTTGGTCTAGTGAAAGATGTCCCTGCCCATGGTGGGGGGGTTGGACTAGATAATCTTCAAAGCTCCCTTCCAACCCAAACTATTCTGTGATTCTATGATTCTATTCCGTAAGGTGGACTTTGATTATAGGAAAAAAGGTTAGTATAACATGTGCAATTGCCTGGGATTATTCATTTTTTCATCCACACCAGTAACAGAATAATGTTATATATTAAGAAGATAACTTACAGACACATTTGCTAAAAAAAAAAAAATCAACTTCATAGTTTGGTAAAATCCATTAGGCAGAATATTTTTGGTCTGTATGGCTAACTACACTTTTTTTCTCTCTCTCTCTCTTTTTGTTTGTTCTGGCTTTTTGTGTGTGTGTTTTACTTTGAGCTTTAGATTTAAGCAGTAGTGAAAATTAGGCAGAAGTGGTTATGTTCCCCAGGTTTTGAGTTTAAATATGCCCCATAATGAAGCTCTGTATTAATATAGTTCACAACCATTGGTCTCTTGAAAAAATAAATGTTGATACAGGTTCACTCAGAACTTTGAGCAAGGCATATAAAGCAGTTTGCAAACCTTGTTGATATTTCAGATTTCTAATAAAAATACCAAGAAAGTTTGAAGTTTTATTTTAAAACTTTGCTTTATTTTATAGAAAGAAATATTTTGCAGAACCTATAAACTCAGCCAAAACTAAATCAAGAGATTTCACGGTCCTAGCAATGGGAAAAGCGGTCTCGAAAACATTTCTACTCAGAAGGATATCCTGAAAGCTTATATTACATCTTCCTCTGGAAAAGAATAAGCTGAGTTCAGTCCAGGTTAAGACATGGACTGAAATTTTGTTCCTATTTACCCAGATGTGACCTGCTTGGTGTCAAAGATCCATAAATGAGAGCAGAGTTTGATCTGTGCTGTGTGATACCCTTCGTGACTGGAATTTTTTTATTCAGACATGTTTACAGGACTTGGAGAAATGGCATGCAACTCCTGACCTCAAACAGAATCTGCTGTACAAATTCTAGTTTAAGTTAGAACTTTATTAGATTTATCAAATCATAGTGTAATCATTTTACTCAAGAAATTGGCTAGTATTAGATGCCATAACAGTACAGCTGAGTGAAACTCCTTTTGCAAATTATCTATTTGTCAAGGAAAAAAATAAAGGTTTTGAGGGACTAGAAATTATTCTGAATTCTGGTAAAACTGAGTGATTGTTTTATTCAATATGAAAAAGACTAAATATTTTCAAAGGAATAGTTTGGTTTTGAAATATTTTTTTGGCACTTCAGAAATATCTTGTTTTGGGACAGCTATGATGAAAATGAAGGAATTAGATTCACAAAACTTCTGGTAATCCTATACCACAAAGCCCAGCGGTTAGAATAATCACCTAGGAGGTGGGAGATTAACATTCAGATCCACCTGAAACAGAGGTCTGATCCAGAGCATGGATTTAAAACAATTATTGTTATCTCTCCTGTGTGTTTTAAACAGCTGGCAAATGCAGCAGTTGACACAGAGTAGGACAGCATCAATAGAAAGCAAATGAGCTCAGAATACCAGCTCTCAGAATACTTGTAGGGGCATTGGCTTGGGAATTTGACTTTTACATTTCTTATTAAATGTAAAGAAAGAACTCCCACACACTGAGTGAGTATTCCAACCAGTCCTTCTGGCATAGGTTTTACTGGGGAGGGAAAAAGATCAGGCTACCAGGGTTTGCTCTTCCATCACCGCCCCACTTTCCATCCCTACGCAGCTCCTATGCAGCTGCCAATCACACACTCGTCAGTGCTATACAGTGCCCCAGCTTCTCACCAGCTTCTCTACAGTTGAAGAGAACCTGAATTACAAAAGGGAGCAAGAGCGTAGGTGTGTCAGGGTGTATCCCTGCTCTTCTGTTATTGACATGAGCCTATCTGTATCATGAATCTTGGCATAAGGTTGTGGCACCAAGATGTAATCTAGTGCAGGGGCACCACCCATGCTGTGCAGAGAGGAATAAAGAATCTCTTCTGCACGTCTGTTTGTTTTGGGGCTGGATGCTATGAAGGACTTTCGGGTAGAGTGGGATTTGTCACTTCCTGTAATGCCTTAATTTATGGCTTGGGGTTTTTTTGAGGGTCACTGATTTTGCAGCTAGGTACTTTCACACGCTCTTGTTTACTGAAAAAAATATACAAACCCACATTTTTCCAGATTAAGGGTCAGATAAAATAAAAGGCAATTTCTTTGAATTTTAAGACTTCTCCCAAGAAATAGTCTCCTCAGTTTTGTTTTGTCCTTTGGCTGTCCTTTGGCTTTCCTACAGGATTAAGCTCTTTTTGCTTTTTTGACCTTCTCTTCACTTTCTGGGCTCATTTACTCTTAGTGCATGCAACTCAAACAGATGCTTCTAAGGCTTATGACCTTACATTGATACCGCCTCTATAAAATCTGCTTGCCTTTGACTGATCTTGTCATTTGACCTTGGACAGTGGTGCACACTGTTTCTGCAGTCTTACTTATTTATCCTGGATATTTTGATGCTCACTGAAGATTTACTAGCTGCTACAACAATAGAACTCCTTTCTGCGATTCTGTACTATGACTTTCTACCTGCTGCTCTGTATCCTTTCCAGTGTAATGTCCTGGCTGTGCAAGATCAGGAGGCAGAGGGTAAAGTATACACAGAAGGAAACGGGTACATTTTTGACTTGTTAGACATGGTCCAGTGAGTGAATGGAGTCATACTTGCAACATGGGGGCTTGGAATCAATCAAGTCTGCATTGTTCATACTGCCTTCAAGAACTGGCGTAGCAGAAGGCTAATAAACTTCATTTGACAATTTCTCATATGCACGAGTAACTAGCAAGAGCTTAACTTGGGTCAAAAGAAATCCCTCAGAATAATTAATTAGTCACTTTAACACACTATTGTTTGTTGTGGGGTCAAAATTTTCCCCCCTTTCCACTTTGTCATGCTCACCCTTTCCTGTGTAACCCCTACTCTGTTCTGTCTAACTTTCAGATGGAACAATTGAATAAAATATGCAGCTACTGGCATGTTTCATACTTTATGCATACAAAGCCAAAAAGTGATTAGCCAGTAGCCTTTTCAAATTAAGCTTGACTTTGAATTTTGAATTTCTGGCAAACTGATGAATGCAGCTCCAATGAATCCTGGGTAGTGCTTTGGAAATACAATAGTTCTGTGAGTGGAGAAGAAATGCTTGTCTTTCATTGTGGCTCAGGACCACTTTCTTCCAAAAGCTTCTTTCCCAATCCTATTTTAACTCTTCTGTGGACAGAATCTGCTCGGGAACCTGTGGTAAAAAAAGTCCAGGTGACACCATAGTCCTTTGTAAGTTATTTTGTTTCCAGCCTACCCTACTTGTGCCAGCTGAAAAGGAAGAAACACCCTGCGGATTCCATTATTAAAGTTACATTTTGGAAGATTATTCATAGGAAAGGGAGTAGAGTATATTTTTCACTTGGACGAAATCTATAGCCCAAATGTGATAAACAGTTTGTCTAATACTTGTCAGGTGTTTCCTCTTCCATAATTGTCATTAACAATTTCATACTGAGCAGGGAAAAGGAGAACTCATAAAATTCCAAGGCAAACATCCAGAGTGTACTGCAGGATGGTGGCCATTTCACGTTTTATAGATGTATAGAATAAAATATCAACATCCAATATAACATAATGCATTAACATTTGCCAGTAAGATATTAACACCAAGTTCATAGCAATTTTTCTATTTTGGATCAAAAGCATGATCTGTGTTTGCAGTAAGAATGTGCCCATGTGCTGTTTGCATTAAGAATGTGCCCATGTGCCAGGGAGGTGGTAAACAAAAGGAAAGGATGTCAAGGTCATCAGCTAATGTGGCTGGGGCATACCAACCTGTGTAGCCAGTAGTACACCAAGGATTAATGTGGTATTACACCCAGGTGTTTTTGATAACCCTGCCTCAATGAGCACGTATCAGACCAGAAATCTATCAGCTAGGATGAGACACTGTGTAAAGCTGGACAGATCTTTATTCCTCTTTATCTGAAATGAGGCACCTTAATTTCCTGCTACTATCCTGCTATCTCCACACTAGGGACTGTACTTGGATCAGTATTCACTTGGGTTTAAAAAGCTGCATAAAATACAATTGTCTTCTGGGTCTCACTTTGACTATGCAGAATGGCTGGGATCACTTTCCCAACAATCACAGAAACTCTCCATGAAGGAGGTGAGGGACAAGAGTTGTTAGCAACGCATATGCAGCCCTGACCTGCCTGCCTGGGTCTAGCACTGATATAGCTTTTTTTATGTGATGCGGGAATAGGCACAGGGCAGGGACTAAAACCTCTCTCCCCTTCACAGTATCGGTCTGTAAGTGTTGTCTCTCTCTGCATTAACCAGCAGGGCAGGGCCCATATGTACACGGCTGTGAAAGCAAATACTAGGCTTCTGTGCTGCCTGAGACACAGATGCCTCCTTGCATGAGCAAATGCTGCAGTGCCACTTAGCACAGGTAATGTCTAATGCCCCGTGGAGCACAGCATGGATTCTGCACAGCAGTGCTGGCACAGCGTTTTCCCTGCTGTCCATTCTTTCATTTGCAATGGCAGGGGAAAAAGGATACTGCCTAGACATAAGTATGAGGTGTAAGGAATTACGCATCCATCTTTTGCCTCATTTGTTTCTGTTGTGATCACAATGTGTAATTTAATGCATGCTTGGGTGTGTGCGATGGATTCAGTAAAGCTGAACCCTGTCAGATCTGGAACAACACCCTTTTCCCAAAATGCTCCTAGGAAAAGGGAACGTGATACCTAAGTGACTCACATAGTAATTTAGATTCCATGAGAACCACAAAAAAAATCTTTTAAATAGTTGACAGAATTGTACAAAATAGGGTCTAATTGTTTTTAAAATTTCTTTTCTAAATTGCCCTGCATTATACTTTCATCTTGAGTCCGTAATTTGAAGCCATAACACTGTGGGCTCCTTAAGTACTGTTAAACAAAGCTTTATTCTTTACTTGGTGCATTCTCAGAACAAAGTTATTTTACTTATACACACACACACACATGCACACGCACTCTCACATGCATGTGACATAAACAGGGCTCACCTGGGACTGGAGAGGGCAAGCTGGGAAGGGAGGTAAGACAGTTGAAATATTTTAATTCTACAAAAACTTTAAATAACCTCATACTTGCACTTTTCCTTCTTTGCTGTAGCATGGTGTATTACGGAAAGGAGGGAATATAGAGAAGAGGAGTTGTGCTTCGGTTAGGTATTCCTATTGCCTGTGTTTACAGTTTATAAATAGGTCCATTACAGGAATACCTGTAAAAAAGAAAAGTTCTAAGCCATTAACTTAGATATACAAGGGTTGCAATGTAGTACCACAAGGATGCTATGTCCTTTCCAAAGTCACGTTTGTCAGGCTGTTTGATGTATCTATTCCCTTCCACAGCACACATGCTCTCTGGGTCTCTCAGACACTAACCCTTATCACCTTGAGGATGTATCTAGCCCTTCCTCAGTATCTAGGCAGAAAGGGCCTTCATTTTCAATAGCAGGAAACAATATTCTTTACAGGCAAGTTACTGAGTGACTTCATTCATATACCTGATTCATCTGACTCAACCTAGACAGCTACATCTGTGTTAGTTGCTTTATACTCTTCTACAGTCAAGGGAAGTAAACTGATATCAACTAGAAATCAGTGTCCAGACTTCCAGTGTGGGCACTTCAATCCCAGACCCTTATGTCAATTCAGCTTTAAGGATACCTAACTATATTAAAAAAATCTGTATTAACCACTAAGACCAATTTAAGACTGCCAGCTGAAGGGTGTTACAGTAATCAAACTCCATCAGACTAAAAACAAGTTCCTTGGAGTGACGTATTTGTACAATATTAGTGTATGACCACTTAAATTGGTACATTTTTGGTGTGTAGGTTCTCCTTGAAGCTCAGCATCTGTTAGGCTGTAAAGCTATTTGCTCTTCAACCAAATTAGACACTTGAAAGGCTTTACACTATAAAAAGAGCTATTTTTTTTTCTATAAAAGTCATGTCTTCCTAATAGTGATAAAAACCAAATAGGAGTATATTTAGCACCAAGGGATAACTGCTGGAAAAAAGCCATTCTTTCTAGTAGTATGTTTTTTGTATATTCTAAATGTTTTACTCTCACTCTTTGTTTATATTATTGTATCTCTCAAGACAAAGCAACCAAAACCTCTCTGTACAGCCCTTTCTCTGTTGTATATAACCACTTGATGTTTCCTTTTATTTTTGCTGCTCCTTTTTTGGCTTCACTCATATATGAGAAGCTTCTTTTCCAAGTATTTATGATCTACCAATACAGTTTCGAATTACGAATTGCCTCACACCTTGATAGACATCTGTGTTTTGGGTGGAGGCTGTTCTTGTTTCAGTCACCTGATTCTGTAAAGGAATGTATTTTATATGTGTATAAATTGAGAGCTAAATGTTATACTCACTAATTTCAATGCATGTCCAAACTACAAGAAAACAAATATATGGGGGGTTTTTTCCCCCCATTTTTAGTAGCAAGCATGTGATTACTGTTGTGTTCTTTAACATGTTTCTTTTATAAATTCTTGTGGAGATATTGTACATAGGTAACAGTTCCAGGAATCCTCCTGTGGTAACTGTAAGGGTGAGTTCCAGCTACATAGAGAATCCGCTTGAGAGAAAATGAGTTTGGCCTGTCAGTGATGAAGGCTTCCTGCATATTGGGCTGCATGAGCAAATTCACAGCCAGCAGGTTGAGGGAAGTCGTTATTTCTCTCTACCCAGCACACATGATGCCACAACTGGAATGTTGTGTTAAGGTTCCCCTCTCTGTACAACAGAAAGCAATGAACTGGAGAGAACCCATCACAGGGGCACCAAAATGGTGAGGGGGGTGGAGTACATGTCGTGTGAAAAGAAGATGAGAAAGCTGGGTTTGTTCAGCTTGGAGAAAAGAAGGCTAATGAAGCATCAGACATCAGTCTTCAACTACTAAAAGGAGGTTATGGAGAAGATGAAGGTGGACTTTTCTTAGAAGTGCACAGTGAAAAGACAAGACACAGTGGTCACAAGCTGCAGCATGGCAAATTCAGGCTAGCTGCAAACAAAGAATATTCGCCATGAGGGTAGCCAAGCACTGGACCAGGTGCCCTGAGAAGTAATGGAATATCCACCCTTGGAGATAACTCAAAACTCAACCAGGCAAGGCCCTGAGCAATCTTACCTTACTTTAAAGTTAGCCCTGCTTGGAATAGAGGACTAAACTAGATGACCTACTAGTTCACTTCTGGTTCAAAGCACCCTGATGCTTGGCAAAAATAAGGAAATCTCTAGGGAGAAAAGGAAATGTTGTTTTAAGCAGGAGGAAGCACAGCACTAATATATGCAAATAAAGAAGGAAAGAAACTTCTTGCGATTTGACAATATTCTGTTTAGCTTTGTTCCTGTCCTTCATTAAGCATGGCCAACAGATAACAGTCCTTGTGCTTGCCCATATCTTAACCCCTGCTGATGGAGATAAAACTCATACAGTTTTATCATTGCATAAATAAGCTTTTCAAGAAAAGATAAAAACAATCCCTCTCACCAACCAGGATGAGAATCCACTATGCATCTTCAAAATTTGAGCTCACCAGGTTATGAAGATCTCCCAAGAAGATGGTTTATGCAAAAGAAGTTCCTTTTTCACTTACTGGGAGCGAGGACAGATCTTTTTTCCTCTCATTCTTCTGCCAAGCGGTTTACGCTTAGTCTTTCATTGAACTTTTCTCTTTCTTCCTTCTTTGATATCTGATTTGCTTTTATTTTCCATGAGGCACTTTATTTTACTTTTAACTGATATATCAAAAAACATGTGAGGTTAGTGACACATTCAGTTATCCTGGCTGAACTTTATTATTATTTAATACAATATAAAGATCAGAGGTTCAGGAATCCTTTATTTCCTTTTAATTATCTCTGATCCTCCTGTTCCTTTATCAGTTTGAATCAGTTTTATCAATTTCACACTAACAGTGAACAAATCAGCAGTACATCTTAGAGATGAATGGAGTTATTAAAAAAACTGTAATCTTAACATTTTTAACTACTAAATCCCAGTGCACCCTATTGAAACCCTATCCTAACTAGTATTTAATAGAACCAACAAGGAGCTCTACATTTTGATAAATTTTAAAACGTCTAGATATTTAGATATAGTTATGAATCCAGTTAGCCTAGGAGCCTGAAAATTTAATGGCTATTTTACCTCTGAAAAAGGTAAACATTTAAAAATTTATTTTTTTTTAATTATCATCTTCCTTTGACTCTTTCTTATTTAACATTTCCCCAAACTTTGTGAGCTACACACATTTTTACTGCCTTTTAGAGCATGAGTTACTATAAATAATCTTTTCTTAGAGATATATATGTATCATTTTCACTCTCCAGAAACCCCAGAGTAGGTGCTGCCTGGGTAGCAATGCCTACAGCAGCCTTTCTGAAGCAATAGGACTGTGGTGTCTGTGAACTCCTCTGCAGCCAGTATCAATCAACAGTAACAGGGCTGGCACCAAGCACCTCAATGAGCACACACACAAACCTTGCAGGTTTTATCACCAAAGAACTCCGAGATTTTTCAGGGAGTGGTAGAAGTTGCACAGCTTTTGGAAAGTTCATGAGATTTTAAAAGGCACTGTGAAAATCAGAGTTTTTAAACTTTGTAAGCCACCCCAGGTACAAAAGAAATCCAGCTTGAGAGACTGCTATTTTGTATATGGATGTGGAGTGTTTGCTAATAGATACCTGACTGATTTAAAAATGAAATAAAACACAACATAAAACTTCATTTTACTTGCTTCTTCAGGGATTTAAATTTCACAAAGTTCCACTGCTGTCTCTATAGAAGGAGTAATGATGGTAGGACTTGCTGACTGAAGTGGAACTACTCAGAGAGAAAGATCTGGGAAAAGAAATAAAGTAAAAACAACAGGGTGCCTTCCACCTGATCCTTCTCTTACTGGCCTGTCCTACCTTCAGACTGTACGTATCAAAAAATGGACTTTGGCTGGATACTGTTTAAGTACTAAAGCAGGCAGAGAGAATTATTCGGATTTCTGAAACTACAACTTTCCTGTGCTTCCTAATTTCTAAACACCATAATCTATGCTAATTACAACCCTTTTTTTTCTAGATCATCCACATTGCATTATGTCTTTTACATACTGTTACTTGGTGTCGCGGTTTAAGCACAGCTGGCAACTAAGCACCACACAGCCGCTCGCTCACTTCCCCCAGGTGGGATGGGGGAGAGAATTTGAAAAGTAAAAGTGAGAAAGCTCGTGGGTTGAGATAAAGACAGTTTAAGAGGTAAAGCAAAAGCTGCGCAGGCAAGCAAAGCAAAACAAGGAATTCATTCACCACTTCCCATCCGCAGGCAAACGCCATTACTCCAAATGCACCCCCCCTTCCTTCTTCTTCCCCCAGCTTTATATACTGAGCATGACATCATATGGTATGGCATATCCCTTTGGTCAGTTGGGGTCAGCTGTCCCGGCTGTGTCCCCTCCCCACTTCTTGTGCCTACTCAGCCTACTCACTGGTGGGGTGGGGTGAGAAGCAGAAAAGGCCTTGACTCTGTGTGAGCACTGCTCAGCAGTAACTAAACCATCCCTGCTTTATCAACACTGTTTCCAGCACAAATCCAAAACACAGCCCCATACTAGCTACTATGAAGAAAATTAACTCTACCCCAGCCAAAACCAGCACACTTGGCAGCTAGATACTTAGCAAGATTACAGGATATGGGAAAGCAGGGATATTTTCCTCTTGGCACTCATGAGTAACCTTTCCTAGGACACCGGTGCTTTCTTCCAAGACTTCTAAACCATTCTCTGGGGAGACAGGATACTGTTCATCTTACAGAATTTGTTTTTAGAAATAAATAATTGCTGTTGTATGCTGAATGTGTTTGTATGCATACATATTGTTATTTCCCGGAGAGTCAAGGTAAGGAAGAGGAAATACTAAACATAAAACCATGGTTAAAGTTATCAAGCATCCAGATACCCAAAGAAATACAAGTCCTTCCCATTTCTGACTAAGAATTGATGTTAAAATACTGTTAACAGCAAATGTTTGTTATATTCTCATTAAAGTCACTCCTTCAGTCTGAGCCATAATGCTCACGTTCAAAATTAGGACCATACTACGGCGGCAACTGCCAAACTTTTGTATATCATTGTCAACTTCCTTTTGCAGTACATATAGAATAGGTTTGCAAATTCTCTGAGACATGAATCAGGTTTTGTTATCTTGCTGTCTTCAGGTAAATTAATTAACTGTGATAAACACAGATTTTTTGAGACAGCTGTTCCTACAATTCCACAGGCAGAAACTGAAATGTTTACGAATACTGTCCTAGAACCAGTAATTATGTAAATTTTATGCTTTTTAAATGACAATCCACCTGCAAGATGCCCAGTCACCAGTGGAGGTAGGTTGCTTCTTAAACAAAAAAAAAGTCTACGTACATTTTTCTTATGTTTTAGAGATTTGTCTCCTGGCTTCAAAGGCTGCAAAACAAGATGGCATGCTGTGACACAGCATGGGAGAAAATAATGCATCAGCAGTGAGAAATAAAACAGCTCTGCAACTTGCTATCTCTGTAAAGACAGTGAACGTTCAGGACGAATACATTGCACTGATCTTCTCCAATTGCTTCAGGACTTCCTCAAGAAGAGTTCTTATTTTCTTTGCCATTTCTTTTCACATCCATCAGTAGAGGAGCTTCCAATATTGTATCAAGCATATGGAAGAATAGATTCCCTATAGCAAAACTATAGACATCAGAGATAAAAAGTCCAATAAATCAGTGATAACTCAATGATTTCTTCTGTGCTATTCTGTTGCATTTTATCCAGTTTAATTTTAAATTGTTATCCAAAATGGACTCCAAATATTAGCCTTTTCTAATTAAAGCATCTTCCCTGAGAGGTCATTTTAAAAACATTTTCCTGATTTTTTTTCCTCTGAGCTTACCCTGAATATACAATTTCTTTATTTAAAATCTTTTAAGAAATACAATTTTTGCAATGAAAAGAACTTTTAGCTCTAACAGTATATTAGTAACATTAAATAGAAAAGCTCTGAAATTTCCTTTCCCAGGAATGTATGTATGCATTTAAACTAATTTAAATATATTTAAGTAGCATTTCATTGATAGACAAGCAAAACCACAGACATTCTAAAAACATTTCTTTATGACATTAAAATGTGTTTAAATTTATTTAATGGGCAAACTGGGGAAAAAAATTAAAAAATCAGTTCACTGTGTTTACAATAATAAAGACTAACCTGTAAAAGGAATTAAGATTTCATTGTGCAGCAGCCATAGAGAAATGAACGCAAAATAGTATCAAAATAACAGAGTAACATATTTTAAAAGCACATTAAGAAACAACTTTTAAAAGATCTAGGGAAATTTCTTGTAAAAATAAAACTTGTGCTTTTTGTCTAGGAGTTTGCAAAAAGAGAACATAATAAGAATGTAAAAGACTGTGGCAGGTCTCTCAGATTGGCATCTTGAACAGGAATTTCAGAAACCATGAGAACCATCTTGTCACCCTGCCCAGTCATTGACACAAAAAGCTCATTGACTTCGCTGGGAAATATTTATCCTGGTAAGTACAAAATTCCACACTTTCTTCTACAGAACAGTTCCACTCTGGACGTGCTCTGGTACATACCTACATGAAAAGGAGGGAAGGAAAGGGAAGGGAAAAGAAGGCAAGACAAGGCAAGGCAAGGCAAGGCGGAGCTCTAGCCTTTCTGGATTGGAGCAGCTCTGTCAGCCTGAAGCATAACAGGCACTTATATGACTGTTAGCACAGCTCCAGATGACAGACCCAGAAAACACTGGTTCTTGTGAAAATTGTATAACTGCTAAAACACATCAAGACACAAGAGGAATCACTGGAAGTCAAAGCCATGCGCAAGATGTTGGATGTGTTTTCTCTCTCTCAGTCCATTTTCCCCTGTATTTCTGTGAAGCCATATGGCCAAAATCTGGGTTTCTTATCTGTTGAGATAACAACAACAACAACAACAACAACAACAACAACAACAACAACAACAACAACATATAAAGCTATTCCTAAAAAATTGCTGGGAGGTTTGGGGGTCATTTGAGCAAAAACTCATGGCAAGTGAGTGGAGTCCCTGTCATCCTCCATCCTAGCCCTAATCCTATGTGTCCACCTGAAGAAGTTTCAAGCTGGTTCAGAACATGTAATTACTGTCCATATCTTAGGTCAAAAAGTCTTTCATTTGGTCTTCTATTCATTCCTTCACTCATAATGAATCATAATTAGGAAAATTAACACCTATAGAGCAGTTATACTGAGCAGAATCTAAGCCACAGCTTCCCACTTCTCACTAGAAGAGGAAACTAATATATCAGTCCTGACAGATTTCTTGTATTTTTAAATGGAAATAAAACAGCTGTCTGCTCATTTTATCATTTTGCCTTCTTTCAACAGATTGTCTCATCACTTAATGGCAAAGCTTCCTGAGTAATTTTAGTAGATAAATTTTCCAGTGAATCTGCTTTTGGTTTAATGTAGTAATTTATTTGATTAGGCTTTTTGTGAATGTTATGTATGTTATTGGAAACTATCTTGCAAACCATCTGTTTAAACAAACCTCAACCCATGATTTATCAGTAATCTATTCATAGGAAATTTTCAGTTGATTTTTCTCTTACCTGTCTCCTAAGTCCTATGACATTGTTACTCTACGTTGATTTTTTTTAATGTACATAACTGCATAAAGAAAATCCCTTTCTTTTTGAAACAAATCTAATTTAAATCCCATTTTAAGTTTCATCAAATGTTTTTTCTTCTTTAAATAAATCACTGCTATAGTCCTGAAATTAATTTCCTATAGACATTCATATTATCAGATTTAGCTAAGAAAGTTACAAACAATGTGGGATCATAGTATGATTAGGAAATAAAAAAAAACCCACAACACTTATTTCTTACTGCTATTACACATTCACTTTTAGTGAATTGTTTGTTGACATATCTTCCTAAAGAATATCCCTACTTTGGACATAATCAGAATTTCTTGGTTTAACAAAAGGAAACTGCTTATCACTCCTGAGATTTACACGGACAATCCAAATGGTGTCTTTTAAAGTCATTTCATCAGGGGTCCTCCTTCCTCCATCATAATTCTCAGAGGTGAATGCTCTTGCTTGTAGTTCACTGCAGACTTGTTGGCATTACCTGTTCTTACCGTTATTGTGCAGTTGCAATATTGCTGACTGTGACCCTTACACTTCCCGTAGACAGTCGGAGCACTGGAGATGGGCAAATCAAAGTTTTATAAAATAATAAAGTCAGGCAGCATCAAATAAACAGCCTGTCTCCACAGCAGAAGGGCAGTTTATTTTAGTGGTTTTCAGAGACGAAAGTGGGTTTTAGCGACAGACTGTACTTGTAATACAAGGAGGTAGAAAGAAAGTAACAGAAAACCAAAGAATACCCTGTTCCAAAGATGTTTCAAGGATAAAGAACCAGTAAGTGCAAATGTTATTCTACCACACATAAACAGAGGGTAAGGAGAACAGGCATATCTCATGGCTATTTTGCATTAGTGTGTTGTTGTTCTTTTTCCAGCCCAATAGTCAGTAAAATGTGTGTGGAAAGATTCAGTGTCTTTCACTGTATTCTCCTCTAATAAGCCCCATTTCAGTTATACAGGAAAGAACAGGTAGAAAAATTCAAACATCTCTTTTTAACTTGAGAGTAACTAAATTAGGTAAAATAAAAAGGTTCCAGTGTAGCCAAGTCTAAATCATATTACAGCTTTTAAATTATTATTTTTAACATCCTAAAACCTTTACAAACCTTCTGCATGTGTGTTCAGCTGTCTTGCTAACTGTCAACCTCAATTACTGCATTATTGAGAAAGTGCTTTAGCAGCAGGGTGTAGTGTTCTATACTAAATACAGGCCCTCAGCTGAGGTTACTTTATGTGTGTAGTGTATAGCATGCCTATTTTGATGGCACAAGAGAATTCCTGGGAGTTTTATTCCTTGCAAGATTATCTACTAAAAGAGGGACAGCAATAACAATTATATAGTTGTACATGATGGGTTATACATATGATTATGCGTTACTTGAGTCCTCCAAGTGCAGCTGAAACGTAAAAATGCAGGAGCAGAGTTAGCAGAAAGCAGTTCATACTATTATGGGTTTGGACTGTTAATATAGAGTTGAGCATACTATAAATCTACCCCAATTTCCTGTCTGCCTAATTGAAGAATGGCCTACAAATCTCTGATTGCTGTAAGTACCAACAAGGGAAATCATTATTTAGAATATAAACAGGGAAAACATATCTAGAAAAAATGCAGAAATGTCAAATATAGGCCACATATATGAAACTGTTTCCTGATCTTGAGAATCCTTTAGAATGTTTTTTTCTGAAGAAAGCAGTAGGAAATCTTGTTGTAGAACTATTAAAATGTAAAAGGACAACATATGGGAAACAATGTCTAAGACATATTCCGGCACTGTGAACGAGAAAAATAAATGGGTCTGAGTGCAGTTTTTTTGCCACTGATTTATTTTTCCCATATCCGTGTTCCACAACGTCTAAAGAAAAGCAACACAATTGTCACTAACTGAGAAAGTTATAGAAGTGGAAGCTACCGTATACAGGGCCTATTCCAGGCATAGTCTATGGTCTGTGGCACTAAGTAATTCAGCTAATCAGTAAAGGAAATCAGTCTTTCCTTGTAAAAATGTGAGATCTTTGGATTAATTCCAATGCAAGATACAAATTTTACAATTCAAAAAAAATTACAGAAGTAACCAGTGGTTGGTAGAGATGGTACCTGGAGATCATTTCCACCACACTCTCATTATTTTCAAACAATTATCATTTAATCCTCCTGTTCCACCTCAGTGTGGGGGTTTCTGTCAAGTAGATTAGAGTGAGGCTTCCTGGAATTTTTAAAGGATGTTTTAAAAAGGTGCTCAAAAGTGACGTTGTTTGTGTGCTCATTCCCATAGCTTAGAGATGACAGATTTGGATTGCTCCCTTATGCCTGCTATGCCAATAAAATACAATAAATCTGGATATAAAAACAAGGAAAGAGATTTGGGGTGTCAGAAGCTGAAGAATGTCCTTTAGTTTCAGTTATATTATTTTGCAAGAGAGATTATTTAAAAAAAAAAAAAAGTGAAAAAGATGGGTTCTTACATTTTAAAATGCCCTTTCTCTGAAGAAGGTGGATATTTAAATATTCATGAGAATCTTTTATCTACAGCTCTGTGTTCTTGTTCAGCCTTGTCACTGGTCAGAAAAGGTCAAAAATTTGTGGTCAAAAATTCAGCTACACATTGTCTACATCTGACATTAGTTGCTATAGCAAAGGGTAATTTTTTGTTTCTGCTGTGTGAATGATGTTGAAAGATTCTAGGGGCAAGATTGGCAAGAAAGAATACTTTTTTCCCAGTATCCTATAGACAGCTAGAGATACAGCTGATTCACCAATAAAAGCAGAATATTAAGAGTTCAGTGCTCCTCTTTAGATTTACCTATTAGGCATTATTTAAATCATGAAGAAAATTCCTCAGAGATTACAAGAAAGGGAAGTTCCTGTTTTCTTTTGGATTTAATTATCTCTATTATCCACACAAAAAATTTGTTGTTACGTGAGGTTTTTGACACAGTGAGGGGTCAGATCTGTAAGAATTGGCATAGCTCACATCTACAAGATCAGCTGTTGTCAAGACAAAAGAACAAACAATTATCAAATATATCTTTTAAGACAAATAATATAAGAATATATAATAGACTACATAGAATGATATGCATAAATTATAATATGTATTCATACATAATTCTATAAAATATAATGTTGTATATGCATTTAATATTATTAAATATTAACTAACAAGAATTATGTGTTCTAACTCCCTTCATATAGATACTACTCAAAGAAGGTGATTGTAATGTGTCTCCCTGGGGTCCATATGTAACATGATATAAACAGTTGTGTACCAGAGCTTTTGGAAAAGCAGCTCCCCTGCCCATCAATGTAGCCTGCAGGAATCTTTGGGTTTCAGGCATATTATGTGTCACACATTGCAAGCCAGAGAGTGTTCTTGACTGGTGGTGCTGCACAAGGCCAGGCTGGCGCTGTGCTGGTCAGTTTGTCAGACAAGATAGAATTGGTGGAATGTTTTGGGGAGAAAGGCACTGTAAAACACACTCAAGTTTAGGGACTGGCTCTTTCCAAGAGATGGGACACCTCAACATTATGCAGTCACACTGAAACCATTCTGAACTCAACTACCATAAAGACAAAAGCATATATTTGCTAAACCGAAATAGGTTAAAGAGCAAACAAAGCATCTAAAGACATAGGCATCCCAAAAGGAAACAAACAAGTCTGTTTCAATTAGCATTTAGATTAGGTTTAAAATTTTCTTTTACCCTCTGTGGCTCAAGTCTTAGGCCAGAGTATAGCTCCTAACTGACAATCTTGGTTTCACAAGGTTCTTACAGCCTCATATGAAACACTAGTGATACATTTTTTTGTATACCATAGGCCTCTCTTTGGGATTTGCTCAAATTCAGGACTTTTTGCTCTTCCCTACTGAGGTATTTCTTAGGGTATGATTTCAGGTTATGCTGAATCTGATCTAACTGGTGTCTGTGATAAAAAAGATAGGGCTTTCCTCTTTTCTCTGACCCGGGGCAATGGGTTTCTGCCCCTCCCTCACATTGGACTCAGTATTTGTGCAGTCACAAGAGGGGCTGGCTCAACTAGCTTCTCTCAAAAAACCACTGCATTATCTTTCCACAAGATCTCCAACTCACCAGTTCATCATGCGACCGCATAATCTCTAGGTCTGACCAAAGCAGTAGGCAAAACTGTGTACCTGGAGTGGAGGCGGTATTTGATGATTATGTGAAACATAACATGAAACTGCACCTTTATTCCTTAAGTCAATCTGAAAGGAGTTATGACCTGATTGCCACTCAGCCTGCAGCTTGGAAAATGCCTGTATTGCTGGTCATAACCCTATTAAGGCTCTAGATACCTAGATAAACTAAAGTACAAGCTTACTGATCCCTAAAAAAGGCAATATTTCTCTTTCTTTTATTCTTTGCTCATCCAGCTCTCCCGTGTTCCCAATGCGTGCTCCCAAGGCTTGCCAGAGCCAGTGTAAAGTATTCACCAGACCCTTCTGTAAGATGGTTCAACTCACAGGCTGGCCAAGCTGAACCTGTAAAAAATGGTTTTTCATTTGCATTACCAAGTTGAGTTGCGTCAGAGAAGAGTCTTAAAAGCATCAAAGGTTTCACTGGAATGAAGGAGAGAAAGAACTCACAGAGGCAGATGCTGCTTTTATCTGAAAGTTGTTGGGTATTGACTTCTCGACACTAGTTACTGCCTTCTGATGTTTGAATCACAAGAGGTGCTTTAAAATGGAATAACAGAAACATCTAAACAAACTGCCTCACGGTTTCCGAAACATTTGTCATCATGACCAAAATGGCTCTTGAAATTCAACCTCAGTTCACATATGGTTTCATCTGCCCCGGAACTGTAATTTGGGGCTAAAAAAAAAACCACAAAAAACCCATAAAAAACCCCAAACACATTTTCTGTAAGAAATTAAAAATTTGCTCTCCTTTTCTCCCAGAGCTCCACACTACGTATTTTACACAATTTGTGCAAAGAATTTCTCTAGAAGTGCATCTTCACATCTGTGGCAGGTTATATGCAGGATTCCCAGCATGACAGTGGACACTCCCTGCCTTTGGAAAGCTTTGTGCTTGATAGCTCAAGAGGATAGAATTAATATTGCCCTTGACTGGTAATTTTATCATGGATTATCTTGGTTTTATTTTGCATACATTGTAATGTCAGCTAGTTTAACTTTACTAAAAGACTGACTGCATGAATGTCAGATGTGCAAACAAAAAGAAGGACCATATCAGTTCAATAGATTGCACTTGTCTAAATTCAGTAGTGGATCTAGGAATCTAGGAGTTGGCTAGTGTACAGTATAAAGTACAGAGCACAGGGCAAGCGGATAAGCAAGTCAACTAAAGTGCATAGAAAGTGCAAAACCACTCCTTTGTTCCTCTTTTAAAGAATACTGCCTAATTTGACTCATATAAATTAAAAACATCACTGGATATCCAACAGTGTCTGTAAAACTTTGCAGGTGGTTGAAATGCTTTTGCTCACTAAAGCAAGTTGCTTTCTAAATTTAAATACAAACGTGTGGCTTGGTAGAAAGCTTTAACATTTTGGCAGTTCTTTAGCTTTTCAGAGTCCTGCAAAAACATTAACACAGGAGTGTTGACTCCTGTGAAGCAGGCAAATATTATTATCCTCCTTTTGTACATGGGCAACTTGTGAGACAGAGGCTGCGGCTTGCCCAGAACCGAGACCACACAGCAAGCTGGTGGAAGAGCCAGCACTAGGATTCAAGCATTCCTGGATCCCAGCCTAGTGCACAATCCACTAGACAGCCTGTCTGCAGCCCTTTGCTATTGCTGCATGAAGCTACTCAGGTTTTGCCTTATGAATATCTGACTGAAAAAATTATGCTTTTTGCAAGTGTTTATGGGATTGCTCCAGGGCAAAGCTTCACTATTGCTGTCGGAAAATACAGATTAGTCTAGCAAAAATGAGGGGGGGAAGGAGGGCAACATTCTGGAATAAAATTATAAACCAACTGTCTTTCAACCAGACATTAAGCAAATAATATAGAATAACAGTTCCAGTCAAAACTGTTCTTCAGTTTTACTGCCTCCAGAAGAAACTGCGAGGAGGTTATTTTATTGTTGTCACCTGTAAGGATAAATTTTCACGTTTCACTACAAAATCATGAAATCACATGGTGTCAGCTCACACAAAAGTTCAGTTAAGGAAATGGAGGTACTAAAGAATTGTTTGCAATTGATAAAAAGCTTTGAGGCTGCCTCTGCAAAATGTAGCTGCAGCCTGAGGAACAGGGACAAACCAGACCTCCATGTGGGAGGGAAGGAACTGCACAGCTGCTTTACAGCAACACTGCCATGTGACTAGAAGGCACCTATACCCGTGCTGTAGGTACAGCAATAAAAAACATTTGGACCTCCTTATCTTGCCTAGTAAATTCATATCTGTGTTTAGCAGAAATGCTACAGGCACAGAAACATTACAGAAGAAGGAAGAAATGCATTGATGGGGAAAGTCTGGCAAAAGTAACTTTTGAAAGTGGAATTTGGCTACCAGAGCATGAAGGAGTGCTTCAATGAAGGACCGGCTGGAGCTTCAGTTATAGGAGCAGGTTCTTGCTTCATGCTGGTGGGCTATCCAGGACACTCTAACAACTATGTTAGGGCATGATTTTTGCAGCAGCTCAGAAGACAATGCTACTTTATGAATATTTATTCTACTGCCACTTTTCAGCTTTACAATACTAGTTCCCTATAATCCAGTTCTGTCAGATCCTGAGAAAATAATGCCAGGTATCATAGCAAATCCTATACCTGATAAATGGCCAACTTCATGCGATGTGTTAGCCCAGTTTTGAGAGACCTGCCTTTGAAATAAGAACCATTGCTTGCTGCAGTCTTGGTCTCACAGGTGTCTACTGCCAGGGCCAGCCCAGGAAACCAAGTATATGTGGGAAGGCTGCTTGGGACATGAGGAGCGGATAAACAGCATCCAGGGTGAAGAAAAGCATGATTCTTCATTGAGCTAGGGAAAAAAGTAAGACCCTCCATGCAGCCTGTAACTCTTTTTGGAGCATTTCCCTGGACAGATGTAGAGGGATAGCATTCCTTCCAACTCTCCTTCAAAAAGGTTTAATAAACAGTGCTTCATTATGTTGGCATTCTACCTCCAGATGATACAGATAGTGCTGTATAGCCTGCAGTGTGATATTAAACACCTAGATCTGAATTCCTGCCTCAGTAATATGCTGTAAACTCTGCTGAACTCGCTCGTCTCTTTTCATCTGAGTCTGTCCTCCTTTTTTTCATTTCTGTTGCATCTTATTTTCTAACAGACTACATTGGCTCTTACGCTACACTGTGGTTACATCTACACAAGAAAATTACGTAGAGCCAGGACATTGGTCTGTGACTATCCATACTGTATAACTGTTGGCATGTTCTCTCACACATTTTTAACCTCTGAGCACTATCCCAGTCACTTCCAGGCATGGTTTGGGGGATCACACAGGTCAGGATGCTTTCCAAAAGGCAGTAGGAGCTAGGAGGGGAGAGGGGACACATTTAGCTGTAGGCATGCCAGCCATGGCACTCACACTTGGGGACAGACAACAAGCTCTGGCCTGTTTCATTTTTTAATATAAGTAATGTGCATGACTGACATTTTTCTTACATTCTTTGTCCTTTCACTGGTCTCAAAGAAGAAAAGCAGACCTCAGCAAAGCCTTTGTTTCAGTAGGGTTTTTTGTATGTTTGTGTCCAGGGTTATTTGGGATTTTTATTGTTTGGTTTTAATATAAAGCATTTGCTGCTGATATGCTTTTATAAGTTAGAGGACTCAAAGATTTAGGCTTTGCAAAACAGAAGGTAATGCACCCTGTGATGGTCCTAAGTCCCTGCAGGAGTTCATTTCAGAGCTTTGGGCCAGTCCTGAGAAAGCTACAGTTCCTGCATAATTTAGCATTATGCTTTGGTAGAGAGATCTCCTGTCCTTGATCAATGAAAACATTGTACCTTTCTCATTTTACTTGACCAATAAAGATGCTGTTGAAGATGTTGTAACCTTCTCAACGGGTTACAAAATCCTTTAAATAACTTGTGTCTTCAAGGACATGAAGAACCTTGAGGATCAGGGCTGAAATGCTGTACACCTTAGGAATGACTGGTCTTTTCATTTAATATCTAAAAATGTACTCAAAGGAATATTAGTCAAATCTTGGATTAACTCTGCTGATACTGAGTCAGAGAAAGATCAGGAAGCTTTTGTAAAATTCATACAAATTGATTTAAAATATCACATGTGGGGATAATGATTCCTTCAGAAGTAAGGAGAGGCAGGGTGGCTGAACCTGGAGTCAACCTGGATGTTGACAGTCTAATGTAACAAGGGAGTGAGGCACTGAGCAGCCATGTTTGTTGTGGTCATATAGATGTGGTTTTCTGAGAGCAGTAGCCAGCATCCATGGACTTGTGTGCTGTCTGGTTACCAAGAAAAAGAAATAAATGTATAAGCATTACAGACATCAGGTTTCTCCCTTTTAGTGAAGTCAGTGATTTAGATAAAAAATACTCCACATCTCTGAACCAGCATATCCCTGTTCTCCAATGGGCTGTGAATATTTGATTTTTATGCGTTTCCAATTGACATGAATAGTGGTGAGAGACAAAGAAAGGAAACTCAAATCATCCGTTGTTCCTTTTCCAGCATGGCCATGCTTTGACTGGGGGCTCAGACTGTATTTATGAATCCTATTTGAAAACACTCTGCTGCAAAAAGATAGATTTCACCAAATGCCACATTCAAACAAAGGTCTCTCTGACAATTTATCTAGTAAAGGGGCAATGGCATTTTCAGGCATAAACAACACTCAGAAGCATTTAAGAAAGCAATTTTTTTAAAGCCATACATACACTGCTGACTTTTCAGAAAGGTTAGAACTTTATGAGATTCAGAATCAAAAACTGATGTGACCTACATAAAAGAATCACTCTGATTTCTTAATTAAACCAAGCTGTAACTGCACACTCGGTTAACAGTCGCCAAAGAAATTATGCAATAAATCTTCTGACTGTCCTCCAAGAATGTGGGGAGGAAGGCAGTGATGAAGAGGATGGTGGTGAGGAAGAACAAGATGGGAATGTTCCATGTTACCCTCTTTAATGTCCCCTTGCAGAGGGTCTGAGGCTTCCAGCACACAAGCCAAACAACTGAAATGATCACATCTGTAGCACTAGGTTGGGGAAAGAGCCCAAATGTTTTAACAGCTGCTTTTTTTCTTTTTCTTTTTTTTTTTTCCTTTACCTAGTTTGTTTCAGGATCTGATTTCTTTCTGAAGGGGTGGGTTTAGTGCCTGCCAGAAGCCCAGCAGGGAATGTTTACTCTGAGACACACAGAGATATTTTCCTTTCTTCTCAAGTGATTGTTTTGGTTTTTTTTTTAAGGAGGGAGGGTGGGGAATTCTCTCAAGAAAGGTTCTCTTAAAACAAACACACCTTACGAAAATGTGCTAATTTGAAGGTTCTTTTTCTGTCTTATGATAAATCTATATGAAAAATAAATCAAGGAAAACCACATCACACGTTACTGCTGCATAGCTGTCTTCTGTGTCTGCTGGACCAGCCTTTGCAAAATGCTTGTCATTTGCAGTGTCTCAGGCAAGGACTTTAACTGCACTGTGGATTTCCTGTGATTTCAGCCTTTGCTTGCTCTCCACCAGAATGGCTGTATCACTGCCAGCCTCTAGCAGAGCCAGACAAAGCTTCTCTGAGCTGTAATTTGCACCAGTACAGCTTAATCCAGTTCCATGCAGATTTCTATTATTAAAACTGGTTTATTCAATATACACCAGATGCAGCTGCCCTTATGGTGAATTTACTGAATGGACAAACTCTCCCATACCAAAGTCTGAAATACTGAGTGTGGTTCATCAGAGATAATAAGCAATGCCAAAGACCCTGACAACATTTCTATCTTCTCCTCATCCCATGAACAGAGCTTCACTCTTATATTTGAGAGATTTCAAACCAGTGGATATACACACAACATACAGGGAGCAAATATGTTCAAGTCATTAATGAACAGTGTGACAAGAACAATATCCTTCATTCCTTCCCCCAGCCTCCACACATGCCCACTGTTCACACCCACATGAGAGAACCAAAACACATTTTAAAGACAAAAGTAAGATTGTCAGCTTAATGCAGCTACCCAAGATGGCATGCTAGGAGTAAAACAAACAACAAAAAACACCCAACAACAAGGAAACCTGGCTGACGGTAAGATTTATTAGTCGGGTGGTGATTCCAGTGTAATTTTGTCTTGTTGCTTTGAGACAGCAGAGCTACATGTTCATGTGTGGTCCCAGCATTCAGGGTGTGGTCAGATCCTGAGCTCTGGGAAGGGGTTTTGGAACAGTGCTGCTAATTTTGTTAAGCAGTCAGTGTTTCATCCCACAAGAAATATTATGAATTCCTGGTATTTACTGCTCTCAGTATCTGCCAGTCCTCACTGCAGTCATCATTACAGAACACTTATGTTTGCAATGCCCTACTTGTCAGGGATGAAGTCAGATCTTTTCCTGGTTTACTGAATGATAGGTCTCTGATGACAAGATTTTCCCCCGTCTGTCTACAGTTGGGAGTATGGAGAAAAATCTCTTCTCTTTATTCCCTGGTGGTACTTCAAGTCTAAACTATTTTTAGAAAATGTATTTTGGTTTAGTCATCTGCTTACAGAGACCCATTTGCTTGACTTTACTCTATGGAATTTGAGAAATGGCAATCCAAGTAAACTCATGACTTGCTTCTTGGAGGTTCCTACCAAAAGGGCAGAGGGAACAAAAGGGACACCAGTTATTTGACAACTGCACCAACTTCTTCACTTCCACATGCTCTACAAAGTGTTGGCTTTGATCTAAAAGCTCTTAGATGTTGCCAGCCAGGATTTCGGAGAGGTGTCCATTCGTCCTGTGAACATAGTAGACTCTAATCACCTATGGTGTTAGTCTAGCCTTCACTTCCCCAGGTGCTCTGTAACAGACCCAGTTTGCTGCTTGTAGGCTGAGTCAGTGTAGCCAGACTTAAATCCATGCTGCTGACAGGAAGGGCAGTCTTGTCCCTGTTGTTACCTCTGCTGACCCCTTCCTGTCTTCCTTCTACCTGAATTGTGACTGGGAAACTGCGTAACTATTAAGACGACTCTCATCTGAAAACTGAGCCTAGCAATTCCTAGTGTGCACATATAGGAGGAGGTGGGACTGCTTTTTTGGATGGCAACGTTGACTGGAGTTAGAATCATAGAATCATGTAAGTTGTAAGGGACCTCAGGAGGTCCTACAGTATCAACCCCTGAGCAGTGCCAGTTGTAACCAGTGCCACTTTGACTTTAAACTATTGGCAGCTACCCTTTGAGCCCAAAAAACATAGTCAGCTTTTCATTCACCTTGTAATCCACCCATCTAGGCCATATTTCCCTAATTTGGCTACAAAGATACTATGTCAGACCTTGTCACAAACTTGGCTAATGCCAAGGTAAATGCTAACGTTAAGTAAGTCACAGAACAGCACCTTTAAACTGTAGATTAACAAATGCTTCAAGTTAATATAAACTAGCAGTGGTACTGAAAGTTGTTGCTCCCCCTCGCACCACCACCTGGCCAGCATAAATCCGTGTGGTGAGAATGAAATCAGGGAAACTGCTCTGGCTGGCAATGAATAGAAGACTAAATCTCTACCCTTTGCTGATTTGATTCCTTGTGAAGCTGCAGAAATGCTTGTGCTAGAAAAAAAGATGGAAAGGTACAGAGCAGAGAAGAGAGGGGCTAAGAACTTAATGGAGGTGAAACTGCTTCTACACATGGCAGTATTAGTGCAAGCTGAATTAAAATGTCTGTCCAGGTGTAGACTTAAGTATGGTGTCAGGGTCACAGTTTTCAGTTACTTGTTGTTTGCTCTGAGTAATAGTGATAGCTTTGTTACACATGTTTATATTTCTAAATTGTGTGCCCTAGTTTACCAATAGGGGACATCAAATTAATCAAAGGCGTAAGAAAATCAGGTAATCTCAGTGACACTGTTGCAGTCAGTTATGCTCATCTTGCACCAGTAGTAGTGACCAAAGAGCCAAAAACAATGCATGTCCTGAAAGCCTTTTTAGGCAATCTGCAAAGTGGCTTTTTATGTCAGACGTCACCAATTGGCTCCTTGCCAACTTTGCAGGAGCTATCAGGTCCTTTCCACCTGACAGAGGCCAGCATGAGTACTGGGTACTTGGGATACCTTCTCAGTTGTTGGTCAGCCAAAGCCTGCATGAGGCGAGTGCAGGTGGGGTCCCACCAGAGACTGTCTGGAGTACCCTCTGCTTAGGATATTTAGTCTCCAGTTCTCCTCCAGCCCTTTGTATGGGAGTTAAAACAGACAAGGGCATGGTTTGACTCAGGCTATCTTCTCTTTCAAGGACAGTGAGACAGACAACACACAGCTTAATATATAGACCTTGACCTACGGACAGCTGAGAAGAAATGGGAATGGGGAGATCCCCTCTTGACCCAGGGTAAAGGGTCCCAGAAGCCCAGAAAAGCAGAGGAAATTCTGTTCAGCGTGGTGTTAATGGCTTCTCCCATCTTCCCTGAACAGAGCCCAAAAAAAAATGTTCCCCTTCCCAGCCTTCTCACACAGTCTGAAATCTGAGCCAGTGAAGTGGTCTCTAAAGACAGACCTCCAGAAGCTCTGGACCTTCACCCCACTCTTAGGATTACACCCACCTTGACTTCCTCAGCTGTCCCGAGTACCATACCTGCAGGCAAAGCAATGTGGCACTATGAGGGCCAGCTGTTCCCTCAGGGCCAGGAAGCCAGGGGCTGTGGGCAACCCTGGCACCAGCTGCGCCCTCACCCATGGTTTCGTCCATCAGGGCCTGACCACAGCAGGCAGAGACAGGAACTGCTAATGGGGTACATCGACAGCCCCAGGTGGGTCCAGCCAGGAAGTCCGGCCAGGAGATGGAGACAGGGCAGGAGACAAGCATCCCTCCGGGGGGGAGAGAGAGCAGATGCCTATCTACCTGCCACAAGTGCTGAGGTCCATCTGGGAGGCAGGGCTGGCGATGGGCACAAGAAACAGGGATTCCCCGGGTGGCTGGTCAACACCAGACAGGCCCGTGGGTGCTCTCAGCCCCCTCCCCAACACAAAGGGAGAAAGAGCTTTAAAATAAACCTCAGAGTCAGAGCAGGTAAAGGACATGCTGGAGTTTGGAAATAGCTCGGAGTTGTAATGAAAGCAGTGTCAGTGGAACTGCAATTGATCAAGAAGCAATTAAATACATCCCTAATGAGAATATTATATGAAAACAACACCTAATGCACATGGTTTGATGAGGAGATCTGAGTGATTTTATTATTTGTTCACTCTTATCTTCTCAAGGAAGTGGAGCTGTTGTTAGAAAGCAGCAAGAGCTAGGCTGTTCCCTAAGGAGAGGTGAGCTGGGAGCGGCAGGGGCTGCCCATGGGGGCAGCAGGGCAGGGCCCCACAGTCAGGGCTCGTCCCATCTCCCCAGCCAGGAGCAGAGCTGCTGGGGGGAACTGGGGCAGCCCCAGCCGTCGGGGATGGGGACAGGCTGAGCTCAGCAGGGCTGTGGGGAGCTGGAAACCAGGACTGCTGCAGCAGGGACTGACAGCTCTCGGGGTGGGGCCCTGGGCCATTGGCAGGGTGAGGGGAGGTGGTCATGACCAGTCAGGCCCGTGGGTGCCCCCAGGGCCCCAACAGCAGCTTCCCTTCCAGCAAGGTGCCCCCCACACCTGACAGACCTGGGCTCAGAAGGGCCCTGCGGCAGAGTGATTTAACTGCAGTGGGGCCCCTGTGGGCTGCTTCAGGGGACAGAGCCAAAGCAGGGACAGCAACCTGGAAAGGGATATGGCATGGGAGACTCAGGGTTGAGTGGGGAGGTTCAGGCCACCATTGTCAAACTCCAGAGGGGAGAAGGGGGTCCAGGCTCCCTTTCATAAGCCCTAGAGTCTGGGTTGGCTAGGCAGGAGAGGAACCCATTTAGGAGCCTGGGACAGGTAAAGGGTCAGCACTGTGGGGAGATGAAAGCCCAGGGAAAGACTAGGCCCTCAGGAAGGTTTGTAGTGGCAAGGGCATGCGTGGCTGGAAAACAGGCTCCACGGTGCTCAGCTCAGGGAGGCCTGAGGTAACTTGTTAGGAAGCAGCGAGAGCAAGGCTGGTCCCTAATGGTGGCAATTACAGAGCCACAGGGGACCCCCAGGCCAGTGTACACACCAGCCAGGACACATCCCACAGTTCCTGAATGAGGAAACAGGACAGAACAAGGCACACTGGCCAGGTCCAACCAGCAGTCCCAATCATAAAGCAATATCACACTGATGAGGCAGGTCTCAGGTCAAGCTAGGAAGCCAATTTGTAGACTTGTAGGTCAGTGTTAGGATCAAGTCCAGGCCAGACAGAGCCATAGCAACAAGGCAGGGCCCAAGGCAAGCCAGGAACTCAGTCCATGTGCTGAGATACAGATCAGCTAGACCTTACAATTTAACACTCACCCAGAATGGCTTAAGCTAGTGGTGAAAGCCTTGGGCTGAGCTTAAATAGAGCTCCTGGGTTCATAGGTGTGGGTGCAGGCTCCAGGTGAGGCTGATCAGGGCCATTAAGACTAATTAGTGCCCTCAGGGCACTGACAAATGTATGCATGGAAGTGCAAGTGAAACGGAGAATCATTGGTCATCACATTGTTACTAACTTCATCCTTTATATACTTTAGGAATTAAAGCAGTAAAATCCTGTTTATCTTGTGGTAAAATTATTGTAAATCAGCTGCAAATCATTCTAATGTTTATACATTTTTTCCAGACAGCAGTGTCCTCAATGAGTGTCATTTTCTGCTAGTCTGAACAAAATATACTGATTTTTGCTGATTTGTACATTCATGTCTGGTTTTCTTCCATGACCTTATTGTCCACAGCAATATCTCTACCTAAACTGTGGGAACCAGAAATAAGGGTGAAATACACTCATAGGTTGAAAAAACCATAAAACCATGGGTTTGTCTTAGTATAAATCAAGGTGTCATATCAAACAGATATGATATATGTGACATACACCATCATCTAGACATCAGCATTCCATGTAAATGGTGGTTTAATTGAAATCTCCTTCCACATAACACAGACAAAACAGGAAGAAAACAAAGCAAGAAAGTAAACACCTATATTTTCCAAATGAGGATTCCTTCAGGGCAGAGGAAGAACTTCTTTATCTTGAGGTCATATCTTTTTCAACCTATGTTGAAAAAAGCTTTCTGTATAGATGGGACACAAGTATGAATCACTCCCACTTATAGAGGAAGAATGCATTTGGATTCAGCAGACTTCAAGGTTAGAAATATACTGTAGAGTTTATTGTAATTCAGAGGAAGAGCTCACTTTCACATCTTAAGTGAAGGTAATTATATTTTACTTACCAGTCTGACTCAGCGATAAACGTGTCAGTAATAAAATTGGACTTCAATCAAAGAACAGCAAACAGGAACAGGTGATCTCACGGCCTATGCCTCAACTACAAGACCTAAGATGGGAGACCTGGGAAGGCTTCTTTACTCTCAGGTCCAGTGAAACGCACATGATCTGTGTCAGGGAAAGACCTGCATGTGCACTGTCTTTTCCTTCTGCTTTGCCAGAAAAGGAAAACTAAGTGCATGGATGGGAAATTAATCATGTCAAACCTTAGCCTTGTCTGAAGCCTGATTGTGGAGTGGAATCTGATATAGATTAGCATGCAGGATTAGTGCAGTGGTAGTGACTAGCCCATATTTCTGCACCTATGTATTGCTTTCCTTCAAAAATTCTAGAAATAGCTTTAATTTTTTTTATTATTCTTTAGAAAAAAGGGGAAAAAATCACAGAAAATGATTGATTTTTGCCAGCTATATTCTTAACAAGCCTTTCCCTCCTCAGTGATGCTGTGTGACTTCTTAAATTGAGTATTGAAAGGCAGTAGAGAACATCCCCTGTGTTACTCAGAAACGAACTGCTGTACTACCTACAGTGCAAATTCTGTCCAAATTCTCAAGTTGAGTTTTAAGGATATTCTCAAAGAGTAATTTTATTCTCAAATAAAATTAGTAAACACTTTCTTCATTAAGCAGGAGTTAGATCACATTCCGGTTGAAATAGAATAACTTCCACTGGAATGAATGGTGCAGGATTGGTGTAGACCAGAGAAGGAAATTACCTTGAATGCCATTAGCAGGACACGCTAAAGGTGTGCACCACCCTTCCCACTTAGATAAAGCCAACTCTTATAGTAAAGTACTTCGGAAACACTCTCAATTTCTTAATTTTATTTCATTGCTGTCTCATTCCTCTGATGAAGATAACGTGACAATTCACAGAGAATCACAGAATCACAGAATCACTAAGGCTGGAAAAGACCTTTAAGATTCAATGAAGGAACATCAGCAATAAAAATTAAGGTTATTTAATAGCTTAATAATGTTGTTCCGAATTTACCATGGGGTTTACATCCTAATGTCTTTCGGAAAGATAGCTACTTAACATGCAAGGACAGAAATAAGAAAACTCCCCTCCTTTACTCTGGTAGTAAAGTACATACTCCCGTGGCCTAAACGTAACAGTTCTATCTGAACATCTCCCAACATTTGAACTGATGTAATACTCACAGTGTCTCACTTTTGTGTCTAGATGCCAGGTGCCCACCAAAGCCGCTCCATCACTCCCCTTCCTCAGCTGGATAAAGGAGAGAAAATATAACAAAGGGTTGAGATAAGGTCGGGGAGATCCCTCACCATTACCATCACAGGCAAAACAGACTCGACTTCTGGAAATTAGTTTAATTTATTACCAATCAAAATCAGAGTAGGATAATAAGAAATAAAACCAAATCTTAAAACCACCTTTCCCCCTGCCCCTCCCTTCTTCCTGGGGTTACCTTCACTCCCAATTTTCTCTACCTCCTCCCCCTGAGCGGCACAGGGGGACGGGGAAAGGGGTTGCAGCCAGTTCATCACAAGTTGTTTCTGCTGCTCCTTCCTCCTCACACTCTTCCCCTGCTCCATCATGGGGTCCTTCCCACAGGCTGCAGTTCTTCAGGAACTGCTCCAGCATGGGTCCTTTCCATGGGGTGCAGTCCTTCAGGAACAGACTGCTCCAGCATGGGTCCCCCACGGGGTCACAAGTCCTGCCAGCAAACCTGTCCAGTGTGGGCTCCTCTCTCCATGGGCCCACAGGTCCCACCAGGAGCCTGCTCCAGCACCAGCTTCCCATGGGGTCACAGCCTCCTTCAGGCATCCATCTGCTCCGGCGTAGGATCCTCCATGGGCTGCAGGTGGATATCTGCTCCACTGTGGACGTCCACGGACGGCGGGGGGCCAGCCTGCCTCACCATGGTCATCACCACGGGCTGCAGGGGAATCTCTGCTCCGGCACCTGGAGCACCTCCTCCCCCTCCTTCTTCACCGACCTTGGTGTCTGCGGAGTTGTTTCTCTCACATATTCTCACTCCTCCCTTCTCCGGCTGCCGTTGTGCAGTTGTTTTTCCCCCTTCTTAAATACGTTATCCCAGAGGCGCTACCACCGTCACTGATGGGCTCGACCTTGGCCAGTGGTGGGTCTGCCTTGGAGCCGGCTGGCGTTGGCTCTGTTGGGCATAGGCGAAGCTTCTAGCAGCTTCTCACAGAAGCAACCCCTGTAGCCCTCCCCCTACCAAAACCTTGCCATGCAAACCCAATAGAAGACTTTATGCAAGAGAGAAGCTCTCCTTTATTTCTAATGGCAGAGTTATTCAAAAAGAAAAAAAGAAAAAAGGACACAAAGAAAATTAAAAAAAAGAAAAAAGAAAGATAAACATTCCCCCCCCAAAAGGCAGTTTTATCACTGCTGTTGCTGTGAATTTTATCACTACCACTTATACAAATTTGAGTGTGACATATACCATAGTGACAACTATGAAATCCTGAGATGGACAGAGATTTGTTACAATATATTTCTAGCTTAGTGATCTTTTGGGATACTATTTAATCATGTATGAATCTCTTTTATGGTTATTACAATTCTCTGAAATGTCTAAATAGCATTCTAATTTCATGCTAAAATGTTCACATGATGCAGTGTAAACCTACCATCTTTCATGTTTTTACTATAAATATATATTCTTTGACTACTAGAACTTCAGGAACTCTTCTTGTGATTGTGAATGTTAAAAGTTGGACTGACTGTAAATAGTTCATTTTCATAAACACCTTAACAACACAGAAGCACAGGTTCCACTAATATCAAAAAGACGTGTGCTCCTAGCCATCATAAATGCTAGGGAAGATGATAGCCAGCAGTTTAGCATAGCTCTACACAAGATTCTGTAATGTCTTTTTCAGTGTAATTTATAACCTCTTTGAACATAATTTTAAGGAGAAAAAAGAGAACTAAATTAATTTTGGAAGATTAAAAAGCAAAATGTTTTATTAGATGGCTGAAAAATATATTGGTAGATAATTGGTTAGGTGTAAATTATACAGTCTTAATGTACTTCCTTCCTAGTAAAAAAAATTAAAAAAAGCTTGGTGTCTGCAAGCCTGATCCTACTATTAGTCTACAGAGTTTGTGCACTTCAGTCAGCTCTGTGCAGGCACAGGAACTTCATCTAACATGTTTGTCAGTTTAAGGTATATAGTGTAGTAGTCATTAAATCACGATGTCATTACTGTAACTTACCAAAGAACAAAACTATATAGTAATTCTGGTTTTGAGAAAGGAAAGAACTCCACTACTGTCACATTAACAGATACATTCTTCATTCTCCCCTATTGATAAAGACCATATATATTCACAACAGCTGCCACTTGTAATCAAGCTGAATAACTTCAAACCATTCAACTTGTAAGAAAATGCCTTTTTAAAATTGCTGCATCTTTAATAAAATACTGAAAACTATTAAAATGTCACTGAGAAGTAGGAGCCTTTTTTCTTATATTCTTTTTATTCAAACTAAGTGTGATCATCTTGTAATAAAGGAAGGTTTGTAATATTAAAAAGTTCAATCATTTTATTTATTCTTATTTACAAGTGTTACTGTGAAGAAAAGCCACACTGGTAATAGATATCTAAAAGCCTGTCTTATACCAGGGAGAATCTGGTCTTAGCATTGTCTCCTATAACTGTGTACCCCAGGATCTTGAGTGCGTGTGCACGCGCGCGCACACACACACACATGGGACTTTCAATCCCACAAATATCAAAGCATGCAAAATGGCCATAACTGATGTACAACTAAGATCAGTCAGTCTGAAAAAAAATCAAACACAGATAATCAGGATTATGTTCTTTCCTAATATATGCATGGTATAATTTTATCTCCCCCAGATACTAAATGAAGAGCTGTGTATGCAAGTGTGCAGATACACTGTCAGTGATCAGCTTTTAGGCCTCAGTTTTGATTACTTGAACAAATCTGAAGTCAGTTATATGCAGTTTTTATAGCTCATCATACTCAGTTTGCATCAAAAAGGAAAATTTGGGGCTAAAGTTGAATAAAGCAAAATGAAATTTCTGCACTGCCATAGCCACCCTAGTCATACTTGCACATACCAAAATCTGATTTCTGCAATGTAGAAGCTGGACCTTTGAGTGTTTTAACAGTTCGCAACAATGAAAATAGTATGTTTCACAATACATTGCTGTGGAAAGATACAATTTTATTATTTGAGTGTTCCTTCACAAAAACACAAAAAATGAGATCCTGCAGTAGTAAGCTACCAAATCTACATTCCTGAAAACAGTGCTTGTGAACAGTTTAATTATTTTGTTCTTTCTTAAATCTTCTTGCCAAGAATCTTTACTGGATTAAGTATTCAACACCAAGAGATTAAAGATGTATATCCCTGTAGCTACCACTGCAGATATCTCTGCATAATCACCAGGATTATCTTTCTAAGGAAGTAGATCAAAGCTTTATTTCCTTGTGGGTATCCGATAATAAAAGCTAAGGATAAACCAAACTCTCATCACTTTTGCATCTATCCCTCCACTATTAGATCAAGACTAAATAAGAACGTGAATAAAGATGCAGTCAATGTAGAAAGCTGCAGTACTCTACAACAGCTATAATAATAGGAACACAGCAGAGTAATAAAAAGGAACTAGAAGGATGGCGAGTTACATAAAATCTTTAAGGGTACATAAAGGAAGGCAATTAATAAACTGCAGAGCCTTTTGAATGTAACTGAATAAATATTCACAATCAAATACTACTTGTGTACAGATTGTGAAGCACATGTCCATGAACTACAAAATCCTGTACTTCATTATGATTTGTGCTTTGAAAGCAAGATTTTATAAAAACTATCCATACCTGATAGAGAACAAAGTGCTTATTCTAAGCAACAGCACCAGGGAGCTCCTTTGTTAAATGCACAAAAACCACATAATAATTCAAGTTGGGACTTTGCAAAAAGACCAGTGCATATTTGATTATTTCCCTGTACAGTTCTGGACAGTCATGGACCAATAAAAAGACCTGTATTTGTACATAAGATCATTAATTTCTGCAGTGATGTATGAAAACAGATACTTTGTCTAAGGGCCGAAAGCAAGGCATTCAGGGAAGACTGCTAAATTTTCCTCCTTCTTTTGCCTGGCTTATCTGAAAATAAGCCCTCAGTGACTTTGTGTTAAGTTAGAAGAAAGGCAGGACTATTACAAAAATGTGCATGGTACTTGCTTGTTTTTAAAAGTCTTAGCATAAATAAGGCAGTTGTAGTTCTTACTGCAGGGGGAAGTTTATGCACACTCTGCCTTGCTTGTGGCCAGTCATGAACTTGAAGCCTACAGGTGTTTGCTGTGCTTCTGCCGTCTTTAGTTATCCTGTGGTAAAAACATTCCTTTTTGTCAGCAAAACCACTGAAATTCAAGGCTTCTTGTGACTTTGACAAATCACTTAGTCACTGTGATCCTCGTTTTACCCGCAAATAGCTACTTCAGAGAAGTGTCGTGAAGCTCAATTAATGGTTACAAAGCATCCTGAGGTCCCTGAAGGACAATGCTGTAGAAAAATATTCTAGTATTCTCTTCCGCCAAAAAGGATCCATTTGAAATTCAGTATTTTTGGCAAACTACATGAACTATAACACATAAACTATAACACATTCATGTTGTGCAATTCCTGATGAAAATATTTTGTAACCTACAAATTGAGGACTAGTTTTGTTATTCTATCACTTTTTTTTTGCTTGTATTATCCTTTATCCTACAAGTCTGTGAACAGTACCAAACTACACAAATCTTTTTAAAGACTGTAACATTCTCCACTTGTGAACAAATACATGCACACACACATGCACGTGCACACACACACTCTTCCTCCTGTGTGTATTTAAAGATTTTTTCATAAGCTATGTAATAAAAATATCAAAAATGTTTATTTCATAGGAAGTAATTTCTTCTTATAAAATTGTGTAAAGAACTCTATAAAATCTGTGTCAATGTATGTTTAAAATTATGTACGGCTTTAAAGAACAGGCTAAATTCCCAAATCATTTTTTCCTACATTTGCTAGCATGTTAATCTAAATTTAATTAAAAGATAGTACCACTGAATGAGCAGAAACAATATATTGTTGCACTGGTGCTTTATTAGCACTTTGAATTTTAATATACGTGTTTCATTGATAGACTGGGTATAAAGATTGCTATTTGTTTAATACTCTTATTCCTTCAGCAAACCAAAACATTTTATTTTGTCTTTGACTCTAAAGACAGTCAATTTTAACACGCTTTTTATCCTCAATTCTGTCTTAGACAGAACTCATTTATTTAATAGACTTGTTTGTATAATTATTACTGTGCTAAATGTGCTTTTTCCCTTCTTGTTCTTCTGCCTCAATCCAGATGCTGATGTACAGCTTTTGTATACAGAACTATACAGTAAAAATGAACCTTTCAATTTTTCAGGCTTGCATCTGGTCCTCCCTGTCATGGAAGGGACAAGTTAGACATTCCCAGCACAGCACCATAGTATCTCTCTAGCTCTCCAGTGCTACATATGGGGTGCAGGGGGCCTCAGGACAGGACCGTGGGGGTGCACAGTGGCCAGGAGCATTCTTCTGTTCTCAGTTTTGTGCTGTGCCCTCCTCATGTGGCATGTGTGGGAAAGCATGGGATCTCAGAGGGCTCCGCTCAGGTGCAGAGTGCCCGTACGTGAGTAGTGTCTTCAGCACTAGCAATGCTGTAACCTTCTGTGTAGGGTTTCTTCCCTGGAGCCTTTGGTTGACGTCAGCACCTGAGGTGTCCTTGGAAGATGCTCAGATGAAGGAGTAAGGCCAAGGAGGATTTCCAGTCATTCAAGCAGCGTATATGTGCCAGATGTCACACATCCAGCACTCCTCCTTTCTGTCCTTGTAGGTTTATTGTCAGGGATGATTTTCTAACACATCACCATTTGCACAAGCGCACCTAGGAAAAAAAAAGTAATTTCTATTTTGAAAAGTGTTGCTAAAATACAATATTAAAGAAAGCAATGAGAAGGTGTCATGTACCAAATGCTGCATCTGAACCTGGGGACATGCATGCAGCAACATACAAAACTCAGAAAGAGAATTCAAGGTTGCAGTCAGGGCTTCCTTGTAAGCTACTGTGAGATACCTGGATGCCATTTTTGAATGAACATTTCATTAACTGCTACCTACTATACCTCGCCATCTTAATTGGACGCTCTATGTTAGTCTGGTGTTGGTGGTAGTAAGGTAAAAATCTCAGACTTCTCCAAACTGCATCTTTTCAAGGCTATAAAGTCAAGCTATAAAAGAGGCCCAGTTAAAATACTTCAAACTGAATATATCCAGAACATTTTATCTGTTTCTGTTCTGTAGAAAAATTGCCCTTCAGAAACACTATTCTATCAGAAATTGTTACGTGCCTTATGCAGTGTTTATTTTTTGCTTATTTTTGTGAAGGATTAAGCCTTTGTGATTGGAATTTCTCACACTAGCTTGCATAGGTAGACTTTTTTTTGTAAATTAAAAGAAGACTTTTTTTGTTAAGTAAGTAAAATGCTGGTACTTTATGTTTATGTTTACAGTTGAAAGATTGCAATACTTCCAAAATAACTAGCAATACAAAAGTCAAATGCAATTTTTACTTTGTTTCAATTATAAAAACAATACATTTATTTCTTACCAGGTAAAAGGTCCCTTAAACACCAGATAGCGTTTGCCACCTAATCAAAATGGTATAGCCAAGTAACAACAGTAAAATGACTGTGGGGATGGCAAATATTGTTTTATCTTTGGTGCATTGTTCCAAGGGATGTTATGCATTGTTTTTCCAACTTTTGCTTTTATTTGTTTGTACACAGAAATTCACAGCGTAACATTCTAAAATTCTAACTATGCTTTTCCTAAATTAATAATGAAAACCATTATCTTAATAAAATGAAAGCCACTTAATTTATTTTTATGCCCTGGCAAACTTAATAATAGGAAGTATTTTTAGGTTCATGGGATTTTTCTGAACAGTATGAGTGAATGTGAATGAAAAAGATGCAGAAACAAATAACAAGTAGAAGAGCAATGCACTAAAAACTACTACTGAGATCTTAAGCCCGACCTGCTGCCACTGACTGTGGCACAAATTTTATCTTACAATTACTGACCAAAAGTTAACAAACTTGTAACAATTAATTTTCTGAGGGCTGATTATAGAAGTTCCTTGGAGTAACAGTGGTATATGATTAGATATGACATGTGAGTGGATTTCTTATCTTCATGAGAACACAAGAATTCATACTAAAATAGGAGTCCAGACATTTGTGATCCACTGGGACCCTGTCATCTAGTGAGGCAAACACAAAGGATGAGCCACTGACATCTGCAGTTAGTCAAAAGTGTTTCTTGCTGAATATTATTATCCAGTGATGACTCCAGCACTAGCAAAATCAAGATCAGACTATTGTAATTTATTGTATCTAAAATCAGAAACCACCATTACTGCAAAACCAGATGAAAATGAAACTAATTAACTGACTCAGACTTGAAACACTCCAAAGAGAGTGCATCCCCACAGTTCTTCCTCCTCAGTATTGTTCCCAGTCATTACAGAGTCCAGTCCAGATAAAGGTATTCACAGATCTTATTAACTCATTCGCTAACTTAATCTTCACTTGTCCTCAAGAAAATAATATACCTTGCTCATTTGATTTTTATGGCCTTGAGACCCTCTTGAAAGGAGGTCCTAGTGTAGTCATACTTACCAGCAAGATCAGCTTGCACAGTGCAAACATAATGATGTGAACTTTAACATCTCCTGTGATACAAAAGAAACAAAAAACAGATGTATAAAATACCAAGAAAATTTTCATCTTCATGGAAGAAGGAATGCAGAAAGCACTGCAGTGATTCCACATAGGATTAATAGAAATTCTCATTTGGAATAAAATATGATGGGATAAATTGCTGAATTAGTTCCTCTGAGTTTCTCCCCATTCTCTTGCCAACTACTGCTACTTGCCATTCCTATACTACTTCACGTATTACCAACTGACTTTTGATGCTAATAAGCATATCAAAAGAGGAGGACATGTTAGCACCATGTGATTATCTGGGTCTATGGACATCAACAAGATGCACTACATACCACCAGCAACAAAGAACTACAGTCTGAAAACAGATCTGCTGTCTGAAATTGATCTTTTCTTTTATCACTAGTGCTCATTTCATGTGAGGTGTACAGATAATCCATTTTTAACATGTAGCACATCAGAAGTTCCTATATTGCTTTCATATAGCCTGTTCATGCCAATAAAATGTCAGCTTAGGCAATTTGGTCTCTGATCTTCAAGGACTTTTGAGTATTTGCAATCTATATTGATTCCAGCTAGAGTCCTAGATATTCACCACTCTTCCTGCAGCTCCATCAGTGCTAGCAACAATGGAAGTTCTAATGTAGACAAGATATTTGTCTTTTTATCACCAGTGTTTACTATGCAGCAATAAATTTATATGGTGAAGTAGAGCAGCTGCCAAGAGGTTTTGCATGCTCGAGCTGAAGTCACCACTAGCAAGAGTGGAGCTGCGCGCATGTTAGTGTAATGGTGGGAAATTCTGCTAAAAGGCTCCTTGTAGACACGCTTCTCCATACTGTACCTCTGCTCAATAGATCATTCATAAGCACCCGGCCCCACCTCCAGAGAGCAAGTAGAGTCGGGTCATGAGCAGGAAGGGATGGAGACAAGGCCGAGTTTCTTACTTACAGCTCAGGCTTGGAGCTGGTTTATTGTTGTCATGGCTACGGGCTCCACATGCCTCCAGTCCCTACTTTATGAAAAGAATGATGCAGTGTCTAGCCTTACAGCTGAATATATAAACCAAATTAGTCTACCATGCCTCTACCTGTTTTGTGGCTCACAATGAAAGAAGTAATATATCATGCAATCAGTCTTGTAGCAGTTATATTCTGTAAACACTAAGTCATTACACCCAGACTTTTTTATTTGCTCTTTAGAGTCCCTTCTCAGTATAATAAACTGCAGATTTCAGTAAGAAAGCTGATTCAGAAGAGTCCTCTGTGACTTCTCAGAATTTCTGTAACATAAAAGTTAAAAAGTGCATTTCAAATCCCTTTTCACAATCCATATTTGCATAATCCCTCTCACTAAACAAGAAGCAGAAAGACATGATGAATGCCTTTTCCAGAGCTGCAGTGCCAGGGTATTACTAGAATCAAATTATTCCTAATATAACTAAGGAAGAGATACGTAGTCCTGCAGGGAATCATTAACTTTTCCTGAACAGAGTAAGAGCCTCATATGGTCCCATATCTACTACAAGATTAAATAAACCTTTAACGGCACTGGGGTAAAGCAGTGAGGGAAGACACATCCTGTGATACTGCTGTTGTCAGTGTCATTTAGAAGAGGGGGAAGGAAAGAAAGCTTTAAAAGTGTGGTCTCGATTGAAAGATAAATGTATAAGAGGGGGAAAATGGGTATCAGAATAAAAAAAATTGTAAATCTCAGCATATGATGGTGTAGCCTGCATACCAAGCGTTTGGAAGAGAAGGTGGTAACAGGAAAAATAACTAGCATGAAGGGTAGGGAAGGTGTAAATTGGCTTTAATTTCCACCTCCTTACACATTCTTCTTTTTTTCCCAGCTTGTAAATTCCACCAGTTTTGATTCTCTACAGGCTCATTTAGACTATGTGTGTCAGTAAGTGAAGGTGTGTGGTCGCATAGTTCACCATCATTTTGCACTCTATCTCCATGTTTAGCAAAATGGGCCTTATCCTCACTTACCTCCAAAATCTATTAAAGCACTTTGGCAATGTGGCCTGTAAATGACATTTATAGCCAAGGAAGTGTAAAGGGACCTCAGTGCAGATAAAGAACAGAAGAAAGTGTTATGTTTTTACAGATCTGAAGTATTTCTTAAAAAATAAATAAAGACAGCTTTCTTATCGATCAGGGAAGGAACAATGTAATAAAGCATAAATTGAACGTAGACCCCCAAATTAAATTCACCTTGGCTACAGCAAATTGAATGTTTTGACTCATCAATATATCGCCACTATTTCATGCTACACAAACTCTCCCATGCTGATATTTTCTATTTCTTGCTGCTGTGGAGAGAATTGAAAATAAAGAAGTATGTTCAAAATAATATACCTGTGTGTTATAGAATAGTACTCAGCCTCATCAAGGCTGCTACGTACTCTGCAATCTCTCACTTGAAGAGTTTTAATGACTTGGCCATTTCAGAAAACATCAAGACTGAAAAAGTAAAATAAAACCCAAAGAATGTTTTTGCTGTAATTACGCAACTTTTTCAATTTCAAAAAAAGAAAAGTTTTTTGCATTCTGCATTTCTACTACCTGGCTCTAAAATGATATGGAAAAAAAAAATTAATTTGGTTTTTTTGTCCACTTTTTAATAAGTTTTGGTTACAAAAATTGTTCACAATAAAATAGTCACTCAAGGAAGCACATTTAACTAAGACCCTTTATGGCTACGTGCAGCTGCAGCATATTTGCTTCTTTAAAAGAGACGCCTACAGCGCTGAAAGAAATTATAAACCCACTGGGAAAATATCTGTTATTACCACGAGTTACATATATATGTGTGTTTGAACAGGTATGAATATTCCATATATGGAATATAGATACTGACACCTTTTGCAGCAATAAAATTAAATAAAATTAGTTTTATTTCTGTATTTACTGAGGGCGCAATTTCACATTTTGCTTGGAGAGACACACTCAATTCATAGGTTCTTAACCAGTGTTTTGTATGTCATATAGGTGGGAAGTATATAGTACTTTCTGTGCAGCCATTAGAAGACAAAAAATACTGTATATATTTTAATCAGTGCTTTTATTTTTTATTTAAATGACATGAAACTTTACTGAGACACTTAATTATTTCAAACTGTCCAATCTTATTTACACAAAATGTATGGTATTGGCGAAAGCATTTAATAAACATGGGCAAACACAGCCCACTGCACAAACTCCTATCTGTGAGGGGTATAAATCCTGACATTCTGACCTTGGAGCAGGAAGTGGTTTAGACTCCTAAACAGGTAGTGAGCTTCCTGTTAAAGTCTCTCTTCTTTTGTATGATTATTTTGTTTTATTATTTTTTTAAAGATGTGTTTTTTTTTTTCATGCTACAGATGAAATGATAGCAGCAAATTTAGTAATACACATTTGCCAGCTAAATTTAATATAAATAGGAGACTATAAAACTAAGTAAACAATGAGGGAAACAGATTGTATAAAGATTACATTTTAGGGTTACATGGTACAAATATTTTATAATGCCTGTCTTGTATGGGACAACATAATGTGAAAGCAGGGTGGCTATTAAGTTGCTCACAGACTTAGTCTGTGTCCTAAAGAATAAGTGAAATAAGTTCTTTGAAACTCTTTATATTACCTATATTTTCAGAGCTTTCACATGCAGTGTATTATATTTTTTTCCTTCCTTTTACCAAAATAATTGAGGTACAACATAAATACAGAAGAGAGAGGCATTTCTAAGAGACATTATGCATATAACTGCTAATGGTTTTCCTAGTCTGTAAGTTTTAAGACCAGTTAAGACCTTCAGATCATGTATTCCAACCTCCTGTATTCACAACCTCCCACTCACAAGCCGTTTCTCCCAGATAGGTTATACTAAGGCCAACAAATGGCCTTAAACAAAAACGTTTCAACTTTTGAGAGCTGAAACAACTGTTCTCTCCCAGCAGCAACCAGGAAAGACTCAGGTTCCACCAGAGCCTGAGGCTTCTGAGCAGTGAGAAGCTCATTAAGTAAGAGATGTTCCAATGATCTGAGCAAGATGAATCATATCCCATGCCACAAAGAAAAGGAAAATCACAAGTAGATAAACAACCTCTCCTCCTCAATAACAAACACAAAACAGTGAAACAACAATAACAAAAACGCATAGGCCAATCTGGTCTGCAAAAAGAGAACACATTTTTTATGTGAGAGCTGGCATATGGATGGATACCAACCCTGGCCAGCCAACAGAGAACCCTTGTACCTTCCCTGAATTTTAATCTGACCTATCTTGCACAAACTGTCCATTTACTGCAACTTCAAACTAAGATCTGGCCAAACAAAGAAACTCAAAAATGCATCTGTCATTTGTAAAGGGAGGTAAAAAATGATTGATTTGCTCTAGCACATAACTGCCTGAAATTCTCCAGCATGCTGTGTTTGCTCAGTCATTACCATGTGTTTCTGAGGGCAGTACAAAATGTACGTTCTCTTTTGACTCATAGAAGAATGGAAAGCAGAGGAGAGTTCCCTAAAATGCAGAATTAGATGTCAAAGCCAAATGGACCATTGTGACCACATCACTCCTCTGTTCTCTCTGATTTTCCCACTCACAGATCTTCTTCCAGGAGTTTAACTTCTTGTTGTTAAGAAAGCACTGCAATCTTGTTTTAACAATTCCAAGCGATCTTGCATTTGCTGCCTTTCTGCTGTAAACTATTTCCACATTTAACTATGAAAGCACCTTTCTTTAACATTCAGTTTGCCTGATTTGAGCCTCACTTGATAGGCCTTGTAACATTTTTCTTCTCACTCAGTATCAAAGCTTTCCTCGGTATCACCTAAACACAGGGACTGTCTTCCATGAACAAAGAAGTTCACAGAAACTGAGCTCCTTTTAACTTACATTATAAGCTTTATATTCTCAAGTTCATCTTCAGGACTGTTTGAAATTTTTAATATATCTGCATTCTTTTCAAGTATAGATGATAGCGTTGATGTGCTAATCTAGTATAGCAGTACAATGTATAGAAGTAAAATCGCTTGTCTCCTTCCACCTGGTATCTTGGTTATCTCTTAAATAACCAAGATTCACATGGATCCTTTTTGCTATAGTCTTTCATTTATAATTCACTCACACTGAGAGGCATTAATTGCTCTGAACTCTCAATTCTTATGTGCTTCATTGCTTTCCAAGGCAGGGTTTCCTGTCCTCTTATATTCATCTTCATTCTTGGTTCCCAGCTGCAATCTTGCACTTGGATACTGAGAAAACCTTTTGGCTGAAGGATAGCCATTTAAATTATACATAATTCTCTGTAATAGTAACTTGGTCTCCCTCCTCATTATTTCTCCTCCCACAAACTCTTTTGCACGTACAAAGCTTGCCATGAAAAATATTATTATCTTCTTGATAACAAAAAAAAGTGGCGCATGGCCTTTACAGCAAAAGCTGATCCCTGCAAGACCTACTATTGATCTCATTCAGTGAAATGCCTTTGTGGTAACCAGAGTTTGGATCTAATTGGCTCCTTATTCTGCCTAAAATCATTCTAAAATTAGTATCTTGGCCAGAATTTTGCAAAAGCTTCTGTCTTCAAAGTTAACCTTAGGATTTAAATGGGGAAAATACCATGGCTATTTACAATCTAAATCCAAATGTGTATCACCATCCATAGTCTGCAGTGATCTATAATTTCTGGTTCTGAATCATATTTGTATAAATCCAGCATAACTTCACAGACATCAGCGACAAGTATGAGAGCAGAATTTGGCACAATGTACACAGGCCTAATTGTAACAATAAAACTTTGGGTGGAATCCAATCCACCTAAATTAGATGTCTAAACTTAGGTGCTGTCTCACTGAAAGAGTAGCTGTCTACCATGGATAAGTGTGTGTGATAAAGGATGATAAAATGACCTAGTCCAACTAAAGTAATTACATAAATTATCCATAAAGTCAACAGACGTATTTCTGAAAACATACAGAGGGAAATCCAGGCAAACTAATTTAGGCCTGTCCAGATAGCAATCCAGTCTGGTTAAGTGACACATTTGAATTTTCCAAGGAAAGCAGAAGAAAGAAATAGGGAAAAACAGGCAGGGACCCCTATTAGGAGTCTAGTCTTCAGAAACTGAATACCTACTGCAAACAGCATGGTAGAGGTGCTATCCAGCCACTGTGTAATGTGTGCTCAAAGCACCCCACTTATGGAAATGGGAGGCTGCAGTTCTTTTCAGACTATATATGAGGGATCTTGGACACATGTCAAGGAGACAATCAGGCCATGGGATGCTCCTAGTTGGTGTGACTTTCATAGATTCATAGAATCATAGAATATCCTGAGTTGGAAGGGATCCAAGAGGATCATTGAGTCCAACTCATGACTCCACACAGCGCAACCTGAAAGTTAAACTGCGTATCTAAGAGCATTGTTCAAATGGTTCTTGAACGCTGACAGGCTTGGGGACATGACCATTTCGCTGGGGAGCTTGTTACAGTGCTTGACTACCCTCTCAGTGAAGAAATAAATGAACTTGGAGTGAACCAAGAAGTAGCTAAGACTGTAAGAATCAGAGGGTGAGCCTCAGTCATGAAATTCAGCTTGGGTTCCTTCACCATTTCCTTCTGTGAATCCTTCATGAGAATGGATAGACATAGCTACAATCTAAGTATCCGTTTGGATAGGAGTAACAGTAATCCCCCGGGGCTTGAGTTAAAAGCCCAACAGCCTACACAGAGCCTAGAGCTTATCTCCTCTGTGAGTGGGCTGATCTCTGCAGCAGTACTTAGTAGTAGTAGTTGAATTAAACAGTGATGGACAGTAAGTGGGCTAGATTTCTGTCTGCACCTTAGTTGGGTTGGATCCCTAATACTTTAAGGAGACTGTAAATTTAATACATCTTAGCTCTGAAATCACATTTGACTCGAAACCAAGAGAATGATCTACACCACTTTATAAATACTCCACTCCTTCACAGACAGATTATGTTAGCGACATGAGCATCCTACCATCTAAGCCATCCCTGGTAATTAGATTCTGCATAGCTATAACTTGCTAGCCTACACTACCTTGCTCTTACCTACCTTTGGTACCACTATCACCTTAAATTTTTCAGTGCTCAGGCTCACATTCTTAGTACCTTTAAAAATAATGTTGTTATTTTTTAACTATGTAGATAAACCAAATAACATAGCTAAAACCTGTGAGAAAAAAATTCTATTGAGTTCTCTAGAGTTTAAGATATAAGCATGAAGGTGCTTTGGTACCACAGCAAATGTGAAATTACTAAACCATTGTGTTACAAGAAAAATAAGAAACACTTAGAGCTATTAGATCATGCACTTTTTTTTCTGCATAAAGTGGATCAACACACAGAAGGTAAATGCAAGGGTTTTGTGATCAATACACAAAAAATTGTGTGGGGCTCACTGGCCAGAAACTTGCACTTTCTCCAGTATAATCTAGTCTTCATGTGGACTTGGTGTTAGACAGCACAGAACTATATAAACAAATACTTAAGTCTTGAGATTGAGAAATAGAAAGGGAACTATAATGAGGGAAAGGAAGGCAAAACTATGAAGTTTATTCAGGATCCCAATGCCACATTGTATCTGAATTTCACAGTAATGATTATCTCAAATATTCTGAATGGATCCTGAAGATCCTCCCACTTTTTGACAGGGTATTTTTCAAAAATTGACGTCTGGATTTGCCATTTTAAGATCCTCTTTGTGGTAGTAGAGAAAATTATTGTAAAGTTATGCTAAAATTTATTTCATATGCTGCCCATGCTGTTTGTTTTTTGCTTATTTTAGAAATGTTTATGAATGCTTCATCTCTTCAAAAAGGGAGTGTGAAAGTTTGATGAGTATGCCTTGAACCCAACTGTCTCCTGGTAGAACGAAATATGTTGCCTAGGTTTCCTGGGAATACACCACAGGAACAGATGAATATAATGTGGTTGCGTATTATGTGATAATGATTATTCTGACTGATGTATTCACCCCAAGGTATACTTGAGCATCTGTTGTTTATTTAGGCAGGACTCGTCATTCTTATTTTTAAGATACTTAAGTGGGCGAACATACTTCTCCTTAAAGACTATCAAATGGGGAAAAAACTAACAAGAGGCACATGGGATTATGTACCAGTGAATCCAGGTGGGAGATGTACTTGAGTTCTAGCACTGTTCATTGCCTTAGAAACTTAGGGTCTCTATTTGAGGGAGAAGTTAGTTTGGTTTCTGCTGACTTTACAAAGCAATTAAGCCACATTAAGAGCAAGTGTTGGGGCTGTAAAGCCTTACTCAGTACTGGACATCTTTAACAATAAATCACTAGTAAAATACAGTAGAGTATGTGATGGTATCCTCTCTGTCATATGAAGCCTAAAAATCTGATTTTGATGATTTTCTAAGATACTGTACCTCGACAAGAAATTATATACTATATGAAGTAAATTACACGGTGAAATTTTCTGTTCTGCGTTATACAGAAACTCAGACTAAGTGACATAATGTTCCTTTTCAATGAGAAAGTATAGGATGTCTGAATCATTTAGAAGGGCTTCCATAGGTAGAAGAGCTTCTACAGGTATGTCAGCTGGAAAAAGAAGGTCAAAGAAAGTGTACCCTCCCTGATGAACATGACTGGCAAACTGGTAACAACAGATGAGGAGAAGGCTGAGGCCTCAGTCTTCACTGGCAACCTCTCTTCCCATACCTCCTGAGCAGATGGACTGCAAGGAAATGTTTACATTTGGAGTCATTCACAATGACTTCTCAAATATCATGGAGAGTGGCCTGGCAACTACATTAGCCAGTTCCCTCAGGACTCTGGGATGCATCTCATCAGGTCCCATAGATTTATGTATGTTCAGGTTCCTCAGGTGGTCACGAATCTGATCTCTAACAGTGGGAGGGACTTTGTTCCCTCAGTCTCCCTCTTGTGAATGACTCCAAGTGTAAACATTGTATTACACAAGCATCACATTATCATCTAATTCTGATTTCTGAATACTAGTATCCTCAAAACTGTTCACCAGCTAGTGGGAAGAGATTGATTTTTCTATCTCAGTCTACCTTTATTTCAGTCTTTTTTTGGACTTTAGCAAAGCCCTTCAAAGTGAACATTAGGAAAAATTTCACACACGCTGGCTACACTAATTACTTTTCTTATTTTATTTTCCCTGCAAGTTTTATCATTGCCAATGGACATTTACACCAAAAACAAACAAGCAAACAAACAAAAAAAGACACAACCAAAAAACCAAAGACTTAAGCATGATTTAACCAAGTCAGGTAGAGTACTTATATCTTTCACCATGTATAAGTTTCATAAGCATTGATCTAACCTTAGGGATGAACTATACATAAAATATCCTGAGCAGAAAGTGGTGTAATCTGTCTTTAGGGATCTCCAGTGATGAAGAGTTCACAACACCTCCAGACAATGTACTTCTGTACCGCAAGATAAAGTGTCCCATCCCCCTGCCTCTATTCTAAATAGTTTTTGCTAACTAAGCCCATTGCTTGTCCATGCCTATGCAGGTATGCAGAGAACTGTTGATTTCCTTCCTTCTTGCAGCTATGTTTAAAAATTTTCAAACATACATATGGATCCCTCCTGACTTTGTCAAGCTAGAAAACTCTTACTTTGTTCACGTTTTCTACACATCTTGGGAAAACCTTTGTTTTCTACATCTCTGATTATTCTCATTGGTTTCTTCTCAGTTGCCTCCAGCTGGTATACATTGTTGCCCAAAGACAGCACACAGAGCTGGAATAGAGCTCCCCACATTATCCGTTATGGGTTACAGTTACTTCCACTGCAATTCTTCACATGTATTAGGGCTTTGACAAGCGACTGCGGGTGACTCTATTGTCTGTGGTTTAAGGTTTTACTGTTCCTGGTTGCCAGTGCCAGGCTTTTTCCAGCAGTAACACTGTTACAGCAGAATTGGCAGGTGAGTATATGCCTGTTTCCGTTACTCTTCAAAGGTATACACTGAACCAACACATTGCTTTTAAATGAGCAAAAGAGAGTCCATGCACAAAAGCTACCCTCATTATGAAAAATGTTTCCAAAAAATCTGTGCAACTGAGATACATAAACAAGTTTTATAAACAACTTCTTCAGAAGAATGGACATACTTAATCATACCTAAACTCCATCAAACCTGCAATGCTGTGTCCAGCAAAGGTCAGTTGGGCCTCTGTGGTCTAACAAAAGTGGTCTGATTGACGTTGCTCCCCCATGAATCTATAAACTTCTCTTTCATCCTTATTGTATTTAGCTGTCTGCCATTTCTATTTTCATTTTCAGTTCTGTGGTCTTTCCCCTGACCCTTGGGAAAACTTACAGTATTTTCAGATAGGTGTAGTTTTTATTTCCTTTTTCTGATGCTTCAGCTAACAGGAGATACCAAGGGAAGACTACAAGTAAAAGGGAAATATACAGTGATTTCTATCTCAAGGAGGGTACAAATCCCTTTAAAAGACAGTGGTTTGCACTTAGCATCTCTGTAACTTCATTCACACATCAGTTGTTAAAAGTTTTCTTGACACTTGCTCAAAAACATTTCACTTCCCCTCTTTCTTTCCGTGATGCTCAAAGTAGCCCCAGGCATGGTCATTTGATTGCAGGCAGATGGTCTCTACAGCTAAGAGAGGAAGCTGAGAAAGATGTTTTCAGAACCCTAGCAAGTAGTAAGTATGTGTATGGCGGGCGACAGCAATAAACTCCGAAGAGTCTGGGGTAGTGAAGAGCTTGGGAAGCTGGAGATAATGAAGAACTGTGAGCTAGCTGGAAAGATTTCCTTGCATACTTTGTTAAGGGAAGTACTAAAATTGCTTATGACCCCTACGGAGTAAACTCTCAAAACTCAACTGTGAGATCAATGCTGGCAGTTTATGCAGGCTAAACCATTCACAGTGAAAAGAAAGGTACTTTGAGATCACTTTTCTGCTATGGGCAATAACAATTACATCAGACTGAAGCCCAGCTGAGTGAGAGCCTATTTATTGTGTTGTTTCCACCATTGTTCTTATTCAGCATATTTTGTCACATTATAAACCATGCACGGATGAAAGCTGTTCAGTGGTGCCTGGCAAAATCTCAAGCATCCACACATCCAGAGCACTAAACACCTGATTCCTAGTATTTGCTTACACATTGGATTTAAATACCTTGGGGCATTTTGACTGTGTTTACGGACAGGTAGACAGGCCAAGCACTTAATGCAGGCCTGAATACACAGAAGCAAATGTTTCTTAAACAGTCTTCTTTCCCATCCCTTCCCTTGCCTTTTCAGGCTCAGCTTTTCACTATGAGGTTATTTTTCAAGAAAACCAAGATTGCTTATGAGGGTATGGGAAAAGTTTGTGGATATTTCAGTTTGTTTTGTTATATTTTGGAAAATACAGAGATGTCATTTGCTCAGACTCTGTAAAAACAGCAGAACTCCTTAAAACCTGAAAGGTATTTTTAGAACCATTTTTTTTGACTGAACTTCTATCCTAAAATCCTATCCTAAATTATGCTTCAGAGTAATTAAAGGTCACTAAGCCTTTACTATTTATAGCACTACAAGGTAAGCATAATAAGGGTGTAATGATTATTGGTTAAAACAGAGCAATCTCTGCTAGAGGTCATTACCATGATCTGTTATGTCACCGCAACAAGCCGCAGTTGGTGAGCTTGGTTAGGTCTCCCTACATTCCTCTACCACATGAAGGAAGTAATAGAAATCATGTCTCTGCTAGCCCAGTTTAACATACCACTTGAAAAAAACAAACTACATGCAATATACAAGCAGGATAATATGACCTAAGTGAATACAATAAAACCCAGCCCAGATAAATAAAAACAAAATTGCCAAGCTTAGCATGCCTAGGCATAGAAACTATCACTTGTGCCTCTAGAGAATAGCTAAGAAATCATTTTCAAGTTAAAATTTCAGTTCGTGCCAAGACATGGAAGTAAGCCTAGTATTCAAAGTCAAGACTTATACTTAATGAACTAATTTCACCCTCTTGTCAGAGAAATCTTGGAGGTCAACGTATTTATGAAACTTGTAATACTTAGAATCATATACTCAAGACAAGCTCAACCTGTGTTTAGGATCAGATTAAGTGGCCATTATATGAAAAGTTTAGACCTTGGCAAGTATCTTTGACAGCATGGTCAATCAGGGTTTCTTGTTTCTTAACACTGTTCAAAATCTTATCTTTAGTTAAGAATATGAAAGAACTGAGGTTTTCTGAAAAGCTGATCTGAAGCAACTGAGAACTGCCTGTTAACCTTAATAATTCTGAGGATCTTAGGCACTTGCTGTTGACAGTATTCATAACTTTGCTGCACATTCAACTTTTGATGAACTTCTGAAGGGCTGAGAACACAGCACTGTGCACAACCCCTCTCATGCATGCAGGCAAGGACAGAGACAGTTGAGGAAAACTGAAGTAATATATGAATACCAGAAGCTGAGCCTCATTTTTATTTGTTTGTCCATGAAAGCAAAACTGAGAACCTTGTACAAGGGGTTTTGTTTGCTTGTTTGTGGTGTCCCATCCCGTCCCGTGTCCGTCCCCCCCCCCCAAGCAGGTGATTCTTGGCTTCTAAAACCTAAAAGCTAAAAAAAACCTCTGACTCACATGACCCTGACAGATAACTTCAGCCTCTGGCCCAAGCTGAAATTAGTCTAAACCCTTAATAAAGCAAAACTAGGCAGAAGTCTTGTGGCATCATTAATTAATTTCATAATTTTCAAAGTGGTTTGTGTTCATTAGGGGGAAAGAGGCAGAGGACTAAGAATTAACAGTAGTTTCTGTAGCCAAAATAAGTGAGGGGCTGTAGCCAACAGTCTGCACCATGCATTCCCAGGCATGTCGATCATAGTTTCAGAGTGGAAAAACAAGAACACTGTAATCAAAGAGGAGGAGGTGAAAGAGAAGTGTTTTAGTGAGAACAAGGGAAGACGGATGACAAGGGGAAGAAATAGGAGAGTGAAGATCCCAGACATTTTGCAGTAAAAAGGGAAAAAATTCCTCCTATATAACTCTTTTACTGTTCATTCCTTTCTCAACATCTTCAAATGTATTTGTGTTGTATCAGTTGCAAGACACTTCTCCAGCTCATTTGCCACATTATTGAGCTCTCTTTCATTCGGCCTTGATCAGCCAAGCTCCCTAGTCATAAACTTTCTGACACACTTTCACGCATCAGCCTAGTTCCTATAGTGTAGGAACACCAAAGAACAAAAGCCTAAGGTGATAATCCCTCCGCTTCACACTTAACTTGTCCATGAAACAAATACCCTCAGCTCTGAATCTTCTTATGCCTTCTGACATACACAAATGTCTACTTAAAATCATCACATCATATGTATGGTCTTCTTGACCTTAGAAATCCCACCCTAATGTCAGAAACTCCTGATCACTGGCTATTTACCACTAACAGCCTCAGAAGATTTAACATGCTGGATGAGAAAAAGCAGGAACAGAGAATGCCACTGTTCTGCTTCTGTGCACTGGAGTGAAAGAACTTCATATTAGCGTAAGTTTCTTGCTCTGATGCCTACACATATTAATACGAGAAAACAAATTATTTATGAATTTTCAGCCAGTGCTCTTTGTGGTCTTGGCATCAAAGGAGAAAAAGAGCACAAGGGGCAATCAGATCAAATGCATCTCCAGGGATTAAGGCCTCTATAGCATCATCCATATTTCTCTGTGAAAATATACACTGTCACACTGCATATTGATTACATCATTTGTAGACATAATTTGTAAGACTCATGTTTGCTCTGGACTTTCTGAGTCATCAAAATAATTCTGACAAGCCTCAGCCCTGTCCTTGTGATCAACCAACCACTTCTGATGTTAATGGCTGGTTATCATGGAAGTAACAATCAAAACAGTTTAATATATAAAGCAGTTTCAGCTTTATATAATATCTTTTATGTAATTAGATACTTGTTTTCAACCATGGGAAAGACTAATCTCCTTCTGATGATCTAAAGTAACTGGCATATGTAAGTCTAAGAGATCAATGAAACTTTGGGCAATTTTGTCTTTATTCTCATTTCTTTGCAGATGAATCATTTAAATTACTGATAACAGAACACTTCCACTGAATTACTTAGCTAAACAAAACTTCAAAATCAGACTGGCTTGTCCCAGCAGGAATGGTGGAAAAATGTCTACGGTAAGGGTTCAGAAGTATTAGAGAGGATATGGAACACAAAGAGATATGTACTAGAAAAGAGTTAGAATACTTTTTTCTTTACTGACAAACTCTTCAAAACTCTTTCAGGTAATCCTAGAGTTTCAATAAGCTCTATTGATTTAAGGAATGATTCACACTTGGACTGGAAATGAAGGAGCTTTTAAAGTGGAATCACCAAACCCATATGGTTTATTTCACAACATCTTACTGCTCAGCTTTAAAACAAATATAACTCGAATCACAATACAATGATGATTGATGTTTTTCATCAACGCCCAATTATCATTCCATCATGGCACAAGACTTTGAAGCAGAGCTGTCTGAGCCAAGTAAAACACAAAGTCAGATTCTGAAAATCCAGATCTGTGCTCTTACAAAATGACTTACCAAACCGCATTTATTATTTTCTAACATGTTAGGTCATGTTAGTTGTATATGGGTATACAAGATGAGGTATTTATTTTAATCTTATGCTCATGTAGCTCGTTTCACTAATTTCTGAGTAAGAATCATACCTGCAAAGATATTTTGAGTTTGTTTAAAATAGGGCTTGAAATGAAATTCTTCTTAGCATTGGTGGGATCAGTTCTTAGTTCTTTTTGATTTCACTGGACATCTTTAAATACTTGATGCTGAGCATTCACAGGAGTACCCACAGATGTTGCTGGGTATTTCATGGGCATTTCATGATCAAATAATTTCAAGTCCACTAAACTTCCCCTTTTCTGTGCAGAATATGTTAGAATATACATTTTACATTTATATATATATAAAATATATATGGATGGCCTAACATGTAACAGAGGAAGAGGTATCTCTTGCTGTTTCTCTGCACCATCTGACATGACCTGACATGATTTTAGTTGGAAATTAAGTTCCATAATTCAGAAGCAGGTTGTTTGGGGTTGGGTTTTTTCAGCATTGCACAGTAACAGCAACAAAATGATGGGAGGTTATGGGAACAGGAGGAAGTGGTTTAAACATGCAAATGCTTTAAAAATGTAGATGTTAAAAGACATACTAGTAATTTATGTAAATTGTTACAATATCATAGGTTCTACATTTCTTTTAACCAAGATAAGTATTACCTTATTTTCATACTATATATTATTCATAAACTTTAGTTGGAGCACAGTATACATTTTGTCCTCAAGGACTGTAAAATAACTAATATACAGTTTACTTAATAACACTTCATATTTTGCTGAATTGCAGTCACCTCAGGTGGGCATAAAAGCAACCATTTAATAATGTTAAAAAATAATACATACCAATTAAGAAAAAAATAGAGAACGTTATATTAATTTAAAAAGACCTCTAGTGCATCTTAGCTAAGTGCGAAATAATAACCAAAGATAGAATTTATCTGACACACTTTGCCTGACACAGCTACCTCAAGAAGATAGCATTTTTTATTTTCATCAGTGGAAAGGATTTTCGTTTTATCCTGCAGCTCAAATTATGGTATCTCCTACACTGTACTTCCTAATTCTGAATTGGTACTATGATTCAGTACTATAGCTGTTTTACAGATTTTTTCTGGGAAAAGAAGCATTCTGATGGGGGGGGGGCGGGGGGGGCTCATTTTAATGCACTTGACCTTTTACAGCAATGAAAAATCTAAAATAAAATGTTTGGTTTACAAAGATGTCTTTCATTTTTCTTTAAAAAAAATCTAACAAGCTCCAAAAAGCATTCAACTTTTTACTTAGTTTATGACATAAACCAAATTTGAGTGATTTGGTAGTTATATTGTTTTTTCAAAAAGCAGACTTACTTGCTTCTCATTTTCATTGGAGGAGAAAGGAGAAATGTGTTTTAACACATTTTCATTTTCTGATCAAGCCTTTCTGAAAGAAATAATTTTGCCTCTTGATCCACTAGAAACTTTTATTATAAGATTGAATGAAATCATATACTCAGATAAAATGCCTTCAGGTACATGCTTCATAATCATTAGAACATGTTATTACAGCATCACACCAGACATATGACACATACCTTCTGCATTTAGTTGCCTTTTCTTTTCAGATAACCATTTAGAGGAAAAAAAGCAAACACACTTTCACACAGAGGTTTACGACATTCCTGACTAACTGCTTGGGTGACATTTTGATTCCAAATCCATTTTGCTTTTGATTTTTGTTTGTGTTGTACTTCCTGTACTTTACGTTGGGAAAGAAAAGATTGAAGATAATGCCTGTCAAGTTTGGCTTCATATCTTATGAAAACCAATGTGAATACAATATATTTTCCCTTAACAACTTTGACAATTTCTTCAAGGATTCCCAAAGGCCCCTTCATACCTGTCCAGCAGTATAAAGCAGACTTAAAGTGGATGCAAATAGAATATTCATTACCTTTAAAGACAATTTGCATTGCTTACACATAGTGTAAACAAGAGCCATGTCCCAAACAGCTTGTTACCAACAGGACTGATTTTTGTTATTTGTTGAAAATTGAACTCAAACAAAATTATCTTTAGGAAAGGTGATGTGTTGACCTGAAAGAATCCTATAACTTAACACTCTAATTTTTATGACTCCATTTCACTTACACGTGCATATTACCAGATGTCTGCTCACACTATAACCCTATGGAAAATAACTTCATTATGTGCAGGAAACAATCCATCATTAGCCACCAATTAGAAATTCATGAGAGAATGTGAAAACACTCTACATTCAGTCTGGTTGCTTACAGTGTGTGAGGCCTATCTTAAAAAGAACAGTTCAATGTCAGACTGAGTTCTGTGCTGTGCTACAGTCCTGAATGACAATAGTACCACAAGCAGGTCCCCATTCTTCTGTTGTAAATACTCATTCTCCTCTTTTGACATATCATCACCCTAAACTATTTCCGTTGGTGGTCCCCACACTGAAGGTTGTGGTACTTACAAGTGGAGCTTGAGACACTAATGGAAATTCATTTTTTTCCCTCTTATCTGGTATCATGAGTCTGGTAAATCATATGTTTGCTTGCCTGTGTGTGCCTGGATTATTTCGACACAGGAGGTGGCACCCCTTAGGTGAAGCTCATAACTTTAACTAAAAGTGATATGATATCTTAAAAACAGTGTGATCTGCTAATTAACAGCAAAACAGATAAACAGTGAGTAGTGAGTAGGAACAATTACATGGTATTAAATTCCTTGCAGGAAGATTGCTTTCCCTGCAACCAAGAAAATATGCAATATGGCCTCTTCAGACAGAACTACAGTTCTTCTCAATCTATGGTCAATGAACCACAGGTGCTGATACTACTTCTTTTTTTGGTCAAAAGTTAAGTGATGCATTGACTAAAAATGCTGATAATGGTTTGGACTAGTCTCTTATGCATGTATCAAGAAACAAGGTTAATTACTCACCTCTCCTTCCATGCTAAACAGTAACAGGCATCAAGTGTTGCAGAAGAACACAGACACCACTTACCACTTACACGCCCTGTGTATTCAGATGGATACAATTCATCCAGAGCCCACCTCATTCCTAGGCAACAGTTGTGCCTGCTCCCTTTCTAGAATTACTTGTCTTGTAGGCACCTCACTTCATGTTCCTAGTCACTTGGTTTCAGTTGCTATATGCACCCAGAGCAATGCCCTATTCGGGGAAGACATGAACCCATCTCCTATTCAGACTTATCATTATCAAAAATTATATAAATTTCTAAAATTATCCTGCAGTCTAGGATTAGGCAAGTGCTAAATTATGCCAAGAATGCATATGAATGCAAACTAATCTAGCAAATTTTCAGATACGTCCTTCCTCCAGCAGGTTGAATGTTGTGGTCAGACAGACCCTGATTTGCAACTGGTAGGTGAAGGGAAATTTGAGTGGTGTCATCCACATGCACAGATGCCTCCTGGTGCCACAATCACAGGTCAGCCTTGATCTGCTCTTTCTAAGCTGCTGCACTGTCTCATAGGCACATCTACACTACATGGAGCCCTGTGGACACTGCACTAGCAGCTGTTTGGACTGCACCTCCACAGGGCTCAGATAAAGGCCTATGTGAATGGTATAGGCTGTTAAAATGTGTCTTATACCTAAGCCACCGTAGCCTAAAGGAGGTGCTTCAGCCAATGTCAGACAGGTATCTGCCTTCTCTAATTTTATATGAACTGATAAAGCAGGAGAATCTTTTGGTTCTCATGGAGGTCTAAAGATATCTTCACTTACGATATTTTCAGGGCTAGTTTGAGTGCTAAATTTTCAGCAAATACTGATGTACACCTTGTTATTTTTATCGCCACTGCTTGAGCTAACTTTTTAAGAGGGGATTACATTCAAAGATCAAGACAATGAATATAAGTGATAGCAAGATGTGTTCAGGATACGGCAGATAACCCTAAGCAACGTAAATTTCAACACTGGACTGCGAATAGGTTCTGTATAGTCTAAGAAGGAACCATAGTCTGTCTCCATGCTGCCCACTGCATACCACTGTTTATACAGTACATGATCTGAGGTGAGACATTAGCATATTAACACGCTTTATGTTCTAGGGCACGTTTACAAAAAAACACAACGTAAGGTGGAGAACTTTCAAACTGCTCAGGTGCCAATCTTGGCCACAATTTACTAAGATTATTCAGTTCATAATTACACATGATAATCAACACAGAATTAAGTATGCATATTGCCTAATTACATATATGTACTCTAATGGCATAATTAAGATACCAAATTTTGCAATTAGAATGTGGCATTACTTAGTAAACAGCTTTTAAAAGCTTTGTTTCGCTCATTTTAAATTACTTCCAGAAAACACAAATTCATATGCAAGGTATGGTACACTGTAAGAACATTAAAAATTGTCTAGCAATGCATATTCACAAGTGGCCAAAATTAAGACTTAATAGGCATACTTGACTACCTGTGTCTTGATTTTTGAAAACTAAGCAGTACAACTTTAATGTTCTGTTACTATGGTCTATGTCTGGTTCTTTGAAATAGAGCTTTTGGTTTTGGCTTTTCTGGAGAAAAAAAATCCATGCTTTAGAATGGTGCAACCAGTCAGCAAATGTTTGCACATTTCATAAGTGAAGACAATATTATTTTTCATTATATTAAAAATATTTTTTGTAGGAAGTCAGTGAACTGACCTGAGAATTGTCACTTCTACTTCTAAGCAGATGTGAATTCATAATTATGGAAACACCTATCTTGTATAATGTTCATTATTTTGTTCAGTGGTTCAGTGGATACCTTCAAAGATGAATGATTTTGCAATACTTTTGCAATAGCCTTTGTCCAATGTCTTCTTTGGTTTTGGAAATCTGGACATTAACTTCACCAATATTTGTTTCTTATAGCAAGTATCAACAGCAGTCATCTACAATAAAAAGTAACAGTGTGCAACACAAATTTCTTTTGTTTCCAGATGCCAACAGAGGGTAAAAAGCTGTTCTCATGGGATTCTGCCTTACAAGGAAATATTTGCAATGCTCATGACACAGCCAAACTGAAACCAACACTCAGCCTTTGTCATCAATGTCTGTTCTGTACTCATTTTTTTCAGTATGTAAGGTAATTAATAATTCCAGAAATATTTATATGGTAGAAAATATTAATTTTTCAATGCCTTCTCTTGGAAGTAGCTGAATGTTTTAAAATTAAAGAAAATAAATAATACTTTAAGGAAAAAAAAGGTCTGGAAAGTGTTTTCTAAAAATAACAGATGTTTCAAACAAACTGTGAGACTGACTCAAGCACAGGACCCAACATATAGATGCCACTAGTGGATAAACTGTCACTAGAAGATTAATAAGATGTGTCTTTCCTCCTGCATAGCTCTTTGGACTGAATCCCACTAGATGACTTAGCTGAACTGCCACACTTACTTTAGAAAAATACCAAGTATTGATTTGAAAGTATTGGTTGAAGAGGCATCCATTGTGCTCTTGGGGAACTGATTCCAGTGACTAATTGTCCTCATTCTTAACTATTGTGTCTACAGATCTAATTTGATTTTACTTGGATTTAGCTTGCATCCACTGGATTGTACCATAACATTTTGCCTGAGCTCACACAGTGTGCAAGTGAATCCAGGCCTAGGTAAGTGTCTAGTAAGAACTGAGTCATATAAGGCCAAGCTGTGACTCTTGAGGGATCTTGCTTCAGTGGAGACTGACAAAGAATAACTTCATGTTGCACATACTGTTTTAATCCATAACTTGTATTTTGACTGAAACGTGATACTATGTGATACCAAGTGTTATATTACAGAATATAACAGTGTTACATTGTAACACTGATTTTGATCAAAATTATAATCTCATTAAAACAAGTGGATTAAGTTATTTTGACAAGATCATATTAAATGATCCTCTTGACACTCTATTGATTGTTTACTGAGCATTATTCAGCATTGAGCATATTATTTACCCTGTCAGATGTCCAGCTGCTTATTTAAGAATTAAGAAAACATACCTAGAATACGATGAGTCTTCCCTTTCTTTTTTTAAAACTGTCATCAGAAACAGTAATTTTATTGCAGTTTCTTAAAATTTTCATGGTTTCTCAGACTTATTAGAAAGTAACACAAGCAGATGACAGGTATGACTTTAAAAGATTTAAGATCCAAATTATCCATGAGACTCTAATTTACAGATAAAAAGCTATAATAGGACCTGTTTAATAATGTATCTAGGTACAGCTGAAAATTTAAAAAAGTTAATAATTATCATATGGAAGAAATATATAATCTGTCCTTCTCTCCAAATGCAGAAAAGGAGTGTTTGTCAAACACTTTCTGCTTATCAATTGCATAGTAAACAAAAAAAAAAAAAATTTCTTCCTCTACTTTATCAAGTGAACTTAGCCATTATAGTCCAGATGAAAATGATATCTCAGTATACATCAGCAATGGCAAAGTCCTATTACTCTTCATCTGAAGGCCTATATATTATGTATCTTCCAACTGCTTTCAATACTAAATGTAACTAGATGAATAGCCACTGACGGCAACTTTCAGTCCTGTTTTGCATCCTGTTTAATAGATGAACGTAAGTAGTGATTTTTCTGGATTTATCATACCGAATTCAGAAATGCTAGAGATAAGATTTCTGATTAGCTTCTAGCAGTAACTGAAGCTTGCAGAGAAAGACAGCTTTCCATAGGGCTGACAGACTGTTACCATTTTCCTTCAATAACTGGTACAGGGAGGGGAAAAATGCAAATTCAGAACTGTGCAAGGGAAAAAAACCCAAACCATACTATCAGTCTTCTTGCTTGGAGATGTATGATTTCTTCTTCCTTCATGCTCAGACAAGTCCTTGCTAGCTTCAGACTTACTTTAAATTCCTTGGAAATTATGTAATAATGGGTTTAGTTCCCACAGCTGCAGCACAGTTTTAACTAGGTGATCAGCTCAGCAGAACTGTTAAAATGACGGTACAAAATTTGTTGGATTTGCCCCTAAGTGACTGGATTTCCCAGCTTTCTGTGATTATTGTAATTAGATTGTGACATGAAGTTCCCACAGTGACAAACACTGATAGGCTTATACATGATCTTAAACAGTGTTTTAATGGTTTGGGTTTTTTGTGAAGAAAGAATTGCCATTGGCTGGGCTTCAGCCTTCCTCTGTACCCCCAGCTGCTCAATACAGAAGCGTGAAAGGAGTTAAGATACTTTATAAAGATTGTCATGTAGGACATCAGTAAGGCAAGTAGGTCACCTGGAAGGTCTTCTCTCTCCAACTGGCATCATGCCCAAAATGGAAGAAATCACCTGAAGATGCTTGGTAGAACTGTCAGTCACCCACACTGTGGGTATTTGTGTATAGGCATATGCATGGACGGACACAAAAAGATTTCTGGCGTACCAGCACACCCAAATTGATCATTTAGCTGTTGGGTTTTTATGTTGCTGCTTGATTTTCTGTTGCTCTTTTGCATGCATTATTTGTTATTTTGTTATTATTGTTATACCAGAAATACACAATACTCTGACATGAAATTGTAGAAGGGTGTATTTCAGAATGAGGGTAAGCAACACTATGTCAACAGCCTATATTTCCTGTTTTTAAGGAGAAGGACAATGCGTATGTTAGAAAAGAATGAGACTTTTATTTACTATCTAATGAGTGAGGAATAAACTGCTTGTGAAAAGCAATCACAATTTAGGCATTCTGGTCATTACAGGCTCTTTAGGTCTTTGAGACCAAAGATGGAGTGACTCCATATGGCGTGATTCATTGTTATAGATGATGGGTTTACTTGGCTCCCATGCTAAAATACAAAAAATGACCCATTCTCCATGCTGTAAATGCTTAAGTAGCAGTGGATTAGTGGATTGTGTTTCAGCTGTGTTAAGCTGCATCCCTAATCACATTTGAATCACCTCCTGTTAATAAAAAAAAGTGATCACTGAAGTAACTAGCCCTTCTTCTGGAGTAGCCTGGCTACAGTCTGCTCATTGCTCTAAAGCAGAGGAGTTTTGAATGCCAATATGATACTATGCTTTGCCTTATGACCAAATAAAAAACGGTGAAGTCCTGTCAGCTCATTGCCAGCAGATATGCTGTAGAAGTAGATCAGGCCATAAATCCCAGCACTGGCCTGATCACAGGACAGAAAAAGAAGCTTCACTCACTGCAGCATTTCACTGCAGAGACAGTCATTGAGTTTTGCACCACACGAATTCTATCTTCTTCAAAACACTTTGATGGCAGGTTCTCTGTTGTCTGCCTCTGTCTCGCTCTTTTCAGCTGCTCGTAACTATCCCTTCCTTCCTGCAGGAGGTTCCTGTACATCCACTCTTTCTAGCCCTGATTTTTATCCCACTCCAGTCAGGAAGAACTAGGTTAGTTTGCGCAGGTTCTACAGGGACTTTTAGGCAACATGGATCATTTTGACAGAGGATGTGGTGAGCACTGGGAACAATAAACTGTGGAAAAGCACATGTGGTCCAGCCATAACCAGTGTTGTCTCTGTTGTGTGCTGGCCCCGAGTTCCCAAAATGGAATTTAACCCATGGCTTTTATAAGCAAGCACAGGCTTTTCAACCAGCTCCCTAATTATAAATACACTGAGAAGGCAAAGAAGGGATAAAAGATATGCGTGCAGTCAGACAAATTCCAGTTACAGCAAGGAAACTAGCACCTCACATAGTCAGGGTGGGTGGGGGTGGCTGTGTTAAAAAAAAGAACATAACAACAGAGATTAAAGTAGCAAACAGTTGAGTTACAGATTCATAACTAAAAAAAGAAGTGATACCCATGACTACAAGATGTCACATCCCACTATTGAAATACTGCTCCACCATTGTATTTACTTTAGTACATAATACCTGCCTTGTGAGCCATATGAAACCTGGAATGAAATTAGTAAGAACAGTAAATTCTCTTTTATCTTTTTATCCCCTTAACTCATACATATTTATTCAGGTTTTTTTCAAAGCAATCCAGTTAGTAGGTGGAACAGATCACCTTTTTTCTAAGGAGAATTAGGTTTTCCCAAGTGATCCAAGCTCAGGGATCTCAAATCATGTACACAGCTAGTGAGAGTTATGTTCTTCGGTTAAAATGAAACAAAGTTCTTCAGAGTTGTTGTTGGGGTTTCTTGGATTTGGGTTTTTTTGTTTGGGGTTTTTTTTTGTTGTTTTTCTTGGTCATAGGCCTGATAATGTTACAGAAAACAAAACAAAACAAAACAAAACACTCATATTTTGTTAAGATGATTATGCAAAATTCAAAGCTTCTTGCAGAAAAAAATATCTCTTCTGACAGTTGCACAATCTGGGAAGGTATATGTTTTCAGTAAGGCAAATTTCTTCTGGAGAGAGAAAAAAGAATAAAAGCAGCCAAACTCCTAAGTGACACTTTACTAGCGGGGAAAATTTGGTTAGAGAATATTGGCAATTCAAGATCCCTGGCCTGGCTACTGCTATGTTGGCCTGATCTGAAAAGGAACGAAACCTGTCTCTGAAGTGCTGCTTACGTTCTTTAAAACAGAGGATTTGGGGAGAAGTAAAAGGACATTGAAAAATTCAGGACATACAGTAAATTGGACATGCAATTACATTGAGGAAGGCATTGTTACTGTGGTAAAATGCTAGAAAAAAGACATATCCTCTTCCTGTCCTACCTAGCAGTTTGCATTTATGTTTTTAAGAAATAAAACTGATGTCACAATAATAGGAGATGCTCAAAGACTATAAAGGACACAACTGGAAAAACAGAAAGCAAGCTCAAACGTAAGTTCCACTAAACCTCCCACTGAGCTGTTCAACTTTTACCTTAGCTGCTAATGGAGAAAACTGATAACTCTAGGGCATTTTTTTTCATGTTTAATGATACAAAAGGGCAAATACATAAAATATAGGCGGGAAATTAGACTATCAGTTTCTCATAGGGGTTGCATTTTCATGCTTCTATAAAGTGACTGGGCTACTGGCTAGTCCAATGTAATAGCAATAGTGATTATTAGTAATCAGAATCAAAATACTATGCCAGGTATTCATCCTCTTATCTCAAAAATCGGCAAAATATTATTCCCTCATTTTAGGATTGTTTCATCTAATTGCCAGTTAAGTTAATTAAGGCAAAGTGTGGTTATTTTCTTGTGCATTGAAGCCTTTGAAATAGCTCTGACTTCCCTAAGTATCATTCTTGGTTTTCTTAATGGAAAAGCAGCACTTTTAGTCCCAAAATTTTCAGTTACAAAGCCAGCAGCACCGTACTTAGAGGTAGACTTACATATGGATTTAGTGATTGAAAAGTGTGGGGTGAGCATACATAATGGGATTTTCAATGCTAAACCCTTTTCCCATCAGCTTGCTGCAGCAAGTGGACACTAAAAATGCATATGGGGCATTTTATAGACAGTAAAGAGAGATTTCTGTGGTCTTGCTAATACTCTCCATTGACCGTATCATGAGCTTGGACACCTCACCCAATCTTGTTAGGCTCCTGCTTTTAAAAAAGGCCTGAACACATTTCAAGACCATCATCTGATGTAAATATTCTGGGAAGTCTGGGCCCAAGTTAGTTCTCTAAGTCTCTCTCAGTGGTTGCCTGCATCTTTAGATGGCTGAATACTTCTCAGTCTTGGCATGCTTGTTTGAAAAGTTTGTAAATGCCTTTAGAAATGTATTACATAAAACTGAATTTGGAAATCAGTTGATATTGGTTAACAGACCTTTTTTTTTTTCTCAGATCTTTTGCCAGCAGACCTTTTTTACTGAAATATCTAATAGTGTGAGTGTGTGGGTTCACAGCAAGCACTCCAAGGCACCTGCGCCCTTGTACGCACTGACACTCCCATTGCTAACCATCCTGGCATGTCCAGGTATCAAATCAGCCCTGTATCTCAGCTCTGTATGTTCCAGAACATTTTCAGGTATGAGATGCTCAATGAGTTACTGACCTGGATGTTTTATCTTTCAATTCCAGCCTTTGTTGTTCTCTTGATGAATTGCTCACTCAGTGTCTAGAAAAAAATAAGCCCATCAATATCAACGATAGTGCCAATGAACTATGGCAAACTAAAGGATAGGCAGATTAACAATCATTGCATGTCAGAGGCTTATGATATGATGATGATGATTACTGGCATACATATTTACCTCTACAAAAAATAGTATTGTAAATAATTAGATAAAAGACAACTATAAATTATGTATAGCCTGCTTTATCCTTAGCAGAGAATTAACAATAAAGTTTTAGAGGAAAAAACAAGCTATTTTAATTGTTTATGTTACACAGATGCAAGGTGAAAACTAACTTAAACCTCACTGTGATATTCGTAGGGAATATGTATTTTTTTTATATTTGATGTATAATACTATAAGACTTAGATTCAACCCTGATTAAAACAAAGTTCATCCAACTAATGTTTAAAAAAGATCAAGTTGAAGAAAAATCCGTGTTTTTACCAGTAAGATTATCTCTTTAATTTGGGAATTAAAGTTATCTGTACCCTACCAGAAAGCTTTTAGAGGTAGACATGTAATACAGCCTTCTTTAATTCTAAAGAAATTAGCCCCATTGATGTGATAAATACATTTTTATTTCTGCTGCTGATATGAAGAGGGAAGTTGTCTTTTTGCCAACTTCCACTTATTCGGTATACAAAAGATATTAAATGATTTAAAACTCTGTTCACATGGTTGTATAGTCACTTTCCAGTGAAATGAAACCAAAGTCTAAAGCACGTATTAGCTCCCTCAGAGCAGGTTAGACAGTAATTGGTCTAACCTCTCAAATGAAATTAAACTTTAACTTTCTTTTGATGACTCAAGTCTGAGAGGAAATAAGCATACCTGTATTTAAAGCTCCTATTTACTTTTGCCTTTGTCTTCTTAACAGAGATAATCTGGAGCTTTGTCCTAGCAATATAGATACTAATTTTACTATCTGGGAAAATCACAGCCTATGACTCTATCAGACCACATAGAAAACTCCACTCCTACTTTCCCATTGTTGGCATCTAAGAGAAATTTTTGTGAATAATTTTCTTTTTTCTCTCTTTCTCTCTGACTTTTATACAATTCATATTAGTAATGTCTTTCCTTCTTAGCACAGAGTAGAGAAAAGTGTATGAAGCTGAAGTGGCAGCAGGAATCTGGAAAAGCTGCTTTATCCCTACAAAATAAATATGTATCAGGTGATCCCTAGTAAACATGCTAAAAGTTTTTATCAAGAAATCTGTAACCTCGAGCTTACATACCCAAAAATACACCCATAGAATTTATGCCAGGATTATACCTTCTTCTGAAATTGTTTAATATTAGTGAGATGTAGTCTCATGTCAGCAATTACCTTGCTGGCACACAGAACTGACATTGCACTTTCCCTTCTGGTCAAAGTTAAGCCTGGTCATAATTCCTAGGCACCTATTGTTCATTTTACCCCAAGCTCCACCACTTCTTTTCATTACACCCTTCAGATCCAGCAGGATAAAGTGCTAATGCAATTCATGTCTAACCCAGTTTGGTCAAAATGTTTGAGTTATGTGGCATTTAATCTGTTGAAACTGATGTCTGTCTGACTGAACTGGGTTAAGGAGCAATTACACAAGCAGTTGCAGCAATGGATCTGGGCTGTAGTTCCTTAACTGGCTAACTGCTGGCTGCTGTAGTCCTGATACACCCCCACCCATCCCCGTTCTTTTGTTGTCCCTTCCCCAGGCTCCTCTGGCCCTGACAGAACTTGTTGAAACTCCTAAATCTACAGAAAATGGCCCAGAGCAGGATCAGCCAAAGACCAGAGCTAGTAAAAGGGAGGTGACAAAAAAAAGTAACCAAGAAGGAACATGAGGGAGAGGAGGTGAGGTTTAAGGCGCAATCCAGGTTCTGGGAGCAGCAGAGGTTGCTGGGGGCAGGGGCTTCTTCAGCTTGCCCTGAGGCATCCAGGACAGCAGATGTGACTAACTGCAGTCACTGCATTCCCTAATCTTGTTCGCCCATATTAAGGGACGTCTTGGCAATAGTTTTAAGGAAGCCAGAACTGGACTCCACTTGACCAAGAAACAGGGCATACTCGGCGAAAGACACGATGAGGTAGTGGACTGTACCAAAGAGGGATTTAGGTGCATCCGGAGCTTTTAAACCCATTTTGCCAGAGATCTCAGCATGGAGTTCTAGCATAAAAGGAGGAACCTCCTGCCTGAGGTATTTTTAGCTTTGAACTCCCTCCTAAAGTTAGGGCAGCAGCAAATGTTTTCTCTTTTCCCCAGCTGGAGATTCCTGCCCCAGCCCACCTGTGACTGACTCAGTCTGTGGGACAACTCCCTACCTCACCCCGAGGAAATTCAGCCAGGTTCATGCCAACAACCTGCATTGTTTGAGCTCATCTCCTTTGTTGTGCCTAAAGCGAATTAGGGCGTGCATGCATTAACAGCCTGAAGAAGGGTAGGGATGAGCAGCTGCTGTGAACCAGAACTGGCACACCTGGACCCAGCAGAAAGAATCTGTCCTTGATTGCAGGTCCCTAAACCAACCCCCTTCTCACAAAACACAGTAGGAGGAATATATTATCCCTCTCATAATGATTACAAGCTCTCACCTCAGAGTGAGGAGACAGAGTTTTAATACTTTTTCTGCAGAGGAGAACTTGCATCCACGTGATCTGCATGCCCAGTTTTCAGATTACTGAGCATTTCAGAGCAGGGTACTTTGTCCCTCCTTCTGCAACGAAATCTAAAGCAGGGTACAGAAACCCTTACCATCTAGTGAAACTCCTGTAATCTAGAGCTTGGCATATTCACTCAGAACGGGAAAGATCAAGAGCCCAGGCCCCCTCCACCTCTCCAGTGAGCACTCACTGTTTAACTGAAACACAAGTCTCTTCCTACTGACTATCCCAAAACATGCCCCCAGACAGCGGCTGTTTAACACAGCTCTCTGTCAGAATGAACACCTCATCGTCTGCTTGCTGAGATAAGCACTCAAGCAGAGAAGGAAATTAACTGCAGGATAATGCTGTAACCACAAAAGTAAAAGGGGTATTACACCGTCTGGTCTCACTTTAAATGAAGAGCAGAAATTAAGATTTGATCTGAGTCTGCTGACTGGATTAGGCCCTGCCAGCCAGCCACGCAGAATGATGTCTAATTTATTATATACCTCAAATATGTTTGAAACCTAAGCTAAAGATGCTCACATGATGATGTTTTGGCAACTCCAGGGTACGAACAGTTGCAAACACTTAGATGTGGAAGAAATTTAAGTGATAGAAACTTCAGTACTTATAATAATCAACCTCTGCAGAGTTAAGTGACAGCCAAGTAGGCACTTTGAGGCTATGTATTTTAGACTTAGCAAACTCAAAAGGCACACAGATACCTGAATCTATTTTGTGTATCAAGGATAAAATCCAAAAAGTAGCCTCTGGCCTAAAGTACGGCTTCACCACCTTAGAGGAGGGTGGTTGTACGACAGCTGCCCTCCAGCACACGGTTTCAGGGAGTGCAGGGGTAAGGAGAGATCTGGGAGACCTTCACTGGCTCAGTCCATCCCGCAGGAGCATTGACTGCACAGCTCCTGTCTGCCGTGGTCCTTTCCCCATTCACAGCCAGCACTTGAAGCTGCAGTGACCAACACTAATCCCACCCTTTGGAGCCGGGGTTGTGTGTGAGCAGCTTGTTTATTAAACCTCCAATCCTGGCTTATTTTCTACTGCCAGGAGTTTGGGGCCTGTTTTCAACCAGCATTCATTAACTTTAAGTTATCATGCAGTGTGCCAAGTTTCCATCAGCCCAGCAAAAACATTCTCAATTCCAAACCCTCTTTTCCCGATGGCAGCGCTCTACGCTGTAGACTTTCTGAGCTGTCTTGGCCAGAGATATCTGTTTATGCAGTTAAGTCTTCCTAAGAAGCTGATGGGAGCATACACACTTTAATAAGGCAGAAGATTATAGCAGCCACTGGGGCTAGTCTTTTCTAAAATCAAAACAACGGGGGGGAAACTCCCAAACTTAAAAACACAGCCACAGAAAAAACAAGCTGTAAACATATATAGAATTTTGGTCAGAGATGCCCAAGGCTTCCAGTCCTATAAATCCAAATCCTAATCCTAACACTGTGATCCTGAAATTAGTTTGCTTTTCATGAGAATCAGTGAACCAAACCTCTTCAGGTCTTACTCAGACATGAAACAGTAATCAGTGTCAATAAACATAGCAAATAAAAATCTTGCCTGGCTAAAGACTGGAGATGTATTTTGTGAAACTTCAGTCCTTCTCAGCATATTCTGTGAGTATGCAGGTACCCAACTCCCAGTACAATTAAGTGAGTCCTTAATTCCTGTCTGCTGAAGTAAATAGAGGTGAAGTCATCAATTCGGCTGGGTTGTCAGCTTGCCTTGGTCTACAGCAAGGATGTGACCGTAATGACTAACTGCATTACTAATACCTGGTTGTTTCATTCGTTAAGGAAAAACTGCTCAGTGGCTGTTCAGTGGGACAAGGTAACTGTTCTAAATAAGGCAGAATTTCTAGAGGAGATCTAGAAATCTGCATCCTGTTTTGAATTACACAGCACACTTAAAGACACATCTGTGTTTTTACAAAGGGAGCTGGAATCTCGTCATCAAATAGGAAAAGCTAACATTTGAAATACTCCCAACAACAGAGTAATGAGAAATGATCAATGTGACAAAGATTTTTAAAAACTTTCCAAAAGGGATCTAAGGAACTGCAGACTAGAAAATCTTATGTTCATAATAGGAAAACTGGTAGAAGCTTGTAATAAAAAGATCCCACCATCAATCAAAAAGTGATAAATATTTTACAATAGGGAAGAGCGGACATTACTTTTGCACAAGGAAGTCATGCCTCACAAATTTACCAGAGGCTTTGAAAGGTGCTCAAGAGCAGGCAGAAGTGGGAAATCCAGGTTATGTAGCGAGCGTAGATTTTCAAACAATTTTACAGCATTCGTCTCCAAGAAACTAAGTTGGCATTGTAGCTCAGAAGATCCCTTCAAAACTTCAGATCTGATCAAAGTATAGAAACAAAGAGTAGAAATAATGAGATGATTTTACGGGAAAAGGAGATCACCAGGATTTCTTCTGAGGCTTGCATTGTTCAATGTAATAATAAATTATCTAGAAAAGGGAGAAGATTGTAAGGCAATGACATTTGCTGGTAATTCAAGGTTTTAAAAATGAATATTCATGTTACTTACTGGCTGCATAATGAACTGTCAGGGGAAATGTAATGCTTATAAATGCAGAATCATAAACAAAACCAGTCCCAACCAGATCTATACAGGGTGGGCTGTAAACTAAATATTACTACTATAGAAAGAGATCTTCGAGTTAGTGAGTGAATCTGTAAAAATCTGCTCAATGCTCAGTACTGGTTACAAAGGTAAATAGAGAAAGTCTTAGAATAGAGGACAAAAGCAAAATTATTATTATGCTGTTATTATAAATCTCTGATAGGTCATCATTTTAATTATTGTTTGTGTTCTGATGACATTCATCATGTCAAAAGAATACAGTGGCATAAGAACAGGTACAGAGGCAACAATTATAATAAAACGTACAGATTCCCTTCCATATCAGCAGAGGTTAAGTAGACTAGAACTTGTAAGTTTGGAAGAGAGAAGACTCAAAGGATTATGCTAGAAGTCACTGGTGATAATCGTAAGTGGGAGAAGATGAACAGGATGTAGTTATTCAGATGCTTGTAGACAAAACTAAAGGGCAACAAATGAAGTTATCAGACACCAGTTTGGAAGCAAAAAGAAAGAGGCGTGCATTCACTGTGTGTAACTAATTAAGTCATATAATTCACTATGAAGAATGGTATAGAAGCCAAAATCTGAAATGGTTAAAAAGCAATAGAAAAAATTATAGGAAAACAATGCATCCATGGCCTTAAATTACAAAGATGCAACTGGTAGTTCAGGAAATCTATGGACTGCAGAAGGCTGGAGGCAAAGGCAGAGGAAATATCACACAGCATGATGCCTTTTCCTGAGGCATCCAGCGCTCTCCCCAGGGAGAGACAAGGTGCTTCACTGTGACCCCACTACTGGTTGTTCTAAATTATTATGTGCCTAATTGTATCATGTCAAATATCTGAGCTTCTGTGGGAATCCCATAAAAAATTATTTCCTCCTGACAATAAAACCAAACTTTGAAATCACAAGAAATGCCTCAAGTTGGAACATTTTTTCTTGAACTTCTAATTCAGGCCACATTCCGATAAATTTCTTTCCACTGAAGGCAGATGGAATACTTCTAGTGATTCCAATGCAGATGTCATAATTCTCCCTTCTGTATTTCTATCACACATATGTCCACAATGCTTTAAATAATACTGAACATTTTGAAGATGTGAAGCATCAAGTAACTGTTTGCAGATAATGTAACAATAATGAAAATTGTAGCTATGTCACACAAAAGAGAAGGTGGGAATTGCTCTTAATTGCATACAAATACTGAAATAGCCTTACAAGAGACTGACCTCTGAATTGGGTGGTCAAATATGGGCAGTCTTTGATAACGGTGTAAGAAAAGAAAAATTGAACTATACAAAATACTAAATGTAATAAGGTCTCTCAAACATTTTAAACACTATTCTCAGAATATTTTGATGTTCATCAGATTTCTAGGGCTGGAGGAGCCAGATGGTACTGCTGAAAGGCTAGACATGCCTGGGAAGGCTCTCCTTAGAGCCCTTTACAAGTCAGAGACAAAATTCTCATTGATTGCTGTGGGACCAAACATTGTTAACTCATTAGGAAGGGATGGGCTTTTTGACAATTGATTTAAAGACAGGGAACTGGAATATGCAGGTGTTTATACTTCACTGCTAGTTTGAGCAACTATTATCATAACATTTTACTACATTGCTTTCTTATTACTAAGTGTGGGCAGAAGTACAGTGTGCCTCAAACGGTACGATGCTTTCCCACAAAAAATTAGCATTGCTCTTTTTCTTATCTGGGAGCTTTGCCACTGGTTACTGAGCTGATTACTCTGCTGAGCACATTCTGTACACTGCTTTTATTAACCACGGAGTAACATTTAAGCTAGGTGGTTTAACAGAATTATTGCTTCAGTCATACCACCAGATTTATCATATCTGTGAAGAGGCCACCCCATATGGATGCATTCTCATGAAGTCTGTATGGGTGAGGAGACTGCAGTATTTCACTGTTAGCTTTCTATTACAAGAATCAGACCCGAAGAAATAATACTAAATAACCTCTATTCTACTTCCTACCTAACAAAGACTTAGCAGCAAAGAAAAATCACATGAAACAAAATCTTCTTTCCTATCATTTGCGTGACAACTGCTTACTCTCTGGGGCAGACTAATACCTTTCCCGCTGACAGCTGTGGAGAGAAACCTCAACCCAGTCTTGTATCGAAGCCCAGTGCCTGAGTGCCCATTGTGGGCTGAACTTTTCCTAGCACCCCATGAGCCCACCACCACTACACAAGACTTCTTCATGTACCCTGGAATCCTGTGCCCCAACCAGTAAAGCACTGCACACAGCAGCATCTGAATCAGCTGAAATCAGTAAGGGTAGTTGATGTCTGTTCACCAAGGTATTGCTGTAAGGACTTCATGGGTGGTGTTGAAGGAGCTCATCCTTTGAGTTCACAGAATAAACTTTTTAAGGATTTTAGAAAAGATTTGTTATCTTGTAAAGTCATCTATGTCCCAATAAAAAAAGATGACTGGCTGAAAATAATACTCCCTGTGACTTCATTTATATTCTCATGATAAAGAAGATTTAGTAACAGTACACTATACTGATCAGTGGTTTTAGATTCAATAGACTTTACTTAGGTCTTCCACATAAGAGAGAGAACTATCCTATGCAAAATCATAAAGGCCATGTGAATTGGGTGGGAGCTGCTAATATTACTGTATAGTGAATGTGGCCACTACCTTACAACCTCACAATATTTCTTTGCAAAGATACCAATGCTTCAACTGAATGCATCATAAGGAACAAAATGCATTCCAAACTAGCTAGGAAAATACTTTGTGACTGCAGAAAAGACACCTAATTCATCAAAAATCCTTCTTTGTAGAATCTTATTAAACATAAAGCTATTTACAAAATACTCAATCACACATGATGTAGAAAGGCATGGTGATTTAGAAGACACTGAGGAATGCTCAGCTAAGCCAATAACTCATTTGGCAAAAGCAATCGGGAATTCAGATTAGGATTTTTCAAATATTATTCCTGCAGACAGGCCAGACTGTGAATACTATGTATTATACAAGCTAGCAGATATCCAAAAGCCATATGAATTGCAGAAGGCCAAACAGAGAAAGAGTGGGTTTGTATTAGGGGGCTGATGAACAGCTTCTAGCAGTTCTTACTGCAGCTGGTTAAATTGTGGTTCCTGGTTGTCTTCTCCACCCCTCTGCTGCATGTTAAAATGGCTGTTTCTGTTCAGACCAGGTTCTCATCCTTTGTGTTTACAGTCTAGTAGGCCTGACCAAGTTCAGCAGAATTACTCCTGTTCTCTCCCAGGGACCTTGACACTGTGGACTGGCCACGATGCAGCTTTCATGCTGGAGAGTTATCTCTTATTTTAGGACAAAGAGGTACAGAGAAAACAAGCCGTAAGACAGTCAACAGTCTGCACACTTCCTCAGCTTACTGTTAGATGTGCCAGTAGCTATAAACGCAAGTTCATGAAACTGTTCTAGTCTGTCTTTTTGCCTGTCCTCTCCATTCATCTCCAGGCTGGGGTCCTGCCTCCAGCCTGTCTCTTTAAAAAAAGTCTGTGTTTATCTGGCTTTGTGAACTAGGGCAACTTTCCCAGAGGGTGGTGCTTTCCCAGTCTTGTTTACCTGTCTGGGGAATTTGCATTAATCTCTCTCTCCAGTGAACTGGGAATATAATACATAGCACAGCATTGGAAAGATAACTATTTTTTTTCTTTTTTTCAGCATTTGCTGTTGTTCTAGCATATAAGACATCTCGGCGTAATTGTTTTTGAAGTTGCCGGGCTTCCAAGGCCTCCCATCTGACACAAGTTATTACTATTTAATACAGATAGTACAGAAACACTTTAAGGCTGAGGAAAATTAGATGAGAGTTCCTGTCTCACTACCCACTAGTATCTGCTTTTCGGTGAGGAAGCCAGTGGACTAAACACATACACATATGAAGACCTAAAACACAGCAGAAATCTGAAGAAGGAACAATATTAAAAGAGATCATATTATTACAACTAACATACATTTGTAGATCTTGGGGAAAAAATGTAATATTGTTAATTTTTCCACTGATTGTCTTAGTCAGCTCCAGTCTGAAGAAGTTCTGTCTAAAATGTGAATTTGATGTCCAAACTTTGCCACAGTCTCAAAGAGAAATACAGTTTGTCCTGCTTTCCAGGACTGTCTCATGTATAGCTACATGAATTCATTAGGTGCCTCCCTTCTTAGCTTGAAAACTTCTGAGGTATTTACCTTTAGTCTCCCACATCTACTCAGAAGTGGAAAAATGGATGCTTATCTCCTACCTACACCTCTCATTTAATGGGTTAGTTGGATTGGTACTTGAAGTCAGTTAAAAGTCCTTGGAGAAGACTGAAATGTTAATTGTGGCCAGGACTACAACTAACCACATCTGATGCTATGGTGGCACTGGGTGCATAATTGTTTAGTTGCTAGAATATTCACGCAGGAAGTGAGAGAACTGATATTTAGTTCTTAATTAGCCCAAGGGAGTAAACATGCATCTCCAGCACACCAGTGGCTAGGTACCATGCAACAGGGTAACTTGGAGAAGATCACATCCTCTGGGGAAGTTAAGCCACTGGACAGGCAGGAGTGCCAGGTCTAGAAGAAGAGTAGGTCGGAGGTGTCCCTGTTGCAGCCCATGTGTCCAAGCCCTCAGTTTGGAGGGGTAGGGCTGGGCATTTAGCCTCCACTTGCAGCACTGCTTTTGCTCACTAGCAGTGACACTTCAACATAAAACACCTACACATTTCAAGATCCAGCTGCATAATGCCAGTTCTGCCCTGACCACTGTTTTAGCATCAGGCACAATCATATCTCATCTGTTCTTGGTAATATGGAAGCAGGGAGATTAAATGGCTAAAGGCCTAAATTATTTCCATTGAATTCAGTGGCAGATTAGACTAGAGGAACTGCTGGCAGGATCTACACACAGACAAACCAGTCATGCTTCTGAGACATAACTCTGCTTAAGCAAAACTTTGATCAATTAAAATGACATAGAACAACTGGGACCACTACAGCCATATTTCTAAAGTTTCTAAAAAAAAATTCCTGAATTTGATAGAGGCCACAGGTTTGAAACATGGGCAGGATGCTTTGAAAAGTGCCCAAGATTCAATTAATCCGGAAACATCAATGACATCAGAATCCCATTTCTTTTGTTTTGCCTATCATGTCTGTCTGCAGCCATCTCCTCCCACTAATGATATGTAAATGGCAAAAAATTAGATGGAATCCTCTTACCTCTTTTTATATTTATATTTTATATTGAATATAAATATGAAAAATCCTACACACATTATTACCACTGTATTTCACAGAGAGTTTTTCAGACCTGGATCCAAGCACATAAAGAACTTATGTTCTAAAAAAGTATCAGGGAAGAACAGGGCATGTAAATCCAAAGTTCTGGATCCCAGAACCTGCCGCAGCAGCATCCGCTATAGATGTCAGGTGACTGATGTACTTGAGGGGGCACATTCACAAGACAAGCATCCTCGATCACAGGACAGGGGGAAAGTAGGACTATGCTACTCTAGATGAAACTGTTTTACAGCTGGGTATCTCTGAGGGTCCTTGAAGGTCCAGGGAAGCAAAACTAGCTGCAGAGTCATGGCTCCTGTATGGATGCAGGACTCCATGCAACAAGCACATACCTGCAGCAGAAATTAAGCTGCAGCATTGGTGCTGGCACTGAGCTGTGAACATCTCAGCCATCAGCACTGTGGCTGGGAAGTGGGGATGCAGGGGTGGATGCACAAATTCTCATATAGACAGTCTAAATCTTGCTATTTAGTATAAAATAGAGGAGTCAAAACCCAGGATGCCTCTTTTCCATATGAGTGACTAACCACTGGACTCTAAAGCCAGGTTTGCATGGCTCACTGACTTGTGAAATTGCATGGTCCAGCTCCAACAGAAGGGTCGGTGAGCACTTTGTGTGCCTTCTTGCTGCTTCCCTGCCAGTCATCCTCTGCCAGCACGTGGCTGGGGGGGCTCACATTTCCCTGGGAGGTGGCAGATATGCATGTGAATTCTTTCAAGGTGAGAAGCAAAATTAATTAAGTGCTTCTTTTGCAACTGCTATAATCCCCAGGCTGTTATGTAAAAAGGTCCTTGTCCAGTCGATAACTTTCAGAAGAAAAGCGTGAACCCTACTCCATTACTTAAGGGAATGGTTTCAAGTTTCCACGGCAGGGGGAAGCGGAGCAAGCGGCAGATCTCAAATAGACAGAAGCACTTTTTGGCAGACATGCATTGAGCACCTCAGAAGTATGTCAGCTGAATATAGATCTGACTCCTCTAATGACCCTGAGCAGGTCTCTGCACAGCCTACAGGACTTGGGGTTCCATGTGAAGTATCTGTCTCCCCAGGCCTGTAGAGGAAGGACAAGAAATTAACTGAGACTTTTGGATTTCACTCTAAACTTTGGACTCAGAACAGCTAAGTGCTGTGGTGCCTCATTTATAAATAACTCCCCACTTTCTTCAACTGAGCTCTGTCCTTTTCTAGTGGATATCAAACACAGTGTTTGAAACACTGGTATTTTAGAGAATCAAATCAGAGATAAGAATAAAATTCATGGCAATTAACATGATGAAGTTTGCCACATTTTCACTTTGTGAGAGATACGGAGGGAGAAGATAAAGCCAGATGACATGAACTGGCAGTGCCATTTTCTATGTAATGTCGTCCAACACAGGGGCCAGTTCAAGGAAGCAGGATGTGCCACAATGATTCAGTGATTTGTAGGTATAAAGTCATGCTTGGATGTTGTTTGAGAACAGCATATTTTAAAAGCAGGTAGCCCTAAATAATGCTGAATAAATAGTAGGCTGCTTTTTGAATCAGGAAGCCACAACCAGCAATTTTCTACTCTTCCAGCTGACTCTTGAGAGCCACTAATCACAACAGAAAAAGTGATACAAGAATCATGCTTTCCAAATGACTTTGTGCTATTCTCTTGGAATACATTGTCTCAACAACCCTTCTTCCCATTAAACTCAGGCTGTTGTTTGGTGATACAGTAAATCCAGATAAGGGATTTTAGTACCTTGTTCTAAAAATATCTTGGCCACAGAATAAAAAACTCCTCTAATATAGCCCAAACTCAATCAACTGCAAATTTGTTTAAAAAAAAAAATCCCAGGCTTCTTTTTGTGCTGTCAGGCTTTAGGCAGAATCAGGTATTGTCTGCCACCCCACTCTAACTTTGTGCCAGATCGGGTAGCATCTTGCAGCACCTGCAGCTGCCAGAAAGCCAGCATAAAAGCAAGAGGTCAACAGAATTTATTTGTTGTGTGCTCTGGGTAATTCAGCGTAGATGTGATCATTTGCTCATACCTAATCTGTATCCTATTTGTACTGCTGGGTCACCTGGTAAAGCAGGGACTCTGTAAGAACTATCATGAAAGCAAAATCTTATTTGCTCAGCAAGGAAATGGAAAGGAAATACAACAGAGTGTAAGCAAAACAGAAATTAATTATAAAACCTACAGGAGCTTAGGGATGCTAGAGACACCTTTAAGAATATGTGCACTCAATAAGATTGCACTTAATATACATCTGGTGCACACACTCATAGCCACTACTTATGCAGAGAAGGTCCAAAGGGTCAGTCTTGCCATGCGTGGATGCCATGACTACCTGACACAGCATGTCTGGCATGGGACCGATCACACGCTGACTCTGAGGATCTTCTCAGAATAGGAGCCCAGGCCTTTGCCCCCAGGAGTTACCACTTGGAGAGCACTGCGTGAAATACCTGCATGATTTGCACTTCACATCTGTGTACATGTGTGAAGATACATGCTATTTCACTAATTCCAACTTGGAAGAACAATACCTTCTTCCTCCCTTAAAAAAGAAGGCATAAATAACGTGGAAAAAATAACCACATTTTCATAGTTATAAACCTTTCAATATTGACTGTGCACTGGTAGAATTAACATGGTTTTCCTTGTTCTATGTAGCTGGGGTTTTTTTTTGTAAATGCTTTGGAGTCTTGGTCTATTTGTTCAGAAAATCCCTTTATTTTCTCAGCAGGCTTCTCACAGTGGTAGGACAGCATCTTGTCTCTTTCATCTTTTTCCCTCTCTCTCTACACAAACACATCCTAGGACTTTTCCTACGATTAGGGAAGCCAATGCATTACTCCAGTGCTCTGGTGCAGTTTCTAATGTGCACAACTTGGAAAGTGCCTTCGGCTGGTATGCTACTGGATCTGTTCCCTTCTAGATGAAGCAAATCAAAGTGAGACAAACTTCAATGCCCTGCTGCTGTGGCTTCTGATCACTCCTGTATTCACAGAACAAGATAAATCAGCCAAAAGTTGCTTGTGGGTAAACTGAGCAGAGATTATATATTGAAGGGCATTAGTGAAGCCAGTGAAAGTAACCCACTCAAAGAAAATAGATAGATTTTTTTCCAATGCACTGTAGTCATTTGAGGTTAGTGGTTAAATACAGAAGATTTATATCAGAGTTTCCACTTAATAGAAGCATTTGTGTGGATGATGTCTGTTTAGTTACTGTTAGTAGGGATTTTGCAAAATGTACTTCTCCAAAAAGCAGCAGGCTATCTTACTGAGACTATTATCAAAAGTTCATGAAATCAGGGGTTGTTGATTGTGATACAACATAAATGGCATTCTTGATTTCTTATGTTTTTCCAGGCTAGAAGAGGAATGCATTACTGGAGAAACTGATACATCTGCTGTTCCAAGAGCACAAATTGAGTGTATGACCTGAATATGCTGTACATGTAGAAAATAAGCAACTATGTAATCCCATCACATAGTAGATGTGATAACCTACAGGAAATATGAAACTGAAAAATCTTTATGGTTCTGCTGTAATACATTTATTATGAAGTCATTAGAGGAGGCCGGACTGAACACAGGAGAGAAAGGTGAGGAGTCATGGAGACATCTCTTCTAGAGTCATAGGAATTACTCACAGATACTAATGTCTGCAGGTGTTCATCCCTGCCTGTCAGGTGGAATTGCTGCCTTCACACTCCTCTTTTGCGCTTCCCAGGGGGGCAGGCTGTTAACTTGGGCCCCTGTTTAAAGCATTGCTTTTAAAACCCTTCATTGCCCATACTGCCCTCAGTCAGATCCTCTGCTTTGTATCCTTCCCCAGTTCCTGTCTTGTCACAGCTCGGGGCTGTCACCTCTGCTTTCCTCCTCTCTACAGAAAAAGTGCCAAGAGGCAATTTGTCTGCAATGGCAATTCATTATTTAATAGCAAGTGAAATTATGGGTTTGATAAAGGTAACAATGTAAATAAATCAAATATCTTTTGGCAGGACACCACACAATATTATGAACAATAAACTAGAATGCTGTAAAGTCAACAGGGCACACAGTAAATGAATTAGAAACCAGCAGGTCTTGAAATGCAGCTATAAACACGAAGTAATTGTTGAGTAAAGTCCCACAGGGATAATCTTTGACCATAATTTTAATTTACATTTTAATTAATAAATTAAAGGAGAAAAAAAGAAAAAAACCTCAGATATTACCATAGCTTGCTTTTGTCACAAATGTGAGAGGAGTGGCGAAAAAATATGCAATAGCTGGTGTACTGACATCATTTTATTTTGGTTGCTTAGGTAATGATATGATTTCTGTCATGATCAAAAATAAAGTCATGTACTTGATCACAGACTAAAGACCATTCTCTCAGGACTGGGGGAGGGGAACCAGGAGGAGGGGACTTCTACAGGATCTCAGAGTCTGTGATGGATCAGACTTCCCAAAGTGATGGTGGTACCGAAAAGGATAATGGAGCTCATTGATGTATAAACAAGAGGATAATGTTTTGAAGTGGGAAGATTTCTCTGTAGTATGCTGCAGTTGAATCAGAGCTATCTGACTTGAAGCAAGAATTAATATACAGCAAACCAGTTGCCTTTGTTATGTATGAGGTCAGATGAACAGTCCCTTCTGTTCTTAAAATATATTAATTTATGTATGAGGGTAAAAAATTACCCTCACTAAAGCTTTATCCATCCCGAGAGGACCAGTGGAGCATATAACGAATAGTAATTAAGCTCCTAGTTATTATTTTAACAATAAAATTGCAAACAAATATCAACAATTTTTCAGATAATTCAAGGTTTTCCAAACTGGACATTTCAAAACTTCACCTGTTTAAAACTCTGCATTCCATGTTTTCCCTTCCCCCCATCCTTCACCAGTGAATGAATGATGCTTGGGGGTTTCACTCCATTTCTAGTCCCTTTGTTTTTTGCCTTCCCCCCTTCTCTCATGCTCAGAAATTCATCAGTTTTGAAAATGTTACAGGGTAGTTCAAGGAAAACGGAAGGTCTCCACCCTGGCAGGCCCTGGCTGTTTTCCCCAAGCACTGCTCTGAGCAGCCCCGTCTCTCACCGGCTGCCAAGACCCACACGGGTAATGGCAGGCAGGCAGCAGTCAGACACCCACAGCCCCAGCAACACCTCCTCCCTCCCCTCCGCACCCTCTCTGCTGGTGGCCGGGGGAGCTGAGCTTAGGAGCAGCTCCTGCAACCCACCACCACCTGCACTTTTCCCCAAGGAAAAGAGATCTGGAAGTTTTATGGGGTGATTCAAAGTGGCCAAAGCAGTTTGGAAAATCTGGGCATTTGCATTGCTCTCCTTTTCCCTGTCTTCAATGAAGTGTTACATTGCAAATGTAAATTGTCTTGAACAGAAAAAAAAATTAGGAACCTTGCACATGTCTGTAGAGTGAAATCCAGACTTGCTGACGAAAGGACCAACAATTAATTAAATGATTCTTATAAACCAAGACTTAATCATGTTCTCATGGGTTACAAAAAAATCACAGTGTTGTCCTTAGACAGTTTGCTGATATTCAGTCTGGAAAGTTTCCTTTAGAGTTGTACCAGGGAATAGGGTTTGGGGGGAATGCAGAGCCTACCATTAGAGACATTTAGAAGCAGTTTTATCAACAGATGGATTATGAATCTGTGACAGAAAAATCACTGCAATTCTTTCAAATTGCTATGTACTTAATAAAAGAACAAGCATTTAAAGGGAGAAAAGATATCATATAAAGAGTTTTCTTAAACTAGTACAATCTGGGCCTGAGGAATTTGGAAGGTGTTTTATATGGATTTTTGTGGTTTTTAGCTGGGTGGCCAAAGTATACTACATTAATTTTAAGTCTGCACTTACAGACTGCAGCAGAGTGGAGAGTAAACAATTAGGTTTGTTTGCTCTCTGAATTGTGATAGTCTGGATCTTTCGTCGATGTAAAGGTATGTTGATCATATTTTACGCTTTGACAGCACCTGCCAGTCCAAGACCTCAAATGCTTTACAGTAATTAATCAGTGAAACCCACAGACCCTTCGTCCCTTGCCAAAAATGCAAATACTTGATACATACTAATGAAAAAAATACATAATAATGAAAAAAATCTTACAAAATAAAAATATTTTGCTGTGATATGTCAGTGTTAGGAATCCTATTTTGTGTACAGAGGAATAAAACAGTAGAGCAGTTGATAGCCACAGCCACTTAGCAGCAACGCAACACATAAAAGCTACAACCATGGAAACAGTAACCACAACTGGGACCTGAACTTTGAAAGATGCCCAGTACCCAGCAACCCTTGTGCTTCTTCAAGTAAATGCCCAAATAAAAACAACTGGCATTGTAGTTCATATAAAAAGCCATCTGACAGTTCCCTTCTTTAGCTTCCAAACCAGGTTCCTCCCAGTCAGAGATTACAGGATATGAAAGGCTTGTTTCTGCTGTGATGGAATGGGAAAATGTGGGAAGGAAAGGCTGAGAGAGAGCATATGCTGCTCCAGGCAATGCTAATGATGGGGCCACTCATTAGCACAGTAGCCTTCCCTGTCATAAATCTGCCCCTGATTTGTTAATGTTTGCTAATATGTAGTTTACTGTAATAAATTAGAATAAATCGTATTAGCTAAATTGCCTGTGAAGTTGCAGTTTCCCTTTGCAAGACTGGAGCTGCCTATTTGGTTCATTTGCTTGCTCTGTTCAGTCCTGCTCCGCTCTGTGTGGCTCCCTGTGCCGCTGGCCCCAGCTCCCATTTACAGACCCACACGCACCCAGGAGTGCTAAGCAAAATGAAATCGCAACCATTGAGTTTCACTTGGTTTCATGCTGAAATCATGCAAAACCAGACACATCATTTTTAGAGAAGTTAATGAATGGAGTTACCCAAATGAGGTTTCTAAGAAGATTCCAGCCAACCTGGGCTGAGATTTGGAGTACATGGGTCCAGACTGAGACACTAAGCCAAGACAGTACTGATCACAAGTACCTCATGGTCTTTTACCAGTGGATACAGTAAAATGCTGATACCCATTTGCTAGATCCATATGCTGTCATCAGCACTGCTGACCACACAGAATCTAGTTGGATGAACAGAAAAATTACACAGTTGCTCCTTAAGCTGTTCCTTTTCTTAGGACTAAGTTTGACATTGCAGACAATAGCAAAAGGAAAGGAACAACTTTCTGCCAATGGTTATGAATTCCCTTACACCGCTGACACTTAAGTGATGCACATGAGCCCGTTCAAGAAACTAAACAAGAAGAATTTTTTTTTTTTCCCCACAGGTTTGACATGCTCCTGACCCAGAAATCTGGACCAGTTCATCTAAGAGACAAACAACTCACTCAAGTCAGCCAAAACACCAGTGATTATGCAAGAGGAACAGAAGAGCCTAAGTTGAGGAATAACAGGATTTTCTGTAGAGCAAAATTGCACCCTCCAAAATCCTATATATTATTTAAATAGCCTGAAATTAGCAACATCATTATTTAAATATAATTAACATAATCCAGGTATAGTATCACAAAATCACAGAACGGTTGCGGTTGGAAAGGACCTCTGAAACTCATCTGGTCCAACTCCCCTGCTCAAGCAGGGCCACCTAGAGCCAGTTGCGCAGGACCATGTCTCCAAGGATGGAGACTTCACAACCTCCCTGGGCAACCTCTGTTAGTGCTCTGTCACCCTCACAGTGAAAAAGTGTTTCCTCATGTTCAGAAGGAGCCTCCTGTGTTTCAGTTTGTGCCCATTGCCTCTTGTCCTGTCGCTGGGCACCACTGAAAAGACCTTGGCTCCCTCTTCTTTGTACCCTCCCCTTCAGATACTTGTACAAATTGATGACATGCCCCTGGGCTTTCTCTTTTCCAGGCTGAACAGCCCCAGCTCTCTCAGCCTTTACCCATGTGAGAGATGCTCATAAAATTCTGTGAAGAAATTTTTTTATATTCCTTCTCCTGTGAGGTCAGGTAATGGAAGACAGGATGCAGTGTGCATTAAAATCTATAATTTGCTTGTACTGAGGTGTCTATGGGACATCTATATGCTTAAGCTCTTCATAATAATTTGAAACCTTGTCTGTATAGTCAATGGAGTCTAAAGAGTGATTCATGCCATCCTAAAGTAACTGTCTAAAACAGGTGAGATGAACCATGCTCTAAAATTGCCTATTTCAATAAAGGAAGCGTAGTGTAGTTATTTACACTAAAGGAGACAAAACTTGGACAAAATTATTGTCTCCTGTAAGTTACATAGAACTCTAAAGTGGAATTTGTTAAACCTTATGAAATAAAAATACAACTGACGTGTGCTTATTCTGCATAGAAGGTATGCAGGGGGTATTCTAAGGCGCTAAATTAGTGTCATGGTCCCTAAAAATAACTTTAAGCAGTTTGGGATTTTTTCAGAAAATCTGTTCTCAACTGCAGAAATCTCCTGTCTTTGGCATAACAAGATTTGAAAGTTTTGGTCTTTGAAAACAGGCCTCATATAAAAAAGATTTCTCTGGCAAACAAATTTACTACAAATGCACTATTATTATTTGGTTAATGGTAAAATATTGCAAACGTTGGCCTAGACCATAAAGATATTTATATCAGCCGCTGTTTCTGGGGTCATTTATGAAGTAGTATAGAACACAGGATAATTGTCATTGCAAGGAAGATCTTTAGCATATTGGATAGTGATCACCTAGCAATGTACTGTACAGATTTAGTTTTAGTATACTACTGTATTCTTTTTTGTTTAATGAATAGTCTCTGGTTTGTCTGAAACTTTTGTAACTTTTTACACATGAAAGAAGTATATATAGTGGGAGAAACGAGAAATTATAGATGAGCTTCAGAGGGGTTTTGGTAGGATACAGATTCAGCTTCCTTTTAATCATCTGGATATCATCTGGACAATCATCTGCTTCTTCACAAAAGAAAACAAACACTAGACATTTTTGGCACAAGATTTAAGTTGATGGTATTAAACAGCAGCTGTAGATTAAGGCCCTCCATAGTAACCCTCCCCCTCAATAGAGATTCTAATTTTAAATATTTAGGTTTCCATGTAGATGAGACTGTGTATTTCTGGAGACAGACTCATGCATTTGTTTATAGAAAAGGGGTTGAGATAAAATTAGGTGTGTTTTATTATTTGAAGACTTGTTATACTTTGCCTGTCAGGAGAAGTTTAGCGCTGTAATTAATGTTCCCATGAACTAAACACAGCAGTCTAGTACATACAATGACAGTATTTCAAGCAAAATATATGGTTGCTCTATCATCTGCTTAACAGACTTTACCAGTTCATATTTCATGTTCATTTTGAATATTAGTGAATCTCTGGTTGTTTTTCCTTTAAAATATCATTGTTGCATTGCATGGGAAAGAAATGTAAATGTACATTATTACAAAGAACAAGAAAGTCTTTTCAATGTTCTCCAAGTACACAGAATATTTGATATGGAGCCTAAGCTCTAATATGAATCTGGGGTTGCACGTCTAAGTGTGCCTTTTTGGTCCTCGAAATAATTCCAAACATTGAAAACACTGAGCATTGAAACATTGTTTTACACGTTCTATTTCCCTTAAAAATACTGCAAACAATATTTAAAATATTTTTGCCAGTTTACAAGGATATAACCCAATAGCCATATGGACAAATATGCTTTACTGGAAGATCTGAATTTAGATTTTCAAAATCTTATGGCTCTGAAAGGAACAGAAAAAGTTATCAAGATAGGTCAGTGACTACCTGCGCTTGTTATTGTCAGTAAGGTCTTTGGCATGTGTTAGATCTTCAAAAATCCAGGTACTTCTGTACACATTGAAATGAGAAGTACTAAACGTTGTGAAAATCCACCTGATAAAGCGAATGATCTTCCGATCCAGTTTCTTCTGTCAGTGCACACTAATCAAAAGGATAAATCCAGCCCGTTTCACTCTCACTTGGCATTCCATTAACTGCATGTGAATTGGATATTTGGGTCTTGAAGAGTTTGTGACTTACTTAAGCGCTTCTCTGACATTGGATATGGAGTAACTAGGAAACTCCACTTACTAAAATTTTTCCGTGAGTGAAGAGGGCTGGAATCAGACATTATCTTTCAATATTCTGAAAGAAAACAGTGTAGTAGCTGAAACCAAAAGGAAGGCAGGGGAGCCTACAAGCAGCATTCAGTACGAAATGCATACAGAGGATGTCTCAAGAGGTTCTACCCTTCAGAAGCTAATATGGGCAGGTGAAATATGGTAGATTACAGACTAGAAATTAAGATGGAAAAACAATACAGAATAGGAGGACAGGTTTTTTATTTTACCTTTTCAACACTTCTTTCAATGGTTTAAGTCCTCTACTCTAGTTCACAATGCAGAGAGTCCAGGAACAGTTTCAATGACAGAGCTGACTCTATCTCATCACAACTGTACTGGCTCCTGAGATGGAGAATACAGGAACAGCTTCACAGACCATTTCTTAGGGTTGTACCAAACAGAGAATGTTCACAGATGAAGAATAAGTCTATTTGATTCAGGCAGGAGGAACTACTATGTTTTGGGGTTTTTTAAGGCTTTCATTTTCAGAGGAAATGACGTGAGTGACAGAAGAACAATTTCAGTTATGATATACTCCATGTTTCCAAAGTCAGTTTCCAAAAGTATTCATGGCTTCATGTTAACTGGTTTTGCCGCGTATATTTATCTCTTTTTTACCACTGAAGTTATTAACTGACTAAACCCACATTAAATTAAAAAGCTATAAAATATTAACACATCATTTATTTTGAAGTGCAAGCTTAACTGAACGTATGTTTTGATCTAGAGAGGAGCTTGTTTGTTTACCTGTAACCACACAATGTGCACGTGGTGAGATTGCCACATAAATGGACTGGGCAAGTGAAGTGATCAGTCGAAATGATTAATTTGGTCTTCGATATTTCTGACCTTTTATTGTATCAATGAGAGCAATATAGGCTCATCAGAGGTACACATACAGTCAAGTGAACTTAGTCCAGGAGAAAAAAGTAGTAATGAAAACTGGAAAATAATAGAGAAATATATAAAGATTTCAGAACAGATGATAGAAATAATTTCTTTTCATAATTTTCTCCCTAAATTCTTTTTCACTCTACATTCTAATTACTTTTCAAGGCCAGTGATTTAATGCTCCCCATTTTAATCAGGAGACACATAAAAGCCCTATAATGAAAAAAATTAATTGGAAAGCTATTTACCTCTTTGTCATTCCTACCAGTGGATCTTCTATGTCAAAATAATGTGTCGCTTGAATTGCTGACTGGTTTCCCTTAACTAGCCCATGGGGGTATTTGGTATATGCAAAACATTACTCACACTGTATGTAACTTAATACTTAGCGCAACAGACTTTTCGAAACAACAGTTTATAAATACAAGCCATTCTGTTACTACTCCAAGGGCAAAGAACCAAATTTTGCTCTAAATTGCATGGACAACTCTTTTCCTCGTTTGAAATGCGTGGAGTCATTATAAATTTGCACCAGAGAACCTGAAAGTAGGGTTTTTCCCACTCCACAGCATAAATCAAGCAGTAGTATGGACACGATCCAGGAGTCACACATGCTGAAGTTAGCATACACGCAGGCACAGCGCGTAGAGCTGCCACTGCTACATGTGATATACCCTGTCATCATGCTGCCAGTGGTGGTAGCTAACAAGAAAAGCTTTGGTGACCCATGCCTGGATTGTACAAGATTTGTGGATATATACATAAAGAATATTCATCTGCATCTCTTTCATAGAAAGAACAGAAAGTTCAGGTCACCATTTTCTCAAGGGCTTAAACATTCAACTCAATGAAAATTTATTTGAGGACTCGGAAACTAGGGACTGTAAATCTATGTTCAGCTGTGTGCAAGGGAATGGACTTTATGAGCCAGACAGTCCTTCCCGTCGTATGTTCCTTGTATGAGAATGGAGTCGAAGTGATTTGAATAACTCTTTTAAGATATTATATTAACCGTGACAAATTTAGGCTTCTACTTTCAGTGTATAATTTTGAATCACACACAAGCTAGATACTTCAAACAGTCAAAAATCAGCTCTGCAAACCGCCCCCCCCCAAGATCTCTTTTTGAATGAAGAAGATAACAAATCTCAGACTTTTTATGGTGTAAAAGTCTTCACACCATAACCCAAGACTGTTGGCACTAGAATAATTTGTTTTTATTCTGTTACAGTAGCAATAGTGGAAGAGTTATAATAAATCAACCTCAAATTTGTTACCATTAAATTCATTTAGACACAAGAATGTGGTTAAAATCTTTTTAATTGGATAACTTTAACATACCCTTTCTTGCTCTAGCAATAGCAGCAGAGCAAGGGAAAATGGGAAAATACCCCAATACTGAGAATTTAACTGTGATTGATTTGCCTGATGATAGGTACAATGAACACAGCAGAACACTATTACACATTGCTCATAAATTGACATGGTCTAGGCACAAAGAGAGCACAAAAAGGATGCCTTTGCATTCATTTATTAAAGAAAAACCTGCTTCTACATTCACACTACACGAACAAGTAGTGTGGACCAGTAGATGCAAGCTGGTGCTGTACATATTTTAGAGGTGTTTATTTTGGACTTCTTCTGGTCTGGTCCTGTAGAACAAATGCCCATTAAACAGTTGGAGCCTCCTGAGCGCATTCCTGGAATACATCTACAATGTGAACTAACGCAGGAAAAGTGGGGGCAAAAGTGCACTCCTTATGATTACTGGAGATCTAGTCAACAAAATCAATGGAGTCTAGCTCCATGAGCGCTTATTTTTCCCATTGTTGACTGTAGTGAGAGTTTGACATGATGAGCATATTGTAACTTTCTAAAGTTCTCATCTCAGAAGATGAGGATGCTGTCTGACAGTGTCTAACAGCATTGCCCTAGGTGAGTTCTTCCGTATCACTAAATGTAAACTGGTCCCTCAACCCATTTCTTCATTCTGTTCAGAATGGTCCCTCTCCTCTTTTTCTGTCTATTTTCTGGAAACTTAGTGGCATATAAACTTCTGGTCCTCTGTCTTGGTTAAAACTGCTAGAAAGTTCATAAATTATAGGGGATGATCTGACAGGCAAAAATGCAAGACTGTTCAATCCTCTGAACTTCATTTCCTTAGGAAAGCAAACATTAAAGCATCAAAAACATTACCAAAATCACAGCAGAAGACTCAAAAAAGTAACTACTTTAAACAAGAAATACCCAATGCTTTATAAGCTTTGCAGTCAAGCTTGGGCTGCCTCACCCAGTGTGTGAGAGCAATGGGACACTGCAGATTTTTTTAGCTAGAGCCACTAGCTGTTAAGCAAATATCTTTTTTTCAAACTATTCAATTCCATTTTGGTTTTAAGTAAGTTACACGAGCAAGCAGAGCTAAAAGAACAGAGCTGAAGCAAAAAGGCACTGAAATTCTGCAAAGGAACAAACCAGAAAAAGGCATTCCTTCATTTTCTCATATTCGCACAAATGGAAACCTGAAAAGTGAAAATGCCAATGGTACTTCGAAAGTATTACTTGGGCAATTTGAATCCTTAAAGATTACTGCAGAGAGAAAGACATTTCCACATAATTATTCTCTGCCAGTATCAGAAATTCCCCTTTATAAAACAAGTTCAAATAACAGCTCAGTGTTTCCAAACTTAAAGAAAATGTGAAGTGTTATGTTTTCCACAGAGAAAAAGAGACAATATTTTCTTTTCTGGAATATGTCATTTTACATTAAGTGAAACAACAAAACCGGAAAAATATAAAAAATTTAAAATTGCCAGTTCCATCTGAGAACTGCAGCTACCCCCAGAAAGAGCAAAGTCCTGGAAGCATATCCTGCATAGAAAATGGAATCACTACTGCTGTATGCTGCATTGCATATACCACAGTAAAGGCACTTCTGCCACTTTCCTCTGGTATTAGAAAATATTTTACTGCATGTTTCAAAAGTTTCACTGTATATGGTTTTCCTGAGCTTCTGTCAGCAACAGTTCATATGCTAGAAGATGATAGAGAAAGTGTCTCTTATAAATACATAAATAAAGTATTATAGATCAGTCTGGAAGTGATGACATTAACAAATATTACTGTTATCGAATTAGATGATTTCTTGATCTATCTGTGAAAATCACATAAATTGTTTCAATCAAGAAGCAAACTTTCCTCCTTAATTTCCAATTTGAAGTTATTCCTAGTGAAGAAGCAAGGATACAGGAACGCAAGACAGAGACAGTCTGACTGCAGATGTCTTGGCTAGGATGGTACAATTCCATATTGTGGAAAGCAAAACAAAGACAGAAAAAAAATGACCTATACTAAAACTATGAAAACCAGAACTCCATTATATCTTAATGCCATATTAAGAATTCAGAAAGCAGCAATGCATCCAGTGATGAGGGCACGGATAGATTTCATGTGGGATTTTTAGATCTTTGATTTTTACATGATTTTTCAGAAAATGTCATATGGTTTCTGATCTTTCTTGAGAGAGAAAATGAAGTTTTAATGAAAAGCTTTTAAAGGGGAGATTTTCAGCATGGAGTTTTTGATCAAAACAAGCATAAAGAAGATAGCAGAGCAGCCAGTAGCTGCGAGAGGTAAGTAAGGTATAAGAGCTCTGGATTTAAGTTCCTGAACTGCTTATACAAATTTGAGCAGCTGCACCATGAGGGGATGAGAGGTGTGACTGAGTGCTCAGTGATCTTGTGGTTAAGACATCCACAGGGTTGTGCAAAGAACTAGTTGTGCAAAGCATGAGTATGAATGATATTCTTCTACATCGCTGCATTACTGGCCAGACTATTCTGCGGTGGGTCTCTTGGCCTTTGGTTTCGACCAGACATGCCACCTGGTCGACACACACCGGTTTCTATATTTTCCAATAAAGCAAGTTTCACTGGAAAATTCCCAACCAGCTCTCATCAAGAATGGGCTCTTGTATGTCAGGCCAGATGAGCCACTCCATCACGTGACAACCTTTCCCACACTTTTTGGCAGGTAGCACTTGGTATGAATGCCAATGGGCATCATCCCAACCCCGGAAGGTGTTCACTGTAAACTGAAGGAGGCATCAAGGGGACTCCCACGAATCGAGACAGCAGCTGGGAACATTCTTATTACTGGAGGAGAGAGGTCTGGAGAGAAGCAGCCCATGATCACAGCATCAAGCTTCAGCAGATGCCTACACAGGTGCTAAGGTAGAAATATCGACCTGAAAGCAAACTGGGAGAAAATTATGTTCAGATTCTAGTTAGACAGTGAGACATGGAAAGCCATGAGTGCAGAGGCCAGAAAAAAAAAAAAAGAAAACAGACTGTGGTGATGTGTCTTTTCAGATACTGAAATTACCTACAAGAAATCAATGTATCCTTCAGACAATTAATTATGTAGTGTAAAAGCGGACAGAAACACAAGAACAGAGCATAAGCAAAGTGTTAGTCCCAAGGTACACAATCCCTACAGGACGGCTAGAACTGCACTGCCTGGAGCAGCATTAGCACCGCATGAAAACCCGAGGCCAGGTTCTCTGGAAACGGATGAAGTAGTGGGATGCGTGGTCTCATCACCAGTAACCATCACAAAGAAAACACCACATGCTGCAAAACTGAGCACAATTCATGTTACTGAGACGCTAGCGTTATGCTGCAAGGATAAGGAACAACTCACTAACAGCATTACTAATGACAGAGAGAGACATCAAAGCATGCCTTCTGGAGACAAGTATTCTTCCAGCTCTGTAAAACAGAAAATATATGCAAAATGCAATACCTTTGTTTCTCTTTTGCAAGTGTTGAGAATGGCAGACAGTAGACAAGTTCGTACTCCAGAGCTAGCCATGTCTCAAGGAGAAAATGCCTCAGGAAGTTAGTCCCTGTTACAGACAAAGCTAAAGATGAAGTTTTATTTAAAAAGGCATGGGTAAAGCAGTAGTTCCAGAGGATTCGGAAGTCGGCACAAATGCATTCATCACATGTGGAGAAAGAGACATGTCTGAGATGAGCTGGGGGAACAGCTACTCCACAAGCAGAAATGCTAAATCAGTAGCATACATAGATTTATGAAAAAATATTCATAGTTCAGCTATCAACAGAACCAGGAGATCTGTAATAGATCTTTTCATTATTAAAAGTTATAGAAATTACAAGATAGCAACAGATTACTACTTCATTTTCTAGGAATTGTGCTGAATGGAGGGCAAAACTAAGGTCACAGGCAAAAATGCCTGTGATGCTTAAAAAGCCTGTCAACTGGTTGCTCTGACTTTGTTGAGACCACTAACAACACACTGACCAAAAGTTTCTTATTGCTTCTTTTCACTTCCCTATCATCATTTCTACTTGTGTGCACTGATTCTCAGCTTACACACAAATTCAGAGACTCTCTTTTTGATCTTTGAAAGACGTGTAGCAAACTTGACTTGTTGAGACAACAGGCCTCCATGCCCCGTGGTAGAACACAAATCAGTCAGTGTCAATTGGAAACTAAGCACAAATTATCATCTAATAGGTGCTTTGAAAGCAAAGGAAGACAGAGTTGCAAGACATCCTAGAGTGTCACAGTAGTTATCATAGGAGGGACCTCAGAAAAGGATGCATCAAAGAACAATGGTTTTGTTTCACACTCTAGCAGAAGAAAGAATGACAGAACAAAAAAGCAGTAAATGATAGGGTGATGATAACGTTCCAAAGATCCAAGGCCAATGTACTCAGGTCAGCAGATCTGGGTACAGCCCTCAAGGAATGGGAAAATGCAAAAGCCTGACCTACACATGAACAGAGAATGTGGGAGACAAGTGGCAGATTGTCCTGCAATAGGCAAGACAAGCAATGAAGAGTTACCAGTGATCAGTCTTCTCGTATGTAGTTAGGCCAAGGCGAGGATCTGAACTTCACAAGAATCTCAATGATCAGTGACACCCAACGCTTCTGATTTTTCTGCAAGACTTGCAAACAACATCAGATAATAGCAAACAACATCAGGAACAAGCTGGAGGCTACATTAAATAGAACCCAAGCTAGCACATAGAAAAGACTAGTAAAACCATGATGGTGTGAAGGGAAAGGATGGCTTCCCAGAACATCTGCATGCTGCTAGTGTCTGGCCCCAGCAAGTCACGAAAAGCTTCCACAGAGAACACACGATAGTTACTAAAGGAACTTGAATGTACAACTCAAAAGGAGAGATAATGGCCTGGAGCTGTTCATTAGCTGCTTCTTAAGCTGTGGAGAGAGGTTCCCTTACAGCAAAGCTGTTCAAGAAGTATATGCTGAGCTTGTACTAACTCAGTGGGGATAAGTTATTAACAGCATGCAGTGAGGACCGTTTATATTTTCTCTGAAAAAGGATCGGTATTAAGATGTGTGTTCTCCAAAAACAGCATCTCGGAACCACCTTTAATCCAGACCTCACACTCCGCGTTAGTGCTAAGAGAGGATTTTCTCTGGGTCTGTCTATGAAATTCTCCAGACAGTTCTAATGGTCATGCTGGAAGCAGTTACCACTTTTCCTTCCTCATCCAGAAGTGAAAACAAAGAGTGTGAGAGCATCCCTTATTAAAACAGAGTAAATTATTTATATATGTATTAGGATTTACCTTACATTGAAGCAGATTTACAGCAACCAAATGAGGAAATCAATGAAGGGAGTGCTGACAGGTACAGGGAAATGGTTAAGAAAGTCATCAAAAGTTTTTCAAATGTTGGCTGCCCATGTTTGTCTACAAGTAACTATATTCCTTAAGAATCTCTGAATTCTTGCTTGGCTAATTAACTGCTTGCAAAATAACTAACTGTTCTTAGCATGCTGCTCCACGCAGTGTGCAGTGTGCACTAGGGAACTCCAGCAATCAAATCCTAGGCAGGATTTTGATAACAGTAGTCTTGGGATTAGGAACATAATTTTAATTTATGGCACCTGACTGCTTCTGTGGGCCTAAGTCACTTACTCAAAGGTGTACTTGAAGACAATGGCAGAGTTGGAAACTGAGTTTTGACTTGTATACTAGAATTCTGTGCCAAGGCCATTCTTATGTGACTGAATGGAAACTGAAATTACCAGGTCCATCATCTAGAAAATATATGTGGAACAGTGTCCTTGCTCATCTTAAAGCAGAGATAAACTCTGCCTTTTTTCCTGAGAGTGACTTCATTCTATACATCACTTTTAAGGATGTGCTTTTTTTTGTTTGTTTTTGCATTTTGGGGGGAGAGAGAGTGGGAGGGAGGGAGAAGGAGGAGGACATGAGTAGTTCCCTTTCAAATTTATTTTGCAAATACAGATTTTACTTTTCTGTACATAACATTTTGATCAACTTGTAACATCCGTTTTGCCTGAGGCTGCGGCAGTCTTTTTTGCTTATCTAAGGGAGACAACTGAGACCTATTGGAGCTGTCTACAGACATCTATAGTCTTCCCATGACCTTATGTCTCTTCACTCTGTGGAAGCTCCTGCCTTTGGATAACACAAAGTTTTAGAGTTGGAAAGCAGAAGGAGAGGGAGCCCATCTGCTAGCCACAGGAGCTTCCCCTGCTAACGCCACATATTTCCACTTGGAAATCCAAGGAAGAGTTAGTGCCTGCTTCAAAGCCTAAGGCACAGATAACTTCACTTCCACTCTACCTGGCTGCAACCCAGAGCTGCCAGGCATCTTAGTCATGTGGCAGCCAGCTTGTGCAGCCATGCTGCAGGGACTGGCGCATGGTGAAGAACAGGCTCTAAATTGGACCCTAGCTTTCCTCATTCCTGTGAATCAAAGAATCACAAAATACCTACCTATGTCTAAACACACACAAAGCACAACCTTCTGCTGTTATTGAAATTTGACAAAATTATTCCAGAAATGATCTTACACTTCCATAGTCTATGTGGTTCCCAGACAGTGCCATCAGTCAATGCACTGAAATACCTGATTTATTATACGTAGGTATGAGGTAATTACTACATATTTATTACTTATTATTTTATTATGTGTTTATTTTGGAGAGGCAATAAACTACCTGTAATTAGGTTTGCATCCATTACAAAGCCCTTTTTTAAGCTGTTTTATACCTTTGACTTGCCTTGGCTTGAAAATTACCACATTTATTCTGCAGGCAATGGGGAATGCATCTTGTTTAGTTTGAAAAAAATACATCCTAGTACTTCAGTTACTGAATTTCAACACAGAAACAGCAAAGGAAGTTACTTTTCTTGCTTATTTCATTAAGAAGGCTTAAGATACGTTTGATGGAGGAATTGCACCAGCTTTGACAAGTTTCCTATGAAATCACTGGCTTTAAAGCACATGGAACTTAGTCCTGCTATGAGTTCCATCCTTTCAAATGTCTGAGCATTCATGAAACCTGCATGAAGCAAATGGGCGTCTGCCTATTCACAACTCATCCTCCAGACTCAGGGGTTTATGATCTGTTTTCTATTTGTTTCCCAGGCACCATCCTCTGTGAGATCAATAGGATATTTGATCACAAAACAAAGAAATAAACTAGTTTGAACTGAAGTACTACAAGTTCCTTACTGGTACCCATCGTTGCATTTGAATTGGTGAGTTTTCCTAATAATAGATTTTATTACCAAAAGTCTGTGTGCTCTTTTCTCATTATTTAAATGCAAGACCTTATTGCTCTAAACAAGGTCCTCCCCTTTTAGTGGTAGAATGGTGGAAAGTAAAACACTTGATTAATACATTCCTTGGCAATTTCCCACCAGCAAAACCAGAGATAGGATTGTTTTTCATAAGAATAATCTTTTCCCTCAAAAACTCTTACTTGAGGTTCCCTTTAAACATACCAGGGTCGACCCCTTGCAGTCCTCAAGTGCAATTGGTTTTAGCATGTCTCCCTTCAGTACATAAATGCAGTTGGTTTTGATACCAAAGACTTAAACAATTTAGTTAGCATACAAAGAACAGACCCTTTTGTGCAAACTTTGTACAGATAAGTTAAGAAGATACTGCATCACATAAACTGAAATGTGCATTAGTTTTCCTGGAAACGGGCTGGCTGTGGTGACTGGCTGTATTGGGTTATGTTGATGTTGTTTACCTTGAGATAAACAGTATAATGAGATATAGCACCTTGGAGGAGCTTCTGGGTCTCCTGATAATCGCTGATATACAAACTTGAGACTTGGTATTGTTTACATACCAAAGAGCAAAGTCAGTAAAATGCCCCAAAAGGGTGTCCTAAGGTTGACCTACCTCATTATAACACCTCCCAGCTAGAAAAGCCCCCAACCCAAATAAGCCCCCTACTCTCTGGGCATGCGTAGTGAATTAAAAGAGAACTGTATCTTTAAGATGAAGAAAGAAAGATACTAACCAATAGTTAGCTAAGGGATGGGACCAGTAGGTGTAACTAACTTTGTTAACTGTTTAAATACTTGTCATGATTTCAACTGGGTATGCATGCTAGGAGGAAAAATCCCCCATGCACCCAGTGCTGCAATAAACCAATGTTGGCTTTCTAAACTATCATTTGATTTGGACAGTTTTCTTGGTTACGATTTTCGGTAACAGTTTTATTCCATTTTGCTCTATTCCTTAAGGAGAAAGAAGTCTTTTACAAGTTTAGAATTTTTAAAAGTCCTAACAGTGATAATCATCCTATTGACTTCAAAAATTTTCTGGGTCTAATTTCCTCATTCTATTTCCTTTCAATATTTTATAGTTATCCTAAATTAATTTAAAATTGAAATAACATCTAAAAAGAAGTGTTAAAAGATTATTCTTTTTTTTAGGCAATAAACATCTTGAGACTTCACAACAGGACTCTCATTTGTTTAGTTAAAACTCATCTTTATTACCTCTTCCAGCTGACGAGAAAAGGTGCAAACATTTCGCCATACAAAAAGCTTTTTGGTGTGCCGAGCTCAGAGGAATAAACAGACTTCAAGTTGCCAGCGATGGTCTGAAAAAGTAATCACCAAGGGACTTTCTAGAAGGACTGGTGCCCTTTAAAATGCTGATTAATCAGCTTTTAAATAGTGAAGATCCTTGAATACGTCTTTCCAAGTAAAGGAATGTCTTTACTTGCTGGTGTATGATAATGGTATTTGAAAAATCAAAAGTGATTGATACCTGAAGTGTGTGTAATTGTACAAATGTAATTATTTTCAGAAAGGAAAAAGTGCTTAGCAACACATTTACTGTCCACCTGTACTGTCTGGCTGAACACTTTACTTCGGGTTTTTCTTATTCTCCCAGCAGCAGGCAACAAACATCCCATGGACTCCAATGGGAGCGCAGTCGGGAGCCTGCCGCCGCCGCCGCCATCCACAGGGATCGTGAGAGCCGCTTTGTACTGGCGCTCGGGTCCTGGTAAGCCCACCCGCTCCATCACGCCCCTAAACGACAAGTTACTGAGGGCATTCAGCATCTCAAATTGCCTCGCACTTTGCCAAAGTAAGTGCTAATAGGCCTGCTCTTTCGAGCTCTAATTAGTGCTATGCATTGGAAATGGCTCCTGAAAGCTTCTTGTGATCTCTCAGTCGAAGGCAACCTCAAAAAGCAAATAAATAGCAGATAAATACCTTTTCAAAAGCCCAGTTATAATTATTATTCAACGTAACATAGGAACACTCTGCCTTTTTCTTAAAAGTGAACATAATTATTTGCAAAGGCTTCTTAACTTTTAAGTGGCTTGTCACACTCGCGTCTTTATATGAATTTAATGAAAGGAAAATGTCAAATGTCGCGTTGGGTGAAACAGGATTGAACCTTTTGTCTGTGCTGCGTGGTAAACTCAGAAGTGTACTTCCTTGATCTTTCACTTGTACACCTGCCTTCTAAGTATTCTCCTGTATTGCAATCTAAATTTCAGAGTGCAATTCACTATATATATTGATTTAACTTTTTATATGATTAACCTCCTTCACAAAACATACCCACAGCTCTTATGACTTTGCGTGACTTGTAGATACGGGAGTAGTCTGCTGGAATTACAAGACCACTCACACTTGTGCAGTGCAGAGTCACATGTTCACCTGTTTGCAGAACAGAGGCAATTATTATTTGTTGTCCTTTGTTGTGTTCATATTCTTTACCAATTACAAATATACAAAAAGGCTTTTTGCCCATTCCTTGAGACCACAAATGAAAACGACTACAAGCCTTGACCTCGCACAGGACATTTGTTTCCAGTGTCTCTCCAGATCCTTTGTTGGTCCTTCCTGAAGTTTCCAGCTGGTGTGACAGATCAATTAATTAATAAACAAACAAACAAACAAGCAAACAAACAAACTAGATTTAATGATGCAGCGTATTGAGTGCTCTGCTTCAGTTCCTGGAATGGACCAAATACGTTCCCAAAATAATTCACCAAACCCATGGCAGCTGTAGGACTGTGTTTAAGGTCGCTGTTAGACACTATGAGATAGCACTGTACTATTAACTATGGGACAGAACAGCATCTTTCTGAAGAGGAGAAATGCCCATCCTTTTCCTTCATGGGGAGAAATGCCAGCCCCTTTAAAGTCATGCAATAAAACTCCCATTAGCTCCAGTGTTATCCCCCTTACTTGAGGCTTACTTACTCTATGTGTGGCAATAACACGTATTTCAGGTGTAGCATCAAAGAGACTCAAAATTGCAGTTGTATAACAATTTGGTGAGTTTGAAAGAGTGAAGCAAAGGTTCCTTATTTGGGAACTTCTAACGCCTCAGCAGAGGATGTTTCTATCAGCACTGCAAGTCACAGAAACCTGTGAGGTGCAGCAGGATTTGCAGGTTTTTCTGCCAGGCTTTTGAGCCTGAGGCTGCCATAGATAGTCTCAGTTGAAGGGTGCACTAGCTGTGCTTGGAACCTACTGTACTCCTCCTGACAAAAATGCATGCAATACATGCAGTTAACTACCATGTGTGCAGAAAGTACATGTAAAATATATTTGTGTGTATATGTATATATGTGTGTGTGTGTGTATGAATTTACATGTACAATAAAAAATGGGGGTCTGAGCATTAACCGCACACAATTCAAATTCAGAAAGCAGGATAAAAAATGTGCATTAAAGAACTGTACCACACATGCAAACTTTGTGGCTTTAGACAAGCTTCTACAGCACTAGAAATGGAAGAAGAACGTAAAGTACAAGCACTGATGCATGCTGTCTGGTTTGCTTTCAACTATTTTTCAGTTTTTGAGCCCCTATACATTTTTACTGGCAATCTGAATGTCTGTCAGGCTTATGAAAATGAGCTTGTTTTTCTTGTACTGCAGATTCCATGATCGTTAATACCAGACCTGCACATTACTGGAGTAAACAGAAGTGGAGACAGATCAGGTGTGAATATGCAGTAACATTCTGATAAACCTGACAGTATGATGTTTAATGCTACCTTTAGTATCTTATACTAGTTTTGTTTGAGCTACAGATAGATCAGACCTGATCCAGCATAAAGTTAAATCAGTGGAAAGAGGCAACATTTGAGCCAGTACAGTTTCAAGGAGAAAGATACCTATGGAAAAAAAACTGAATTAATTTGAAGAGGCAGAATGAGTTTTTGTAATTTCAAGGGACTGTGCTGTTTCTAATCTCAGACTCAGTGCCCAAAACCTGGATTTACCACCACATTAAATGAGATTCTTCAAGCCACAATACTTTTGGATGCGTTGTTTTCATTGGTAACAACAACTTAAGGTGCACTCAGGACCCCTAATGCCTTGCTACTTGTTCCCTGGTCCATATCATGGCACCTGGCATCGTTTGTGGGGCCAAATGACAAACCAAACGAATGAACAGAGCCAGGTTAAAAATAACTCCAACAAAAAATCACAATCTGGCTTCCTGTAAAGCACCACAAGCAGCTGTGCTCACACCATGGAAAGGGTAGTAGGGGCAGGTCTGAGCAGGCAGTGCACTGGATGGGAAAATCTGAAGCCACCATGGCTTGAGAAAACGGTACGAGGAACTGTTCACAGGGATACTCTGTTTGCACTGCACTCCCTCATCCTCCCCACTTGAAAGGTTGTCGATGGTTATGGAAAGGTACTCAGGCCACAGGCTAAAGGCTTTTCAGGCATATCTGATCTGCTGAAGGAGTAGTGCTAGAGACAGCTTTGAGCTATTCATGGTTACCAAACACTTGCAGTTCATGAAGGGGTCCTGGTTAGGAACAGTTCTCACCATCCACCCCACCAGGCTTTCCCTTTTGTGTCCAAACCTTCTTCTTAAATACATGCTCCAGTGCTCCTCTGAATCAGGGCTTTTTACAATAGTCTATTACAGCTCTGGAGATCAGTGTATGCCACTAAATAACCACAACAACAAAGGGTTGTTTGCACGTGCAAAGTAGTCAGTAGTAGCTTCTTTGGTAGACTTACTTATTTGTGTGAGCTGCTCTAACCTATTTTATAATTAAATATATACTGAATTTAAAAACATCTGTTTAAGAAAATAAATTAAAGAATGAAGTATTTGGAAAGCATGAGAGTAAGTTTAAGAGACTTGAAATCCAAAAGAAGTCAGGCAGCTAGACTTAAAAATTAAAAAATTCCTACCACTTCATATTTAACTGTTGCCAATTTTTAGACAATGACATACATTCAAAAGCCATGTAAAAGATTATGGATTTAGTTTTAACTCTGAATGCCCTTTTCTTGTTGATTTTATTTTAACATACTTTATGGTTTATTTTTATGACATGCAGCCATATATATGTGTAAAAAGCACATTTATTTAAAACTTAAGAGATTAATTTATATATGCACTGAAATATACACAAGGCTAAGTTTCTTGGCTAGATCTCTTTTGATACTATTTTTAAATTGTATTATTTTACTAATAAGATGCAAGTCCAAGGGTTTAACATTGCCTCGAGAGAATTAGAGTCTCAGAGGAACACATTGCTCACAGCTGCGGTGAAATATCCATCACTGAAAATTTCAGCACTTTTAATTCCATCTCAGTGACATCAGTGGGATAACTGAAATATTACTCACATGTGGTACTTGGTGAGTGTGTGTATGTTTTTATCAAAATTCTAGGAGAGTAATTTGTGTTTATCATTAGCACTTTTTTTCTAACAAAAAATCAGAATGAAAAATATTAGTGTGGATAACATGGTGTATTAGTGGTGGATTTTTTTTTTCATTATGATTAAAATAAGATGTAATTTTCGCAAAGTTTAAAGTGATCAGCAAACCTCTCACTGTTTAGTTTCTAGCTCCCCCCCCACCCCGCCCCAATTGGGAAATTCATACTGCAGGAGTAGCTTAGCCAACCTCATGGAAACTTTTCTGATTATAAATCACTCAAAAGATAACTCAATTATCAAGTGTCTGCAATTCAATGAAAGCCATGGTTTCTTAATCACGGATGCCAGACTTGTGCCCAGCCTGATCATGTATGTGGTAATACTGCTTTGATTTTGACACTGTTCATGTGGGCCAAGGCACCTAATAACCCACATTGGGGCACTGTGTCTTCTTATCCACTTAGGATGTGGTAGGATGCTGACGCTGTTGTTGCCACCTCTCTAGAAGGTTGCCTTTTCTACTGCTAAGGTCAGTACAGTCCAAAGAGTACTGTACACTGGGCTCTTTGCCTTGTAGCAATGCTAAAGCATTGCACTTTTTTACCCTATTTATTTCCTCTCCATAAGCTGCAACAGCAATAGAGGACACAAATGCAAGGAGAGTCCCTGAACCAGAAGTTTCTCGTTTGGAGATGACAGCACACAACCAGAAAAGTATTTCACGATTCAACATGTGCAACTCTGCACTGCTAAATATTTCCTTTGATAGATTGGAGAGTGTAGAGGGGCCTGTGAGAGGGAGCAGTTGACTGAGAGGAGATGACTAAGCTGCAGACCTGGGAGGGAAAACAACAAAGGAAATACTTCACTACAGACAACATTCATGGAAAAGTGTGCTGATGGTTCTTTTAGCTTACCCTAGCAGAAAACCCACTTGAGAAAGTCACTGAGGGCCAAGAGAAGAAGTGCCATGGCCACCAGGAAATGGACAAACCTCAGTCTCCTAGTGTTACCTGGCAGCTAACAGGGCTATTTGGAAGGTGTCATCTGCATTTCAGAGGCTTCCCAAACCATGTTGCCTGCATGTGAGAGATGTAAAAGAGGCCATAGAAAGTTTTGCTTGTATAAGACTCCTGAAAAGTGTCAGGGCCATGAACAGAATTCATACCAGTATCCCTTGCAGTTTCTCCCAATTCCGTATTAATACGATCAACACAAAGAGCATGTTGCAGGCCATTTTTCACTAATCTGGCCAGCTGGTGTACGGTGCTGATGTTTGTTGCAACTGCTGCTGGGCTATAGGTGGTGCCCAGCCCATCCAGCCCAGCAGGCTGTGTTTGCTGCCATCGGATCCAGCCTGCTCTTCGATGCTCCAGCTCAGAAAGTCAGACTTTATTGGCAAACATGGCTATTGCAAGTAACCACCTGAGCAGCTGTGGAAGTGGTGCAAAGTGTGTTTGGACAACTTGTTACTGGGACAGTGATTGCTTATTTTGTTTTATATAGTAATTGGGAAAGCAACAGGCAGCAGAAAGGGGGGAACCAAGACCAGATGACACTACAGACTGCTGTGACTCCCTGGTTTCCCAATGATGGCAATGAGATAGCTTTGTGCAAATCTCAAGTGCTGATTGCTGCCCTGCAACACTGGGTATTCATTTTGTGAGAGCTGTAAACCGTGCGCTCCTGAGCCTGTTACCAGCTTTCTGTAGCCCTTTCCTTCCCACTCCATTCCTCTCCACTCCTTTTCACAGAATCACTACAGTTGGAAAAGACCTGTAAGATCATCAAGTCCAACCATCAACTAACACCACCATGCCCACTAAACCATGTCCCACAATGCCTCGTCCACACGTTCCTTGAACACCTCCAATGATGGTGACACCACCACCGCCCTGGGCAGCCTGTTCCAGTGTTTCACCATTATCTCAGTAAAGAAATTTTTCCTAATATCCAGCCTAAACCTCCCCTGCCGCAACTTGAGGACATTTCCTCTTGTCCTGTCGCATGTCACTTGGGAGACGAGATCAACACCCACCTCTCTGCAACCCCCTTTCAGGTAATTGTAGAGAGCGATGAGGTCTCCCCTCAGCCTCCTCTTCTCCAGACTGAACAACCCCAGTTCCCTCAGCCGCTCCTCATAAGACTTGTGCTCCAGACCCCTCACCAGCTTCATCACCCTTCTCTGGACACGCTCCAGCAACTCAATGTCCTTCTTGTAGTGAGGGGCCCAAAACTGAACACAGGATTCGAGGTGCGGCCTCACCAGCGCCGAGTACATGGGGACAATCACTTCCCTACTCCTGCTGGCCACACTATTTCTGATACAGGCCAGGATGCCATTGGCCTTCTTGGCCACCTGGGCACACTGCTGGCTCATATTCAGCCGGCTGTCAATCAACACCCCCAGGTCCTTTTCTGTGAGGCAGCTTTCCAGCTACTCGTCCCCAGGCCTGTAGTGTTGCATTGGGGTTGTTGTGACCCAAGTGCAGGACCCGGCACTTGGCCTTGTTGAACCTCATCCAGTTGGCCTGGGCCCATCGATCCAGCCTGTCCAGATCCCTCTGCAGAGCCTTCCTACCCTCCAGCAGATCAACACTCCTGCCCAACTTGGTGTCATCTGCAAACTTGCTGAGGGAGCACTCAATTCCCTCATCCAGATCATCGATAAATATATTAAACAAGACTGGCCCCAAAACTGAGCCCTGGGGGACTCCACTTGTGACCGGCCGCCAACTGGATTTCACTCCATCCACCACGACTCTCTGGGCTCGGCCATCCAGCCAGTTTTTTACCCAGCAAAGAGTGCACCTGTCTAAGCCACGATTCGCCAGCTTCTCCAGGAGAATACTGTGGGAGACAGTGTCAAAGGTTTTACTAATGTCCGGGTAGACAACATCCACAGCCTTTCCCTCATCCACTGGGTGGGTCACCTGGTCATAGAAGGAGATCAGGTTGGTCAAGCAGGACCTGCCCTTCATGAACCCGTGCTGGCTGGGCCTGATCCCATGGTTGTCCTGCATGTGCCCTGTGAGCGCCCTCAAGATGAACCTCTCCATAATCTTCCCCGGCACCGAGGTCAGGCTGACAGGCCTGTAGTTCCCCGGATCCTCCTCCTGGCCCTTCTTGTAGATGGACGTCACGTTGGCAATCCTCCAGTCATCCGGGACCTCCCCTGTTAATATCTGACCCCCCAAATGGCATATAGTACTTCATCTCAGCCCTCAACAGAACATTATTTCTTTCTCTCACATAGAAAACTCTAACTGATAAACCCCAAAATGCCTTCTTTGATGTTTCATTGTTGATGGTGTATTTAGTTTGTGATGCACTACTAGGTCTTTTTCCACAGGGTCCTCATTTTGTATTTGTACATGACACTTCACTTAAGCATAGCACTTCCCCTTTGTTTTACTAAATCTTATATGATTTAATCTGTTAATAAATCCTTAATACAACTTGTTACATCAGCAGACAACAAAGCAAACTATTTCGGGGTAGAAAAAAATTAAGAATTTAAATTCATATTTGTGAGAGATTTTGCTTATTACTGGTACAACAACATTTAAGGTACCTATAACTGAAGAAATTTGAGAAATATGTATATGTATTAGCCTATTTAGGTATTTAGTGTGTATGTTTGAAGGCACAGAGTGGGAATCATCTAAAAATCCAGGGTCTAGTCTAAACTATTAATAAGGCTCTCCCTCAATGAAGAGGGAGAAAAACCTCCAGAGGCTGATTCGTTCCAAATACCCTGATTGCTTATTTTAGAAAGCTAGTACTCTCTCTATGTGTCTCTCTCCACAGACTACAGAAGAAGCCAAGACAACTGCTTTAGAATAGATACCAAGCTTCCAAATTGCTAAAACTACGCAAGATGGGTCTCAGCTGCAGCTTATAACCCCGTCCCACCCCCGCTACAGACATTCAAGTCTGAAATTCTTCAAAGTTTTAGGCCCTAATTCCCATTAATTTCTCATTGTGAGAGTCTTTCAGGTGTTGATGTCAATGAGAATTACACACCTCAACGTGATGAATACTTAACATCGTGGGGGACGAGGACTGCAAAATACTCATAAAAATCTTACCAAATCTACCCGTGATGATTTAAGCAAATACAGCCAACAAGCATCCATGCCGCTCCGCCGGCAGAAATTTCCATCCCCGTTGCAGAAGGGAACATGTGTTCGTGCTACTGGTGCAGTAACCCCCCACCCCAAGGAAGGGGAGAGAGGAAGAGCTGGAGACATTACAGTTTGGGAGAGCCACAACTAGATTGGACAGAGCACCTCTTTTGGATTCCCTTTTTGGCCACTTCTTGATCTTTCTTACCACAAAACATTTACTTATTTTAAAAGAATATTTAAAAAAAACTCAACAAACTAAAACAACAAGTAGAACAGACCTGGCAGGTGTTTTATTACGGTAGCACCATCCTGAAATTACATCTACTTATTTTTATTCAAATTGACAACATTTCAACTTGAGTGTTCCTTAATGACATAAAACTAACTCTTCTTTTTTCCTCTTTGAAGTTACATCATTGTAGATGTTGATTGTTTAATTGTCCTTCCAATCATGCACTTAACTTCCCACTTAGCCCCATGCAGGACATGACTTGAAGACATCAACAATCGTCACTAATGTGGATTGCCTTAGGATGTTTAAGTTTATTTGTAATGGAGGCAAACACTCAGTGTTTGGATGAATTCTATAAAAGCTGAACATTTTCTGCCCTAGGCAAAGTTTTCAGAAAGAGTTCATATGGTTTTTCTGGTTGTAATCAGAGCATTCAAATTATGCATAATTTGGTTTTCATGGTTCAGTGTTGGATCACATAAAGTCAGGTATAATTACTACCAAAAATAAATTTCTGTATGCACCTTGGGATATTCACCATGGACTTCAGACACCCTAGTAGGAGATTCACAATTACTAGGAAATTATTTAAGAACATTTTATTGTTTTCCTCAAATGCAAGTGAGATTGCAATGGTTAATCACAGGAATTGAAATAAATGGTTATGAAGTCTTAGTGCTATTATAAACTAAAAGTAATATCAATCGCTGTACCCAATGGGCAGAAAAAAGGAGGGTGGGAAACGTATGCATTTAGAGTCATTTCCATGAAAAATATTCGACAATACTGAATGAAATTCCTGTTCACACACACAAAGGGAAGAAGTGAAAAGGGTCTTCTGCATCCAACAGGGGGCTTTCATGGGACTCTAGTAACTTGCAGACAGGTGCCTGAGGCAAAACCTTCTATTGCCTATTGCAAGCTATTTCGTGTATACAAGCAGTCTCCACAAAAAGCATGTCCTGCTCCTCTTTTGTTTTTTAAGCAGGATGGGTCTCACTGCTTCATCTCTCTCTCTCCAGCTGTGGCTTTAGAAAAAGTTTTGTTAGCCTTTGTTTTTTTAACGGATTAAATTGGGGAACTTGCAATAGGGAGTGATAATCTTGAGAGGATGAACTCTTCATTTCCTTCTCCCAGATAGTCCTAAATGTCGTCTTTGTCTAGGAATAAAATGGAACAAGGAAGGTTTAGGTAGAAATAGACAAGACATTAATTCTGCCAATAGTCCTACAGGGCCATTTACCGATAGGAAAAGTGGATAGATGGGCCACTGATTTCTATCTCACTCTATCAGAACTGAGATGTGTTAGAGCATAAGCAACGTTGTTTTGCTTTCCTTCTGCTTTTTGTTGCTGAACGCTACCTAAATCACTTTATTTACCCATGAAAAGTAGAAAATCTGAAAGGAATACTAGACACAGATTTGGATTACCTGGTGATCCAGGAGTTCATGGGGAGACTCTTAATTCCCAGGGTGGCCTTGATGGACATAAACATTTAGTAGATGTAACTGTTCACTCCTTTTGACTTTCTGACATAAATCCTGCAGATTTAACTATACATAACTACATGCAACTATATGTCATTGTCTCTTGTATCAATGTATCATTGTCTCTTTGAAAACTGACTAAAACCCATTAATTTAGATTAATCAAACTGTTACAAGTTACTGTTATAAAAGATGTTCTAAATTTAACTCAGAACAGAAAATGTACAGTATCTTAATTTGGTTTTGCTTAATTTAGCAATAGGTAAATTACTTTTAGTAATCTGCTAAAACCAGCCGGATTGGAGGTTGACCTTTTCTGGAGGTAGGTTACTTGAAAGCAGCACCTGATTTCAATGCGTTAATGATATGTAAAAAAATCATACTTAGACAGCTTCTGGGTGTGTCTTTTGCCTGAAGTGAATGCATATTTTAAACAACATATGTTTGGACTTGAATCTATAAACCCATGTTTATCTGATTTAAAATAATCTGGGAGTGAAAAAGACACCATTAGAGTCACCCAAAACATCCCAGCTAAGGGTCTACAGTTCACCATGTAACCTCCTTTCCTCCACTCCCAACTCACCCAGACCACTATGCTTGGTAGTCTCATGGAAGAAACTAATCTTGTAAGTCAAACAGAGAGCTTGAGGGTCTAGTTTTACAAGAACTTTTCTCTGCAGCCATGCTTCCCCCTCCTCAACATCATCCCTTCAGGCTGGCCTATATTCAGGCTGCCATAGAAAAGGCCTGTCTTTGCGCAACCACCATGAATAAGCCCTCTTCCTTGTGCAGCTACATGGAAAACTGGACGAGGGAATTATTCCAACTCAAAACTAAAGGGGGTGTGTGTTATTATTTTTGATGGGGTTTCAGTCAAATCAGTCCCTTAATCCTGTGGAATATGCATTTATGCTAATTATGATGCCAAATAAGGGTCGGCAGAAATCCCTTGCTACATGTGGAAATCACAGGGTAGAGGAATGTGAGACCTCTCATTTTGATATAAGCTTACTTACGGCAGATATAGTCCAGCCAAACTTGTGAAGGAGAGATTTGTATTTGCTTATGTACAATCATGGTGCAGTCTCAACCCAGAACTAATGACAAAGAGAACTCCGGGACTGGGGTCTGCCAGCTCTTCCAGCATTCGTATCAGGTGCAGAATTAGTCCCTGAGAGTTCTGAAGAGAGAAAATCTCCCTGTGGGAAGAAAGACTTTCTGTCATCGGCTCTGAAGTACAGCATATAAGCATTTTAGAATTCATAATATAATCAGTTCTAAAATGTTTTATTGAGTATTCTGAGAAAAGAAGCTGCAAAGATAAATGGATTAATTTTCTGAATTGGTTTACCTTGCTTCATTTAAAACAGCTTCATATACTAGCACTAAATATGCATTGGGTTTTTTTCTAAGGGCACAGTATTGCATGACTCCATGAATTGTTTTCAAGATTGCTAAACCAGAAGTTCTTGCCCTTTTCAACATTTTCATCTTTTTTTCTGTTTTCTTTTCTCAGATTCTTTCTTGTTCCATAGTTCACATACGCAGTGTATATTATTGACTGCTATGATAAAATAAGTTCAAAATGCTTTGTTTCTATTCTTTCTTCCCCTTGGATGTAAAAACTGGCAGCTCAATGACTCTGTTGCCACTCACCAGTGAATCACTGCCCTTGCCAACACTCAAGACAAGCTCACTTTCCCCAAACAAGAGGCCCTTTGCTGTGCACGCTGGGAATTGTAGTGCAAGGCTTAGTTACTTTAAATATATTTTAATTTTAGTAAGGTGCTCAATAATTCTCTAGAGCAACATAAACATGAAGGTCTTCCTCTTGAAGTTTTGATTACTTTGCAAACGTAGCAAGTCCAGCACATGTCACCTAAATATGAACACATGTTCAAGTGTCTCTGTATCTTAGTATAATGGTGTGAAACAACTGGGCAGCTAGAACAAATGCTGGCACTTTTGAAACAGAAGGAAGCTTTCCCACTGACTTCAGTGGGAACAGGTACAGGCTGATGATGGGTAGTTTTGAAAATCTGAATTTGGCACTGTCTTACTGGATATTTAGAACAGCTCAGTGTTTTGCAGGCTTTGTTAATCTAATGTCAACCTAACATTTTTGAAAGGAAGAAGCAAGCTGCAAAGAAAGTGAACAACTATGACATACCAGTGCTGCCAAGACAGTTTTCAATTACCACAAATAAATGAGACTAACTTGTAAATATATACTAATTAATTTTTATCCTGTATTTCATTTGCTTGCTTGCTTTTATGTGTAGAAAAAATGTGTGTTTCTGCAGTTTTTGTTTTCCCGCAGTAATTTCCTTAAGGAGTGCCAGTGGTCAATGGAGCACAAGCTGACAAAACACCTCACAGCTCTGCATGCCCCATGCACCTGAAAGTTGTGTTGAAAGTGGCACGTGAATGTTTTTAGTAGCTCAGGACTTGCCTGCTTGGGTTGCAAATTCATGATTCGTGACTTAAAATAGAACGTAGTTTTGTTTCTCTAATTCAACCCGCGTCCTGAGATACACATGGGAACAATAAAAACAGGGGCAAAGTTTCAGCCTTACAAATCTTGGTATCAGAGCTGTCGGGCTTTTGAGGCTCCAGGTCCCCAGTGTCTAAGCCGTCTACAATCTTTCAGGTGAAACGTAAAAAGGTGGGAGAGAAAGCACAGTGTCCATGAGCAGTTTGACGTCTGCTGCTGCCAAGTAGGGGTTCGTGAAGCCCACAGTAATTGAATCCATCGCAGGGTCCGGGCTTACATATGGAACTTGAACAATAGGTATTTACTTAAATTACACAGATTACCTCAGAGATGTGGAATCTGTATGCCCTGCCCACTTCCCTGAACCTCTGGAGCTGGGATCCTGTGGGGAACATAATGGGCTTAATTACGGTGTCTGGACTAGCCGCGCAGGACCCGGAAGGCAGGAGTTAACCTCACCTCACCTTTTACATGCCAGTGACCCCGGGCTTGGCTGGGAACCTGTTGGGGCCTCTGGAGCAGCTTCTGGATTGCCCCGACTCGCGCTAACCGGCGCGATGGCGAAGGGAAATCCCGCACGGGCAGGGCCCGGGCGCCCTCGCCGTCGCGCCTCGGCCCGCGCGCGGTGGGCGACGCTCAGGGCACCCAGGGCCCGCTCCCGCCCGCCGCCGGAGAGGCCGGGGAAGGCAGCAAGGGCCCACACGTGCGCCCGCCGTGCTGCGAGGCCGGCCGACGGCTGCCCCCGGGGCAGCGGGCAGCGGGCCCGGGGTGCCGCCGCCGCGGCCTGGCAGCAGCGGGGCGCGACGCCAGCGCACCCCCGCCCCGGCCCGCCAACCTACACCTCCCACCGCCGTGGGGCCAGGCCGCCGCCCCCGGCTGCGGCGGGGCGGGCGGGGGTTGCGGCTGTCACATGGCAGGGGGAGGGGGCTGCGGCGGGGCGGGCCGCGCTCGGGGCTCCCCCGGCCGCGCGGAGGCGGGCTGAGGCGGCGGAAAGTTTGCGGAGTGGCTGGCGGCGGGCGGCGCTGCGGGCCCCCCTCCCGCTTGCTCCCTTTACTTTTTTTCTACACAGCCCCCCCTCACCCCCCCGCCTTCCCCCCTTGGCGGCGGCTCCGGGGCATGAGCGGGAGCCGCCACCCGCGCTGAGAGGCGGGAGGTCGCGCCGTGTCCGGCTCTGTCAGTGAGGGAACGCCAGGGACGGGAGTGCGGGCAGCGGCTCCGAGCCCGCCATGCCCCGCCGACCCCGCGCGGCGCCCGCCGCCCTCCTGGCGCTGCTGCTGCTGCTGCTGCCGCCGCTGCTGGGGGGCCGCGCCGCTGCCGCCCGCTGCCCTGCGCCCTGCCGCTGCGCCGGGCACCTCGTCGCCTGCAGCCGCCTGGAGCTGAGCCGGCTGCCCGAGCGGCTGCCGCGGGTGGCGGTGCAGCTGTGAGTATCGGGGCGGCGGGCACCGCGGGGGGCTGGGGGTGCTGGCCCGCGCCCGTCCGCCATCTTCTGCCCCTGGGGGATCCCGTCCGCGGGCAGGTTTTGGGGAGGGAAGCGCGGGTTTCGTGGCGATAGCGAAGCGGGAGGTGCCGGCAGCGAGGTGCGTGGGGCGGGAGGGGGCAGCGCCTGGGGCCGGCGGCCGAGCTGTCAGCGGGGGCGGCGGCGGCGGCCGCAGCGGGACAGCGTCCCTCGGGCGGGCTGCGGCCGCGGGAGGTGGTGGCGATAAGCGCCCGGGCTGAAATCGGGCCCGGGAGCGCTGCTCGGTGTTTTGAGAGGGGGAGGAAAAGAGTTCTGGTGACTTTCTCGGAAAACATGTGCAATAAGCAACAAGCTAATCTTGATTTGTGTGTCGGGAAAACTTTGTGCAGCTCTTCATCTTCATTCCCCCATAGTTTTGGGTTTGATGATTTTATTAACACTGGAGCTTGCCGCGTTCGGTCCGGCGGCACGCATTCACTGAACCTGCAGTAACGCCTACTGAAATGCCATCTGTAGAAAATTTACTTTCAGTGGCAAACTTTTATGGACAAAGCATAAATTATGGGAGCTTTCTAAAAGGCTGAAAATAGCTGAGGGACTTTTCACATTTGTTTTTAATCTCTTGTCACTCAAAGATCTTCTATAGTAGTCGTATTAATTTTCTATTACATTTCCAAAGCAGATTGAGATAAGGACTTTAAAGTAAACAGGAAGACTTTCAATTAGTTGTGGCTAATTCTGTTCAATTGCCTCGTCTGGAGGTCATGCTGCTTTACTCATGAAATGTGGATGGCTGTATTGACACCATATGGAGCTGAACATAGGAATGGCTCTGGGAGATGAGTATTTCCAGGAGTGGGGTAGGAAAGTGTGAGGGGAAAGAAACTTTTTTTTTTTTTCTCCTTTTGGCTTATGTGATTGAAGCATACGAATCAAATACCGGATCTGCTTTACGTTCAACAACTGGCTTTGCTTCCTATTAAATTTCATCCCTTCTGTTCTTTTGAACTATTTCAGTACACTAACATAAGTTTTCTGACAAAACCTAAGGCTTTTTTGATAGTTCATAGCTTAGTTTCTTAACAACGCTAAAGTAAGTTAAGCTAAGTTAAAAATCAGATGGGACAGCATGCTAAACAAAAGAAAATGGGAAAAATCACGGAACTTTTGTTTTTAGAGTTGCTTTAAAAAACATTTTGCCTTAGCAGTAATCCAAATTTGTCTTTTCCACTTATGTTGCTGAGAGACAACAAAACACTTTGCAGGGCTTTTTTGTTAGCACAAGGGAGGTTTTTCTAATTAGAATTCCCTTGGTAGTGTAAATTGTCCTTATGTAAGTTCACATTCCTTTAAAAGTGTGAGAAAATAAGTTCCACTTGTATAAATAAGCTTTGGTCTGTTGTAAGAAACCCTGCTGTGATTACTCATTGGACAGCTGTGTCTCTCGCTCTTAAACTCACAGGAGTACATCTTTGTAGGTGTCACCAAACCATGTGGTCTGGCCACTTTTGTGTAAATATTTCTTTTGTTTGTGTCAAATGCCTTAGAAGTACCCTGCTCTTTCTTCCTTCCCCTCTTCTTAATAAGAGAGCAAGGAGGAGCGTGGGTTGTCTGTTACCTCCAGCTACCCCAGTACTTGGAGCTGGCATTGCACAGTGTTTAAGATTATAATGCGTTTCAGTTTTACATACGCAAAAAAGGTTTGAATAGCTTGGATTATTGTTGCAACAAACTGTGCATTTAAAAATTGTAAAAGACTGTTTATGAATTTTATTGGTATATGTTTACTGTGTTTTCCATGGAAGTCCACAGTGGGTATAGCCAAAGGGTAGTAATTTAATTGCAGGCTTTCCACTCCTCTTTGGAAAACAACAACTGTTACACCATGTTCTCAGCACACGCAGGCGAGATCTCCCAAGCAGAAGAGGGAAAGCTCTTGTGCCTGAGAAGGTCTAGGCCCGCGTTAGGCTTTACACCTTCCTCTGCCCATCTGTCTACTTGCCAAGACAGAGAGCAGGTTGGATGAAGTTGGCTTTCTGAAGCGCTGTTTGACTCTTTCATTCCTTTTGTGTTCGAATCCCCCAGTCAAAAAAAATGAGAGTGTCTAATGTGGGAAGGCTGCGTGACCTCAGACTGGACAAGGAGGGAAATAGGAAAATGAGCCGGAATACTGAGTTCAGTCCCGTTCTTTTTGGTGGCAAGTGTGAGGCTACTGCTTTGTACCGAAATGGCTTCATGAAATGGGGTGTAAGTAGGGTATAACTGCCAGCTTTACTGTGATTTTAGCCCAGAATACCGTCTTCTGTGATGCTGCCTTCGCAGAAGACAACAGTCTGCTGAGAACTGATAAACGTTTGTAATGGTTTTGTGTACAAGTAGTTCTGAAGTTAGATTTCGATTTACTTCCAGGATGTGTGTCCCGAGAATGCAAGAATGTGGCTTTGTTACAGCTGGTGTAGCAGAGGCTGAGGGAAGGAGGGAGGGAGGGAGGGAGGGCGAGCGTCGGCCGGTGTCTTCCATGTGTGCAAATTCCCGGTGGCAGCGCCGTACCCCTCGCCAGGTTCGCCAAGGAATGCTAAAACTGTCGGTGGGGCAGGCGGGAAAGTCTGAAAGATGGTTTTCGCTTGTGTTTGTATTACATCTTTAGTATTTACATTTTATAAATCCTCTAGTTCTCTACCAGAATTGCCAGAAAAAAGGGCCGTATGGTTTTCACAGCTGTTTTTCAATATTTTCCAGACTAAAACTTGAACATAGCAAGCTGATTTATGAGTCACTTTGGATCAGTGTCTTAAAACAGCTACAGCCTGGCTTTTTGTTTTTCAGCTCTCCTGATTTCTGCTGAATTAGCAGCTCTATAGGCCCCAGTGGGACTGATTAAGAAGCTGTTGCTGGATTTGCATTTTAAAATTTGACTTGGGGCTCAGGTTTCTGACTTCTCTAAGGAGGAAGATGATAATTGTGACTAAGTGTTGTAAATTAAGTTAGAGTCTAAAAGTTATATTTATAAAATGTGTGAAGAAACACTCACCCTCTCCCTTTCTGCATTAGGCCGTCTTTCAATTTTTTTTATCACACAAACATTGATGTTCAGAGTTATGTTTCAGCTTTCTAACACAGAGACTTGTGAGTTACGAAAGATGGTCATACAAACATGATGGAATATAGAAAATAGTTTCTTTCATAAAATGGGTTCTTAAAGTGCCTCAAAAACTATGGCATGCTTTTTCAAGTGGAGGCAATTCTACTTAAATGCTCGATCACTTTTATTGGAAATCTGAGGTGAAGAACAGGTATATATACTTTTTATTGTTATAAAGAATTTCTTAATATAAATGTGGTTTCTGAAGTTTCTAAGTGCATTCACTGTTACATCTTTCATGGCTTTTGAAATTCTAGTAGCAAAAATAATCACAGAGGGGATTTTCTCCCCACTGGTAATGTTGTAACAGACAAGGAAAATTCAGAAATGGAAAATGCATAGTAATAATCTCAGTGTTTTAACATTGTCAGTTCCATTTCTGTGAAGGAAAAATACTGATTCGTTTTCGAACCTTTTCTTTATGATTGTTTTAAGATACGTTGAGAAATGCATTGGACTGAAATGTACTTGTAGCTTTGCTGCAGGGATGATATATTTTTATATTTAAAAAATGCCTCAGATCCAGTGCTTAGAAGTTTCTGAAACTTATATAGGCTTAAGCTTCACTTAGAATGTTAGTTAGTAAAAGACAAATATTTTAACTCTTGGTTCACTTCTGACCACTCTGATTTAACTTAATGTAACTTGCAAGGCTTTTTTTTGTGAAGTTTCTCATGCCAGTAGCACTGAAATAATGTTTAATTAAATATTTATAATACGTGTTTTATCCAACCATTGCTAGACAAGCATGTATACAGCTGTGTGAAACAGGCAATTTAGTATTGTCTGGGGTTTTTTTTTTTTTGTTGTTGGTTTGCTTTGGGTATTTTGCAACTTGTGTTTGACAACCTGCTCTGAGTAAACCAGGAATGAGGATTTTGTATGTATGTGTTTTTTAAAGTAGGTGGTACGTGGAAAATCTGAGGGTATCTTTAGTGTTAAAAAGAAACAAAAAAAAAAAGTTTGAAACCTAGTGTAAGTTGTTACGCTCACGGTTGCCTTGATAGACTCCAGATGGATGTGAACTTGAGCTATGAGTGAAAGTGTCTGGCTCCAGTGTGGTGATCATGCACAGCAGTGGTTGTAATTGCAGGATTTTTATAGTTTAAGGACTCTGCCAGATACTTTTTTTTTTTAACATGTTATAACTCCAGCAGAACAAATCTACTCACGTCTGTTACTGTCTGGTAGGTCCTTTAGGCAAACATGTTTTAAATAAACCTTTTGCGGGGTTTTTAGATGAAATGAAGAAATGCACGTTTTCAGCACTAACGTTAAAAGCTCTTTGTTGAAATAATTACTGATTCCTAAGTCTTGTCTGAAGCATAAAGAACAGTAACATTAGGCACTAACAGCCATAACTTCACTGAATTTTGGCTGTTTATTTGCATAGTTCTTATAATCCCTACAGACTAAAGCCAAATATTGAATTAAGTTTAAGGGTAAAAATTGTCTCTACTCTGTCTGCTTTAAAGGACCAAGTTAGATTCCCGTCTAGATCTTCGTAACATCATACTTTTTCAGTATTTACATTTAAGAATGCAGTATGAGAATTTCAAATCTATGCAGCTAATGTCTCCAGGTGTTAAACAAAGAGATTTTTCTCCAGTCTATGGCCAGACGAATGTTTGCACTAGATTTTTAAGCAGTGAATGATGCAGTCCTCTAACTCAAGTGTGGTTAACCTCATTTACAGGAGAACTCAAAATCATAATGATGAAACTAACGTTTGTGGGTTTTTGAAAATGTTAACACTGTATTGGTTTTCCATCTTTAAGAGGAAAATCTGTAGGGGTTTAGACACCTGGAAGAAGGCATATATATATATGTATGTATATATATATATATATATGTATGTGTATATATATATGTGTGTGTGTATATATATATATATAAAAAAGGTGCTTGAGTCCAGAGCTGAGTCTTGGAAAACATCCCCTCCGTAGCCACCTGAAGGTGGTGGAGGGTGTTCCCCTTCGCTAGGTGGCTCCCCCCCCCCCCCCCAGCCCTCAACCTGCCTTTTTTTGTGCTGGAAAATGCCTTTTGCACCTGCACGTCTGCCCAGTGCACACTCTTGTGCAGCCCTGGCTTGGGAAACGTAGCGCCTATCTCCTCCCTGCCCATGGCTATGAGCCAGGCACTGGTGCCACAGCTCTGCAGCCTGCTGGGCCTGATCCAGTTGGCTGGCTCAGAGCACACCTCGTAACTGAGTACTGGTGGTACCCCTTGTAATACCCGTACGTGCCTGGGATTATTTTTAATATTTGATTTTTATTATTATTATTTTTTTGTAACTGCTGACTCCAGGGGAGGACAAAAGGCATGATGGAATTATCCTGGCAACATTGAACAAGTACTGCATAAAGCACCAAACAGTTGGGGAAGTCAAAAACATGGTTTTACCGTCCCCATGTGCTGTTGAAGAAGCCTAGGTGCCTGGCTTGGTTGCAGCATTACATCTGTGTCTGAGGTTCTGCAGTGGTGGGTGCAGAGAAAACCGAGTTCTCTGGATCTGCACTTGTTCAGGGCTTAGTCACAGAGAAGAACACCTAGCACAGACCCTGACCCTGGCTTGATTAAAGCCAGTTCTGGTCTGTGTGTATCAAGGATGTGCTGATCATCAGTTTTCTTCACTTCCAGAACTGTAGATGGAGAGTAGACACGTCCATGGCAGTCAGGCATGGCTCAGTTTGGCATGCTCAGTATAGGTGACTGTACTGAGTCATGTTTTCGAGAAAAAGCAAGGAATCCCGGAGTTTCCTTATAGATTCAACTTGAAATACACTTCATGCCCATGTGGCTTGATGAGGATCCCAGGCATGTTGGATTAGATGACTACTCAGTGCTTAATTAGTATGGGGAAAGTGTCATGAAGTGTGAGAAATTTCTTTGCCTTTACCTGATGTTCACTGTTGAAGTATTGCAAACTCTCACTGGAGTGAGTTTAAGAACTCCTTAAAAATACTGCAGTTTTTGTTTGCTGGCTTGGATAAACTCAGTGTCCAGCAAGCGTTTCGCAGATGGCTGAATCAGTGCAGGTGAGGTAGTGACAGGCTGTAGTATGGGAGCAGGAAGGTGCGTATTGTGGTGGATGAATGACTAAGAAGGGGGAGTTTTCCAACAGCGCTAGCCATGTTTGCAAGATCAGTTGTGAATCTGTACCACTTGTGCAGATGTCTATAGACGTGTGAGTTTGAGTTTCTGTTATTAGCTTGTCTGCCTTCTATTATGTAGTCATTCTTTTATTTCTGTGATGTTTCCAGTACTTCTGAGGCTACAGCAAAAGTTTCTTAGGACTCTATTTTATGGCGTTTTCAAATGTTTGAGAGGACATATGGTAAAGATGCACATCTGTAGGGAAAAGAATTTATTGACAGTGGTCGAGAAAATGTGTTGCATTCTTAGTACCCTGGCTTGTTTTGTAGCAAACGCTGCAAAGACATTAACAAGATTTCTTACAAACTGTGTCAATATATGTTTGGGATCTTTAGTACAGAGTGGCACATGCTAAGTATTCAAGCTACTTCTTCAAGTGCAATTTAAATGCGGTATTAATGTGACTAGTATACAGACATCTTAAAACTCAGAATAGAATTAGGCCTTCCTGTGTCTGTTTTCTTCTGATATCTCTTGTTTAAGATCCCTGTTTATTTTGGTTATGTAGGAGTGAATTGTATGAAAGCATGAAAATAGAGTTGAGATTTATGGACAGTCCTCATTGTGTACTTATGATCTGTGCATTGCTTTAGAGAAGTGAGAAGAGTAAATGATACAAATATTATGATTGACTCAAGGAATGAGACTGCCATGAGTCTTGGTTTATGAATTTTCCTTTATAGGCTAAAGCAAAGAGGTTGCTTTAGCCAGATGCTTTGCTGTGAAGGGATGGGGAAGAGGAGTTGTTGTTGGTGTATATGAGTCAACATCTTAAGATGTTTTTCATGGGTCTTACACACACTCCAATGAACAGTTCTAAATTGTTCAGAGGTATAGGAAATTCTTTGACAGTTTTGGCAGCAATCAAAGTATTTACATTTATATACACCTTGTATACTCAAATGAGTTTCTATTCTAATTTTACTAATATAAAAAAACCTTATGTACTTGGAAACAAGTGATAGCATATTTTGGATTGAAATTGTATTGCTTTGCTCAATATTTCATGGCAAAACTCATAGGTTGTTTATTTTTGTAACTTTATAGGGACTTAAGTCACAACAAATTATCTTCAATCAAGACCAGTCTCTTGGATCACCTTCATAGTCTTCGGGAAGTGTAAGTTAATTTGTCTTAATTTAAAAAAAAAACCACCAAAGAAAAACAACCAAAAAAACCCAAACCGTGTTTCTGTATGCTAATTGTATAGCTGTTTCTCTAGGGATAATTGGTTAAACAACAAAGATGTTTGCTGTTCTGATATTTTACATTAAGTGAAACCGGAATTATTTTTTAATTTTGGGGTGACAACTGTTCACCAATTTAGCAAATCCAATGTACATACTTCTGATTAACATCAAAGCTGACTCTCCCTTTTCTAATATTAATAGGAAGTTGAACAACAATGAACTGGAGATCATTCCAGATCTGGGGCCAGTCTCTGAAAATATAACTCTTCTGTCTTTGTAAGTAGATCTTACTCTTGTCCCTAGTTAGTGGAACTAACTCTACAGGGTTTGTGGAAATATGTGCATTACAGAGATTAAAGTGAAATAATTGGAAATAGAGCAGCTTGTGGTTAGGAAGTTGATTATGTCATATTATTTAGCAGGTTGTTTAAAATGTGTATAATTGAGCTTAATCCTTGTAGTTTTTATGCTTCCCTCAGATACAAAGACTGCATTAGAATTAATTTATGTTGTGGTAGTGCCCAGAAGCCTCAGCCCTGTTGTTCTAGGCACTGTACAAACATTAGTAAACGTTATACATTCTTGTACAATGGATACTTTAAAACAGGAGTTATAGTCTATCATTATGCATCTTGGCTGAAATCCCACTTGCATTAAATCATGGCAGATTTCCATTAATTTCAGTGGGCAACATGGGGAAATCTCCTTGAGGCGCAGCTTCAGGACGAGTATCTAGGTTAGAAGATTATTTGCCAATATCTTTATAATGTCTTTTTGAGGCCATTTTAATGTGTGGCATAGTTTTTTTTTTTTATGGCTGCAGTTAATACATATAATTGTGACACACAATTATGTCTATGTTCATTGTTTTGTTTGAAAGAAATTAGTAGGTTACTTGATGTGGCATCTGTAATATGTGTATAAAGTTGTAAAAGGCAAATAGGGCTAATAACCAAACCAGTTGATTTTAAAGGAAATTTTATTCCTGAAGATTTCACTTGAAATCCATTTGATTTTTTTCCTGTGATCTGATTTCTCTAAAATATTCAAGGAACTGCTAACAAAAATAGTTCCTAGTGCTAGTAGTTGGAAAAAAGAAAAGATACGTTTTTCATGTGTGGGGTTTGGGTTTTATCAATGGGTATCTAAAGTGTCTAAAGCTAGTAATATGTAGCCCTCTGGCCAAATCCTGCCCTTGAATACAAATTGCAAGTTACTTTTCTTGAAGAAGCCTGAAGGGTTAAAACAATACAGTAAACTTTGGAAAGCTGTTCAGTTAATTAAATTGATCACTAGTCAATTGCTTACATCTGGTGATTTATAGGGGTTTGTTTTTACTCTAGGCCCAGGTCAGCTAAGTCAGCTGGTGCAGCCGCTGTGTCTGGACTGCTCTGTTTGAATAAGAACTAAGTGACATTTGATACTGATGTGGTTTCTTACAGATCAGAATCAGAAAAGAATGAAAGAAAAAGCAGATGGTGTCTGACAAATAACTGTTGAATTTAGGCAAATCTTTTATTTTGCATTAGTGTTGATGTTATTTTTACACTGACATACCATTCTGTAGTTTAAGTATCTAATTGATCTAAAGAAAATATATATTTTTTTTTTTAACCTTTTTAAGGTTCTTTTTACCACCAGGTTGGAAATACTGACATAATAAAGTGGTTTATATCCTCCTACCTTACTTCTGATGAATATAAAGTTGAGAGTTTGTCTTAGCATCTCCTCTAGTCCTTCTCATGGAAACTTAGCTAGTTTAGATGAACCTAAAATCATCCTTCTGCAGCTGTGCAAAGATTTTTGTATTCCTTTGAGAGAATACATGAAAATCAGTCACCGCTGGATTGGTTGTTCCCTATCCTTAGGGCACTAGCTTGGTTCGTTTACTCAGGTGGTCAAACATGGAAAAAACTTTGTTAGATTGGTGATCTGCACTATATATACTGACACTTAGAAGGAAAAAAAAAAAGTGTTTCTAAAAGCTGTTATCATACTACCAATTCAGTTAAATTTGGTCTGGTTGGGTGCTAGCTTGTTCTTGTTCTAATTTCCGTTACTTCTGTGTGGTGTCGGGAGATTACTGAATATAAGTGTGCTCCAGCTGAGATTTAATACCTATTCTATGACCACAGCAGAAGTTCCTTGAGATTAATATGTTAGAAATAATTCATTAAGTAATGCAAATGTTTTACGTTAACATATGAATGTCAGCATATAATAGTTAAGATAATTGTTTGTTCCGTATCAAAATGGATGTACATAGAATGTAAAATTAGAGAGTGATATTGCATTGTTCAAAAAATAAAGCATCTTGTTTCTTTTGCAAAATTTAAAACATCTTACAGGTTGGAAGTTATTTATGTAAAAATGTTAAATCTCATTTTACAGAAAAGAATATAAATAAAGAGGAATAAACATGCAACAGTTGTCTGGCATAAAATATATGTAATACAGTGATTTCATAGATGGGCAAATATTAAATCTAATGATAAATTCTTTTTAGAAGTGAAAAAATAAGTTCATTTATGTTTTGTGTTGGATATCATTTGGAGGATTTGAATTAAACTGAGTTAATATGATAGCTAAGTCATGCAAGGAGAACACATGTGGAACAATTAGAATATAATTTTTAGAACCACTCTTCAAAGAAAAACTGTACTTGAAACATCTGATGACTTCCATCAGGATTTTCAGCTTTTATATGAAAGGAGCTTGTGGAGCCTTTCCAAAGCAAACTACTGTTTCCTTGTTGAGTCTTTATTCTGACTTTCAAATAATAGCAGAAAAGAGGGTGCTAGTCTTCTGAAACTTGATTTGATTACATTTCTTATGAGATACATATACGTTGGTTCGTTACTGTCAGTTGAAAAGACGGTTGTTTTTTCTAAGGAGTCTTCAAGCAATGTTGTGGAAGTGGTGCCCTCCTTTCTTGCCAAAATCTTCATTGTTGAAGAAACTCTCTTCTTGCAAGAATTTTTTTTCACTTCTTAGTACTTGTCACTCAGCTAGAATTTTACCTGTTCTGCAAGAATTTTCTTGCCCTGCAAAGGAAATTACACCGCTGGTACGTCTACAGTGAATAATAGTGCAGGTATGTCCATACAGCACTGTATGTCTAAATTCTTTGAGCAGTATAAACAAGCATGGGTGGATTATCATGTTAGTGTAGTTTCCATTTCTGGAGCTACCTCATTTCTAGCTATCTAATTGATATTTATCTAGCTTAGATATTTACATACTATTGAATTATGCAGGGTAAACATACCCAGAGCAGTACAATTCTCAGTCTCATGGTCACGGTCTGTCTGTAACATGAAACAACGATGCCAACATTTTGTTTTTATGGATGCCAGTTGAGAGTTGAACATCATGGGAGAGAAAAGCATCAGGCAGGCACACCCCCCACCACCACCCTGGAAAGACCTTATGTCTGTGTGAAGGAGTATACAAGCACATGCAGGCACACTCTCTTTACGTGGCTGGAGATGCATCTATGATTTTATTTATGTGATGAGTATGTATCTTGTCAGATGGCATAGGAGAACTTCTGAGCCTCCTGGGATTCTGGAAACTGCTGTGAACTAAATGGGTGGTACTTCGGGCTAAATCTGGTCAGGAGGCCTTAGGCTGTGAAGCTGTGATGGCTTGCCTGACACTAACAGATACAATACGTTCCAGACAGAGCAAAGAGTAGGATTCATCTTCCCTACCCTGAATTCTTGAAAGTTTGACATCATGAGTTACTAACTGTAGATCCTCTTCAGGATGAGTGGAGAAGAAAAGGCTCTCTCTGAAGTCATTTGTCTTCCCTAAGATAGTTCAGATGACTTTCCTCCTGAAGCCCATCTAGATATCTATTTTAAACTAACTTCTAGATGTCTAAAGTTAGGTTCCTTTTGAAATGTCTAGCCAATGTACTTGGGCATGCCTGTCTTACAGTAATGTTACTTGCAAAAGTCTGATTGCATCTTTCAGCATGTTTGACCATTTAAGTAAATTATTTGAAATTGAAATTGCAGGCTGTTCTTTTTGCTCAGCCACCCAGTCCTTTTCTGTCTTCTGAGAGAGAAGGCAGGAAGAGAGCAGTTTATCAAGGCAGAAAGAGAGAAGTTCAGCCATTTGCCGGAGATTACTAGCTCTCCAGTCAGTACAGTGGCTCTAGCCAGGAGACCAGGTCACACCAAGTGCTTGACAAATAAGCTTTTTGGGGAGAATACTGGATTTAACAACTGATTACTACAAATATATAATGGACAGACACCATACACAGTAGTACTGTATTTATCTACTCCTAGAATTAAAATATGTTAGATGGTTTCCTGATTTGCATTCCTGAAGTGCTTGTAAAAACAGTTTAATTAATGTAGAATTGCTTTAAACAGTTGTTGTAGTTTTATATTGGAAAATTCTGCAGTTCTGGGAGAATAAACATTATTTTTCATTGTTTCTAGATAGGTGGATCACTTTTGTGTCAGGTAGAGAAATAGGCAATAGTGCCCTCATTCAGGAGAACAAGCAGAGGTTCTGAAGTTGCTTCCCATTCTAATGGCATTCCTTATCCAAGATGTACCAGTCCTGTCCTATTTATCTGGAAAATCTGCTAGAATGTTGGTGCAGGAGATGAAAACTAGTATTGTCTTCTACGTCTGTCATTGCTGTAAAGTTTTGTACCTATGTTGAATCCAGAAATACATGGAAACCAAGTAGTATAAGTACAGTAGCCTTGTATAGAAATCCTACGTGGTGTTTAACTACCAACTGCCATTTGCATAGGGGTTTTACTTCAAAACTCTTCAGAAAATATTAAGTACTTTCAGTGTGATTAGTGCTTTGTAAAGAAGACAGACATTGGTATGCAAATGCTGCAACATTACTTAAGCTTTTAAGTACTTTTAATACTTTGAGTATTAAAGCATCCTGCCTCTCCAACTGAATTTTACTGTTCTTATCAAAATGTATATGTAGAAGTAGAATTAATATTAAAACCCATGTTTCTTATTACCCACATCCAGGATATGTTATACAGTAATCATCTTGCTGTGTGTAGGGACTAGAAAAGCTGTACGTGCTGAAGTCTCTAGTGTGTATAGTGAAATTGTGACATTAGACTAGCTTTAAATGATGGTGTGTTTTAAATAAATTTGTGATTTTATATTTTATTGAACGGAAATTATTTTACTTAAAACCACTAGTATTTATGATGCAGGTGATTTAGATGGAAATATCCTTGTAGCTTATGTTGTAAAGACCGATCGTGTTAGTCTAGAACACAAACAAGTATTCAGTCTTACTAAAGCCAGAGTGGAAAATACAAAGTTTGTGATGCGGAAATAAAAGGAGCACGGATGATTCACAATTCAGTAATGTTTTTCAAGTTTTACATTAATATGTGTTTTGTACTAGGTTCCCACTTTACTTTTTTCAGAATGTGAAATCTTCTTTTTGTAAGAGACATAGAAAATATGCAACATAGTACAGGTTTTCCTCTGCTACCCTGAGAGGATCCTCCAACCCTATCTGCTCAGGAAGTCTTTAACGCAGTTAAAACAAGGAATTGCATGGCCATTCAGTTTTGAGTTGAGATGATGGAAAATGTTGCCAGTATTGAGGAGGTTTCTCGAAATGTGCCCACATGTTTATTAGGTGCTGGACTGAATCCGTAAGTCACTTTTCTGAAGGCTTTCTACAGCCTTCGATTTGTAATGTCTTTCTGTTGGTATATGCCAAGTTTAAATGCATTGGATTTGAAGACATGTCTTGTGTCCTGGATGTTTAAAAAGGCAAATTAACAAAAAATATTAATAAAAAAGATTGTTCAGGAGATAAAACAGGACAAAAGGACTGGAAAGTAGCCATTCTTAATTGACTGCAGGGGTTGTAAGTTCTCAAAGTAAGCAAAATTGTTCCAGCTTTAAATGTACCTTTCTGATCAGCCACTCCAAAATTACTCTGATGACTTCATTATTCATCTCAGACCTTTGGTGTTCAGTGCTTCTGAGAAGCAAACCGAAAGGTTAAAAGTGAATTTCTGTACTGAAAAAGTGCAAAGTCATTCTCTTCAAAGGAAACAAAAAACCCCAAACAAAACAACAAAAAAAATTATCTAAGCCATCAACAATGGTTTGTTTTAAAAAAAATATTATTTCGGTCACTGAAAACAAACAAAAACCAGGGAATGCCTAAAACGTTTTTTCAGGTCCAGATGGTAGTGTGTGCTCTCAGTGGGAGATTCTACTTGTTGTTCATCAACTCACACAGCTGCAAGGAGGAATTTATTGGAGATTTGAAAGTTTTAGTGTATACTAGGCTTCATAAATAAGCTCTGTAATTTTAAAATTAAGTTATCAGAAGAGCCCAGGTTTAGCTTTGTGTCTTCCTATTTTAGCTCCTTCCTGCTACCTTGCTTAGTTGCTCATTAATACTGATTTCAGTCATCAGTAAAATTACTTCAGTGGACAGCATGCTTTGCTCCAATCTGAATAAAATCCCATTAATGAAAGACCTGGTGGTTACAACGTGGTTGTTCTTGAGATTGGTAAAGCATTGTGCTGTTGGGCAGTGGAGACAAAGCTAACTCCGATGTGATACAAACCTTTAGTATGTGGAGCTTATGGTACTTCAGTGTCAGTACCTTACTTGTGGGGCTTTCAGAGTGAATGGGATTGTTCATGCTACCTGACTTAAATATGTAGTATGAAAAAGGATATTTCTTTATAGCTCTTTAAGTAAACTAACTCTTAAGTTGAAGTGGCTTCTCATAGATCTTTGCTAAACAAGATGCTGAGCTTGTGACTAAAGATTTGTAAATTCATCTGTATTTTAGGCAGCTTCGTGCTTGCTTCCATTCTCGTTACCAGGAAGACTAAAATAGTCTTACTTTCTTCATTTTGGGGGGGGGGGGGTGGGGTGGGGTGGGGTGCAGGCAGGGAGGGATAATAGAGTATATACTGGTCACTGATTTTCATTCTTGGTTAAAAAAAAAAATCTCTGTTGCCAAAAAGATGCTATTCCTAAATTTGAGCATGCACTGTTGCATCCTAGCTTTGATTAATCAACATACAGCTTAAATACTTATCTAACTTTATGCATAAACGTAGTTACTGAAAAGAAGTGGTGATTAATCCCTTATACTATTTAGAAGGGGTTTTATTTTAGTATTGTGTGTCCTTTTCTGTTTAAAATGTGGAAAAGTATATTTAAATATGTTTTGCGATAATGGGCATCCCAGATCATGCTTCACATAGTCATCTTGAGAAGTAAAATTCAATTAATTGAAAGAAATGTGCAAAATAGATTATACATTTGCCCCAATGACAATGTAGAAATAAGAGGGATAGTTTGCACTGTGTGGCAGTATCTTAATAAGGAAAACTCCTGCGAAGGGCCTTCTGTAAAGATGAAAGTTTTTTCCATAATCCTTGTTTGCAAGATTATTTGGAATAGGGGTAGGTATGAGAAATCTGCCTCTCTGTCATCTCACAGTAGGCTGGGAGTGGAAGCTGTGCATATAATCCAGGAGAACTGTCTCAGTTTGTATTTAGAAAGCTACAGTCACAAGAAAGAAGTTTGGACCCAAGTCCTGAAAATGAAAGCTTACATTCAGTAGGAGTGGATGCCTTTCCCTTCTATGCTTGCCAGAGAAAGTGGTATTGTGTGTTTATAAAGCTACATACTAAACTGAAGTCTGGCTCCCAATATTAAGAAAATGTTGGTCAAATATTTTACATCCTTGTCATCTCTTCAGCTACCACTTTATTATGGGAAGGATTAAGATTTGGATGCTGCCTAGAAGAGTTTGTTTTGAAGAAGGATTGAAAGAAAGGATAGAGGAATGCCAGACTGGGCTTCAGGCATAAGGCTACTTGGAGAAAGTCCCAAAAATGAAAGTGGTGGTAAACCATGTGTGACTTGGGCTGAAGTTGCGAGCAAAAAGCTAGAGCGAAGACACTTACTGGAATTAGTTCTTGCAGTCTTTGACGTTTGGTGTGGAGACTAAGAGGAAGTAAATGAAAGAAGTTGAAAAGGAACCTGTCTTAGTCAGACTTACAGACATGGAAAGTAGATTTTTATGGCAGCAATTTAGGCCGGATGATGGGAAAGGGAAGAAGTATATAGAAACCCAGTTTGTTGTAGCAAAAATATAGTGAGAGCCTAGACAAATGCTTTTGCAATGAGAATGGAAAAGAATGTAAATTTTATGAGCTATTTGCAGTGGAAAAAAACTGGCATGATTTTCTGACCAACAGTGTTAAAGAAAAAGATGAATTAAAAAGAATAATAATGGATCAGAAAAATAGGCAACATTGTTCCTGTGTGACAAAATGGAAGAATGGTAGGAAATTTTACCAAGGAGGAGGTGCCAAGTTGTAGGGCATACAGTACAGAGAATGAGGGAAGTCAGAATGGAGTTAAGAGGTCAGGCATAAGTATTGGGGTATATCTTAGAGAAGTGGTAGGTGGTTATTGCAATAGAGCAGTGAAATGCAATGACTCAGTGCCTTGAGTGAAATGGAAGTGGATAGGAGAACGTCCCTCAACTTGTACTAACAGCTGAGATTAGGAGTTAGACCTAGAAGGGTGTGCAGTCTGAAGTGCCTAGACTTTGGTCTGCGCCCTCCAAAAGGGAGGGTTGGCTCTGTAACAATACAGGATAGGTGTTTTTACTTAAGGAATCCATACATAAGATTAGAAATACGGTTTATAATATTGGAGGGCATTATGCTGGGTTTAATCTAGGTCATACTTAACAATTGTTCAAGATAATAGCATTAACTAACAGACACAGAGTGCACCAAGTCTGCAGTGGGTTATTATTCCTGTTATCAGATCATGCTGAAATAGCTATGCCTGCATTGCTTTTGTTTACCTTTAAAATAATGAACTCACATGTTCACTGGGCTATCACATGCTAAGTAACTTGTGACTATTTTGGAAAGGCCAGAAAGTGCAATGGGAAACAGACTCCAGGTTATCAAGAAGAGAGTTTGGAAGGAAAGTTTAATTAATTACATATTGATACTATGACTGGAATCAGGAGAGAATTGCTGTGGAAGTACCATGTATTTAGAAGTTTGGATTTGCCTCTGTCTTCTTTTTGGTGACAAAAACGTCTCTGATCCCAGAGTTGTTTCATTCTGCATCTTTTCTTCCCCTTTTCCCAGTTTATGTTTGGGTTAGGAATCAATAAACCTTTGGTCTCGAATTTTGGACACGATATCAGTAGCCTACAGAGTTCTGAGTTTTCATTTTCTACTTTATGTCTGTATACCACAAAAAGCACAAAAAATAAGAGCAGAGACTTGCTGATGCTGACATCTGGCTTGAAAGAGCAATGACAGGCATGGATCATGGAATGAAGGAGACTTTCAAAAGAAAGAACAGCTGCTTGCCGCAAGGAACGTGAGAAGCCTGTGTGTGAAGGAGGCATCAGACTTGTAGACCTACCAGCAGGACTGGAAGTGAGCCAGAATCCTGGCTCTATTTCTGGCATCTTTGTCTTGGAGAAATACAGTTTCACTTGAAATATTTCTGTATCTAACAGTTGCAAAGATTAAAAAAAAATGGAGGTTTGTAATTCAGTGCGGTTGGGTCTCTAATGGTGAGCACATAGTCCCATTCACATCAGGGGATTTTTGTAAGGGTAGTGTTCAGCTTGAAACTATAATTACAATATTTTAAATGATGTTATTGTTCATTATAGTCTGGCTAATTTTAGTAGTCAAATGAGTAGAAATTGAAGAAAAAAAAGAAAAGAACTTTTTTCTCTTTTTCTTCTTGTAGGAGTTACTGAGACTTTTTCTTCTGGTATGTGCTTCTTAAAGTTGTCCAGGCTTATCCTAAGAGCCACAAAACATGAGTCTTCCAGGACTTTCTGAGGAAGTTTATTACAGTATTAATCTTTCATCTTTACTATCAATTAGGTTTTTTTCTTTTTGCTTAATTTTATTCCACTCAGTGTCTTGACATCATTGTTTCTTACAAGAGCTCCAAAAGTCCAAAGGAGTTTGGGAGAGCAGGAGGGGGAGTGCAAGAAACAATGGATGATATGCCAGGAGTCGTATGATGTCAGTGGGTGAGTGGAGGAAAGAACAGGTGTAGCAACCACAAAGATTTGAGGAAATGTGAAAAAGCAGGCTGTGAGCTGTAGTGGCATGTAACAGAGACCACCCAGTATGTGCTCAGATGCAGACAGTCACGTCTACTTTGCCTGTGCTCCATCATGGCTGCCTCCAAGCCAGCTCTAATCTGGAAGCCACGTAAACACAAACTAAACGTTTATGAACCCCAGTGTCTTGGCTTCAGCACCGCTCAGAAAGATATATCTAGCCCTAGTGGAGTGCTTTTTTTTCTCTTTACATATCCCTGTAGTATAGCAAGAAACTCTGCTGTGATTTCATTTGCCTGTTTGTGAGGCAAATTCAATATATCGTGGCCTCTCAGGGCTTAGTTGATGGACAGGAGATACCATCTTAGTCCAGAATCCCACAGATGTTAAAACAGTTATTTTACATCTAAGAACTTTGGAGAACAGGCTCCACAGACACAGCTCTCCAAAATTGTCTTTCTAAACAACTTGTTTTTTACCAGGTTGCTCCACCTCCAGATGCCTCCTACACATGCTCCTTGTCAGGATCATGGTGTAAGATAAGACTAAGAGGTTCTCAAAACACAGCAGATCAAGGTCTACCTGAAATCAGAGTCACAGAATCATTAAGGTTGGAAAAGACCTGTAAGATCATCAAGTCCAACCATCAACCCAACACCGCCATGCCCACTAAACCATGTCCCACAATGCTTCGTTCACATGTTCCTTGAACACCTCCAGTGATGGTGACTCCACCACCTGCCTGGGCAGCCTGTTCCAGTGTTTCACCACTGTCTCAGCAAAGCAATTTTTCCTAATGTCCAGCCTGAACCTCCCCTGGCGCAACTTGAGGCCATTTCCTCTTGTCCTGTCGCAAGTCACTTGGGAGAAGAGACCGACACCCACCTCTCTGCAACCCCCTTTCAGGTAATTGTAGAGAGCGATGAGGGCCGCCCTCAGCCTCCTATTCTGCAGACTGAACAACCCCAGTTCCTTCACCTGCTCCTTATAAGACTTGTGCTCCAGACCCGTCACCAGCTTCGTCGCCCTTCTCTGGACACGCTCCAGCACCTCAATGTCCTTCTTGTAGTGAGGGGCCCAAAACTGAACACAGTATTCGAGGTGCGGCCTCACCAGTGGTGAGTACAGGGGCACGATCACCTCCCTACTCCTGCTGGCCACACCATTTCTGATACAGGCCAGGATGCTGTTGGCCTTCTTGGCCACCTGGGCACACTACTGGCTCATACTCAGCTGGCTGTTGACCAACACCCCCAGGACTTTTTCTGCGGGGCAGCTTTCCAGCCACTCGTCCCCAAGCCTGTAGCGTTGCATGGGGTTATTGTGACCGAGGTGCAGGACCCGGCACTTGGCCTTGTTGAACCTCATCCAGTTGGCCTGGGCCCATGGATCCAGCCTGTCCAGATCCCTCTGCAGAGCCTTCCTACCCTCCAGCAGACCAACACTCCCACCCAACTTGGTGTCGTCTGCAAACTTGCTGAGGGAGCAATCAATCCCCTCATCCAGATCATCGATAAATATATTAAACAAGACTGGTCCCAAAACTGAGCCCTGGGGTCTCCGCTTGTGACCGAAGAAGAAAGAGTTATGCTGGAGAAGGAAGTGCAAGAGGGTTTTTTTGTGCTGAGATTTTGCATAGAAACAAGAGATAGGACTTTAGGTCTTAATCTATTTCAGAGTTGGGGCTTCCATGTTATAGGATCAGAGTAATGAAGCTTACATAGATATTTTTCTTACTTAGAAAACGTTACATATTGACAATCTTTATCAAGAGAGACTTAGTCATACTCTCTCAGATCTTTAAAAATTGGGGTTTTTTTCAGCACGTAAGAACTATTATGTCTAAATGGTGTTAACTAGATCCTTAACAAAATGGATATGGAAGTTGCTGTCCTGCTTTATATTTCCCCAGCGGCAAGGAAAGTACAAGTAGATATGTCAGATTTGTTGTAGCCGTTGTTTATATAGAGTGAATCTTGAGATCATGGTTGATAGGGCTGTTATAGCTGTTTTGGCCTAGTGGTGTGGTTAAAGTCATGAATGCTGAGATGGAAAGTTAAGGTTTCTCTTACCCGTAATGAAAAACTGATATTCTGTCTTATGCTGGTATTCACACAGGCTTATGTAAAAATAATTAAATCAGTCTGCACGCAGTCTTGGGTTGTTGGGAGTTTTTTTGCTGCATGTCAGGGTGTAGGCACTCAAATTGCAAAAGGCATTTTTTATGCAGGTAATTTTAGTGGTTTTATCTGTGTTCTTCAGTGCTCCTGCTGCTTTAGCTGAAACAGAAGTTCCAAGGAAGCTGCAGCATGTTGCTGTTCCTTGCACATGAAGAAATTGTGATCAGATTGCTGCAGGTCTGCTTCTGTGAGAACTTGATGCACTGGTTCTCTTGGTGCAGGGGATCTCTGTTGCTCTGATCTACCCTTGAGGGTCTGTGAAATGAAACCAATGTGGTATGTGCAGCTCCTTTTGTCTAAGCAGAGTAATAACGGCACTTCGCCGGTAAGTTGGGGTTTTTTTGGTTTGTAGGTTGGGGTTTTTTTGCACAGTAAACAAACTTGTATGCCATTGTGCCACCACAGAGGATACTGCTTAGTTCTGCCTTGACAATTAGATAGGCTTGCATTTTGAAACACATCCTTCTTGACTAATTTTGAGGGTGATTTGGCAGTTATGAGGAAGCCGATACATTGTTTTTATTTGATTTACTTAAGTGATGATTGTGAAGAAAAATCAAATTAGAATTGAACTTTCTCATTTTAACTAAAGTTGGGCTTTAAAGTAGAACTATTTGGATATATTCAGTGCTGGATAATCTCTTTCTAGGTGTAAATTATGGCACTTAAATTTTTTTGAAGAGAAAACTGGTCTAGGAGGTTTGAGCAGTAAGGAGTGAACAATTCAGATACATTGCATTTGAGTAGCTTCTACAAATATGAGTAAGCAGGAAGGTGCAGTGAGGGCTGGTTTGATTTTCATTGTGAGATGGACTAGGACTTTTGATGTGTAGCTCTGTTTCACTGAACAAAAGAAGTTACTTTCTCCCCACAATATGACCTTACCATCACCAAAAAAGAAGAACATTCCCTGAAACAAACAAGCTGGGTTTTTTTGTTTGTTTGTTTTTGTTGTAACCTGGTCTGTGTCAGGTAATTTGCCAGTTAGCTTAAGTGCTAATCTGAAGGCTGTATAAGAGTTTTATTCGGTTCCATTCGGTCCAACTAAACTTTGTAATACAGGGGCTATTATCCTGCCAGTTGTGAGGAATTTCTGTTTTATGGAGCAGTGCTGACACAAAGACAGCACTGTGCAAGCCGTCTCTATAACTGAAGACTTTCACACTGCAATTTGGGAGGCGTGCAGTTCAGGAAATTGCTGGCTTCTGCTAGAGCACACTTTTACTGCAAGGAAAATTTTATTCGTCACTCAAGTAATTGGCAGTTTTAATACCTTGTTAGTAATTACCTTATAAACAAACTAATGCTTAAAGGCAAGGCTCTATGACCTGTTATCTAACTCACAGTGTTATTTGGCCAGTGGAACTGACATATGGTGGTGTTTGTTGTTGTTTTTTATTAAAGTAATTTGTTTCCATTTATTATAAATACTTTCAGCTAAGAGTTAAAAAAAAGCAGTGTACCTCTACCAGACAGCCTGAGGAATGAAACACGATACAAGCGCAGTGTTGAAGGGGCTGCAAGATCACTTACTGTTCCCACATGTGGTCAGAAGGCCCATTAATCTAACTTCTGGTTCAGTTTTTAAGTCAGGACTTTTTTGTCTTGAGCAGTAATCCCCTCACACCCCTTGAATATGTGAGAGTTGTCCATGCTATCCTAAATGTGTGGCTTACTATTTGATCCAGAGGAAGTATTTCCAAAAAAGGCAAACACCTTCCAGAATCAACATTCTTCTTGATAGTTTTACTGAAATTGCCTTTGCCTGCAATCTCTAGGAGCTGGGGAGAGTCCCTAAATTTTGATCATTCGTCATACTAGGTACAGAATGTACCACAGCCATAACTGACTTAAACGTAACCCAAAATGATCCTTGTTACCTTGGGAAGTTCATTTAATTGGTCATGATCTGTTTTCCCCTATGTACCATTAGCCCCAAACGAATAACCCTATTAATGTTGCTGATGTGTGTGTATGATTCTGTACATTATGCAACTGGGATGGAAAAACTGGTGGGTTGCTGGGTATGAACATGAAATATGATCTCTGGAAAAAGTACATTCCATTGGAAGTGAAAGAAGGGGGTGTTCCTTATAGTAGACTAGGATACCCATGTCTTTAAACAGTTGCAGAATTTTTGTTGTGGAACTGGGTGTGATGCTTAGCTGATGTTGATTAGACACGCAGTCCAGAACCTCTGTAATGACCTGTAATAAGCACAAATTTTATTTTTTGCAAACTCGCTAGAAAAATCTATAGATGAAATACTAGGTCTAATTGCAAAATTATAGAATGCCTTTCTGAGGGGGCACACTGTCATCCATCTCCTCTAATCTAGCTCTGTTTTTATGGAAATTCAGTCTGGTTTTCATGCTATAGGAGTTTTCAAAAAATCAAAACACACTGTCTAGCTACTATGATGTTAATTTGGTTAAAATAGAAAACAGCTCTAACCTGGTTTCATTACAATACTGTGACATACTGTTCAATGCAAATACTGGATATTTCTACCATTCAGAAATAGATGATCACAGAGTTCTATGTCTTGTTTTAAAAGCCATGAATTGCAGTAATTGGATTATAACACATTTTTTTTCGTCTTGTTTGCTGTGAATTTTTAAGAAATGTTGATGAACACATTTATTTAGAGCTTTCCAATTTGTGATTTGTGATGGCTAGAAATGAATGTTATGTCTAGAGAACATACTTTATTGGTTTTCTTTAACTAGAAATTATTTTCAAGTGAGGGAATTAAGAACTAACTTTCATCAGTCATGTGTAGTTAACAACTGCTTACTCCGGAAATGAGGGTCTTTTGACTACTGTGCTTACATTTCAGGACCAGTAACAAGATTGCCAACATCTTGTCTGAACATCTGAAGCCATTTCAGAATCTAGAAACTTTGGACTTGAGTAACAACAACATATCAGAGCTAAAAATATCATCATTTCCATCATTACAGCTCAAGTATCTGTAAGGAAAACTTAGTATTATTTTTTTTTCTGTCAGGTTACTTTTAAAAAACTTGTTGGAAAACTTAGGTTGGCAGCTGTTTGTTAAAGTACTAAATCTTCTTTCAGTTAGACATGCATTAAATATTTATTCCTACTTTCACCTGTTGAGTTTAACATAAGCTGCTAACTTGAATACATGAGTTGTTGCAATGAGAAGGTTTAGTTCATAAAAAGTGAAAGTCATTATCTTGAGATGAAACAAATAGATGTGTCTCTTCAGAGAAATGTAACAAAATGAACTTAAGTTTCCCATGGTTGGGCTAGTCTTGAGTTACATGGGGTTTGGTGGACTTTTTTTGAATCTACCTTAATACTTATTCAGTAATACTGTAATGCCAGAGCTATACTGAGTGAGAATAAGGTAATGGGGCTGCAACATGCTATATTATGCCAATAATACACTCCTGCAGAGTAGAGCAAAATTGTGGTGGTGAAATACTATTTGACCATAGACTGAGCTGTCAAGAGCTCTAATTAATATGATAAATGAAATTCCATTTATCAAGGAGTAGGCAGTGCAAGAGCTTTGTGTTTCACTACTTGGTATTAAGAATTTATTAAATAACTGTAAATTTAACCTTCTAGCCATTGTTTCAACAGGTACATTAACAGTAACCGAATAACCTCCATGGAGCCTGGTACCTTTGACAATTTGTCTACCACACTTCAAGTATTGAAACTGAACAGGAACAAAATTTCAGCAATCCCTCAAAAGATGTTTAAACTCTCCCATCTGCAGCACCTGTAAGTGCAACCTACAATTGACTAATTGTTTTCAGGTTTTCCAAAGCACTGGCAGTGCTTGAACTTTAGCCTTTAATTTAATCAGAGGGAGAGTGAGACAGTCACAGAAAACATATTACTACAACCCTTACTAACTGCATCTTTGTACTGAGCAAAACTAGTCTTATATATTGGTGAGATGTGAATAGTCTTTGTGTTTAAAATCTTGTTTGCCTATTAAAAGAAAAAAAGAGAAGGCTGGAGAAGGGGTAATAGCAGTATTCCTGTAAGAAAGCATTGGAAAAATAGTAAGTAAAGTAAACTTACATAGTTCACTACAGCAGTCTCTTATTTATTTTGTGCTTTAACAGTGAAATGAAGGGAATTAATTTGCTTTCAGAAGGTATGACAGTAAGCAATACGCTTGAGTAAAACGTTCTCCATCAGCTTCACTGATACAGTGCTGTCTGTAAAAGTTTTACCTAATAAATAATAAAATTATTTAATGTGGAAGAGGATGGGGAAATATCTTTTTCCTTTTTTTTGACAAGAGGATGGGCTAGGACTGCACTTTATCAAATCCTGAATAATTATTTTCCATATTAGATAGCCAAGAGTTAAAAGTGATGAACTCTCTTAGGTTAGCCTTGAAAGTGAAAGGTCATAAGAACAGTGAAGTGTTAGGATGCTTGACACATCTGTAAACAGTGACTGTGTCTTTTCTGTATATAAATGCAGGAAGAGTTTGACTTAAGCCTCAGCAGAAGAGTTTGAGAACAGTACGGCAAAGCTCAGGATTTGTTAACAATCTTAGTAGACTTTCTGATCTTCAGATTCAACTGAAATTTTGGAAGTTGGTGATATTCTTGCCTGAAAAAGTTCTACTCATTCACAAGTTAATTGGTAGGCTGACATAGTTATGTTAGGTAGCTAATTTGCAATGAAGGTCAAAAATTTGTGTTACCACCTGAAAGAAGTGTTCAGAGGAGGAGTGGAGAAGAACTGAAGACTATTCTTACTGAATGTTCTTCACTGGTTATGCACATTTAAACACAGGAGGAGGAGTAGAGTTCTCTATTAGATATCCATTGTCAGGTAGGGTTCATATCAGGCTACCAGATAAGAAAGCTGAATTCTTACAAGACTGAGACTCTGAAAAATAATTGTCGTATAGCTATGGAGAGAGAATTATTTAGGCCTTTACTTCCCATGGGGAAATAAGTTTTGGAAGGAGAGGATTCTTCTTGGTTTGGTAGGATGCAGGTTGATCAAAGATCTTCTTGAAGAGGCAGATGATCACTCATTGTTGTATGAGGGCCTTTTCTCAGTATTGTCTAATCCTGTCTCTTTATACTGTCTATCAATTGTTGCTAATAAATATAACTGTTAATTTAGCAAATGATAGCTAGTTTAAAATTCACTGTTATAAAAACAGTTAACATTGTTATTTGTGCCTGTGTGAGGCTGGACTTCCCTTTTCACGTAGCTCAGAAAGTCGGAAAGCTGCTTGGTCTTGGTGCAGGGTTTGGAGTTACAAAGCACCAAAGCCAAGAAAGTGTTGTGGAGAGCAGGAAGACAGAAAATATTGAGTACTACTGTCACTGCAGCTTGCTCTGCAGCTAGTTATGCCTTATAACTCCCTTCCAGGATACACATGGGTCCCACCTTCTGACCTACAAGGGTTGTGTGTAGTGGCAGAATGGTGAGTGCCAAGACCACTTGAGAAAGAGGGAAGGACCTATTCATAACTACTTGCGGAGAATGAGGGAGGAATGCGTAATGAATGCTTGACTCTAGATTAAGAAATAGAGGGATCACCCAGGAGATCTGATTTTGCCTAGTTATCACAACTAAAATTTTTAACTCTTTCTTTCTGACTGATTATTGATTGCAATTACACACTAACCTTAATGGCTCTACTGCTGGATAAAGACCAGGAATTTGCTTTTGCTTTTGAATTTGCGAACAGGACTGACCATGACATTCTAGGTCTACAAGGATTCTTTAAATCTGAAAATCAAGAAACTACCAAGTACTTGTCCTCAGTATCAGAAAGGCAGAATAGGATTAGCATGGTTAAACATAATGTGTTACAGTAAAATGTTTGATTTTTATTACATCTTGTCTCTGTTTTATGCACAACAAAAGCATTTAAATAAGGTTTGTTTCCAGAGAGGGAAGAAAGGTTTTTGGCATGTAGGTAAACTTACTCTGCTGTAACTGTAAATTTTATTGATGCAGGGAACTGAATCGCAACAAAATTAAAAAAATAGATGGGCTTACTTTCCAAGGACTTCCAGCTTTGAAATCTTTAAAACTGCAGAGAAACGGGGTTACTAGGCTCATGGATGGCGCTTTCTGGGGATTAACCAATATGGAAGTCTTGTAAGTATCAACTTTCTGCTGATAGATTCTGCTGATAACATGCTAAGTAGAATTGTGCAAAATGAATAGAATTGTTTGATAAAATTTAAACATGTTTTTGAGTTAAATTGTTCTAGTGTGGTTTGAAAAACAGCAGGCAGTCATCGGTGAATGTGTAGGACAGCACATTCTGAATACATGCATACAACTCTAAATGTAAATAGAGGCTGTAGCTATCTAGCCAGTATCATAAAGTCAGCTGAGGACCCATGGCAAGGCACACATGCCACTGAGTTTCTGAACCTTATGTCTTTTATCTGTTTTTATGTGTTTGTGTGTGTTTGTAGGCAGCTGGACCATAACAACTTAACGGAGGTAACCAAAGGCTGGCTTTATGGCTTGCTGATGCTGCAGCAACTCCATCTCAGCCAAAATGCCATCAGCAGGATCAGTCCTGATGCCTGGGAATTTTGCCAAAAACTCAGCGAGCTGTGAGTAGCTTTTATTCTATTCCAGTTTTGAAAGCCGCATACATGCCAAAGCATGAGCTTCTTACCACTGATCTGTGAATTTTTCATAACAAAGTTTCCAACGTGACAACAACTTTTTTGTATGTGAAACAGTTATATTTTGTTGAAAGAGGTTGAAGCTGACTGTGACTGCTTCATTTCACTGTGGCAGTTGTACTAAAACTGTAACACGGTCATTTTCAAATGAAAGTAATTAATTCTGCAGTAATTTCTGAATTATTGGAAATGATACACAAGCTGCGTGATCAATAATGATGTAGTAGGTTTTGTGATAGTTGTAAGGGAAAAAACTTTCTCTCCCCTTGAAAATTCACCTGGCTTGAACTGAGTAATAAGCACTGCAGCATAAACATTAAAATACATTTTTTCTTTGAATATGCAGAGATTTGACGTTCAATCACTTAGCAAGGTTAGATGATTCAAGCTTCGTTGGTTTAAGCGTGCTGGTTGGACTGTACATTGGAAACAACAAAGTAAATTACATTGCTGATTGTGCCTTCCGGGGACTTTCCAGTCTACAGACTTTGTAAGTTTGCAAACTTGTTTTTTAAGGTCAGAAACCTTAAGAAAAACCCTTGGTGTTTATAGACTATTTTATTTTTTCTTATGTAATATACAAGAACGTTTTGTTAACTTTCCCAGATCAGCATATGTTTTTCTCACAGTAGGATTTTTTTCAGAATAGTTGGGAGAGGGAAGACTTCCTCTTTCATTAAGGCTGTGCACAATGGATGGTGGTAATTACGATACGAACTTTCAGTAGCATTATTATGGTAAAGGCATATCCCTGCTCAAAAGCAGTAAGCAGCACTGCTACCCACAGCTTTAGGGATCTGGATCATAGTTGTGGCTTAACTGAATCAACATTTTCCCTCATGGTAGAAATAAAAAGACAAAACTCAAAACTGTGTATTACTATGGATGCTGATGCTTGTCGTGACTGAGCAACTGCTTTAGGTGTGTGAGCATTTTCTGAAATAGCATTTCTTAATGGAAGGGGAAGAAAGAAGTAAACTAATCTGAATATATTCCGCTTCATTAAAATCTTCCAATTGCGTACCATTGAGTCATCTGTTAGCCAGATGAATGAAATGGTTGCCTTTCCCTCTAGGCTTTGAAAAGGGTGCTAACATCTTACTTCCAGGGGTTAGCTCACATACATACTCACACGTTGGGCATCTAGCAAAGATGCAGTTGCAGAGTGGTGTATGCTGTGTTTTTTTAAGAAAACAGAGAGAAATAGATCATAAAGAGAGGAAGTCAGAGACTTCCGAGGTGTCTAGGAATTAAATGTTAGACTTTTCCTCCTAGATTTTTTTTTCTTCTCTAGCCCTACCCTGCTGATTCTTTGCTGACACGCCATTCTTTTCACAAATCTCTCATCTCTTTGTGCTTCACAGGTAATCAAGCTAGTGTTGTGGCTGCTGTAGGATGTAAAAATGATTAACTTTTATTAATAAAATCTCTGTATGTTAATATTATGAACTTACAAAGGCATGAGTGTATTTTGTTTCGAAGGGACAACAGTTGATCCCTTCCCTTCCTGTGACGCTCCTTCTCTTACAGTAGTCCCGTATCTGAATACCCTTGTAGGAGAAAGTGGGTCTGTTTTCTAACAATCCTTAAAATTGTTGGGTTTGTGATCTTTTTAATTATCAGTGGAAAAAGTACTAATAGTCTTCAAAGTCTCTCAGTAAAAGTTGAAATGAAATAGCTAATCAGGAAAAGCTTCTCTTAAAAAAACAAACAAAAAAAAAACCCAAACAAAAAAAACCCAGCCTACCAGAAAGCTATTTTAGAAATTGTTTTAAATAATACATGCTCTTGAAGAAGTATGTGTCTTGTTCTTTTTCATAGCTCTTGTGGTTTGATTTCTCCTCCCCCCTTAAACAGGGATCTGAAAAACAATGAAATATCATGGACTATTGAAGATATGAATGGTGCCTTCTCCAGCCTAGATAAACTTAGGAAGCTGTGAGTATTGCTACAATTTTTGTATCTCATCATTCCTTAAAAAAATGAGCTTAGATTATGTGTGTTTCAAGGGACAAGCCCAACACTTAATGATGTTACATTTTCCATAGCTGAGATGATTTTTTTTTTCCTCCCTTACCACTTTGTTCTCTGTAAAATGTTCCTTTTCTATAAAAGAAATTCCAGATTTTTCAAGTCAAACTAATCTGAAATATTTTAAATATTACTGTTATTTATGGAAACATTTATCAAAGAATGAGGGTTTCCCATAATAGGAAGTAATAAGTGCATTATGTGACAAAGGCATAGTGACAGGTATAATCTTTGATAAAAGTAATGCAGCATCCAATGGAAGTGGCTTCATTGCATTGAAATTTTCAAATACACATCTATGAAATGAAAAGATGCTTATGTGTATACATTTAGAATAATCCATATCACTGAACCGTACACATTAAATGTCTTCTAAAATCATTGTAAAATCTAGATGCTTAATCAAGGGGAATAAATTAGTATCTTTTAGAGGTGAGACATTTTTCTGCATTGGGGAAGGCTGAATTGTGAATATTAGTCACAGTTTAGAAATAAATGCCAAAAATGCAATTGTTCAGCTCAAAAAATGCTTCCATTTTATTGCATCTTTTTTGCATCATGTACTTATATTTTTCAGGATACTCCAAGGAAACAGGATTAGATCCATTACAAAGAAAGCATTTTCTGGTTTGGATGCCCTTGAACACCTGTAAGTAGTAGAAATTCACATTTAACTCAACATTGGAAAAAATGAATTTTGATACTAATTGAAAAAAAAGTAGGATTAACAAGCTTTACTTATGACTTTGAATAAAATACACTTACCCTGGTTGCTACTGTGATCTTGAGAAGGTTCTTTTATTTTGGAGTTATGCTGAATATGAATTTTTGAATTGATGCAGAAAGAATTATGTATTAAGCATGCTATAAAACTCCTTAATCCTGTCTTGTTAGTTTTTGGACTAGGGGATCCTTTGTGTATCACTAAGGTAGCAAACTATTCCTTGAGTCTTAAATACGTTCAGTTTAATAAATTACTCTTTCCTCCTCCAATGTTCTTTTTATTTTTTCTTTTTTCTTCCCTAGAGATCTAAGTAACAATGCAATTATGTCAGTTCAAGGAAATGCATTTTCACAAATGAAGAAACTCAAAGAATTGTAAGTTTCTATCTAAAGACATCACCTCTGTTGAATATATATATATCCATATAAATATATAAATAAAAGCCTTGTAGGATGTTGCCTGACGCAGTGATACAGTCCCACTGTAATCTCTCTGAAGTCACATAAAAAGGGTATGTCAGTGGTGGTTTGTTTTTTTTTTTTTATTTCTCATGTGATGACTGTATTTAAGTGAGATAGTATAAGATAGGAGGTGTTCATTTTCTGCTACATTTGGTGTCTACAGTCCGTAGTTTAAACTGGCTGATCTCTAATAGGTATTAGATAAGAGAGACTTTGATGTAATGTGCTATAAGATCAGCAGTGCTATCACTAAGCTAAAGCTTACTGGACCAGTGAAATGCAGTGCTGTAATTCTTTTGTAAAGACCTGGTTGTCAGTGCTTGTAATTGGGTCCTTCTATCCTGTAGTAGCAAAGGGGCAGATCTTTACAGAAGTCATGAAGCGGTCACTGGGAAGAACGTATTCTTCTAGTGAGTTTTTGCGGGATTTTTTTTGTCCTTTTACCCTCTTTTTCTGTTGATCAGCGCAGAAAAATGTTGTCACTGTTCCCTGTGTTTTGAGAACAGCTAATTCTTTGTCCCGCACGTATCTTATGTCTCCTCTGTTCGTATCGGCCTTCTCTAGTCAGATCTGTTGTCCTGAGCTGCTTTGTGGATAATCTGTCAACAAATGAAAGAATAACAAAAAGCTGCTGCTCTCATTATGAGTAGAAACTGCCTGAAGCTTATCTGCAGCTTTTCATTTGTGTTCTTCAGACTCCTATCAAGTATCACCCTAGCAGCTGGCTCTCTGCTTCGTCTTATGGTATTACTCTATGTTGGGTGTCATAGAGAAAGTAACAAGGAGTCTTGCATTTTTCATAGAATTACAGAACAGCCTAGGTTGGAAGGAACCTCAAAAGGTCATCTGGTCCAACCTTTCGTGGAAAAGGGAGCCTAGATGAGATTATCTAGCACCATGTCCAGTTGTGTCTTGAAAATCTCCAGTGCTGGGGACTCCACTGCGTCCCTGGGGAGGTTGTTGCAGTGTATGATTGTACACACCGTGAAGTATTTCTTGTATCTAGACAATATTTGGTTCATTCGAAGTTCAGTTTGGTGTTACCTGTATTCTGGTGTAGCTGCAGCTGCTCTAGAAAGCAGCAGCCATGCTTCTACCCATAGCCAGGGGTTTTCTGGCTTTCCTCTTCCTTGAGTTGAATCTGGTTGTATTGCCTGATTAGTTTGCTGAACTGACTCAGCCAGCTGCAGGACAATTGTTAGATTTGGCACAAGAGAAGCGTTGGGAGCACATTGCTGACAATTAGGGATTGATTCAGATGATTTGAAGAGTGATCAAATGACAGGCTAACACTGCTTCAGAGATGTAAGATGCTACAAGATACCAGACTCTGAACACTTCAGTGAAATAACTATTCAAGATTTCTTGGGGTTTTTTTCTGTACTTTTCTGGAAACACCTTGTAGACATCCATTATGTCTGAGGAAGACATAGACAGATGGTAGAAAGTACTTTCCCAGAAGCAAGATTATTTAGTATTAATTCCCTCTAGTAATTTTATTCTGAGGCCCCTAGAGAGTAAATCTGAAAATGATGAGACAGATCCCCACTGCATCAATGTAGCAAAAAACGCTGTGGTTTCTCTGCCTCCAAAGAATAATGAGAATGCCCCTAGAACTTCAGTGAAAGATGACCTGTTTCATCTCAATGAGAACTGGTGAGCTGGCATCCCCAGGTTTTATCCCTGCAGTATTAGTGTGAAAAAAGAGCACAGAGACGCTCTTCCTTTTCTTCAAGAAAAAATCAAAAATTGGTGTGTCTTCATTTATCTTTGAAGCTGTTTCTCTCCCTGGATCCATAAATTATTTTGGCTTTTCCTCCAAGAACAGGTGAGATTTGAAAAGGGGAATTTTATTACTGACTATGTTTTGTAATATGTTTTTTTTAATGGTGATTCTGAGTTTTCAGCCAAAACTGAGAGTTCTTCCTACTTCAACTCCTGATTCTAGATGCTTCACAGAATACGCCATTGCTTTCTTACTTTTTTCTCCTCTGTGAATGTAGCTGTTAGCATAGGTTAGGTAAGTAAGCTGATAACGAGTTCTGCACTTGGTATTTCAGCACTTGACTATTATTTGTCTCCCCGCTGCCCTTTTTAAATATCTTCCCCAAGATAAATTCTGACTGAAATGGAAATGAGGAAATGAAATTGTCTCGGAATTTTTTTGTTAACTTCCAGAGCGCTTCCCTTCTGGACTGTTCTGCGTGCCCATTCTGTGTGTCCTACTGCTGACTATAGTTTTGTACCCATGATACTACAAACATGCTTGACTGCCTGGACTTACATTCTTATCAGAACCTGGGAGTTCAGGATAACATGTCTGCTTTGTAGAATGTAGTAGGAGTCATGACAATGGTGTCACCACATCTAAGCTACATAATATTGCTGCCTTTCTCTTGTGGTATATGTATTTAGCCTAAATATTTAGTTTTGTTACTGACATGTGCTCATATAGATCTGTATTACAAATAGAAAAAACAAGGAAACAGTCCTTGAATGTAATTGTTTTTTCTTAGGCACTTAAACACGTCGAGTCTCTTGTGTGACTGTCAGTTAAAATGGCTACCACAGTGGATGTCAGAGAACAACTTTCAGAGCTTTGTAAATGCCAGTTGTGCCCATCCTCAGCTGCTGAAAGGGAGAAGTATTTTTGCTGTCAGCCTGGATGGGTTTGTCTGTGGTGAGTATAGCCTCTTTCCTCATTCCACAGAACAAATTTTGCTGAATGCATTGATTTTTGTTGTGATTTCTTTGATGTGTTTTGATTTCTCTAATAAAATGGAGAGGATTTAATATTTGTTAACATTTCCTTTTCTGTTCCCAAACTGTGATGTAGACGCTCAAAGCTTGTGGCTTTGTACAAGACGGGGAGTGACGGTTTTCTTTTATTTCATGTACAGGTTGCTTACAAAGTACATAGCATAGCATGCAAGGGAAAGCTCAGTAGTTTGTGGTGGTAAATGTATATGCCTCTAGATTTAAAAAAGGAATGTTGTTTAGATAACTATCATTTTTAAGTGAGACATATTTTGGCAAACTTAAGATGTGATTTTTGGGTTTGATTATTTGTAAATTATTTTCATACTTCAACAGTCTTGAGGTTATTCCAGAACTGAGAAAATTTGGAGGTAAAATAGTCACACGGGCCTCAGCTCTGACCTTTTTTATGTGTGCTTGTCTACTTTAAAAATTATTTGGACCATGTAAGTTATTGCCTGTATGTAAACTGTATTTTAAAACATCCGATTACCATGGTTATGCTATTGATATTTTGTATTTTTATGCCAGATAGTAAATGCTAGTAAACTTTTACTTTAAGACTTGAGAATTTGAGGTGACAAGTGAAATTTCTTTATGTGTGTTTAGTAATATTCATTATCACCTGTATGTTATGTTCTCTAAAGCAAAGTGAAGCTAAGCATTCAGAGTAAAGATGTATGTTTTAGTACTCTGATACATTAAGTGGAAACTTTGAAAATAGCAGGAAATTAAAAGCTAGCTGGATTTCAGGTATTTTTGTTGTATACATTTTTTTTTTCGTACTAAAGAAAATTCAAACTTTATGTCCTTTGGAGACAAAACAGTAACCATATCTGTCTTCTCAGTAACTTTACTCTCATAGCAAATATGAGTACTTAATTTTTACTGTTGCCACTCATACCCTTTTTTCAGTGGGAAAGCAGGCACAGAATATAAAATAGTGTACAAAACTGTTGTTTTCTCCCTTCCTATTGGCAGTCAAATGTTTAATATATCAATGTTAAATAATGAATAGGTGGTGCATAATCTAGCTACTGCTGAAAATAAGTTGACATAGTGCAGGAAATCACAAATTACTCGATAGCTAATGGAGTATATATGAAGTAGACATTCTTATTTATGAGAAACTCATTCTGGCAAGAAATTAAATTGGGGGATTTAAATGTATATCTCTTATTTGTGAAACCACAGGGGATTGTGATCTTTCTTTTAGCTGCTGAATGCCATTTTTAATTAATTAATTTCAAAACCTTTAAGATATATTAGCAAAAAGGAATCTACTAAGAGTAAGTTGTTACATTTAATACGTAAAGTAATTGTCATGCAGAAGTAACTAGAATCTCTTAATACAGTCAATGAGAGTTTCACTGCTTGTTAAATCTTTAAAGTGTGTCATCACTAGACGTTTGGGTGTACAGACCTTGCCTTACAAGTTTACAGTGGCCACTTCTGCTTTCATAGAATTTTCAAGAGGAGTGCATTAAGTCCTGTCTGAAGTTAAAATAAATAATCTGTTACGTATAATTTATGAGTGTATACATCCTCCAAATCGTGCCAAGTTTCATTTCTGAAAACAGCTAGGAGATAGGAGGGAGTCATTCTAAATTTGTTAAAGGAAAGCACGTGTTAGGCAAGGGTTCCATATCTGTGAAACTAAAAAAAAGTAGAAAATCTGTGTAATTTGTGCTTCCTAAGATCATGTCTTTCAAGCTGAAACAAATCATGAGACATTTCTGTGCCAAAGATAACTGTGGAAGAAAAATAGAATAGATGCTTTTTTGACCTGTATTAATTACTTCAGTTTAACATAGTGATGCTAAAAGAGTACCATCTAGATCATGAATAGCTTGTTTTCTGTTACATAGTAGCCAAGTGGCTTCTATATATAGCAAAGTGGCTTCTATAAAATGAGAAATATATTTCTTAGAGAGAGCGTATATGTGTTTATGTATCTGTGTGTATATATTTGTGTGTGTTTCTGTAATACATGTATTCAAATACACTCTCAAATTATTCTGTTCTGTCAAAACACATTGCCAGTCTTACCCCTTCCTGCCAAGTAATTAAGATTTTAAAATATTTTATTACTCCATTGACAGTGTAACTAAACCAGAATGAAGTACGTTCTCCTGTCCTTTCATAAGGCTAACTTAAATATTTACAATGTTTTACTTACTTTCACTGACTTTGCACAGGGATAACTATCAAATCAATTTGCAAATGGTATAGTTTGGCATAGAGGACTTAAGGCATGGGTATGGAGCATGAAAACCAAATGGCCTGGGAGATTCTTAAGGCCCATGCTTAGGGGCCCAGATCAGGGGATCCATGTTCCCCTGTCACTGGAGCACAGCTCCAGACTTGCCAAGTGTTCTGCAGGAAGCTCAAGTTCAGACTATCTGCACATCTAATTTTCTTTTGTAACATGCAGCATGGAGGTTCTTCAAGGAAATTACACTTTGACCCTGGTATGTTGTTCTGAAACAGATGAGACGTAAGGAGGCAAGGGGCTAGGTAAAACCTGACTCTCTGCAGTTCAGGTAGGGTCTGCAGTAAGGAGTAGCTGGGGATCATGGCTTTTTCTGCAGTGCCTGTGAAGTTTGGGCTTGTATCTTTGTCAGGAGGTAGGAGACATCTTGAAAGTTGGGAATACATTAAGGCTTTTTCTTTTGGGATACCAAGCTTTTAATTGGCCACTCCTTTTGTACGTGCAATGTACATGCAATTGACAGAATAAAAAGTTCAGGAGGCAAATAATTCTGTAAACTCACAAAATAGCACTTTTAATGGAACTTTCCAATAGTAAAGGAACCTCCAGAAATTAATCTCTTTAAATTCTTGTGTGCTGCCCTGCTTAAGGGATTTTCAGTACTGCTGTGTTTGTAAGGTGGACCGAACAGTCACAAATCACTGCAACAGTGACTTTTGTACATGATTGTTTTTTGTGGATTTGGGGAAAACCCTCGACTTTAACTTGCAGAAGAACTATGCTTTCAATAAGGAAAAACTCACAGCAGCCTGAGGTGTTGTAAAGATGAAGGGTAGGCTTCATGACTGACATTCAGAAGAGTTCTTATGGATGTCAGGGGGTAGTTCTCTCCTCTTTAGTGCTGCTGTTGTACAAACTGTACACACGGTCTGCTTTTAAACATGCTTTCTCTTCAATAAGAGATGACTTGGCACAATAAACTCATAAATACGGTATCTTTAAATGCCCTAAGGCTAACAAATTTTAAAATGAAAGCATTGTGTATCCGTTTTATAAATACTTACCTGACTCTTCTCTCAAACCTATAAAACAAGGCTTACAAACTCTTTCTAAAAATAGCCTTCAGGCCTCGCATGTATACATATATTCTTTTTCTCTTCCTCTGTGTTACTTTTTCTTCCTTCTCCCTTTTGTGCAGATGATTTTCCTAAACCACAGATCACTGTCCAGCCAGAAACCCAGTCAGCAATCAAAGGCTCCAATTTGAGTTTTGTATGTTCGGCAGCCAGCAGCAGTGATTCCCCGATGACTTTTGCATGGAAGAAAGACAATGAATTACTGCAAGATGCTGAAATGGAGAATTATGCACACCTCCGGGCACAGGGCGGTGAAGTGATGGAGTACACTACCATCCTTCGACTGCGCAATGTTGAATTCAGCAATGAAGGGAAATACCAGTGTGTTATTTCAAATCATTTTGGTTCATCCTACTCTGTCAAAGCCAAACTTACAGTAAACAGTAAGTATGTTACTTTTTGCTTGTGGACTTAAAGTAGAATGACTTTAATCAAGATACATAAACATAGTTTTTTCCATTCTCATCATCTGCATCTTTTAGAAGATCCCTTAATAAGCTGAGATTATGTCTTAAAATGTATCTAGTTCCAAGATCACCATTCAGTTTTACATCTGGCCCCATTGTGCTGAACCACAGTATAGGAAAAAACAAATAACAGACCCAATTTGTAGTAAATCTGACAAAATCTATGTAACAAGATTGGAAAACATTAATCTTTTCTTCACAGGAGGTATGTTTATGCTCTGTTTCAAGGTACTATGGAAAAGTCATGTAGGAGGCTGTTAGCAGAAATGAGGTTTTGATCTAGATCGTCTCACGTACTTCACAGCTCCCTCCCTTTCTCTTTGCTGGCTGCTGATAAATTTAGGTTGTATGCTTCTCAAATTTTTTAGGTCCAAGAAGGGTTTTAAGAATATGGTGTGCAAAAAAGGAAGAGTGTGTTTCATTTATTCATTTTAGTATCATGAACTTTTCTTCAGTGCTGCCTTCGTTTACAAAGATCCCCATGGACTTAACCATTCGTGCTGGGACAATGGCACGTTTGGAATGTGCTGCAGTTGGGCATCCTGTCCCACAGATTGCTTGGCAGAAAGATGGTGGAACAGATTTTCCTGCAGCGCGCAAGAGGCGCATGCATGTCATGCCTGAAGATGACGTATTCTTTATTGTTGATGTAAAGATCGAGGACACAGGCGTTTATAGCTGTACAGCTCAGAACACTGCTGGCAGCATTTCAGCTAACGCAACGTTAACAGTACTAGGTAAGACACTGGCAATCCTTAATGGCATAATCTCATTGAAGAATAGAACTATTGCTGAGTACTTTAAAAATTGTCAGCTGATTAAAAATAGCATTGTTATGAAAGTGCTGTATAGAAATAAAAATATTCTGAAATAATTTGTATTGACACATGGTTATAGATTAGAAATACGTACTCCAGCACACAATCACTATTATGATGCAAAATAATAAAAGTTAGTTATGTTTCTCTGTGTGTACACAATGTCTGATATGCAGGGCAGGAAAAAAGAAGGGGACTGTTATTTTTGTCTAGAGACAGGAGATTTTGTTTAACTTTTTAATTTCCTGATGTTTTGTTAACCATTTTTAATCTAGTTCTCTGCAATCTTGAGCATGTATGATTTGGCCTTTTTACCTTCTAAGGTAATCAAGCATCTAGGTCTGATCAATTGACAAGTAAACTGTAGGCTCTAAGTTCAGATTCCTTGAATGTTTTTTCTGAAAATGAGAGTAAGCTTCATTAGGCCTTACTGATGCATTTAATTTAGCTTTTCCTCTTGAGCTGTGAAGGAAAGGGATATGTTCCCATTCTTGAAAGGTCATTTAGAATATAAGGCGTACGCTTTCTTTTCAGAAACACCGTCATTTTTGCGGCCTTTGCTGGATCGAACTGTAACAAAAGGTGAAACTGCAGTCTTGCAGTGTATTGCTGGTGGTAGCCCTCCACCCCGACTGAACTGGACTAAGGATGACAGCCCTCTCGTGGTAACGGAAAGGCATTTCTTTGCTGCAGGCAATCAGTTACTAATTATTGTGGATACAGATGTAGAAGATGCTGGGAAATACACTTGTGAAATGTCTAATACGCTTGGAACAGAACGAGGCAACATCCGTCTTAATGTAATTCCTACTCCCACCTGTGATTCTCCGCAAAACATTGCCCCATCACTTGATGATGATGGATGGGCCACAGTTGGCATTGTGATCATAGCTGTGGTTTGCTGTGTGGTGGGCACTTCCTTGGTGTGGGTGGTCATCATCTACCACACCAGAAGGAGAAATGAAGATTGCAGCATCACAAATACAGGTGTGTAAACTGAAGATTTGCCTTGGAAAGGAAAAAAAATGTTTGTGGTTGCTTTGCAATGACTCTGTTGTAGGAACATTTGTGTGCTTTGACTCAGAGTCAGCAGAGTGAATTACTTGTTACCTTCAGCACTTTGCTGACAAATTTAAAAATGCTTCTACAAACTCTGATGGCTTTTGTGTGTGTTTTGCCTCTCCACAGATGAAACAAATTTGCCTGCTGACATTCCAAGTTACCTGTCATCCCAGGGGACACTGGCTGAAAGGCAGGATGGATATGGTTTATCTGAAAACGGCAGTCATCATCAGTTCCTCACATCTTCCGTGGGAGGATATTTCTTGCAGCAGAGGGACAGTAATGGTAGGTGTAAAATGTTAAGCAGATTTTCCATGTTGCTTGAGTAGCTGCAGTTTGGCTATTGTCTTTCTAACTAATAGAAATAACACTAATGAAACATCTTAACTGAAGTTTAAGAAAGGATGTGAAATTTATTGCTTGGGATTGCTTCAACGAGATAATAACAGAAACTTGGTTCTGTTCATCCAAATGATGCTATGGCTTTACTTAAATTATGAAGTTTTTCTCTAGTCTCAAGGGTAAATTTAAACTGATGATCACATTTCCAGAACGAGAGTGTCCAAAAGAAATTACAACAGCATGTCTTCCTCTGTTATAGCTTGAAAAGGATGATTTTAATGGAACGTAGGCATGGGTGGTAATACCAGTGTAACTTCAGTATAATATAACTGATTAAACTTTCCTGTTAGTCTTTAGGGTCAGAGTCAATAAAGGATTTAAGGTGACTGCAAGTTAAGAGCTGCAATACTTAATATTTATACATCTGGCCCCTGAGAATCCAGAACATACCTGGGTTAGGGAGGAAAAGGCACCTTGTTGGGAAGGGATTGGGGTCGAGATACAGTCAGGAGTTGGGGCAGGTGGGAATGGAGCAGTGGTGAGAGTTCTGCAGTTGTAGAATAGTGAGAGGAGCAGCCTCTTTGTGGAGCAAGAACCACAGACCACGTCCACAGCTTTCAGGAAGCATTGAGCTGAAAGTCAGTATAGCTGTTCGAGCAGCTGGTGATTCCTTCAGATTCTTTCACCTGGGACTTTCTCATTAGCACTCTGTGCTCCAAAAGGTGCCTGTGTGACAGAGTATGAGCCTGGCTTCCAGTGCTTTAGAGGAAGGGCGTCCCTGGCTTTGATTCCTGTGATTGGGTTTGTTCTGTTACCCAGGGACTGTATAATCATGCAAAGTGTGACATGTTCTCTGTCAACCTAATTAATTGAACACTTGCTAGAATTAGAGCTCTCATCAAAAGGTTAGGTTAAACTTAAGCAAGCGCTAAATACACTATGAAATTTAGTTGGACAGATGGGTTTCTTAAAAGAACAAAACTTACTCAAGAAACTATAAGCTGAAGCTTAAGAAAAGACCATACGCTGACACATTAATTTTATTTTTAAGGTATTTGCCATCTAGATAATGGCAGTGAAACAGACTTGGAGGGTGTTGCAGATCCGTTCCTATGCCACTATCTGGGAACTTCAGGGACTTTGTATTTAAAAGGAAACACATATGGCTCGGAGGCCTTTGAAGCGTACAGCGCAAGTAAGTTGCAGGGGGCGGGGGGGGGGGGGAGAGGAAGGCGTTTTAGTCCTAATTTCATCTTGTACTATGATGAATCTATATAAAAACAATTTTTCATTTTCTTCAGGTTGCAGCCCTGACCAAAGAACAGCATGCCTGGACCCTTATGAGTCTGGATATTTAAAGAAAAAGGAATGCTATCAATACTCACCTCCACTGGAAGATCCCTTTGATCAGTGTGTTGGCATTATTGGGATGCAGGCTGCAAGTAGCAAGTTGATTAACTCCATTTATACTCAAAATGAAGGAACTGGACTAAAAAGTAAAAGTCTGAACTCAGATACATTTGATTTAAACAGAAGTTTGGAACCCTCATCTATTATCAGTAACAACACTTTCATGGGTATGTTCTACTGATTGCTTTTTATTCAAGCTGCTGGTATCCTTGCTGTCTCATTTCCTACTTCCAAAGCAAAGCAAAATTGATTTCTCAGCTTTTTCTTTCCAACTCCTACAATAGGTAATTCTGTAGTAGTGTTTAGATGCTCATACAGCTAGTGTTGTGAAAAAACTAATTTTGTGCAGTTTTGTGTGGGCTTCTTTTTGCGGGTGTCCGTGAATTTAGTAAGATAATACAGCATGTGGAAGGTAAATACTTCAGAAAGGAGGAGAGGAGCGACAGGAAGTGGCTGAGGAAAGGCAGTTTGAGAGTTGTCCTTGACGTTTTGCATGTTTCTTGTCTTTTTTGTTTTCTTTCCCCCTCTTCCTCCCTGAGTAACTTGTGATACTGCAGTAATCTATTTTTTAAGGCTCCCACAACTGAACTGTACAAGTAGGCTTGCCTGGTCTCCACTGCAGTGCATGAGGACAGTTGGATGCCCCAGAACTTGGGGTGCCTTCTGGATCCTACCGAGAATTAGCCAGGAGATGAGCTCTACCCTGTGTTCCAAAGGGAGCAGCTTGGGGCTTGGTGAGAAGCAGAACTGACATACATCGAAGGAGTCCTCAGGTCAAATGTGGTAGTCCAGTGAGGTGGTTCACCTCTGGATGTAACTGTGAGCCCTCTTCTGCTTCTCAGGAAACCTGACTTCTAAGGACCATTAGATACAATGTACCAAATGTTTGAAGTTGAGGAACAGAAAAGGGATTACAGTAAAACTACATAATTTAGATTACCAGGAGATCTTAATAGCTCACGCTCACATAAAAATCTCATCAGTGGTGTGATTCTTATCTTTTATGTCAATGTAGCTGGCAGATTTCCATAAACATTAGGATACTTAAAGACCTTGACAAACTTCAGGCATACCAGAATTTTGCCTGACAGGCAAAAGGTGTGCAAGGTCCCAAGAGGGCCTAGGGCAGGTGGGGAGACTTGGACTCCAGTGTATGAGGATATATTGTATAACACAGTGAGCCAGAACTATTTACCCTTCAAAGAAAGGCACTGTGGAAAAATGCTCTCTCTACCCCTCCTTTGTTGTCTTTTCTCATGGTGTGTATGACAAAGGAGTTCCTGAAGCTTAATTCAGGTTTTACAATTTTAATACAGATTGCAGGGAGAGGTGGGAGGAAGGAGAAAAGTGTTGCTTTACTTTTGAAGCTCCCTAAATTTTGGGTCTTGGTTTAGTTGGTTGTTTTAAAACACATATAAACCCACATCTTTCCGCTTTCATCCCTGTGATACCTGAGAGCGAAGTGCAGCCCTGGTACTGCGGATTGTCTCCCGGCTGATGTGTCAGTATGGTTGATCAAGGCCTGGGTCTGCTGGCTCTGCAAGGAGACCTGGGGGAATGTGCATCACTGGGCTCTTTGTTCTCAGGGGGTGGGGAGGGAGGTACGAGCTCTGAAATTCTCCCCCTTCAAAAGCCAGATGTTTGGACTGTAAAACATTGCAGATACCATGACATCTGGCAGAGGCCCTGGGACTACACACATTCTCCTGGCTGCCTGCCACTATTGCTGTGGTGGGACTGTGCAGAATAGGGCTTTACCACATGTCTCCTGCAGAAAGTAGTTCTACTGTATGTGGGTATACCCAGGAGTTAATACAACCTCGAGGGCTCATATTCCCCCTTCTGCCCTAAAAATCTATACAGAGCTACTTTTTCTGTCAGTTCTCTGAGCTACTAACCCACCCAAGTTGGACACTTTATAATCATTAGCACTCTTCACTCAAAGAGCCTATGGTTAGATCCTGGGGGTGGTGGCCGTGGAACAAGTCTTCATAGATTTCTTGTCTTTTAGTTGTGGATTCGCTTCTTCAGCATCGTCTTCAAATCCAACCCTGCTTTTGCCTCTGCAATCACAATGAAGATGACAGCTGGCATTAACATCACTGTTGATGCATGAGCCAGAAAGTTCACAGCTTGGATTTTTTTTTTTAAAGACAGGATTCATTTGTAGCTTTGGTGCTGTGAGGCACATCCTTTCATGTTGTGTTAGGAGCAGAATTGCTCTGCAAATCATTGATACAAATATGGACGTTGTCCAAATAATTTTTAGTAACTTCTCAGATTACGGTTTGACTTGAAACCTTTGCTTCTAGCAACTAAGCAGAACTAGAAGGATGGCTTTTTGGGTGCAAAATGTATTAATGATTGTACTGTTAAGTTATTAATAAAAACTGAGTTCTTCAGAATCAGCCTGTGGCACATTGTCCTCTGAAAATAAGTCTTTTGAGTGTCACATACAGACCCTATAACTTGTGATGGCCATATCTTTCTTCAGAGAAAAAAGAGAAGGCCCTTCTTGTAGAGGTGTTAATGCTAACACCTTCCCAATGGTGAAGAGTGACAGGCACACTATTTTCTGGCTAGTGAATCCAGATAATATAGATTCAACTGAAATGCCAGATTCCCTTTGGGCTACGTCTGTTCTAGCCAGTTGTGGGCGAAGAGATGAACAGGTGTAAATGGAGAATTTGGCTGGCAGGACCTTTATTATTAATGGGAGATGCTAGCCAGAAAAAGATTGTTTTAGCATTCAGATTGGACAGTGGGAGGATGTTGTATAACCCTATAGATGTTGGGGTTTTAATTTTTTTTTTTTTAATTTTATTGAACTGCATGGCAAATTTCATGTGCCATTTGTTCACTGAAGAACAAAACAGGGAGACCGTTGTGACTTTTGCATTAGAAAGTGTCTTGTGATGTGTTTGCAGTTTGGTCTGTGTGCCCACCTTCCCCCTCACCACCCTCCCCAAAGAAAAATGGGCATGGGAGTAGTCATGAAAACAAAAGTAATGAAGTTGTGTTTGGCTATACATCTACTTTGGAAATGTTTTTAATGTCTCAGGTGGCAGAATCTTGCCTTATGCTTGTGATCACACTGATGTTTTCTTTTGAGGGGTAAAATAACAGTTAAGTAAAATCTCACTTTGGTGAACTTTTGCTTGTGTCGATCCTTGGCTTGCATTCTAACGTGCAGCCGTTAGTGAGACGCAAAACTGTTAGCATCAGTATTTCTGTACTTAACTTACTCATTTACTGTCTTTCAGGAACATTTGGAAAGCCTTTATGGAGGCCTCAGCTGGACTCTCTTTCAAGTTGTAGACAGCCAGCAAATTGCCAGCCAAAAACCTCCCATAATAATCCTCATGCCTCACTGGACTTCAATGCAGAGGCAGATGAAGATGGAAAGGAAAGGACAGTTTCTAGAGGAGAAGATAGCATTTATACTTACAAACAGTCCTTTGAAAACTTTAGGACTTCTACTTTGCAATCCTGTGATTTGGATACATAGCTCCTTTTGGACCTGCCATTGATTTCTGGGACCAAAGAAATACTTTGACATACTACTACCTCAGTGTGGAATTTTATTTAAAACGGGAATAAGGAAAGGAAGAAGGGAAGAAAGAAACCACATGATGCTATGAATTCAGAACAAATAAATGCGTTTTTATTCAAATAAAGCATAATTGCCAAAATGCTCTACGTTTTTATACAGGGAAGACATTCCTTATAAAAATACTATATTTCTAATTATTTTATAGCTTTGTTTTATGCAAATAATATCTTTTGTAAATTAATGGTGTAAATAATACAGCATACGTATTTCTATGTCAGACTTCATTTTATTGAAATGAGTAGTAAGCATTCTAATTTTGTACTGTTACTTGTACCTTTTTACAAATGGAAACTCCATGCTGTTTGCAGGTATCATGCATTCTATTTGCACATTACTTTTAATAAAATATGCTGCCATGTGGTCTCTGACCCACAGTAGTGTATGAAGAATGAAAAGTGTGAATTATGTTTGTAGATGGAGAAGTGTTGCGTATGTAGGTGCCTTCTGTTGCATATCTGCACCTTTATTTGACTAAAACTTGTATCTCTGGATTTACTGTGTTAAATACGTTCACCCTCTAAGAGTGAGTGTGGTCCTGCCACAACTAGTGGTGGCTGTTGAAGCTGTGTGTATCAAAATAAATATGCAAATCTTCCACTTCATGAGTTCCCACTATCAGGTGTGTGTGCACGCGTTCTCAGTTTTCATGCATACAAGGCTGTGGTACCAACAGTCTGCCCATGCCTGTGTGCACGCATCTGGTGGAAGATATGCACAAATCCATATCAAGCTATTTAGTAAAAGGAGAAAAAAGGCACTGGATGTCTGCCTGGTAGCATCACTCTTTTCTAAGTGGCTTAGTATTAAGCATCTGCCAAATATGCAGTGCATGTCCAAGTCTTTGCTTTCCCATACCCTTTCTCCCTCTTTTTTTGCTTCTGCAACCACTTCCATGCTCAACATGAGAAGGTAATCCAAGTACAAGATAATGTTTTCTTTGATTTAACTCATGCTTCTGTTCCTTATTCAGCTGCCCTTTTCTGGTTATAGATCAGATCTGTGCTTTATTCAATTGCTCAGTCAAGTTGAGCAATTGTAAATTCTTGCTGGATTAAATTTGCAGTAATGAACCCAGTGCCTTTAACTATATGAAGTCAGAGAAAGAGGATTGCTTACTATAAAGGGGTAATTAAAACTAAGTGAAAACACTATTTTGTTTTTCTGTGTACAGGTGCCTACTATTTTAAAAAGCTGTGAATCCTGCTGTCATCACCGCATTAAAAGAGCGAGACTCCAAAATGGTTAATATTACAGGACATTGGCTTTTTACATCTGTCTGCTTTGAAGGTGCAAACTTACATGGTTGCCAAATCGCTTCTTTTAAACTAAATTAAAAGCAGCTGTTAGAGTAGGCCATCACAGACATCATGGCTAAACCTAGAGCAAAGGTTTCACGGCCTGGTGTAGCTGAGCTAAGGGCTTTTTGTTGTTTGTAGCCAGAAACCTGGTACCCAGATTGCGATGCAATTTCCCTTTAATTTAAACGCCAGTATTAGAGACAGGAAGTTAATCCATCCTTAGTCACTGGTGGTCTAAGTGTAGAGAATGGATTTTGTGTGCTTTAGTTGATCATATTGCCTGATTTTCTGACTCTTATTGTTAATTTGTCTTCATTGCTGCCAGATGTGCCGATGTGGTGACAGACATTGATATGGATATTTGATGATAATTAAGTGCATTTTGAAAGAGATTAATTTTTCCTGAGTTAAGTGCATGTTATAAGTCAATAAGGCAAGAAATTTTGAACTTGATTCACTGAATAACTCTCTTCTTCTCCCCTGCTGACCCTAGCTTTTCTAGGGGGACGAGAGCTGGGGGCCATGATAGCTTGTGTTTATAAGACATCGCTTTTTGACATATCCAAAAAACCCCAGAAAACTTAAAAACTGTAAGTATGTCTTCCAGAATTAATGTTTGTGCTTAAGACTCCGTGTTAAAGGTCCACTATGAAAAACAAGCTTTAAATTTGTTTTCTGTAGCAGGGGAAGGTTGGGAACGGTGGCAATGTCATTTTATTCCATTTTCATCTTCTCCCCTAAATACTTTTTTTTTTTGGACTCACTGTTGGAGAGTATAAAGATCCTAATCTTCCAAGGACATGGGTTTCTCTACCCAAATAAACGTTCAGGGTCAATGACTGAATTTTAGATGCTTCTCATCAAGTTTCGTTTAGCATCCTAAAAATACGAATGACTAGAATTTTATTTGATGCCTTAAATACCCAGAAATGGAAATGAACAGTACTGAGTCCTCTTTTTTGCCAGTGTGAGTTTTCATGTTTAGTAAGTTGTTTGTGTTTAAATACTGTGGCAATCTGTAAATTGCAAGATACTTGCAATGTCTTGATAGCTGTTCTAAGACCAATGATGTAACCAAACGTCTGTTTTAAAGGCATGCAAGTGTTTCCTTCATTCTCTCTTTTTTTTTTTTTCTCTCTTTTAAAAAAAATTATTTTCTTTTTCCTTTCCCCCTCTGAAGATCCAGGCGTTAGGGAGCTGGTAGTTTGATATTTACACAGCTGAAAACTAATTTGTAAGTTGTTGTGACGGGGAAATAAATTGCAGCCAAGACTGAATAAAGCTTACACTGCATCTCAGAGTCTTAGAATGAGAAACAAGTGTGGCTGAATGACAGAACAGACTTTTTGCAGTTTTATGACCAGCAGCAACTGGAATCTTGTCATGGGCTCACTTAAAACTTGTAAGATGTTCTTTAAAAGCAGTATCCTCATAATGCTTTACACAACAAAATATTTTACCCAATGAACTCATACAAACAATTAATGAGGTTCAGTTTCTGCAAGCCCTGAAGAATAATTTTAATAATTTCAGACAGATAAGTGGTATTATCCATTTACCAGAATCTCTATGGAGCAAGCATTTCCTAACTGAATGGCCTAAGTGCTGTGTCTGAGATGACGCTGGGCGATACCTGTGTAGTTTCTTAACTGAAGGCTGTATGTTACTGTTAACTATTTCAAACACATAAACCCTTAAGGAATGCTACAGTATTTCAGGACCAAATACTTTAATTTAGAATTCTTTTTTCTTTACTGAACTGTAAATGGATCTTGACAGTGCTACAATGGCAAAGAGTTAGGCCCAAAACTTCCGCTGAAGAACATAGCTACTTCTCCAAGTGAGGACTCATTAGTGTCACCAAACATTTCTTATTTCAGTCTCAGGGATCTCTTGCACACTTCGGTCTTATTCCTTGAAGTGCTTCAAAGAAGCTTAAAACTAAGACTTAAGAGTCAAGATCCATTAAACGTTTGTGAAGATTTATCCTGCGAACATTTGTATTCTGCCAACCTTACAAGCCAGAACAATAATTGGGGATTGTACTTCTTTTCAAGTGTAAATGTAAGCAGAAATTTTACTTGCTACTTGCAAGACTTCTTGTTGCAGATGTAATGTGTCTCCCTTTTTTTCTAACTTTGTGTATTGCTATATTGCCATAGAGAAGGTGTCTGACTAGTTGGATGTTAGTTTAGCAGCTATATGAGATTCTTATATTAAGAAAGTAAAGGGGAGGGGAGAGCCTCAGCCTGTTCTGTGAAGGGGGGAAACCAATGTATAACAAGGTGCCGTTCTTGTACATATGGTTTTACTCTTCTGAAGAGCTCAGCAGATACCTTCCTTTATTATATTTTAGGGAGGTGTTAACAGCAGGGAATAAAAGCCGTAGTGTCTTTGCTCACTCACGTGTGGAGAAAAGTGCTTCTCACGGTTGTTGTGCCCAAGTATTAGGCTTCAGTAGTTCCACTGAGATGACATATGTCCACATCCTATCGCTCACCGAAAGGCATAGGAGCCCTCTCCTGTTTCCCATGCAGCTTTTTCGCTTGTAGCTCAATACCGCTCCCGTGCCCTTTGGGGACCCTTTTTGGTAACCCACACTACTCTGTTGCCAGTTTTTTGCTTGCCCTGTCACTGTGGTTACAGTCTAGGGCAAATGTAGTCAGTTCAGAGAGCACAGTGTAGTTGAAGGCAGTAAGTCAGTAGTGGTTGAGTGCTGGAGGAGAGGAGGGGAAGTGTGAGGAGACAGGCTAGCCACAGCTTTAGGAAGCTCTTGGTATGAATATGCAGTAAATGCATAATTGAGGAGAAAAATATAAAATATTTGTAATACAATATGCGCATTCCCGTGCTCTTCACAACACTTTTTGTGTATTTAATTCCACTTACCCTTTGTGCTTTGCAATGCCAAAAGCAGCTATGCAGCAAAGAGCATGTCAGCTGGAGAGTTATGGTTTACTGCATCTAAAATTTCCTTTTCTGGTAGACAAGAAACAAGATCCATGTGTTATTCTGTGTTTGTATTCAAGACTAAATATTGCTGGTGCAATGCATAGTTTCCCAGGGTCATGTGGTCCATGGGGTCCACTGTGTCAGAATGCCTGTGATCAATGTGACTCAAGAATGCAATGGGACAACAGGACCTGAGAGTCAAGTTGGTAGTAATTTAAGTTCACTGCTTGTAAAACAAATTTAGGCTTTGTGACTTGAGTCCAGGATTTTATTTCCCACACAACGGAGAACAGAACCATAAATTACTCTAGATCATGGACTACTGATAGCCCTTCAGCATGATCACTTTTCCTCAGCCATCAGTAAGTCCTTTCTTGTTGTACCCATTGACCATGGGCTGTTCACCAACAAATGCAATACAGGAGTTTCCAATATAAGCACCTGTATATACTATGTCCTGAAATGAATTGTGACTAATCTTAAACCCTGCAAATTTCAAATCTTATGGCATTGGAAATTAAGCTTTTACTTGGTCAGCGGGGGTAGAAAAATCCCCTGAATGAATATAAGACAGGCTTTGAGAACTTGTAGGCTATGATGCCTTTACTTTGAAAAACTTGTATGCAGCATGGTCTAAAGTCCCCCTCATTTGCCTTAGCAATGCACATCCTACTTAGAGTCAGCACTTACTTTATAGATGTGCGTGGAGAACCTGAGACTTATGGTTTGGGTCCACTGCTGGAAAAATCAGAATTCAGGTGTTGATTATACAGCCGTTTGAAATAATATTGTCTTGAACAGTGAGGCTTCAGATTCTTTTGAGGCAAGATGATGCAAAAACACATCAGTTCCTATCCAGTTAAAGAAACTCCCTTTGGCACTGATCCTGGTGTCCAGGCTACTTATTTTAGAAATCAGCTGAAAAATACTGTAATGAAGGAATTGATATTGATGTCCTTAGGTTTTGTTTATGTTGCTGTCTTCCATTTTGCTTTGCTATATTATTGAGAATTCGGGGCTCTGCCCACTGTTCATCAACAAATGGTGGGGTTTCATGCTGATTTTCTTAAATGTGCCAGCACGTGACAGCAATATATAGTTCTGTCCTGTTGCTAACGTGCTGGCATGCCACATGTAAGGGAAGTAGTCAGAGCTACCACTGTAAGTCAGAGCTACAGAGATACTGTAAAGTGAAGGTAAGGGAGAAAGGCAGGAATTCCTGTCATATCATAAAGTGGTTTTGAATAATCGTCTTGTTCCAAGGGAGTAACTTGTGCAGGTTTTAACATTTACTCCCTCGTAACACATTTCATAGAATCATAGAATAGTTTGGGTTGGAAGGGACCTTAAAGGTCATCTAGTCCAACCCCCCTGCAATGAGCAGGGACATCTTCAGCTAGATCAAGTTGCTCAGAGCCCCATCCAACCTGACCTTGAATGTTTCCAGGGATGAGGCATCTACTACCTTTCTGGGCAACCTGTTCCAGTGTTTCACCGCCCTCATCATAAAAAATTTCTTCCTTATATCTAGTTTGAATCTACTCTCTTTTAGTTTAAAACCATTACCCCTTGTCCTATTGCAACAGGCCCTACTAAGAAGTCTGTCCCCATCTTATAAGCCCCCTTTAAGGACTGAAAGGCTGCATTAAGGTCTCCCCAGAGCCTTCTCTTCTCCAGGCTGAAGAACCCCAACTCTCTCAGCCTGTCCTCATAGGAGAGGTGTTCCATCCCTCTGATCATTTTTGTGGCCCTCCTCTGGACCCACTCCAACAGGTCCATGTCTTTCTTGTACTGAAGACTCTAGAGCTGGATGCAGTACTCCAGGCGGGGTCTCACCAGAGCAGAATAAAGGGGCAGAATCACCTCCCTTGACCTGCTGGTCACGCTTCTTTTGATGCAGCCCAGGATACGGTTGGCTTTCTGGACTGCAAGGGCACATTGCTAGCTCATGTCCAGCAGTACTCCCAAGTCCTTCTCTGCAGGGCTGCTCCCAATCCCTTCATCCCCTAGCCTGTAGAGATATCAGGGGTTGCCCTGACCCAGGTACAGGACCTTGCATTTGGCCTTGTTGAACCTCATGAGGTTCACATGGGCCCACTTCTTGAGTTCAGTAAGCTTATCAAGAAGTTAGAGCTGTCACTCTATCAGCCCTTGAATGGGGCAGCTGTGCCATTTTTTGCAGGATGCAGAGTACATTTGAGCTAGAGATACATGGTGAGATATTTGTCTGATGCTCAGTCCACATATGGCAGAATTGTTGCTGACAAAGAGCCCTCCAGGTGGCAGGGAGAATTGCATCTGAAGAGATCGCACATTTTCCCCAGAAATGTTAGAGGAGTTTTTGAAATTGGTTTTCAATCTCATCGTGATTCTAGACTCTTAGAAATAACCAGAAAGATTTGGTCCTTCATTTGGCATCAGGAGTTCCCTCACTCTGCTCATGACTTGCCTTTTTGCATGCAGAATGTTATTGTAGACTATTGACTGACATAGCTGAAAACTAGAGAGCTCACAAAAAAATATTTGATCCGCTGGTACCACATAATAATTGTAACAAATGAGGCTTTTGTTCAATAGTTTTTTAACAGCTGTGGCTCACTAGCACAGCAATGAAGAAGCTACTGTTTGAGTAAGTGGGAGAAGACTTATATAAACAAGCCAGCTCTTATAACTGAAACTAGCTACTCTTGGCTTAAAATAAAGTGTACTTGCACTGCTACCTGCTGCGGGTGTGTATGCCAACAGCATTAAGAAAGCATCAGTGCTACAGCAGCCAACTGCCCAGAGCCTGGCTTCTGCCACACGCTGATCATGTTCTTTATTAGCGTAAACTTCTTTCTCTATTAACCTTCCCTCAGGAAAGGGGAAACATGGCCCCCATCGTAATTAGCTTACACAGCCTTCCATGTAAGCTAAAGAATGGAAAGTGTCAGGGGCGCTCGCAGCAGCCTCGTAGGTATTTGCTGTGAGCAGGGAAAAGTTAATCTGTTCCCAGGTTTTGGCAAGGAGACGAAAACCTATGTGTAAAATAGTACTTAGAATGAATTAAATTTAATGTAACTGTGACCACACGGTAGGCAAGGTAGTAAAATGATGGCAATGATGGAAAATATGACTAATCAGAAAGCTGTATTAACTTAATGAATAAAATTATACTTTAATGTAAACTGAGGTTCTTAAGTGCCTCATTTTAAAAACGTGTTTGTTTATTGCTCTGTAGCTTGTAACAACTGTGTTATTTCATCTACCAGCACTCTCTAGCAGTTTCATCTAAAATAGCATTTTCACTCAAAGTAGGTTTAAAAAAAAAGAGAAGATGAAATAAAAAAGCAGCTCTGTGACGCTGAACCACTGAACTTGTTTTACTAAATTGCTTAAATCAGAACATCAAAAAAATTCTGAAAAAATGGAAATGCTTTGATTTTTCACTTTGAAATTAGTTGTTGTTGCAAAATTATTTTCATTTCTATTTTTAAATTCTCACTTTTTCATTCAGAACCAGAATACAGAGTGCAGAACCCTTTGGGTTATCAGGGCAACACAGACCAGGTGCAGAGGCTGGTGCGGGCAGAGCTGTTGCTTGATCTCTCCCCACTGCACATCCCTCTTCCCAAATCCATTTGATCTGAGTTTGGCACGTCCCTGCAGATTGGTTCCCATTGCTGCCAGAGCATGTTTCTCTTCCTGATTTCTTCTTAGCAGTTCGGACTCAACAAGGTTCTATAGCTGTAAAAAGTCAGGCTTAATATTTTTCTGTGTGATTAGAAATGTTCCGGTCTCTGTACACTTTGAGAACTGTAGGAAGCTGGTCCCTGCCCTTTCTGCATAACCCAAGGTGGTTTTGCTTCTGAACAAGCACTGAGTGGACACACCAGAGGTGCTGCCACGCATGCTGCGGGCAGGGGAGCTGCAGCGACAGGGGTGACCCCCGCTCCAGGCATGCCTTGCTCCAGCAAATCTCAAACAGCACCTCGGATTCAGGAGCTGTGTGAGCACTGCCCAAACCATCCCTCCTCTTGAACTGAAGTGCAATTAAAAGGCTGCATCACACAGTCATCTCTCAAACAAGGTGGCTGAGGAAACTTCTTAAAGTCTGTAATATTTGATCAACTTCATTTACTTTTTAAAAAAACCCAAAACTTAAACAGCACCGTGTTGCAGGATGATGGAAATCATATTCAGCATTCCCAAATATCATCAGCTATCTTCCCTGCTTTCATCAGCAGGTTACTGTCTTGCAGAGAAAATGTCCGATAAGCAAACAGAAAACCATGTTATTGCAGGTGTGGAGGCTGAGGAGAGTGATCTGGGAAAGGCATTCCTACCTCTTTCCTCCACCCAAGCCTTTCCAGCTCTTCAATAGTGTTAGACCTCTTTTCTCCTCACAAAACATTCTTAAATGGAAAAGTAGGGAATTTTTCGTATAGTTCATACCAATTACAAAGTAACTATTATATAAATTTGGTGGATTTTTTTTCTTTAATGAGGTCTTTCACAAAGGAGTTTTGAGCCTATGTGGGCTTCCTGTTTAAGCTTCATATTTTCCTCAGGAAAAAAAAAGAAGAAAAAGGTCTGCTTTTTTAGGGCCAGGTGTTTTATATAGCTAAATTAAAACATGCCTGGAAAAGCTGTGGTTGTTCTCCTGTCTGAAAAGTAATGCACTTTTTTTTCTTTTTTTCCTCCCTTTTTGTAACATTTAGCATATATCCCTTTGAACATGTTGTTTAGTGTTTTCTGTTTGTGAATCTCCCACTGCCATTAGTTTCTTTGAAACACTGGATTCAAAAGTGGACATCAGTTTCCTCCTCTTCCCCAAATATTACAGATGTTGCTGTAAATCAATTACAGGGCTCACATAGCACTTGGCTGCCTGACAAACGTGCCATAATAACGCAGCTCAGTAAAATGTGGAATTTCTGAGGTACTGCTTGTAACTTTTTCAATGCTGTTGTAAATTCCTAGCCATGTCAGTGTAGGTGGAAACAAAGTCATAAATAATGTGTGTGTGTGTGCATGTGCACATGCTCACGTGTGTGCATAGAGGGTGGGGAGTAGAGGTTACATGTACTCATTCTTCCTAAAGAGTCCCTAGGTGGTTCATTGCTTCCATGATTTCATTCAGCTACTTGAAGCAAATTAAAAAAAAAATCCCTTCATTAAAATCAAAATAATCTTGCTAACAAAGTTCTAGAGAGAGAACATGTGCACAAATTGAAGCAAGTAGGCTGTTGCTGCTGTGGGTATGAGCTGGCCCTGGTAAGCCATGCCAGGCTTCATTGCAGTGCTTTAGATGATGATGAAAGAGCCATTTCAGTTACCCACCATGAGCTTCTGCTTCTCAGAGGGCTGAGCTGAGCTGCCCCTCATTACCTTCAAGAGAAATCAGCAGTGAGCTGGAGCACTACGCTGATGATTCTCAGCGCTGGGCAAGGATGGGATTGTGCATTGTCCCAACATCTTTTGCTTTACTGTTTCCTTACGGGATCAATTCCGAGAGGCAAGGTGTTTGGATATTTCCTTTTTCCTTTTGTCCTCAGGCCACTTAAAGGTAGGGTCATGTTTAGCAATACAGCTAATCCGATTGAATGGTCCCTGCTGACGAGGTGGCCCTCATCCAGCTGCTTGACCATGCTGATCCTTCTGCCTTCCCTGCGGGAACTGGCCTTCACCTGAACACGTGCTGTACCTGGCAAGGAGTTAGACCATCCTTCCCCCAAAATAGTTTCTGGCCGCTCCCTTTGAATCCATGAGCGTAGGACTACTCAGGAGTTGTTACACAATAGCTGAGGGCAAAACATTTGGAGGTATCTCAGAGAGAATTTGATGATCTGTTTCTGCTGAACTACCTGAGAGGAAAGCTGGGCTCTGGGAACACTGATTTTATGAATATCGCCTCTTCTTACAATCAATGCTACGAAGTATTACTGCTTAACAACCAAATAATAAGCTCAGCCTAAAAGAACCTCTTTCTTAGCTATTATTTCAGCACTGGAGAAGCATGATTTAGAACAAAATGCCAAGTTATGGGACACAATTATGTTCATAGTCCGCAGATACAGTGACTAACATTGAGCTGCACACAAAACTAGCATTGAAAGAATGTTTATTTTCACAATTACAGACTTTAAAATCAGGTATTGCTAAAGGTAAAAATGAGTATTTGGCCTTATCAATATCTTCATGCCCTTTCTGTCTTTAGCTGCTTGGAAACAAGCGATTTCTTAAATACGGTAAAGTATGTATATTGTATTTTCACTTCTTGAATTTATTTCAAATACAATCTACTCACTAATATGCAACAGGATCATCAACTGACAAGGATTCTTAGACTTCAAAATTTGCATAATAAATCAGCTAACTTAATTGGCAGACTAAACAGTAACTATTCTAATTTTTTCTGCTATCTGCTGTTTTATGGTTATCAATATTTATACCAGAATTTCCCAAACAAAGCACACTTAAACCTAGGTCCTCTCATTCATCAAATTATTTGATTTAAGGGAAAAATTATAAATCTGTTCTCAGCAGACTTCAAAATCAGCCTACTTTTAAAAATTACTATTACCCTGCATGTTGCAAAATGGCATACTTAAAAACTAGGTCCCGTATAACTTAAAACCAGTTAGTCCAAAAGGTGACCAAAAATAGTATAATTTCCCTTAAGTGGTAAAGTGGTAGTTCCTTGTTCCTGCTGCTGTTCCTGGTCCCTCTTTTGTGTCAGCACCAAGAAGCCACACAAGACTAGCCACCACTTGGTGAGGCTCCTGCCTTGGACCCCCAGCTTGCATAGAGAAGTCAAGGGCTAACGTATGGATGTGGGGTTGTGTGGTGGCTTGTTTGGTTTTGTCAGGAGGTTAGGGTGGAAAGACTCAATAAATGTGGAGGGGAGCCTCTGGCCTCTGGTATCTGTCTTGGTTTCCTCTGAATTCAGCGAATAAGCGATAGGCATCTCAGGAGATGCTTCTCCCCACACATCTTGCAAACCCATCTGAGGTGGAGCTGCATTGCTGTACAGGGCTGCCCACACCTCTGCTGACAGCCTTAGACAACCAGATTAAATTAAAAGCCTAACTTCTGATCATGTAGAGTTAGGTGAGTGAATCCTGTGCCACAACAATGTTTGTCCCTCACTGGGAATGAGAAAAATGAGCACAGTTCAGCTGACTTCAGAAAGCCCCAAATGAGTTTATAAAACCTGCAAACAAGTAAACAGGTTTTTAATTGTAAGCTGTGGTGCATCTGATGCTGAAGCCAAGATCGTTAACATGGTACCCTTTTCTGCTGACTTTGAATGCTCATAATAGGAATGGAGGACAGAAGGACTAAAGATAGTCAGAGTTTGTTCCGTTTTGCCAATGCTATGACAAATAAATTATTGCGGAAGATGTTCGTCCGTAGAAACCATCTGGGTTTTCCTCCTCCAATCCACTTAGAAAGGTCTCCTGAAACCTGCTTGTTCACAAAGGTAGGAATCTCTTTCTGATTTTCAGCCTAGGTTTACTCAGGACATGCATTTACTCTCTGGAATAACATTTTTCAGTAGGTGACAGTAGAAGGAACTGTATCCAATATTTAGACTGCAATGTACTTACGGAGAGCAAGCATATTCCTTCTCAGTCTTTCTCTTGCTGGGCTAAAGAAGCCAAATTTCTGTGCTTCCCTTTGAATATGACTTGTCTTTTCCTTAATCGATTTAGTACCCATTTTTGGCGTCTCTTTCTTTAAAATTTATAAAGCCAGCCAAACATCACTGTAAATTAACAATGGCAATAATTTGAAAAAATAGCTTTATTTTGAACATTGAGTTAAATATTGAAACCCCTCTAGGAGAAGAACAAAAAAAGTTAATATAGATGTATCCTTTATGTTCGATTAAAGCACCCCTTGTGGGGTACACTAAACCTATACTACAGCCCTAACAAATTCTGCAGACCTACAAGAACTGATGTAGTCAGAGGAAGGAAAAAATGAATTTCTGTTGAGCAGAAGTACAAAAAGATACTGGCTTGTTTTCAGACAGATCATGTTACACTGGGTGCAAGTCGGCCTTGCTTGAAGTGAATGGTAATATTCCTATTTACATAAAGATTTTATTAGTGTTCTAGCAGTAAAGTATAGGACTACTGGAGAGGCTAGTAACAGTGCAATGGAACACTGGGTTTAGGTCTTTCTATTAAAATGTTCTAATTTCTCATTAATGCAGCCAGCAATTAATTGGCACTTGCAACTAATGGAAATAAATAAAATTGATCAACATTCAAAATGTGTTGAATTTTAATGAAAAGCAAGAACATACTCTGACACTTTATCTTGTCTGATCTCCATTCTGTTTGCACTGAATGTTAGTTGTTTAAAGCACATGAGTAATTTTAATTACTCTGTACCAATTTAACGTTCTAGCCTTAAACCTGAAATGATATATAAAGAAGATGGTAGTGAAAGGAAAAAAGCAAAGCCTCAACTTTCCCCAGAAAGTAACTAACTAAGCAAATAAAGTAATATTCAGAGCACCACCATCTCCAACGTTGTTGCTGCAATAGCTCCTGCATCTAAGTTCAAGAATGCCACAAAGCATTTCAGCTGCAGACTATCCAGAGGTTCAGGAAGCTTTCTCTCTGTACAGGTAGTGTATGACTGTATGACATTTTTTACCCTAAACTTGCATATTATTGGGATTTACCTCATGGTGATTCTGTTGCCTAAAAGTAAGGCATCTGCGTATCCATGCAGCCTTTCCTCAGTGACAATGGTGAGAAGGAACCACTGTTACTCCCCTGGGCCTTTCTTAGAACCGGCATTTCCAGGAGGAGATTTGGCTGATCAGTCTCTCTCCCTTCACAAGGGACCTCCATGACCACAGGGAGCGGATATGTAACTGCTACATGGTAAAGCTGGGTGAAATGAAGCCCGAAACAAGTGGCAGATGGTTGAAAATGCACTGAAGCTAGCACCTACCACATATGGCTTGAGAGATACATTAGTCTGAATCCTAGTTGTGTTTGGCAGAAAAGATTTTTTTTCCCAACGTATTTTCACAGAGTTAAAGTCCCTTCAAAACTTCGTAGTCTTTTGCTTTCAACTGAGATGCATATGAAAGAAACATGGTCTTTTCTGTGAGTTTGCAATCACCTGAATTATAAACCTCAGGTAGAAAAGGTTGCCATGCTGCCATGCTCAGATATTTATTAAATGCCTCTCTATTTGTGTTCTGACATGAAGCTAAGGTTGAGCAGGCGAAAGCAGGTTATTCCTTGAAAGGGTCATTCCTTCAGTCAGCAGAAGCAGCTTCACAGCTGCCTGCAGAGCATTCACAAGTTCCAGGTTATTTCAGCCCTCAGGTCCAGCTTTGTGCACCAGATGCTTCTTTTTTGTGTCTTCCTCACGCTCGTCATGATTTCACAAATAGGGCAGTTGGCTTTGCTCTGCAGCTGCAGGATTAATCTGCATTAGCTCAATAGGTGCTTACTTCTAGCTTTTGGCTTTGGTTTGATTTTTGCTTTTGTGTGTTTGGTGAAGGGTTTTGTCCTTACGTATTGTGTAGCCAGCATCATCTAAAGGAAATCAGTTTTCTCACAACAGAGTGCTTAGTTTCCTATTAATAGTTCCTTAATTGAAAAGGTTGTTCAAACCCTTCTTCAGCTGAGCACAAAACCACCTAGAGATACAAGAAATTGTACAAACTGAGAAAGAAAATTTATTTCTTTTTTTTTTTTTAATTCATCCTGTCATTCCTGAAACACTTGACAAGAGTGCTTTAAGGGAAGCATTGTCATCCTTGCCTTGCAGAGGCTGGCTGAGCCCATGGTCCAGATGGCCCTTTGGAAGTGCCTGTGTTTCTCTAATGACAATGAAATGTGCTTGGGGCAGAGACCTAGGGAAACATCTTGGGTTAGCAAGAATTGCTCCTGAGCTTTTGCTTTGTATTGCTCTTCTCACATATGATGGAGTGACTACTTTATCACTAACATATGTTCAGAAATGTTGTATTCATGTGTGAGGTTCTAACAGCTAGGATTTCGTTATTAAACTGGATGGAACTATAAACCCTTTGTTTAAGCACACAAATGTGAAAACAGGCACAGTTTTTATCACACACTCCCCAAAGACCTAATATATTCCCTCTGATTATGAATCCTGAGAGGTGTGCCCAAAGAACACGAAGCAGTATTGTATTTAATTTACTGTTTTGTTATAAAATGTTCCACTATGTAGGTATTTATTTTGTAAGTTTGAATGGGAAAATTATGTTTTGCTGTTGGAAACTCTTATAACTTTATACTACCACCCAGATAAATAAACAAAAGATAAGGTGTTTCTTAAGATACAGAATGGAAAGAGAGATTAACAATTTTTCTCCACAGAAAATACTGTTCCTTATCAATAAATCCTGAAAAAATTATTGACCTTTTGAAATTGAATGAAGAAAAGTAATTTTATTTTACTTTCTTTGCTTTTTTCTTAAGTTTGAGTCTTTCAATTCTACTTTCCCTTAGTGAAATTTTAAGGTGCTTCCCAGCCAGTGTCTTCAAGTTTTTAGAAACTTCCAAACATCATTGTCAGTTTGTCTGATGAAACAGAAATCTCTGATGTTCTGGTACATCAGAAGTCTCTCTCATATATCAGAAAGATTCACTCCTATCATCAGTAAACTTGCACAGCAAAATGAGATTTCCAGGCTGGAAGCCTGCAGGGGTATGAGAATATCTTCACTGTCTTAACATCTCAGTTTCCCTGTCCAGGCCTGATCTTTTCTTTGAAATGAATCAACCAGTTCCTTCTGGGATGAAATTCACATGTGTTTCTGGGGATGACTATGTTCAAGGCTGTTCCCAGTGGTCAGCTGGGGAAGGAGTAGGGCCACTGTTCTTCCCCACAGAGCCTTCTCACACAAATCAAGGTCCAGGGCTTGCATGCAACACATGCCCTTGGTATCATGATGTACATCCATTGGCTTGACAGGCTGTAACACAGTCCTTACATCATTATAGGGCATTATATCTGGAAAAAAAAGGGAAAAAAATAAAGAAGAAAGAAACAAAAATAAGCCCCAGAATAATGATGTCTTAAATTCACAGAGGTGCCAAATGGAGCCTGGAGGCGACCCAGGCTTACAGCGATTTTGTAGGGCTGCTGCCAGTGTTATGTAGCAGAGCTTGTCCTGAGCAGCATGCACACAGCCACCCTGTGTCACTTGATCTGGAGCCAGGCATTGGTCCCTTGGGTGGATGGCTCTGTGTGATGCAAAACAAGTACTGGCATCTTGAAAGTGCAATTTAGATCTTTGGCTGGATGAATTCGCAGCCTGATCTATGTTAAAAGCTGTAACAGCACCAGTCTCCGTGTGCAGGCAGGGAGGAAGGAGGAATCGCTCTGAGCATCTATCATTTTGGGATTATTTGGGTTGTGTTTTAATCTGTTTGTTTCTGCTTACTTATTCACCAGGCCTCTGAAGAAATTATATTATTACACTTTATTTTTAATAAAGCTGTGACTATGATCTTTGCTTCCATAGCAAAGACTTCTACTCACATGTGAAATGAGAAAAGGGGGGGAGAGGGGATGTGAAAAATCTCTAGGGAAAAAAAAGAGAGGAAAAAATTCATCTACAGAACCCAACATGTCAGCAAAGACAAAAGGAGGGCTTTTTTTTTTTTTTTTTCTAATGATGTGGTTTGCTAGGAACGAGTCCAGGTAAGATTGCAGCTGAAGTACTCTGAGCTGGCTTGAGCTGGAATCTGAGGAGTTAATCAATCTCTGACTCAAGGGATGGAGTTTTTTTACCAGGGTCCTGTTCTACCCTGTACAATATTTCCACAGTATACCAGTGTAGCACAGTTATGCTTATGGGATGATTTTCCATTCAGTTCCATCAGCACTGAATTCCTTCTCATACTTTGCCCTGACTGTTAGCCAAATATGCTGGAAACATTAATGCTTCATATTTTAGGGGTGTGTCGTGGTTTATCCCCAGTAGGCAGCTAAGCACTGCCCAGTTGCTCACTCACTCCTCTCAGTGGGATGGGGGAGAGAATCAGAAGGATAAAAGTGAGAAAACTCATGGGTTGAGATAAAGACAGTTTAATAGGCAAAGCAAAAGCTTCACTCACAAGCAAAGCAAAATAAGGAATTCATTCACCACTTCCCATGGGCGGACAGGCATGTGTTCAGCCATCCTCAGGAAAGCAAGGCTTCATCACACGTAACAGTTACTTGGGAAGACAAATGCCATCACTCTGAACATCCCCCCTTCTTCCCCCAGCTTTTATTGTTGAGCAAGACATCATATGGTATGGGAAATACCTTTGGTCAGTTGGTGTCAGCTGTCCCAGCTATGTCCCCTCCCAATTTCTTGTGCACCCCCAGCCTACTGACTGGCAGGGCAGCATGACGATCCCAAAAGCCTTGACACTGTGTAAGCACTGCTCAGCAATAAGTAAAACATCCTGGTGTTACCAACACTGTTTTCATCACAAATCGAAACCACAGCAACTTACAAGCTACTATGAAGAAAATTAACTCTATTCCAGCCAAAACCAGTGCAGGGCGAAAAGGCAGTATGAGATCATAATTGGGGAATATTGTTAAATTTACCTGATAACATCCTTTTTTGGTTATTTTCTAAGTGCCTTTCCTGTTTTTTTTTTTCCATTGCCTTTCTAAATTACTTACAAGACGTGCAATATGTCATCTTACCCTTTATTGAAATCAACTAGCTTTAGACAGGTCAGGATTTAACCCAAAAGCTTTTAAGAAAAAAAATAAATAATTAGCATTAAAATATAGAAAATATTTTTGCAGGTAAGCCTGTAAACCTGTTACCATATTTACTGGCTTTACATGACAAGTACCGTATGATTTAGGAAAACAAATGTAGTGGTTTAATTCCAATCCTTTTAAAAATTGACAAGAATTTTTTCAGAATTTTTTTTTTTTCCAGAAAACAAAACATCATGGTCTCAAAATTTGGAAAACAGCCATAAAATCATCTAACCAGTGATCTTCTGGGGAACATTTATTCAAGATATAATTTGACCAGCTCTCCAGTTAACTTGGCACTAATTTGACAAAAAAGAGCAAAACAAAATCATGTCTGGGGTACAATCTTCTATTTACTCTTCCTTCCTTTTTAAAATACTCACAGATAATTTTTATTGGTGGCTATTTGGTGTTAGTGGATAACCAACAATTTATTACTAGGTTCATGCCATATTGCTTCTCCAACTTGCACAAACCTATTTCTTTCATGCATAATACTTTTTAATTTATCACCTCTTGAGAGCATTTAAGCAACTGTGGTTCAGTTAAACCAATGTTCAATGGCTGTGCCTGTGTTTCACACTTGGCTGATAAAAGAAAAAGATGGGATACATTACAACTATTGATTGACTATAGTTTATTTATGGTTTTAACCTGTAAGTCTTTAACAATCACCTTAATTTTGTGTGTGTGTGTGTAGAGTGCTGAGCTGATAAAAGACAGCTACAAGTGCAATCCATACTGAGAAAGGAGAAGCACGCTTTAACATTTCATCTGTATATGTAGTAAATTTATAGCTTGTGACTTTGTCAGTTCTAGAGAGCAATTTTCCCTCCTTACATGCACAGCAAGGATGTCTCGAGTGCAATCTTCCCTTCACTGGAATAGCCCCCAATGCTATTTTAAGGGATTTTTATAGGGATTCAGTTTCTCTTCCATTTCTGTTAGTTTGCCAAACTCCTGTGACAGGCTTTCTGGCAATAATGTAATTTCAGTTTGTGATAACGCATCAGAGAAAGGAAAATAGTCTTTAAAAATGACAATGGTGGGGAAACTAAAACAGACAGCTGCATACTGACTTGTCCAAGGTCATATGGCAAGTCAGAGCCAAAAAGAACCCAAATCTGTCTTTTTTTTTTTTTTTTTTTTCCAGATTGGGCCAGGCTGGTTTTATATCCAGAGGGAAGCATACAAAATTTCAGAGGCACCTAGTCCAGCTGAAAGAATGAAGAACACAAAGATGGATAAAAGCCAATCCTTTAAAATGCAAAAGGAAGAAAAAATAACGATTGCACTATTTTCACTCTCTATTTAATCTGCTGCATGGTGCTTACAGGGAAGCTTGGAAAAAAAAAGAGAAACTCAGAAAACAAAGTGGAAGGGTAGATAGTGAAAGATACTTGAGGTGCTTACTCTGCTGTATATTTCCCATGCTCCTGAATGACAGCTCTTGAGGCTGTTATTTTGGAAGGGTTCACAAGAACGAGGCAAAACACTGTTTGTATTTGGCATTTTATTAATTCATTTGTGCAAAAGGCAGTTTTCAGGGACATTCTATCACAAGCACAGCTACCAAGATATCTCCTTAGAATCAAAACACAAAAGCTTACTGACATGAACATTTCTGCATGAGGCTCCTGTACTCACTAAATCCTCCTTCACAGCCCACAGAAAATGTTGGGGGAATTTAAAGAGTACAAAACATTCTTGTAAAGATAGGTATAAAATGATCACAGAAACAGTAAGTTGGAACTGGCGGAAATTTTTCCTTTAAAATTTTATTTGGCATAGAATATCTTTTAACAAACTTTAGGTTGTTTTTTTGTCAGAAACTCTGACTTTTTATATTTTTTCCACTTTGTAAATACATTTTCTCTAGAAATAGTAATTTTGTAGGATTCATGGTTTTGTTTTTAAGGAAGAAAATTAGTTTTTCCAAACAACTTAAAAAATTCTGGCTAGAAGAATGGTAAAAATGCTTAATTAATGACATACTATGGCTAGCCTGTTTTGGGCGTGATTGCTCAAACTGGCATATGAATAGGAAGAGGAGACTCCAAGAAGGAAGATCTTCATCCTTCAAATCCCTTTCAAGAAAAGCTGCTTTCCTTCCAAGCCCCTTCCCAAGATCAGCTGTCCACAGTAATGCTCAGCAAGAGTGCAGGACTTCCCACCTCTCCCAGGACTGATCAGCACCACAATTGGGTCTTCATGAGCATTCACAATAACTAAACATGGACCTCTTCCCCAGTTGGTCCAGCAAATATTCCACCCTGCGTAAGTGGTTATGTATATGCTTTCATCAGTTTTATGTAGGACTGATAGTGGAAGACAGCTGCCATTAATCAAGGCGGGAATTAGTGCAAGGGTTGAGGTGAAACCCTTTCTGTAAGTCTCAGTGTATCTGTAGTTATCTGAAATGCTGCATCTTCTCTCTTTCAGGCTACAGTAATTTATATGATGCTATTGTAGGCTGTTATATGGGACTTTGAATCCACTGTAATGTAGAGTAAATGAGATTGATAGGCAATATCTTACTACCTATCTCTACCTATCTCCATTGCCAAATTATGCTATATAGCATGCAGATTCTGTGATGTGCTGTCTTGTAGCCTTTACTAGGAGCCACCATCTAGCAGTCACCACACAGCAGGTGAAATTCGCATCCCACACTTGCCCAAGGTTCATCTGTACTTATCCTGTGTACCTGGCCACAGTTCCTCGTCAGGGCCTCCCATCATGTTCGGCAGGTAGAGATGATACAACAAGGGTGGCTGAGTAGTCCAGTGAAGGTGGGACCCAGCAGGACCCCAGGGAAGCTGCAGTATTCTCCCAGAGATTTCTGGTAGGAATTTGTCTTGAAGCTGATGCAAGAATTAAACACTGAGTATGACTGATTTTTTGTTTTTTAACTTATTTTCTCAATCTTCTCATCCCTGATGACAGCCATGGAAAGATGAGGTTTTTCTTTGATATGTTTTGTTGTTTGTTTGCTTGTTGGGTGGGTTTTGGAGTTTTTCCCCTACCTACGCCTCTCTTCTGTGTTGTTGCTTCTCTTCTTATTGTTCCTGGTTTATTTCAGCCAGCTATTTGGATAGGCTTTATGTTTTACTTTGTATTGTTCTGTTGCTTTCTGGCTGTGGCTTCCACCTCTAATTTTGTACATAATGAACAAAATAGAAGAAAAACAAACACAGTAGCAAAATATGTCATTATCCTTTGCAACTTTTCCATGCTTTTTGCTGATCATATGCACATCATTTGTAGTGCTGCCAAGAGCATCTGAGCCTCAGTCAACTACCTTTGGGATTGTAATTCCTTTATGATCTATTTTCCTATTTATTTTGATCTGAATGGTTTAGTAAGTGCAGCCTGGAAAAGATACAGGCAAAGGTCTTTAGACTAAGTTTCTGTTGAATTAACATGAGCCATTTCACATGCCATTGGGTACTGGCATAGTATGTTTTGGGCTGGCAATTGGCCTTGAGAACATAAATCAAATTCATTTATTTTCTTTTTCAGCTCCTATCTTACTTGGGCAGCAGACACTTTTATCACAGGTCAATGCTATACTGGCAACAGATTACACCTGAAGAAGGGTAATGGATACAAGAAGTTCATTCATCTATCTATCTTGCTATTTATCCTACATATATTAATAGAACATGTCTGCTACACAGAATTCACTACATTTAGTTTTCTCTCCTTTAGTCCTTGCATATGGAGATATAACTATGGGTTTTTTTCATGAGGAGAGGAAAGAGGGATGTGATCTGCATTATTCATAGGAGAAAAAATATGGCCAAGAGGTAGGTCTGGTGAACTGAAGGAAATCACAGGGAAAATTGGTAATTAAACTTAACAACCTGAAGTATGTACATGAGCCCAGTATAGCTCTCCCTGAAGGGCTGTATTTTAAAAGACGCCCTTTCAGTCAGAGACAACAATGGTAGCTTTCAAATTGTCTCTAGTGTGCATATCTGTGCTGTAGAAATCTATACTTAACAAGGTATTCCAGTCTCTTTTCGCAGGCTGCTATAACAAACAGCTACTCCTAGAAAGCACCTCATCTCATCCTGATCCACAGATTTAAAGTAAGGCAGATAAAATGTGATTTAGTAATGCCTTTTTCTCTCCAACAATAATAAAAAGAATCTAGCTAAGTAACTCAGATATACCTGCCTGCTGCATCAGTGCTTAAAAATTCACTGACATTAATCCTACTTATAATTTTATAGAAGTTGAAGTCTTGCACTATTTTTTGATTTTGTGATAGAGTTGTGTTCCAAAACATGGCATACCTCATGACAAAAAGGGTGCACATGTTCTGTATTCAGGTTCCTTAACAATTCTGCAGTGAACGAGAATGAAATATTGACCAGCATACTTCAATACAGAGATGAGATTTAATCATATGCTTGAGTATGATCATAAAATATTTATGTAAGTGAATCAATTAAGATTATGAATAAAGGTAGCAAGATGGATAAACACAAAAATTATTTAGAAGAAAAAATACCATTTTTCTTATGGAGTTAAAATTAGTAGTTAACGTATCTATGTATGTACACTTGTGGGTATATCTTAGACACAGACTTGCATCTGTGACTCAACAGGTGGTGAGAACATTGGTAATTGCTCAAAAATGTCAGGGAGGTGGTTGCATTGTTCCTGACCATCTCAATTGCTAAATTAAATTTCACTTAATTTAAATAACAATATTAAAAATATTGAACTGAAAATTCCTAATGTCTGTCTAGCTGTAGAATTTCTAGATAAAAGGAGCAGTTGAGCTAGTGAAATCATAATGCAGTATAATATGAACCCATCACTGTTGGAGAGTGAGATTAGAGCAGATAGTGCAGCAAATCTCTGCCATCTGCTCCCTCAGCTTCTTGACCAGGTTGCAAGGCAGACAGTATCCTCCCTTTTGTCCTATTAAAAGTGACATGGTCTGTCTTCTGCATCAAGGTATTTGATGCAGTCCAAACTTCACACATTCTGAATTGAAATTAAGCAGAGCAGATTTGGACCAAGCCATAGAAAGTTATCCTTCAAGGGCTGTTTATTGAAGCATTAAATTCACTAAAAGTAAACTCAGAGTAGGCAGTGCTAAACTACATTGTAGGAACCAGTCCTAAATGAGCTAATCTGTGTACTGGATGACAGTGATGTGGGGTTTTTCCCATAGCATTTGATCCCACTAAAGAAACTCTCTTGCCCCCAGCCTCTAAGGTAGTTCATTTAAAGTTAACGTGGGTATTTCTATATGGCTTTGCCCTGCTTACACATAGCCATGTCTTCAGCAGACTTATCCAAACTACAGGAGAGGATGTTTATATACATGTGAAATCACTGCAACAGAAACATATTCATGGAGAAAAGTAAGGCAAAAAGGCAAGCAAAAGAATTTAACTGTAAATATTTTGTTATTTTTAACCTGGCTTCCTCTAGCAAAATTAAAAAGCTTGATGACGTTCTTTTTAAATTGAATTTTCTTGGTATTTCTATATACATTCAGTACATCTGCATACATTGTTTCAAAATAACATTTTCTTAAAAAGAGACATAATTTAAATATTTTTAAATGTTTCGTTAAAATGCTAGCAACTATTTTTTTTTTTCAGAGCTATATCAGAGACCAAACATTACTTCATTATCAGGTTTTTAATGCTAAATATTACAGCCTCAGAACAAAGGTTCTCATAGCCTGGAAATTATAATTTTGAGGAACATGTATTTAACGAATATGTGCTGTGACATGCCTGAGAAAACATTTAGGAACTACACCTTTAAAAGGAAACAGTATTTAAACAAATCTGTATTATATTTAATTATCATATCAGCAAAAGAAAGGGGATTTGTGAAATACATTTGCTTGGCAGACTCTGTTCCTTTTTTTTCTCCTTTTCTTTTCATTGTCTTTTCAAATCAACAAGTACAAATACCTTGTCTAAAGAACAGTGAAGGAGGTGTGAAGAGATGAAGAATCTAGGTGCACTCATCACTGGCTGAGTGCTATATTAAAAAGGCAGAAGAAAATAGACAACCTTAGCTACACAAAGATGGGTTCAAGGGATGACAGTTTCCATTAACAGTATAGAGAACAGAAGTGAATGAGTGAATCTCACCCATGAAAGAGCAGAGACTGAGGGTGAGGGCTAAGTGAGCATCTGGAATACAAGGTCTACCTCAAGAAATGGAAATATCTCAACTGCAAGTACTTCATAGCTATCCTCCATTCTTTTATTATTTCCTTTGTTACTTTAATTGCACTGGGTATTGCTCCTTGCTGTGAAAAACACAGCTTCTTTCCTTACTGGACTACCACTGTTTCTGTGGTGTGGTTTTTTTAATTTCATAACACATTAGGAGACTATAATTTATTTTTAATTTGCAAAATAGACCAAGATTTTCAACCTGGGGCCACAGAATCTCCTGTAGTGGGGTCTGTGCATTCACTGGATATTTCTTAGGGTCAATAAATCAAAAGAGGTTGCAAATCTTTGATGCAGGAAGAACAATATTTAACATATAAATATATAAAATACTTTCAGGAGAAAAATCAAAATCAGCTAGTGCATAATTGAATTAACTACCCACAAAAGCTGTTATTAACTGCAGATGTCCCCTGATGTGGTATGCTTTTGCAGTGGCAATGCTTTCCCTTGTTGTCTCATTCTTTTTGATGCTAGCAGCATTACTCCCTTCTGGCCTTGTAGGGTAGGATTTCCAGCTGATAAAATGTAGTCAGTCTTTCTGACTTTTACTTGTATCTGTAAAGAAATCAGCCAAGCTAATTATTTGTATTCTAAGGGCACTTTCACCTTGTCTTCCACCTTCCAAAGGTGTATTCAGCACTGGGCAAACAAACCAAAATTAATGATGCACTGTTAGAAAGTAACTCTTCAGCTGCTATGCAGTGGTGCAGGTTCTTGGGGGAAGAGTAATTTGTGTTTCCTTTATTTTTAAGAAGGGGATGCACCCAAAGGATGAACCTTCTTTTGTTCTGCATTAAAACAAAGGAAGAGGTAAACAAGTAGTTAATGAATCACAGAGAGCAAAATTCAACCTGCTGTAATTCCACTAGGCTTTCAGGCCAAGATGTATGTTTTTTGTCAAAGACACCAAAGATGGGGCTAGAATCCAATGTATGATGTCATATTCTTTTCAATGCCAAAAAAGCACATTGCCTTTTTTCAGGTGAGCATTTCCTAAGGCTTGTACAACACTCAGAAATACAGAACACTTATTATGTGTTTATTTTATGCCACAGATTTTTCATTATACCCTTTTTGCCCAGTACTTAATAGTATTGTATAATTTTTATAATTTTAATTTTTATTATCACTAGTTGGAAATCGATTTTCATTTGCTTAACTGTTGATAAGGATATGTACGGACAGACTACTTTCAGCTCAATAAATGCAGCTCTGTGTGTGCGTATGTACATACCAGAACAAAGTAAAACCAGTCTATATGCACTCAATTCACTTGGGCCTTTGAAGCCAGTGATAGAAGGCAGCTGGGAAGGCCTTGTGGCAGCCAAACCTTGAAATGTTAACAGAAGCAGCTAAAGAAAGCCTCGCCAAGTCATCAACACCACTATCCCAGTTGCATCCATAGCACTAAATACTGCCAGCAAAGTAGATTACAGTGCTTGGTTTTTGAACTCTTTGGCTGTCAGGCAGACATTGTGTGTGGCCATGTACCTAACAATCAGTCCTTGGCAAGGGAAGGATGAGTACCAATGCTAGTGTGCGAGGAAAGAATGAACAGGTGAGAATTTTCAAAATTTTGTTTCTCTTCTCTCAGACACCGCTGTCTGCTGTCTGGGAGCTGGGAATGGTACTACAAAGCTGATCTTCTGCTCAGTGCAGTCAGAGTTTCGGTTGTACGCAGTGGTCATTGAGCTCTGTAATTAATGTGGCTACATTAAAACATCCAGCTGTTGGGTCCACATTTTGCCCTCAGATGCATGTGTGTGGTTTCTGTTCTTCAATGGGAACAGTGTGTGCATAGCTGAGGATAGAAACTGGCTCTGTGTGTGTACACATATGTATACATATGCTTCTCTGTATATACAGTAGTCGTAAGGAGAAAGAGAAATATATTTTCCTGAATATTAATATTCATTAGCTTCCCATTTCCTTTCTGTACCAAATATTTTTATATCTCTGCAGAGTCCTGGGCTTCTTTAGGAAGCATGTAGGGCATTTGGTGACTCTATTTCAACCAAAGCAATGGGACTGATCCAAGCTTTTGTCCTAACCTCTAGCTGAACCACAGCCTGAACTGTTTGGAAATGCTAAAAGCAGTGAGAAAGAGAGAGAGAGAGAGGAGAAGAAGGCAGGAAAGCAAGAAAAAGGGCAGGGCAGGGCAGGGCAGGGCAGGGCAGGGAAGGGAAGCCAAAACCAAGTGCTTCTGGAAATCTTTCCATAAATCCCATTTGAATTATTTCCAGCTTTGTTTCCAGAGCAGAGAGGCTTGGATAAGGCATTCAAAAGTTTGAATGCTTATCAGTTCCCCACCTAAACAAGAGCCCAGACTCATCATCGGCTCTTCATGGATGTGGCACTTCCTTCTGCAGGCTTCTCTCACTGGTTCTCCACTTATACAGGTCAGACAGTTGAAAGAACTGAATTTAGCTTTTCTAACCATAAAGCAAAGCATGCCAAGACAATTAAGTTGTTAAGCAATGTCCTATAACCGAGCAAGAGTTGATGGTGATATTGTCCTTCCTCCTGTTGTTCCCTTTTGTGCACTGCAACATTTTAAACATCAGTATGTATCCTCTTTGGCACTGCGATTGCAGCTTATTGAGTAATATGACTAGAATTTGTCTGTTGTTGCAGAAGTGATGCTGCATTTCTCTCTGAAGCTGCCTCTGTATATCTGCATGCAGCTGCGCCTGTAGTTCAGGCAACAGCTGTGACTTATTTTTACTCTATTTTTTCAGAGCAGAGCTAAGAATATGAATTACTTGTTCTCTTTAAACTAAGGAAGCATTTGCCCTGACCTCATTCTTCACACGGTCATCCATGTTTGGTTGGAATCCAGGACAGAGGTGGTTCATTTTATATTCTAACTGAACTGCTTTTCTCATTCCTAGTTATCTTAAAGAATTAAGTATCAGACATTAACGTAAAAAAAACCAGTCAGTTTGATTAAAAACCAGAAAAGAACACTGTATCTCTTTCACAGATATTCCTCTTCTTCATAAAAAAAAGTTAGTCCTTTGCACTATATATTTGAGTTATGTCATCCATAACTAAGCCTCATTATTCCTATAGTCTAACAAATCTTTCAGTTTTCATTCCTGCCTGGAAGGTCCTATCTCAGTCAAGACAAATCTTTTAAGATACAATCTGTTACAGAAGTCTGTCTCAATAATATAACCATATATCACCTTACCTCAAAGTATTCAAATACAACTTGTAATTCTGCTTGATCAGAATATAAGTAGTTGTGCATGAGTCATAAATTGCATGTTCAAAAAGGACCAGTGTGGTTAACTACCTTGACCTGTGAGACAGGACATCAGGCTAGCCTGAATTAGATATTACTGCAGTTAGACCATGACCTTTAGAATAACCCTTATTAATTCTTTTTCCTCACATAGGTATATGTAGACTAAGATCACCTCATACCTTCATTTTATGTTTGATAAAGTGATTAGGCTGCCTGGATTTATTTTGCTATGTGTCTTGTTTTCTTACAATCTAATTAATCTCACAAATCTTCTCTGAACTCTTTCCAAATATCAATCCTTCTTGAACTGTAGGCATAGGAATTTAGTTGAGTATTCCAGTAATGTTTACTTTGGGACAAATATGGAAGTGTTACTGACTCTTTACACTTGCTTAGTACCCCCTTGTTACTAAATTCAAGGATCTTGTTAGGCTTTCGAAACACAGGATCACACTTGAAGCTCAGATCAGTTCAGAGCAGGTTTGTCACCATGGATCTTCCCAGAATTACTGTTTCCTGTGTTAGCATCTCCTCTCCTGGTAGTATCGTTTGTGTCTTTTGTTCTTTAGTCTCTCTCTCTCTCTATTTTTTTTTGCTTGTTCAAATCAAAACACATACTGTTTGCAAGCTTCTAGCTTATCAAGCAATCAAGATTGCCCTTTGTCAGTAACATTTCTTCTTTATTATTTGCCAAGCTCTAACAATTCCTGATAACTGCAAACTCTGTTAATGATATTTTTATGTTATCTTCCAGGTCATTGACAAAACCTCATTAAAGTATATTACCAATGCATTACCTATGGGCTCACACTAAAAGCACCCCTGCTTGATGATGATGATTTTGACATCTGTCACTTGATTAATGGATAATATATGTACTGTTCACTGTGTTAACTTTGTAGCATCCTGTATTTTTAATCAAGATGTCCTGAGATACACAGTCAAATGTTTGACTGAGCTTTGGTTATATACACTAATATTACTACCTTTGTCAACTCAGCTTGTAATCCCAACAGAAAAAAAAAATCATGTTAGCTTGGTACGATCTATTTTCCAGAAGACCAGTTTGAGTGGCACTAATGATATTTCATTATTTATCTATGTAATCTTTCATCTTCTGTTCTATTTTGTTTAGGGTCAAGATCAGGCTGACAGAATATCTTTAGGTAGGGCATCTTGTTTATCCCTTTTAAATACTGAGGCAACATTAAATTTCTTCCAGTTTCTGAAATAATTCCAGTCTTTCTAGATTTATTGAAAATAGTAACAGCTTAAAGACCCTTTCAGTCAGCTCTTAGGATTTATATTTTTTATAGTGCTTAACTCATAGTTTATGAATGTATGAATGCTCTTGAAAACTTTTCCCACAAGACCTGGGATGTCGAGGCATAAACTATGAGTAGCGTAGGTGTTATTAATAGAGAAAAGTAGGGAGTTTTTTTTCTTTTTCACTAAATCTTTCTGCTATTTTTATTCCATTCTGCTTCCCTAATAGGAAAAACCTGCAATCTTCTGACATCTTTGAAAAGGAAGATATCTGTGGTTAAGGCACTTACCTTGGATAGTACGAAAGAAGAGACTTAGGAAGTCACCGAAGTTCCTGATTACCGCATTATTGATATACTTGGGCAGCGGTCTCTCGGCGTAAATGCTTGCATAAATAATTCTGAATACATTAGTTAACATTAACTGAAACATGACATTCTTTACCATGTCTCCCCTGGCCAAATGATGCCTTGGCCGTATGTATCCCAGTTTTCTAAATATTTGATTATTTATGCACAATAAGATATTGGTGCAGAAGATCCTGAGGAATATACACTATGAAACCAGTAAGAAGAAAGTGGCGAGGGCAGTCTGGCCATAGTCTCACACTACAACTGGAGCAACGTTGGTCAAACCTTGACTAAAATGGTCAGATCTCACTTCTGTTGCTCTCACCTACTCTTGCTCTCGCTTGTTGGATTTCATCTGTGGCTTCCATGAGCTATTTCTGCTTCTCACCAGGTTTCACTGGCTGTCAGTTCAGCTGAATGAAATGGCGTAACATTGATCAGAACAAGATTCCAAGGTGATGAGCAAAGGCAGGGAAGGAGAAAGGTCTGAGGAGAAGGCAGGAGAAAAGGTGAAGATATGGCAAAGCAGACCAAGTCTGGAGAAGAGGAGGTTGAGGGGAGACCTTATCACTCTCTACAATTATCTGAAAGGGGGTTGTAGAGAGGTGGGTGTTGGTCTCTTCTCCCAAGTGACTAGTGACAGGACAAGAGGAAATGGCCTCAAGTTGCGCCAGGGGAGGTTTAGGCTGGATATTAGGAAAAATTTCTTTATGGAGAGAGTGGTGAAGCATTGGAACAGGCTGCCCAAGGAGGTGGTGGAGTCATCATCCCTGGAGGTGTTCAAGGAACATGTGGACATGGCATTGTGGGACATGGTTTAGTGGGCATGGTGGTGTTGGGTTGATGGTTGGACTTGATGATCTTACAGGTCTTTTCCAACCTTAATGATTCTGTGATCTTGTGATTCTGTGAAGTGAGAACTATTCTACTTGGTAATGAGCTGTTATATGCAGTTTAGCCTTTAAAAAAAATAAATCCATAACAGCATGTTTTATAACAGAATGGTTGGGGAAAAACAAAGTAAGAGCATACTAGCAGATTTTCAATACAGATTTTACGTTTCTAATAGCATCTGTACCATCATTTATTAACTACAGATTAGACCTAGACTAAAGATGAACTCCAGGTTGTGTACTAAGTACATGTTTTTAACTTGTTTTCTTTTTTAGTCATTAGTATAAGTAGAATGGCCAATATTATTCTTATTGCCAAAACCAACAAGAAATACGATTTAATTTAGTAAGAACTCTAAAATGCAACAGTTTTATACATCTCAGATCATCAATATGAAATGCAGGAGCTACAAAAACAGACAACAAATGTCATATTGGCTGACTGAAAGGCCTAGAGGAATAAAAGGAATAAATCAAATACTTCAAAATGAGGATTTCATTGTCATTTACAACTCGTCAACACAATTATAGCATGGATAAATCACAGAGCCAGATATGCTTGTAATAAAGAAGTGTGCAGTTTAACAAAGAATTGGACTCAATTAGAATAAGCCATGAATAATGTATTTGCTAAAAAGACTTAAAGGCAGCAATATGTAGTACATCGTATGCATATTGCAGTGTCAAAACAAACACAGCCACATAAATGCAAGACTAATTTGGAGAAGCAGTTTCTAGACTGTAATCCTGATGGTGAAACCTGTGATTATGGGTGCAATCCTGCAATGCCCAGCAATTGTACTAGGTTTATTCAAGTCAGTAATCAAGTTGGGCATTCCCACATTCTGACTGCCGCTAAATTCTTCTGACTCACCACACATGAAATGGCTAAGCTCAATGTTTTCTACCTTCTTCACAAGTCCATTGCTACCGCTTGTTCACTCCTGGCCTTGGTAACAGCCACCAACTCGTTTCTAAATAATCCACATAAAACCACAGGTTTTATGTTAAGATCGTAATCTTTTTGTCATCTCTAGCTGTTTTCCTTTTACTTTGATTCTTTCCCAAGGTTTCCTCTTAGCCTAAGCAACCTCTAATACTCTTTACAATTTCACCTTTCTGGTTCCTATAAGTTATGATTCTGGTCTCTGTTCTTTCACTATGACCACTTACAGTGGCCATAATGTGTCATACCATTGTTATCTTTCTTTTCCTTGTTTTGTGTTTTTCCTCTTCTTTCCTTCTTCCCCAGTAGAAAAAATACATTTTATCTATGAAAATACACTTCTGATGAGATAATGCCAACAAGACCAGCAGGCTTAATTTAATATTTTTTGCATATGCCATAATTTGATTGACTACTTATTTGGTCCCTAAGGACTGATCTGTAACATTTACCTTTTTGTAATTCTCAATCACCCCCCAAATCCCATAAATTTAAAAATTTTAAACTTGAAATGACTACTTGTGCCATCATGGTCAGGTTCGTGCATTTGTAGACATTAAGAAACAATGTAATAACAAAAATTCCAAACACAAGTCAACAAGAGGGACTGATGATGTAAACTCTGTTCTAGGTCACTGCTGTGAGAGAAAATTCAGCAGGTGAAAATAGCTGAAATTGTTACTTGCTACAGAGAAAAAAAAGAACACCCTGTCCATCTGTCTCTACATATAATGATTGACCCTATATTGATTCTGAATTAATGAGAAAAGCGTCAAGGAGCTGCTCAAATCAGCAAGGTAGAGTCCATGTCATCTGCGCTTAATCCTCTGAAAATGAGGGGTCTGCTTGTCTAGACTTGTGTGAAAGTCTGCCTTTTTCTCTTATAAATACCTCCAAAGCATGATTCATCAAACCAAAATAAATACATTTGAAACAAATTAAAATGAATCAAATTCTGGGAATGCCTGCTTCTCCCCATTGACTGGTTTATTTATTTTGTTAGTCTAGATCACTAACTTAAAGAAGATACTTAAATATTAAAATATTAGTTGAGAGTGATACTGTTCTCATTGTTGCTAATGGCTCCTTATTTTGTGAGCAAGTTTCAGGTACTTTCGGTCTCAAAAACTGCTCAGTTCCATGTCTTTTTATCATACTGGTCATTCCATAGTCACAAAATAATATTACTGATGATACAAATATAAAGACATGTAAAGATATTTTGCTAGAGGTTAGGGAATTAAATAATCATCTGTAGGGGTTCTCTATCCAACTGGTGAAAGCATGTTCAACACAGACTAAGAAAGAAATAGAAAGTAAAATTTATCTTTGGATAAAGAGTAAAAAATGGTAGTTAGTCAAGTCTGCCTTCTTTGACAGTAGTGGCAAAATTGTCAGTGACAAGTGAGGGTTTTTTAAAATGATTGAAAGAGATATCAAAAAGTTATTAACTATTTGGGGCTTGCTGATTCAATTTCTTGAGAGCTTGAGGGGAAAGAAAAACAAATATTATTTTTCTGATATTTGTGAGGCAACTACCAAAGGGAGGGCGGTTTCATCAGAATATCAAAAAAGCGAAATTAAAAAAAAAAAAAAAACCACACACAAACCCACCCACTGCCTTTCTCTTTAATCCTCTTTCACGGACTCCACAGCTGTAAATTTAAGAAGGGTTCAATTAAAGTAAATTGGAAAGCTAGAAATGAGCTTAATGAGCTTTAAAATTAAGGCAACATGGTAAAGAAAACTAACAACCAATGCTCTAACTTGCAGAAGACAAGGACAAAAATTTAAAACAGTCCCAAAAGAAAATAATCTTTGAAACTGGAAATAACCTCATGCTGCAAAATTAAAAACCATGTTTGCATCCCAAATTTTGACAGGTGTTTGTGGGTATGATTGTTACTGTGGCCTTATTTTCACTTGCACTTTTTTATTTAAGGCTCATGAAAGAGCATACAGTATCTTTCTTGAGAAAATTGTGATTTTTGTGACAAAACTAACATGCTTTTCTTTATATCGATAGTAATTAAGTGAGCCAGCATGTAGCTTAAAACATTGTCTGATCATTTTTCTTCCTCTCTGTGACTGTACAGCTGTTTCACAGCACAGGTGGGTTGCTACAATTTTCTGAAATCAGATAGAAGTGATTGATTCTATTAAAAAAGAAAAACCAATACACAAACATATACCAGACAAAACCCCTGGGTGCATGTGATGTAAGGTAATTTATCTGTGTAATGTAATCCCCAAGTGAGGGTTTACAGTCAGTTTGTTCAAGGACAGGTAAATTACTTTAAGAAGTTGAAGTTTCTAGAAGACTTTTCCTCACATTTTTCACTACCTGTTGGATAAATTTTAAAGTCCACTCACTCTTCCTCTTGATGTTAAGTGCAAAGTAAGGTGGGTGGCACCAAAAAATAACCAGCCAGAAAGAAGTTTTTAAATATGAGCCATTAGTTTTTTACCTGTCATATCAAAGAGTGGGTGGGTGGGTGACAAAATGTGGCGTTAGATGTAACAAAGTCTCATGACTTTGCTTCAGAGGTTTAGGGAAAAATTTTGCTATTTTGATATTCTAAATTTTACTAGGTGTTTCTTATATTAGACTTAAAATTATCAGTAACCTTAGGTATTTTCATAACTTCAGGTAAACAGGGATTTAGTAGTTCACTACTGTATTCAGGCAACAGAAATCTGTTTCAACTGAGAAATGATTTTGCATCACTGAATTCCAAGTAACCAAGATTCAGCTGCATTTTATAATTCTACAGTAAATCAAAATAGTGGAAGACACCTTGCTATAGAGGAATAAAGTTATGCTCGTTGTTAGAATACTTGATTTGGATGGTGCTCAAAAGAGGAGGTGCTTGGTAGAAAATATGGTTGAAAACAGAGCCACTGAATCACTGCACTTTAGCTTCCTCCATGCAAAGTGGGAGAAATAAATTTGTAGTTTTTTGCATTTTCTCTCATCTTGCCCATTCATATCTAAGTCTGTTTGGGTGCCATTCATACTGTCTGACTATAATTAAGGCTATACTGTCAAACCAATGACAAACAGTTCTAGAGCAAGAACTGGGAAGGGGACTTCTAGGTCTAAGTGAGTACAATTTGTCATGATTAGCATGGGTAAAGTAGGATACAGGCTTATGAAGATGAATCATAACAGCCAGATCTACCAAAAAGGGACCTCCAACCCACTCAACTGTCTGGTAAAGATAGGTATGCTGTTGCTTTGTGTCACCAGAGCCCCTCTACTAATGCAAATGTAATGCATTAATAAGATGTGGAGGTCCTCTTTTGCTACATGCTTGAATATTTCTGGAGCTTTATATCAGTCAGAAAATAAGAAATGCTAATGTAGAAAAAATAAATTTCAACTAATTCTAATGGAAGAAATATGCATGCAAAATAAGATTTTCTATCCAGTACAACATAGGTGCTGTACATACCTCATGCATGTTATACAGGAGTTTTGATTTGGAGAGACTTTCAAACAAAGAAGGAGTAAGAAGAGAAAATGGCAAATGCTTTCTTTCCCTTCAGCTCCTAAACACAACTTAGTGCAGAATATCCATCACTGTTCAGAATGGAGCATAAACCAGCTCCTTGGCTCTTTTTACTGTACTGTAACTCATCTTTGCCAGGAATTGTCACTCCCATAACAACTTAAAGTTTTCCCTTGGCTTCATTCTCACAAACAGTAGCTGGGGAAAATGATTTACTGCATCTGCAGAGGCAGCACCTGAGGAAGAGATCTCTGTCACGGTAGGGCTGTGATGAGTGCGACATGCTGATTTCACAGCACGCCCCACCAGCACGATGGACCTACTCTCCTGAGCCCAGTTTGCTGCTGGAGTGGCTGCAGCACTACAAATGTTGTTTGAGAGCCTAGAGATAGTAAAACTATTGCGGGAGCCTTTAATGTGCAATGAATATGCTTGTATGGATCCTAGCCTGTTTTTTCTTAGCACTGCAGAAGTGTGTGTCTGGGGTATTACTGGTGGGCTCATTTACTAGCCGTGACATTTAACTTCATCAGTTTTATGCACAGCCAGCCCTGACTGTCCCTGACCCCCTCCCCTGGGACATACCCCCACCCCACCCATGGCCTAGGACCTGCCCTTCCCAGCCATGGGCCCTGCCGAGCCAGGCCCACCCCCGAGTCCACATCCCGACCTGGCCTCTGCCCATCCCCACAGAGGTGCCCAGTGCCTGGGGCTTGGTCTGCCCTTACGGCCCCCGCTGCTCTGCTCCTGGCTGCGGTAGCGGGACAGGCCCAGGCTGCCAGGCCCTGCCCTGATGGACCCCATGGGCAGCCCTGGCCCACAGGAGCCACTGGCCTTGTGGTGCCCTGGTAGTAATTCAATAGGTACAGACATATAAGAATGACCAAGGAAACCCAAATACAAATATTTCAGTGATGCCCATGGTAATGGGTGGGCAACTTCTTGTGCATCTTCATTTCCCCATGATGGGTGGACTGTGATAATGGTTTCCCCTATAATCCTGATGCCTGAAGTTAATCAACTTAAGGCCTAAATATTATTTTAGTGTGAATCAAATATGTACATCCACTGGGAGTTGAGTTTTGGTCCCTTGGTCTTTTCATTTGAAGAAGAGGGACTGCTGTTACACAGAGCGTTTCTAGTGAGCTGTAGGAGTTGCCCCAGTCCCACACACAAATTATTATTCTTTGGCAATGGAAATGTTGCCTTACCAAATGTTTTTTTCAGAAACTTGTGCAATTTCTAAATGGCTCAAAAGATTATTTTTCTACCTTGAATATAGTTGAGAAATGCACAAACAATCCCTTATAACCAAAATACTTCAGTTTAAATCTGGAATGTCTCAGAGGGTTCTTCCTTTCAAATGAACCACTCAGAAGCATCAGTGCAATGTCAGGAAGTATTCTGGTGGTGTTCCTAGAGTTCCCTTTCTTTGATCTGGTATGTCCGTATGTGTGTGTGAAAAAAACATTCACCTGCCTTTACCTGAAGATTCTGGCTGTATATTTATTGTTCTGGCTCCTGGAGGGTTATGATCCTGTGATGATCTGTTTACTAGATCATCCGGATTTGTGAATGCTGATATTAGAAGTGCGAACTTTAACTCCAGTGCAGATGAACTGATGGGTGAATAACTGTTAGGTAAGACCAGCTCTGCACATGCAATAGGTTATCACAGCCAAGTAGATTTCTAAGGGCCTTCATACATAACCTAATAATCCATGCTTTTTACTTCATCCAGGAAATTTCTGGAAAGACTGAACGTAGTAGTAGTTCAGCAATGCAAGAACAGTATAATTTCAAATATTGGCAAATTGCCAGAGACTGCTGGAGCCATACTATGTTTTTTTGGGATTGCTGGAGTCATTCTGAGTAATTAAAACAGCTGAGAAATCTGCAGTCTTTTAAGAGAGAGAGACATAATCCTCTCTTCCCCCATCTAACAATTACTGTGTGTGCATTAATTTTTGTCTTCTTTCTGTATTTCACAGAATCACAGATGGTTGAGGTTGGAAGGGACCTCTGAAGGTTGTCTTGTCCATGCCCCCTGCACAAACAGGGCCACCTAGAACCGGTTGTGCAGGACCATGTCCAGATGACTTTTGAATATCTCCAAGAATGGAGACTCCACAACCTCTCTGGGCAACCTGTGCTGGTGCTCTGTCACCCTCATAGTAAAAAAGTTCCTGCTGTGCAGAAGGAACCTCCTGTGTTTGTTTGTGCCCATTGCTTCTTGTCCTGCCACTGCACACAACTGAAAAGAGCCTTGCTCTGTCCTCTTTGCACCCCTCCTTCAGGTATTTATATATATTGACAAGATCTCCCCTGAGCCTTCTCTTCTCAAGGCTGAACAGTCTCAGCTCTCTCAGCATTTCCCCATGTGAGAGATGCTTCAGTCCCTTAAACATCTTTGAGGCCCTTCACTGGACTCTCTCCAGTATATCCATGTCTCTCTTGCACTGAGGAGCTGCAAAAGGACACTGCACTCCAGCTGTGGCCTCACCAGTGCTGAGTAGAGGGGAAGGATCCCCTCCCTTGACCTGCTGGCAATACTTTGCCTAATGCATCCCAGGAAACCATTAGCCTCCTTTGCTGCAAGGGCACATTGCTGGCTTATGTTGAACTTTGTGTCCACCAGGACCCCCACGTCCTGAGTGGCCCTCAGCATATACTGGTGCATGGGGTTGTTTCTCCCCAGGTGCAGGACTTTGTACTTCTCCTTGTTGAACTTCAGGAGGTCCCTGTCAGCCCATTTCCCCAGCCTGTCAAGGTCTTGCTGGATGGCAGGATGACCCTCTGGCATATTAGCCACTCCTCCCAGTTTTGTATCATCTGCAAACTTGCTGAGGGTACACTCTTCCTCATCAACCAGGTCATTAACAAAGACATTAAACATACTCTGGACCTGGTCATTTAGCCAGCTTTCAATCCACCTCACTGTCTGCTCATCTAGCCCATACATCAACAGCTTGTCTATGAGGATTCTCTAGGAGACACTGTGAAAGGCCTCACTGAAGTCTGGGTAGACAATATCCACTGCTTTTCCTTCATCTGCCAGGCCAGTCATTTCATCGTAGTGGTTTATCAAACTGGTCAAGCATGACTTCCCCTTGGTGAATCCATGCTGACTAGTCCTGATGATTTTCTTGTCCATAATGTGCCTGGAAATGGTTTACAGGATTAGCTTCTCCATCACCATCCCAGGGATCAAGATGAAGTTGACCAACCTGTAGTTCCCTGGGTTGTCCTTCTTGTCATTCTTGAAGACAGGAGTGACATTTGCTTTCCTCCAGTCTTTGAGCACTTCTCTGAATCGCCATGATTGATCAAATATTATTGAGAGCGGCATTGAAATGGCACCTGCCAGCTCCCTCAGCACTTCTGTGTACATTCCATCAGGACCCATGAACTTATGTGTGTCCAGTTTGCTTAAGTATTCCTTGACATAATCCTCTTCTACCAAGGGTACATTTTCCTTTCTCCAGATTATCCTGCTAGTCTCTGGGACCTGGGATTCCTGAAGGCTGGTCTTGCTAGTAAAGACTGAGGCAAAGAAGGCTTTCAGTACCTCAGCCATGCCCTGTGTAAACAGATCCTCTCTCTGATTCAGCAATGGGCCCCCATTTTCTCTATTCTTCCTTTTGTCACCTATGTACTTATAGAAGCCTTTCGTGTTGTCTTTGACATCCACAGCCAGGTTCAATTCCATTTGAGTTTTAGCTTTCCTAACTTCATCTCTGGATGCTTGGACAATGTCTCTGTATTCCTCAGAGGTTATCTAACCTTGCTTCCACCCTCTGTATGCTTCCTTTTTGTGTTTGAGTTTGGCCAGGAGTTTATGCTTGAGTTTGGCCATCTCAACTGGTAATCTTACTGAAGGACTCCTTCAATATTAAAGAGAACTGTCCTGTCACAAAAGAAAAATTTGTCAGTTAAGGATTTTGTCAAGTGAGACCACAAGTCACTAAAGAATTTCGAGTATGACTCTATTTATTTTTTCAAAAACTTTTAAATATACATTTAATTTCCAAGGAATAAAATTTGAAGGAAGTTACAAGCTTTTCACAACTTGGACAAAACTAAAGCTTCACGTATCTTCTCAACTGGAACAACTGTCTGAAGCATTAAAAATATGGAGGAGGGGAACTACAAGCATCGTGGGTTTTAGCCCCGTTGAGAAGAACTTCAGCTAGAGGAACATATTTAGTGTATTGTCCTCTCTAGGGTGATGCTTTTCAGTTGGTACCTAAGGCCTTTCCCGTATAGATTTAAGTTGCAGAGTTTAGTTTGTTGCCTTTCCAGTCTGGCACAGACTCCAGCTTTGCTCCTTTACTCCTTGTCTTGTACTTAATTTTTGGATGAAATTTTCCTACTCTGTGATTAGAGTGGTGTACTTGTGTCTAGGGTGTTCTGCAGCCTGGGAACAATTTCCTTCTGGTGGGGTGCTGATATGTCACAATCTGCATCTGGAGTATCTGTGAAAATGACCCAACCTATTTCAAAAGGCTGAAGTTGGGAAAATGACTTTCAAAAATTCCATCAATAAGAAACTTAAATCATTATGCATTATGCAGTAATTTAGGAGCTTCTTCAGCAACTAGACATTGCCTTTTCCAAGTAAAGTATCTTTTAATTTGTTTGGGGTTTTTTCATAGATTATCTTCTCCCTCTTCAGTATTTTCTATTTTCCTGATCTTGATTTATTGTTTGGACAAAAAAAGAGCACTTCAAAAAATTTTCAATGTCTGACAACTATGTCTATTCACAATTATGTGAACAAGGAACAATCTGAGTTATTTGTGTGAGAGCATAATCATAGAATCATAGAATCATTTAGGTTGGAAAAGACCTTTAAAATCATCAAGTCCATGACTAATTAGTAACAAGTTTGGGGTGATATCCATATACTTTATACCTGAGATCATTACCCATGAATTTTGGACTTTGCCAGCATTATAGGAGCTAAATTTGTGGGTCTGTTATTTCTCATTCCACATACAAAATGCCTATTTACATCATTACAATGACTGACCAGTACAAGCTGGTTGAAGTATTGCTCTTGAAGTATAAGCTTGAGGAAGGTAGAAAGCATGCTTCAGCACAGAGTTCAACCCTTACTCATTCTTAGTTATTTTAAGAAAATTCTTTATACACAGGCAACACCACAAACTCAAACGATGAACCAAGAAAAAGGTTTCTTTTCTTTTTAAACATGGGAAATAGAAGCAAAAGGAATAAGAAGGAAGGAGCATGCTGACCTTTGAATACCAGCCTGTTCCTGACAAGAAATGGGGTCAGTGTAGGGCTCCAAGTGAGGAAGCAGCAAGAATTACCCCAAATTCTCTTGAGGGATGCAATTCTGCATTTGAACCTGATCAGACTGGGGGATGAGGAGCTGCTCCTGTAGTCAAGGATGGATTCTCAGGTCCCCAGGTTAGGAAGCAGCAGAAATGGAGCAAGCCATACTAGTAATGGATATTAGCAGCTCATTTTACTACATGAGCCTGAACTGCCTCCAGCACACCTCAGGAATGCTGAGCATTCATGATCCATGAAAAAAATAAGAAACTTCTTTATGAAAAGAAACTTACTCAATAACAAGCAATTGGATCAATCATGCAAGTAAGGACACAAATTCTCTTTTTTTTAATCCATCAAAACCTGTGAGTTCAGCAGGTTTATGTTTAATTTCCCCCCCAAAAGGGAATTGTGATTGGAAGTCTAAATTATCTTCTTCATTTCTAGTTGAATTTACATGTCTACTTAACTACCTTATATCATTCAGTTGTCAAGAATATAGTAGACATGAGAGGATCATGCAAAGGCCTTCAGAAATGTTTTTGACAAGTTATTCTTGTCTGTTTGATAAAAAAGGTATCATAATTGTGGATTATTGCAAGCTGAACAAACTAAATGCGCTTTGAAGGTGATTTTGCCCCTAACGTCCCATATAATCTGTAGTACTATAGCAGATATATTCAGCTGGTTAGATTTCCAAAGAATATTAGTTCTTGTAAAATTGTCACTAATGTCAGTATCTTACCCTGAGGTTTCATTCTGTGTGTAAAAATGTTGCAAAGCCTAAAATGTAGGGGCCTATCAAGGAAATTAAAACAGACTAAGTACCCTGATATCTTGCATAGCTGATAGGAGGAAATCAGGCACTTCAAAGAACCAGAATGCCTCCACCGAGAATGAAGGCTTGTTTAGACTTAGCCACTAAGAAATATCAAGCACAGACCTGTGTCCCTCTGCTCTCCACTCAATTCAGAACACGGAGGATTTTTTGTCAGTGACAATCATTTGGTATGGGCTTATATTTTCTAAAACAGTTTTTATGGAACAGAAACAGAAGGTCTGTTCTAAAAAGCAAGGAGCCACACACCTTTGACACTGAATGCTATTGTTACTCCATGCTGGACATCTGGATTCAGTTCCCTTGTCAGAAAAATTCCCCTCCCTTTATTCCCAGGTAATGCCCCTATCACCAAACTGTAAGGTAGTCCAGACAGGGAAGCAATTCATTGCTCTCAGTGAAGTATGGTTGTGGTGGAGCCAATAACTATGGTCCTGGACCAGTGCAAATAAAGAAACGAAACACAGTGGAATATGACTCTGCTTCTCCCAGTTTGCTGCTTAAGAGTATTGAGCTGGCAGGTGAAAAATCTGGCTTCTGTTCTATGGAATCAGTATTATTTCTGGTTTTATCCTGTCCTGGGGAAGAACCAACACCCTTCCTTTTGGAAAGCTAGGGGCAGTCTGTTCCTCATTCCTTCTTTTTAACTCAATAGCTCTCAAGTTCTACAGTGCATAGCAGCAGGCTTTTAACTGGAGGAAGAAGAGGACAACTTACCAGATTAGGAAGGGCACCCTCTGGTATGGTGAGAATTGTAAGTCAGAATCTCCTCAAGGTGGTGAGCAGGTTCACAAAATCATTGCCAATATCCCATGTAATGTTCATTAATTTATTACAAAAAATTATCAGAAAGAGAAGAGTTCTTTCTGTTTAATTTCCTGGGGTGAAGCACATAAGGACTTACCTCAAGAGAGGATGCTGGATTGTGAGTGCCAAGATGCCTCCTGTGTAGCTAAGTCCCAGGGAAATACTGGCATACATACATACATACTGACACAGGTCTATGCACAGATTTCCTTATTGTTTTCCTCCTAGTGGATGCTTCCTCTGCCTCTTGCTGCTGTCAACCCGACTCTGAGATGCCTCTTTTTCTCCCCCTACATGACCTGAATAGAAGGGTGCCCTGGTATGGTCATTCCGTATGGTGTAAAACCTAGTCCTCTAGGAATTAGCTCAGGTATGTTGGCATGATAAACACTGTTGAATCCAGCTGAAAATATCACACTTTTTCATAAAGGTGTACCTTTCACATGAAAATGGATGTAGTTTCTTACAAATTAATCTTTCGCTGTTTTTTGCATCAATTGCAAAATACTACCTGTGCACTTGGCTTTTCTTTTTTGTGTGTTTGGGTTTTCTTTGTCAAAGTCTGGAAGGACTGAGAAGAAATTGCATAAGAAAGTCTAAGGGGATATCACTTCTGTCACTTCCATTAGACATATCCTGAGTTAAGAATAGCAATAAGCTGAGGTAATGGGTTGCGCTTAAACCTGAGTGAAAAATTCTCACAGTAAGCCAAAACTTAAAGAGTTTATAATGCAAGTAAGTACTCTATATCATTAGATAAATCATGGTTTTCAGGCAGTAGCAAAGTTCTGTGAGACCCCTTAAAATATTTAAGATGTTTAAATGAATATGCCTTGTCAGTAGTATAACCTACCATATAATTGCCAGGATCATTAGACCTTTACTGAAAAAATGTGATTCATAGCGTCACAGCAGGATACCTAAATGTGGCAGAAAATGTGACAATGAGGTAGACCTAGTCAAGTATCTTACTGAGGAAACAACAAGCAGTCAGTAAAGCAGTCTATTTGCATGAAAAGTATGGGTGGTGGATGTGAAGGGGAAAAATATAGCTTTCAAGGTCATGGTGATCCATAGTGTAGTGAACTGAATTCTTTACTCATTTGCCTTTTGTTTCAACCTCAAATATGGAAGTAGAGTGAAGCCAAAATTAAGTAGTGAGGTCATTCTGAGACCTGAACTCTTGGTGGCTTGCCCATCATGAAATATCAATAAGCACCAGTAAAAAGAATCCTTTTAAAGAGCAATGGCAAAAAACTGTGCAATAGAAAATGTCTGCATAGCAAGGAATTTCGCAGGAGGAATTTCCATTAAACTCAAGAACAAAAATGAAGAGCAGGCAGTTGTTAAATGTTTTGACATAATGGGTTAATATGGGTTAAATAGCACATATATCCATCTTGTTTGTGGGTATAACATGTTTACTGGATACTCTGTCTCCAATCATGTAAAGATTTTATTACAAAAAAACGCTTCTTACATTCTCAGAGAAACAAGCAAAATAAATAGGTTACATGCATTTTGAAATTTATGAAGAGAAGACTTGACTGCATTTTTGGAGGGAAAATAACTAAAACATTATTTTTTAATTAATAATGATATTTTCAATGTTGGCATTTTTTCCCCTAATAAAATAAGCATTTCAAATTTCAGTTGGTGATTAAAAATTGGCAGACTGCACAAGGCAGACTGAGTGGCTCCACTTCAAAAATATAATGAAAAAAATATTAAAATAATATCATATTTAAGAGCTGTATTTAGCATAAACTCTGCCATTGTAGAGATTGGCCATGTACCCTATGGACTTCCCAAAGCTTTCGAACTTGATTCTGGTAATCAGACTGAAAGTGCATGAGACGCTATAAGACTGGAGAAAATAATAAAAGTCAAAACTGGTGCCATTTCTGCATCTTGGAGGATGATCTGAGTACTCATAAGAGCTATTTCTTCCTTCCTGCATGTTAGCCTGTCTAATACAGGAAAAGTTACTTCAAACTAGCAATCTGATCCTGCCATGCTAAGTGAATAATCCCATTGTAGTCACACATATGTTCTTTCCTGTCCAACAGTGCATGGGAAGAGGCAAATTCAGGAACTGACACCCCCCCGCACACCCCCTAGCTTGACCCGATCTTTCCAATGATCTGAGTCCAGCAGGTCTCCAGAATTCACAGCTAGCTTCACAAGTAAGTGGCACAGCTCAGAAGCTCAGGTCTCAGTTTGCAGACTCATGGATTGCAAACCAATACGGATGTTTGTTTTACTGTGGTTTGGTTGAAGCACCTACCTATCGCATGACCCTGAAGGAAGGATGCCATTTGCAGATGTATTCCTGCTGCTCTAAGGGGAAGTGGAAAGGAGTAACAGAAATCAGGGGCTTGTTTAGACATTGCTATATTCATAGAATTGCAGAATGGTTTGAGTTGGAAGGAACCTTTAAAGATCATCTAGTCCAAACCCCCTGCCATGGGCAGGGACATCTTTTACTAGATTGGGTTGCTCAAAGCCCTGTTCAAACCTGACCTTGAACACTTCCAGGGATGGGGCATCCACAACTTCTCTGGGCAACCTGTTCCAGTATCTCACTACTCTCATCGTAAAAAATATCTTCCTTGTATCCAATCTATATCTACCCTCTTTCAGTTTAAAACCATTACTCCTTTTCTTGTCACTACAGGACTTGGTAAAAAATCTCTCTGTTTTTCTTATAAGCCCTTTTTATATATTGAAAGGCCGCAATAAGGTCTCCCTGGAGCCTTCTCTTCTCCAGGCTAAACAACCCCAACTCTCTCAGCCTGTCTTCACAGGAGAGGTGCTCCAGCCCTCTGATCATCTTCGTGGCCTTCCTCTGGACTTGGTCCAACAGGTCCATGTCCTTCTTATGTTGGGGGCTCCAGAGCTAAATGCAGTACTCCAGGTGGATTCTCATGAGAGTGGAGCAGAGGGGGACAATCACCTCCCTCGACGTGCTGGCCACACTTCTTTTGATGAAGCCCAGGATACGATTGGCTTTCTGGGCTGCAAGTGCCTATTGCTGGCTCATGTCCATTTTTTCATCCACCGGCATCCCCAAGTACTTTTTCACAGGGCTGCTCTCAATCAATTCATCCCCCAGTCTGTACTGATATTGAGGTTTGCCCTGACCCAGGTACAGGACCTTGCACTTGGCCTTGTTGAACTTTATGAGGTTCATATGGGCCCACTCCTCAAACCTGTTTGGGTCCTTCTGGATGGCATCCCTTCCCTCGAGTGAATCAACTGCACTGCACAGCTTGGTGTCATCCACATACGCAGAAGTATTCTTTTGTTGGTTTAGAGATATAAGATGTGAGCCATTCTTAAAGCAGCAAACTATTTGCAACAAGAGAAATACGGATTAAAGCCCATATGAAATGCAATAGTAATCACAATATTTTGTATTAGCTTTTCTCGACACACTCTGAAACTATGATACCAAGAAAAGTACTCAACAAATCTTCAGCCAACCTTGACACAGAGTACAGAACTGACCTTTTACAGGTATTAAAAGGGAGTACACATACAGTACAATAATGGGGTTGTTAGGAGACAAGGTGCAAGGATTGATTAGGGACCCTTATCCAGTTTACAGCTGATGTTTACCTTCATTTCCATCCCATCTTCGTAGCTCATACAACATTCTAAAACCTATGGCCTGGGAACATAGCAAACCAATAGACTGAAACAAAGCTTTACACGGCTCGCTCTTTGTCAGTCTCTGAGAAACAGTGCTTACTGGACAAGTAGCTGTCTGGTGTTTCTATTCTTATTCAGAACCTGTGCTGTCCTGTGCACTGAAATAGCTCATGCTCTGTGACAGGTTTGAATGTAATTACACACCACGCTATAATATATATACCTGAAGAAAAACAAATTAGGTTTGTATGTGGCCAGTACCAGACCAATTCTGGTATTTTCTAACTTCTGGAGTCTTTGGCTTTGCAATATTATATTCTCTTAATGCTCTTCAGACAGCTTGTTTTTAAGGTTCATATGTCAAAATGTCTTTACTGTTACTCTGAGTTTGCACAGACTTCAAAAATTTGGCTTCTGAGCCATATTATTGGTACTAAGAGTCAGGTCCATACAACACAGTGCCCTAGATCCATCCACACATGCTGAAACAGGCAGTGAACATCTATGTCTAGGTCATGAATTTTCAGGGACTTGGAAGGAAAATACTGTACTTATGCAACTATGTTCAAAATTGCCAAGTCCAGCTGAATTATTTCAGTGCTGGCTCTCCATTTTGGTACACAAACTTCACTGTAGAAGATTGGAAGCTGCAGAAGGGCTCAGCTGTTTTAAAGAGCTTCACATACACAACTTGTGTGAGGCATGGTGAAACAGTACAATTAGTGAGCTCAAGCAAGCAAGTTCTTAACCCATAAACCCGTTCCTGGACTCCTTTACAAAGTTGAGACCAGCAGTGCTGTAGCCAGAAACAGTCCTCATTCAAGAAACTGGTCCCTCAGATTCGGAACAGATAATTAGACCAGTCACAGATGTGGGGAGATTTTCGCTATCCAGAAAGAACCCAATTTCTTAGACTGACTAAAATTGCAGAAAATAGCCAAGGAGGGAGGCATGTCTCTGGCGCATAAGCAGAAAGTAACTGTTGAACCTACCTAGATATTTAAATGTACTTACTGACAACTGGGGTTTTGTCAGTATGGATAGGATTCATTTGCCAATGCATAGGAGTGTAATGTCATTTCAGATGCTCTGTAGTATCCTGTCAGACATCCAACTGATTTTGTAGGAGTCCCCCATAGTTTGTATATCATATAGATGAGCCACACACAATTGTCTCACATACCTTAGCACATTTTAAATGACACTAGATGCCTGTGTTTAGGCAAGTGAATCCCAGCCAGTGTAATATTTTACTTGTTTCCTTACATTAAATCAAAACTTTGGCATCACTGATTTTTATTTTTAAAGGACTAACTCAGGATGCATGAACCTCTGGCATTAATTTTTAATCCATTATGGAAACCTTTGAAAACTTCTTTGTGCAGCCAGATTTTCTGCTGACTAACCTGGCTGGATACAGATACAAAAAATCAGCATCTCCCTGTGTTGCAGAAGGCTAAATATTCTTTCCCACTGAGTAGTCCCATCACTGTCTTAACAGCTACCAGGGTTCACTCAAGAATGCATTTAAAGGAAACAGCACACACACAGAAAAATGCAGCTGACCTGCTGTTTGATACCGCCTTTGGAAATGAATGGTGAGTCTCTTTAGAAAAGGACAAAAAGATGCTGATGGCAGTACTGTTAATGAACAAAGAGAATGGAGAAAACTAGACTGTCACTCGGACTGAACTCACTAACATTTTTCCATGATATGTGAACTTGCATAGAATAATCTGCTAATTTGCGTCTTTCTCTCAAAAATAGCCATGTGAGTACTTACATTTGATTTACTAGCCTAATTTGTGGCCACGGCAACTGCTACTATCAGCTGTATTTATGGTAACTCTAATATATCACCCAGAAACTTATAAATGTCAGCATTACAGCTCTCTGTAATAGAACAAGTTTTTACTAATGGAATACCACAGACTAATAACACAGCCCAGCATTTGCTGTTATTCGTCTAAGAGAGAATTGTAAGCATACAGGTTACTGAGACCAGTGAATTCACATAGCTTATAAAGGTAGTTAGAAATTCATAGTCCATATATACAAATGTTTTCCCCAGTACTTTTGAAATTTCTCACCATTTTTTTTTCAATCTACTAAAAGGCATTAGCGACAAAGTTTAGAAAGTGTGTTAATAGTGTTTACAGTTCAACTGATCTGTTGTAATATCCACTTTTGAAGCTATTCAAATAAACATTATAAATATGTTTGTTATTGACATATGGTGCTGATACAAAGAGAAGACTTAATTCACTGTGTTATTTATGCAGCAAAATGTCCTAATGGTTCCCAGACTAAGATGAAAAGCTGTTGTGGCACCATCCGTGTATTAGATAATGTCTTGGCACTTTCCCTATTATAGTGTTATAAATAAACATAATGATTAAAACAGGGTGGTATGGTGCATTAAGATGCATTCTTGGTTTGTCCCCGTTTCCAGGCCAGATCCCCCCCCTGCTGGCAGGAGGCTTCTTTACAAAAATCTGATAGAGTAACAGAGCCAAGAAGCAGTGCAGGGGTTGATTCACAGCCTGTTGAAGCTAATTGATGGGTTCTAATCAAGCTCACAGCTCCTTGTGGACATGCATTGGTGACATATAAAGGAGCAGTACCCAGGGACCTACCCTGCCATTAGATAAATAAATGAGCGTGCTTTGGGGAGGTCTTATTTCAGAGTAAAAAAGTCGATCTTTTCTCTCATATTGTTTTTATGTGCAGAACACTTCCATTATTTTCTCTCTAACTGTTGCCCTCCCTTTTTACCTTCCCGTGCAAGATATTTCATCTCTCTGTCTTCTTGCCTTTCAGAAGAGCAGAAATAAGCAAGTTCAAACCAGCTGTGAAAATGAATTTTCATTATATCTTGCAGCTATCCAACATAAATATTAAACGCGTGAAACAAGAAAAAATTTCATCGTGGTGTTATGCTAAAGACAGGGCAAATGAACAGCTAACCATGTGTGATAACTGTGGGTATCAAATGGCCCCTGTAACTCCCTGTGTGAATACTTGGACTCTGTGGTAAGCCTGAGGTAAATGGCAATGAAAGACAGTCTTGATATTCAGAAATGAGCTAATATGCAGAGACATTTACCTGAAATCATAAAAGCTGTTTCATACACTTTATGCCATTCAGGCTGGTGCTACCATTTACTGATTTACACGAGCACCCCCTAAAGAGGGTATTTCATGGTCTGCGTCCTGATGCCCTTGGATCAGCTTGTGTTCAGCTGGCTACCTCCCTGCAATGCACGACCCTGTCCTGGGAGCCTTTCTGCCCCAGCCACCATGCTGCCAGGGGGAGCTGGACCCACTGGAGGCACCTAACGTGTCTTGCAGAGTGAAGCCACCAGCCGGACGGGTTTTAGGCACTTGGCTGGAGAACTGGGGCCCAGGCTCTTAATGGTCATCAGTTCCTCCTTGATAGAAAGGGCATGTGTGCTGCCTAGAGGAAGGAGGTGTGCACTGGGGAAGGAGAGGGAGGGAAGACAGATCTTATCACTCTTACCAAAACTGTGCCCTGTGCTTCTGCATTAGTATGGGAAGACACAATCTGGATGAGCATTAAGCCAAAAGGGAGAGAGAGGAAGATCAGGTATTACCTATGATGTCCTCCAGCTTATGGACCCCAGAACTATTCCTTTATCATAGCCTTGTTGAAAGCATCAACTCCACTGTCGTCAGCACTTTCAGGCTCACCGCACCGCACCATGCACACAGGCTCACAGCTGCACAGATAGGAAATGCTTTCCCAAGGCTGAAGATGTGGGATATGCTTACCATGAAGATGTGTTGCTACTTAGTGAAAGCTTCATTTAATTAGGTCAGAGAGCAACAGGAGTCGAGCTGGGACAATACGGTTTTTAAATGAGCTCATAATTAGAGCACACAGTCTCCAGGGCCAGGACAGGTATTTTGGTTGTTTTCATGTGCTGAAGCCTGTGCTCTGCTAGTGCAACCAGTGTTAGTCTGTCTAAAAGGACGTTAGCACATGATACTGCCAACCAGACCAAACCCACAGGGAAGTCTGCTGCCTCCCTGGGGCCCAGGTGAGAGAGGTCACTAGGAAGCTACCTGGTCTGGTACGCCCCACTAATTACTACCAACTGTTGGTTTTGCAGGTTGGAAGCAACAAGGTTGTGCAAAGAAGCCTGAAAGTGATTAAAAGGGACTTCAGAGCACTGGGGAGACTGGCTGAGGGATCGGGAGCACAGGTAGTGTTTTCCGCAATCCCTTCAGTGGCAGGGAAGAACACTGAAAGAAACAGGAAAGCGAACCTGGTCAACATGTGGCTCAGAGGCTGGTGGTGTTGGCAGAATTTTGTTTTTTTTGACCATGGGGCACCGGGCCTGCTGGCAGCAGATGGAGTTCAACTATCCCCAAGGGGGAAAAGGATTCTCGCTCATGAGTTGGCGAGCCTCATCGAGAGGGCTTTAAACTAGATTCGAAGGGGGAAGGGGATGAAACCAGGCTACCTAGAGATGAGCCTAGGGGTGCCATGCTAATGTTGGGGGGGTGAAATCGATAGCCCAGCTCAAGTGCATCTACTCCAATGCACGCAGCATGGGCAGCAAACAGGAGGAGCTGGAAGCCATTGTGCAGCAGGACAGCTGTGATGTAGTTGCCATCACAGAAACATGGTGGGACGACTCGCATGAATGGAGTGCTGCAATGGATGGCTATAAGCTCTTCAGAAGGGACAGGCAAGGAAGGAGAGGCGGTGGGGTGGCTCTGTATGTTAGGGAGTGTTTTGGTTGTTTAGAGCTCAACGGTTGTGATGACAAGGTTAAGTGCTTATGGGCAAGGATGAGGGGGAAGGCAAACAAGGCAGATATCCTGCTGGGTGTCTGTTATAGACCACCCAAATAGGACGAAGAGGTGGAGAAAGCATTCTACAAGCGACTGGCAGAAGTCTCACAATTGCAAGCCCTTGTTCTTCTGGGGGACTTCAACTTACAGGACGTCTGCTGGAAGTATAACACAGCCGAGAGGAAACAGTCCCAGAGGTTCCTGGAGTGCGTGGAAGATAACTTCTTGACACAGCTGGTAAGCGAGCCTACCAGGGGAGGTGCTCTGCTTGACCTGCTGTTTACAAACAGAGAGGGACTGGTGGGAGAAATGGTGGTCAGAGGCCATCTTGGGCTTAGTGACCATGAAATGATAGAGTTCTTAATTCTTGGCGAAGTAAGGAGGGGAGTCAGCAATACCACCACCATGGACTTCTGGAGGGCAGACTTCGGCCTGTTCAGGACACTGGTCGAGAGGGTCCCTTGGGAGATGGTCCTGAAAGGCAAAGGGCTCCAGGAAGGCTGGACCTTCTTCAAGAAGGTAATCTTAAAGGCGCAGGAGCAGGCAGTCCCCATGTGCCATAAGAAGAGCTGGCGGGGAAGATGACCGGCGGGGAAGACGACTGGCCTGGCTGCACAGAGAGCTTTTGCTGGGACTCAGGAAAAAAAAAGGGGAGTTTATCACCTTTGGAGGAAGGGGCTCAGCTAGCGCTCAGTCTGGCCACGGTTGTAAGGGATAACAAAAAATGTTTTTACAAATACATTAACAACAAAAAGAGAGCCAAGGAGAATCTCCATCCTTTACTGGATGCGGGAGGGAACATTGTCACCAAGGATGAGGAAAAGGCTGAGGTACTTAATGCCTTCTTTGCCTCAGTCTTTAACTGCCACACCAGGTATCCTCAGGGTATTCAGCTCCTTGAGCTGGAAGACAAGGATGGAGAGCAAAATAAGCTCCCCATGATCCCGGAGGAAGCAGTTAATGACCTGCTATGCCACCTGGACATTCACAAGTCTATGGGGCCTGATGGCATCCACCCAAGGGTACGGACGGAGCTGGCGGAGGAGCTTGCCAAGCCACTCTCCATCATTTATCAACAGTCCTGGTCAACAAGGGAGGTCCCGGACGACTGGAGGCTTGCCAACGTGACGCCCAGAAGGGCCAGGAGGAGGATCTGGGGAACTACAGGCTTGTCAGCCTGACCTCGGTGCCAGGGAACATTATGGAGAGGTTCATCTTGAGGGCGCTCACGGGGAACGTGCAGGACAACCAAGGGATCAGGCCCAGCCAGCACGGGTTCGTGAAAGGCAGGTCCTGCTTGACCAACCTGATCTCCTTCTATGACCAGTTGACCCACCCAGTGGATGAGGGAAAGGCTGTGGATGTTGTCTGCCTGGACTTTAGTAAAGCCTTCGACACTGTCTCCCACAGTATTCCCCTGGAGAAGCTGGCGAATTGTGGCTTAGACAGGTATACTCTTCACTGGGTAAAAAACTGGCTGGATGGCCAAGCCCAGATAGTCGTGGTGGATGGAGTGAAATCATTTTGGCAGCCAGTCACAAGCAGAGTCCCCCAGGACTCAGCTTTGGGGCTGGTCTTGTTTAATATCTTTATTGATGATCTGGATGAAGGGACTGAGTGCTCCCTCAGCAAGTTTGCAGCCGACACCAAGTTGGGCGGGAGTGTTGATCTGCTGGAGGGTAGGAAGGCTCTGCAGAGGGATCTGGACAGGCTGGATCGATGGGCCCAGGCCAATTGTGTAAGGTTCAACAAGGCCAAGTGCCGGGTCCTGCACTTGGGTCACAACAACCCCATGCAACGCTGCAGGCTTGGGGACTAGTGGCTGGAAAGCTGCCCCGCAGAAAAGGACCTGGGGGTGTTGGGCGACAGCCGGCTGAAGATGAGCCAGCAGTGTGCCCAGGTGGCCAAGAAGGCCAACGGCATCCTGGCCTGTATCAGAAACAGTGTGACCAGCAGGAGCAGGGAGGTGATCGTGCCCCTGTACTCGGCGCTGGTGAGGCCACACCTCAAATACTGTGTTCAGTTTTGGGCCCCTCACTACAAGAAGGACATTGAGGTGCTGGAGCGTGTCCAGAGAAGGGCGACGAAGCTGGTGAGGGGTCTGGAGTACAAGTCTTATGAGGAGCGGCTGAGGGAACTGGGGTTGTTCAGTCTGGAGAAGAGGAGGCTGAGGGGAACCCTTATCGCTCTCTACAATTACCTGCAAGGGGGTTGCAGAGAGGTGGGTGTTGGTCTCTTCTCCCAAGTGACTAGTGATAGAACAAGAGGAAACAGCCTGAAGTTGTGCCAGGGGAGGTTCAGTCTGGATATTAGGAAAGAAGTGGTGGAGTCACCATCCCTGGAGGTGTTCAAGGAACATGTGGATGTGGCATTGTGGGACATGGTTTAGTGGGCATGGTGGTGTTGGGTTGATGGTTGGACTTGATGATCTTGCAGGTCTTTTCCAACCTTAATGATCCTGTGATTCTGTGATATCATCCCACCTTCCTGTTGTTTTACAAACTTTTCCAAAAGCACCTAAATCACCAAAGACCTTTTAAATCAAAATTTTGAACTTTGTGCTATTCCATGAAATACCAACTGAAGGCTGTTATGGATCTGAATTAGGGTGTCATCTAAGGATCTACAAGCCTCTCTTAGTTTTGGCAATTTAATTAATGTAATCCATATCTTTACTTATTGCCTTCAACCAAAAATCCCTCTTTTTTTTTGACAAATTATTTTCAGATAAAGCACATTTCCCGCCCCTTTGTTTATAGGTAGATCTAGTTGGAATAAAAACTATGTTCTTGAAGGATGGCTGTTTTAGCAAAGCATAAACATTTTGGGAGGATGTATGACCCTCAACAGAACTTGTCACTGAAATTTTTTGAAGTGCAGAACTATCTAACCATTTTTCACCAGAGAGTTAGAAAACAACAAAGAGAAATACCTGGTTTTAAAAAGGAACAAAATAGCAATTTTGACACTTACATTTTGTGAAAATGCCTGAAATGTCTTGATTCTGTTCTAAAGTAAAATGTAATGTAAAAGGATAGCCTGAAAGGTATAAGAAAACAAGGTTCTTTTCTTATAGGCACTTCTAAATAATGATATTATTTAAAATAATAAAACACTGACCTCTATGTTCTCTGTAGAGCGTTTAGGAGGATTTAAAAATGCAGAGGAGAAAGAAAGCTGCAAAGTCATGAAAAGGAGTATGACAACTATTTGCAAATGTATTTGTCTTTAGCATTATTTATTGATGATATTTCTAAGGCTGTGAGTTTGTCTGCAGCTGGCTGGAGAAACACACAGATCCAGAAATGTATTACATGTACCTTAGCTGCCTATAAGTTAAATATCTGGTTTTAAATTAGTTATTTCCACAGTCAACAGAGAAGAACAGAGAGTGAGGAAAGATGAATGAGAGAACTCCAGTGGAGTAATGGGAGAGACTAAACAACTAGCTTAAATTGGACATCTGTCTTACAGGTGTCTAAACATGGGCAAAATGAATTCACCTGTCCTAGTGTGAGTCTCACCCCAACGATCACTGCATACACTTAGTGCAATGAAAATGCTTTTTCTTGTCTTGAAATTTTTTTATTACAGAAAGTGCACTGCTACAAGCAAATAGCTAATGCCAAGAAGTACTTCTCAGTTACAAGTAAAACTATCCTTGGATGGAACATTTTCTGTGCTAATGCCTCTATGTTTCCACAGGAACTTTAAAAATTGGTCCAGGTACAGTTTTACACTGAAAAATGTATCCCAGGCATTTAGAGGATTATTATTTCATAATACTCTTTAAGCCTATCTTTGGAAGAGTAAGACCGTACACCATTATTACTTCCTTTTGAAATTTCCGTCTTCTTTTTAAAAATGCAACCAATCTAACAGCTGTTACAAGTAGCATTAAGGTCTGAAAGATCTTCTCTTCCTTCATCACCGATTTAAATGAAAACAATGATGACTGACAGTATACAGCTTGCCTTCCCCTCAGCCCTTTCTTTTTTGCCATCTAGGGAGAAAAGAAGGACAAAAAATATTTGTTTTTCTCTTACATAGGTAATAAGGTATGCAGCCTTTTTATGATGCAAATTCAGACCAGCATTTACAGAAGTTCTATTAGATAATAGAGAATATTTAGGTCACCTAAAAAGCAGTGTCCAGAGGGCCTGAGAGAACAGCAGGGTCTTGCCTCTTCCACTATGCCCTGTGCACTTTCATTAACCTAAAGTCAGTTGCACTTCATTGCCATGCCTTCAACATATTTGGGCAGCAGAAATCAACCTGTTTCCTGCCCTCATGCATCTTCCTACATGTTACAAACCTACCTACTACCAAAAAGCACAGGTACGCATGTACAGACATGCTTGTTTTTCTAACTCTGTCCTTCCTAGGCTGTTATCACTTGAAGCTTTTGTTCCAGCACCCCAAACTGCAGCCCTTCATTTGTATCCACCCTACTACCCAGATCTGCTATTCTTCCATGCAAATCTTCACAACTCAAGCACCTCCTCTTAGTGAGAACCAGCAAAAATTTTTCTGGATTCAGGTGAAAAACCCTGGGGTACGGAGCAAGCTATCTCCAGAGTAACATCCTCTGGATCAAAATTTCTAGCCTTGGAAATGTCCAAACTTGTTCATTATTGTGTATCTCCTCAAATTATCCCAACACACAGGTAGAAATATGAATGTGTATAATTTATGCCTGGGGATTCAACTCAGCCAACCTTAGCCATCTCAAAGGCAACGTCTAATCTAAGCTGGTTGTGTTAAACTTACTCTGCAGTGAATAGAAGAAGACTGGCACCTCCACAGAGAGACTTCTGTCATCCCAAAAGAGGTATTTGATGTAGGTGGGATTAATTGCCCTACAGAGGTGCCTTTTTTTATTGACTATAAAGAGAACCCCAACAAAACTAAGCTAGACAGTGAGCTTTCAGACAGATGAAGTTAAGTAAAATAAATTGTGGCAAGGAATTGTTATAAAACAGTAGGCAGGCATAAGAAGCCATGTTTGAAATTAGAGAACAGATGAATCTGTCCTTCCCCCATTGCAAGAATACAGCCATACCGAGGGACCTGCATGGATCTTCTGTATGTGTGAGCATATCGATGAAAGAAGCATTACACAAAGAAAACAGAATCTGCATTCCATACTTCAGCATGTACTTACTGTGTTTGCTTTAAGAGCAATACATAAAATTGCTCTTGCAGTTGCTTAGTGCCTTTAATGTAAACTCTTTTTAAATGCAAAGTTTAATTAGATTTTAGTTCTACTTCCAGACAGATCCGTGTGTTAATTAAGGGCCTGGAGCAAAGCTGTATTTAAAAATCACATAAATCTCCCTGTAGTGCAGGGGTGATGATCTGCACATCATGCAGGTGTTTTGATCTGCACATTTCATGCAGAAACAATTTTCCATCATGCAATTTCTGCTTCCTCTTCTTCCCCCTACTCCTCCTCTCCCCCCTTCACTGTATATGAACTTTCAGTTAAGAGGTAGGTGGGTAGGTAGGCCAAAACATTCACATGGTAGACATTTTACTGAAGTGCAGGTGATCACAATATCCTTTGATTAATTCCCTCCTACCTGTTCCTGTAAACAGGGCACACAGAAGTGTAATGTAATGTAATGTGCCTGATTCATATTATTTCACATTTTAAAATGCAGTATTTGTTGAGGTTTTTTTTCCCCTCCAGCTTGCTAGCAGATTTAAGATAATGGCTCTCTGCCAAAATCACATTATCTTTGTCCTTAAGCAAAAGCATAAAAAATGAAATTAAGCTAGTATCAATTCTCTTTTGACCTTTTGGGCTCTGTGCTGTCAGTTAAGTGCTATATGGTGTCTCACAGATACAGTTCTAGGGTGGTACAGCGATTTGGCATCCAGAAATGGAGTCCAGTGGCAAAGCCTTTGCTGGAAACTAGCAAGCAGTGCGAAGCCTTGATTATAGAGATATAAATCTCCCTTTCTGGGTTGTGAGGTTTGTGCCTCTCTTGAGTATTGATTCTGGCTTCTCCACTTGGCTCTTTCTAACTCCGCTTTTGGTTCCTCTCCAAAATACTCTCCAAAGATATTGGGAGGACATTTGTACATGACTGGAAGTAAAACTGGAAAGAAAATTTTCCAACCTAGCTTTCCCTAGACAAACAGGAAGAGTATAGAATCATAAAATCATAGAATCATTTAGGTTGGAAAAGACCTTTAAGATCATCAAGTCCAACTGCAAACATAACCCTGCTAAGTCCACCACTAAACCATGTCCCTAAGCGCCTCATCCACATGTCTTTTAAATACCTCCAGGGATGGTGACTCAACCACCTCCCTGGGCAGCCTGTTCCAATGTCTGACAACCCTTTCAGTGAAGAAGTTTTTCCTAATATCCAATCTAAACCTCCCCTGGCACTACTTGAGGCCATTTACTCTTGTCCTATCACTAGTCACTTGGGAGAAGAGGCCAACACCCACCTCTCTGCAACCCTCTTTCAGGTAATTGTAGAGAGTGATAAGGTCTCCCCTCAGCCTCCTCTTCTCCAGACTGAACAACCCCAGTTCCCTCAGCTGCTCCTCATAAGACTTGTACTCCAGACCCCTCACCAGCTTCGTTGCCCTTCTCTGGACACGCTCCAGCACCTCAATGTCCTTCTTGTAGTGAGGGGCCCAAAACTGAACACAGTATTTGAGGTGCGGCCTCACCAGCGCCGAGTACAGGGGCACGATCACCTCCCTGCTCCTGCTGGTCACACTGTTTCTGATACAGGCCAGGATGCTGTTGGTCTTCTTGACCACCTGGGCACACTGCTGGCTCATCTTCAGCCGGCTGTCGCCCAACACCCCCAGGTCCTTTTCTGCGGGGCAGCTTTCCAGCCACTAGTCCCCAAGCCTGTAGCGTTGCATGGGGTTGTTGTGACCGAGGTGCGGGACCCGGCACTTGGCCTTGTTGAACCTCATACAACTGGCCTTGGCCCACGGATCCAGCCTGTCCAGATCCCTCTGCAGAGCCTTCCTACCCTCCAGCAGACCAGCACTCCTGCCCAACTTGGTGGAGAAGTGGCTTGGTGAGCACTTCCGCCAGCTCCCTCAGTACCCTTGGGTGGATCCCATCCGGTCCCATAGACTTGTGAGTGTCTAAGTGGTGTAGCAGGTCGCTAACCATTTCCCCTTATATTGTGGGGGCTTCATTCTGCTCCCCATCCCTATCTTCCATGTCAGTGGGCTGGGTGCCTGGAGAACAACTGGTCTTACTATTAAAGACTGAGGCAAAGAAGGCATTAGGTACTTCAGCTTTTTCCTCATCCTTTGTCACTATATTTCTCCAATGTCTAGTAAAGGATGAAGATTGTCCTTAGCCCTCCTTTTGTTGCTAATGTATTTATAGAAACATTTTTTATTGTCCTTTATGGCAGTAGCCAGATTAAGTTCTAGTTAGACTTTGGCTCTTCTAATTTTCTCCCTGCAAAACCTCACAACATCCTTGTAGTCCTCCTGAGTTGCCTGCCACTTCTTCCAAAGGTCATAAACTCCCTTCTTTTTCCTGAGTTCCATCCAAAGCTCTCTGTTCAGCCAGGCCAGTCTTCTTCCCCACCGGCTCGTCTTCCGGCACATGGGATGGCCTACTCCTGTGCCTTTAAAATTTCCTTCTTGAAGAGTGTCCAGCATCCTGGACTCCTTTGCCCCTCAGGACTGCCTCCCAAGGGACTCTGGCCACCAGACTCCTAAACAGGCCAAAGTCAGCCCTCCAGAAGTCCAAGATAGCAGTTCTGCTGACCTCCCTCTTTACTTCTCTGACAATTGAAAACTGTATCATTTCATGATGACTGTGCCCAAGATGGCCTGCCACCATCACATCCCCCACAAGGCCTTCTTTGTTCACAAATAAAAGGTACAGCAGGGTGCCTTCTCTAGTTAGCTTACTCACCAGCTGTGTCAGGAAGTTATCATCTTCCACACACTCTAGGAACCTCCTGGACTGTTTCCTCTCTCCTGTGTTGTATTTCCAGCAAACATCTGGTAAGTTGAAGTCCCCCATGAGAACAAGGACTAGCAATCGTGAGATTTCTCCCAGCTGCTTATAGAATAGTTTTTCTGTCTCCTCATCCTGGTTGGGTGGTCTATAACAGGCTTCCACCATGACATCTGCCTTGTTGGCCTTCCCCCTGATTCTTACCCACAGACACTCAACCCTATTGTCGCCATCGTTAACCTCTAGACAATCAAAACTCTCCTTGACATACAGGGCTACTCCACCACCTCTCCTGCCTTGCCTGTCCCTTCTGAAGAGTTTGTAGCCATCCAGTGGAGCACTCCGGTTATGTGAGTCATCCCACCATGTTTCTGTGACGGCCACTATATCATAGTTTTCCTGCTGGACAATAGCTTCCAGTATGTGTACTGCATCATGCCTCCATGAGTTAGAAAGTAAACCATCCCAATGCTACATGGGTGCCTATGTGCACAGCCGAAACAGTTTGGACAAAGTTCAGTGACTGAGGGGGGGCTTTCTAATTACATGCCCTTTGTGAAAGTGGGTAGTGAATCCATGCTGCCTTTGACAGCTGATCTCATGCCCAAGTCTGCAATGGGGTGCCTTGTGAAAATTCTCTCTGTACTGCATGTAGGGACCGGTGTCAATTAGCAGACACGTTTTTCCTACTTCTCCCTGCCAGATGAGGCAGCTGGGTGACCCCAAAGCACCAGGAGAATGACAGTCAATGCACTTGCTCTGTGGACCATCAACTGGTTGGGTTTTCTTTTAGATTCAAAGCTGTACCACCATGTATGTTAAATGTAACTAACTTGAGCCCCACTGCTGGCGTCCCCTTACTGCCTCCAGTCATACTTGAGCAGATTTGGCTCTCCTGAAGAATGCATGCTGCATGCAATTTGCTGTGCACCGTTTGTGACTTCCCTGCTTCTCTTTCTGCACTAGCCTTGCTGAGCCAGACCTCAGTATGGTCACTATCTGACCTCTGCAACCACTTGAAATGGGTTTTGCCTCTAAACTCTCAAATAATTTCCATTGCCATTCACATTTATGCAGATAGAACTTTGCTCGCTTTGATGTTTGCAAAATGTGCTGTGCAAATTGGATGCATACAGAAGGTATAAATGAAAATTTCCCCTGTTATTTATCCACTCCTAACAGCTATGGGCTAATTTGTTTCAGTTATAACACTTTAATAGGTTGGATAAAAGACTATATGTACTTGCTAAGTGTAAATGCCAATGGTGAACAAGAACTATTTAATATCATTGAAAGGGTTGTAACTAGAAGTGATAAGATTAAAGTAAGGAAGATGATATAATTTTCATCTGAGTAGGATCCGTAAATAGTAAGCACGTCCCAGAGGAGGTATTTGGTACATTTTAAATTACACTTGACACAGCAATTTTCTTGACTATATAGTCATGAGTAAGCCTGAAATGGCATGGACATGAACTACATGGCATTAGATTGCATAAAAATAAAAAAGAAATTATATTGTCCCTGGAAAGGGAAAGGCTTTGTCATCCTAGTGTAACCTCCTTGAGATGTTAACTGAAACTTTGAATCAAGATCCCAAAATTTTGGGGTTGTGTCTGATATTAAAAAGCAACAATAATAAATTGGCATTGATTTTGAGCCAGTTACAGCACTCACCCAAAGAGCAGAAGTGGGCCTGCAATATACTGACCAAACATGATGGGTTTTTGGTTACTGAGCGGGTAGGATTTCTATTGCTGCACCTGTGAAAGGGAGCATGTAGACACACCTTTCTGTGGATGAGATCACCCCAACACTTTCACTCTCAGCTTGGCAAGAAGAGAGTTTAAGGAACACCATTCCAACCACATTAAAAATAAACCATAGGATCTGCTAACTTTCTGTGCCCACCTGTGTGTGAATTCATTCATTACCACCAGACTTAAAAGAAGTGGGGGCAGGAGGCAACTTGAAGGGGAGAAGAGCCCAGCACTGAAATTGAAGTTTTTCTTTTCAAAGGAACTTGTTAAGAAAATAAAACTGACTTCAAAACAAAAATTGAAACTAAGTTCAGTGTAATAACATAAAAAAAGTAAAACTGGAAAGTATTTCCTTAGCACATTTGCTCTAACACTTATTAAAGATATAAACCAAACCCAAGAAAAACAAATCCCAGGTGTGGAAATGTGGTTAACCCATGACTCAGTTTAAATTTAAAACGTAAAATAAAACAGTCAAGCTTCACCAATTTGCTTTAATTCCAGATAGGCATAAAAAAAAGAAAAGGAGAGAGATCTTTACAATTCTCCTTCAAGACAATACAGTGCACGGCTGGAGAGCTGAGAACAGCCTGGTAGCAAGCTTTATAAAGCAAGCACAAATGAAATAGAAAGACCTAAATGCTCATAGCTTTTTGTGCCTGCAAATACGCATGAGGTACACTATGCCTAGAATGGTGCCACATGCAGAGAGCTGTAAGGAGAGTAAGGTAACATTTTCTTCCCCTATATGGACTTGTCAAATCATCAGAGAGGAGAGAAAAGTGTTGACGGCAAACTGCTATTCAGTCTCCTGCCTAAAAGACGTGTGTGTGGGTGGTAAATAGCTACAGTCTTAAGGTGGGAAGAAAAGAAGAGAAATATATGCTACCAATCCCTGAGGAGGATGAGTAGCACTCTATCATACCATGGAGAGAATAGAGAAAGTACAGGAAAGCTAATCTGAAGCTTTCCTGAAGCGAAGTTTCCACTATGCCATTTTTGGGGGGATGAAAGGGTACAACAGTGATATATATATATATATTATTTTGTATGTGGACTGAATTGGAATGTGTCAGCTCTAGGCCCAAATAAACATTCCTTCTGGACTTTGTCCCCTGGATTACTACAGTATATGCAAACTCACAAAGAACTCAGGGACCTACTGAACAAAAGGCCAGCAGTCAGTCCTAGCATTGTCAAATGAGATATTCTGCAGAAGGCTGGAGTTTTTCTTCAGAGGGTGTAAATTCTGTCAGGCTCAAGCCTGACACGCCATGCTGTCACAGGTTTATCTTTGACCACAGGCCACTTTTGTAAAAAAACTTGGTCTGGGAAGGACTACAAGGGTCATCTATTTCTCCCAGCCCTTCATAATTTCCTGAATCACCAATTTAAGTCTATTCTTTCTGATCTTATCTACCAGAAAAAATTATAGTACACATCTATTTAAAGTATTGGTGAAGATTGTGACAATTCTGAGGGATACAGTGGGAAAAATCAGGAGGTACTTTCAAAAACTAAAGACAGGAAATTATTGAATGATGACGACTTGAGTCAAAAATGCAGATGGCATCTTAAAAGCTGTGCAGAGGTATGTCATTCATAGAGACAGTATGAATGTAACTAATTTTTAAGGCTGACAGAGCTGTCATCTGGTTCCAAGTTTTCTGTGCTTTAAGTTTTAAAGTGATTTTCAGGTAACATTTTGATAAAGGGTTTGGAGATCATTAACACTTTATTTTTCATGGTCTACCTTTATTTCACAAGCTTACTTTCTTTCAAGACCAAGGGGAAAAAAAACCCCATAAACCTATCTAGACAGAATTTCCATGGAGGCTGAAAGCAGTAATTGATTTAGTCCAGAAGAGTGTCTATGGAAAGGACATATCGGGGACATACTGATCTTCATAATCACTCATGCATCCAGTCACATGATAAAGGAGCTACTGTTTTGCTGTGCAACTCATCCTCTAACAAAGTATACACGCAGTGTTTCAGTAATTCAGATTTTCCATTTTATGTGCTTTGTTGGAGGGAGATTCTACCAATAAAACAACTGACAATGTATAAAAAAATGTGTTTTCTTGTCATCTCTCTGTTTTTATTACAGTTGTGCCCAAAGAGTTAGATTTCTCAAAGAACAGAATAATCTCAGTAGATGCATATTCATGTAGTTCCAATAGAAGAGTTGCCTCAGGGTATGCCAGTGGACTACCTATATTTAAACTAATAAAATTCTTGTTGGCTGCTGCTCTTCTTAATTCATTCCTTCTACTTTGTCTATTTTCTTTTGAGATGCCAGGTCTGGATCCAAAAATATACTGTGATCTAAAAATAAGGTTTTTGGCATCTTAGCTAAGATATGGGTGGGCCCATCTTCATCCTTCCTTACTTAGGCATTTAGTGTCTGAAACACCAAATTTAGCAGCTTTCATCTGCAGAGAGACATATTCCAATCTAGAGGACAATATATCTCATGATGCCTGTGTCTCCTTCCACTGCCTAAGGAAAGGAGCCTGGAAGACTGGGATCAGAGCTTGTGTGCCTCAGTTAGATGAAGATGAAAGAAGATGAAACCATACCTTTGTGTGTAGGTTTACATCTTTTATCATCTTTAAATTCCTCATTTCTGGAGTTTACAAAATTTTGAAGTTTATATGTTTTATGTGCTCATTACACTCGGTAACTGAATGAAGAATGAAGAAATATGTTGACACAGTTACATGTCTTCCGAATACATATCTAGCGGAGAAAATGGTGTCGTCTTTTTTTTTTTTTTAATAATCTAATGGTTAGAGCACTGACCCAGAAAAAGACATCTAGGATCAGTAACTTCCTCAGAAGGTTCAGTCCACCTCCTTTTGTTGCACTGCACCCCTGTGTTTAATACCCATAGACAGAGAAAAGAAGATTTTGAAGAAGGAAGTCTAAGTCTGTCATCCAGTATTTTGGGGCTTTCATCTAGGAAGGAGGAGACCTGTGCTCTTGTCTCTGCTCCCAGCAACTTTCTGACTTTCTGTCATTGTACATAAAACAGTCATTGCTTAAAAAAATGAAATAATCATGGTAAGATAGACCAAGCCCCTACATATTCTATAGATACCAGAAATACATTTTTCTCCTCCAGGCACTTTGTAAAAAAATTAGATGGGCCTTAATATGATGAGAATAATCAGACACCTTCTCTAATGAGAAGGTCTGGATTTGAAATGGGTAGAGAAACTTTCTTGCACCCTTATCTGTGTATATGTGCTCTTTAGAAAATGTGGTTTTTTGGTACATTCCTCTGTTTAACATTTTCTACTGTCTTGTTGAACTGTAGTTTTTTTCAGACTGTCCGAATCTTTCCCATTCAATGTAGGATGACAGTAAGTGTAAGTGCCTAGAGGTATTAGATTTTAATTACATTACTCTGTTTTTTTCTATTCAAATCTAGGGAATACGAATCTATAAGGTAAGCATTATGGCATCTAGCTGTAAAAATTTAAGTTCTCTGTTGCAGCTAGTTCTGAATTTTTGAGATCAAGAACTGCTGGGATTTTGTGTCTTGCATTTTGTGCTGTATGTATTTTAAAATGCACGTAATTCTGTTGGCATTTGTCTTTCTCTAAAAGATTTGCTAATGTTTTCACTCACTTTTTTATCTGCTCGTTATATGATTTTCTTCTCTTTCTTTCCCTTCATGTTGAATTAAATTCAGAAACAACTTTGGTGTATGCTTAAGGAAAGCTGAAGTCAACACTTGGAGGCAGTGAGTAGGATTGATCTGCTCAAACACAAACACCTGCATCTCATGGGATTCATCTAATTTCAAAGTGGACATCTAGAATACATGTCAGATGACTCATCTGCTGTAAGAGTCTATTTTCTCATTTCATTGTAAAAAGAGCACAAATTACTAAATCAGATAATGTAATCTATATTGCAATTGTCTAAACTATACCACTGAAAAAAACCCTTAGAACTAAACAGGACATGAGGAAAGTAGATAACAAGGTTGGAGATCATACAGACCTGGGGAATTATTTGCCAGATAAACTACCTGCCAGGTAAAGGAGGCTTGCAGAATCCATCCCCATCAACATCTCCAAAGTCCTCCATTGCCATAGCTAATTCTTGACATAATAATCCTATGTCAATAGCTAATTCTTTAGTTTGTTCTGTCTCCCTAAAAAGGTCTTTGATTTCATGTAAGACATTCACTAATCTACTTTTATGTCACTGTAACCACTTGAAAACTATGCCATTAGAATCCATTTCTGTTTCAAACTCTTTGTGAAAAATAATCAGGGACCATAATGTTTATTTCCCAACAGACAAAGCACTCATACTTGTGATCCTTAAACTGTCAAATCAGGAGCCCTGCCAATTCTGTCTCTACATTTGTACCAGCGAGGAGAACACATATATATAAATATGACTTTTTTCCAAATGGCATCCTTTCCTTATCTGAATGCCTGCCTCCTCTCAAACCTGGCATAAATAACTGAGGTCCATTTTATCAACGAACCTTTGTATAGTGTAACCAAAGCAAAATTTTTGTTTCCAAGTAATTTCTTTCCAAATCAAGATGTTGTTTTCATTTGACAATATTAAAATATCCCTCTGCTCTACTGTTTGGAGAATAGAACATTTATAATAATGCAGAGAGGCTGAATTAAGTTTTAAGTAGAGGAGGAACGGAAGAATGAGCCTTGTGTCTGACCATTAACCCAAGTAATAGAGGTACACTTTCCCTCTCACTGTTTTCTTAATGGGTCTATAGCAGCCAGTGGAGCAGTAACAGACAACTGGATAGTGATAACGTCTTAAACCACTGCAGTTCTTTGCTTGGTGAACACAAGCTAAATCTTTACCCCTAAAATAAAAAGGTTTTTTTATAGCAAGGCAACTATCAAGAATTTGAGAACAGGATGAAAAATGTAGTGGAGATGAAACACGGAGGTGTTTTATCACTGCATTCTCAATGCAGAGAAATGAACTTCAGGATGAGGATTAACGAAATATTTGCTTTCTGGCAATAACAAGTTTTATGTTACTTCCCACACCCAGTACTTGTTCCCAGCCACATCATACAGTATATATTGCTTTTTGAGGTAACATGAGGTAGTCTTTGTTTATAGAGCTGACATAGCCATGAAATGTTTCTAACCCCTGTCTTATGGAATGAAGGAGTCCGTGAACAGGTTTTTTATTTTGCTTAAGTTTGTGCTAAGCACAATAAATACATATGCCAAACATTCAATAAACACAGTTTCTTAAAACTTTTCATTGTTCAGTTAGAATCATATCAATTACTGATGAATGTGGTTGCTTGTGCTCTAATACATTTTAATTGATTTTATTTTCTTTCCACAATGTTGGATCATTAATTTGTAATAATTGTCATCTTTAACTCATGAAAACAATTAGTGTAGACTTTTCCTCAAACATACATGATATTAATTGATACTTTAACTACCTGAGCTTTCTATATATTTTTCAAAGAGAGTGGCATGTTATGGCTGGTTCTCTGTTGTATTTAGGGAGCCATCCAGCTGTTCTCATTTAGAAAGACTGTACGGACAACAGTAAGTATGACTAGGAAGCCGCTATTAGCATGTGGTCACCACCTAACAGCAAACATTTTTTTTCTCTGTCTATGTTGTTGGCTAATGATGTAATTTTTATTTGTTCAATAATCTCTTAGATATTCTCCCTACATTTTATTTTTATATTCTGGAAATAACCACTATTACTAACAATCATTCAAATTTATTACTGTATGCACTCACACATAATATGCATTTAACTTTTGTGTTGATACTTAGGATCTCAGTCATCTAAACCAGTCCAAAAAATGCTTCTGTCCACCTCTGCCTCTGATAGTATAAAGCCATCATTTGACAATATTCTGGTTTTAATGGAAATATGACTTACAGGGTTTCCATCCCACTGCCTTCCAACTCCCAACCTGCTCAGTGTTGCTATTCTTCCTCCCTCCAGGTTATTTTGATACAGATGACTGTGGACTATGCAGTAAATGTGGTAATTTAAAAGTAACCTTTTCCTGACCTCCAAAATAGAAAAAGGTCTTTCTTTAACCTGGATAATTTCGTTGATTCCATTTGCTGCTTGACCCCTCAAACTGTTGCAGTGGTAAAACAGAATAGTAAAGAGCTATTGAATGGAGGCCACCAGAGGCAGGAAGGAGGCACAAAATCCATGAACTGGTCTCATTTATTTGAGTGCCAGTATCATGAAACTGTCATCTCAGTCTAACTCCTGAGATAAGTGGAATTATTTCTGCTTGTAACAAAGTATACTGACCTTTATAATTCTGATTTTCATTGTCATGTTTTGTCTTCCCTTTAAACCCATCATATCATCCCTAAAGTAGATACAGCAAATGCAAGGAGCGAAGTCATTAGAAAAGTGGCATAGGAAGTGAGAGCTCAAGTTTATTTTTTCGCTCGGTCACAAATGTCCCACTCACTTTGAGGCAAGCTGAAATTGGTTCCTTAATTTTGAAATAGTTTCTTGCCATTGAGTGAGGTGCATTTAAGGTGGTGCTAAATTGGTCTACTGACTAGATGATGCTGAAAGGAGAATTTCTTCAGTCTTCCTACCTTGCTGGGTAAGCTTCTTGCAGCTTTAGCTGCATAAGGGACTTACTTACTTACTTACACACTTAGACTTGCATAAGAGAAGAAGCAGAAACAGTGAGCTAGTGCAGAAGGTGGAATAGGACTGCACCTTTTGGCAGCAACTTAACATCAAATTGGTTTTGCATTAACATGAAACTGTGTCCTCAATTACTCATCGATAAAATGGGAATAATAACACTTTCCTTTTTGTGTTGTTATGAGGATAAACACATTAAAATTCATTATGTGTTTATATATATCTGTTACAGGGGCCAGACAGTATCTTAAATATATTTTACTGCTGGGATTAATAAAGAAATTAAATTATGATTCTCTAAAATTTTGTACTTTGTGGTGCAACTTCTAACTTATCCAACGAATGGATTAGAGCCTTTCAGTCTAACCTCTCGTGTTCAGTTTCTTGAGATTTTAACAGCTGTAAATTAAAATGCAGAATAAGGACAACAAAGAATCAGTCCCAGATAATTTAAGGCACATTCCCAAGTGGTAGTGAGCCAGTTCAGAGCCAAGAGTAGACTGAGGTTTTAAAATTAAACTGCATGGCTGTCTCTTTCCAATGAGATTGTTTAAAAATATGTCTATTTCCCCTAATAATTTTGCTATTTAATTTCATCTGTGATAACTGAGATTCACATTGTGATTTGTGTGGAGGTGGACATGGATAAATTTGCAGCACCGTTGTCTCAGAGAAGAGACTGTGATAGGAAGGATGCATGAGCTGAATCTTGCTTCCTCTTATCTTGAGAACCTATTATTCCCAGGACCGACTTCTTTGACTCCCCTTGCTTTGTGCTGCCATACAGGCTGAGAAGATAGCACTTTACGACACACTTGCTTACTCTTAGTGAGTCATGTGCTGAGGGCTGTATAGCCTTGATCATTTGTGCCTTTGAAAACGTGATGCAGAGAGACAATGTATAAAATCAGATTCCATGGTGATGATATTTATGCAATTATAGATTACATCACATTACTGCATCCTTTTATCTCTAATTATTTTAATTCACACTAAAAATTCACTGATTTTCTGCAAAATAACCTTGCTGGTGAGTGAGTTTCAAGATTTACTTTAAAGCAAAAATGTAAATGTGAACTATTAAAAGTCAATTTTTCCTTCTTGTTAGGCTTACAAGTGGATGTTTTCTCTCTACTCTTTCTTTTTCTTTTTTTTTTTTCATCATTTAGTTACATTAAAAAATCCTTTTGGCAGAATGTCTTCTGTAGATACACCAGAGTCCTTGAGAGAAATGCCTGGAAAATTAGTTCCACGTACATTTTAGGAATCTTGCTAACAGCTGCATTTTTCCATTAGAAATGGTTTCAAAGGCTACATAAAAAACCAAAGCCAAATGAGGCAAAGTTTAAGTGAGAAAACATGTGTGCAATATTAAGCCAAGAAAAGGGAACAGTTACATAGAGAAATCCAGACCTTTCTTTGCAGCGCTTTTCAGAAAACGTATCAGGAAGTATAGGTCAAATCATTTGGTGTAAATGTGTGCAGCTCTGCTGAAATCAATGAAACTTCTTTTAAATAGTCAAACTCAGGATCTGGCTAACTTTCAGATTTCCAAATGCATATCAAAGAGCTGCAAGTATCTTAAAATGAACTGAATAAATTCATTCCTATTTAGCACTACTTGGACTTAAATGCTTAGCTGTGTACTAAGAACTGCACATTTAAAAAGTATTTAGATAGAATATACCAGAAAACACTTAATAAAAACATTTAAAAGATAATCAAAGAGAAAAAATAGTTTATGCTTGCATCCCATGGCCCCTCCAGCTTCCTCTACCTCGATTTTTGATGAATGAAGAAAGCCTGAACACTTTATTTTCTGTATTTATTTTGAATCTCCTTCTTTCTACCTGGAACTCTGCAGCTGGAGAACTGGGATCAGGGTGACATCATCAGAGACACTTGGAACTGCTCAGAGAGAAAAAAAAGGAGTTGCACAAATTATAAGTGATTTCCTGACAGGAGGTTAAGAGAGAATGTAAATCAATTTGTAATTTGGCCCCTAGACTACACAACGACAGATTTTTAAAGCACAGCCTCATTTTTCACACCTTCATTTTCAAGCACAAATAAAGTCTCTGTTTAAAAGCCTTTTCTTCCCTTTGATTCATTTGTGTGAGCAAAGTCAAAATTGCTTTATAAAAAGGCAGGAATCTCTCCTTGATTATTATCCAGGAGGCAGGATATAAACTCAACATGCTAGAATAAAGTGAATCTACCGCCGTATCTCTCTCAGTGATAGCAAAAGAAGGCTTATATACCAATCAAGGCCATTGTCTTTGAGTAGCAGCTGAACTTCTAGCTTTTTTATTTTTATTATTCAGACTTTATTGGCTCATTCAGACTCACCCTAGGACATTAATTAAAGCTGATTCAATATAGTAAAACTTTTGCAAACCTGTCTTAAATGTATTTAGGGTTCTTTTTCAGATTTTTTTTTCTAACTGAAAAAATAACAAGCTTTGTAGTAGGAAAAGAAAAGAAACAACAAACCCAAAGATTTGTAGTTCATAATATCATTTGAAAACTATGTCCCCCTCTCACCTTGAATTTTTCCTCTGTCTTCTAACTCCTCATCCTCCTGTCTCTAGTTCTCTCTGTTTTTCTTGGCTGTCTCTCTAGTCTTTCTACAACATTTCCTTCCCCTGGAAAATCTCAGTGCTGGGGATTTTGCACCATTCCATCTGCCAACCTAATCAGCAGCTAACCTAATGCATATCTTCAAGTGGCATCCCAAAACTAAGCTTTTAACTTAACCTGTGCAAAACCTGAAATTTCTGAGCCCTGGGAAATTTGCATTTCCAACTATATATTAATTCAAATTCAACCAAGATGATTGAGGGGAGAAGAAAAAAAAAAATATTTGAAAAGTGTAAATTGCAATGTATATAGAAATTTCATTTCCCTGGCGGCCCACCAACAGGGCTGTGAATCCCTTGTGCCACTAAAAGATTTCCTGGTGGGAGGCACAGGAGCCTTAATGTCTGGGGAATTGGAGAGCAGGAGAATCTGGAAGCCAGAGTTGAAAGGACTTCTTTGGCAGTGTGCCTGGTAGGCTTCCCAGGAGATCAGAGTTTCTGGCAGGGTTGCCTTGGGATTCGGGAGGTGGATAGGCTGGCAGAAACCTGAGCAAATTTCCATCTGAAATCCACCTGGTGGTAATCAGAATTGATTTGCTGCAGTTAAACATCTTGGATATTTTCTGAGGGAACCAATTTAGATGCATCCCCACCTTCTCCCCAGGTCGTTGGCTCTGCACTGAAGCATTTTGGCAGCCCTGCGGGAAGGTGTGTGTGCGAGTGCAGGTCTCAGAGGCCAGCAGAGCTCTTGCCACGGCTGGCCCCAGCGCCGTGGGGCTGCAGGCGCAGGAATGTCGCCTCCTTTCCTCTCCTTCTCCCCCACTGACTGACTCGGCAAGAGAGAGCCACGAGGGAAGAGAGAGCCATCAGGAGCTATTTCAGGGTGCCTCATGGCAATTAGGTCAGGAAGAAGAAGGAAAATGGGAGGGAAAGTTAGAAAGTTTGATTGTAGCACTGGAGGGCTCAGTTCAGCATGACAGGATTCAGAGAAGGCAACTAAAAAATTGGTGTTGTAATAAGGACCAAGGGTAGCCTTATACTTTTCCTGAATAGGATTTTTGACCGTTGCCTGACCCCAACAAAGTTGCTCATGTCTTTTGCTTTTATAGGACATGTCACTCAAGGAAGTCCTCAAAGCCTGGCAGCTGCAGGTCAGGCTGACGAGGTGGCCTCCTGCCTGCCTGGGGACATCTGCTGATGCATCTGCTTGTTTTCTTGTGTTTTCCTCTAGACGCTTAGTTACAACTTAGGGCTACACTGAATCAGCCAGAGGGGTGATGTGGGACTGTGTGTAGGAAGAGAGGCAGGAGAACAGGAGAAGAAATGCTCTCCTTTTCTTCTTCCTACCATGGCTGTTTAACATGTTAACAAACGAGGCCCTTGCAAGCACCGTCAGGTTTTATTTTTGCTACACTCTGAAGGTGGTCCTCAGACACATAATCACCCACAAATAAATGCCCTGAATATCAAACTGGAATCTTTGATAAAACTAGAAATTGAGAAAATGCAAATGCCTGTCTTCATCTCCATGAAGACAAGACTAGCTCAAGTAATAAACATTATCAAAGTTCTGCAACATCTATACTCAGATAATATAATATACTGAAGTAATTTGTCCAAAGCAACCCATTCCCTCCAACAGTTTAGGCTTCAGTTTGTTAATGTTTTCCAGTGAATGAACATTTTGTTAAAAAAATTGCAGTCCAATTTTGCCGTCTCTGCAGTAGTTTGAAATTCTCCTAGGCCTGTTAAAATGATTTGTGCATTTTTTTGTGGCACAAAATTACTGGAGAAGGGTCAGGGATCTGGCTCAAAGGATTCTTTCCAGGAGAGAATTTGGCCCACTGCATTACAATTAAAACATTTATTTCTTTTTTACAGAATTCATTCCCCTGAAAACAACCTGTTCTGCTAAGTGTTGTATCTCTTGGTAGCTACAGTAACACAGAAGTATCAAATAATTTCACTATTATTTTCTATTATCTGTATCACTAAAATTCATCTTTATTCATGAACCTTGAGGATCTTGAAGCTAAAAAGAACCACAAGTCCTAATCACATCTTTTTAGACAATATGACATTCTTCCCCGGACAAGTCATTAAGTATCATAGTGAGAAGACTTTCAGGCTTTAATCAGATTACCTAGTAAATTGATGTAAAAGCCTTCAAATCGGGTTGAAGTTTCATCTACTGTGACAGATTATTCTACTTCCTTTGAAGGAACACACATACATACTCCAAAATATTTATCTCTAGAAGGTTTTATCTGATCATTTTCAGTGTGGTAATAAAGCAGACGCTTGTATTCTCAGTGAGTTAAAGTCTGCTTACATAGTCAGGAAATGTGCTTATAAAAGCTAGAAATCACCAGGTGATGTATTTTGGTACTTTTTCAATATCTCAGCCACTCTGGGAACACATCAGCTAGAACCACAGCAGTTAACAAGAACGACACCTCTCTTTTCCAGAGTTCAGCATTTGTCATGACGTGCATTGGGATGCTGCTGGGGCTGGCAGGGTTTAGCAGCCCGTCCTACGCGTTGGCATAATTCTGTTATTGATTTCTGCCATGCTGCACTATTGAGAGCTAATTCACATTGCATTTCAAGGACAGCACAGCAGGCAGGGACACTGTAGCACAGAAAGGACACAAATTGAAAGAACACATTTAATTTACTGCACAGTATGATAAACTGTCTGAAATTGGGCTCTCTGAGGGGCCACATCTCAGCGATGCCATCCCAAAACTGAAAAAACCTGAATGATGAAAGAGTAGTAGGGAGGTTCAATGTGTGGTGTTAGGTGGCAAGACCCTTACTCTTCCTAGCTCCCCTCAGAAATCTGATCTTCACCTAAGTCAACCAGAATATTAAAGTTGTAATTTTTTTTGTTGCAAAGCAAAAGGGACAGTGACATCCTAGGGGGCATTCTGGCTGGGGCTCTAAAATCTTTATTCTCTCCCAAAATTATGAGCTTTTGGTGATGTACATACAGCATGTTCACAACACAGGGATTTAGGACAGGGCTGAAGTCACGATGCCCAGGGCAGCAGGCAGTGTCTCCAGAAAGCTGACTGGCTAAATTCTGGCTCAGACAATGATTTCAACACTGTTGTGATTTTAACATTGGATTGGAGAGGTGATAGGGCTCATATCTTTTTATTTCTTGTTTCACACAGCAGTCAAATTGGTGTAATAAATGCCACTATGGTAGAGATACCCTAGATAGTTTCTCTGAGGGAAATGGAACATACTGGTTTGAAGCAGCTGCAGTTTGAGCTGGTAGGTGTTAAACAACACAGAGGTCACTCTCCCTGCCTCTGTCCCCTTCATCACTGCTTTGTTTATCTTCCATTGCAAGGAAGCTACTTCAGAGTTTTAATGCCAATCCAGAGCTTTCTTTAATCAGATACAAGACCATCTGATACTCTTTCTTCTGCAAAAAGTGGAAGAGGTTCAAAAGAGAGTTCTGTATCTTCATGAAAGTGAATGCTGCCAGAAGATTTTTATTTTAATATTGCTGATGCAGAGACTTTAGACTTCTTTAATAATAAAGCACACACAATTAGCAAGCTCAGATGGCACTAAATCGCATAATATCCAAAGCATATTGCACACCTACAACAATGAACTTTTGGAAATTGTTAGCTTTGTGCGAAAGCATGAAATGATGGAGCAACCCTGAGGACATTTGTAACAGACTTCAGTCTGTAAAGCCAGATGTGCAGTCTGTAGAGTATTTTGGAGTCTGACATCAGGTAAAATGAGGACCAGCAACTGAAAAAATGCTGTTAGAAAATCAGAATTAAGTGTAGAAAACCCCTGAGAGTTTGCCAGACTACAGAGAAAAGGCAGATCAGATTGTGTGACACAGCTGTGTTACCAATGAACAAAATCATAGGAATAGTCAACAAAACAAAAGAGAAGACTACAAAGGGAGGCAACATGGAAGACAGCAAAAGGTGTGGAAGAAAACACGTACTAAGCATTGCCCAGACCTTGGCCAGAGCTGAAGAAAGAAACGAACAAATTTGCAAAAGAAGACAAACTATGTGTAAGAATACCTGATGGATAGGTCATTAGCTGGGATATAAATTGGAACACAACTAAACTCTTGATTACTTGTGAGATGGGTACTGGCACTGCAGTTATAACAATGGCTGAGGTTATATTAAAGGATACGCCTGTTTCTCTCCATTAACTATAAATGGATTCTAGAGGGCCCGTTCAGATGAAAATGTCTGTATTGGGATATACTGAGGTAATGTGTGTTTACCTCCCAGGAGTCCCTGAAAAAGGTGCCGTGGATAAGATGTGAGGAGCCCATGAAGACAAAAAGAAAAATATAGAAAAATGGATATTAAAGCAAAAGAAATTAAGACATAACAAGGAGAAGAAAAATTCCCCAAAGATGAAAAGTGCCATCCAGAAAATTATGAGCTAAAAACATTGGTGTTGTTAAAGGGTGTGAATGAAATGGCAAAAACTTACTAGTCCAGTATTACGCAGGTAAGTTTAATGAGGCTGTGATTCTCCTCTCCAGGGCTGGCATACATTTGTTTGTATACACTGGAGAAAAAATTGCATACTGTTTTTAGCTTCTTATTCTCACCATCAAGAAATATCTTTATCACAGAAAATTACTCTCAGACATGTAATCTCGTAAGATCTGTATTTATTAGGTATGAATCCCTGCTGTAATAATGACAGGTAGGGGTTACAATTAGATTTCCACTAGATTAAATACTCTGCAAAAATGTGTGATTTACGCATATTATGTAGAACCTTAGACACAAAAAGTCTTTTGGTATTACGAAAAATGGTGTTGAAATTTTCAAAAGCATCCTTAGACATGCAAAATAACCTAATAGGCAATTAATAGCAGTCCTCCCTTGAACCCAGAAATGCAGTATTTCATAACACAGCATAATACATAATACTGAATTAACAATTTCCCACAATCAAAAGGGGGAGATCTTGTTCCTATTTCCCACCTCCCATCCTTTCTAATCCTCCTTCCCTTCCCTGCTCTTCACTGATCTGCTCTCCTGCCACTGCTATGGTGCCTGACCTGGCATTCATCTGATTGGAAAACTAATCCTACAAAGAAAAACGGAGATAATACCTTGCCAGGTTAATAAACTGACTTACATATCATGATCAGGCAAGTGCCAAAAGCAGTATTAGATAAGGGAAGGAGCTAGCAGTAGCGACTGAAAAATTGGACTGCCTCCGGACCCAGCATTGCTGAAAATGGCAAGTGTGAATTGATGTAAACAAATTGAGACACGAAATGCAAAATGTATATCCTGTTAAAGGATCACATGACTTCAATGCCTTCCCAGCCACAAGACAATGTCTGTGATCGTAATGACAGAGCATAGGCACTAAAATTGTTATCTCTAATGAAGACATGAAGGTTGTGGCTCAGCAAGGGCCAGCCTGTAGAAAAAATGATAGACACCCTCAGCTTCTTCCACAGGCAGACAGGAGGAGCTGGCTGCGGAGGAGCCACAGACCCAAATGAAATCGTGAGGAAGTGCTGACTAGAGTACTAGAGTAACCAAAGTCTGCAGCCATCTCTCTTCAGAGATCTACAAGACAAGGAAACCAGCCTAGGGACTGATAGAGAGCTGAGATGCAGTATAACAGATGGCGTATTTTTGTCCCTCTGGAAAGGGAAGATGTAAGGCTAGCCACAGATGTAATAAGAGAATAGATTTTATTGATCTAAACTAGTGGTGCTAACAGCCAGACTAAGTGATGTGTACAAATCTCTCTTCTTCCCTCACAAGTAGCCTCATCTTTTATCTGTTTATTTTCACTTTAATACTGTGACTACTTGGTTTTAAAATTTGGCTCAGGGTTTTCCTGAGTGGCCTCAAAGTATTCTACAGTCTGCTGTCCTACAGTCTACATATTTGCTCTGGTAATCTAAACAGGATGAGGGTTAGGGCTGAGTAATGGCCCCAAACCATCCTTACAGTGACACGGTTAGCATAAACCTTGGCACAGTTTTGGAGTGAGCAGTTTTTAAGCACAATTTGGGCTTTAAGAACAGTGGAGGCCATTTGGATTTCAGGGGAAAGGTAAGAGATTATGATGCACAGCTACAGCCTTGCCAAGGCACTTGTCATTAGGGCAGGATAATTTGCCTCTGCTTGTTTGATTTACTAGCATAGATGTCAGCCATAACTTCCCCACGCACTGCTCGGAGATCTGGGTTTGTGTCTATATACCTAAAGATGCCACATAAAGGAGATACCTACCTTTAATACTGCCATTATAACTTGTAGGAAAGGGTGGTGCATGAATATCATTGCAAAGTTACCGTACCTGTGTGGGACAAGAAACATGGGGTGATGCACTGTATGCTGTGTGTGGTTGATAACCTGTAATGACTTTGAGATGCAAGATGTCTGGAATGTGTTTGAGGGATTACCCTCCTTTGGATCCTGCAAAGATTTATTTACTTATTTGTTTGTTTATGTATGAGGTAAAAGCAGAGGAAAAGCAGAGCCTTCCATTGAGTTTTATCATGAAAAAATCACATTTTTTAGACAAATTATACTGACTGGAGATCTCACAAAAAGTGATTACCAATAAGGGAGCTTTCTAATGGGTTGTGTTTGGGTCTGTAACTTGGTCGAATGTAATGAATATGTTTGATAAAGGTATCAAACTGCAGAAAGTATCAAAATGTCCCTTGCAAAATATGTGGAGACAGCTTTCTTTCCACTGATAGCTGGATACTCACATGAACAGGTCAGTTTTATAGAGAAATCTGTGGGTGTTGTGCAGTTATGTGGAAAGTATAGAGTACTACAATCTAACAAGGCAAAAAACCTGAAGTCTAATGCTGCAAGCTGATGGTAAGTTCACACCAGGAATAGGGAACATACACTTAATGCCAGAATAATTTCATTTTAACATTTGACACATTTTAATCAATACTAGATATCTTTAGCATATCTTTCCGTTGCACATACACCAAATTACTAAGAAACTAATACTTGATTCAGAAATTGCTGTGTCAGCTTCTATAATCTGTGGTTTGTATGACACAGAAGGAAGGCCAAGCTCCTCTTTGATTAAAAGTCTATAAACATAGAGAATAAGTAGAATGATGACTATGAATAGGAGAAATAAGTGATCCAACCACCTCATCCCCATTCATTGCTGCTGCTTCCTCATATACAGCACTGGACCTTGTCTGATCCCCATACGTGAGCTGATTCAGTTCAGTAATAACAAATAAACTAAAAAAAAAGAAAAAAAAAATGGGGAGTAGGAGTAAAACATATCCTTCCAGTTCAACCTTTATTTTTCTCTTTAGCAGTGAGAGCATTATTCAATCACAGAATGACAGAATCATTAATATTGGAAAAGACCTGTAAGATCATCAAGTCCAACCATCAACCCAACACCACCATGCCCACTAACATCTGCTCAGGAACAAAGCAAAAATAACAATAAAATGAAATCTCTGCCCAGCCAGGATATTTTTCAAAGAAAAGCTGTCTTCATTACATCTGCCATTATTTCCAGACATAGAACTGTAGAGATTTTTAGAATGGAAAACCAAATAAGCTGTGAATGTGCCTTTTTAAATATTTGAACAGTACTTACTGCATTATAGTGTCTTCTGAAAAGAAATAAATAACAATGATCTCTAAAATTCATCACAATGGAGTAAAGTGGCTGCATATATTTGCCCATGAATGTCTTACATAGAGACACTGTTTCTCAAGGCACTTCAATGTCATTTAAAAAGGGAGAGCAGCCTCCAATATTCAAAGTAATCAGCAGCATAATGACTCATGTACTTACGGGACACTCAAAGATGGCTTGATTGTTTGAGTAGCCACGAATGAATGCCTACTATTAAAAAATAATATTGATCACAAACTTGTGATGAGACACCTATTTAGAATTTAAACAGAGCTTTGCTAAAATAATGAGCCCATGTCTGATCTCTGCACAATCCCAACATTTCTTTAATGCAAAGTAGGATTTCTTTTCCTGAATATTAAGAAAATCTTAGTTTGTTTCCTGGTCAGGATTTTTTTCTGGAATCACCAAATTTCTTCTGTTTTGTCAACAATTACAAAATAAATTCAGTAAGTTACAAAATAAATTAAATTAAATAAGTTCAATTATCTTCTTTGTCTCCTTAACTATTGTTGTCTTTTCTCCCTAGGGCAGAAATGCTATAATTTGAAAGAAATTATGATATCTCAAGATTAATTTTTCATTTCTTCCAAAGCAATGTAAAACCACTTTTCACTTACACTTTTTGAGGGGAATTATCTCTCTCATTTTATGGAGTTTTCTTTCTGTCAGAGTTTATTGACATGTTGAAGATCAGCTGATTTCAAAGGCATTTTTTTCTTAAAATTTTTTTTGTTGAAAAACAACAAAGGATTTTTTTTGGGGGGGAGAAGAAGAAATTAGCATATTCCTTGTATTTCTTCTATTAATTAAAACTTACATATGGAATTCCCCAAAGACCAGTTTTCCACTGTTTATCTGCTAGGACTTTCTTTGCTGTGATTACAAATTAGCTGTTTAGTATTCCAAAGCAAAACCTGAAGATAACAGTATATTTCCTTTTTATTTGAGATACATGTGACTTTTTAGTACATAGTGTAAGACAACGTCTGTCAAACTCTAATGCTGCAAGGATTACTTCTCCTTTGCTGTATACAGGTTTATCATATCAGGACACATAAACAGAGAGTAACATTTCGTTAAGCAAAAATAAGACTCAAAGAGCCAAATTCTGTGAGTAATTCTTATATTCTAATCCAAAATATAACTTCTGTTAGACATTTTTCTTCCACTAGCATTTTTTTTTCCATGCATGAAAGGAACCATTAAATATTTTGAAAGAGGAAATATACCCAAAGTTAGAATTAAAAGGCTTGCATAAACAAATGTGAGCCTGGACAAGCTTCTTTGTGTATCATAGCCCATCCCACTCTGTAGGGATGCTTTTACAATTCAAAGCATGCTATGGTTTTTTAAAAATGTCATTTGATGTTATATGGTCTTGCTGTAAAACATTTGTAACATATAATGATGTAAGAGGCCAGCTGGCCACTAATGGTAACAGCATACTTTACCAGCACTGTCATCAGAAGGGCTGTTGAAGGCAGATGTCCCTTTTTTGTGGCTTTATCCCATTAGAGATCTTACCAAGGACAGGCGCCCTACAAACCCCACAGTTATGAGAAGAACATTGCTTTATTGACTATAAAGCCTTCCTGCAAATAAGTCTGAAAGCAGTATGTGCTGGAGAAGACCATTGGCACGTACATTCATAACTGAAATAGAGGAGTCTGGACTGAAGCTTTGTTAAATGATTCCTATGTCCTGGGAAACTTTTCACAGAAATACTGGATTGATATTCAAAGCTGCTGTAATACAGTAAGCTACTTTGCTGTCTTATTAGAGAGAGGCACACAAATTACGGTAGTTAATTACTGCGCATCCTCTCATGTTCTACAGTTTGATAGCCCAGATGCGCATTTTCTCTGGATAACGAAGGTTCAATTGGTTACGCTTCTTTTACTTTTAGGGCTATCAGAAATAATATTGCCATGGTTTCAATTTCTTTTTGTCTTATGATCACGAAAATGGCCTGTTTTGAAACAGTGTGTCATATTTTGCGTGACTAACAATTGCTATTTATCTTTCTGGTGGGATAGTGGTTTTGTTCTTTCAGTTTTTGGTGGTTTCTCAAATGTGTTTTCCAGTGATTTGTCTGTCAATGCCTTCAGGACCTGCTTAAATCATTGTCTTCTGTAGCAAGTGGATTTTGTCCTCTAGTACTCCAGTTACCTACTTTTTGGTACAGGGGAAGCATAAAGCAGGCAATTTTCTAAATCCTATTCACTCTGTGTCTTACACTTCAATTCATTGACAGCTTGGCTTTTAGCAGAGGCAGCCACATGTATGGATCTATATTATTACTATGTTATATGTACATAAGAACTATAATAATTCATTCATTTTTATTGGAGTTCTTCAGAGGTTTTTCTGTTTGTTTTGTCTAACCCATGTGGTTAGCCAGAATTTAGGGTTCTATGGGCTGTTTCCTCTAGGAGGGAAAATTGGTAGTTATTTCTTTGGGGCATAATCTTTCTTTATTTGGTAAGAACACAAAAATTATGTTCCCTAGAACCCAAGAGGAAATTGTAACAGAGGGTAACATATTTCTTCACAGTTCCTACCCTCTTTCTGTTGGCACTTAAACTCTAAGGTTTTTGTCTTGTCTCCTCACAAACATAGTCTTGTGCTTTTTGCAGTCTTTTTGTCTCTTTTCACTGTTCAGATTTTGGGGCTTCGTTGCGTAAGAGACAGTACTTTTTTATTCTTTTCCTCAGACAGTCCTCTGTCTACTCAGCTTACACCTTCACAGATGCCTTTTTATAGATCAGTGGCTTTAGGCTGTTTTGACTGGAGACTTATAGTATTTCTTTTACCTGGTTCCATGGAGAAACTTAACGATTCTTGCAAGGAAGGATATTGGCTTTGTATTCTTTTGTTCTGTAAGGATTAACTCAGTGCAGAACATTTGCTGGGCATCAGTAATGCATTCTGTTACTAACTGCATAGCACACATAGTTAAGATAAAGGATGTGCAGTCTTCAGTGCCGCACTCCATGGCTCCAGGGAGCTTGCAGGAAGGTGTGAACACAGCTTTCCTTCTCGAATCATTTTCACAGATTAAGAATGCAGATTCAGCATTTGCCTGTGGCCTTCACTTTCTCTTGCCATCTTTCATAAAAAAAGGTTGGAATCTTGAGACCATTAAAATACTTGATGCATTCTAGAAATATGGGATTTTTTTCCTTTAGTTTTCAGTTCACTAAGCTGTTACTATGGATTTTAGCAGCTTAACCAAACATAGTGGGGTTTTTAGATTTTCCAAGAAGTTGAGGAATCAAAAGTCAGTCAGTCACATAGTGTTAGTTGAGGAAATAGCAGTCAGAAGGTTCCATCTACATGTGGGATGTGGCTTGATGGGCATGGTGCTGTGTGGTGTGGGTGGGTTGTTTTGGTGTGGGTGGTGGTGTGTTTTGTGGTTTTTTTTTTTGTGTGTGTGTGTGGTGTGGTTTTTTTTTTTTTTCTTTTTTTTTTTAATGGTTGGACTTGATGATCTTACAGGTCTTTTCCAACCTTAGTGATTCTGTGATTCTGTGATTCTGTGAATTTCATTGCAGGATTTGCAGGGCTAGGCCCATGTTCTGTCTGATTTTAGCTAGTCTTGGGACAAACGTACCCGGATCTTCATCCAGTAGGTGTTGGATAGTGCATCAGCACTACAGCATCGCCCTTTTCCAGACACAAAATGTCTTGAGAAAGGAAGGCATAGACCAATAATGCCCCTAAGGCATTTACTGGTGTTAAAGAAAATCCCTCTTGGACATTTACTCTGCATTGACTTTGATCAATAATTTAAGATTGAGGAGGTTGACTTAATTTCCAAGTGAGATTCCTCAGGCATGTAATAACAGCAAACATGAGCGGCTCAATGAAGACAGCTACAGAACTCCTAAAGCTTATAGATTTAAGACCTTTTATGTGGCTTTGCATTGCAAAACCTATCTTTGTTATTTATCACACCATGTTAACTGAAAGAGTACTTGGCAATACTTTATTTAACCTTTTTTTTTTTTTTTACTTTGAAGAACTCTCCTGCACATGTATCTGACATCTGGACATGGCACAGCGTGTGGTTCTGTTCCTGCAGGAACTTGCTCTGTGACCTTGTATTTTGACTTGTGCGCAGCTCACTTCACTTAGTTGTCCAGAAATTGTCTAGTCTAAGCTAGCAAACTACATTTTCTTTACAAGCAATGAAGAGAGCAGGTACCTCCATAGGGTGAAATATTCCACCCGAGTTGGAGATTAATTTTACAATGGACTAACTCACCTTCAGGGGGTTTCCACCCATCCCTTGTGACCATAAAGAGAATTCAAGCAACTGCCTCAGAGAAGACACCTAATTCTTGCGCACCTAAAGTTAAAGGACATTAATCCCACCTTTGCTCTGTGTTTCATGAGAATATGGATTTCACCTACCCCATGTATTTATGTGATTGTTAGGGTGGGTCTTGCCTTTGTATGCACAGTCCTTCAGACATGCTGCTGTTCTTATCTCTGCAGAGATGTCTTTATGGTCATTGTGATACAAACAACACTGATATTGATTTTTATATTCTGAACAAAATAACATCTCATCTTTTACAATTTGAAATGTGCTTCTTGCTCCTGAAAGAAACTACTCATCACAGTGTTTATTTCTTTAGCATCAAATGATGTTTGCCAGGCACAGTCAGGAAGAGGCTGTTATTCCAATAACATCACTTGTGGCAGGTATGATACGGATGGGGAAGATGTTAGATCTTTAGAGCAAACAATGTCAGCTGATATGTTTTTGTGAATTGACCTGGATTGGCTGAAGTGGGTATTTCCCAGCCATCTTCTTCACTGCTGCTCTAGAAGAGCAGCACTGTACAGAAAAAGGAGCTGCTTCTGAGCCGCTGCAGCTTGCAGCTTTACATATTTAATTAAAAGCTTGCCTGCTTGCCTATGAACTGCAGCACGTCAGAACTTGGTACCTAAACCGGTTCAGACTTACTTGGCATGAGAGAAACAGCCTGAAGAGAAGGGGAAGGATAGATGTTTGTTTCATCCTGGTATACCCTTTCACCCAACATCCTAACTCTCAGAGAAGGGTTTGGTTAGGTCAGATGCCGGAAGATACGCTAATGAAGGTTAGCTCTAATTTAGTATGTCACTGTTGTGGCACTTCCTACTGCCTGGAGCCTAGCCTGGAACCTCGTGAGATAAAATTAACTGTTAAGTGGTCAGTTAGTTCTCAATAATAGGATTCAACTCACTAACCAAGAAGAAAACGGCTCTAGCAGTACCTAAATAAATAAAAAGGATCAGTTGTCCTCAGGATTAATGAGCTGAATTTGCTCAGTGTAGACAGGACCAGTGATCTACTAGAGCCAGTGCAACATAGGAAACAGGTTGGCAAGGGAGGGAAGTAAGCACAGGCGAAGGGAGGGTGAACAAAGGGAGGGAAGTAAGCACAGGCGAAGGGAGGGTGAACAAAGTTTGGTTGTACAAACTTTCAGATGGGGTCAACCGTCTCATGTAGCTTCACCTTCAGAATGCTTAATCCTGGTGGGTACTATGGATCCAAGATGCTGTGAGAATGCTTTAAACTGAACCAGTCTTTTAATGGTTCGTTTAAAAACACAGTGTCTGCTATTGATACTCTTAGTAGCTAAGCCAGAAGACCTGTTGATATTTCCACTGCTTTGCAAGGGCACTTCACCTCCGCCCCCTGCCCCCCAAATATTAAATGTCACACTGCCAGGCATTTGCAAGTTAAAACAGAGCTTGTAACTTCATAGAAGCAGATGTTCCTGATAAGCATTTACAGAAGGAAACTCAAGAACATTTTCAAGCAATAATGTAAAACCAAAGCACTTTTAAGCACACCAAATGTCTTTGGGATTTTCTCAGGCTTCATTTAAAAAATTGGTGCTTCTTTTTTTTTTTCTCAATAAATAATGTAACATTTAATATTCTGCAGAAAATACAATGAGCTAAAATACTTATCGCCCTGTACTCCTCACTATACTTTTATTAAGTCTAATAACTGTACATTAAAATAATTGCTTTTTGCCTGCTAAGGAGTATTGGAAACTTGGAACAGTAAAAGTTTAAGGCAAACCATTCATATGAAATCAGCGGGTTTTGTTTGCAAAAGGCAGACATTTGCCAAGATCTGCAATTAGCACAGTAGCACCTTTTTGCTTAGAAGACATTTAGGTTGACAATATCTGACTGTAAATCAGTAAGAAATGTAACTAACTCTGACTCTGATCCTTTTTTTTTTTTTCTTTTTTAAATTTTTTTTTTCTGGTAAAGCTTTCTCTTCCATCTCTTGATTCATAAGAAATAATGAGTTTTATATCCTTTTTTCATTCAAGTAAAAAACATTTTTTTAAAAAATACATCAAATGTGATACATTTATTGGGATTTACAGTTAAATAAGTGATGCTGATCTGAGTTTCCCAGTTAAAGTTACAAGACGGTAAATTTATAATTACAGTTACTTGAAAACGTATCAGTTCTATATCATTTTCTATATCGTTTTTCAGTCTCACTGTGACTGAGTTCTTCAATGTTATGAAAACTTATGTGTACTCAATGATAATGTCTAAAAACTTCTCATGTGTTCTTTAGCGTCATCTTTGCAGTGGGGTTTTAAAGTAGTTATGCTCTGATCAGCTTTTTCCTTTTAATTTTTTTTAACAGCCTACAAACTATGGTCTAAAATATATGACCAATAGTATAATTTCTAGGGCTGCATAATTTAGCACATTTGTGCTGCCTTTGGAATAATCACATCGGGCTTGTCACTCTAATTGGAAAATGTCAATTTTTTGTGTCTGGAATGGTTCTGAAAACAGTATTGGAATTCAGAAGGGTAGAAAAATGTTTATGGGTAGAAAAAACATCAGAAGGCAATCCTGGTATTCTCCTGATTACATCATGCACCCATAAGGTTGGAAAAGTGGATAGTCAAAAGTGGATAGTCAAATCCCTGCTTTAATTTAAACAGGACTGCCACATGAGTGCCTAACCAGAGAGGTAGAAGGCTGAGGAGGCCGTGTATCTTATGAAGAAATCTGAAAAAAATGTAGAAGGAAACCAAATTTTGCATCAAATGCTTTCCTTAATGAAAGTCTTCTAAAGATAGCCTTATAATAATATGAAAATGTGTTGAAGTGTTGCAATTTTATTCAGAATATTTGTTTTGCACAGATTTGTATGCTAGCTATGTTGAAATAGTGAGGCAATTTTGCACATATAGCTAATTGAACTTACACTGTTCTGTTGAGGTCAGTAATAGTTTATATGAAAGGTTATTTCACTATAATTTAGTGGCCACCTTGTAGGAGAAATACATGCAATAAGCTTGTGACTGAGATGTGTTAGTGATGTTGAACCCAAACTAGTTGAACTATATATGAGTAATTTAGAGTAAGACTCATTTGTGATATTTAATGGTATTTAAAATTTTATAAGATTCTGTTCTTTCATTAAAAAAACCCCCTCTATTTCTCATGCCTCATGTTTGTGGAGAAAAAAAGAATCATGAAGTTCTCAAAATCCAAAAGTAGAAGAGAAGAATCCCCGAATTAGTATTTTAAAAAATAAAGGTTGCAAAGTCAATTTTTGTATTATTATTATTTTCAACCCCGTGAATGGAAAGATTACAAAATTTCAGAAATTTTGATTACGAAAAGTAGCAGGAAAAACAATAAGCAGCGATACTAAAAATATGCTTCAGATGTAGCTTGTATTCTACAAGTCAGTGGGTTTTAACTGTAAGTAAAGGTTAAAGTGGTTGAAGTGCACTACTCTGTTACTAAGTATTATTCCAGAAAAATAAATCATCTGCCAGGAGTTATACAGTTTCTTAGAGGACCAATTTTTATTAACTTTTAACTCCTATTAATGAACTAATTTATCCAGCGTTCACAGAGAAGCTGTTACACTTTTTGCCAGGGCACTCCATATTCTTCAATACAACTATGTGTCTCCTGTGCAGAATTTAACTCTGAGACCACAAGCTGTAAGAGCACAACATGCAGCACTGTATGCACAAATAATGCCATCTGGGGCTGCTAATGAGCTAGTCCGCAATTCAGAGGCCACTGCTCATTTGCATCACCTGTCAAGGGAATGTCAAAGATGGGAGGAGGCATTATTTCCAAAGCTGAGTTATTTTGATTAGCTTTCCTACCTCAGACCAGCTGAATTTTGCACAGCAATCAAACCCCGCTTGGGATGCCTTCAGTAGGGTTTGACATGAGGGTAACTGTAAGGTGCTCCCTTTGGAGCCTTTGCCTGCCAGGGCTTCACAGCACCCAGCCATGTTCCCCTTAGCACTGTTCACAACCTTAGTGGAGAGGAAAAGAAAAGCTACAGCTGGGAGGTCAGGTACGTCAAGGGAATAAGGGAAATGATTACAAGGCTGGCATTTAAAGTGCTATAGGAAGTCATGTCCATGACATACAGTGATAGACGGCTTAATGAAAGGGACTGGAGTCGAGAGGTAGAATCCATCAATTAGTACTGGAAAACTTCTGTCCTCTCTAATATTTCAGGTCTACAAGAACTAACCAAATGTTTCATTTGTTTTATAGCAGCAGGAAACCATCATCCTGAACATAGGAATGTTGAAGTACACTTTTCCACTTGTTATCTTTAATCAATATCATCACATATAACATGATAACCTACAGCCTTCCACCACCTAGAACTGCACACTGTGTGAAACCACAGGCATATGTCATCATATCAGCACATCGTATCAGCACATCAGACGTTTTCCTTGTTGTTGTTTCACTTGGTTCCCCAAAGTAAGTCCTTTAGCTTTTCCCTGGAAATAGAGAAGAACAAAAAATATAGGCATTTCATCATACCACTGGTTGAAAAAGAGCAGCTCCACTTGGAATTGAGCATGCGTGCACTATTGTATTTAAGAACATCAGACAACAGGACACGTATAGGGCCTCTTGGGTCATTTAGTCTAATCTCCACCACAGACAATGGCATCATATAAATCTTTTTAAAAAGCATTATCTTTAAACTGGCTAGGATTTTTGCCTCTGGTTCTCCCAGAAGGCTAGCTTAGAATGTAACTACTTCGAAGGAGAGAATCCATCTCATTTTTAGCTTAAATTGATTTCTATCTAGCTTACATCAATTTCTTCTTGTGACAACATTGTCCTCTAACTTAAATAGTTTTGTTTCCCAACCTCACTAAATCTCTCAGATCATTTAATATATGCGATAAACATAGGGAGTACTTTACTTAAAAATCATTTTTATATTAAATCATTAATGTGATCATTAAATTGAAACCTATCAAGAGGATGAATTTGACAGGACATTCTCTTCAATTAAACCTTGCAATACTTGAGCATTATATGAAATTTCTGTTGGATTCTGTCTTTTGCCCCAGGTTTTTTCTTTCTTTCCACTCAAGGCATTGAACACCCTACTCCTTTAATCTTCTCACAAGTTTAATATGCCTCCTCCTTCTGCACAAGAAAAAAAAAAATCCAATAAAATATTTCTTCCTCCCCACCTGCAGCCTGGTGATTCTCACTGCATGTGAGACCTTGTCCCTGGTTGAAATATACCTGTGACCTATTTTGTTTCCACAGCGGATTCCTCATTCTCATAATACAGAGCAATAAGCATTAAAGAATAGGAACAGTCTGATGAGGAACATGTTGAGCTCAATCAGCCTGCAGTTTTCACCTCAGCTTATCTAATATGTCACGATTGATAACATTTACCCTGAAGAAATAGCTTATGACTTACACAGTTAGTAAGTAAAATTTTTTCGAAGTTTGTGGTATTGGGATGTACAATATATAGAAAAGCATGCAGGTTCTTCCATGTCTACAAATAACCTTTGCTTGTGTTTTTTCTTGCAGACTTTTCAAACCACTGTTTTGCTCTAAATAATGCAATTATTATTAGCTTCTTGGTTTTACTTTTCAAAGAACAATATAGAATGTCTTGTAACTAGGTAAAAACATTTATTATAATATAAGAAACAGTATAGGAAAGAGAAATAGAAATGACAAAAAAAATGGAAAGCAAGCAGAGATGAATATTTCTTTTCACAATTCAGAGATTTTAATGAACTTGGCATCAAATCTGTTCTTAAGTCCCTCCATTTGTTCAATGCCCAATTCTGTACTCTGATGATGCTGTATTCTGACCAAACAGAACAGCTCAAATCTGAAAGAAATTATTTCACTCAAAATGTGCCCTTTGGTGGAACTCAGATGAAATTTCTCTTCCCCAGTTATTCGCTATGACTCATTACAATGATTTTTTAGCATCCTTGGCCCAGGAGTCTGACTTGCCTAAGTCAAATGTCAGGAAGATAGATGTCTAAGCCTGAGCTAGTCATTGTAGAATCCCTTTATACTCAGTGGAGGGAAAGAGGCTCTGCTGGGGAATGACTGATCTCACCATTTAAACGTCTAATTTACAGTACAGATACCTTGTCTCAATTTGCAGTGTCTTTATATGCAGTCTTTCTGAGGTGGAGTGAGTATCCCTTTTTTACAGGTGAGGATAAGAAGCAGAAAGACTGCTCTTAGATTTCAGCTTTTAAAAAAACCCAAACACTTCTAGAGGAGCTGTGAATCCCCCAGGTCTCTGCCAAGGCACAGCATGAGCTATCTGTACAGCTTTTATGAGCAGGCTGCAGTCAGGCTGAGCTCACTTGCCCACAGAGCCCATTTACCCTTCTGCCAGGAGTCACAACACCGGTGCTTATACAAACCAGGTCCTCTGGGCATGCTGTCCGCTTGCCATTCACAAGGGCAATGGGAATAGCTATAGGTGGAAGGGTGTAGGATCAGTTGGGGGAGAAGGCATCAAGGATACTGCCTCTGGTAGAAAAATGTGTATTTCTCAATCCCCACATGGGAGCAGCATAGTCAGCTCACCAACCTACGAGCTCATGAGCCTTTCTGGAGATTACAGAGAAGACACAGCAGAAAACTGGGAACAATTTCTCTGCGGAAAAGGAAGCAGTCAAATCACTGACTCTTCTTCACTTTCAGGCTTGGTTGTAATTAGTGGGAAGACACTGAGTTTCGGTGAGGACAGAATATGACATTAATTTCTTAAGCTAATGTCTACGTATATTTAATAATTCATATAAATGATATATATTTAATAATACTCCTTCTCACACTTACTTTTGCAATTGCCCCAGTCCAGACATTTTTTGTTTGGAAAGACAACATTTTGTGGAGACGAAAAGCTGAAGAAAAACAATGTAGAGCTCTTTATTTTTTGTGCTATTATTTGTGTCTAAGTCAATTTCTGTAAACGCTGCACCAGTTTTCTCCCCAGAGAGGGCCTGCAGGGTTAGCTCCTCTAAACGTATATGAGTCAGGCCGCTAAGTAGCTATCATAGGCAGGTGAACTATCACCAGAATAGCTCAGGCCCACAACCCATGATTAATCCCCTTACCTCCTAAACTAACATTCAGAAATGTAATTAAACTCCCAAATTCAGAACTTACTTACATCAATAGTTTGAAACTGAGGTTTGAGGCTCTGCAAACCGCATGAAGTTCAACAAGGCCAAGCGCAAGGTTCAACACCTGGATCGGGGCAATCCCCAGTGTCAATATAGATTGGGGGATGAACTGATTGAGAATAGAGAAGGACTTGGGGATACCGCAAGCTGGATGGGGCTTTGAGCAACCTGATCTACTGAAAGATGTCCCTGCTCATGGCAGGAGGGGTGAACTAGTGGATCTTTAAAGGTCCCTTCCAAACCAAACCCTTCTATGATTCTATGAAATCAGAGGGAATTCTGACTTAGATGATTACTGAAGTCAGCAGATTAGTAAGAGTTTTTATTCTTGAATGCTAGTCCACTACAGATGTAGCGAGTAAAACATATTTTAAACTCCAGGATTCTTTTAAACATCACCCTTAATTGCTTATGCCTTCTTTATAGGATTTAGGAAATTCTATTAAGTTCTGAAGCAATACATTAATCAATGAGGCAAAAATAAAGAAATGAACATTCTACAAGGAAATAGAACACTAGAAATAATACCAGTTATCTGAGAAGCAGACCATGAGATTAACATTTAGGCTCTTATGCTTCTTATGGCTTTTCAGAACATAAATAACACTGTGTGATCCAGACTTATTTACGATACATGAGCTCTAAGATCTGTTTTACTGGGACAAAAGAAGATAAAATGACTTTAATTTGCCTTTTCATATCTTAACATATGCTTTATTGTGCATTTAATTTTTATATTTTGGTCTTTCTGGATGTTAATACTTGCTTTCAGGCTCTGTAGTTGCTGATCAGTTATTTCTCTGGTGGCTTTTCTACTGTTTTCTTCTTGAGTTTACCCATAGTCAGTCCAGATATGCGTTGTGGTTCCCTGTGAACAGGAGACAGAACTGAGAGCAGAGCAACAGAAAGAATGGAAAGAGTGAAATGCCCATCTCTGGACCTGGTCTCTCACATTAAACTGATTGGGGCATTTAAATATAGTGTTTTAAGAGGCAGTGTTTTTAAAGAAAACGTGGTTCTGTAGGATCAGCCTATGCAAGAGGCCTATCCTTATCTAGAGCTTCTTGGAAAATTTTCAGTAGAAAACTTCACATCAGAAAACAGAGCTGCACCAAAATATGCTGTATGCTGATTTTGCTAAACTTTTGTTCTAGAGGAAGACTTAAAAAAACACATCACAGTGTCCTGTCTTAACAGTTTTTGTATGAAATACTTAACAATTTAGAATGACTTTTCAATTCAATACCTTGGATTTTTTTTTATACTCTGTCATATAATAGAGAGTACTAAAAAGTTAAAATCAAAACAACATGTTGTCCTGCCAATACTGACACATTAAAACCAGACTGACCACCTAAAATGAATGGATTTGCAATTAACCTGTTACGAGGATAACTACCTTCCTGCCCTAGTTCTTCATCACAGTCAAAAAAGTGTCAAGTTAAGTGCTACTATACTCCAGCACCTGTTTGCCCTTGTGCTACAGGCTACAGAAAAAAATACAAAAACTTTTCACAATGTTCTTTATCTTATGTCATTATCCTTATGCTGCCTTAGGTCATTAAAATAAATGTTTGGTGCTTGGGTCCATTTATTCTACTGTCAGTGATGAATGTACCTGCTTGATTTAATTTTGTATGCATTTTATTTTGCCCATTGTATGTTTTCAGGTTTATTAAATAAGTAGCCCATCTTCTTTCAAAAAGCTGTAAGCATGATATCTTTTTTATTTTTCATTTTTAATGATCTTATTTTAAAAGCCATGTGTTTTGCTTACTGCGTACTAAATACTAAGTTAAATCTGACTATACTGTTTTGTTAGTACCTGTGTATGGTTTCATATGCTCTCCATGCAGAGCGGGAGGTCAAATTGTCCTACATATCAGGAAATGTGAGCTTGGATTTATTCTTCCTTAGTTTCTGATCTCTTTTCTGTCCTTCCCACAACACAGATTTGAGGGGACTTCTAACTCCCTTCCTTGTTTCTCCTAAATCCTCCTCAATCTATGTTGCTTCAGCCAACTATTTCACCAAAACAACTTAGTTTTTTGACTGAGAACAATGTTTTCGCCCCTTGCCAAAATACATATGCAGACAAATTTCTGATAAAGGGAGAGTTAAGCTAACCCATAAAGCTCTGCTGAGAATGGGCAGGATAGTGCTCTGCTGAAAACCCCTCTTTGGTCTATGTTCTTCCTAATAACAGCTGCTTCTCCAGGCAGCTCTAATTAGTACCTGAGGTGGGAGACAGGTACACACACTTGACCCTGTTTATCCCCTTCCTCCACCTCCCACTCCCTACCTATCCCCCTAATCACAGCATCCCTTTTCTCTGTTGGATATAAGGAAGATTTCATTTCCATTCATGACTTGGCAAATAATGCTTCCATCAAACAGCAACATTGCCAGTATTTGACCTCAACTACAGTTTGCCAACATTTCACCAGCCTGAAAATCAAGTCAATATCCCAGGATTGCCATTGGGATTGTAGGGAGTCTTCCCTCTATAAAGGAAGGCAAAATCAGAGAGAGTTTTAAAATCGTGTGCTGCAGCAGACCTATACCGCAAGAACATTAGTAATTTAGAGATGCTCAGTAGATGTATAGGTGGATGTACATATTATGTAGATGGTACAGAAAATCAAATAAAGGTTCTGCTAGACCATACTTCTAATTCAGTGTCCAGGAAATTTTTCCTGATGTTCACCTCAAGTTTCCGGTTTCTCATAAGTATGCCGTTATGTGGAGACTATATACAGAGTTACACCTTTACAAAATCCAGCTGTAATGACAGTAGCTTCTAGTCAGAGTTTATAATAGCAGGAAAGAATTATTCTTCCAATTCTATCTGAAAAGGTTATTCCCTCTATTGCTATGATATTAGTAAGCTTTTTTCTGAATCCCTCCAACTTTTTGATGGGGATGTGAAGAGGTTAGAAATAAGGTGAAATCTCATTCAAAAAATGTGTAAGATAAATCCTGTAGGGAAAATATTCTGCATCAGAATTACAAAATTGTAAGAAAGTTCTCTGAAAGGTGCACTACCCTGAAAGACCTGACATTGAACAACAGTTTGCATCTGTCCTGGCAGTACCTTGTAGTGAAAACAAGATCAATTTCAGGCTGCATAAGCACAGCTATTGCAATAGCCAGAATGGAAATGATGTTATTTCTATGTGATCCTTCTGAGATCACACCAGGAACACACTGTACGCAGTTCCCATTAATATAGATATGGGCTCACCAGCCAGATAAATAGATGAATGATTCAAAACTTCACTCCAAACTTGAACAGACTCCAAGCCTTATTATGGTCAAAAGTATTTAGACCACCTTTATTTCCCACTTCCTTTCAACTTCACATACCCCCACACTTCCTGGTCCTCTTTCTGTTAGTATTAGAAGTGCCAAAATATTTTGGGAGAAGCTCTTATTTTAATAGAAGCAGAAAGGCCTTGAAATCTCAGGAGAAAACTTTCATTGTAAGATTTTCCGAACTGTTTTTTCAGGCTCATTTTTAAAAATACTTGGATGAAGTTCAGTGCTTACATCCCAAGTCTTGTGTGCATATACAAAGTGAATTGAAATTCTGACCTCTGTAGTTCACCCATCTGCTGAGTGGGTCACCCACTAGTCTTACTGGAGAGTTATTTTAATAAGCTGAGAAAACAGGATCAAAACCTTTATAACTTTTTTCTCTGCTCATTTCCATTGGAAAGTTCTGACAAGGCTATAATTCTTAAAAAATGTTGCTTAAGATAACATTTCAGGTATTTAATAATGCTTTGAAAACGTTCATTCCTGTTGACTCCACTTCAGGCTTCTTCTATTATGCACAGAAATATCTTAAACTCATTTACCAGCTCTGCTATATGGTGCTGAGTTGCACAGAATAGTTACGGAACAATCTTAAGGATATATTTTCTTACTAGCCTGAATTTATCTGGGAAAGTGACAACATTGCTGATATTTCTAATTAGTGAGAAGATCAGGCTTTGACAGGTGCTTGTACTCTGTCTAAGGTTTCAAACAGTTTGAGATGACGGTAGATCTGACCTCAGATATTATCAGTAAAAAATATCATGATCACAGAACAGTATCCTGATATTTGCTATTAAAGAGGTATCATTTGATTTCTCATTTGAATAACCCTCACCTTACTAATAGCGTACAACTGAATAGGCATTGGCAGTACTGAAAGATGTAGCAATAAATCAAATTGCTCTTAAAATTGAAGAAAAGAGTATTGTTTCTACAAAGCAGAGGAGTGCTGACTTTGAAAAATAAGTTAACATTAAAAAGGCTTTAATGGAGCCTTTTTGGAGACATCTGCGGGCTTACATGTCTGAGGAATATCTAGTAAATATCTAAAAGCTAGCCCAAGCTATTTTTAAGCAGTACACAACTGCAGAAAGTTGTGAGCATTTTATTGCAACTCCAGTCAGCAACTTGGATTAGACATCCATCCTATATAGAGCTGTGTGTGTCTGGATTACTCTCCAGATGAGGTGTTCAGACAGACTTGTACATTTATCAGCTCTGCAGGGACAGCTCAAGAAGAAAGAAAAAATAAAAAGTACTACTTATGTGATCAGAGTCCAAATTCTGCAAAAAATGTGTTTTGTTGGACATTTCTTCTAGTGTGTCATAACATGTCAGCTTTCCTGATGACATATAACTCCTGGAAGCCCTCATAAAATGTCAAGGTCCAAACAGTAACTTATTTTTTCTTTATCAGAAAAAGTATCAGGTGGGAACAAGTTACTGTATTGCAGGCCAAAGGACAGATCTCTTTTCCAGTTACTAGGCAAGAGTTTCTCTTTTCTACACATCAGCACTCTGACCTAACACAAAACATTTTATTTCTAGTGTTAACACCATTCAGAGATCGCTAATACTGTCCTTTGCAGATGCCCCTGTCTGAAGATATTGTCCTAAAGAGATGAGCAGAAGTCAGAGGTCTGTGTTTATCCCTTCCAAGCGGTCTTCTGCAGCCAATGGAGCTGGTGCAGTCAGACTGCTCTCCATCATTTGTGTGATTGCTTTGAACCATCATCTACAAAATTTTCTCTGAGAGCCCTTCTGAGAGTCTGGCTCAATGTTGTCCCACAGATAAATGCAGACTTCACATTAGAGCTCTGCGGACCAGCAGCAATCTTCTCGATCCACTTTGGGAATCAGAAGGTAAATCTTCTTACAAAAGATAGGAATGTTTTTTGAAGTAGTACAGCTGCCAGCGTAGTCTGAGTACTAATGTGTGATTGTCTATGGATAGCACCCATGCACAGTCAGGTGTAAGTTTAGCCCGTGAAACTCGTAGATGTATGACTGTTCCCAAATCTGATTCTTCACGTCAGATAATCAAAATCAAAACAAAACAGGACAAAACAAGACAATACACAGGAAAAGAGAAAGAAATTCAGTGTCCATGGAGACTTCCCTTCTTTAATCAATCCTGCTAGTGCTATTAATGCATATATAAGGCTAATCAGTCATTCATTCGTCTGAGATTTGGTCAATAAGAAATAATATTAGGTGACAGAAGGACTGTGCAGATGTCTTTATTGCTGCATTTGTTGTTTTTTCCAAGGACTTAAATATTATTTTAATGTAGCCCCTTGTATTTAGTTGTTAAAAGGTTTGATAACAGCAGACTGCATCCAGTCACACCTGAAGGAGAACCTTCCTCATGTTAGTACTTAGATTTGTACCTCTATCGATAAGACAATTCATTTCATAACAAGTGAATTACAATAACATAAGAGAGAAAATACTTCAGAAATCTTTTTTTCCAGTAATTCAAAATATGATGTCTGTAGGTGAAATTATACTGTCACAAACATCTGATATTTCTGTCTCTTATCAGTGACAGACAGTAGTTATAAGAAAAGGATACCAAGCAAATCACTTCAGATTCCATTCTGTAACTCATATTATATAAAGGTATGAGTGTGAGTGCAAAATGTTTTCATAACCTGTTCATCATCTGGCCTTTGGGGTTTGTGCTGCTGACAAGGGTTGATACTTTTTTATTATTATTTTGTACTATGGATATATATATATGGAGATATATATACTATGGATATATATATAACAAGTGTTATAGTTGTCAGAGAAAAGAATTGTTTTTAATGGAACTTTAGAAAAACATTTTTTCAAAAATATTTTATTATTGAATGCAAAAGAAAATAAAATATTAATATCACAAATTCTTAAATTTTGGTCACTTCTTTTTCTTTTTTTTCCCCTCTCACTTCTGCTTCATATTCACGTGCGGTAGGGTAGGAAAAGATAAAATAACATTCAGACAAAATCTTTGATGCACTTATTTATTTATTGTCTTTCAGTGGCACAGAGCATAATGAATTTTTGCTGTTATACTGTATTTGTAGATGTCCTTGAAGATAGAAGTCCAACCTAATGAACATAGAGCATAGTGGCTTGCAAGGGACTGTTACCTGATTGTGACACTCAACAGATTTCTCTGTGGGGGTTCCTTATGCTTCTAAATAAATAGTTACTACTGTGTTACAGCAGTTCTGTATAGGTATGTATGAAACTTACAACAAACAAACCCAACGACGGCGTTGGGTCCAACCCGGACGACCGGAGGCTTGCCAAAGTGACGCCCATCTACAAGAAGGGCAGGAAGGAGGATCCGGGGAACTACAGGCTTGTCAGCCTGACCTCAGTGCCAGGGAAGGTTACGGAGAGGTTCGTCTTGAGGGCGCTCACAGGGCACATGCAGGATAACCAAGGGATCAGGCCCAGCCAGCACGGGTTCATGAAAGGCAGGTCCTGCTTGACCAACCTGATCTCCTTCTATGACCAGGTGACCCGCCCAGTGGATGAGGGAAAGGCTGTGGATGTTGTCTACCTGGACTTTAGTAAAGCCTTCGACACCTTCTCCCACAGTATTCTTCTGGAGAAGCTGGCGAATTGTGGCTTAGACAGGTTTACTGTTTGCTGGGTTAAAAACTGGCTGGATGGCCGAACCCAGAGAGTTTTGGTGAATGGAGCTCGTGGCCGGTCACAAGCAGAGTCCCCCAGGGCTCAGTTTTGGGACCGGTCTTGTTTAATATATTTATCAATGATCTGGATGAGGGGATTGAGTGCTCCCTCAGTAAGTTTGCAGCTGACACCAAGTTGGGTGGGAGTGTTGATCTGCTTGAGGGTAGGAAGGCTCTGCAGAGGGATCTGGATAGGCTGGATCGATGGGCCCAGGCCCGTTGGATGAGGTTCAACAAGGCCAAGTGCCGGGTCCTGCACTTGGGTCACAACAACCCCCTACAACGCTACAGGCTTGGGGACGAGTGGCTGGAAAGCTGCCCCGCAGAAAAGGACCTGGGGGTGTTGGTTGACAGACAGCTGAAGATGAGCCAACAGTGTGCCCAGGTGGCCAAGAAGGCCAACGGCATCCTGGCCTGTATCAGAAATAGTGTGGCCAGCAGGACCAGGGAGGTGATCGTGCCCCTGTACTCGGCGCTGGTGAGGCCGCACCTCGAATACTATGTTCAGTTTTGGGCCCCTCACTACAAGAAGGACACTGAGGGGCTGGAGGTGTCCAGAGAAGGGCGACGAAGCTGGTGAGGGGTCTGGAGTACAAGTCTTATGAGGAGCGGCTGAGGGAGCTGGGGTTGTTCAGTCTGGAGAAGAGGAGGCTGAGGGGAGACCTCATCTCTCTCTACAATTACCTGAAAGGAGGTTGCAGAGAGGTGGGTTTTGGTCTCTTCTCCCAAGTGACAAGTGATAGAACAAGAGGAAATGGCCTCAAGCTGTGGAGGGGAGGTTCAGGCTGGATATGATGAAAAATTTCTTTAATGAGAGAGTGGTGAGACACTGGAATAAGCTGCCCAGGGAGGTGGTGGAGTCACCATCACTGAAGGTGTTCAAGGAACCTGTGGACGAGGCATTGTGGGACATGGTTTAATGGGCATGGTGGTGTTAGTTGATGGTTGGACTTGATGATCTTCCAGGTCTTTTCCAACCTTAGTGATTCTGTGATCCTGTGAACATTAGCATCTGCTGACACAGATAGGCAGAGAATTTGCTGGTGTCTTTCCTCGGTTGGCTTCTGCTTTGTTTTAGGGGTATTTTTCAGGCTCTGAGAAGGTAAGGAGAAGAAAACCCTACTATCTTTGTTGTCCATATTTTACAGTGTACAATATGTCTACATATTGTATGTAGGATATGTCTCAGAGAGGGATATAAACAGAAGTGGGTTCCTTCTCACAGTCTGTAAGGTTTATGGATTGCCATTGAGACATGGCGCTGTGGCCATATGGCTCCTGGGTCAAAGCTGGCACATCTCTGATCAGTTCAAATACTGGCAAAACGAGATAGCATCTGTCTGCACCCATCCAGGCACATATATCCCAAATCCTGCATGGCCTGCTAATTATTTCATTGAAAACCACTTATCAAATTAACCTCAAGTAAAAAAAGGTATTTCTGTCTGGTAAAGATGCCAGGCGCTGGTTAAAGACTTCGAGAGGAATCTTGTACTGATTCATGGCAAAAGCTTTCTTTTCTTTCATATCCACAGTGCTACCAAATACTGTTAATCTCCGTGTTAGCAATAGAGATTCATACCTTGATTTAGTTTCCTATTCATGGGCATCTCATGCCTTTTGAGACTTCTCAGGTGTTTAAAATGTTCACATGGAGGTAGCAAATACTACAGCCCAAGGAGACTTTTATGGAGTCAGGCATATAACCCTTTCTCTACTGGGCATTTTACTATGTGCAGACACTTGCAAATAGGTTCATACACAATTTGTGAGTACATAACACTGATTTTATTTATTGGTTAACACACACAGCAAACAGCTGGACTATAGTCGTAGGCTTGACATCTTAGCATCTGTATGACAGACTCGTGATGAATCTCTGCTGGTCAGGCCACAGGCATTCATCAGCCAGGTGGGGAAGTTGCAGTCTCACAGAATCACATAACCACAGAATGATAAGGGTTGGAAGAGACATCTGGAGATCATCTAGTTCAACCCTCCCCGCCAGAGCAGTTTCACCTAGAGCAGATTGCACAGGAATGCGTCCAGGCGAGTTTCCAGTATCTCCAGAGAAGGAGACTCCACAACCTCTCTGGGCAGCTTGTTCCAGTGCTTTGCCACCCTCAAAGTAAAGATGTTCCTCCTCATGTTTAGATGGAACTTCCTATGATCAAGTTTGTGCCTGTTACCTCTTGTCCTGTCACTGGGCACCACTGAAAAGAGACTGGTCCCATCCTCCTGGCACCCACCCCTTAAGTATTTAGAAGCATTAATAAGATCCCCTCTCAGTCTTCTCTTCTCCAGACTAAAAAGACCCAAGTCCCTCAACCTTTCCCCATAAGAAAGATGTTCCAGTCCCCTAATCATCTTCGTAGCCCTTTGCTGTACCCTTTCCAGCAGTTCCCTGTCCTTCTTGAACCGGGGAGCCCAGAACTGGACACAGTACTCCAGACGCGGCCTCACCAGGGCAGAGTAGAGGGGGAGGATAACCTCCCTCGACCTGCTTGCCACACTCTTCTTGACGCACCCCAGGATGCCATTGGCCTTCTTGGCCACAAGGGCACATTGCTGGCTCATGGTCATCCTGTTGTTCACCAGGACTCCCAGGTCCCTTTCCACAGAGCTGCTTTCCAGCAGGTCAGCCCCTAACCTGTACTGATGCATGGGGTTATTCCTCTATGGCACTTGGTCTGATCTTCCACCTCGCTGAATTGCCATCTTCCAACTCTCTGTTGTTGCTTTTTTCTCAGGTTTTCATACCTTTTTGTGTAGGTGTTTTTCTCTGGAGACCTTCAGCTAGTGACTACTACTACTTAAGCCAACAATTTCACCTCTGTGGTTTTATTTTACTTATATTCTATGTCTTTAGCGTTCCTCTTTACAATCCAAGAGCAGATTTTTTCCCCCTGTAAAGTCAATCCAACGTCACACATAAAACTGGCACCTGAGTCATAGGCACCCCTGACTGGTAGGTTACAATACCCTAGGTCTCTCATACGCCACTGTACATTTTATGTTTAGGCAACTGCATTGAATGAGGATTCTCTCTCTGTATACTCTCAACCTTCCTTGTCCACGCATCACCAGCCTAGAAAGTTCTTTGAAGCTGGATCTAACTTTGAAGCTTGGGTGGAAGGTGGAAGCTCTGAGTGGGGAACTGAACCAGATGACCTCCAGAGATGCCTTCCAACCTAAATTTCTTGTCTGATTCTAGCTAGGATGCATTTGTGAGCTGCAGTGATGTTCATAAGCTGAGTTTAGGTGAGCTTTCCAAACTCACGTAAGTTGTTTGCTCTGAGTCTGTCCCACCATAAGCTGAAGTTCAAAGTGACTCTTGTTGCTCTTCCCACGTTTGCTAGACAACACTGTCTTACTGCTAGGACCAAGCCCTGACTTCCCATGCTACAGCCGGTGCAGTGTCTGTCTGGCACTGGTCTGACCTACCTCAGCACTTGTGTGAAGAGAGACCACGTGCTGCACATGCAGTAAGATTAGGCCCCACATCTCTTGCCCAGTGAATCTGCTGTGCCTGAGGACGTGATACAACATCAGCATGAAATGCCAAACCTGTCTTGTGTAAAACAGACCTGCACATTCATGGTTCCCGGGGCCTCTGGCACTCTGAAGAAATCCTTTAGAGCAAACAACCACTTAGGTCCTCAGCAACATCAAAAGAGCCCTTTGATCATTTTAGGACGTGAGACACATATTTCATACTAGTAATAGCAAACTAGCAAAACCTTCTTTTTGTTGATAGCATATCCGGATAATTCTGTAGTTAATGCTGCGTGCAGTGGATATGATAGCACCATGTCTACAGTGTGTCACCTTGATCAAACCAAGAACAATTTGGCAGAATACTTTGCCATTTCATAATTGTACAAGATAGCTTATTTTTGAAGAATTATATATTTTTGTTGTTGTCTGGTGCTACACAACATCTTACCTTTTATGTTACAGGCCCCGTGAGTAGGGATTCAGATAAGCACCTGTGGCAATCACGAGTAAACCAGATTTCTGGCTTTGGTGTTTCACTAGCTTAAGTTCTTTAGGGACATAATTCTGTAACATTAAGGTAAATGGGAGCCTTACCTCCCATTTCAACAAGGGATGTGATCAAGCTGCATTATGCTGCTGGAAAGGTGGACATGGCCAGGAAGGCATAAATTAACTTAACGGGGACCTCTCAATATCAGTGAGATTTATCTCTCAGTGTTGCAGTATTCAGAACTATTTTGGATGAGACCTTTGAGACTTTGATATTTTAATTCAGTCCTTGTCTAGGTAACTTCTCACTGACATGAATGTAAAGAACCACTTAAAAACGATGGGATTTGAAGTATATTGCAAGTCAGTGATGTTTTGTGAAGGAATGTGTGTTGCTCTTGGAAATGGCAATAATTTCCCCAATGCAGAGGCAATAAGATGGTTGTTGTGAACAGAGTAAAATTTTATTATGACCCTAAATTATGATCAATTTTCTAGGTTTCTCCTTGAATTTGAGACTCCAGGCACTAAGTACTGTAATTAAACCCATCTGAAGAGGTTTTGACGTATTTGTTTGACTCTGTATTATGGTCCATTTTCCAGAGCAGATTAGGGTAATAACTTTTTTTAATATTATGCTTTCAGATTGCCAACTGCTCACTCTAATAGTAGCATGTAATTGACTTTCTCGAGGATCACCTCCTTTAATCACAGAGCACGTGTGATTTTTATATTGGCTGAGTGTGTAGGCAGTTGGCATATCAGCATCCAAACAACAGTCTCCTTTGCAATGACAGACATGTTGCCTCCTTTTGGCACAGTAACGCACACAGTGATTCAGCACAAATGACGCAGCATATATTGACAGTGAGTGTTATCCAAGAGAACACAGCTCCTTAAAAGTGTTTGGAAAGTTTTTCTCATTATTTTTACTCTGACATTTTGCAGGCATTCTTTTCAATTACATTCCCACCAAAGCCACAGCTGTCACATCACAAAATAAAAGAGGAGAAAAAGAAGAAATATCAAAGGATTAAAGTATACTATAAGAAACGCAACAAACGTAGTCTGCAGTTTCCTTTCTCTGCCTTCAGTGAAATGCAGAGAAGTGAAATTTAGTTTCTTAGTATCTCTCTCATAACAACAGCATCACACAGGTCATCCAAGGTTAGACAAAAGTAAAGCATTTACTGCAATTAGCCAAATCTGATTTAGATCCTATTCTTGCTGCCATGCAAATCTCCCCTTGACCTGGGAGAAGAAAAACATATATGTTCACAGCGAAGGTAGGGAAAGGAGCCATGGAGTGAGTTACTTGGATAAATAGCTGGAACTGTTCTTTGGATACTGGATGTTTGTCTGTATTCCCCAGTTCAGGAGAGGTCTGCCAGCTACAATACATACACATACAAGACAAAGATCTAATCTCACACTAAGATCATCCTTTTCAATCACAAGGTTAGTAGGGTGTCAGTGAAACAAGAATAGCAGTATAACATCTATCAAAGCATGGCTTGCTGTACAGGGCATGGTAGAAAACTACTTAGAGGACCAAGGACTACGTCTCAGAATTCCCTGCTCAGCCTTCTGGAGAACAAAAGTAAAATTCCTGATCAGATGTTTATTTCCCTTGGTGAAGAGAAATGTAGTTAGGCACAAGAAATGTAATATTTTTCAATGGAATAGAGAGAAAATAATGTTATGTCACAACAGATGGTAGCTGGGAATGGAAGCATTTGCTACAACGGCCTGCTCAAGGCTTCTGAACAACATAAGCAAAGTTTAATTTTGCATGGCCAAAAATGAGAAGGTCTTAGGTGTATCAAAGTGCAGTTTTGTGTGTCAACAATCAGCATCCTCCAAAGGGATTCAGGGACCCAAGGCAGTAGGAGGCTCCCCAGTCAAAATAATAGGTGGCTGTGGTCTATGCCCAGCTTGATTTTGCACTTCTACCTCTGCTGAACACAGATGCTAACTTTCTCTGAAACATGATATTCTTCATGGATAAGGAGGAGGGTCCCAGACTTTTGCCTGAAGCTGGGCTGGCTTGTCTGAGGCAAGCTTTTTATGACAGTCTAAATGCTGGTGATTTTCATGAAAACTGGAACAGCTTTTCCACTCAGCCCCTACCCCCCATCCTTCCATATCTAGCAGTTTTCCATTTCCCTCTTCTCTGAAAGAGTGACAGTAACATCAGTGATGATGGTGATTGAACAGAAACTCAGAGTTCTCAGTGAAGAGACAGGAAGCAGAATCTATGTTCATCCTCCACATCAGGACTTCAACCTAAATTCAGTCTCTGTGTTGAAGCATTGCACTAGTGCATATCTCAAATTAGATATCCACCCTTGTCCTTCATCTGCTGGGCAAGGTTGCAAACATTTGTCAGAAGCAGCATGGGAAACCTAGGACAGAAACCAGGAATATCAGGCAGCAGCTGAACAGTTTGAGAAACTCAGGGCACGCAGAAGAGGACGACTGTGCATCCCAAAGGAGGTGTCTGAGATGCTTGCTGACTCTTCTCATGGTCTTCAAGGAATCACTAGCTTTAACATCCTCAAGTGCTAGATAATAATGAAAGAATAACCTTGCTTTTGCTTTAAAGTAGCTTTGTTCTCATATATTTATGTGGTGATGTAGTTGTATAGTCCCATATAGCTACCTCGTTTGTTCTCATCCCAGGTCTCAGTCATTTGATAAAGGTGGAGAGAAACTGGTGCTGAATTACAGAAGTTGTTTTTTCTTTTGCTTTTATCATAAAAGTCTGATGAGGAAGTTTGTGATAAGGAAACTAGGAGGCAAGCAACACAATTCCAGTATTTCACCCAGGAATGAGGTCATGTATAGACAAAGATGAAACTGATGAGCTCAGAACTAAACGGGTGAACTACTTTTGTTTTCCAGATGTTAGTTTTCTGGGTGGTCTCCGGAGCTTTGAAGGGCATTTTTCCTAGAGATGAAAGATCTTCCGTTGCAGATGGTGCTTTTTAACCCTCCTAACTCCTTGTATATCTGTGATAAAACTCTCATAAAAAGTGACATAACACTTCTTAGGAGGGCAGCTGTGTTCTTATTGTCACGGTTTTTCCATTCACCGCTTTTTGAAATTTCAGGTAAAGCAGCTTCGCACAGGTCCTAACATTGGGAGTTTGTTGATGCAACAGTAGACTTGAAACATATTTTATTTACTGTCTATTTAGGGTATTAAGTTATTTATGGGGATGATTTTTTGCTATTAGCAAGTTTATGCCTTTAAGACTCTTATATAAATTTTATATATGCATATAAATACATAAATTTGTGAGAAAATATTTTCTTTACTATTTGTCTGCTATTCTTTTCTGTGACCCATCACTCCCTCACCAATTTTAGTCCAAACCATCTCTAGTTGGCTCTGCCTAGGATCTAATACTTTGAGCCAAGAAAACAAAAAATAACAATGATGGAAAACATGCTCAGGCAAAGTCTTTTAGGCTGTGAAAGAATGAACATAAGAAATGACTTAGAAAGAATGCAGAGCTTGGGGAATTAAATTAGAAAGGCAGTGAAATACATTTCATGTATGAAAACATTTTGAGAAGAAAGAAAATGTTTCATCTGAGAAAATTGTAATGAACAGGACCATAATTAATTATTTAGACAAACCAAAAGAAAATCAAAGTAAAATATATGGGGTCCTTCAGCATGCGTAATTCATTTATAAATAGACATACGTTCTGAGACTGAGTGTCCGCACTGGATTTGTGTAACTGTGTCCTATTTAGCAAGATTTAGAGTCCAAATAAAACACACATACAGCAGTTTCATCTCCAGCTCTGTACAAGCACACTGCAGAATACAGATTTCTTGGCTTTATCTGGGAGTTCTGCTTGTGCTTCTGTTTGAGTCCAGACTACAATGTCTCAGATGGTAGCAGCATATTTTTTCTGGTTCTGAAATTTCAATGCTTTGTGGTATCTGTATCCAGGCATAATTTCTGAGACAAGGTAATATTATTTGACATAGATTTGAATATATTCTCATGGTTTATTAATGTCTGGTGAATACTTTAAGTGCAGTATGTAGGTTCTAAATTTAATTTTCTTCAGGGCATATATAATGTAGTGTTTTCTTCAAAATTGATTACGTGAAAATTGGAATTTTCATCGAGAATGCAGCTCAACTGTCCCCTGTGATGCTGAGATGATGCATGACACAAATGGAGCAAACTGGAAAGACTGGATGACCATACGTTAGCATGCACTCTCTACCACTGATTCTGGAGCTAGCAAGCATGGATGCAAAGAGCAAGGGCTGTTAAATGAAGACTAACATCCCTTAGGATTTCCAAGAGGACATAATGCTGTGAGCACTAGGGAGGAGCTGGGAAGATCACCCTTTAGCTCCTCTTTTGAGATCTCAGAGAGCACCTGACTCTAAGCTGCAGTCAGTGCTCTGCAGCCCTCAGGCTATGCAAAAAACTGATCATGTGTGCGAATACAAAGCAGAACATCCCTGGACTATGACCTCCTCATCTCTCCTCTGCTGTCAGGACCATTACTGTCACATCTCTGTGTCACAAGGCAAAAGAGAACAGTTCATTAGATGTCTAGGGCAAAAAGCTGGCTAGGAAGATAGTGGGTAAGCCCCACTACCTTACTTCTTTTAGAGGCCCCTTCATTGCTAATGAGGAATAAGGGTGGTGAAAATTAACTGGTTCTCTGATGTAACCATCTTTATGTAGGAACAGGAAAGAAATCACACTAATGATAATTTTAACATTTTAAATCTCCTTTAACATCTGTGGGTATCATGATCTGTCAGGGGGCACATGATTGTTCAGTCAAGCCCTCAATTTGAAAGGAATAAAGTTTCGAAGGCCAGTACCAATTTTGGTTGAGGGAAAATGCACATATGAAGGGAGCTGAGCATTGGTGAGTGAGATCAGACCTATACAACAGGAAGAAACCCTTGTCCATTAAAAAAGTTCTCCAAGTCCTCTTTGTTATGTCTACTTCTACAGCAGCATGAGGACTTTTCATTTCAAGAGCTGAACTACATGCATTAGGCTACAGGATTTGGTGACAGAACCCTCTTAAAAGTGTGTTTTGTATGCTTGGGGTGAGTTAATATCTTCTTTGGAGAGTTTTCTGTGCCACTGCCTATGAAACATGTAGGTAGAATTTTATTGTAGACACTTTTGACCTCATCTTTCTCTTCCATGATACACCGTTGTCGTGATTTAACCCCAGCCAGCAACTAAGCACCACACAGCCACTTGCTCACTCCCTCCCTGCCCCACTGGGATGGGGGAGAGATCAGAAAAGTAAAAGCGAGAAAACTCGTAGGTTGAGATAAGAACACTTCAATAAATGAAATTAAATAAAATCCAGAGCTTCAGATTAACTTACTTTTTTATCTTTTAACCTTTTTTGAAAGTTTTTTGTAAGGAATCTCTGAGGCAACCTGACATTTTATCCCATCGCGTGGCAACTTCATTTTGCTGTCTGCAGTTTTAGCTGCATCCATAAGTTTTGTTGATTTTGAATGAAGTACCAGAAGCAGCCTGTTAACAAAGGAGTTAATGGAGCAATTTTCACATAATATAGCACTTTACAACATTGTCATTTCCAAGAGCATATTTTCAATCCCATGCCTATTCTGACTTAGAAACACAGTTGCAAAGCGAATCCACCTTCCAGCTGAAAGATTATAACTGACAGTTTATGCTTCCATATACGTACAGAAGGGCTTGTTAAAGGCAGAGTACGATCACCTTTTATTTTGTTATTCTTTGTTTAACATGTTCCCCTTAGCTCTGATATGTTCTGCCTTTGTGTGTCTGTATGACAGGGTTTTATTATTTTAACAGTGATTTCTGTTATTCAGTTTGCAAAAACCTTCTACAATTTTTGACTAGTACATTGCAAATTTTCAGGAGTATTTTATTCATGCTTATAACAGGCCCAGCTTATGACAAAATAATTGATTATCTGATTTTTATCATACTGAGAGGCTATGGAAATATTCTGTTGTATTGATTAAGGACTCAGCCTTTCTGTACAACACAGGTTGTTAATATTTCTGGCCTCCAGCCAGCACAAGGCACAATAAACCAGAGATCAGCTAACTAATTTATTTTTAAAATTCAGTTGTATATTGATTTTGATTCTTATTAAATTTACTGGGAAGAGGAGGGGAACCTCATATGTTTTGTCTCTCCCAAGAAAACACAATTCATAGTTTTACAGTTTGTGACCTGTAAGTGTAGTGGAGATGTTTGTTTGTTTTGGTAATGTATAGGTATTGAGAAATGCCAGCACCAGCCTATGTCACAAGGACTGCAAAGCACGTGCAAAACAGAATGGTACATAGGAAGGTTGAGGCAGAGCAAAGATAAAAATAATCATCATTTATAAATAAACCTTCCAGCTAGCTAACAGCTGGCTGACTCCTCTCTGAAGTAGGCTCTTTGCTGCTGGGAGTGCAGCTATTCATCACAAGTAGTCTCAATTTAAGAAGTCCTAGTGATGGTTTCAGATTATTTTGGATGTTGTCTTTCCCACCACTGAAACTGCTTTCACACTGTTATAATTCATGGAAACCTCCTGTGCTTTCCTTAGTCAGTTATAGTCAGAAGGGAGATTCAGAATAAAAATTACCCAAGCTGAGCATGGGAAGGTTTCCTCTAGGCTGTATAAGATCTGATTTCCCTTTAACTCACACTTTTCTTTTCTCTTCTTTTTAACTACAGGGGAGATGAAATAAGGATCTTTGGATGTGTTCAGAGAACATTTCAGTCTGTTAGTGAATACACGATTATGCAATTATAATTCACAACAGAAAAATTTTGGGCTTTCAATAAAATTAGGATAAATTGAAGGGTTTTTTGGTTTTTGGGGTTTTTTACCACAACCAAGCATTAATATAGACCTGGTTGGGAAATAATGAACAAAATGTTTACAAAAAGAATTTGAAATACTTCTTTAAACTTATCTGCCAAAACAGTTCAATAAATTGATATAACACACATAATATAATAATTGACATAACATATTTTTGTCTGGGAAGAAAAAAAATCCTGGCCATTTCTAGACATCATCCTTTTACTTTGTGAGAAAAAATCCCAACATATAAATAGCAAGAGAGTTTTGTATTCCAAGATCATTATGATGTACAGGACTGTATAGTTTAGAATTGAATCCCTGTAATGGGGAACATGGATGAATCAAGTATTCTCACTCTTGCAAAGGTTGATGTGTTAATCTTGCTTGCATAAATAAAATTCTCCAATTAAAGCAAAACCATAGGGGTACCATGATGTATTGACTGAGAGAATGAAAGCTCTGTTTTCCAGCCAGAGTAATATGGCTATTTATTAACAAAAGATAATATTTTATTTTTTTTTCTTTTTTTTTTTTTCTTTTCTAAACTAATGATGAGTAGCCTCCTAGGAAGATGAATGATCAAATGATGATGTAGACTCTTCATTCACGGTATGGTACCGTGCAAGAATATTCTCCAATACAATAAGAAAGTTTTCCTCCGCCTTTTTCGGGCTAGAGTGAGGTGAAAACGTCAGAGAAATAGCACGGGTGTGTTTATCTACAGATAACTTTATATTTTGTTTGTTCTGGCATGGAAGAAGAATAAAATAGGATTTTTCCCCATAGAATTTCTTATGTTTATAAATGTATAATTAAAAGAAATCCAAGAAATGCCTCTATACTTCTATAGATCATGTTTAATGCAGAATTGATCCTGCTTTTAAGAAGTTTCTAAAACTAGAGTTTTTCCATTAAAAGCAAAATCTGTGGTCTTTCCTTGAATGGTAAACAATAGAGGCTGTAATGATTCATCCTCTCTTCGGTTTTATTATTGCCTTCCAGCTTCCAATCTAAAAGCTCTTAGCATCATAATTACCTCTTGGCTTTTGCAAAATGTCACAGCTCCTATTTAGCCAATAGATCACATCACATGGGGCTACAGCTTCACTTTTAAACACTGTATTAATAGCTGAAATGTGTGACAGGCTGAATTATAAACTTGGCAACAAATTGGTCTCCTTTTTAGCCTTTTCTAGATTTACTGCTACTTTGGGAAGTAAGAGAGAGATCTGGAGCCAGAGATATCTGGATCCAAAGACATGCCGACTAAGAGTGGGCTTAGTCTAAGCCGTTCAAGCCCTCTTCCAGACACCTAAACACTATAGTTAACCTGTCACTTTGTTATGTTGTAATTAGTCTTAATCATTCATAGCTTTTGTATACATGGTGGCTTCACATACAGAAGTACAGTTTGAAGGCAGAGTTAAAATAGTATTGAATTAACTGTTATATCTGAATAAGAAAGAAAAACTTTCAATCACAGACTTCATATGGGGACTCCAAACAAGAAAAGCATGGCTACTTTTTTCCAGCTATGCCAGGTATGCTAAAAAATAAATTATTTATGCCAACAAAATTGTTATTCTCCCAGTAATAACAGAATTATTTTTCTCTACTCAACATATCATTCCAGTAGGTCACTAGAGCCTCTGGCTTTCACTCTTCCCCCCTAACCTTGTGAAAGTTTTCCTGAGTCCCTCAGAAAGTGATATAACCTTTATGCAATTAGCAGCCATACCAAACTTTCACAATGATGAAGCTGAAGTTATTCTGCTCTAACACCTGCTGCTCAACCTTTCATCATGTGTGTATATGTAGCTTAAAGGTCTTCCCTTCATCAGCTCACAGGCAAGTTTCTTTGGCTGCCTTGAATAAACAAAGGGTCGTCCTACTGGGACAGGCGAGCTGTGTGAACTGTCACTTTCTGTTAGCAAATAGCTCTTTTCCAAGATCAGAACATTTTGCATGTGCAGGATCTGTATTTCATCCCTGAGAAAGGACTTCCAACATGAACATAATTATGCCATTTTGGTCTCCCATCCTTTTCATGGAACAGGATAATGCGTTGATGCAGTACTTCAAACTCTCTGTGGGACTGGCAATGTGACAGACTGTGGTTATTTAGTGTGAACACATTGCGGGAACAGAGTTCAAAAGCTACTCATCCGTGTGTTGATGTGATCCTCAATATGGCCAACACTATGATCACACAAAATAGTAAGATTAGAAGCAAAATGAAAATCAAAATTAAAGTTTAAAAATTACTCAGTGCTTTGTGATCTGTACAAATGGACTAAAAGATATATTTTTTGTCTTAATATTTGAGAAAAGATAAGATGAATAAGATTAAATCATCCAAAGAAAAGACCATCTATTCATGGAATGAAACTGAAATCACACGCACACTGTATTAGATGCACATGGTGTGAAAAAATCATATCCTTCATGTGTTATTTATGGACTACAACTATCTGACAAGGAATTTTAATAGAATTGGGAGTTTAACAACATATTTGAAAAAGCATCAGATGATTTATCAATTATTTTCATTGTTTACGGGGTTGACTTTGTCTAGGATCTGAAACAGACAGCTTATAAGAAAAAGAAAAAAAAGAATTATAGGAATTGATCCATTTTAAAACATGAAAGAGAATTGATACCCTCCTCCCAGCTTAGTAGTTCCTTTTCTTTGGAGTTTTATTATTGTGGAGGAGAGAAGGGAGTGGGTTTTGCTTTGTTTTCCTTGTTTGAGATTCTCAGTCTAGTCTTACTTGGAGTTTGATCATCTGGATACTGATCAGGCTTAGTAATTATGAAAGTTAGATTAATGAGTGGCATGATGGTGTAGGAACATGGTTCATAATACAAAGCAATTTTACAAGCACTCTTATCCCCATCGATACCTCTTTAAATTTTGTACTTTTACCAGTTGAAGAAACTTAATACAAGTGTCTTGATAGTTCAGATTCAGAAGATGAATCTGACTTTATAATAGCTTCAGGTCTGAGATCCAGCTCAAAAAATTGTTTTGAGCATTACTGTTAAAAGCACTCTAAAAAATATTCCGCTTTATAGCTCCTACAGTAAAAAAAAAAGTGTTAAAAAGCAGAAGTGAAAACTTTCTATGGAGATTTATCTTTTATTCATTTATGAAAGCGGCTTTATTGTTTAGAGAGTTGAAAAATTAATTAAAATAATATTAAACATGTATGAATTAATTTATTATTTTGTACTTAGATGGATGAAGTCCTTGTAGTGTTGTTTAAAATTGCAGTATAAATTAATACACAGACATACAGACACACACACACACACACACAGATATTGATCCTCAGCAAGGAAACTCCCATGAGGCCAATGAATTCTGAATGTAGCTGGAATTCATTTACAGTCATGTTTTCAAGTGATGGCTTTGAAACTTCTGAAGTAGACATCACAGGTCTGAGACAACTGATCTGAGATATGTTGGTGTATATCTAGCTGACGCATGAAATCAATTACTGGGAAAAAATCAAAAAACCCCACCCCAAGCTAAAATGCAAATTAAACTAAAAGCTGTTTGGCTTCCTGAACTTGTGTTGGACAATCCATGATACAAACAAGCTTCCTTTCTTACAGTACAGCATGCTACTAGTCTTTGTCATAATCACTTAGATTTTAGGTTACTATATTTCATCTCCATCAGGAGAAATTGGCAATGTAGTTGAGTGCTTCTTTGATGTACTACAGACAAAATGTTCTGAGCTGGATCAGGAAAGCAGTCAAGGAAAGATATTGTTGCCCAGTTTCAAAATCTTTTCAGTTGTTACTTGAAGTTTTTGAACGTATTTATTCTTAGAGTTCCACCACACTGCTTTCTCAGACTGTGTCCCAGTGTCTTTTTTTCCTTGCTTCCTGAAACTTTGTCTCTCTCACAGCTACAAACCTTAGCAAAAGCCATCAAGAACAATAGTTCCAGCTCTCCGTTCCTCCAGGCCACAATTCTTGGACCATAACTTTTTCAATTCTGTACTTAAGTAACAGAATACAATCCTCTCATAATTATCCTAGTTGAAAATTAGATTCATAACAATAACCTCAAAATAATAGGAATTAAGCAATACAAGTAATGTGTTTGGAGAAAATTGTAATTAATGTGTAGCCTGAAAGCACTACAGTTTTCTCCTAGACTTTGTGCATCTATTTGGAAATATGAAACCATGTATGTGAAAACAGAGACTTCAACAGTTTCACCTGCCTGGTTTCATAAAGAACTGTAATTCCAAGTTGTAGCTATTTAAATGAAGCAATTAAACCCCTGATCTCAATAAAGTTAAGTAATGACAATTAGATTCTTAGACATTTGGCCTATTTTTACATGTAGGAGACTGAAATATGGTGTAAGGAACACATCATGTTTGTTTCAAAGCCTTTAGCAATTTACCCTTTTTTCATAATTCAAATTATCCTTTTTTGCATATATACAGTTAGACCCACAGTTAATATAATTGCTATGATTAAATTGAAGTCAGTTACTTCTAAAGAAACTATTCGTATTATTGTTTATAGCCTATCTATAAACAGAGGAGGTTGAAATTATGGCTCATATAAATGAGAGACAAAATCTTAACCCAGAGACATTTATAATCCGAAGAGACTGGAGTTCGTGAAGTGTTCTGGGGATTTCATAAATGTAGGACAGTAAAAGATTTGGAGACAGTTGTGATCTGCAGCTGTTTTGGAAACCACTTTTCTGTTGGAGAGTGCAGAGAGCTACAAGAAATACTTTTTTTAGGAAGGGTTTACAGGAAGATTCTAAGACTGGAATACAGGTCCATCCAACCCACACTTAGCCACTAGCTACCCCTGGAGTCACTTGAATTCAATAGATAACTGAGTCCAGGACAAGAGGCAAGTTGAAAGACATTCCATCTGAATATAAGAAAACACTTCTTCACCATGAGGGTGGCTGAGCACTGGCACAGGTTGCTCAGAGAGGTTGTGGGGTCTCCATCCTTGGAGGTACTCAAAACTCAGCTGGACATTACCCTGGGCAACTTGCTCTAGCTGAACCTGCTTGAGCGGGGGGCTTGGACTAGATAGCCCCCAGAGGTACCTTCCGGCCTCAGCAATGTTGTGATTCTGTAACCACCAGTTTATCTTTCAAATGCCCATGATACACCTTCCGAGTTTATCCACAACTGTTTAAGTTCTGAGCAGATAGCTGGCTAGCTCCCCTTGTCTGCAGGATAGAAGATGTACACTCATAATAAGGAGGCTAGTTTTAATTCTCTTCTACAGTGGGTTGACTCTGGCTGGATGCCAGATGCCCACCAAAACTTCTCTATTGCTCCCTTTCCTTAGCTGGACACGGGAGAGAAAATATAACAAAAGGTTCATTGGTCGATATAAGGACAGGAAGATTACTCACCATTACCATCACGGGCAAAACAGACTCAACTTGGGGAAATTAGTTTAATTTATTACCAATCAAAATCAGAGCAGGATAATGAGAAATAAAACCAAATCTCAAAAACACCTTCCCCCCACCCCTCCCTTCCTCTCAGGCTCAACTTTACTCCTGATTTCCTCTACCTCCTCGCCCTGAGCAACACAGGGGGACGGGTAATGGGGGTTGCGGTCAGTTCATCACATGTTGTCTCTGCCGCTCCTTCCTCCTCACACTCTTACCCTGCTCTAGCATAGGGTCTCTCCCACAGGAGACAGCTCTCCATGAACTTCTCCAGCGTGGGTTCCTTCCACAGGGTGCAGTCCTTCAGGAACAGACTGCTCCAGAGTGGGTCCCCCACGGGGCCACAAGTCCTGCCAGAAAACCTGCTCCAGCGTGGGCTCCTCTCTCCACAGGGCCACAGGTCCTGCCAGGAGCCTGCTCCAGCACAGGCTTCCCATGGGGTCACAGTCTCCTTCGGGCATCCACCTGCTCCGGCGTGGGGTCCTCCATGGGCTGCAGGTGGATATCTGCTCCACCGTGGACCTCCATGGGCTGCAGGGGACAGCCTGCCTCACCATGGTCTTCACCACGGGCTGCAGGAGAATCTCTGCTCCGGCGCCTGGAGCACCTCCTCCCCCTCCTTCTTCTCTGACCTTGGTGTCTGCAGAGTTGTTTCTCTCACATATTCTCACTCCTCTCTTCTCCGACTGCTGTTGCACAGTTGGTTCTGCCCTTTCTTAAATACTTTATCCCAGAAGTGCTACCACTGTTGCTGATGGGCTCAGCCTTTGCCAGTGGCGGGTCCATCTTGGAGCCAGCTGGCCTTGGCTGTATCGGACATACGGGAAGCTTCTAGCAGCTTTTCACAGAAGCCACCCCTCTAGCCCCCCCGCTACCAAAAGCTTGCCACGCAAACCCAATACATCATCTCTGCCTGAGGGTTTTGAACCTACATCTCTCACCTCCCAGGCTGAATATCATCCACTTTCCTTAGCACAATATATGTATTAGAATAAATAACATCAAAAGATGCCTCTGAGAGCACCCAGGCCTAGAAAACTTCAACTTCACAGTTTCAATATTTGCACTGAAGTTTTATATCCCTTCAGACATAGGAAGGAGGTGAATCTGGGTGCTGTGCAGCTGGGATGAGTCTGTTGCAAGCGTTCCCTCATGGGTACATTTCCACCTGTGAAAGCTATGCAGCACTGGGTGCCTCCCTGCATCAGGGAGCTAGGCTTGTGTCTTTGAAACACACCACACTTCAATTATGTGCCTTTCCTTGGCATTTCTGTAACATTGAAGGATTATTGTCCTCACTCTTGCATCCCACTATGATGTGCCAAGCTATTCCTGAGCATTGTGCACAGCCTGAATGCCTGACCCAGACACATGTCCACCAGACATTTAGTTGCCTAATGGGGACAACCTGCTGGGCTTAGCAGTCCAGTGCCCAAATTCTTCTGTGAACTGAGCCTTTGGGCAATGTAAGAAGGACAGTAAAAAATCAGAACAGATGCAGTTGGCTGAAACGGACTGCCACTATTCCAAAGGCAGACCATTTCCTCATCTGAAAATCAACTTATTTTGTGTTATAATAGTTTGCATAAGGTCCCCAAACATTTAAGTCTTATCACCTGGAGATTTTTAAATGTCAAGTGAAAGTAGAAGCCTGTGTATGACTGAATAATATCTTCAAAATAGGTACTGTCTGTATGTAGTAAGACACTCAACCAGTTTGTTTGTCTTTGTATTTTTGTTTTTTAAATAACCAGAGAGATCATTTCATGTTGAAAAGCTTGCTGTTGATTAAACTGAGCCATGAAGGAACAGATCCAGAGAAGATGAGATGATAAAACTTTAAATCCCTAGCAGAAGGTTGGATAAAACCTTTTTATTGTCTGAAGTATACCTGTGAGTTAACTAATTGTGAAGTGATAATAAATGGTTTAATTATTTCCCTTCCATTAGGAATTCAATTAGATCTTGCTCAATTTCCATAGCTGCAGCCCTTCCATCACTCTACTTTGCATTCCCTACCCAGTCTGAAGCCCCTAGAGTTGAGCTGTGTTATTACCCCCTGAGGCAAAGATGGGAGAGTGCTTTAAGAGCACAATTTTTCTCCTTAAATCCATCATGCCTGTAATCTTACCATTGCATTTACAGCATCTTTTTAATATAAGAAATACTGCATATATTTAGTCTGAAAATACAATGCCTGAATTGTTTTTTAGTCCAAATTGTTATAGAAAAAATTGTTGAGGACTTTGAGGTGAAGATTCAACAGTACAATACGTATATTTGATAATAACGATTCTTAGAGTGAGGACACAAAACTAGGAAATTAAAGGCAAGGAGTGACTTGTCATGCCCCATATCTATGGTGAATATACAGGGTATAATCTTCTACATTTTAATGAGAATAATTCATGTTGGTTTATGCTTACATAGGCCATTGCCAGCTAACATTATCATTCCTTCACTAACTTTGTCATTGTTTTAACTTTCAGCATCAGCTTCACATTAAAATTTTGGGGGTGGGGGTCATCTCCATTTACACCTCTACTGTATTGTTGTAAGACACAGAAAAATCCATTGTTTTGCCTTTCTTTCTAAGGTAGCTGAGAGAAAGTTGTTGAGCTAAGAAGCAAAGACGGGGCAAAGAACATTTAGTTCAAAAGCCTCTTGCTCTTTGTCATTTGATGCCAGTGAAAAAGGAGGAGATGCTCCCTGCCCCTGCCTTGGCTGATGTGTTCATTCAGCATGGAGGGCAAAAGCAGGGCTAAACACTGTCAGTATGAAATTATGATGGATAGGCAACAGTCACAGTTAACGTTCTCTGTTCTGTGTTTGTAGGAACTGGGATTTATATTTCCCTTGCTAACTGGCCTCTGGGGGACCATGGATGAGGACAACAGCTTCAATGACAGGTTTCCAGGAGGCTCAGCCAGTGTTTCCCTCCCTCCTTCCCAGAGTGGCAGCCACAACTCCTAGAGCAATTTCTCACACTTCAGCATCACTGGCCCACATAGGTTATCACTGCCCAAAACTCCTCTTCCCTGTGAACAGCATACCCTGGTCCAAGACTAGAAGAATATTCAGCTACCTAAGTCCCACAGAAATCAAGTGCCTCCAAGGACCCTTCCTGCATGTAATGCAATAAGGAAAACCCTTTTCTAGAATAAAGGAAAAGCACATCTTCTTGAAAAAGAAGAGAGAACTGATGTTTACCAGCATGGACAAGGCAAATGTGAAATTAAGAAAGAGGTTCCATCCCTAACATGTAAATGGTGTGAAAATTAAGGAATTTATCCACAGGCATCCGTGTCTTAAAGATTCTTTAGAGAGAAGAGGCGTTCTTAAAACATCTTGTCTATATCCACCTGCAAATCACTTGATATAAGTAGTGAACAGCTTTATGTTTCACTTTTTTTTACGCTGTTACTTTAACCTGTGTTTAAGAACCTGTCTCCTCGTCCCCTCAATAAGATGCATTAATTAATTGGGTGACATAACTGCATATGCTGCAAAATCGTATTAGCTCTTGGATTAATTTATTTAAACCTAAGTAAAACAAAGAGAGATTTTACCTTTATTTCAAGCTAACTGTCTTTTGATATTGTATTTGCCTTTGAAACTATGCAGCAAGTTCTCCTGGAAGGGCACAAAGGAAAAAAAAATCATTATAATCCTTTTCAACTCTATGACTGCTCTTCACTCAGACGTGAAGAGCCTCAGGTGACATGACTTAGGCCAATTGTTTCACTTATCAAAAGTAGATAACATAAGCCCTCGACAAATCTGTCTGCGTGGTTGTTTTTTGACCTCTTATTGAACATTTGTCAATTGTCACTTTGACTCACAGTCCTACATTAAGAGGTCTATAAAATATTGCTTTGCTGGGGTAGATTCATATTGACACAGTTGGGTTTTTTTCAGCACTATATCATCAACTTTATGTTGTGCTGCCCTGATGATTTAAGCCCATAAAAACATAACACCAGCCAAAGGACAAGTGTAACAAGCATATTTTTTTTGCTATTTTATGTCATTTTATTTGTGCTGAACATCAAAGTAAATGTTTTAGACTCAGTTTTGGACATGTAGACCTTAATACAGAAAGAGAATTTCTGTCTGTGTGTGTATTTGTATGTATATAATGATACAAAAAATAAGTGTACACACATTTTCTACTCTGGTAATCCCACTTAACACTGTGTAAAGTGACATTACATTGTCTGAAGATCCTTGTTGGAGAATATTTCCTTGTGTAGAAGCTTTGGAGTAAATCTGGTGGATATGCCAAAACTGTAATTTATTCAATCTCATCTTCTTACCCCCAGCACAAAGAAAGAGAAGGAGTGTGTGGTGATGGGTCAGAGTGGCTGTTTAAGACTGGCAGGAGTGTGACAGAGGCCTTAGCCCAGTGGTATAAATTAGAGCAGAACCAGCCTTGCTTTAACATGCACTGAGACTGATCAGTCAAGGGTCATGGATCAGGGAATTGCAAATGACTGTTTGCCACAAGTCTTTATCAGAAAAAATAAATAAAGCTCATATACAGTGGAAAATCAAGCCAAGGCTGTATCAATATAAAGACATATATCATTCCACATTTACAAAAGAAAATTATAAACTAAAATGATAAATATGCACCCGATATACAAGCAGGTCAGACATTTTTATGTGGTAAATTACTCAGCCAGTTTGATCAACTGTTTACTTTAATGTATCTTTGGACATTTTCTTTCTCCTTTTTACTCACTCTGGGGTTAGTTTTCCAAAATCTCTGATCCACTTCAAACAAACAAATTCCAGAAAGTCACTATTAAAAAAATGCACACAGTTATTCGCTGAAGAAGTATTTTACCATGTTCTTGAAATTTATTAAAGCCTTTGCCCACCTGCAGCCAGGAAAATATTTAAAAAGCTCGTTAAGTAAAAGCTCTTACATGGAACTGTATTTTAATTTTGTCAAAACATGATTGCTGGTTCCTGTTGAGATTTTATGGTAAGTCATGGATGGGTCCTTCAGAGCTCACTGTTTATATTGCAATTTGTGCAAAGCAGAAAACATACCTATGCAGAAAAATCACACATACTGATTAAAATACCTTTTTTTGGAAGAGTTTTTGCTCTTCCTGGACCCAAGAAAGATCCGTTTTACTGCACAATGATGAAATAAAATAGCGAGCCACCACCTTGTTCGACAGTGGCCAGCCTCCATTGGTGGCTGCTGCTTTGCTTCTCCTCTCCACAGCGCCCCCATGCGGCGGGGCGGCCCTGGTCGGTGGCGAGGGGCAGCGGTGCCCTCGGCCGCGCCTGCTCAGTGGGGTGTGCCAGCCCCCAGCAGCCCCTGGGTGGGTGCCAGGACCCGCTGGAGAGCGGGAGCAAAATGGGCTACTCAGACTCATTAGGGACACGCTGGCAACACCTGAAGAGTTTGGGAGGCTGGTGTTTTGGGCAGTGCTGGTTGTTGTTAATATTTTATTTTATTTTATTTTATTTTATTTTATTTTATTTTATTTTATTTTATTCTTTGTTTATTATTTACTATTTGAAATTTAAAGGGGTTTTATCCATTTCCAAGCTACCTGTTTAAAAAACAAGATAAGACCACCAAGAAAGAATCAACAATCATAAATTGTTCCTTTGAAATATGTTATTTCTTACATTCTCTGTACAGCATTTTCCAGGTAATGAATATTCCTGCAACCTCTTAGTATCTCATCTAAAACAAGCGAACAAACAAAAAGCCAGAATGGCTTAACAAGAATTTTGTAATTTGTGCCAAACTCAGCTGTTATGAAATTTGCTATTACGAAGTATAAGCTGCAAATTCCTATGCTTACGAACTTGACACCATTCTCGGGTCCAGTCTAAATACAACTTTGTTTACACTGATTTAGTAGCCTTATGAGATTGCCTGATTGCTTTCCTGACTTCCCTCAGCAGGTGAAATTACTTGCTGAGCTGCACAAAATCATGCTGGGAAATAGCTGTGCCATGTAGGTCTTGCCAGTATTTATTTAATGTTATGTTACTGCTCGAAAATGAAAAGCAGTAATATTTAAAATGCAGCCAATGTGATGATGACCTATAAAAGCAAAAGAAAAGGCTGGGTAACAAATGAAACTATAACTTACATGCTGATTTTGATGTCATTGTTTCTACCCCTACAGCAGCAGCTCCCTTTGTGATTTTGCAAACCACAAACAGTATGTTAGTTTTATATCCTTTTCTCTGAGTAATAGGTCTCTCTCTAACCACTGGCATGGTATCTCATTAAAGCCTATATACTCTGAACTGCTGAAGGTAGTGCTTTTGAATTACGAAAAGTAGGAGAACTCTGAGGAAATTCAGGTATCAGCCATGATAACTATATTTGGAGGTTACACAAAAATTCTCAGAGGATTAATAAGACTCCTTTTAGCTATAAATATATGAAACTCACGTTCACTGAAATTTTACCTGAATAGTAATGTCTGTTTTAATTTCTGTAATTATTTGAAGCTGTTTTAGCCTTTTTGCATTCACTTCAAAATTGGCATTGGTAGCAAGCAAAACACTTTGTCAGTGTTCGTACAGTGCAGCTATTAAGTGGTGAAAGTGCGGACAAAAGGACTAGAAGAAGTCTGAAGTGTACCTGAGCATGAAAGAGCAGGCTTCAGGCACTCGTCAGGTGTCTGGAGAGTAGTGCAACCCACACTTTAAAATGTCAGGCTTAAGAGAGCTGTAAACCCTGCTTCTGCTGGGGAAAGGCAGCATTACCTCTTTGTACTGAGGGCACTGCATTCTTCACACCTTCCTTCTGCCTGTGAAAACAGGCTGCCTCTCCCTCCAGAAGCTGCTGCTAGGGCTACCAAGGCCACGACAGCAACCCCTACCATGGGAACTGAGCACAAGCCAACAGTTCAAATATGTGCTGAGGATCCCAGAAGTATGTATGACTTCTTCTGATCCCCATATTTTCACAGGCAAACCATAATCAATATCCAAACAAGCTTGTTGGAAACTAGCTTGCGTATGTGGATAAAACCTAAAGTCATTACTCTGACTGAAGGGTAATGTCACCTATAACGAAAATATGTTCTGAAGAGCCATACATCTCCCCAGAATGGGTCCAAAAACGTCTGCTGCCTGACTTATGTATGTTCCTGAAGATGGAAGCTTGTTATGTATTGTTTGTTCTAAAGTAGCATATTCAAGTCCAGCACATATAATGAGAACACCCTTGCTCTAAAGTGCTTACAGTGAGATGCAGAATCAGAGAAGTGGAAGTCTTGCTCAGTGTCAGAGGTGCTGCGAGCAATTTACTCTCTTCCCACGCTGGCATGACTCCCCAATGAGCCTGGACTCTGCTGAATTTCCTGACTGTGCTCCAATGTCCCCAAGCTTGATAAGGAATGAATGCTACTTGTGAATAAAACATGAAGGAGATTTTCAGTTTAGATCTAGCATTTCTCCAGCACAACATCCATTTCTTTTTCTCCCAAAGATCAACAGAATAGCTGAAGCTGGAAGGGACCTCTGGAGATCACACAGTCCAATCCCCTGCTCAAAGCAGGATCAGCTAAAGCAGGTTGCTCAGGGACGCATACAATCATGTTTCAAATATCTGCAAAGATGGAGAGTCCACAGCCTCTCTGGGCAACTTGTGCCAGTGTTATGACCAGCCTCAGAAAAAAAAAAAAAAAAAGAAAAAGTCTTTTTCTGATTTTAAATGGAATTGTCCGTATTTCAGTTTATGCCCACTGACTCTTATGGGCACCTTTACAGCTCCATCTTCTTTACTCCCTCCACCCTGCTCCCAGGTATTTAGATACATTGATAAGATCCTCCTGGAGCCTTCTCTTCTCCAGGCTGAACAATCCCAACCCTCTTAGCCTCTCCTCGTATGACAGATGCTCCAATCTCATTATCTTCATGACCCTTCACTGGACTCAATCCTGTATGTCCAGGTCTCTCTTGCACTGGGGAGCCCAGCACTGGACCCAGCACTCCAGATGTGTCTTACCAGCACTGAGTAGAGGAGCAGCATCACCTCCCTCAACCTGCTCCCTCAACACTCTTCCTAACATAGGTGAGGAGGCTGTTGGCCTTGTTTGCCATGAGGATGTGCTGCTGACTCATGGTCAACTTGTTGTCCACCAGGGCCTCCAGTGACTTTTCTGCTTAGCTGCCTTGCAATTGGTCTGCTCCCAGCCTGTACTGGAACCTGGGGTTATTCCTCCCCAGGTACAGGAGTCAACATTTCCCTTTGCTGAACTTCATGAGATTCTTGTTGGCCCATTTCTCCACCCTGTCCAGGTCCCTCTGAATGGCAGTATAACCATCTTGTGTATCAGCCACTCCTTCCAGCTTTGTGCCATCTGTGAATTTGTTGAGGGTGCTTTCCCATGATCCAGGTCATTAATGTAGATGTTAGATAATATTGGCCCCAGTACCAACACTGGGGGTAATCTATCCCAGGCAAAAATTACACCAGCCTCCAACTGGACATTGTACCTCAGATCACAACCATCTGAGCCCAGCAGTTCAGTCAGTTTTTAACAACACATCACTGTCCACTTATCTAATCTGTGCTTCATCACTTCATCTAGAAGGATATCCCAAGACATTGTTTAAAATTTTGCTGAAGCTGAGACAAAGAACACCCACTGCTCTTTCGTCATCTACCAAGCAAATCATTGTAGGAGGTTGTCAGGTTGGTCAGACATGATTTCACCTTCATAAAGTCATGCTGACTACTTGCAAGTACCTTCTTGTCCTTCATGTGTTTGGAAATTGGTTCGAGGATTATCTGCTCCATCACCTCCCTAGGGCCTGAAAAAAGGCTGACCAGTCTGTAGTTCCCTGGATCCTCTTCCCTGCCCTTTTTGAAGGTAGGAGTGACATTTGCTTTCCTCCAGTCCTCAACATCCTCCCTTGGATAATCAAGAATGGCCTCGCAGTGACATCAGCCAGCTTCCTCAGCACTTGGGGATGTTGAAGAATGGACAAATCAGCCCAGTTACCAGTTTAGTAATTTTTTTCTTTCAGTTCTCCCTTCTTAAGTCCAGATTTCTCCTGAAAATTTGCTTATTCATCAGGAGAGCTACCTCAGAAACTAACAGAAGAGGGGGAGTAGGCTAAGGCCAGTACCACTGCCAGTTGTTTTTTGTTAATTTTCAATTGTCAGACTTGGTTCAGGTAAACATTTGTTTTCTGTGACAGAGGGGGATGACATGCTCATTAGAAAATGAGAAAAAATGAATTGGAATCAAACATTTAACAATCTAAAACACTTCTTATGTTGCACCTTAGTGATGACAAGAAAATATGGTGCCAATAATTTGACAGTGTGAAGGAAGACACTTCCCACGTGTTTAGTTAAGGGTATAAGCATTAAGTTTTGATGTGAAACTTTTTATCAAAAACTCTTTTTTATATCATGATTATTTTTTTTTAGTTGTAGCTTTAGTCAACTATACCTTCTGAGACTAAAATAGAATGCACTCAATCCTGTCAGTGTCAGTGTCAGTTCTATTTTATGTTTCGTCCTGAAAAGCTAAATCCAAGGTACCAGTGTCAGCACTGACCTTTTATTCTAGATCTTTCTTTCTTTCTTTCTTTCTAGCAAAGCAGGTCTTTCTTCATAGCAGTTTTGCTAAGTCATTCCTTAGCTGCTTCAGACCAATGTATTGAGCAGACTCAGCAGGGTAGATGATGACAGACAGTGCAGGGTGGCTTAATAAAATGCTGAAGACTTCAGCTATAGCCTTACTACTGCATTCCCCTCCCATAACATTCTGTTAAACATCACAAAGGGTCCTAATCAGCCAGGCTCCTTTGCCAGAGTTGGGCTGTATCATTTCGGTACTTTTGGGCAAACAAGCTGTATTGGTACATACACATACACATACACAGATACATATACATATACATATACATAGTGCTTTTCTTCTCTTATGACTAAGCAGTTTAAGTTATAACATGGTGAATACTGGGGGAAGTTCTGCAACCCTCATTTTGCAAGTCCTAGTGCTGGTTGTGATATGCCTCCATCTATAGAAATGTCATTGACTGACAGTAGAAAATATGGTGGAAAATACTGGCTGTATCATGCAAGGGCAGCGTTCTAGATGGTTGGAGTTTAAGCTAATGCACTCCAAATCAAAACTTCAAGCTTTTTAATCTACACACCACTAGTTTTGACACAAGCCCATGGAAATATGCAGACATGCAGCTCTCTTAGGAATCAATTCACAGCACACCCTGAATAGAGTGCAGTTAAGTCTTGTACCAAGAGTACATCCTAGTTCCCTTTCCAAAGCAAACAACCCAGGAGATATAGATACACCATTATTCCGTGATTTTGAAGACAAACGCAAATACTATTTACATAACTAAAAGGCTGTTATCTTTAGCATGCAATCTTGGGTACAGTCAGTTATCACCCTCTGCTGTCTAAATATTAAAGTTTTTATGGATGGAATATTTGAAGAGTGTACCTGGCATAGGAAGGAAAATAACAACAATGATGACAACAATAATAATAATACAATAATAATAAATGACTGGAGAAAATGCATTCTTGTGGAAGCTGAAACTTTGCCATACATAAGAACCTCTCTCCCCATAAAGAGATCAAATTGTGAGGGGCTGGAGATTTCCAAATAATCTGCCCTATAGTGGATTGTCTATTTATGTGCTAAGCAGAATGCTTTTATTCCGTCTGTATGATTTTTCCAATGCATTTGTCAGGGCATTTGAGAAGATTGTATTTTTATAGTGTTTCTAATCTTTTAAATCAAAAGTGAAGGAGGTAAAAGAAGCAAAGGTCAAGGATTTGAAATCCCTAATAGGGGAGATATATCCTGCTTTGTGTAAAACTCTGTGAAATCAGCTGCCAGAATTTAACTTCTCTCTAGCTGCACCATTGCAAGGGCGTGAAGAAAGCTGAGTGGTTCCTGATGGTTTCCTTAGATTCCTCTGCACCTAAGCATACTTATGATACCGGAGGCTTCCATCATTGCAGGAGCTCACAGAATTTAGTGACAATCCAGAGAAATGCCTGCTGAAGGTCTGTTCTGAGAATTACAATTGCTTAACAAAGCAATGCAGCAAATGAAATAGGTTTGTTCTTCACAGATCTGAAAGCTGGTTTGCAGTTAGTATCTCTATCCTTTTCACTTTAAATCTGACATTATACCTATTAAGATGCAGAATAGGCTTTTCAAGGATTGTAGGTTTTCTCCAAATTTCAATGACCAAGAAAGATAATTACATTGTTTATTTGCTATGTGGTTGGGGCCTAAAAAGGCTAAATACAAGTTTATCGCTTGTATTTTCTCAGCAGATTTTTGCTTCAAATTTAGTAACCCATTTTAGCTGCAGTAGAAGGTCACTGTTGCTAATTTACTCTCATTCATTGGTCTCAGTGACAGAATTTAATTATTTCAGCCTAGTTCATAGTGGGAGAGCAGCTGCACCACTTAAAACAATGTAATGAAAACCAGTAAACCCTCACCTTGTCTCAGCAAAAAGACCAGGAATAGAACAGTTAAACTTACGGTCTGTAATCTCAACTCAAAAAAAAAAAAAAAGTGTAATACCTTAATAAATGAGAAATTTCAGCAGACAAACATCTATGCAATTGTTCTTTAGGTTTGAGTTGACTCTCACTAATATCAGTGGAAGCCTTCCTAAAAATTGAGGAAGAGGTTCTATTGAGCACTGTAAGTATAGAGAAGAAGGAATTCCTTGAAACAGGATCCACAGTCTTTGAGATAAGGCTTGCAATGCTTTTTAGAGGCAAACATGCTTTCACTCAGCGTAGAAGGGATACCACACTGAAGCCAGTGATAACTGTCTGGGTTTAGCTGGATAAGACATTACTGAAGAGAAGGATCTGGCCTATTCATTACTCTAGGATAACTAGTAAAATGACAGGAAATCCAAATGAGCTGCTAACTCTTCTTCCACCTAAACATGGGAATAGCATGCTACATGGCCCAGCTGTACCGGATAAGAAAAAAAAGACGCCTCAAGAAAACAGGGCAGGCACAAGGCATTCCTGGCTAGAGGGACTAGCTTGTCAGCCTGGCCAAACTCACCAGAATCAGCCTAGGTCCAAATTAAATAAACTGTTGCCCTGTATAGCTGTCTGCCTTAATAAACTCTTTTTTTTTTACAAGCTTCTGTGGTTTTTGGCAGAAAAAGGAATGATAGAAGCTGTATACTGGAACACTTATGTAGGAATTCCCTCTAGTCCAAAGACAGAGTTCCTTGTGCAAAGTCTAGAGCAGTCTCTCTTTATGATGTTACTCCTCCACTTTACATTTGCCTGACTCGTGAAAGTAGGATGGCGATCATAAAGTTGAAGTCTCACAAATCTTTTAATAAACTTAAATTTGATTTTCTGTGTGTCTGTCTACCTTTTTTGCTTTTCGTTTTCTCATTCTTTGGTAAAATTAAAATTATCTCGGAGAGTTTAAGGAAGTTGTGAGAAAAGCTTTATTTTTAACTTCTGCTTTTGAAAAGCTCTGGATTTATCTTCTGAAACATCATTTTTTTCTTTGCTTTCTTTGGCCAAAGTATGTCTCCAGCTGTGAGACATGGTCCAAATCTAATTAGAGTATTTTATTCAGTAAGCTCTGGTTTATTGGGGAAGTCGGATATTACATATTATTTGGACATCTCAAATATTACAGAAGTGATAATTAATAAGTGAAAATCTGTAGAAAGTGTGAGACAAATAGTAAAGAGGAATATAGGGAGAAAAATGCATAAATACGTCAATCATGATACAACCTGTTCTTTAACAACATATAACTTTCTTTTGTAACAGAACAACTCTTTACAGATAGATTTGGCATGGTACTTGGACAGCGGAGACTATTTGAGTCACTTTTTTACATATGAATGAATGATATTGTCTCATCATTAAGGTGCTAATAAATTTTGAAAATCAAATCTCAAAAGTAGCTTGCCTAAATTGTCAGATTTTCCATTTCTTTTCTTTTTTCTTTTATTTTCTTGTCTTTTCTTGTCTTTTCTTGTCTTTTCTTGTCTTTTCTTGTCTTTTCTTGTCTTTTCTTGTTTTTTCTTTTCATTTTCAGAAAAATATCATTTAGGATTCCTGAATAACATCAAACATGTTAAAATATTGACTATTCTTAATTCTCTAATTACATTCTTATTTAAGATCTCTGCTTAAGTTCCTGTGATATTTTCTAAATGCCTTTTTATACATGTACTGTGGTCCAAACTAAATATAGTGAGGGTAACTTTTTGCATATGGAGGCTAAAACTGATAATTTTGTAAGAATATATTGGATATAAACTCTGAGGAAATACATAGACTATGTAGAATTTAGATACATCATTTTTTCCAGATTTTATGAAATCTGTATGTGAAATAATATGTGTTCACAGTTTTACTGACACAAAACCTACAAGAATAGCATGGAATTCTATAAGCTCCGGAGAAGTCAAAGATGAAAAGGAGCTATTTATCCATCCAGGATGTCTTTAAATATCAGTGCATTGTAGCTCCTACAGCACATTACCTTGTGGTTTGTCCAGTCTGTTAATCTAATAGATTACAGTTGTGCTGTTACCTGTCTTGCAAGACTCCTCCTCACCTGAAATACCATAAAAATATTTGGTCCTTTTACTATTTAATTTGAAGTGCCAAACCTTCAACAGGTGATGAAGTTTTTACAAAGATTCAGCATCAGCTTTCTGATACCTGAGGAAGGGAAAGGAGATCTGTGATGCTAGTGTGAAAGCCAAAACATGCTTTCCTCCTTCTTTTCCCTGCTTTGCCCTCAAATCTAAATGGACCAGTAGGATGAAAGAGGAATGGAGCATCTTTCTGATGAGTTAACTTTCCCCAAGACAACATAGTTTTTAAGCACGGCATTTACTTACATCAAAACTCTGTATGAAAAGAAATGTGTTCAACTTTGTCTCACGTCGCTGACAAGCTTGTAGTGAAGGTACTGTTGTGGATTTGTAGAGATAAAAGTAATTGCTATTACGGAAAAGAGACGTTGTTGGAAATCCTTATTGAAAGGATGTATAGGAAATCAAATTGTATGATAAGAAAACTATGGATCACAACAAAGTTAATGGAAAGTAGTTTCCAAGCATTTCCAAGACTACTATTAGAGGAGTCTAAAATTCTGAAAGCTGGAGAAGTCATACTAAAGTAAAGAAGTGAAATAATTTGAGAATATATTTGTAATAGCATTAATACATTTACTGTCTTTCATACCTTGAATACAATTTCTCAGTTTCCAGTCCCCCAGGAGCTGTTCTTTTATTAACATTGTAGAAGTTCTGTTCATAATTTGTTGACAGAATATTTGACAACATATTAAAATTCATATGGTACCTACCTTTTCACTCATGGGGAAAACTGTTTTATTTTATCCTGGATGTTTTGACATAACAAATAATTCAGCTGCTTTTACATGAGAATGCTAAATGTTCTGTAAACAGTAATTATGGGGTGGGCGATGTATGTTCATGCTATTCACAAAACATACTAATAGAACAATATATGCAGTTTGGTTTTTGATTAACTACATTTGTCTTCTGGACTAGTTATCATTAATTGCTCGTGAATGAGTTTAAACTGTCAATATGGCCATTCACACAACAAAAAAGATTTTTTTCTTCATCTGTCACTTGTTTATGGTTTCTGGAAGCACCCACCATAAATTGTACTGGTTCAAGCTGTTCCTGTTGTAGATCTAAGTTTACAAACTGTAATTTCCAAATGTAGCTTCTTAAAGTAAGATGTTTGTGTCATTGGAATAGAGATTTAAACAGCTTTGCTTATCTTCAAAGTAGTGCATGTGTAGCCTGGAATATAGTTATTTGTGGAATAGGGACATAATCTCACAGTCTCAGAAATGGGCAAGCGCTTTCATGACTGCTGCTGAATAAGGTGAATTTCTGTTCATCCATTTTTGGAAATCTCATTAGCGGGAAGGAAAGTGATCACTTTTCATAGTGGAGCAACAGGTCATTCTGAAGATCTTTGGGGAGAGGCACTGCGAATAAGCATGTTATTTTAAAAATTGTCTTAAAGTGAGTGCCTCTGAATACACCAGGGTTTCTGCTGATGCTGGAACTATCGTTCATGGATTGAACTAAATTTGTGCTTTTTTATCTCACTGAATCAAGGCCTGAATATAACATATTTAACATGAAATAGTCACAGGTAATTCAGATGTCTGATTTGGGAGTATCCAAGTAGTTACCTTAGTAAGAACTATCAAAAGAAATCACATCTTTTTCTATGGTGAGACATATATTTACTTTGATAGTGTCGTGAAAAGTGCATGGCTTTGTTTCACTCAAAAATCTTGTAAGTTGAAGAAGAGAAGGCTCAAAGAGCTATTTTATGCCAACTTGACTGTTTGCATAACAGCACTGGACAAGAAGAAATCACTTTGTACTGAATAGGGAACCAGAAATACTGAAACACTAGGCAGAGCTCCGCTCATTTCTATGGAAAAATAAGTGTTCTCATTGCTAGGGAGTTAGCACTATGACATTTATTCTTTCCGCATCTTTAGAACACATTTTACATGTACAGTTTATAGTCATAAGGGACACTCAGACGAATCAGGCTGAAAAAGGTGCTCTGGATGCTTTTGTCTTCACTCATCTGAAATCAAATAAAAACTCTCATCAGCATATCATGTTCTTGCCTTGTGTCCAGCTCCATCCTTTCTTTCCCATATGGATAATGTCTGGCCAGGAAGGAAATGACTGCATTTTCAACAACAGGAATGAAATCTGGCCTAATGGAAACTTGGTTGAGTTACTTCCTGAAAGCTAATAACTAAAGAGAGCTTTCCAGGAGGAGACTAAGACCAGCAGAAATGTTGGCCAGTGAAAGACATAACATCCTAAAATACCTGCCACGGGGATCTTCAAAAAACTTTCTTCTGTTGCTGTGCTATTTGGGGACTGAGGATTAGCGATTTTTAAAAAATCAAACTGGTTTTACCTTAATTCACCCAATGTAGTCTCTGTTAATTCATGAAGAGTCTGAGTAGCCCCACTGAGCCAATATAAGCTTGTTAGGGGGTATGTGGGGCATCAGTTGAAAAGCTGAGAGAACAATGGCATTTGATGAGTCACAATGTCCCTTCTCAGACAACACTGAAAATTGTCACCTTCCAATATGGACAGTTTCATACTCTCGCTGTCCAGTTCAAGGTTTCTGTACAGAATGCAGAAGATTCCTGTTTTATTTTCACTTTTCTGCACTGATTCCTGAAGGAAAGGCATTTATAAATAGGTTGATTCATGACTTGATTGGACACAGGAAATATCTAGAAGAGAAAAAGTAGGTGTATATCGGGTAGCCACATGAAAGATAAATAATAGTAAAGTTCAAAAACTCAGTCAGCGTGGAGGAGAGCTAAGCAGTCCAAACAATGTCAAGTACTTCAGCATAACTCTGATTTGAATTTGCATAAAAATTTAGCCATGCATTTTGGCATTTGTATTTGCAATTTATAAATGTTTGATTTACATTTTCCTTGGATTTCAGAAGAAGCCAAGTCTGGTGTGACCTCTTCCTCTTGAAGAAAATCAAGATCGCCTTACTATGTCTTGATCAGTTAGTTGGAATGGCATTTGTTTTAATCAATTAGTATACGATGTCACAATCTGTTTCTAAGAGAAAATTCAGTAAGCATTCAAGGAAAGTTAATTATATTTCCTTTTTTCACATCTTTCTGTTTTCCAATCCCTCTTTCTCCCACCTAACCATACAAACTTAGAATTAAACCTCCAAATAGTGTTACTGCATTGTTTAATCTCTTTCATACTGCCTGCAGGGATTAGCTGAGGTCACACAATTTCTAATAAAATTTTACACCAGTAAACCTGGCTTGAAGAGCAGATATAAAAATCCTGCTGATTGTCATGTATTTAGGCATTCATTCATAAGAAAGCACACTACTGTGCATATGTGGGACAGGTTGTTTTGCTATGCCAGAAGAGAATCTTCATGCTGTTGAATTTATGCATTTCCCACTGCTACTCAAAATGTTTGTCTGAATGCTCAGGCAGGGGAGAGCTCTCTCTGCGGAAAATGCTCCTCTTCTCTTCAAGTCAAGAGGTCTGACTTGTACTCTATTCCCTATTCATTGGCAATTTGCAGCCAATGTTTGCTTTATCGTCACAAATTAACGAGGGAAAGATCGTGGTGCTAATTTTTGCTTCAGTGTGACGTTATGAAACAGGTAATAAATGGCAAGAAGAGAGGAGAAGGGAAGAAGAAAACAAACCAGAGACTCCACAAAGATAAATGTAATATCCCTTTCACCCTCAAGAAACGAAATTATTCTGACAGGGTCAGAGATTCTGCTTGGCAAACGATCTTAAATTAATTACCTGCTTGACATTTTAAAGGAAGGTTTCAAATTGTAAATTTAACCCAGACAAAGCATTCTTTTTAATCTTGTCAGTATGCAAACTACTTTGCACTGCAGTCTGTGAATTATTTATCAGAGAAATGACCCCAAAGGGTAAAAGGAAAATTGGGAGTATTTGATCTTGGGTTCTGCAGCCTGATGTACTTCTCTACCTTAGATCTGTACCTGTTGCAGTTGCTTAATTTCTCTTTGTTTGATGTTGCTGATATTTAGCTCTCACGCTGTGCTTCTCTAAAGCCTAAATATTTTCTCCCCATTTAAAGGCATTTAAATTGTTTCTAAAACTGTGTCCCAGAAAATAATTGCATCTACTTTCCAGGGAAAAAAAAAAGCTAACTAAAGGGGACAAAACCACCTGTTTTTTTGTTTCATGTGTTTTTATTAGAATAAGCATGCAGTATTCATGGCTGTTGTTTTTCTCCTGCACTCAGGTGAAAATACAGTCTGTAATAGTAAGTAATCTGCAGAGCCAGAGTTTCTACTTGCAAACTGCATTAAAACATTAATCCTGTAACAGTTGTGCAACGTTAATGAGGAAGGGTGGTCACATGGGATAAAAATACCTTGGAAGATGTGAGTCCAGAATCCAGTTCTGACACAGGTTTTTGGTGTAAAGCCACTTAATTTTAGTCTCTGGTTTTTAAATGAAGCATATACAACTTTGAATATCCTACCTCCCAGTCTTTTTAGGTTTCATGATTATTTATTCAACAATATTTTGTATAGGGTTTAGTATTACTGCTAACAGAAAAGACATCTAAGTGCAATTGTAATGTAAAAGATAATTATAATTCAGGGACCAACACAAATCAGAACATAACCTGATTAATACCTGCTCTCGGTTGACATTGAACCTGTTTGCTTAGTTACTCTGGATTTCTACAAAGACCGTAATTCTCTGAAGACATCAACCATGTAAGCATCTGATATTTAGAAGAAAGCCAGATTTGGAAAAGCAGCAGAAAAAAAAACATTAGCCAATTGTAACAACTTCTGCATGTAATGCTACTATACACATTTTTCACTTTGAGAACATTTGCTCCCTGGATGTGCATTGTTAACTTTTGATGTTTCACGTTTCAAGGAAGTTCCAATATTTTCTGTTTTATCCATAGGTAAGATGAACTTTAGCTGAGCTGAGTGGAAAGTTCAGTAGAAAATCTATCAATCTGCAGAGAGAAATTATAATTCCCTTCTGCTTCTGTCATGTAGTATGAAAAATTATTTATTTTACCTATGGAAGTTTTTGCATCTTGATGTGAGCTGAAATGAAGCTGATAAAAATGTTATACCATTCCTTGGTTTAGTACACTGCCTAATGTTTTTGTTTTATAATTTTTCACTCTTCAGTGGTTTTTTTTTTTCCTACCACCAGACTTTCTTCTTCCTTTGTGCCAATGGATGAATATTCCAAGAGCAAGACATGAGAGACTTCATAATAAAAATCTGTCTAAGCAAAATGTGGATAAGCTTTTATTTTACTATGCAGTCCTAATGAAGTAAGTCAGTTCTGACAGATAATTCTACTTTCAAGAAATATTTGTCAGATTTCTACTTAGGTTTCTAAGTACCCCAAGAACTTCCCTTCAGTTTCCTCTGATAATAAAAAAGTGCCTAAACTCTTTCTGAGTTGATGAAAGATTAACTATGCACGGCATAAAATCAGGAACACCACACTGGTTAATTGCAAGCCTCCCCACTTTAAGGCTGTATTTATTTTTCTTCTGTTTTTACAAAGAAATAGTTAAAGGATTGTGTACATCCTCCACAACCTATAAATTCCCCTTTGCAGATTATTGTATCCATACAAAATACACAACTGAAGAAACTGAAGAATTTTGCTTTCTGAATATCCCAGGTCCCTCTTTAATGAAGTGTAAGTATGAGCTCTAGTGTCTGTGGATACATTCTAATTAGGGATTTTGGCTATTGTTTAACTATGATAATCTCCCCTGCGATTTCTATTCAGCTGATTTCACTTCTCCCCCTGGCCCTTGCTCAAACCTACTGGAATTTCAGTGCTGGGGCTGTGATTGGAGACCATCCTAACAACAGCCACATTTCAAAGTCTTCCTTCTACTTTTAAGGGTCTTTAATGTTTCCCAACTGGTTTGTGAGGGTGGTTAAGACTCATATGAGTGCAAAGAATTACCTTTATCTAGATTTAAATGTCATTTTATGCTTATTACTGAAGCTATTCTTTTAAGATAAGTAAAATAGACACTCCTTGATTTTTATGTATGTATCAATAGCAATCAAACTTTGATGTTCACTGTCCATGACTGCTTTTTGATCTGCTCATGATGGAATTACCTGCAGGACTTTTTCAAGCTGTTAAAATACATATTTTTTACAGTCATAATGAATAGACTGTACATCCTTCATGTCCTAGGTAGCTGAGGCTGAACGCTAGTAGTAAAGTAATATAGCTACTCTATCAAGATATGCACTGGTGGTCTTGGCTGTATTCCCAAAGTCCAAACCATTCTGAATGAAATTCATCCCTCTGCAGCACCAGCTAAACCTTACTTCTGCTGTGCTTGCTGATACACCGGCCTTTCACTGCTGCTCTGCACAGAACGTGCATTTCATCCACAGTGTGTTCAGACCTTTAGCATTTCAAATCTATTTTATTGACTGTGTATCTTCTTTTATTTCCCTGAGTGCATTATTACGAGATTCTACTATTCTGATTTGTACTGAAATACCATTTGTATGGGTTGGGTTTGGTTTTATTAACGTTGCATTTTCATTGATCATCTTTGTACTTCATTCTTTCAAGATGACTTTTCTTTACCCTTCTCAAAGACCTGATATGCATATTGAGATTTATGCAGTGCAAAGCAACTGCTGGGGATCGCTTTGGAGCAGCAATAGAAGATCTAGCAAAACTTCCCTCTCTGTGCTGGAGTGAGGTGGTACTTCATGTTGCACAGGGAAAGGAGATGGCACATGATTACTGTTCTACACATTGTTAATATTCCTGGCTTCCCTGATGAGAAGTCATGGCAAAATGTCTATACTTGGCTTGCTGAAAATTTTAGTCAGAGAGTGAAAATGTTTCTGAAATGTGGCACAGCTCAGAGATGCACAGGGGCAAAGCTCTCCTTTTTCCCAGTGGGCTGGTATATAAACCTGATACAGCACGTAAAGTATATTAGGCTTTATTAAGCAGTTGTTTTAATGTTTAAAGCCTATGGTTTGGTTTGGGTTTTTTTCTCAGATTTCATTTGCCGTACATTTTCCCCCGCATAACTATTCCATTTGCTTTGCCCGTGTGCTAACAATTTGTGGTGAGAATGCCCTTCAAAACACAGCATCCCTAACCATCCTGTGTACTACCTTTCACCTTGGATAAGGCTTTTATTTATTTTTTAATAAATTCCACCTCAATTCTAACACATTAAACCTCATTATGGAGTAATTTCCCTTGGTATGAAAAGACCTCATTAATTGTTCCATTCAAAAATTATTATCTCTCAGGATGGGTGTTGTAAGAGAAGTGTAATGGATAAGGATTTTTTTCTACATTCTGCTTGAGCATTTTTTTTTTTTTCTCAAGTGATTAGTTTTCCTGCATCTGTGTTTACTTAAGAACCTGAAGCTAAAATAATTAGTAACAGGTGGCTGAGGTCTTACTGATAATCTGCCTGCCTTTTAGGTGTACTTCTAAAAAAGGTTTTCATTCCCACATTCTGGTTCTTTTCCATATTTAACAGGCTGTAATGAGAAATTATCTCATATGGTATGCTCCTTGGAGTTACTTGATTCTATGAGATGTTTTATTTTAACACTTTTAGCCGGCTGTATGACAGATATTTTACCCTTTAGTAATAACAAACCGTGCTTCACCTCTTTCTGTTATATAGGGGTTTTCATGGTCATTGTTTTCTATGGCCTGGTTTTCTAAGGATATGCTTGCATTGTTAGTTTATTCCATGTTTTCACATGTGTTCTTTCCTGATTCTGCTCTGAGGAGTTTTCAGTGCATTTTCCCTCACCAGCTGTTCACTGAATTTTTCAGATCCTTTTCTGCTGACTCTGGTGATGTTTAAGAGACAGGTGGTAAACTTTTTATACTGCTAATATTAGGAGGCCTTGAGGAGTATAACTGTGTTTCTTTAAATGTATGTGTAAAGTATGTTTACCTAAAATGTGGCATCTACAAATCTGAGCTTCTTAGCTATCCAGACATGAATGCAGTAAGAACAAGAAGTCATTCAGCTGCATATGATGGGCTGGATATGGTTTATTGACATTTATGACTGCAAGTAGGAGATTGCTACAGCTATTTGAACACTCAGGCATGGTGGTCCTATGTCAAGACCAAGATGGAAAGCCAAGATTATGAAACCATCCATGCAGCTACTCAACAGTCAAGTGGTTTTGACATACCCTAGGGATATATGCAGCTATAATTCAGGACCCCCACCGTGCCTAGCTCATTTCAGGGGTTTGAAGTGTAGCTTTCCACATCCCAAGATATTAAAGAGCTTTTCTTGTATCTTTTATTGGAACCATTTCGTTCCAATAAAACAAGCTTACTGAGCTACAGTGAAGCTGATGTGACATTCTAGTGACTGAGTTATTCTCCTGCATGTTTGGGGACACTGATCTGGGGACACTGACATTGAATGAAATAGTTACTGGAATGAACTCTTTCTGAACCATGGGTAAGTGCCTTAAAAATCAATGTCTCAGAGTCTCTAAAAAAACTTAAAAGATTTGGGGTTGGCCTTACTTAGAATGTGAAAACAAAATGAGAAATCCTTACTGTTCTTTTGTGGAGCACAGGACAGTTCACATTTGCTGAGACAACCTCACTCTGGAATCAGTCAGCGGGACCTGTGCTACAGAGCACACGTGGCTTTACAACTCCCTTCATTTAGTGTAGACTGCACCCATCCTTACAAGGAAACCAGTTTCTACGCACCATTAGCTGAGAAGTCTTCCCAAAAATGTAGTATTAGGGGATGGTGATCACTGAAAATAACAATTATCTGTTATCTTGCAACATTAGGAACTATTTGTGCTTTATAAGAAGTATGATTTGCAGTCCTTATTCATGTTCCCATTAAAGTTAATGATGTTTTCCAACCACATGTTTTGAGCACAAAATTCAAGATTTTTGCATACACCATGTAGGAAATACAAACATATATAGAAGCTACATACTTCTGCTCTCCTCTCAGTGCACAAACCCTGTTTGAGAAATAAAATAGGCAGAGAAGTAGGCATCTTGGGGTTTGCTTTATGCCCTAACTCCCACAGTGTGTTCATAAACACTGTTTATTCTTAAACAACCATCCAGTCCTCTTCCAAGTTTATAACATAAAAGAAAATAATCCTGTTTAGCAATGGTCAACTTTAAACATACATTAATATGATATTTTAAAGGAACAGCTCAGTTTGGAAAAATCAGTAATAGCATGCAAATAACATCTTCCTAGTTATAGAATGAGATAAAGCAGTCTGGAGAATTACACAGTAACAATTACATCTAGTAAAATGGAACTGATCTAGAAAGAGATAATTATGGCATACTTCTATTTCTTGATGTAAAATATTATTAAGAAAGATTATGGTGAACTGTCTTTCACAGTTCAGAGAAAAGACACTTACACAGATGCCCATTTAAATTAAGAATTAAATTTTCATCCTGCCGTTCATTGTGAAGTAGTCAAAATATTAGTAGATCGTGCATTTAATAGGAATGATTCAGAATAGGAAGAACAAAAACACACTGCAGAGGAATGTCAAAATAGTTATTATTTAAAGATTTTCATGGGAAAACTAAAATATTTTACTGCAAAAGGAAACAATGATGAAAACAAAATCAAAGATAAAGTAAGCCACCAAACACGGATATCACTAATCTTTCTGCAAAGGTATTTCTTATATACCATAACACTTCATTATGGCAAATTTTGTTTCAGTTGTTTTAGGTTTTTTGGCTACAGGGAACACAAGGCACTAAAAATTATATTTTTTTGTTTAAAACACTGAAGAATAAAGAGTCTCTCTGTTCTTGTGTATAAATAAGAGGGATCTTTAGAGCAGAAAATAAAAGGACATGTCTATAAAATACAATTTAAATATAATACATAAATATATTGGTCTTGATAAAAATATACTATGTGTAAATATATTGAAATATATTTTATAAAAATAGAATAAAACATAAATATGAAATATATAGTATAAACCATAAAATGTATTGCTGTTGATTTAAAAAAAGAAAGAAAGAAAGAGATAACTTATAAAATTCACCAGAGCCAGAGTAAGAATCAAACAACTGGTAATTTTAAACTGGTATTATATCTTTCTAGCTGATGCATAATCCTGTCTTATTGCCTCTTATTGATCATACTCAAACTCTTTCTGTAACATGTCTGGTTAAGAGCAATTAAATGGCAATGTCCTCATTGTGCTTTGTTGATTAGTTACTAGACCATTATTCATCTGTGACACCATACAGAGATTTAATAGTTACCCAGACTAGTAATACATTTGTTAAACATAGAGCAGAATATGTGCTAGAGTTGCCATACATTTATAAGAACAAATTTTCAGCAGATAATACCTATGTCAAACTTCAGTGCTTGAGCTGGAATTTACCATTCCGTTTGTGCTCCTTCAGAAAAATTTGCATTGTTGGGAAAAAAGCAGTTTGGACTTTGCTTAAGAGTTTTAAGCTATAAACGGTATCAAATATGTATATATAAATATATGCTGAGACACTATGAGAATGGGAATTCAGTTCTATTGTTTAATAGTTTGATGTATTGACCAAAAATCCTAGGGCAAGGATGCTTGGTTAAGGATCTGAGGATCTGTACAGGGGCTGGATATGAGAAGAGTGATTTATTTTTATTTTTAATTTCTTTGTGAAAATCTGCCCAAAATTGAAGAAGATAGGACTGGAAAATCTGATTTAAAAAAAATCTGATTTGCATATGCCAGACAACCAGGTTCTCCAAAGCTACTCTTCTCATGAAGCATGTGCCATTTTAGGCCACTGAGTGGCCTGGTGAGACCCCTTCTGAAAGCCCTCCTTGCTGACAGGCTGGAGAACGGGGCTGTGAGTGCTGCTGTCCCACAGCAATGCAGAGAAGAAGCCAACACAAATATAAAAAGCTTCAGGAGCAGAACCTGACAGATGCTGTCATGCCTGACCAGGAGCAATGAGTAGGAAAGGAGAGACAAGAATCATAACTGGATCTGGCAGAAATGTCCAGCTGCTCTGGCATGGGGTTCTCCATGGGCTGTGGTGTGGTTGTCTTCTCCATCATGGTCCTCCATGGGCTGCAGGGGAACAACTGTCCCACAGCTGCCATGCAGCATTTTTACCCTTTCTTAAATAGGCCATTACGGAGACACCACCAGCATCGCTGACGGGCTCAGCTTTGGGCAGCAGCGGTGGGTCCATTGGAACTGGCTCTGTCCAACATGGGGAGCAGCCCCTGGTCTCTTCTCACAGAGGCCACCCGTGCTCCACCCCCCCACCACCCCCCCCCCCTCCCCGCCAACACCTGGACACAGTCACCCATCATAAACTAATAGGATGATCTTATATTCCAGTAAAGAACGGCACTGGTAAGGAATCAGGAAGTCCTTACTCCCTGGAACACTGACAGTCCTCCTCTATTTGCTCAACAGGTTGAAATATAGCATAGTATCTGTTGATCTTGCCTGTTTGAAGACAGCTGTTTTCATTAATGGTGTTGAGCTGTCTGATGCCTCTGTGTGATTCCCAAGTCAGATTCCAAACTTTTCAGATGCAGAGATCCGGATCCTTTTTTACTCAACGTAATTTATTCCCACACAACCCAATTACAGAGCACAGCTCCCACACTTCCATGCTCTGATCTGAAGCTATACTTCTCTCTTGTTTAAGTTACATTTTTCTATTCTGAGGGGAAAAAAATTATGCTCTATTTCTTTGTCTCATTCCTTTTCTTTCAGTCTGAAGATTATTAACTGAAATACGGAAGTGCATGTGGGTAGAAGTGTGTGGCCTGAATACTTATGGACTAGAATGAGTTTCTCTGCAAGCTCTTCATTCGTATCTGAACGATGACCTCTTGGATCATTTGGTGGTGCTGTCAGACCTTTTACTGATCTAGTAATCCACGTGCCTTTTTCTGGGGGCATTACTGAAAGCTGGTTTTAAGCAATGGTTCGTAGGCATAGAGGTTTTCCCAAATGACTTTAGTGTTCTTTTTCTTGTATTAAGCTGCTTTTTAAAATTATTATTATTTTTTTCTGCCAGACGCTGGCAGAAATATACTACCAAATAGTAAACCTAGTAAGTCAAGAATTTGCTCCTAATAAGAAACCTGAATTTACTACAGAAACAGCCTAAATTTAGTTGAGGAACTGTTGTCCTTCTTGATAAACAGTTGTAGAAGATAGCTACAAGTTTGCGAAGAGCAGTTCCCTCTGCCACAGGGTTTGTGCTTCTTTTCTCTGTGCTGGAAGTACCACTCTAGCTATCTAATGTCGGTGGAGCAAATAGAAATTAGTTTAATCGCCTTTGGGAAACATAGCTTCAAAAGAAGACATTGGACCGTATAGAGTTATTAGAATTATAATAGTAAGCACATAAAAGAAAGCATTTCATTAAATACACAGAAGCAGTCCTGAGAGGATGGACCAGAGGTGAGCTCCATGCCCTTCAACTGTGTGCTCAGCTGGAGAAGTTAGGGGGTCATCTGCTGCCTCCACATTTTTACTCACTGTCCAGATTTTTTATTTCTTTTTCTGTGAGGAGGCACAGCTCTTGCTGGCAGTGGGGAATGTGTTGCTCTCCTTAGGAGAGCCTGCTACAGCGTGGTAAATAAGAGCCGGACTGCCACAGAACATGAAGGTCAGTGAAACAAAGTCTCCCAGTTTCTGAAGAAGCTTCTCACCACCCCTGCTGACGGCAATGCTGTTACCACTTAGTTACTGCTCCAGCAGTTATTTTATAAGAAAAAACACTGCAGACATATTTTGTGCGGGGACCCATCCTATTAGTTGTATTGAGCTTGCCCTGCGAGCCCCTGTCAGATCAGACCCATCTCCAGTGGTTTTGGACTCCTGATGGGACTCAAGGAGGGGCTGCCCACCTCACTGTGCAAGCCAAGTGAATTTGGCTCAGAAACAGAACTGCAGGTGCCTCGAGAAAGATCACATCGGATAGGGAGCCTTCATTTGAGGTGGGGCTGTGCTGGGGATTTTTGGATGTCAGTTTTGATTCATGAACCCTAGCTCCACCTAAGCCCATCTTTAAGCTCATTTATTGCTTACAGGATTTAGCCCTTAGGCAGATCTGAAAATCCTGGCTGCTGTGCTGGACCTCTTGTTTCAATGACTTTGCTTCCAATGTAATATTCTCTTGGAAATCCAGGGTTTTTTCTAGTGTTTTATTTTTATATGTTAACTACCAGGAGAAAATAAAATGTGATTTATCCAGAAGGAAAAAATACATGTATGACAGAGCTGGGAAAAACTTCTGAGGATCTAGTTCAAACTTCTGCACCAAACTAAGAGGGCATAGAAAGCAATTACCGATTATAGAGAGAAAGTTGAGGTAGTGTTTAACAGAGATACTTGCTTTAGGTTTGCAGCACATTCGGCGAACAGCCTTGTGAATCCCCTGGGCTCGCCCTCATTGTTTTACTCACAGAGCCTGTGGCTGCAATTATGTCCGAGCAATGTGTTACAGTATGGGGAGAGTGGGGGCACATGCGGTGGGTGACAAAAGTAGGCGTAAATGGATCTAGATACTTTTATTACATTTTGGTAGCGAGCTGGGAAAAAAACAGGAGGAAGAAATTATCTGTCTTGTAAGGGACATAAATATGGCATTCTGTGCCTGGCAAGGCAGAGAGAAAGTGTTACAAGTTTTGCTGAGAGCAGAGCATTTCAGGGTTAGGCCTATGTATGATGAAGCTGTGAGGAGGCCATCAAACAATAGTGGTGATCCTGCTTTGAAATACTGCTAAATGTCATGGGTGAGAGACAGATATTTTATTTCCTCAGTGTCTCCCAATGAGGCTGCCTGCTTTGTCCTGGGCTAACCTTGAGTGATGTTTCTGCTGGAGCTTGGAATGGAAATTAGCAACGTACTTTTAAGTATATATTAGATTAAAGAAGTTGTTTTCTTCTATTCAAGAAAAATCAGAGCTAAAGGTTAAGTCACATCCATCAGTTTTAATCCTTTTTTCCCCCTCTTCCTTCCTGGTTTGCCTGGTGGGATATTCCAAGCCTTCACTGAAGTAAACGTAAGTGACTTTTCCTTGTAATTCATAATATTGTCATTCACATGAAGCTTTACATTCCGCCCAAGCTGTGATCAAGATAACCATTCCATAAATGAGTTCACTTTCATTATCATTATCTATGGCAGTCACACATGGTGATGAGCTGTGAGATAAGCTGGAGTGGCAGACACCTCCTGCAGACTCCAACGGCTTTTGCCGTGAGGTCCCTTGTATCCTGCTGACGTCTCAATCTGTTTCTCCCCAAGGGTCATGAAATCAATTTGTTGCCAGGATCCTTGTCAGCCTTGTTCTACTACTTGACTTTCAGATTCACTGTGACAACTTTTTTAGGTGAGATGGCATGACCATAACTGCTTTTGATTCTGGTCAAGCCACAAACAGACTGTGCTTGGCAGAACAAAATGCCCAGTATAGTGCTCTCTTGATTAGAGGGCTTTTGTGTGCAGAATCAATTGACATAGAGTAGCTGAATGAAGACCTTTATGCTAAGGCTGAGGGATGGAATCTCACCCTTTGCCTGGGATATCTGCAGAAATCCTGAGAGTGTGGCCTGTTACACGAAGAAATATAAATAGGGCATTTTCTACGCACAGAAAGCTCTGACTGCCTTACTGATGCCCCTGGGATCAGCTTTTGAAGGATACATGGGACTGCAATAGGTCTTGCAGGAGGTAAAATGTGCTGTTTCCCCAAGCGACAGTTTAGGGACCAATCTCTCCGCAGAACATTTTCATTCTTACGGATTTGGCCACCAAGGGACTAGTAAAAACATCAGGAGTTGTTCCATTCCAAATATTGTTCTGGTCATTTCTGTCTAGATAGCCATCTGGTACCATTCAATACAGTCCACTAAACCTATGTAACTTCTAAGTAACTACTGATAGTTCCATACTTTTTATACACTGACCTTCTGAATTTTCTTCCCTCCTGTTCAGTAGCTGTCTCCCGGTAAGGACAAACATTCCACTGGGAACCTTACTCAAGGATCATGTGCTATGCGAAAGCTTTCTTGAACAAGAAGCTCGAAGGTTTTTGACATGCTGTAATACCCCTGCCCTCATACCACTCAAGTTTATTCTCTGTTTCTGGGGGCATAAGTTAAACTGGGGATACTTAATATATTGAGAAAGCATAAACATCCAATAATACTAAATGTGAGAAGCTTATGTTTACATCTGATAATATATTATTAGATTCTTGATTTTTTCAGATTTTATGAAAAAAATAAAACTGAGTGTCTCATGCAGAATGGTTTCAGAAGAGAAAAAGCTTTTCCTTTTCTGATGTGTTTCAGAAATAAAGATAATATTCTTATATACATCTGTATAAATGTATGTATATGTACATATATGTATTTGTGTGTGTTTATATGTATGCTCCTTTTTTTTTTACCTTACTGATCTCCTAAGGTTAAAGCTAAAGGAAGGCAGAAACAGAAGAATATGGTAATAAAATCGTTATATGGTTAGAAAAGTCTATTAAAAAAAAAAAAAAGAAAAAAAGGCATTTGGAAACAACAGCAAAAAGTCATGGAAAATTTATGCCCATTGTGTTAAGACCTGTCATGGCCTCTAAGATTACTTTGCATTTTCCTGACATTCTAGTGTGAACTTTTGTTTTGAAGAAGGCAAAATAAAAAGCTCTTAAAATGTTGGTCATATAACAGCTTGTAATTTATGCAGATGTTGACCAAGATATTCATCTTCTGAACAACAGAAATAAAGCTATTATTTTAAGGCAGAAAAAAAGCATTTATTTTCTGTGAATCTGTAGTTTTTAATTCAAACACAGAGAGACTGGAAGATAACTTTCAGGCTTACCTCTAATTGGAAGTCTACGCTTTCAATTATTCAGTATCCCCGAACTCTTGAAAAGTAATCTGTGCTGTTTTCAGTGCTATGAAAACAAGCTTGCTTCTTTGAACAACCCGAATCAATAAATCTGATGAAGATATAGTCATCTTGAGACTGGAAGGAGGTGAGAGAGTAGGTCTGAAAGGGAAGATAAGGAAGAAGCTACAGAAGAGTGTTAGTACAAATGTAAATTGTGAATCTTATTTACTTTGGGGTCTGCTGACTGATTTGCTGCCTTAAGTATATGCTGTCACTAGCTTACAAAAATATTCCCTCCTCATAACCAGTTCTTCTGTGACAGAGCCCCTCACTGTTTGCTTTATCAGCTCACACTGCAATATGCATCTTCTTGGAATGGTCCCTCTTGCCCCAGTGTCCCAGACATACTCCTTTGTGCACATCCAAAGCTACGTGAATTTCTGCCCCAACAATCTGCAGAAGCAGGAATGCCATCTCACAGAACCCACAGAACTAGATCACAGGAGATCTGGATTAAGACACAGCTGCACTGAGATCTTGAATACCTCTAGGCATGAGTGGGTGAGGAGTTGCATGTGGACCAAATACACACTGGAATTTCAGCATGTCTAGGGGTCTTTATTTTTGTGGTATCAAAGAAGAGGGCAATTTGTTATTATAATAGCTTTGTATGTGTCACCTATTTCAAGATACTAGCTCTTCCTATACCTGCTTGGTCCTTCAAATGGGTTTCCAGATCTTATACACGATTTCCAATACTGGAGAGACCACTTTATATTCTCTTTCCATGTCTTTATACTTTAATTCCTTGTTCTGCAGAATGGAGACAGTGATACCTCCTTTATATTACCCCTTGTCAGCTGGTAGGACAGCTGATAGGTACTGCACTGAGCTATAGTATGTGACTTGTGATTTGAGACAGAGAAAAGAGTTGAAACCTTGTCTGATGAACAACAACAAAAAGTAGGGGGAGAGCTCGTTTACTGTCAGATTTATGTACAGAATTCCCATTGATGTGAATGGCAGGTCTGAGCACAGAATAACATGCCTGGGGAAAAAAAATCAGAAAAAGGTGATTGCTTAGCAAATACCTATAAAATGAATTTAAATGCTGTCCTACTGTGATTCATCTAAGGTTTGATCTAAAGTTCATTGAAGTCCAAGGAAGTCTCTCTACTAACTTCGGTGGACTTTCAAATCAGGCACTAGAAAGGATGCTCATTTCTTCTGAGAAAGTAAAATTTTGTTGTGAGCCAAAAATGATGCTTTCCTGTAATATTCTTGAAATGTAAAAACAAAAGAAAACTTTTACAGTACATTTATAAGCCCAGCATTTAATCTGTGATACACAGTGTTTATGTCTATGATGGAAAATGACAGTAACAGAATACTTTAAAATCCTAGTACAAAAGCCCAATCATTCTGTGAATGAATTTGTACATTGGAGCCGCCAATCTCTGCCACATGAAGAACTCACATGGTACATACCAACCTTAATCCATATTCAGAAACATAGAAATGTCTTAAAGAAACTTCTTTTTAATGCTGTATGGATCCAGGGATAGCTAAAATTTAAGGCTTCCAATTTGTGTAATGTTTTGATTATGGAAATATAATTTGACTTCCTTCCTCTTTTTGTTCAGAAATTAGGATGAAATAATGTTACTTTTGTAGGCAAAGTGAGTGGGTCAGATTCTCATGGAGTGATGCCTCCTTAAAAAAGCATCTGACTCGGTATTTCTTACTGTGCATTTTTATTGTGATTTTTGTAAGACATATGTGGGTGAGTTGCATTCCTTTATACTCAGTTGCACTTTGAGATACTGTAGTAAAATCCTGACTTCCTTACACAGTTAAGTAGCCCCAGTGGGACTTCCTTTTCCAGGTTAACAGCAGCTTTTTGTGTGAATGTGCAGCTTCACTGTTTGACAGTCACTTCAAAAAAGTCTCTTTGAGGTATATTTTTTCCTCCTGTTACAATGAAATGCTTCATTCTGTACATTAACAAGATGTGCTAGAGCAGATCACATGAAAGAAATTTTTAAAACTGAGAAATATACTGCTGCTATATTCTTCCTAATACTTGACAAGATCTTGAATACAACAGTGAACTTGAGATTTCCATCAGTGCTTGAGAACAGGATGAAGAATGATCTTTCATTAGTATTCTGTGAATGGAAAGGTGGATCACTTAAAGCAAATCATGAAAAGCCCACTTATTTTGTGCTGTTGCAACTTGTAGGGTAAACAACGTGCATTACACACAGGTTATGTCTATACTACTACTCAAAACTAGCAAGAGGACCGTTCTCTGTCCCTGATGGCACGTGGCACAGCTCAGATCATGTTTATTTGGTTAAACTTGGCTCCTGCCCAAAAATGAGCCTCATCCATACTGCTGCTTGGGAACAATCCCTAGTCAAGGCTGTCTCTTGAGCTGTGCTCAGGCATTGTCCTGTCAGCACTTGCTGTCCCAGACCAAAGCCTTGCTGGAGACTGTACAAACAGTTGTGGACAGTCACAGCACCATTCTCGGTCCATGCCCTCACCCCATTTCATTTACTCATACAGATGATAACAGAAAGAATCAGACCATTCTGCTAATAAGCAGTAGTGGTCTGCATTTCCCAAGGCAGCTATTTATCTAAGTAAACATAGATCGTGAAAAAGGAGTTTATTTTTTTAAGGAAGATTGTCCTTTTCTAGGATGAATACTAGGTGGTTTGTTTGAAAAGATGATGAATTATATAGCTTACAGAAATTCATTGTGCTAGCATTGCTTTCTAATGTTGTTATGTAGGTTGAAACAGATTCTTTTACAGCTAGAATACCACAGAAGCCAAGAGTAAATTATTGTCTATATAACTATATACAGGACCAATACAGTAGCACGCTCAAGTTTGGGGACATTTTAATTTTATTTCCTTTATACTGAATCATGGTGTCACTTAGACTTAGCTGAAAGATATTGTTCTTCAAATATGCATAAAATGAAAAAGAAAAGCAAAAAGATGACAGCTATTTTTACTTCCAAATAACCTACATTGATCACAATCTGTATTTTGTCTCAGCAGCATTTTCTCTGGGTTTTTTAGGCTATGTCTCTTTTGCACCTTAGTTAGTAGCTCCAGTATGAGGCATGAACCACTCCACCTTGAGAGAAGAGTCATGCTGGAGCAGTCTAGGGAACTTTTCTTCTCAGGAATGACAGCAGATGTTCTAATGAATCATCAACAACTTTAAATTAAATAAAGAAATCTGCCAAACAGACATAACTGTTGGAGTAAATAGTGCAGAGTCCTCTTACTGCCTTGTCATGGCCTCCTGATTCCCCTGGCCCATCAGGGTAGGAGAGTGGTGAGAAACGCAGCCCTCGCTGCCTACAGAAAACACATGCTGCCTTTGGGCACTGTGCGAGTGCTGTGGTGTGCTTTGTGTTCTGCTACACTGCGCACTTCGTCTCAGGCCACAGGGGCAAAGACAGTAGCTTCTTGCACCGTTTGTTCACTGACCACACATGGTAGAGAAAAAGGAGGGGTGATCTGGAGTTTTCCCAGGCTATGCTGTCATGGGAAGGGTGAGAGAGAGTATGAACATAAGCACGTAAGCTATGCAGTGGCACTTTCCCTTACGTTCAGTGAATGGGCCAATTTTAGTTCCTGGCATAGACATAGACTCAAGAGTTGGGGACAATAGTCAGATCTCTATACACAATAATTAGCTTGTCATGGTTACTATTATTCAGAGAGTGTTAAATAAACATTTGAAGCTAGAATCACAAAGAAATTGAGATTCTTAACTAAGAATACGATCCAGAACTCCAGAGACAAAAAATAGAACATTCCTGTTTTCAGATTTCCAAGCTTATATTCCAGAAATAATACAGCAGCACAGATTTTTCACGCTATGGCAGACAGCCTTGAGTTGCACTGCTTATGCCTTGAGCTATTATGAGAACACCCCATCTTTTTAGCTTAGGATTGCTTTTCAGGTGGAGAGTTTTGTATGCAGCCACACAGATGCTATTTCTGCCAAACATCCAGACATTCATTCATTGGACATTTGTCCACTGTAAGAGGAACTTTGAGTATCTTGGGATCAGAGAATGGCTGAGGCTGACAGAACATCTGGAGATAGTCTAGTCCAATCCCTCTGCTCAGAGCCGGGTCAGCTGGAGCAGGCTGCCCAGGACAGTTTGGGTTTCAAACATCTCCAGAGCTGGAGGCTCCAGAGCCTCTCTGGGCAGCCTGCTGCAGTATTCAACCAACCTCACAGTAAAAGCGGTGTCTTCCAGAATGTTCGCATAGACTGAAATTCAAGAAAGTTGGAGAATTATAAAAATACAAGTGATAGACTCTTTCTCCAAGAGGGTTTATTTATACAGTAAAAATAAAAAAAATATTTTGCCTGGAACTGCAAGATGGATGTAGAAAGACTGATGGTCCAGTAAGGAAGGTATCAAGGACAATGAGATTGATTTCTTTTCCTCTGTTTTCTGACTTTTGCAAGATTTTAAAATTATCCCAGCCCCACATTCCTTATTCGTAAAAGAAGATTAATTTCTATTTTCTGAAGCATATGTTTTTATTTCATGTAGACAGTATGAGTAGTGTTCTTTTACATTCATCAAAACTGAACAGGCCTAATTCCATTCTTAATACCGTAGAAATGCTGTAGAGAGAGGCATTTTGTTTCAGAATGGAACAAAGCGAAAATTTTTTGCTCTTTTGTAAATGGAAAAAACACACATTATTTACATACTGAATTAAAATAAAAGAACAGTTTAGTTTTAACTGCGGAAATATTTAACATTTTTTTAAGTTGTATTAGTTTCTGACTAATTTCCTCTGGTTTTTTTGTTAGGTATAGGTGTTTGATGTAAATAACATGAGTTTATAAATAATTTTGATTGAATCCAAAATGCATTTTTGGAGGGCAAATTCATTATTCTGTTAAAAAAACTACTAGTTCCTTGAATAAAAGTTTTATTTTCACTGTTACCAAATCTGGTTAGGAAACACAGGAACAATTTGATGTATGATGGAACGGAGCAGGAACATGTTCACATCAGTTAATGCATTTATTTATTCCAGCACATATAAAATGAAAGAATATGGTTTGTGCACTATGGGAAGACAGAAGTGCTTTTCTTTTCTGTTAACTATCTGGAAGTCCTTTATCAAGACCTGAACTAAACTCTTCTGCTACATTAGGTTGCTTCCTCCACCTCTAAAATACTTTTGAAAATTGGATGGTTCATATCAGAATGGATCCCTGTGAGCTATTAAGAATAAATAATTGGATAAGGGAATATCAACTGTCTCGGCAAATCCCACTAATTTAAAAAACGCTTACCTTGTCTAGTTAACTGGATTAATACTCTGAGAATATAATGGTTTTCAGGAACTGTGCAAATGATAAAACTTGGGTACAGAAATTGCATTGCTACAGCCACATGTAGGTATTCAGTAATGAAATGGGGACTTTTGTTGGCAGTCTGGAATATTTCAGACTTGCGGAGGTGGTCAGTGCAGTACTAATGCTTTTAAGATGACTTTGTAATCGAATTGATATGATTCAGATCCACGTTGAATGTAACCATGAAGATGGAATCTTGTCTTGAAAAGCAAAGAACATAATATGAACCGCATGCCCTCAGCCCACGATCGCCTCAGGAAGTCCAAGAGAAGGGCAAACTCCCTCTGTTCCCCAAACCCAGCCTTAAAGTTCAGGTCGAGAAAAGCAAATGGAGAGCTGGTAACTAGGACTGTTTTTTATTTATCTCTATGGGCTGCTTAAGTTCAGGGAAAGAAGGCAGAATGAAGAGCTAGGAACTAGGACTGTTTATTTACTTATTTGTGTGTGTATTCGTTCTCAGGTGAATATAACACATATCAATGTCAGGCATTGCACACTGCAGTTGTAAAGACATTTTCCCCCCAGCTTTTGAACCACAGAGAGCAACTTTTACATGCCAGCAGTATCTCTATTCTCATTCTTCAAGTTCTGAATTACTTTTTCTTTAAAAAGGGCATCCTCCATAGGACGTGAATGGCCTTTGAATGCCAGCTCAGTTGGATCTGAGCGAAACTGGACTTTAGTTCCCTACCATAGAAAGAAGGAAGTCAAAGCAGGGAAGAAAAACAAGGTTTTGAAATGTATCTTGCATTTATGAAGAAACTATAGGAACCACATTGAGAAGATGATCTTTAGTCTCACAAACAGGGCTAGTAAATCTGTCTTTTGTTTATTAGGAATGAATCACTGTAGGATTCCTGGGAAGAAAATAAAGCAATGTACTCCGTGTTTAGTAAGGGTACAAATCCTCAAGTTGATGCACAAAGGCCACTTAGCATGTACTTTGACTCCTAGTGCCACTGAGTCGTGCTTGCTTGGATGCCAAGACATGTTTTCAGCAGAGGAAAGCGGACTCACCCAGCCAGCACGGTAGCTCAGCAACCTGATGATGACATTTCAGAAGATCGTGACTCAAGACAGAGCACCCTAGGTTTGGTCACAGATTTATTCTTTTGTGTCAAACGGCAGGGTTCTTTTTGTGTCAGTCTCCATGGTGATGAGTTTGACCGTCACCCCTGGGACAGCACTGAGAGTGGTTTTACAAAGCTCACCTTGGCAGATTTACCATCACTGCTATGTATCACAGAAATCAGTGACAGCAAGCTATTGACACACTGAACTGCAGAAAGCTGCTATCTTCCCATTTGAGGTATAAAAAACCAGCATTTCCTCATCTGAAAGGCCTTCTGAACTGCTAATTACTGGCAAAAATGTTTCCTGTCAGATGTTATCTAGACAACTACAGAATACAAGTCAGTCTTACTTTTGCCAAGGCAATTAAAAGGGAGCTGACCTAGAACATATCAAAAGCTGTAAAACACAATTTGCTCCTCTTTTACCTCATCGAGTACCTCAATCTCTGCCTTTCCTTTTTCCTCATTATCCAAATTATATGGTAAATCAAAAAGGGAGAGGTCAACTGAATTAAATTAAACTCAAGTCAGGTGCGAGAGGGCGAAAACTGGATGTCAGTTTGACTGTCAGAGCTGATACTGTTGCATTTTCCAGGAGAACTCAATATTCTGGAAGTGTGTGGCAGTAAAACATCAGAAAATTATTTATTTAATTAAATAAATATAAATGTAGATAGTTTAAAGTCAAGGTCATTTTCATTCTACTTTGGGTAGGATGATGTGCTTGCTTCTGTGAATCAGTATTTTCAGCCAGTTGAGATTCTCAGAGAAGAGTTAACCTTTTTACAAGATTTGCTAGCGCAGTTGAAAAGTACAGAAAAACTTGCCAACATGCCCGGCCATTCTGCGAGACTGAGAAAAAAGTAGCAACTGTGCAGCCTTTGCTTGGGCGGAGAAGTCTGAATGCATAGCTTTTAGAACAGTTTGGTACCAGAATTTGTAGCTGACTATAGAGATCTCAGACAGCTTATCTCCCCCCCAAAACCATTAGGGCAATCTGCGTTGCTACTAGATTTCTCTGCTAATTATAGAAGTACACATGTGCCTTTGAACGATGCATAATATGTATATTTCATGCATTTATTCTGTTATATGAGCATAATGAAATACAAAACCTTAGCGAGAACACAAACCAATCTAAATGTCTATATGTTAGCAGACCTGAAAAGCAACAATCAGTACCACTGTGTGAGGGATTTCAGAACCTATCAACCCCTTCTAGACTTTGGACCGTAAGTGAAGCTTCCTCCAACTGTAGGTTTTAGCTGCATGCCATCTATCTGGATTCTAGAAGTGAATATGTATCGTTAAACATTCCTGGACTTTGCAAACCTTAGACAAAGTATATTGAGAAATTAGTGTACGGATTCCCACACTGCTGAATTCTTAGAAATGCTGACTGTTTCACAGAATGCAATAAAGCTTTGCAAAATGTGCTGTTTGTTGTGTCTATGACTTTTTTGAGTATGATTTACACACAACTACCCTTGATATGAAGATGGTTTATGCACTTACACTACACACATTTTCTTTCCCATAAATATTTTCAAGAATTTCTTATATAAGCACTCTCATAGTCTGGTAAAGTTTAATACAGTGTCTTGCACATGTTCAATGTAGGTAGAAAATACAGGCTTTTTAGGCCTTGAGCAGAAGAGGTGTTCAGCGAGCTGACATGCATATAATTGCTGAGACCACTAATGCTGGGAGATGTGATCATAGGCAGATGTGAATTATTTTACACATGCAAATGGATTTGAAAAATTACTTTGCATGATTATGAATGGAATTTGGGCAAGCATGCATCATGGCATAAATTAGGCATCAGGCATAAATTAGGCTGCTTTGCAGTAGTCACAGATTTTCAATTTTATCTGACACTGTGGAAATGCTGTTATACCACACTGAAAACGATCTTCCATCATGTGGTACAGAATTAGTTTCATCGGACGTTGCACTGTTTAACTTCTGACGTGTGTGCAAATGTGACGTCTATATACGTTACGACACATAGCATTTAACACATGCTTCTGTTGTGGAAATTTATGCATGCAGCTTTTCTCTGGCTTTGTAGATGGGATTTGGCTCTGGTTTAAAATATCTAGACTGAGGTACCCATATGGCGAGTTAGGTGCCTAAACTCCCACTACAGGCTGTGGCGACAGGGAGCTGAGTTCAGTCGCCCACACTCAGCTGCCGGGTGCCATCTGAGTGGTTATAGGATACGCCCATCTGGCCTCCACAAAAAAGCACAGGTCTCCCACAGATCTGCCACCACTGCGTGGTGTCAGGGACATGGGAGAGTGTCTCAGGTGTCACCACACAGTGTCCTTTAGGTGGCACCTATGTTTCGAGTCCTAGATCTCCCCTGACTGCAGTGGGAGCTTAGGGAACCAACTCCCATGAAAAAACCTGTATTCAGATACACTTGTTCAGACATCTTGATCTTGAAATGAACTGTACCTTCAGTATTTTGATCTGCTGAGACAATGTAAATGAAAAAGATGAAAAAGCAAATATTCAGGTTCAGTCCTGTTGCAGCATAGCTCAAATTTTCAAATGAATATATTACGTTTTCTTACATTCACTAGTATTTATGGAAAAAATGTTTCCCTATCCCTTTAAAAAGCTTTGTCTCCTACTGAACCTCATTAATTTATGCACCACAGGCATTTAATATGATCAAATTTCATCTAAAATGGTAGCAAAAGAGATGAAAACCAGAAAGAATTATGTTTTATCTTATTTTCTAACATCATTTTTAATATGTTAAGGATTGTACTTCAGAATGTATTCCTGTAAGAAAAGAAACATAGACATTGTAGGTAGTGTACATCTTATTGTCAGCAAATATAGTTCTTTCTATAATGACAATTTTTTGTGAATTTTAAAACAATATTCCATAAATGAATATTCAGTAAAATTTACTACTAACCTGAAAGGGCAAGAGTCAGAAAAGATAAATAAAGAGGTACATTAGTAAGAGTTCTTCTTTATGCTCATTGTCAGTTTATTGTCTTTCTGCTGCAATGTTAACTCCTTGCTGGTCAAAGGGAGATGCTTCCTCAAAATAACATTTTAAATAAGCTGTCACTGCTTTTAAGTATTGCAGCTGCTGGGCTTTGCCAGATATCTTCTCAAAAGAGTATCTTCCTTTTTGATTATGTAAATATGTTAACTGTTTCTCTAGTGATCTTTAATGATGTTTACTGAGATACAGACCCCATCAAGGCAAATGACCAGTTCGTCATGAGGAATGGTATTTTGTGGTTGCCATACTATCTACCAGGATCAACAAAGAAAGAGTATTTCCAATTCAAATACAAGATCCATATATGTAAGTTAAATGTTCACCACTAACCAAATTCTATCTTTTCTAAAGCATCCACCAAGCCTTAAAAACATAGTTTTGTACAAAAGAACTCCACATCTACACCAGATCATTAACCTGCTTTAAGAGTAAATTAAAAGAGAAAAATGTATTTCCAGTATATACCAAACCTAAAACAATGGACAAACCTAAATTTTTTGTATTTCCATGTATTATCAATGTACAATTGTAATTAAAATGATTAATAAGCTCCCTTATCCTTTCACAAAGAATTAATAACTCTTACACTTGACAGCCTTTGAAAATGGTGGAAAAGTGTGCTTTAAATCTCTCTTAAACTTCAACGTTGCAGAACAGAAGTATCTAGTTGCATGAGAATCGAATGCCAGCTCTGCTGTAAAGGATAAGTATCATCATTAAATCTGTAATACACTGTACATGTTTGTTACAGAGAAGAAATCAACTCTAAATCAGACTCCCATTAGAGACAAAGAAATGCATCAGGTAGATGGATAACTTGAATCAAGGCAGGGGATGTAAGTGTTTTACTAAATAGAAGGATTCACTAGCATGTAGCACCTACTGCTGCTGTAGGCTCCCAAAGAAAACTTCCACTGGTGTCAACAAGAGCTTTATGTGAGTAAGGATCAGCTCACAGAATATAATTCCACTGAGTATGTTTAAATGGGAAATTCATACCACTGTTTTGCTTCTGTCATGAACTACAGACATGGGGGTGAAATTTAATGCAAAGTGCTGTATTTGAGAATAGATGAGAATGTCATCAAAAAAATAGTAAACAATATGGATAAACCATCAAGGCCCTGACGGTTGAGCGCATCAGGAGGTTGTAATTGTCCTGTAATGTCTTTCCTCTTCTGCAACTCTTCCCCCCTCCTCATCCCAGGGCTTGGGCTGCCTGTGTTCAGGATCTGCTCTGATCTGGTGCAGACGTGCCACCTTGGAGCTGACTGCCATGAAAGCAGCTCTGTTGTGAGAAGGAGCTGGGAGAAGCATCACTCTCACCCTCCATCTGCACACCCTCTGCCCACGAGTCAGCAGTTACATTTATGCCACCCATGGTCCTTGCCTGAGCTCCTTGCAGGCTTGTTGTCCCCAGCCTTGTGCCTAGCCTGTCTTGCCTGGCTGGCTGGACCTCAGACCTGCTGTGTCACTGCCATTGTGTCTGGCTATCCCTGGGCTATGTCAGTCCCACTCTGCTCTCCACCTTCAGGCAAGGTGGGCCCCTTGCTGGGGAGGGCACTGCTTTGCTTGCCTTTCTGTTGCCAAGCGTCTTGGCTCCCTGTCCTTTGCAGGGCAGCTCACCCTTAATCCTCCCTAACATGAAGATCACAGGCTGTATTTTTAGTTATCTTGATCATGGGAAGTGCTCTTGCTTATCAGATGCTCAGAAAATGGATGTTTGATCAATACTATAGACATTATAGGCCATTGGCCAATAGATTCAACATGTTCCTCGTCTCATTACTGGCAGTGCTTGATTATTGGTGTCAATAATCCCTACCTGCATTTATTCTTATTAATTAGGCAATACAAGCTTAAATAGTTCTAAGTGATGACCGCCTCTCTAGAAGAATGTCAAAAGAATATCCATTAAAAATTTCAGAAAAACAAGCTTTTACTAGCTTGAGTGCTCTGAAGTTGTCAGTGTCATTGCAAAGGAGGAGAAATAACTGCTTAGCTTTTAAAATACCATCTAACTAAAACAGAACTATAGTAATGACTATAGTATTAACTACAGTATGACACTGACAGCAGGTTGAGGGAGGTGATGCTGCTCCTCTCTACTCAGCCCTGGTAAGACACATCTGGAGTGCTGGGTCCAGTGCTGGGCTCCCCAGTACAAAAGAGACATGAACATGCTGGAGAGAGTCCAGCAAAGGGACATGAAGATGACTGGAGCATCTGTCATATGAGGAGAGGCTGAGAGATCTGGGACTGTTCAGCCTGGAGAAGAAAAGGCTCCAGGGGGATCTTACCAATGTATATAAATATATGATGTGAGAAGTAAAGAACTCCCCCAGACTCTTCTCTGTTGGTGCCCAGAGAAAGGACAAAAGGAGATGGGCACAACCTGAAATATGGGAAATTCATTTAAACATACAGAAAATCTTTTTTTTATTATGAGGTTAGTCATTACATGGAAGCAGATTGCCCAGAGAGGTTGTGGAGTCTGCATTCTTGGAGATATTCAAACCCCAAATGGACACAGTCCTGAACAGCCTGCTCCTAGTTGTCTTGGCTCTGAGCGGTGGGGTTGGACTTCCCACACCTCCAATTCTGTGATTCTTCACACCTGGCCAAGCTCCTTCCAAAGTTGCTTAGATCCTATTAACCGAGCTTCCTTGATAGGCTACCGCCATTTTATTTATAGGAGTATTGATTCTTCTGTAGTCATTTCTCCTTTTACTATAGAGCATTCAGAGTTGCACCTGTATGTATGTGCCCTTCAATAGCAAATGGATGTTTCCAACCGTTTCTGCTGAAGCCCTCTGCTGTGAATGTTACTCAGCCTGAAACCACTTGTGTTCCAATATTCCCCTCTTCCTGCCACAGGTATAACTTTACCTCTAGTTATTTTCATCAAAATTATTTCCTCCACAGCGCTTTAATTTTTTTCTCTTTTATTTCCCTACATCCTACTGACATCAGACTGGACACCATGGTTTCTCGTTCTTTCTGTTCCCTCCAATTCTACAAAACACCCAAGCCCAGAACCATCTTGGCAGCTCTTGATGGTGTGCTTTACTGGAGCACTGTAAGATCAATTAATGAAAACTTGGTCTGGCACATTCCTTCCTGAGCTATAAAACAATATGTGTGTTTTCGAAGAGCTGGGACTGTCACTGGAAAACAGATGGAGTCAGAAAGGGTTTCAGGGAAGTTTCTGTTACTTTAAGGAAAAAGTCCCTTCCCTGAAGACAAAAAGATGTCACAAATTTTTCCCAAATTCAGTATTACCCCTTCTTGTTGGTACTGCCATGGATTGGCACACAGGCATTTTCTTTCCAGCGTTTTTATCGTTTTGTCTCTCAAAGTTAGAAGAAGCATCAAAGAACATTTCCAAGATTGCAGCAATGCTGACAGTTAAACACCTGATTTTTGTGACGTTGTCAGGCCACAACATCTGGTACAATAATCCTATGAAGTACAAAACAATTTCTAATTGCTGTTATGTATTCTGGAAGTATTGGCCTAATTTACCACAGGCTAAAATGAAAATTATTAGTTTTACATGAGTCAGGAAATCAGAAATAAAACCAAGTACTGAGAGCTGATTTTTTTCACCAACAATATCCATGAGATAAGGACTACATCATTTGCGTTCCCATTTCAATAGCTGATGGTAAGAACAAAGGCGGACCTGCTCATTTTTTTTAGCAAAAGCTTTTGTCCTCCCTGAACTCATGGCGTAAGCACACTTGTGAAACCAAATTGCCCTGAAAGATATTACATTGTTACATTGGGGCCAAAACTGGGGAGGGAATCCTATCTCCAGGCAATATGTATGCAACCAGAATGCAATGAACGAGAGGAGATCCTGGCTTCTCACATCCCACAACACTGGCACTTTGCATAACATCTGCTGAACAAGCGCTCTGAGCCAGGGTTGAGCAAGGGTGGAACCTGGTTCATCTGCATGTATTTCCTCCTCTCCCTGCTCTCCCACACACACCTTCCCCCTTCTCATCATCCTTGGCATGAAGTAATCTAAATGTGCAGGGATAACCCGGGCAAGCCGAGCTTTACGGTTCACACAATGACATACCCTAATCTTGGAGGGAAAAGTGAACTATGTTTTGTTCTGGACTGCAGATTTCAGGTGTGAAAACAAAAAACATGTTATCTCAGTCTCACCATTGGCCTCACACACATTTAACAGGCGTGAGGCATTTTACACTTGTAAGAGATGATTGGGGAAAGGGTACGTAAATAAAAATATGAAATGGAACACATTGCCAGGGAAATAAAACTGGTAAAGTATGTTGTATTCTGGTTGTATTATAGCTTTTCTTTAAAACCTGTACTATGCAAAATGTTTAGTGAAAAACCTTACGGTATCGTACGATAACCCCTGTTAATTATGCTACAGTACATACGTTGGCAACACTGAAATGTAGACAAAAAAATCTATAAAATACTTTGGTCAGCATCCTGTGGGATTGCAAAGTCCTATCCTTGCCTGGAAAACTAGATACAACTTTAACAGTGTTCCCATGGCTACCACCGTGCTGTGTTTGATAATAAACCTGAGGAATCTGAAAAAAATAATAGCAAGGAGTCACATACCTCTGCATATGACTAGGAAAGGGAATTTTACTGATTTGCATCCTCAGCTTTATTCTCTTCAGTACAGCTGAAGTACTACCTCACTGTTCACTGCAACATGGCCCCCTGAGAAACAGTGCCTCTGGCTGCTGCTCTTTCACCCAGAACAAAGTGATATACATCCTTCTGTTTCTTCTGTTAATTGAGGAAACAATCAAGTTCTCTGGTATTCTCATGAATAGGAAAAAACCGTAATCTGGCAATATGCTTGGTTTCATACAAGGCAGAGGGAAAAACCGGCCTGTCCTAGGGAAATCAAATGTGTATAAATAGTAGGCATGTATTAATTTGGCCACTATTGTACAGAGCTCACTGCTGGCAAAGAGAACTAAGTTGTAAAGGCTTACATCAGTCCTGATGTCTCCCAGAGTCTTTTGTGAGAGTACTGAGGCATACCAGAAGCACATTAGAGGGATATGGATGCGCAGGCATACTAATAATTTCAGAGAGGTCAAGATTCAAAAAAAAAAAAAAGGGCATATGGAGAACAAAATATACAATCAGTTTTGTTATTTTATATATAGCTTAAGAGATGGTGAACAGGAATCAGCAAGAGCAGTGGCATGGTACTCATCAGGCCTAAAGAGAATATGAAATGAAAAGTAGAAGAAAGTGGAGGGAATGGACAAAATGGAAATGGGCAACCACAGAAATTTTATGGCAGCATCCTAGATGAAGGTGCAAGGTGAAAGAACACCATGGCAATTTAAGTAAGAGGTTACTACACTGGGATACCCAGATGGTTTTGGTAGGGAACATCAGAAGAGAAGAGAGAGATCTCACCCGGGAGTCCTGCTGAAAAACTAGAGGGGGACAACGAGGGCTAGAAATCAATTTTGAATTTTTGAAGCCCCATCTGAGAATGGGGAGTGTAAAGGAGAGTGAAGAATGAATGCAGGGAAAGAGAGGGAGATCTCACTTTTCAAAGTGGAAGTGGAACAGTGCTGTTATAGCTGTTACATAAACATGCATATGCATGCATAAATGGACATGAAGTTAAGCGTAAGAAAGATGAGGGTAGAGAGACTGATTTTTTTGAATTACATAATCCAAGATCAGGAATGATATATAGAAGGGAAAGAGAAATAAAATGAATGTAAGTGGAGCCCCATGGGGCTTCAGTGTTAAGTGCAAGAGAGGGGAGGAGAAGGCAATTGTAAAATACAGTTGAAGGGTGTTTAGAGAGGAGCTAGGAAACCGAAGTGCCATGCAGGATTAAGGCAGGGAAAATGATGGGTTTTGCTGAATGTAGCCAATAGACTGAGATGGATGAGAGTAGAAAGGAGGTCTAGAGGGAGAAGGGGTCACAGATGACCTTGGTAAGGGCTGTTCCAGTGGAGTGGAAATGGCAGAGAGCAGCTTGGGGGGATCTGAGGGGAGGCGTAACATGGAGGGAGCCAGAGTGGCCGAGGCAGGCAGCATGTGAAGGGGCCGTGACAGCCAGGAGGAAGCAGCAGCCGGTGAAAAGCAAGGGGTGTCACGGCAGGAAGCAAACCACACAATGACTTATTAAAAGACAAAAAGAAAAGAAGGACATAAATGAAGGCTGGCTTGAATTAAAACTGGATGGTAGCAAGAGAAACCAGGGGGGTGGAGGTGAGTGGGAGAAGCAAAAAGGTAGACATAAAGCAGAGATAACAGAGATAAAAAAGATTCCCATGCCAGAGGCTCTGGCAGAGGACAGACAAAATGCGATGTGTGTCTGGGCAGGGAGACTGGAGCTGAAAGGGAGAGCGACAGTATACCAGCTCGATAGAAGCTGAATGATATCCAGTCAAAGTGTAATCCTTCATGCTGTGTTGTGTTATTCTGAGACATGATACAGTTTAACACAGCAGAAAAAGAGGAGGTTTAGAATATTTTGCAGCCATTTATGAGCAAGAAAGTCTATTAGGTCAACTAGTCTGCCCTCCAAGACATTACTGATTTAGTGGCCATTAAAATTCAGCTAGGTATCCCTGTATAGAGCACAGTACAAACAGACAAAGGCATCTGGAGAGATGAAAGTGGCATATGGAGAACTCACCGAGAAATGCTTGCCTCTATCACAAAGCTTTTCCAGTTTCAGTGTTTCCTGTTCCATACCCAGATGGAAACAAAGTGTTATTGAGCTTTTTTCTAATAAAAGAAGCAGAAAAACTCAACTCAGAAGTACACTTTATTCACTCCCCATCCACATGGAAGATCCAGGTTCAAATCTGTATTTGTGTATACACACACAATTTCTGTGTACATTTGATTGGGGTTGATTTGAGTCATCTAAAAGACCAAAAAACCAAGGCATATATCATCTACTGGAAGATGATATGTAAAACTGCCTTTTTCATTATTTTTTGTAGTTTTTGAAGAGGTTTAAAATCTGGCCTGCAGGTAAGATGGCTAGCTAGCTGTTGGACTAGCTGCCTTCTGCTGTTGGTACACCAAAGTTCGTATTTCCTCTGTCACAAAAATGTACTGAGGACACAAGCTTCAATTCCTTGTGACCCTGTACTGCTCTCAGGATAGAAATGTAGTTACTGACTTCACAGAAAGAGGATGAGGCTCTAACTAGTTACCAACAGAAGCAGTAATGGAAAGCAACTTGTTTGACTGGAGAAACTGAGTATCAGTTTTGTTAGGTTTTTATACGGTTTTTCTGATTGAATAAATAAATTTAAGTTTCATGCTTTTACAGCAGCTCTTTACAAAGCATTCTTTCTACCTAATGCTTTGGGTTTACAGTCTTGCCTTGAAATTAGTTTAACAGGGCTTTTTTACAGGGGCATGGAAATCAGCTTGCCCTTATAGTCCAAGCAATGTGTTCCTTGTTTCCTGAGCCTATCCAGCAGTCAGAACATTCCCCCTTTTGGAAACTTTAATTAACGTAGTGGTTAACTGCATAGACTTACTGTCAAGCCATTTGTCATTCCAAAATTATAACAAAATCAGCAACTTACATTGGTTTTAAATTTATCACCAGTTAGAATTTCTTACTTGTTTCTAAAGTCTTCTTCTATTAATTATAATATTTATTATGTTGCCACAAATTTCCCTAAAGAGTATACGTACAAAATTTAGATTGCTGAAATAAGAAAACATAGAGGAAAACAAGAGCAATGCAAGGAATACACATCATCTTACCTGCTGCTTGTTAGCTGGAAGTACTGCAAATTTATTGGCAATATGCCTTATATGCTACTCTTTCATGAGGTTTAATATTTTAGTAAATCAGAAAGTCAGAACTGATTAGGCACTTTCAAATTTTAAGCAAATGTGTCACAATTATTACTGTGCCTTAAATAAAGGTTACTTTTGCATCCTGTGGTGGGTTGACCCCAACTGGATGCCAAGTGGCTACCAAAGCTGCTCTATCACTCCCCTTCTCAGCTGGACAGGGGAGAGAAAAATACAACAAAAAGCTCGTCGCTCGAGATGTGGACAGGGAGAGATCATTCGCCAATTACCATCACAGGCAAAACAGACTCAACTTGGGGAAAAAGAAATAATTTAATCTGTTACCAATCAAATCAGAGTAGGATAATGAGAAATAAACCCAAATCTCAAAAACACCTTCCCCCCACCCCTCCCTTCTTCCCGGGCTCAACTTTACTCCCCATTTTCTCTGCCTCCTCCCCCCGAGCAGCACAGGGGGACGGGGAATGGGGGTTGCGGTCACATGTTGTCTCTGCTGCTGCTTCCTCCTCAGGGGGAGGACTCCTCACACTCCTCCCCTGCTCCAGCGTGGGGTCCCTCCCATGAGAGACAGTTCTCTATGAACTTCTCTAATGTGGGTCCTTCCACAGGTACAGTACTTCATGAACTGGTCCAGTGTGAGCCCCTTCCACAGGGTGCAGTCCTTCAGGAACAGACTGCTCCAGAGTGGGTCTCCCACGGGGCCACAAGTCCTGCCAGCAAACCTGCTCCAGCGTGGGCTTCTCTCTCCACAGGTTCTGTCAGGAGCCTGCTCCAGCACAGGTTTCCCATGGGGTCACAGTCTCCTTCAAGTGCATCCACCTGCTCCGTCATGGGGTCCTCCATGGGCTGCAGGTGGATATCTGCTCCACCATGGACCTCCATGGGCTGCAGGGGACAGCCTGCCTCACCATGGTCTTCACCACGGGCTGCAGGAGAATCTCTGCTCTGGCGCCTGGAGCACCTCCTCCCCCTCCTTCTTCACCAACCTTGGTGTCTGCAGAGTTGTTTTTCTCACATGTTCTCACTCCTCTCTTCTCTGGCTGCTGTTGCGCAGTTGTTTTTCCCCCTTCTTAAATATGTTATCCCAGAAGTGCTACCACTGTTGCTGATGGGCTCAGCCTTTGCCAGTGGCGGGTCCATCTTGGAGCCAGCTGGCCTCAGCTGTATCGGGAAGCTTCTAGCAGCTTTTCACAGAAGCCACCCCTGTAGCCCCCCTGCTACCAAAACCTTGCCACGCAAACCCAATACACATCCATATTGCTACTCTGAAGCCCTGACCGAGGCAGGGGTGGGGATGGTTGTGTGGTGTTTCTCCCTCATGTGAACTGGAGCACATTTCACACTAAACAGTGGAAGTGATGGAAGGAAGGTTCCTCTGCTCCCTCGCCCATAAATCCATCCCTGATTGATGATACTTTATTTTACAGTGTACAGATGTATTATAAAACAGTTTCAATTTGGAATTTTATTGTTACAGTCCAGACCCGCATATGAATGATGAGGAATTCAGCCTCTCATCTTTGCTCTGCAAGTTGCAAAGAGATTAGGGTCTTGCTTAGGCTGAGTTTCTAGCAAATCTTTCCTGGCTCAACAGCATGGAAATGAGTAGCTTCTAAAAGAAAATGAGAACTTTCCGAATGGAAGATAAACCAAATATTGAACTGTTACTGCAGAGCATAGTAGAAACCACCCCTTTGTGTTAATTGTCCAAGTGATGGAAATATACCAGCCATTCCTTGAAGCTTTAGTGAGTGCCTAATTAATTCACTCCTGAGATCCCAAACAAAGTAACAGCCAATTAACTGTTACGCATGCCTGCTGCGGCAGAAACAATCTATACCAGCTACACCTGGAAAGAGTTAATTTGTAGATCAAGACAAAATGGGAAACACTGGAAGAATAAACACAGGAGAATGACTGAGAATGGACTTGAATAACAATACCAAACCAATTCTCCTGTGGATGTGCTCGCATAACTCCTCTTAATGGAAATTACATGCATGATACATCAACAAGAAAACATAACCTGAAGTTCATATTTTCCAGTGATAAGATGATCCTTATTTAAAGATTATAATGCCACAATATTAGTCACTGATCTTTGCTTGCGATTAAAGAAGTGGAATGTGGATTTAGAAAGAAGTAGTACCACATGAAGTAAACAATTTCTTTTTTGTTTAAAACTATTATGAAAAATATAGGCTTAACTGTTTAGGTGGAAAAGGCATGCTAATATGTATTGTGAGCTTGAACTGGAGTTAAAAAAAAAGTGATGTTAAACTAGTAGATACTAAATTTAGACGTTAATGGTATAGTGTCAAAAGCTAAAAGTGTGTTATTCACAAGCTATTAAGATCCCAAATCAGTGCATCTAAGTACAGATTTGTAATGAAATATAGGTTGTATAGACAGAATTCCTTGTGCTCTGACAAAGGTACTTAAAGACAAGAAATTGTTATACGTGTTTATGGAGCGTATAGTGTAATATTGGTGTACAATTCTGCAAAGACCTGGGATTCAGTTACCATATGGAACAAATAATGATTAGGCTTTCAAACAGTCAAGATGGTTGACAAAAACCCACCTTTAAAGGTGATGAAAAATCCAGATGGAATAGCAGATGAGAAGTGCCACATAAGTAGAAATAGAGAATGTGGCTGTTCAGAGCTGTAAGTACAGAGGCCTGATTTAAAGCCCCGGAGATCCATGCAAGGAACCCTCACTTCCCTCAGCAGTGATTTATATATTTACTGCCATATCAAGAAAAAATTATGAAAAACCAGACACTGCCGATAGGTGTGGTATCTCACTGGAAATATTATTCCCAACAACAATTCCTCATTAAGAACAATTTCCTGAGATATGTCAATCCTCCAAGTTTAAATCAATGTTAACACAAGCTTTATTGATGTTATATAGCAGTAATTAATCAGAATCTTAGGCAGTACATACAAAATCTCTTATGGTTATAGAGTTACTTTTAGCAAGCAAACTTGCAACCTTATCAGAAAATGAAATATTTGCTAAGATATGTTTTCTTTAGAAAACTACCACACCATTGGCAGCAATTCTTATTAATTTTAACTCAGTTCTTATTAACTTAAACTCAATTAATTCGTATTAACTTCATATCAGATATATTTTCATATATTATCATCATATCTTAGTTTTATGTCATTAAGTACTCTACAGTTACATGAATCATTACACTTACCTCATGAATATTAGCAAAAAATTTCCAGAGTCTTCTGATACACTAAATTTTATCTTGAAAACAGGAATATTACGAAGCAAGAGATCTCAGCCAGCTCTTCTAATACTCCTGGGTGCAAGACACCTAGGCCTACTAATTTAAAAAATTTGATTCTAGAAGCTGTTGTTTAACATATTCTGAAGTTATCAGTGGAGAGCAAAAGTCATATATTGGTGATACAAGTATTTTATTCTTTTTTTTCCTGAACACACAAAACCACCATTAATATTTTTATTATCTCCACGTAGTAGTTGGCACATGGAGCTGGATTTTGTTTAAAGGCACCTCGTTTTATTTTCCTCATCCCCTACAAATTTCTCCTAATAATTTCAGCCTTTATTCTCAAAATTTATTCTTCAGGAAGACTGATTTATGTTGATTACTCTTTCCTCCCTGTTAAATATAACTTATTTTTTCCTAATTGTTTGTTTATTTAGTTAGATGTGAGGACATTGCCCCCTTTTTGACTATGAACTTTTAAGTTTTTCTGTTCATTTTAATAAAAATTTCCTAATTCTTACTTCTGCTTTTTCCTAATCTCCCTCAGTCAACTTCACTTATAATTTCCCTCAATTTTGAAATTATCCTTCTTAAACTAGCTGGACAACCTACTACACAATCAGTGAAGACTAAGAAATGCCTAATAGATGTGTTTGTGTAAGCCTGAATTTTAATGCTCTGATCTGCAGTTCAAAATTATAGCCTCACCCAGTACATTGCTTTTGCTACAATACTACACATTTGACAAAACACCCCAAAACACTAGATAGCCAGCTTAATTTTCAGTGGTGTTCATGGAATTAGACGGTTCTGCACAAGATCTTTAAAACAATAAAATTTTGAAACAGAATAAAAGCACAGGATTAAAATGTGTTGACCAGCAAACTGATCACTTTATAACTGCAAAAGAGAAGGAACTTCTTCTAGGAAGCGACTTCAATATCACTTTTTATGTTTAATAAGTTCTAATAATGAAAACCTAGTTTTTTAACTCCCACCTCACTGTCCTTCTGTCCCTAGTTATAGACAAATGTGGTGATTTTGAGTCAAGTGTTTTAGCAAATTTGTGATAGGATAAGATACTTTGTAACTCTGGCATTCAGATGCTCAGTCAGTAACACAGGCCTCAGAAAAGGCATCCCTAACTTCTACCAGAAATATGTCTATTTCTCTCTTATCAGAGAAGATAAGATAACTCTCTTATCAGGTACCAAATGACTGCATGGAACTGTTCTCACTGAACATGAATCAAACCCAACATTAATGACACACTCGGAGGCTGTTGTTTTTTTTCCAAGTGAAATCCACCCTCTTGTGGAGACCAGACCATTTCTAAGGATTTAATTCTCCTAGTGAGGAGGGCACATTGACAGCTGTGTTGCTATCACTTACTATATGACACTTACCTTATGGACATAAAAGAGAACGAAAAGTACTTCAGCTTGCTAAGACTATGTTTGCAGTAATAAGCTTGTGCCAGTGGTGCAGGTTCTAGCAGTCCTAGAGCTCGTTTAAGGACATTATAATGACCACATGAGCTCAGTGTGACATTTCCGCTGATGTCCAAACCTCCCAGTGATCCACATTGCCTTTGATAACTGACTGCCTCCCTTAGCAAGAAAATTTAAGTCCTTGTAGAGAAGATGGATATGATTATCCCCTAATGCAGTCTAAATCTTCATCCGGGACAGATCCATACTAGCTTTCAGGACCCCCATGCTATGACTCACCCTCTGGATTGTTCTTCTCATAGGCAAATTAGAACTGGAGGGCAAAAGAAAAATCTTGGACAACACCTATAATCTGGCTGAAAAAAAGAGAAGACATCTGATTGATTGATTGAGCTAGAAAAATACCAATGAAATCAGGTAGTTTAGTTTTAAGGAGAGCCCATGGACTTAAATGATGGTCTGGTTCTGTACAAAGCCTTTAAGATGGAAAGTCTTGAAAGGAAATAAAAGGGCACAACTAAGAAAGTTGACCAGCAGACTGATCATTTTATATCTGCCAAGTCAGCACAAATGTCATTTTAGGCATGAGATACACAAAATTAAAAACCTCATTTAAACAGAATTCTTATGTGCTTATGCAAAGTGTATTATTGCAATTTAATAAACTCTCTTCCTCTGCACCTATTATAAAGTAAGCCATATACTCAGGAGAGTAAGATAGGTTTTTAATACCAACGAAGCAAACCTACATGAAAAATGTGCATTCCAGCTCAGAGACAGTTTACAAATTAAAACAAAACAGAGAAATTAAGTAAAAGATGATGCATAAGTTAACAGTGCCTGGAGGCAGCCTTAGCTTTAATACCAACAAATCATGCAGGTTTTACATAGTTATTCACTCTGGTATTCAATAAAAAATGAGGTTACTGTAACAATACCAAACATATCCTTAAAGAAACACACTCAGCAATAAGTCATATGAACTTCACACTGCAGACAAGAGAGTAAATATATTATACATTTAAATAATGCATGTTTTCTCAGGGTTTGAAGCTTAAATATGGGTTGTGAGGTAGCTCTGGAAAGCTATAGTCAATGAACTGAATTAGGAGTTACTGCATGATAGGACAGTTATGACATGAGCTCACTGAAATATGTATGGTTGTATTAACATAAATATTTTGCAATGAAAAAAAAATTGCCTAAAATAATCTTTTTTTTTTTCCCAGTAAACATATGTTTGTTATTTTTCTGTCTTACTTTCACCTTTATTTAAGGTGAAAATAGAATAAAGGTAACATACTGAAAAAATAAGAAATAGAGAAAGAGTGAGAGAGAAAGACAGAAAAAGAGAGAGCAAAGGAAAAAAAGAAAGAGATAAAAATAAAAGAAAGATAAAGAGGTGGATAAATTACAGATGTCCACCTAACAACCTCAAAATTAAAAAATATATAACTTTTTACATATTTAGGGAGAAAATAAAAGATCAAAATACCATTAATACATGATTTTTAGTTCTCTTTTCCTATATAAAAAACACCATCACCCCCAAACTAATATTTTATCTAGAATTTCATAATTAAATATTTTCTAAAGAACAGTATCTTGGGATGGATTTAAAAAAATGTCAGTAATGTCAAAAAGTATTTGCCACAGGAAAAAAATGTTGATTGCTGTTATTATTATGAGTTGGTTTTGTTGTTACTTTTGTTATTCTAACTAGTGTATATTTTAATATTCATGAAAACCACTTCTTTCTAGCAAAAGTCTTAGCATAAAAGAGACCCTTACGTTTTTAATCATATAATCACTTCTATTGTTATTCTAAGACTTCTGTATATTCAATTGCTTTAGGAAGTGAAAGACAAACAACAAAATGGAAAATACTGTGTCTGTGCTATCCTCCTTGTCCAAATGGTTCGAATTTAAATATTAAATTGAATGTATAACTCTGAGTAATTGAAGATTGCAATCTTCACAATTATTCACACAAATGACTGATTTTATTTTAATATTTCAGTGCTACTGAATTTCTTACAGCAGAAGAAAAGAGTGGTTTAGATGGCAAGATGCAGGGAAGGTCAGTCAAGAAAAAATTTCTTGTTTTTATTTTCACCTTTATGTAAAAAGCTGCCAAGTGATGCCCTGCTCTGGCAGAGTCAGGGTCAGCTGTAACTCATTTCTCTATTGCCCCCATTATTGGAATTGGTTTTTTTTTACATCAGGCTTTCTGGAATTGGTACAACTGCAAACCCTTCCCTTGGAAGACTTCTATGACATCTGGAAACACTAGATTTTTGTAGAAAACAAGCCTGGGCCCTTTTCGGAAGAGAAAAATGCTGCAGGTAACATTAGAAAGGGAGTGGGTGAGACTTTCATTTAGACAGGTTATGTACAACCAGACTGCCTAAATGAGAAGAAAATGAAGGTCTTAAGTAAGAGACAGGGACTGGGGGAAGGTAAATAGCATGAGGCCTGACATATCTGATTTTAATGCAATGACTGTATCTGATTTTGTTAGCCCTGTGTGAAGGGGAATGAGTTCTTGAGAAGGGAGTGAGGAGCCAGACCTCCACAGCTTCGAAGAAGTATGGTGTTCAGGGTGGGAATGTGGGCTCAACTCTGCTTTTACTTAGGGTTTGTGGTATGCGCTGAAATAGGAGGAAGCCTCATGACTTTCCTTTTTTCTACTAAGGGCTGCTCTTCATGTGGCCAAGCAGGGGAGTAGACTGAAACCAAGGTGCTTTCTGGTTACTGGGAATATAGTGCAATTGTAGTAGCAGCTTGAGACAGACTTTTGAAAAGTCTGATCTGTTCTTACAGCATGTAGCTTTTGGAAGCTTGTAGGATGAATGCCACCTCTGATGGATGTCCGCCTTGTGATGAGAGCACAAGAGCAGGTGGGACATGGGATAGTGGCAGACACAGACTTCCTGACCCTTTGCATCAGAGCCTGGACACATTCAGGTTAGCTCTCAAGAGGATCTAACCTCCTGGTAGGCTCAAGGATAACCTAAGCCTCATGGACATAAGACAGTTTTGGGTTTGTTTGAATGTGCACTTGAAACATAATGTAGATGTGCTGGTTGAACTTATGCAGAGAAAATGGAATACCAATATACAAGCTAGGGTGGAAAGGTAAATCTGTTGTGGTGTTGTTGCTGAGAAATAACCGTGTCTTTTATTTAGTAAGACATTTGACAATTACATTTGACAGTGCAGAGATTTAATAAGTGTTCCTGTGTTACATGTATGTTATATCTGTTCGAAAACAAAAAAGAAGAACGAGCTAGGATCAGGACCAGATCAAGACATAAGCATTAAAAGGCACAGGCACATGATACAGATGTCTGAGGGGAATGCAATTCCTGTCTCCAGGTAGCTTGGTATAATCATCACTGTCTGCGCGTAGAGCTGGGGTCCAGCTTTACACTCCTGTTGAAAGTGGTACCATTGCTCAGGAAAGGAACACAAGTTTCCTGAAACTGGAAACAGAGAAAAAATTGGCCCATACCCAGAGCCTGGGCTCTGATAACTACTCCCATGGCAATTTTACGCATTTTATGCAACGGTTCTTTTAGTATGAAATACCGAAACATTCTTGGCAGGAAAAAACAGAGCAAATGTGAAGTGGCAAAGCCACATGTTATAGAAAACATGAAAGGTATCACAACGTGAAAATCACCCCAACAACAAGTTACAGACTTCTGCTCATTTTGCCCAAATGAAGTTCAAATTCTTTTTTGCACTGAGACTTTCCTTGAAAATAGGAATTGAGAGTCTTTCCATCAGTCAGCACTACTTATATTATGAAGATTTAGACTTTCTTGTAAGAACCAACAGGTGGCTGAACCATGCAGAGCTGAGGTGGGTTTTGGGCTAGTTTCCAGTTCCCTGCATAAACAACACAACGCTTAGGCTATTGTGTGAAAAGCAGCCACCTAAAAATGTTTTTAGGGACCTTGATTCTTTAGATGTGTATTAGACACACTGAGAGGTCATTTATCAGATCAAAATCCTTAGGGGACTTCAGCAAAAACTAATTTGGCAAGATTCACTTAATCTATTTTATATGTCTACAGTGCAGACAGCCACTTGGGCATATCTAGGGTGTGATTCATCTTCTGATATAGACATTGAAAACAGATCAGTTGAATCCTGCAGCAGAAATGCCTATTTCTTTCTGTTAGTTCTGAAGAGATTATAACATCTGTCCTATTATAAAGCATTCTTTCCACTGGTTTGCACAGACATAGATGTCGGTACATTAAAGACATCTAAACTTAGAGGAGTTGACTGTTATCCCTAATTTGACCAGGCTGAGGGAAGAGTCAAGTCCTGAGTTGCTCAGAACTGGCGTGATTTCAGGCACTTCCAGAAGCAGTTTGAAGGGCCTTTTGCTTTTTAAAACAGATGAAGGATCCAGCTAGTAAATTTAAGCACCTTCAGGATTAGGTAACAGCAGAGTACAGTTTTCAGGTCATCATCTGGGCCCTGGGCAAAACTAAATTTTCTGCTTTCAGCATGCAAACCTTTGTTAGAGGTACTTCTGGATTCACATTTTCAAGTAAATTATGTTTTTTTCTTTAGAAACTGTGTCTAAAATTCAGTGCTAAACTCTGCTCTTGAAAATTTGTTAACATTTGGTTAATTTATTTGTCAACCACCAGCTTACTTCCTGTCCTGGTTTAACCCCAGCCAGCAACTAAGCATCACACAGCTGCCTGCTCATTCCCCGCCCCGGTGCAACGGGGGAGAGAATGAGAAGGCTAAAAGTGAGAAAACTCATGGGTTGAGATAAAGGCAGTTTAATAGATAAAGCAAAAGCCGCACACACAAGCAAAGCAAAACAAGGAATTCATTCACCACTTCCCATCGGCAGGTAAGTGTTCAGCCATCTCCAGGAAAGCAGGGCTCCATCATGCGTAACGGTTGCTTGGGAAGACAAATGCTATCACTCTGAACATCCCCCCTTTCCTTGTTCTTCCCCCAGCTTTATATGCTGAGCCTGACATCATATTGTATGGGATATCCCTTTGGTCAGTTGGGGTCAGCTGTCCCGGCTGTGTCTCCTCCCCACTTCTTGTGCCTACTCAGCCTACTTGCTGGTGGGGTGGGGCGGGAAGCAGAAAAGGCCTTGACTCTGTGTAAGCCCTGCTCAGCAGTAACTAAACCATCTCTGTATTATCAACACTGTTTCCAGCACAAATCTAAAACATAGCCCCATACTAGCTACTATGAAGAAAATTAACTCTACCCCAGACAAAACCAGCACATTCTCCACCCCTTATTCCATACCATTTATGTCATACTCAGGTCTCATGCGATCCAATACATTCTCATTACCCATCGCCAGCCTTCCCATCCTTTGATATAACACACAGATATCATTCCCTTAGTCTATGGACTACCCCTGTGAAATGTCTGTAAAATGTCCATAAATGTCCATAAATGTCCACAAAATGTCCACAAAATGTCCATTGAGTTCATTTAGTCCACGACTTTGGGCTCCATCTGTTATGGTGGTCACTCAGGATGGGAGAGGTGTTGTATTGCATGGAGATATTGGGCACCAAAGCCAGCTCAGGTCGAGTCATTTCTGCACTTGCACTGCTTCTTGTAAGGCTTGTCCTCCATTGGTTCAGGTGGTTCCTGCTATAGTAATTCCTGTAACATGTAACTCCTATCATGGGTTACAACAATTTAAAGGTATTTTCATTACAGTCTCCACCCCTGGTCCCTTTGGGCCAGGTTATAGCGTTTAACATTGCAATGAACCCCTCCCCTTGCTCCTAGCCTGTCTAGCAACAAGGCGCTCCTGCTATAGCAATTCCCGTAACATGCAGCTCAAATACCAGGTTACAACAGTTTAAATTTTCATTACAGTCTCCACCCCTGATCCCTTTGGACCAGACCATAGGGTTCAACATTGCAATGAACTCCTCCCCTTGCCCATGCTCCAGCTTGGACTTATCCACAGACTGCAGTCCCTTAGGGGTGTACCTCCTCCAAGTGGAGCCTTATCTGTGCACCACAGTCTCTCCAGGGGTATACCTGCTGTGGCATAGACTTATCCACAGCCACAGTCACTTTGAGGTGCACCTGTTCCAGTGTGACCTTCTCCATGGGCCACAGTGACTTCAGAGATATACCTGCACCAGCGTGGATTTACCCACAGCCACAGTCCTGTCAGAAGTAAACCTGCTCCAACATGGCCTTACCAATGGCTGCAGTGCCTCCAGAGGTGTACCTGCTCTGTCGTGAGCTTATCCATGGCCACACGCTTTTGAGTTGCTCCAGCATGACCTCATGCACAGCCGCTGATGCTTCAAGGTATACCTGCTGCAGCATGGACTTATCCACAGCCACAGATGCTTCGAGGTGTATGTTCTCCGGCATGGACTTATCCTTAGGCCACAATCCCTTCAGAGGTACACCTGCTGCGGCACCGATATAACCACAGCCACAGATGCTTTGAGATGTACCTGCTCTGGCATGGGCTTATCCATGGCCACAGACGCTTCGGGGTGTCCTGCTCCCGCGTGGACTCATCCACAGGTCACAGTCCCTTCAACTCGAGTTCACACTGGATTTCCATCCTGTCCAATACAGCAACACAGAAACAGCAGCGATGCCGTGGCCATGTGCCAGCCCAGGCACATCGCCATTGCTGTTGTCAAAATGCTCCCAGGCACAGCAGAGTAAGATGATAAGCAGTACAACAAAAAGCAAGTGCAAAAAGCAGCCACTAACAAGCACTAGACTCTAATATACAGTAAGGCAAGCAAGCCCCCTGGCAAGCACAGGAGCCTGTCAATTAAAAGCTAAACAGCAGTAACAGCTATAAATTCAATCTAGCACTTTCCAATCAAATCTGCCATTATCTAGAATCCTTCGTGCCCCACGTTGGGCACCAAAAAGAACTGTCCTGGTTTAACCCCAGCCAGCAACTAAGCATCACACAGCTGCCTGCTCATTCCCCGCCCCGGTGCAATGGGGGAGAGAATGAGAAGGCTAAAAGTGAGAAAACTCATGGGTTGAGATAAAGGCAGTTTAATAGATAAAGCAAAAGCCGCACACACAAGCAAAGCAAAACAAGGAATTCATTCACCACTTCCCATCGGCAGGTAAGTGTTCAGCCATCTCCAGGAAAGCAGGGCTCCATCATGCGTAACGGTTGCTTGGGAAGACAAATGCTATCACTCTGAACATCCCCCCTTTCCTTGTTCTTCCCCCAGCTTTATATGCTGAGCCTGACATCATATTGTATGGGATATCCCTTTGGTCAGTTGGGGTCAGCTGTCCCGGCTGTGTCTCCTCCCCACTTCTTGTGCCTACTCAGCCTACTTGCTGGTGGGGTGGGGCGGGAAGCAGAAAAGGCCTTGACTCTGTGTAAGCCCTGCTCAGCAGTAACTAAACCATTTCTGTATTATCAACACTGATTTCAGCACAAATCTAAAACATAGCCCCATACTAGCTACTATGAAGAAAATTAACTCTACCCCAGACAAAACCAGCACACTTGCCTCTGCATGTACTTCTTTTACTAGCAGACCACAACATGTACCCCTTTTTCAGGAAAAGACCAAGAAAGAATCTTGATCAAGAAGATAATTTATGAGTTACAATGGCTAACTAGAGTTTGTTCTTCCGTATCCTTTCCGCAGGAGTCAGAATCAGCTGGTGCTAAGTTGTCATCTGTAGCTCATACACAGAGCTTTCTAGAGGTCAAATTATGATTCATTTTGGAAATGACAGCCCCACCCTCTGTTATTTTCATAACTGGCAAAACAGAGATGACAAAATCCAAAGACAGAAATAGATGTAACTTCAACTGATATTAGAGTCTAAAGAGGCACATTTTGCATTTATATGCAGATACCACAAATAAGGCAGAATCGTTCATACTCTAATATCCTGTATATAATTGACTGTGCCTTTGTATCTTGTTTCTTGCTAATTTTCATTGTCTTGTGTTTCAGATTCATCTGAATGCATCTTGTGTGACTTGAATAGATGAGACTGAACTGTGTCCCCACATACTGACATTCTTCCTTATCACTAGCCACAAGGACATATTAGCTTATTTCTGTTCTGAAAGCTACACAAAGGGTTGCCTATTTTCTCACTGACTTTGTAGCACCATGAACTCCACCTGCCAGAACTCCTGCTCATATTTGATATTCGTGCTCTATGACAGCTTTCCAGATAGTATGATTGAAATCACAGACTTAAACATCTTCCATGACTGAGCCCCAAATCACCAGTTGCTTCCCCATAGGCTACAGCTCCCAGGACTGTTGTCTGGCCCTTGTTTTAAAAGACACTGATTTGTGTTGGTCAGATGTTGAACTGAGTCCTTCACAAACTATTTGATCAGTGTCCTGTCTTCATGTTTATAATTATACTTCGGGCATTTGTGTTTAAGTAGAGGACCTTTTTCTCCTTCCAAATTAACCTTTTTATGATCAAGGATCATTTTATTTTAAACAGGGGAGAATTAAAAACTGTGATTTGCTCTTAGAATTAGCAATATCAAATAGCACTTAGAGTAATAGAAGCTCTGTTTCTCTGTTCTCTGTTTTGTTGGTTTGTTAAATGCCTGGTGTTTTGGACAGGCCTCAAGAGTAAAATGAAATATTTTCTATAAGTAGAGAATGTAGTCATTATTAATATCAGAAAAGGTTAGCTCCATATGTTGGTGATCTTGGAAGCAGCATTTTATAGGTAGAAAGCAAAATCAGTTACTGGGAAGCTTTTGAAGAAACCATCTCAATTGCACTGTCACCAGTTTTTTCAATCTCATCAATCACAAGTGATTCTGAATTACCAGTTAGGTATACCACACTGTTTTGCTATTCTATTAATAATCTTATAGTCAGATTCAGAAAGTGCTGCAGCAAGATGGTGTAAAGCAGCAGAATTCAACTGGTTCCGGCATCAGCAGATCCATACAGACAGAGGAACGGTCTGTATGCCTCAATGTAGGTTGCCAATGCCTCAGTTAGTACCAGGCTGCTTTTTGAAGATGGAGTTTTGCTTTCTTTTGGATTAGTGGACGTGAAAGCAGGTTGTTATTTTGGTGATCCGCATTGTTTTCAAGCTCTGTTGCACCATTTCTAAGTGTGTTTCAGAAACTATTCCATCTTGACACTATTGCCCCCATTTATAACTAGGATAAAGTTTTTCCTCCACACATTAAAATAATGAGCTGGAAGACAGGGATGGAGAGCAAAATAAACTCCCCATGATCCAGGAGGAAGCAGTTAATGACCTGCTATGCCACCTGGACACTCACAGGTCTATGGGGCCTGATGGTATCCACCCAAGGGTGCTGAGGGAGCTGGCAGAGGAGCTTGCCAAGCCACTCTCCATCATTTATCAACAGTCCTGGTTAACAGGGGAGGTCCCGGGCCACTGGAGGATTGCCAACGTGATGCCCATCTACAAGAAGGGCCGGAAGGAGGATCCGGGGAACTACAGGCCTGTCAGCCTGACCTCGGTGCCAGGGAAGATTATGGAGAGGTTCATCCTGAGGGGGCTTACAGGGCACGTGCAGGACAACCAAGGGATCAGGCCCAGCCAGCACGGGTTCATGAAGGGCAGGTCCTGCTTGACCAACCTGATCTCCTTCTATGACCAGGTGACCCACCCAGTGGATGAGGGAAAGGCTGTGGATGTTGTCTACCTGGACTTTAGTAAAGCCTTCGACACTGTCTCCCACAGTATTCTCCTGGAGAAGATGGCGAATCGTGACTTAGACAGGTGCACTCTTCGCTGGGTAAAAAACTGGCTGGATGGCCGAGCCCAGAGAGTCGTGGTGAATGGAGCGAAATCCAGTTGGCAGCCGGTCACAAGCGGAGTCCCCCAGGGCTCAGTTTTTGTGGCTGGTCTTGTTGAATATATTTATCGATGATCTGGATGAAGGGACTGAGTGCTCCCTCAGCAAGTTTGCAGACGGCACCAAGTTGGGCAGGAGTGTTGGTCTGCTGGAGGGTAGGAAGGCTCTGCAGAGGGATCTGGACAGGCTGGATCGATGGGCCGAGGCCAATTGTATGAGGTTCAACAAGGCCAAGTGCCGGGTCCTGCACTTGGGTTACAACAACCCCATGCAACGCTACAGGCTTGGGGACGAGTGGCTGGAAAGCTGCCCCGCAGAAAAGGACCTGGGGGTGTTGATTGACATCCGGCTGAAGATGAGCCAGCAGTGTGCCCAGGTGGCCAAGAAGGCCAACGGCATCCTGGCCTGTATCAGAAACAGTGTGGCCAGCAGGACTGGGGAGGTGATTGTGCCCCTGTACTCGGCGCTGGTGAGGCTGCACCTCGAATACTGTGTTCAGTTTTGGGCCCCTCACTACAAGAAGGACATTGAGGTGCTGGAGTGTGTCCAGAGAAGGGCGACAAAGCTGGTGAGGGGTCTGGAGCACAAGTCTTATGAGGAGCGGCTGAGGGAACTGGGGTTGTTCAGTCTGGAGAAGAGGAGGCTGAGGGGAGACCTTATCACTCTCTACAATTACCTGAAAGGAGGTTGCAGAGAGGTGGCTGTTGGTCTCTTCTCCCACGTGACAAGTGACGGGACAAGAAGAAATGGCCTCAGGTTATGCCAGGGGAGGTTTAGGCTGGATATTAGGAAAAATTTCTTTATGGAGAGAGTGGTGAAGCATTGGAATAAGCTGCCCAGGGAGTTGGTGGAGTCACCATCACTGGAGGTGTCCAAGGAACATGTGGACGTGGCATGGCGGGACATGGTTTAGTGGGCATGGTGGTGTTAGTCGATGGTTGGACTTGATGATCTTTCTTACAGGTCTTTTCCAACCATAATGATTCTGTTGTTCTGTGCTTCTGTGATAACTAAATACAACTAAAAGCAAGTGCTCTCAAAGGCTTTGATAAGAAATTATAAACACACACAGATGTGGTACTAATAAACACTATGTAATGACCTGGCTTTAGTCACTGTGGTGCCTGTTTTATATCAAGGCCTTCTACTTCTGTCTACAGTGTCCCAGCCTAACAACTGGGTTGAGGGTTATCCCAGGTTTCATTGCCTGATTTGATGCAAATCTTACCCTGGTTTAAGAAAAACTTATCATCAAAACCAACAGAAATCTCAGTTAGCTTTAGCTTGCTTAAATTAGTATTTTCTGAAGATTATCATTTTGTCTGAAGAACTTTGCCCAGCTCTACTGTTTTCTGATAGCTTTTAGATCCAGGCTGCTTAAGAGCCTATGTAAAGAGGCTGGGTATCTGCATCAGAGGATCTGTCTATTCTCTGAGCATCCCCTGAGACCTGTGCAGGTCCTCTCCACTACAGCTAAGTGGAGACTGTCTGCTCAAATGCTCAGCACTCCTGAGGGAAAATTCAGAGAAAATGCAGGGCAATTCTGCTGATGAGGTGCATTTCAAATAAGAACCACACTAATCTGTACCCCTAATGACTTGCTGCAGATCTAAATAATGTTAGAACACAACACTGTAATCAAGGAAAATAGGTGAATATTTGACAATCAGAATTTTTAAAGGTGATGATGATAAAAATGCGCTACTTGTATTATTGACATAAAGAATAATGAAACAGCCAGTAATTATGACACATAAAACATTTGCTGTGATTGAAATTGGTATTATGTGACTCAGTTGCACTAAGTGTTCTCTTTCAACACTGTCGAGCTAGCTGAAAACTGTGGATGTGTTTTATGTAAAACATAGTAGGAAAAGGATAACTGAAGATAATGGAAGAAAAAAGAGGGTTAATACATTGGGTTTGTTTTCATTTGGGTTTTTTATTTGCTTTTTTAATTCATACACAGTTAGATATATATTATCTGTTGAGATTACATAATATTTTTTTCTATTGCAGTAAAGCTGCTTGCCTTGATAATTATACCTATTTGGAAAATGACTGATATTAAAATCAAAATCATTCTATATTCCTGCTGCCTTTCTCAGAGTTTTTTTTCTTAGAATCATTGCAAATTCTTTTAAAATTTTCCATTCCTCTCACTTACCAGAAACTATGCATTTTTATAACTGTGCATGTTTGAACCTCAACAACAAATTAATGCCTCAGAGCAGGGCACAGAGAGAAACGGTTCATACAGTGTATGTGTACATCTGACTGAGTTATTAACCGATCTTAATTCTTCTTTACTAATGAGTTGTTCAAGCAAACATCTTTCTATCCCAAAGGGAAAGAAAAATAATTAAAAAAAAAAAAAAAACAAACAAAATAAAACAGAGAAATAAGTGAACTAGTTTGCTTGTGCCAAAATAGGAGTGGATACTTAATATAATTTCACATTTAACAATGCACTGATAAACTGAGTTTCACACTAATAAACCCTGGTTTTGACTCTCCTTTATATTTTGATTGTTTCAAATCAGAGCACACATTGTGAAAGTACTATGGATGCTGAGGAAAAGTGTTCTTTTGTATTAAAGAAACCATTTTTAAGACTTTTCTTAAGTTTGCTAAAAATAACTTAAAATGCTTCACCACTGCTACCAGAATTAATCTATTAAATGAAGAGCAACATTGTCCCCTAGTGGTAGAAGGAATATTTTATCCCAGATAAAACGGAGGTTGATTCTTCCATTGGATTCAAGTATGCCGGTTCTCCAAAGAAAGGGAATTTGATTTTAATAGCAAGGCACAGTATTCAGTACAATATTCAAATGGCACAGAAAATTAGTTTAATCTAGTCTGGTCTTCAAATAGAAAAGCTATTTGTATGATGATCAAGCTGTAGCATACACATACACGCAGACACAACATGCACATGCACTTGTATGTATGTAAGGTGCAGTGGATTTGCAGGCAAAATACAGTCTGCAAAACAATGAAGAGAGAAGGAAGGGAAACCATAGAGTTTACTTGATCTGATATGGGATGATGCATGTCAACTTTTTGTTTCATTGGAGTGGGACCAGAAATTAAATCTGCACTAGTGTTGTACTGATGTGGTGTCATGACATTTAAAGTTGAATAGTAAAACTTGGGAGGAGTCCCCAGAAACCGTCCTAACAGGAGAAGGCCCTGGTGACTTCTATATTTACACGCCAATGTACAGAACTGGGCAACACTTAGTCTTCCAAGTCTTCCCACTGTCTTTCAGTGATGTGAAGCAGTAAAGCTGAGAACAATCAAGTAAGCTCCACTTACCCTGGGTGTCCCAACGGAAAGACTGACCCAACGAACTAGCTGCTCAGAGACAGGACCAGCTGCTAGTCCTTGCTGTGAAGCCAAACGTCCTCAGGTTGCTAAGAACCCTACTAGAAAACTGTTCAAACTAGGGTCCATTGACCCTGTGTAAAAGAAAAACATGCATGGAGAAAATTCTTTGTTCAAGAAATTGACATTTCCTGATTAAATTGGTTTCTGCTTGAAATATCCCTGCCAGCTCTAGTGATGAAGTTGTCAGTGTCTGACAGCTTGTCATAGATTTTACTGGGACACATTCTCTCCTTCTGCTATCATTAAACTTGTTCCTTTTCTTCCCCTCCTTCTGCACTCTGTCATCCCAAGTAATGCTTTCTCAAAATAAGTTCTATTGAAAGAGAATAAGAGAAAGAAAGTTAAAGAAGTCATGAGACTGGCAATATTTCCAAATTTCACAGTGCACACTGCACCACTTCTTTCTACTCCCTTTCCTGCAAGCTCTTGTCTTCTAGCTAACTTGCTCTTCTATTGCAATCTGCTTGAAGCTAGAGCTGTTTCTTAATTTGTATTGAACACAGGAGAGGAAAACGATGGAGACAGCAATCATCTTTGAGCTTCCCAGGCATCATTATGGAATGGGACAAGACTATGAGGTAATTGGCAGGGTAACAAGCCAGGAACATGACTAAAAATTAGCAAAAGCAGAGTAAATAATGAAACTAACTCTGCAGGATACTGTCTTCAACCACATAGAGTGGTCTCCCTTCTCCTGCCATTATACTACAGCCTAATAATTAAGGCATTTTCCCAGGAGGTAATAAATGTCATGTTGAACACTTTTATGAGGAAAATTTAATTCAGTTCTTCCACATGTTGAATGAGTTTGCAAAACAAAAAGCTAGGATTTAAAAGATTGCCACTGCCAGCAGCATCCAACCCTGGAGGTGTGGGCCTGTCAGGGGTGTTAGGCAGACAAATCGCTTTTCTTGAATCCCACTGGACTTCAATACTACATGGATGCTGAGGGGCTCAAACTTTACAGTAAGCTCAGGGACAGAACCCCAACCCTAACTCCATGTTGTACATCAGCTGGCTGAGGCTAGGAATTGCCTGGACTTCTCAGACCTAGGTCTTTTTTTTCAAATAGTCATGCAGACAGCTTCATCACAGTGTATCATCTTGTCGTAGCAAAATCAGGGCCTTTGCAGGAAAAAAAATCTGGTTATCCTGTTTGTTTAACACTGTTCATGTAATTTGTCATGTGCAGATGGGGCAGACTGGGTCGGCCAGGGTGGAATCCCTTTGCATATAGTTGTGGGCTTGAGTGTACTCTAGTGCGTATTTGGGGTTTTCCCCAAGTAAGCTACCCGTATCACATTAAATCCAATTACATGGGCATTTCTGAGGGTAAACAATATGGTTAGCTGATGAGAGTCTCAAGTCATGGCTTTCAAGCCCTCATGGAGGTCTGTGGAATTTGAGTGGGAAGAGGGTCCAGGAGGTTGTAGCAGCTCAGTGAAGGCTGTGGACTTAAAATTTCATTCATATTGGACTCAGTTCTGTCACCTTCCTGCGCCTTGATTTCAGTTCTGATTGTATCTAGTCACCTGTGAGTAATGTGTACAGGAGACTTACTAGACAGAGCATTAAGACAGTCTGGCTTTTGCTGAAGTTTCTACTGATCTACTTGAATTAAAGAATTTGCATGAAGAACCATCTGTAGCTCATTGTTATGCAATAAAGTAGGGACATTGTGTTTCAAAGCCTTATTAGCCATTTGCTACATCCTCTGCTGTCTGAGACAAAGAATTTTCAAAAAAGGTAGTTTTTATTAATTAATCTAGATTCTATCTGCCGATTTACTAGTGTTAAATTTTTTCAGTAAGATTTAGACTTTTCTTTTTCTAATTTCACCCCTTCACTGATTAGAATTAGAATTTAACATTTGTAAGAGTTGGGTTTTTTTTGCTATGGAAATAAGAAGATATTTAATTTCATATCATAAATAAAAGAGTCAGAACAGGTTTTAATTTGTTTCTGTCTATATTGTACTGATACTTAAAAGATACTCATGAGTCTTTCCTAAAGAGTTAGCAGATCTTTCTTAATAAATGTAACTGGGGCTTTGAATGAGAGTTTATTTCTGCATTAGGTAAGGCAAATAATTCAATTTATCTTTTCCAGAAGTGGTAGGTACATGGTGAGCAGATGGTAAATTACAATTTACAGCTAACTTCCTAATGCTAAATTAGAATTTTTAAGGAGAGCCACCAGTTGCATAATTCATATTTATGCTGTATCATAAAATGAAACTCAATTTGGTAGTTTTAAATACATCCTGTAAACAGTACTACATTGCCAACTTTTCTAAACAGAACAAAAGAGCAAATGTCTACAGAACACCAAAGCAGACTATACTGAGAAAAAAAAAAATATATTAAATCCTTTTCTTAGTTTCCATTAAAAAGTGTAGATTTTAAACGTACTGAAGGCTATTCTCTTCGAAAACAGCTGGTGATATTACAGGAATGAAAATGTACTGTCACAGAATCACAAAATCACTAAGTTTGGAAAAGAACTGTAAGATCATCAAGTCCAACCATCAACTAACACCACCATGCCCGTTAAACCATGTCCAACAATGCCTCGTCCACACGTTTCTTAACTAGTAACTGTGGATGAATTTCCAGTATAAGCTAGCAGGCCAAATGTGATCATTGTGTCATGGTTGTGAATGATTATTAGTGTCTTCTATTTCAGTGAAGGGACCACACCAACAGATCCTCTGAAGAGGACCTGTCACTCCTCTTAACTCTTCAATCTTGACCAGAATCCATCACAAACCTAAGGAAGCCTTCTTCACCTGAGGGAAAGTCTGGAGGCCACCTGGTCCAGTCCCCTGCTCAACACAGGGCAATTATTACAAAATTAGATCCAACTTCACAGTCAGAGCAGGTTGCTCAGGGCCATATCTGGTGATGTGTTGAATAACTTCAAAGAGAGGTTTCCACAACTTTTCTGGGCAGCCAGTTTCCAACCTGAAAAAATCCTACAGCTACCATCTAAAAATTGCCATTTAGAGGAGGAAAGAAGAGCAAAATAGAGTTAGGCCATATGGAAGAGTAAAATGGAAAAGACCTAAGGGAGAATAGAAGGTTAGTGAAATGGTACAACTGATATCAGAAAGAAGTAATTCATGTATTGCATAAAATAAACAGGTAGTTGAAAAACTAAATTCATGCAAAGGGGAATAGTAATGCAAACTAGAAAAAGTGATATTTCAAGTAGTACAAAAAGAGTCTTGTTAATACCTGTTACTGAAAGCAGGAGTCTACAACCAGAAACTTTAAGGGCTTCTTTGTTCTGAATTTGTTTATAAGAGTATTTAGATACACTGAATATTGTCTCTACTGTCATCTAAGAAATATCAGAACATATAACTGAGGAAAACATAGCCATTTCATAAAATTGCGTGATTTTCTTTAAAAAGAACCACAAAAAACAAACCCCACCTCTTTTAAAAGAGCATGACTTCTTTTTTCACTACCTTTTGAAACTTCACCATCTTTTTTACTGAAATAGCATGGTAATCTTCCCCAAAGAGAACCTTTGCACCCATATGCTTATAAACACCTGCCTGCTTGCTGTAGCCTGTGCAAATCCTTTTAGACTGATTACTTCCCATTAGATGACTTCCATGTGAATTTTCCCAGGTTGATGCCAGATTAATGTTTGAATCCTGCATGGCTATATCACAGATAAAAGTCTCTAATCATTACCAAACTCTCTGAAAATATTCTTAGCATGCTTCAGAAACAAAGTAACCTCTCACAGTTTTACAACAGTTTCTGCCAACTTAACTGACAGAAATTTAGGAAAAGAATTCTTAGGCTGCCAGGAAGCCACTGAAATGCTTTTTTTTCTCTTACTAGTTAGCAGTGGTATTACAGTTAATGGTTCCTGAATGGGATTGGAAATTTCTAGCTGTTCCATTTACTCCCTAATCATAGCAAGGAATCTTATGTTTACACTAAAATATTGTATCTTGGCAAGTTCAGACTGTAGTTAAAGGCCTGTTAGCCTTTTCATTATAAACCCAATTAAAACATCCTAGTCTTTATCATTTTAAATAATATTTAGGATATTACTTAAACATAGTTTTATATTAATCATAGAGCTAATTTGAAATCTAACCAGCAATTGCATTTGTTCTTTCCCTCTAAACATTTTCTCAACTTTCTCAATTATGCTCATCCCCTTATTTTGTATTCTGGAGATTGTTTGTGGTTTGGACTCTAGTAATTGTTTATAGACTGTTACATGTTCTGGGTTTTATTATTTTACTGTCTTGCAGGGAAGGGAATAATAGTTGAAGAACCATCGTACAGAACAACACATGTGCCCACAGTCTTAAATTCAATCCTGTCTTCCTTGACAATAGTTTTGGCCCTCCAGGAAACTGTTAGGGTAATTGTCAATAAAGCTTGTTCAAATCATTTTCTAAGAGTGATGACAAATGAGTTCAAGTGACACTAGTTGCAGCTATTTAAGAAATTATTTCTTAGAGTGTTTTGTCCCTCAGCCACAATACCACAAATGGAATTTAGCATGTACTCCAGCCTCAGCCTTTTCACTGCAAAGTCTTTGGCTTTATCAGAAACACATCTTCATTCCAATTTAAGCACCACTGAATTTATGTTTAAGCCCAAAGCCTCAGGCTGCAGAAGAATGAGAAAGTTACATTAGGTTTGGTTAGGTTAGGTTAGGTTAGGTTAGGTTAGGTTAGGTTAGGTTAGGTTGGGCTGGGCTGGGCTGGGCAGAGTTGGGTTGGCTTGGGTTGGCTTGGATTAGGGAGGTAATATTCAATGGCAGAAATAGAATGTATATATTTTAGTGTGTAAATTTTACACAGAAATTTAATGCTGTGTGATTTGTCTGGGTTTTGATGGTGGAGAGAGCAGGCAGGGGAGTGTTCCCAGGCAAAATACAGGACAACAGTGCTTACACAGACAATTGTGCAGTTGTGCCTGAATTCTGGGACACAATTCTTCTTCAGAATCCTTGTAATTCCAAATCAAAACTAAATTTGGGAAAGACACATCATAAATGTATTCTCAGAGAACTATTTCCTGCTTGGACCCATATTCTGCATAAAAGTTCCTTTAAAAACTATTATTTGTTTTCCTTTCAAAGACTTTGTGCCAGTGCAATTTGCAAAACAGACTTGTGGAACAGTTTGTAGACTTTTTAGGTATTAAAATATTGGTCTCCTGCACATTGTGGACTAAATACTTGTGAAGTAACATATTAAACAGCCCAAGTCTTTCAAAGGACTTCTTTAAAAATCAACTAGTTAAATAGGTTTTATTATACAAAAAAGAGTAAGAACAGAAAACATTTCATGGAAATTTGTACCTATATTTAGACTAAAGACCTTGTAGAATAAAACATGCTAGAATTTTGAGGCAAGTGTTTCAACCATGCAGGTTTTTAGTAAGGGTGAGAGCCACAGCAACTCAATAACTTACTGAAGGACATCTAAGCCAGTTTGTAAGGAAAATGGAAGGACAAGCTGCATCTGCAATTCTATGGTTTCCTTAACAGCATCACTGAGGGCTGAGTTTATGCATCCTGGGGAGCTAGGATCTACAGCCTGATGTCTCCTCCTGCAGTTGGGCACCAGCAACATCATCATGGGTAAAGAGGACAAGTTCACTCTTACCTCTGAGAAGGTGCTTCACAGTGGTTAATCACATCATGGTTAATAGACATGCTCAGGAGGTGGGATCCCCCCAGCCCAGAGAAAGCTGCCAAGTTACAAACTGTTACGCATACAAGTTATGGCCTATGTCTCCTGCTGATGCAGAATTCATGCTTCTGGAGGCAGAAAGAGATTGGCTAAAGCAATCATGCTTTATCAGACGCAATGTGAGATCTGAACGTCTCCACAATTTTGAATAAATCAGTGATGCTACGTCATACCAGACTAACCAGCCCCTATTTTTCCAACACAATATTGTAAATTTGTTTTCACAGTGGATTATTTTGGGGGAACAACTGTTTTACAAGTATTATTTCTTGTATAGTTTTCTTCCTTATGAGGGCACTTTTCTTGCTTAAGACTGCAGTGTTTCTTTCTTGACCTACACCAACATGAAACTGTAAAAATAAAACAAAGAAAATACTTAGACTCCCTTGTTGAGCTTCCACATTATATAAAAACAGTTTAATTCCTCTGCTGTTACCTTTCCTCTATACAATTTGTATTAAATAAGATGAGGCAGCTTGATCCTTGAAAATTCCACATTTTAACTTTGGGGCAACAAAACACTTGATTCTTCTCTCCCCCTGCACCTCTCAAAACCTCCAAGGTGAAATAAGTGTAGATGACCACTTCCTAGGGATCTCAAAAGGAGGGAGATGATTTCCTACTCATTGAGACTTTTGTCAAAATATCCTTCACAGAAAACTCTATTTAATATTTACCAGTGTCTAGATTGTCTTCATTACAGAGATCTCAGAACTCCTCTGAAAACTAAATTAATTGAAGAAGAGAAGAAATTAATTGAAGAAAAATTAATTGAAGAAAAGAAATATTTTAGGCATCAAATGATGCCTGAAAGGCACCTTTTGGGGACATTTGGATGCATTTTAGGCACATTTGGGTATGTGGTACTCTGCCAGCCTAAGACCAGCTGTATAGCATTAGGTGAATTCAGACTTATATCATGTTGCATTCTGAAAAGGTTGTTCCTTTCTTATTAAAAGTCTTTATAAATTATTTTTTCCCCTTATGAATAAATCATCTATCAAAGTTATGGTCAGTAAAACCATGATTCAAATAAGTCAGCTTTTCAGATAGAAAATAATTATTTTGATTAATTTCTGACTACACTAATGCTAGCCCTTTGCAGACAAGAACAAATATATCAACAAAATGCAGCAACAAAAATCAGGCCATTCAAAAACCAAACAGGGACACCATTACAGGGAAAACTGTGGTCAGAAAATTTCTCTGTTTGTCTGCCTTTCTTGACAAGACCTCCCATATATAACCATCAGAGAGCATTTAATCTTAATCACTGAGTGTTTGACAAGGTACCTTGTATCTTATAATTTTAACTGTAGTTGAAAGACTAGTTTGCAGGTTGAATTGTCTCCAGGAAGAGGGCTCAGGGACAAAAAATCCCCAAAGAGAATAATAAAAAGGAAATGCTTCACAGAGAAGCTACTGAGGCTGGGGAAAAAAAACCACATTCAGCAAGTTCTAGACAGCAGTAGGGAAAATATGGATATATTTTAGCATGAAGGAAAGAGGGGCTTCACCACACCTGCCTGCCCAATTAAGATCCTAAAATGAGCTAAAAAAATCCCTTGTTCAGGAGACAAGCTCAGAGTGACAAAGAACGAGCCTGGACAGCCATAGGAGAACATCTGTACATGTTCATATAGGGTGAAAAAGTGGAAGCAGAAGGGTTCATTGTGGTCTATCTGCATCTGTATTTCATTTTATCAGCACTAAAATTCTTAGCAATACTGATAAAAGTATTTTTTCAGGGTTAAATTATGGGCCAGGGTAACAATTCTGTATTAATAATACTTATTTAAATTTTAAATAAATTATTATTATTTATTATTTAAATTAAATAATTAAACTGATAATAATGATAGAAAGTGGTTATGTATCAAGGATAAATGGTGCTTCTAGCAAATGTTGCTGGTCTGAGTTGTCCTTCGCACGATGTTATTGGGGCTAGGAAGTATGACAGAAGGCAGATGGGGAAAATAAAAGCAGAGCTTGTTGAGTTCAGAAAAAATTCAACTAAGTTTTGATCTGGTGTTTTCAGAGCCAACAGGCAGAACCTGTCACTGAGCTGAGGAAATCTGGGTGTTTCGTAATCCATTTCTGAATGTTTCACACAGGTGCTTTGCAGACAAAAGTCCATTTGGAGGCATTACATACAGTTCTGCCATAACTATTACTTGTATATCTCCTATTTTATCTCCATTAACCAAAGTAGGAAAACTCTACTCAGACTGCAGTAATATTTTTTGTTTTGGGGGTTTTTTTATCATTATTAGAAAAAGTACAAAAGGGAGAGGACTGAATTAGCACAAACAAAAAATTGCATTAATACCATCTAGAGGTTTGGAAATATGTTTGGTAAACAGGAGGAGAATGGAGAAGAAAAGTAATAGACCAAAATCAGGATGCTGGAAATTGCAGTTAATAGGTGAATGAAATAATGTGTTACTCTCTCTTAGGTTCCTTTGAAAAAGATGTCCTGAACAAAGCAGGCCCCTTTAGCAACATACTGCATTCCTGGCTTTGCAAAAACGAAGTGGAACTGAAACATGAAGTCTCATTTTCTCCTCCCTTCATCCTTTCCCCCCTGCCCTCACATCTATTTCTTTTCTCAGCTCTCTTTTTCTCTTCTCTGGAAATAGTAGTGCTTTGTTTCAACAGTACTGATTCTAGTTTTAACAACATAAGCTTATGAACACAGCCTTCAAACAGCAGAAACTGATGTACTAGTTAGCCAGATGGGAGACTGGCTGATAAAATTGCATCTGTGTGTATTCTTATAGCAATGAAAAACTAAGTAAAATTTGGGACCAAGACATTTGATTTCCCTTCATCACCTTTTTTTGCATTTATCTTGACTTTTTCTTGAAGGCAAAAGGCTTTAAAAGTCTCTATCTTTCTCAACTCTCTTTGTTTTCTTCCCTAAATGGACAGAATAATTATTCTCTTTACATTATCTCAAAGAGAATCAAATAGGATATCCTGTAAAAATATCTCTGCTGGTGAAGGAAATTTTGAACTGTAATTTTTACTACAATGAAGAAATTGTTAAATCTGTATTTTCCTGAATCTCTTTTTTTTTCAAGTATGTCATAAGTAGTAGCGGACATAAAAAAACTATTCAACTCCATATATCTATATTGATTATTCAACTCCATATATCTATATTGAACCCTGATTCTTCTTCAGTTGTTACACAGAGAGGAGACTATTTCTTTATTCCAGTGATATTAACATTAGATACCCCCCATAATCAGTCAGATCTCAGATTCATTTCCAGGGGACTTTATTCTTACACAATAGTTGTTGTTTAAATGGAGCCATTAAGATCAGCCAGCTTTTGAGCATAGCTTTGACTAAAATTTCAGTTTCTTAAGAGCAGCAAAAAATAATTTTGATTCAACAGTTGTCTTCCACTTCTTATTATGGCATTGAGCAAATAAATCAGAAGTATTGGGGATGCGAAGCTGTTGTAACTCTTCTGTTGATGAGGAGGAATACATTAGGGTCATGAAGGAACCAACGGAGTTTTTTGGTCTTAGTGTTAGTTTTTGGTTTTTTAAATACTGTTTTAAAATAGGTCGGCCCAATTATTCCTTCTGCATACATAATTTCCAAGTGTACTCTCATTCGCTTATGACATCTCCTATTTTATCTTGCCATATGACCTCTGGTCTCCATGTGAGGTTTTCTACCTGAGAGTTAACCTCCATCTTCCCTACAGACAATGGAAAGAGAAAGGGCACATTGGGAGAATGTTTCATCACACCTCTGAAAAACACTTTTCTTGGAATAGGCTGAATTGGAAAACCTTATGTCACACACACAGAATCACACAGAATCATTAAGGTTGGAAAAGACCTGTAAGATCATCAAGTCCAACCACCAACCCAACAGCACCATGCCCATTAAACCACGCCCCACAATGCCACGTCCACACATTCCTTGACTACCTCCAGTGAGGGTGACTCCACCACCTCCCTGGGCAGCCTGTTCCAATGCTTCACCACTCTCTCAGTAAAGGAATTTTTCCTAATACCCAGTCTAAACCTCCCCTGGCGCAACCTGAGGCCATTTCCTCTTGACACAGTTGAGAGGGGAGCCTAGACAACTTGCTTACGAAAGTTTCCTAGTTTTCAAATGGCTGAAGCTGAAGACGAGTGAATCACATCCTTCATGGTCTAGTACAGAGATGTCTTAATCAGAGGTGCTTTAATCCTGAATACAGCAAAAAATGTTTGGCTATTAACTGAGAGCTGCTTGGCTATTACTATTACTAGTCATAACTAGCTTTGGGACCTCTACGTAACTACGTCCACTAACAGCTACTTGTGGATGCTCTGCCATTGTGACTCTGGAGAGGCTAACAAGGATATCAAATTCAGGTGGAAATAAAAAAAAAAAAAGTTTCAAATATATTAGATTTCTTTTTCCCAAAATCCTTGGATCCTTCTGATCTAATAGCATTCGTTAGTTTACAGTCTTGTAATATGAGTATCATAAACTAAGTTAACGTTGCACAGAAGCTCTTTTTTTTTAATTTTTTTTTGTGCAACTTGCTTTCTGCTGTTTTTTTGAGCTGAACCAGTTCATAATGGGTCAGATGAGCACCAGATCTGGCATGAGAGAGAAGATAGAAGTAAATGTGAAGCCTGGAACGAGTAGGACAGAAAAAATGAGGCAGGGAGTGGGGCATGGGCTGCCTGCCCTCCTTAGTACCAGTGAGCCATTAGAACATCTCTGCTAAATCTTGTAACCTCATTTACTCAGAGCAAGAAAATTTACATGACATAGCAGTAATATCAGGATTATTTTCTTTTTTTAATGGTTTTAAATTTTATCTTGTCATAAATTAAATCTCTAGATTTTTTTATTTGCATGTTAAAAACAAGATTCAGATTTTTTAATTCTCCTTAACGTAAAATTGTTGTAATCAACCTTTTAAAACAGGCACTATTCAAAGAGTAAGTTTAAAAATACATACACTGAAAGTGTATTTTATTGATTGGGTCCTCGATCAAGAAAGAAAATAAATATGTCACTGCTGCCTGTGTGTAACTAGTATGCTATTTTTAAAGAACAAATCCTTAGACAGAAACTTGCACTTGACGTTTAACATGCTTGGAAAAACTGATGTAAAATAAATACTTTAATGGACAGCCTGGTTTAAAGAATATGTTTCATTGACATACTGTTATTATTTTATTTTTACTTAGTTTAAGGAACATTCCCACCCTCCCTCCTCCTTCTTTTCCACACTTTGCCCCTAGACTTCTCTTGAGCTGGTACCCTCCACAGCGAGTTACTCCTCAGAGTGTCTGTGGTCCAGCTCTGGCTTCAGGAAACAGGAGATAACACACAGCATCATACAGTCAGTTTACAGATCTGCAGAGGATGTTACAGTCAGTTTGAGATAAGAACTATAACAAGCCTTTTCTTGTGTGCAACAGGTGTATCTCTTACATCACTTTTGTTGGTGTATCCATCAGTCTTGATCTTTCATTGCATGCATTGGAGACCTTCTGGAGTAGCTTGTGGTTCGTTTCCTTGTACGCCTAGAAAGAGGGGAGCAGTGCCGAGGAGTGGCGTACATCCAGCTCTTGACTATGGGCAGTTAGCATGATAAAAAAGTGGGGTCCCTGGTTGGAGGTGAAGAAAAAAGTAAATGAATGTATATGAAACCAAGTCACTCATATATTTTATACTGTTAATGGTATTAACACTATCAGTCATGGTAGTTGGTATTGTTGCCCCTGTACTTGGTGCTGGTGAGGCCACACCTCAAATACTGTGTTCAGTTTTGGGCCCCTCACTACAAGAAGGACATTGAGGTGCTGGAGCGTGTCCAGAGAAGAGCGACAAAGCTGGTGAGAGATCTGGAGCACAAGTCTTATGAGGAGCGGCTGAGGGAACTGGGGTTGTTCAGTCTGGAGAAGAGGAGGCTGAGGGGAGACCTTATCACTCTCTACAATTACCTGAAAGGAGGTTGCAGAGAGGTGGGTGTTGGTCTCTTCTCCAAAGTGACTAGTGACAGGACAAGAAGAAATGGCCTCAAGTTGCACCAGGAGAGGTTTAGGCTGGATATTAGCAAAAGTTTCTTTATGAAGAGAGTAGTGAAGCATTGGAACAGGCTGCCCAGGGAGTTGGTGGAGTCACCATCCCTGGAGGTGTTCAAGGAACATGTGGATGTGGCATTGCAGTGGGCATGGTTTAGTGGGCATAGTGGTGTTGGACTTGATGATCTTACACGTCTTTTCCAATCTTAATGATTCTGTGATTCTGTATTCAGGACTCTAAGCATTACCATAAGTTTAAGTATTAATGTGAAAACACATTTTTCTTATGCTCGTAAACTTTGTCCTGCAGAACTGCCAGTTGAAAAAAAAGTACGATTCTGTAAGAGGGAAGCAGCCTAGCCAGCTCTGCCCTGTTAGTGTTCCGTAGGACCCCAAATAAACTCTCACACTTACTTAAAAAAAATCTGATCAAGGCAAAAATATTTCAATAAAAGCTGACAATTTTCTAACAGTAGTGATTTATATTTTACTAAAAAGTAAAGTTCCATGTCACACATATACTGAGATACAGATATTTGCAATCAGATATAACACTTACGAACTTCTATGGAAGTGGTTTAGGCCTTGAAATGTATACATATGGAACCAGGATAATTTCATTTTTTCACGTGTATGTAAATAAATAAATATGCTGGCCCTTGCACTCAAACCCAGGCAATGTCCTCTAGTCTTCCTCCCCCTAAACAGTGCTATGTTTGACATACAAAAAAAAAGCAATCACAGAGTTCTTCCCTATAAAACAAATCATGCCCATTCTGTATAATTATGCCATGTTTGATTCTTTAAACTAGGGTAACTTAAAATTATTTTTGTCTCAGGACAACAGAGTAGTCGTAATCAAAATGCCTGGAAAAGATACAGGGGACAGTGGCTGCTTACACACTGGGAGAAGACTTTTTGTCTAAAGGTAATTTTATGATTTAACAAGAGACTCTAAAGAGGATTTTTATTTATTCACTGAAGACAGCTTACTATATTCATTTGTAGCATCAAATTCTCCGAAGCATAATAAACTGCGCACCAAGCCACCCCTTGCTTCATGTATATAAGCAACTTGGTGTAAAGAAATAAGTTTTTATTTCTAGTATTTTGAATTTCAGTAAGAATTCATTGCTACAAACATCAGTCCAAGCTATACGCCTGTCTATAAACTACTAGAGGAGCTCACAGCTTAGTCTTAAAAGCAGAATATTCCTAAGAGAGCTTCTGGCAGCTTTCTGAATTGTACCCAAGGCTTTGGGCAAGTACGATGCTACCTGTGTTAGTCTGCCCCACACAGACTCACTGTACCCAGAAGGTCCATGTCCTCCCGAAGATGCCTCTGAAAGCTTGTGCTCTAATGCCATTCTAATTTGCAAGCATAAATCTCATCACAAAATACCTTTCTCACAGGAGAATCCTACAAAACAATTTCACAGTGCCATTTCAGGATAATATTCTATTCCTCTAAATGTGAACCTGTATGAGCTCTAAACCAGAATATCTAGAAAAAAAAAAACTAATTATGGGTGTATTTGACTCACCTGAGCACTCTCTGCCCTTACTTCCAGTGCAGTTTAAGCTTTGAAGAAGGTCTGTTTGTGGAAAACTCTTGGAAAACATTGATTTTGTGAGCCAGATAATTGTTCGTCTTTGATAATTTTTTTCTGTGGAAAGATCTCCATGTGATCACTTGATTCCAGGTTGAACTTGGTTGAGAATTAATCAGGCTTGGGTTGTGATGTAAAAGACATGACCAAAGCACAGACTGCTGGCCTGCTGCAAGAAGAGTAAATGACTGATCACGTAGAAAAAGTGTCGACTGTTTTATACATAATCAAGGATCGGATAAAAGTTGGTATGGTGTATAAATTGCTACCATTAAGATTAGGAATTGCTAATGGTTGCATTTGCTACCTTTAAAGTAACCTTACGCAATCCATGAACTGTTACATGGTCACAAACATGGTGCAAAACTTCTTGCATGATTCAGAAGCTTTTTCAAAAAGCAATGAGATTATAGATTTTATGAAGAACTCTGAACTCTTTCTAAAACAAAATGTGCTGAAATTGTGAGGCGAGAAGTTGGGGGGGAGGGTGAGCTGGTAAGTGTAAGGATTTAGGAAAGAATGTAGGTAATTAACACCCTCCTCTTTCCCAGCAAGGAAGCAAGCAAGAGAAAGAGGTATACATTCAGAGGCATGCACAATAGTTGCTGGAGGGCCACGTAAGGACGGGAAATTTAAATTAGACAAAGAGTGCTAATTTCCCCGCACAGTGTGGATAATCTGTTGTGCTGTTGAAAAAGAAAAAACTAGTTACAAGTCACAATTACCTCTCTACTTTAGATGTTTGGGTTTACAAGGACTGGAAATATTCAAGCCAGAGGCATGGTGAGTCTGATTGATCTTGCTGTGCTTGTGGCTATGGTTCCTTTGACAAACAAGCTTCTAAAGGTATAAAGTTTCCAAGTCCCAAATTCCTGATCTGTTGTCTTCATGAAAACAAGGCATTTTTCAAAAGAGTCACCTCAGCCTGCTCTTAGTCTAAAGTTGTGGTCACAAAGCAAAACATAATGCCCTGTGAAAGATGCCTGAGGTAGCAGACCCAAAAAGGACTGCATAGAGTACAACTCCAGCAGACAGTTTGTATGCCCAGAACAGTATGTATTACTGTACCCATAATGTGCTCTTTGACCACAGACCTCAGCAGAGATTATTTGGTCTCATCATTGCATCAGGATACAACTTCTAGTTCCTACCCCACCTTGTATAATTTAGTCCAGGGATCTACATACCCACCCTGTGTGTATCTCCGTTACACACACTGTACTCACATTTGCGGGCTATTAGCCAAGTTTCATGATAAAAGTCATTGTGCATTCAGAGTGAACTTTAGCATCTCTGCAACATTTCCACCCAAACACTCTACAAATTCAATTCTGCCACCAGAGAACGATTCAGATCATTACTCTTTTAGATACAAAAGTCAAGCACAGTAAACTATCACAATTTCTAGCATTACCTTCATTAGCATTTACCTAGCAGTGTAAATTTTAGTCTACAGATAGTATACAAGTTTGTCACTTTGATGGCTGATGTGGTCAACTAGGTTACAGTGTTGTTGGTTACAGTATCTGGCAAAAGAAGGAAATTGGCTGAAAACTAGCACTTTTGGTGAAAGTTTTTTAAAAAAGCTTTCCTTTTTTTATCTAAAAAGCTTTGGCCCTTCTACAATTAGCTCTGAGAAAAATGGACATTAAAACAAAGTCAGTTAGAATCTTCCCATAGGTAATCATTTCTTATAAATGCTTTTTATTTAACAAGTTTTGCAAATGCTTTAATTTAATAAAGTGATGCTTGTCCAGAAACTGGTGAACATTGATGAATGCAAACCTGGCACAAACTTGGCAGATTTGTTTCTGGAAACAGTTGTGATTCTTAATGTTTATTTGGTTCTTCTTGTTATTGTAATTTCTTTTCAGGAAAGGTAATAGTATTTAGTCAAGCTCTGTACAGTGCCTAGTACCTTCTGTGCACTGCCAGCAACTACTGCTGAGTAATCTTATTCCCACATATCTGTGTTTATTACAAATACAGTGAGTTCCTTGGTGCCTAAGTTAATAATACCCTACACAAAAAATAGCCACTTAATCTTCTTGTATTGAATTACACTCTAAGTAAATGTAGTGGGGAAAAGTGCCATGGCTTTGAGGCACACAGCAATGACTGTGGTGTGCAGAATAGGCCTGTCTCTGATGTACAATTCCTGTGCCTGCTTGCCGGCATAGTGTGCACTCACTTTTAATTATTAACATCCATCTGCAGTTCGTGTACATCTAGTAATGAGGACAACTGCAAGAGCAAGGCACACACATGTAGGCTTTGCGTTGATTCTTAACAATAGTAATGCCTCTCTATAGCTGTTGTTATAAACAAGATAACTGAGGTAACTGATCATCTTTTTCCTTTTTAAAGTATGTATCAGAAATATCCAGTGGTTCTATTATATTGACCCAGACTATTGTTATTGTGAAGAGGCTTGAATATTCATTTTGCTTCTAATTCTGAAGCATCATGAGTTACTTAATAAGATACAGATTATAAACTTCTATACTTCTCTCTCTTTCTTAGTACTGATATGACATTGTATTTTCTAAAGAAAATTTATCCACTACCTAGTTCCACTTCATATATAGAAGTATTTCTAATTAAATGTAGCTCTTTCCTTTGGGTTAGAACAAGCTTAGCTTTTTGCTTGACTATTTCATTCCATCATTTTATATTTAAACAAATGTTATTGCAGGTAATAAAATGAGGGTGGCAAAGATTTTTATCTGGCTAATGATTTCTGGTAGTTGGGGAAAAGGTTCATTCAGAACCTGGGGATTAGCCAAATATATTTGTGCAGAGGAGCTGTGTGATCAAATGAAATACTGGATCTTTAATTCTGAAGCTCTCTTCCTCGCTACAACACAAAAACAGTCTTTGTTACAACACAATAAGTTTCTTGTTATTATTACCCATTCACCTGAACAAAAGAAAATCCTGTCTTTGTGTTGTGATTTGGATTATATAATATAATTTGCATTTGACTTCAGCTTTCAGTGTCAATTATTGAGTCTTCTAAGGATGGGACACATCTAACAAGATAATTTTTCTCCTTATTGGCAGAATGATTCCGTAGGCATGATTTTTCTTAAGCCTATTGATAGGTAATCAGAAATTAATAGAAATAAATTAATCTGAATAGACATTGAAAACAGACATGCTGTTACAAATACAATGCTTTGATATGTAACCAAATCTGGAACCTAAAAATCAAATCCATTTCCAGCCACTGGAAGCCACTCTGTGAAATTCACAGAATCACAGAATCACTAAGGTTGGAAAAGATCTGTAAGATCATCAAGTCCAACAATCAACCAACACCACCATGCCCACTAAACCATGTCCCACAATGCTGCGTCCACACGTTCCTTGAATACCTCCAGTGATGGTGACTCCACCGCCTCCCTGGGCAGCCTGTTCCAATGCTTCACCACTCTCTCAGTAAAGAAATTTTTCCTAATATCCAGCCTAAACCTCTCCTGGTGCAACTTGAGGCCATTTCCTCTTGTCCTATCACTCGTAACTTGGGAAAAGAGACCAAAACCCACCTCTCTGCAACCTCCTTTCAGGTAATTGTAGAGAGCGATGAGGTCTCCCTTCAGCCTCCTCTTCTCCAGACTGAACAACCCCAGTTCCCTCAGCCACTCCTCATGAGACTTGTGTTCCAGACCCCACACCAGCTTTGTCTGGACACGCTCCAGCACCTCAATGTCCTTCTTGGAGTGAGGGGCCCAAAACTGAACACAGTATTCGAGGTGCGGCCTCACCAGCGCCGAGTTCAGGGGCACGGTCACCTCCCTACTCCTGCTGGCCACACTGTTTCTGATACAGGCCAGGATGCCGTTGGCCTTCTTGGCCACCTGGGCACACTTCTGGCTCATCTTCAGCCGGCTGTCAACCAGCACCCCCAGGTCCTTTTCTGCGGGGCAGCTTTCCAGCCACTCGTCCCCAAGTTTGTAGTGTTGCATGTGGTTGTTGTGACCCAAGTGCAGGACCCGGCACTTGGCCTTGTTGAACCTCATCCAGTTGGCCTGGGCCCATTGATCCAGCCTGTCCAGATCTCTCTGCAGAGCCTTCTGACCCTTCAGCAGACCAACACTCCTGCCCAGCTTGGTGTCGGCTGCAAACTTGCTGAGGGAGCACTGAATATAGATCATCGATAAATATATTAAGGAAGATCGGCCCCAAAAACTGAGACCTGGGGGACTCCACTTGTGACCGGCCGCCAACTGGATTTCGCTCCATTCACCATGACTCTCTGGGCTCGGCCATCCAGTCAGTTTTTTACCCAGCAAAGAGTGCACCTGTCTAAGCCACGGGCCGCCACCTTCTCCAGGAGAATACTGTGGGAGACAGTGTCGAAGGCTTTACTAAAGTCCAGGTAGACAACATCCACAGCCTTTCCCTCATCCACTGGGTGGGTCACCTGGTCATAGAAGGAGATCAGGTTGGTCAAGCAGGACCTGCCCTTTATGAACCCGTGCTGGCTGGGCCTGATCCCTTGGTTGTCCTGCACGTTCCCCGTGAGCGCCCTCAAGATGAACCTCTCCATAATCTTCCCCGGCACCGAGGTCAGGCTGACAGGCCTGTAGTTCCCCGGATCCTCCTCCTGGCCCTTCTTGTAGATGGGCATCACGCTGGCAAGCCTCCAGTCGTCCAGGACCTCCCCTGTTAACCAGGACTGTTGATAAATGATGGAGAGTGGCTTGGCAAGCTCCTCTGCCAGCTCCCTCAGCACCCTTGGGTGGATGCCATCAGGCCCCATAGACTTGTGAGTGTCCAGGTGGCATAGCAGGTCGTTAACTGCTTCCTTTTGCTCCCCATCCTTGTCTTCCAGTTCAGGGAGATGAATACCCTGAGGATACCTGGTGTGGCTATTGAAGACTGAGGCAAAGAAGGCATGAAGTACCTCAGCCTTTTCCTCATCCTTGGTGACAATGTTCCCCCCCACATCCAGTAAAGGATGGAGATTCTCCTTGGCTCTCTTTTTGTTGTTAATGTATTTGTAAAAACATTTTTTGTTATCCCTTACGACCATGGCCACATTGAGCTCTAGCCGAGCTTTTGCCTTTCTAATTCCCTCTGTGCGCTACCTAACGAGATCCTTGTACTCTTCTTCAGTTGCCTGCCCCTTCTTCCAAAGCTGATAAATTCTCCTTTTTTTCCTTTCAGCAAAAGCTCCTTGTTCAGCCAGGCCGGTCATCTTCCCCGCTAGCTCTTCTTATGGCACATGGGGACTGCCTGCTCCTGCACCTTTAAGTCTTCCTTCTTGAAGAATGTCCAGCCTTCCTGGGCCCCTTTGCCCTTCAGGACCATCTCCCACATTGTATCTTGTACAAATAAATATTAGTGAAATTTAAATGGTACTCAGCTGGTACTCTTCATTTTAATTAGAGAAGGGTTGAAAAGGTGATTCTTTGGAGACAAAGAAATGTATATAGATTAATACATCATTAAGATTGGGCACCAACCTGAACTGGAGTTCTAAGTTCACAATTAATGATGTTTGAAATTTTGGTGTTTTCTTGCTGCATTTCAAATTTGAATTGTAGAAACTTCATTAACATCTCTGTTACACTGACACAGAAGTCATAACACCAAAGATACTGTCAGCATAAGATTTCCACTGCTGTGTCCCATGTATTTGCAAGCGTAGTTAAATTCATAACAGTTTCTTCACATGCACTTCAAAACTGAAATATAAAATGGGATTTGAATTACCATATTGAACCTGAACAGTTGAGAGTTATGGAGGTTTTGCCTCAGTTCACAACATCAGATAACTCTATCCTGCAGCTAATCCATTATTTCAAAATCTGGTTTTCCAAATCTGAGTTTCTTTAAAAAATAGGGATATGGGCTTGATCTGATCTCATGAGACCTACCAGTGGCAAGCAAAAAATAGAGGATGCATACATAATGATCACATTTAAAGGTATTTGGTGGTGCGGAGTTGAATGATATCGTCAGTCCTTAGGTACCAAGTCTACCTGATTTAGCACATTGAGTGCTAATCAGTGTGTCTCTTCATGATTCTTTTTTCCTATTATAAAGATGCAGCAAATTTGTGCCTGCAGGAATGTTTACAGTCTGCCAAGCAGAATATAATGACTGTTTCCCATGGAGGTTTTTTTTCTCTGAAATAGAGAACAGTACATGGCCTGAACAACCATTAGTCAAAAACAACAAAAAATAGTCATGAGAACACCCACCATGGAGATCACTGGCCACATCACTGGAGATTGTGATCCCTTTGTTTTCTATGCCACAAAAGTATAAAGGAAAACTTTGGACCAGTGCTAACAAATTACCCGCAACTACCTTAAGGAAATTATTAAAAGTTGAAGAAAAACTAGTTAAGTGGAACTCTCACATAATGCTAAAAATGAAGTCTCAAAAAAAACCCCAGATATATCTTTTATTTGCTTTAAGAATAGAAATTGGAATACTTTAAATATTTATGACATTGTTTATTCATTCATTCTTATGTATACTCTACTGTGAAGACTTTGTTGCAATAATCATTATCTTTTGATCACAGTGGATTGCAAATGACACTATTTATCTTCAGACACTGAAAAAATATAAATATTTCTAAAACGGAAACACAGTTGTGTTCTTTCTTGATGGATTTGTCCATTGTTTGAATTTTATTGCACCAGGTGATCCATGAATCCTTCATTCATTAAATTAATTCAATTTGAAAATTAAGATATTTTAAGAGGAATGTGCTTGACATGTTAATGTAAGAAGATGCTTAAGAATAACCTTACAAGAATGCATACAGAAGAATAAACTCATTATCTACACAAATAAATGCCAGTTGGAGGGTTCAATAAAGGGTTTTTTTAAATTCAATTTAAGTATGAATTTTTAACACCTTAAAAAAACCCTAAAACCCACAAAAAAACAACAACAAACAACCCTAGGCATAGTGACATTTGCATATATCTCTCTGAGTTTGTTTAAAATGCATTCAGTTATCCCTTGACAGATTTTATTTCTCAATAGCTGGGGAAAATAGCATGTAATGCTAATACTTCTCAGGAATGAAATGAAGGACTTCAAAAACAAGAGATAAAGAAAGCAAAAGTATTTGCAAAACAAGATCTGGGTCATGAAAAATTTTTAGAAGCAAAAGTGACAGAATGCTGAAAGGAATATAATCGTAACATTTCCAGTCATAGAAATTAGGATCAGATCTAACAGTAAGAGCACCTAGACTGACTACTTGTGTCCACTCTTTGTGACTTCTTGGGAGTGAGAATTTTCCTTCATGTTTTTTGAAACATAATGCTACTAGACTGAAGTGGTGACAGTACGCACCCTCTTCTATGACCTCACTGTACCTCATCTCATATTTTGCACATTCAGAATAAAAAGTCTTCCACAGCACTTACAAGACTCCCTATGAGGTTCTTTTTTATTTTTTCATTAGTGGAGCTTCCTTGTTTGATGTATTTGTGAAGATTCTTCCTGTGGCTTAAAAGATAATCGATTTCTTTGGGAAGCTTTTGAATTTAGCACTTTTCTGATGCAATTTACCCTTGGCTTCTTCATGTCTAAAGGACTTCTGCCTTCTTTCAGTAACTCACCATAGTTTCTGACTATTTTTTCTGAATTTCTGATTGTTAAGATTGAAATCACAAGCTGCCCTTTTTTCCTTTACCTATTTGTAACCTCAGAAAGATTGGCCACAATGTCAATGCCATTGTTCCTAATTGGACAGAGGCAATTTGGCAACAGTGAAAGTAGGTGCCACTTTTGTTCCCTACCTGTGAACACAGACAAGAAATTGATGGCATGAAAAAAACCCCACTAGAATGGAGTATGAATTGAAAAGCATCCAGGAAACAGAAAGGAGTAAGGTGGAGGCTTGGAGAGCTGGAGGTAATGAGAAATTAATGTGAAAAGCTGATGACTAAAGGGAAGACTGAAGAATCAAGGAGAACAGAAAATGCCATGGGAGCTCCCTTCCTTTGAAAACTATCCACTGTAACACAGCCATGTCAACACGTAGTGCAAATAACGGCTGCTCCAATTCTCATTTTTGATCATAAGGCTGTTCCAATTTTACCTCCCAGGATCATCTGATGGCATTTTATGAAAAGTTTTCTCAACACAAAGGAACATCTGAGAGCATGTAAACTTATTGAGGAAAGTCAAATTTTTGTTTTTCCTGTCTCCTGAGAAAAGAATTGGAGACATGACTAGCAATTCAGGTGTTGCTTCCTTATCCAGAATGTGTCCTATTTCCCTTTCATAGAATCATTAAGGTTGGAAAAGACCTGTAAGATCATCAAGTCCAACCATCAACCCAACACCACCATGCCCACTAAACCATGTCCCACAATGCTTGGTCCACACGTTCCTTGAACACCTCCAATGATGGTGACTCCACCACCTCCCTGGGCAGCCTGTTCCAATGCTTCACCACTCTCTCAGTAAAGAAATTTTTCCTAATATCTAGCCTAAACCTCCCCTGGCATAACCTGAGGCCATTTCTTCTTTTCCTGTCACTAGTCATTTTGGAGAAGAGAGCAACACCCACCTCTCTGCAACCTCCTTTCAGGTAATTGTAGAGCCTCCTCTTCTCCAGACTGAACAACCCCAGTTCCCTCAGCCGCTCCTCATGAGACTTGTGCTCCAAACCCCTCACCAGCTTTGTCTGGACATGCTCCAGCACCTCAATGTCCTTCTTGTAGTGAGGGGCCCAAAACTGAACACAGGATTCGAGGTGCGGCCTCACCAGAGCCGAGTACAGAGGCACGATCACCTCCCCAGTCCTGCTGGCCACACTATTTCTGATACAGGCCAGGATGCTGTTGGCCTTCTTGGCCACCTGGGCACACTGCTGGCTCATCTTCAGCCGGCTGTCAATCAACACCCCCAGGTCCTTTTCTGCAGGAGAGCTTTCCAGCCACTCGTCCCCAAGCCTGTAGCGTTGCATGGGGTTGTTGTGACCCAAGTGCAGGACCCGGCACTTGGCCTTGTTGAACCTCATACAATTGGCACATCAATCCAGCCTGTCCAGATCTCTCTGCAGAGCCTTCCTACCCTCCAGCAGATCAACACTTCCACCCAGCTTGGTGTCATCTGCAAACTTGCTGAGGGAGCACTGAATCCCCTCATCCAGATCATCAATAAATATATTAAACAGCCCCAAAACTGAGCCGCGGGGACACCACTTGCGACCGTCCGCCAACTGCATTTAAAATTTTAGAATGGATAAATTCAGACATGGATACATCTTCTTTAATTGTTGTCCATAAGTTCATACATAAGACCACCCAAAGTTAAAGGCAGGTGAACAATTTCACTTCTGCCATTTACTTTAGAAGTCTTAAATTTTTTGAGCTGTAGCTCAAACTTTTGTTTTTCTGTTCTAATGCAGTCACAGCAATGAACTTCATGATGATTCCTACAAGCAAGTTGTGTTAGCAGAATAATCATCAGAGCAAGCTTCAGACACATGGTGCACAATATTCTTCCTTTCCCTAGCACTGGCACTCAGCCTAGTGTGCGTTTTCATCACATTAAGTAACCTTGTGGCATTAGACACAGATGCATACAGTGCCTATGTACCAGGGCAGCTCCTAATGTTAATATCACTTCAGGAAAACGGTATTTACACACATGCTGACAATTCATTTTCAGGTAGGAACTTCTCAGCTGATCTGTACACAGCAGCCTCAATCTCCAGTCTCCTACTGTGACATTTTAGACAGCTTGTCTGCTGAGCCCTTGTCAGACCTATTAATGTTTATACATTCCACACACATTCAAGTCAGAGCATGTAAGTTGCAGATCTCTCTGATTTAGAAGCTATTGAGATTCATGACCCCTTTAGCTTTTTAATCTATGGCCCTGAAGCCTTTGCAATCAGCTTATACTTGAAGAAAAAGGGACAAATCATTACTGTTCAAATATTGTCCTGCATTGTGTCCATTTGTAGTCCATCAAAGAGTATTTAAGAGCTTCAATGCATTCATTTATCTCAGACACAGGTTATTATAGGAGGCATTCTTTCCTTGGAAGAAGAGAGAATAGGAATGTTATTTACTCAGTTGCATTTAATTTTGGACTAATGACTTTTTTAGCTGTAGCTGCTTCTCTCCATAAGAAACAAAATCTAATTCATTTTGTCTGTTCTCATATCTGGACATTGATTTGCGTACATTGTACAAGGGTACATTAATGCATTGCCAAGGACATTCATGTAGAAAAAGCACAGTCTGTCTTCTGGAATGTAGTGGTCATTCCACCTAAAGAGGGAGTCAGCATCTTCCCCTTCTTAAGGTTTATATGTGTCTTCTTAGAACAGTGTGGTGAGCCATCACAGACTTCTCCAGGATCCATAAGAAATCTCAAAGTTAGCTTTTTATTAAATTCATGTAATTTTTTCTTCTGGAACAGATAGTTCATGAGTGACTTCAGGTGTCCACAGCTCTCAGTGAGTGCAATGAATGGTAGGAATTCAGCATCTCTCACAATTTAGGTCTGAAGTCTGTAAAGGAATTCATCTTAGTCTGTAGCAGAAAGCAAAGAGGCAAAAATAATAAATTAAAGTAAGTGGGAGAACGCTTTGGGTACTCAGATTTTAAAACAGAACTTATAATTATGACCTTAAGCACTTACTAAGAGCTTCTATTCTTTGCGCCCTTTGGGCTGGAGTTTCTTACGCCTTGGGATGTAAATGATTATCATCATAAAATTAGTATCACCATCAGAATGCTACTATTTTGTGCTGCTTTCCTGGAAATAGCAAGTATTGTACACTGATGGATTCTGAAAAGCTAATCACTTGTTTTCAAAAATTTCAGGGGAAGTTTTGCGGAGATTTTTGCCTGAAAAAAATGAAGAAAACACTGAAGTATTGTACAGGCATTCTTGTGCAGAAAAAAAAAAAATCTTTTAAAGCTGCTGTCAATGAAAGTTTTTTATTTTATCTTGTCTTGTTTGCTATCAGAAGCAAATTATGTTCAGAAAGGTAATACTTTTGGTAAAACCTGAACTGTGCTAATAGAAAGTCATGGTTCCAGATATTGCATATAGACTAAAGGTCTGAAAAAATAATGATGCTTGAAATTTTGAAATGGCATTAAAGTCTATGGTTAGACATTATTTTCCTGAGGAACCTGAGTACATATGCTATGAAAATTTGTGGAAATCTTCACCACTGACTTCAACAGGAAGATGATATATAGCATTTATAGCATACACACTCCATCACATATTTCGCACTGTTTCTTGTACCTTTGTATCTCTAGAAACACTCCAGTAAAAAGGTGATCTTTCTTTTAAATGATTTGGTCTCAGGTGTTGCCTTCCTACAGGAAGTTGCAAAGTTTCTGTCTGCAATACTATTGTTTTCTGTGTGATGAAATGATGTTTTTGGTAACGGTTTAAGTCATAGTTTATCTAAAAGTTCAATTTATAAGCAATTTGTAAAAACTTTAGACTTACCAATGTTTTTTTATAGTATACATTAAGCAATTGTTGGCCTGTTAGTGTGAGACAGGCCAATTTTTTGCTCAGAACTTACAACCCTCTGACTTTAGAACACATGACTCTTCAATATGCTCACAACATCTCCCATCACTTCACTCTTCAGACAAAGATTCCAGTTTACAAACTATGACTGAATTATGACTTGAGGGGATGACACAGTTGATAATCTATTGTCATCAGTGGGAAGATCAGGTTCAAACTGGAGCTGTGCTGAAAATAGAATATCCATTTTGCTGGAAATTTTGAAATTGTGAAATTATTTTTATCTTGCTTCAGAATCGCAAGCTGAAAACAAGAAATTTTCATCACAATGTCAAGGGCTGAAAAATTCATTTTCAGAAGAAAGATAATTTGAGGCAGGGAGTTTGGACTGGGATCCTGGCTCCTAAGCAAAGATCTGGCAAAATCTGGAATATTCTAATTCCGTCATATTTAGGGAAAAAGTATTTAATCCGACAACTTCACATAAGGTACCTGTTGACCCAATATGCCCTGTGATAAAGACAGGACAAGAAGAATGACAAATATACTTAAACTTCTCTAATTTCAGGAGCAAGTATGTATATGCATACAGTGATGCTGGAAGGAAACTGGGGAAGAATTTAAAAGGGAGGATGCTGTGAGGTTGGTGATATGAAAGCTCAGTGCTGTGGGTGCCAGAACAGTCTCTGTGGGTGCCAGAACCTACCTCTGATTGATCTATTGGAGGTAGATTGTAAAGGAAACGATTGCACCCTCCTTATGCCAGTATGTTAAGAAAAAAAAAGCCATTTTGTCAAATTCTCATGAGTATACCAGTAGCCGTAAAATCCTGGAAATTAAAATGAAAATTAAGGGTCTGAAGAGGATTATGCTGAGTTCAGGGATGGGGTAAGAGACGGTCTAAGCTCTGGGACTGGACTGGAAACCAGTGGTGTCCATTTTTTTCCCAGACCCCCATTGTTTTCCTGGCAGCACTTGAGCCTGCTGTCAACAGGCTTGTCTTAGTTGGTGACTTTTCACCTCAGCTTCAGAAGTGGTCCTTTAAAATCTCAGGAATCTGTGGCCCTCCATTTCAAAAGCACTGCTGCAAGCAGCAATGTCCTTCAGGAACTGGCATGCTCAAATGTTTCTAACTTCATTTTTTTTTCTGTGCAAGGCAGTCTACCTCTTTGCATAGGAGCAAGGAAATCTTATGGCAAAGAATTTAGCCTTTTATCAGCATTAGAAAAGCCACAACTTGAGAACTGAGGGCAGAGCTGACAAGCCGTCTGCTGTATTTATGCTATAGTAACATGAGATTTTTAACGTTTTGGCGAATGAAGTATAGCCAGCAAATGAAAATAAATCATTACCGAATGGGATATTCTTATTACCAGTCTTAATGTGCAGCAAACAACATTTTCTGATGTCCTTTGGACAGATGTCAGATAAATATAAGTTTCCACTCTGTAACAGACAGATTTGATGCTTTTACTGTCAACGAGAATTACACATTCCTGGCAAGGTGAAAAATCCTTCCATCCAGGACTGGGCTGGCACCCTACCACTTCCGAGCCGCTGTGCAATGGGCAGCTGGCAGCCGCGCACCTTCCTATGATTATGCACAAGACATGCTACTGTCTGGAACTAATTTATAGCGCAAAATGGGGGAACATAGCAGAACTTCCTCCACAGATCTAAAGGGCATGAAATAAGGAGCTAAATCAATGGAGGGCTGTGAAACCTGCCCCTCCTCTTTAAACCTCCCTGCGGTGAAATGTATAATTCACACACAGCAAAGCACAGCTGCAGCTGTGCACAGTGTCAAAAATGCACAAAACGACTTGGTGAGGAGATCTGTAAGGATCTGATTCATGCTGTCTGTTTTAAATGCTGATTCCACAGTCCCTTCTTTCATTTTCTTTACCTCCCGCTATACCCCTGACAGCATCTGACCTGCCTTCCATTGCAGCCAAACATTTTCTTTGGTAACAAGCCTGAATAGTACTTCTCAAGGAGGTTTTGCGGTATGTCGCTAACTATTTTGGTTGCATGCCATAGCAGGTCAGCATTGTAATTATGTAAATTTGCTGTAATTGTTGCCATAATTAGCAGGTTTCATTTTAAGGTCTAAATAGGCTGCAAGTATATTCTGAAGTGCAATGGAGGAAGGCGAAAGAGTGAAAATAATATACGCACACAGTGCTATGCTGTTGTCATCAAAAAACTCTTATTTCATGGTAATTCACATGGTAATTGAGCTAGGAAATGCTTGTAAGGATATGCAGCTAATATTCAACAAGTGGTAATAAGATGAATTTATATTACTGCAGCACAAACTGTGCAAATGCAATTCTCTGGGTGTCTCAAGGACATACTCACTCTGTGAGACAAACATCTAAATATAATTTTCCAAAAGGTGCCGATGGAGAGGCTTTTTTCTGTTAGACATCTTAAGGAAGATTTACATTTGGAATGGATCCATTTAGTTTTAAAACCACCCCATATGCCTATTTTGTGTTTTAAGGTCTCCAAGCAGAAAACCCTATATATGATAAACCATCTGGAGATGTATAATTAGAAAATCATTATTGGAAGCTGTCCCTGATCCAGTTCACAGGTGTATAACTCAGTTAATTTCAGTGGTATTTTAAATAGTGGCAGGTTTGATACTTAACTCACTCGTCGTAGTACGAACATTTGTCTTGGTAACAGGAGTATGGTGTTGCCATTTCCCCTAAGTCACAGTCATTTGGCAGTTTGAATATTTGCATAATACAAAAGTAATTCACCCCTAAAACATTTCTGTCCCCAAGTCTGTGTTTCCTAGTATATACATTTATGTGAGCAAATCACTGAAGACACTGTTCTTGTAAGTACACAGGTAAGAGATGTGTTTAGATTACCTGACACAATTCATGGTATATCTTGCCACACAGCCAAAACCGCTAAACTTTGGTTGTTGACTTCCTTTTCCTGAAAAATTTCTTGAAACATCATGTAAAGCCAATAAAGCCCAACTGACTGCTTCTAAAGAGCTTTGTTCAAACCCTTACATCAGCACAGAAGGAAATTTGGATGGATTTAAGTCAGCACTGGCCAGACAGAAGTTACTTCAGTCTTGATCTTTTCTGGGAGAAAGAGAGTTAAAAATAGGATTTAGAGATATTTTACTTGTAAAGATGAGTTCGGCCTTATTTCTGCTTAAAGATACTTGAATACAGAAGGAGAGGTCAGTGGTGGGGATTCAGCTGGTGCAGATCAGATCAGCTCCAGTTAAATGATAATGTTTTTCTTCCTTCAAGGTTTCCAAACATGCCTCTGAAAGGGAAATGGAATGTGTTGCAGTTTTTGCTCCTGTCAGTTTCTCTTAGAAACTTCAGAAGAGTATTAAGTCCTTGACCTAATATATGTAGGAGACAGTCACTGGTTTCGGGAGAGATTTTTAGTGAGAAGTTCCAAATATGAAAAATGCTCTTCTTATTTTCTTCAGCAATGATTGCCTGTCATTATGAACTGAAAATAAATAATATCGGAGAAATATCAGCTGATATATATGAGGAATGGGGAGAGAAATGTGATATTTGCATATATTCCCATTGCTCCATGTAGGTTGCCTGATTTAAGGCCAGGATCCCAGGTATGGGTTCTAGATGGGAAAGTAATACAGAAAAATAATTAATTACATGCTCATCACCCTCTAGAGGATCTCATTTCTTTATTGATTTTGTAGGAAAGATGGGAGATTAGCTAAGTTATTTAGGCATCCAAGCTATAGACAATGAAACTGTCACTTTAGAATCACTCTGCTAGTGGATACAAGTGAGAATAAGCTGGTGCCCGGACATAGTAAGTACTGGGCCACAATTAGTTGATGAATCTTATGCCTTCTCTCTTGTGCAGTCACCGTAGGATGCACCATAGTGCATCTCCTTCTGCAGAATGGTGTTCATCTGAACTTCGTGCTGATGGTCATTTCTGGGCAAATCCCTATTGGCGTCAGCAACAAAATTCTAGCGTTTATGGAGTGCAGAAGATTCATTGTTGAAATATTAAACAGCTACTTTCAATCTGATTATAACCTTTCTGAAATTTAGAATTAGATGATAGCCACATTGTCTCCTATTGTTCTCTCCCCTCATTCCCTGCCCTTAGTTTTCCTTCTTTGCCTGCATGACAGGGCTCTTCTATTTTTATATATACATATATATCATTAAACACTGATTAGAATATATATTGGCTGAACAGTTATTTTACAAATTTACTCAGACTATTTTCAGGTACAAAAATGTATCATATACAAAGAGAAGCAAATTAGTCAAGGAGTTTGGACACCTAGGATGGTTATCAGCTGTCCTACTATATTGTAATTACTGCTAAGAATTAATAACGTATTAGATTATTTTCCCTCTCTGTGAATTGTTCATGAACTGAATGTCACTTACTCAGGTTCTGGGTTTTATTTTTCTCTGAATAATTTTTAAATTACCATTATTCAGTGTTGGTTTAACAAAAATGGCATAACTATTTAATAAATAGTTATTAAAGACCGAACCAAATATTTCTGATACTCAGAATTTTAGTTGCACCCGATAAACTAAACTTTTCCATCCTTAATGGTAACACAGGTACTGCATATTTCTTATATTTACCATTACTAAAACAGCCATGAAACACATTTTAGCAAGGTAACAGACACAGGGAGTTATTGACAGAGCTTATGATACAACCATTCTTGTTTTAAAGATTAAGCAATTTGTAGAAATCACAAGGATGAACACTGCAATAAGTTTTTGTAAAATCTTCTGGAATATCAGAAAATCATCTTTGTACTCTTGCCAGTACCCATGCTTAAATATATAAAAAGGAAATTAAAAACTAAAGTAGATAAAAAGGAAAATAAATAGGACAAATTAAAATACTGGTCAGACTGCAGAAAATAATCCCAATATGTCATCAAATATACTTAACTTTTGTCTGAAAAGGAATATTAGCAACAATTTCTATTATATCATTTATAGACCTCTGCCAATTTTTTGTTGTAAATTCATTAGCTATGACTGTACTAGTAAATAAAACAGGACTAAACCATGCATTGGAGTGCCGATGTCTTGCTCTCCATATTGATAAATTATTTAAACACCCTTGGTATGTTTTGGCCTATGCCAATGGGCCCGCTCCCAGACAAGGCTGGAGTACATCTCAGGGGACAGTCCATGCCAAAACTCTTCCCCCAACAGGCAATTCAGACACAACCGCTCCATGCTCAGGCTGGAGAGAGTTTAAGTGTATGATTTGACATATCCGCCATACCACTTGCCTCTGGGAATAGAACAGTTTATTATTTAGCAGTACAGTGATAGCCAGTGAGCCCTGCTGGGTTTTTTCCAAATAACAAGGATCCTTCTGAGAATATCGTGAAATCTGAGAGGCGGAGGATCATATGTAGGATGCAGGAGGGGTGACAAAATTTCAAGGGACGAAAGGAGGGGAAGGAGAGCAAGGAAGTGGCAATAGTAAAGAAGCAGCCCGGAGGAGAGAGTAGAGGCTGAAATCAATTTTTCCATTTTGACTGTGATCTTGCCTGGGAAAATTACTGGGAGCTCCAGGTTGGTGCATTCCTCCCTAAAGCTATCTGTAATAGCAAGCCTGGGTGCACCCTTTGCTCTCTCTCTTCTAGACTATGGGACAGGGGGCATATGGATGACGGCAGCAGGTGGCGTGTTGTCCTCAGTGCTGTCTCTGCTTGCCTTCCTCTTTTTCCCCTTCTCTACACAAACATGAGCCTATAGGAGCAGAAAATCCAGCTGGAGAGCGATTCATTGTCCAGACTGCACAGCTGAGAAAGTGTTTTGCTCATGGGTGCTAATTCCACCTCTGGGATTGTCTGTTCCCCTCCTATGCTACACAGCATGACAGAAATCGAACCTGTATTATCCCATTTTAAATTTCATGTAGATCCTTAATCGATTCAATTTACTTAACGAACAAGATAACTCGATATAAAGCAAACTAAAGGTGACCTACCTGTGCAGCAGGAACTGAATTGCTGTTAAACATGTCCATCTGTAAATGTCAGAATTTGAGTCATCCAGATCAGTTATTCAAAGTAATCTGATATCCATGTTAATTATTATGATTTAATTATGGTGTCTTACTCCTTGCAGGTATATTTATGAATTATCTTTTGCGTGGTCCCAGGGAACTTTATTAATACACATCGAAGGACACAGTTTAACTATGAATACTAATGACCCATGCAAAGTAAAGTTATGCATGAAATTCTGTGAAGCAATACGTTTCACTCATTAATTCCACTTAGTGCATCATTATAGTTATGTTGTCATTAGTTAACAAACACTACATTGTGTATGGGAGTGTTTCTCTTCCTGACTCATGATAGCAATTTTTGATACTTAAATGTCACTGTCAGATGTGTTATGTAGCAATTATGTATTATATTTAAAAATATGTATACAGGATATTTGTAAGTTAGTTGCTTTATAGCATTTATAAGTTGCTATTCAACATGGTAAGAAAGAAGCTATAATTTTCAGCAGCAGTAAGACAAAAATCAATGAATGTCCTCTAGAATGCTGAAGAAATTGCTAAAATGTTATTTACTTCTTTAATAGGAAACTTTCATTAATTATATGTGCTTTACCCAATTTCTAACTCAGTATTTTTAAGGTACTTAAAAATTTGGAAGCAGTTATCTCACAGATGCTCTGGTTTGGTTGGCAGAGCAGCTTGCTTTTTTGTTTGTAATAAAAAACCATACCAAAACTGGAATGTTTTCTAGATCCTTTTAGTGTCATATTCAACTTAGTATCAGTGGATCTATTCAGATGAATAAACATACACACCAAATGTCATGTGGACACCCCAGGGATATCCCACCTGGCCCGCAGATGCTACTGCAAGAAGGGAGCCTGTGTCTCACAGGTCCATTCTTGCCAGCTTTGTGTACATCTCAGACTCTTTAGGGTGTCTGGAATGGTGCTAGATGTCTACATTTAAGTTCACAAACTGCTTGCTAACCATCTAAAAGCTAGTAAGTTAGTTGTCCAGGCTTCTGGTGTGATCAAGCGAAAGCCATGAGCACTTCTAGAGGGAAATTTGTGTTTTCCTAAAGCAGAAGTCTAAGATAAGACAGATGTCCATCATTTACCTTTGACTGTAGGTAGGGTGTGGATGACCAGCTTGCACTTAAACCTGTAAGTCATGCAGTGTCACTGGAGATGCCCTATACTCCACAGACATGGCCTGAGAACATCCATGCCCTTGTGAACTGGCAGGTGGGATAAGGATATCCTATAGGGAGTTTTAAATCATACTAGGCACCTGTGATTACAGAGCTGAACTTGGCATTTAAAATGTCATTCAGGGTAAGATTCAGACACCTTAATGTTGATGTCGGTATTGCCTTCATTTGAGTTAGTTATTTCAACTCCAGCATACTCAGGGGAGATACAGGGCATAATTTGTTGCCTGGATGTAGAAGCTTAGTGCCATGTAAGACACCTGAGAATATTTGAGACATCCTTGTACAAAGATTTACCAGACACTCGTGTTCCTGTAAAATGGAGAGCTGGAGGCCAGGTGTCTTGTCCCAGGGCATCCTAAATGGCCCTCGACACAGATAGGGGTGACTGGATCTAAACCATTGACTATTGTATTCCAATAGTGGAGTCTAGAGAGGTTTTCCCATGACCAACTGAGTATCACATCTCAAGTGATGCTAACTACGTATGTTTAGAAAACTGAATAATATCTTTCATGTTCACTTTATGATGAGATGAGTAGTTCTGAAGTGTCTGCTTGCTGTATTAAACATGATAAGACTCCAGAGTCTATCATGGGAACTGAGACACCCTATATACATATATACAACTGCATTGTAGACACTTAAATTTAGATACAAAGTCCCACCCCTACAAGACACTGAAAGGAAAGGTGAAGTGAATTCCAGATGTTAGAGACTAAAATCTCAGTTTGTGTCTTTTTAAATCACTTGTTAGTTCTATCTCACTTTAGTCTCTCTATCAAACTTCAGTCTAGTATGAAAACCTTTGTGTGTGTGTGTGTGCCTACGCACAATGCCAACAACTCAACAAGTCATTGAAGGGACAAAGTGGTATGGGCTTTCACTCATTTATGGATGACCTTTAGAACTTGTCAGTTTTGTCAAACATTAGTAGGACGTTCTGCTTACTCGAGTGATCTGACTAAAACTGAGTCCTGCATGTTTGGAAGTAATCTCTGCCTTAATCCACCTAACACTGAGCTGCTGTTCATTGATAGAAGGCACTGGTGTAGACAGGTAAGCTTCTGTAGCTTGTACTTTTCTTGAATTCATTAGTTTAGTGAGAAATCTCATAATTATTTTGAATCCTATTATGTTCTGATAGAAAGAGAGAAGTAGAGTTGCAACTGAATGATTTAAATCCTGTTTATGCTCAAGTTTCCTGGAAAATTGGAAGTGCTCGAAATAGAGAAAGAAGTCATTACTAAAAAGTGAGTTTTAGCAGGAATCTTTAAATGATAAATGCTGTATCCTTCCCTTTGATGCACATGTAAATCTTCCACTGAAGTCAACTGGAACAGCATTTATACCTTCAGGATCAGGATTTGTTCATAAACCTCTGAATTTTAAATTCTCATTCCATTATATCAGGTAAGGTAGAGGGGATTAGTTGGCAGTATCTGAAAGCTTTAATTTTTTATAGGTTTTGTATATCTAATAGTAAAGTAAATGAAAAATAGAGAATGCATTACTCATGAAGATGTGCATTTTAAATGTGTCTTTTACAAACCTTGATTTTTGCATCAGGAATCTTCTCACTGTGTTAATACTATTCTTTATCGTTAACCAGTGAATAGAAAAACATGAGATTAGAATTTCCAACAAAGGGAATTACTTTCCTTTGGATTGATGGCACACAGACAGTGTTCACAAAACCTACATGCTCACATTTTTCTGTTAGCCATATGCAGAGCAGAGCCTATCCATTCCGAATTGTATGATGTTTGAATTTTGTTCATCAGTTCTTTGATGAGCACCATGATAGTTGCAATATTTTATTGTTTATCTATCCCAGTTAATTTGAATATAGGCTTTTTTTAACTGTCAAATATATAGGAGATGATAAAGGCCTATCCTTCCCTTTGATGCACAACTTAGCATGATGCTCTGCTAGATCATTACCCCATAGTAATTATCAGCAATAATGTAAATGCACGGATAGTCTCACACAGACACCTAGTTCAAGTAAAACCTTCATTACTAGTCAATTAATATATTTTTTGCTTATTTTAGAAGAATCTATTGATTCAAACATGTTTACTCATGGATGCGGGACATAAGATTTCAAAATTTTTAGTTTCTCAATGTAAGGGTAAGTGGATTGAAAGAGCATAGGATTCATTAAGTTACCCGGTTACAGACTATGTCTGTATTTGTATAAAAGAAATAACAGATAACAAGGGAAGTGAAAGATTTAGCACACAGGCCCACAGGCAGTAACAAGCAGGTGGTATTGGAGACAGTAGCAAAGACCAGAACACTTTGGTTGCTGCCTGATGGGCCATTGAAAGGTCTGCTCAGGCACAGTCTTGCAGAGGGTTAGACTGAACTTTGTCACGGGAAATAAGGGGTCAAGGCGATAATCATGAGAATTTTGGGGTATCAGGAGGAGCTTGTGAGGTTACGTAAACCTTGTTATGAGGTGTTTAGGGGAAGCAACAAAGTCAGGGAAAGGAAAAGATCAGGGCAGATCATGGAGGAGCAAACATGGGAAAATGGAGGAGAGGGGAGAATAAAAGGGATAAGACAGATGTAAGCTGGCCAGTGTGCTTGTCTGACTGAGCCCTGCACCTAATTGCTACAGCCTGTCCTATCTTGCTACTAAATCCTGTTCTTAATCAGTTTTTTTTGTGTGTAATTCAGTCTCTATTATATGTGTGATTGCCGCAGACTAAGTGCCAGCAACTGGGGAAAAGGTCACAGGGCCCATAGTTCTAGGTGCCAGCAACCAGAGACATGTGGGCGTGTTTGCATTTCCCTAGTGAATTACACATGAATACCTGCCTTGAATTCAATGGTATTCATTCAGGTATGCCTGTGTAATTCACTAACTTTGAGCTGGACTAACTCATGAGTAGGAGGTGACCTGCATCTGGAAAGACTCTAGGTCTGAGTAAGTGGTAAGCAAGGGAGCCTGATCTCTGGGCATAGACTTTAGGCAGTCTGAGAGCCCATGCTACCATCTGAGGCATCTGTGATGGTGGGACTGCCTGTGAGATGAGTATGTGAGCACACACATGTGTTTGCAGGCAAACATCAAACTGGACTAGCTGGTGAGCAGCGGGAGACCTCCATACAGGCGCCCAGGATTTGGGCATGGGCATTACACAGAACTAGAGATTGTGCTGATATTCGAGGTATCCATCAGTGTGGGTATGCTTGTGAATCTGCAGAATGTGTGTGTGGGACTTATTTTCATTAACAAATTTCAACCTTGATCAGCCGGAGGGGTGGAACAGGACATGGCTCTCTGCACTTATGTTTTATGTGAGTTTTCATGGTGTTACATGAGCATGCTGCTAAAGACAGTGACAGTCTGCATGTCCAGCTGCATTAGCGTGCGCGTTTGTGTGTCTGTGTGTGCAGGAGCCTCCCTGGGATACTCGCTCAGCCCTGCTACTGGCTGGACCTGCACAGGGACACAGCAGCATCAGACACATCCCTGGAACTGGGATGAAGAGACCCTCAGGCACTGAGACCGTGCCTAGCTGGCCTGCAGCGGCCAGAAGGAAACAACCCCCATGTCCTGGAGTTTGCTGGATTCCACTGCTCCCTTCACATCCTTAATACTCAGCACCTTCATCAGCTGTTGCCAGTTCTGCCTTGTATACCACATACAAGTTTATCATAGCTGGCCTTTAAAAAAAAATATTTTTATTGTAACAAATGGAATTAGAAAGCCTGATGCAAACAAAGCTGACATTTTTCAATTTTGGGGGGGTTATTTTTTTGTTTTAGATTTTGGAGGCTTTTATAGGTGCACATCTTTTATCATGCCATCTAAAAGAAAAATGAAGAAAGAAAAGAGAAAGCAAACCAAAGCAATGATTTGACCTCTTTCCAACAGAAAAACTGTCAGAAGGTGGTGATAGTTCCCATCTGTCAAAATTTAGAAAACGCAAAAAAAAGAAGAAAAATGGATGATTTCACAGATTAAGCTAAAATAAAAAAAACTATTACTTCTTAATGCCTGAGTGGAGATTTTTTGCTAAAAAAATTCCGTTGGGGAAAAAAATATATTTCCAGCCAGATTAAATCACAAATAATGAAAGATAAGCCTTTGCAGAATTTGATAGTTCTGATTTGCAGGTGTTGAAAGAAAGTTCTACTCATGGAGGTGTCATTTTATGCTTGTACTTATCTTTTGCTTTTTCTCTAAGCATCTGATGCCAGCAGACATCAAAGATGGAATAGAGACTTAGATGAATGCTTGTTCTCTTCTTACATTAAATAACTTACTTCTGATCTTGCCACTCTTGAGTTAAACAGCCACTGAGGTCCTGTTAGAATTATGGCATCAAGCTGTTTGGATTGAAACTAGAAAGTAATGCCGTTGGCAGAGGGACGCTTCTTCCTTACCATGCTAGTTTATAAAATGTCTTCTGAGCTATTGACACCATCTTACACAGCTAGCTCAAATTCAGGAAAAAAACAATAATAATCCAATGTAAATACTTAGCATTGTTGAGTTTCACATCAAAACTCATAGGGGTCAGGTCCAGATCCAATAAAGCATTTAAACTCCTAACACCTATTTAGTTCCTTAATTACCCATTTAAACAGTTAGAAACCTAAATATGGGCTAGAACAATAAATTATCAACTGGATTTGAGACTCATTTCTGCACTTTAATGCAGGCTCATCCTCATTAAAGGCCAAAATAGTTTTCTGATGAAACTGTGGGTAAATTAGGATGCTACCAGTTGCCTAGGCAGTCACAGCTGCCCTGAAACCACTCTTGGAAATAATTAAAATTGGTGGCCTTACACCTCCCAATGGTATTTGCAGCGAGGGAACACCAGCTCTTACAGACCACTCAAAGGTGACTCTATATACTTTCATCATGAAAGGTTCCTAATAAAAGCCAAGGAGCTGGCTTTACTAGTTACTCGATGTTATTAGTAATGTGTTTCACATTACCAATTTTAAATTCACTAAGCAGCAGTGCTTTTTCCTTTGTACAGCCCCCAGCACAACTGAATTTGAAGTCTCTGCATGATAATGACATAAAAGCTAAGGAGCTCTCAGTGTAGACTCAGAATACCACGTGATAGTCTGAATTACTCAGTTTACCCATGGTGCGTGTGTGTATACAGGCAATACTCCACTCTTGCTCTCAGGCCAGGTTCATCTAAGTTTCCATAAAAGCTGACAAAATGATGGGGGAGCAAGAAAGGGGAAGAAATTTCAAACTTAACTCCTTACACTGCTTTGGCAGAGTGTCAGATCACATACTGACAGTGATGCCCTTGTCCAGAAAAGCAGTGCCACTGTGTTTTCAAATTTCAGAATTGCTTGCAACTTTTCACTGAGCCCTCTTTACAAGACAAATTTTCTTCCTTCGCTGTTTCTTCCTTTTTTATCCAAGTCAAATTGCTGCTGCACTTTGTGCTGGAGGGAAGAGGGCATGGTGTGAGAGCTGGATAGGGAGAAAAGAGGCTGTGGCACAGCCCAGCAGGCCCCTGCCAGCACTTCTCAATTCTTGTCATCAGGAAGAGAGGATCAGATTTAACAAGATGATAAGCACAGGCCAGACTCTGCCCTTTTACACCTCTATGAATCTACAGCATGTTCACTGCCACTGGTTAGATTTATACCTGTGGAAATCAAGTACTTTCTGCCCCTTCCCTCTAGTGATTTCTGCTTCTCCTGGCCTCAGGGCACTTTATTGAACAACCTCCAGGCACCCTCAGTGATACTCCTGCCATCATGTCACTTCCACAGCTGTTAGGTAGTGAAAAAGAAGCCTTCGGGGTATGTCTTTCCTACACACCTTAAAACAAACTACAGTCAACTTTGTCGAAGAATCAGTTCAGTGAGTAGGAAAATGCCTGTGAGTATCAAATGCCATAAGATTTTCCAGCTAACATTTTTTGGTGTGTATATATATATATAAAAAACATTCCAGCTGAAATAAGATTGTAACAGGTACTTTGATCCTTTGAATGCCATCTGACACCTTTTCTTTAATATGATGCTTCTTGTCTGTGGATAAGATGTGGCATGCATTGCTGTTATAAAAAAATTATGCTAATTTCTGCTGCATTTCCAACAGCTGAAATGTATGCTATTGATTTTTCCTTCTCTTTAGTTAAGTGTCTCGATGGCTTATCTCCTTGGCTGTCTTTGCCACTGTTAGGGCCACTCCTAAGCCAAAAACTATCCAAGTCTTGAGCAAAGAATTAGAAGTTAGCTTTGAACTCTATATCTTGACCTGATTATTGAGGTCAGATGATCAGTCTTCATGCATCCAATGTGAAATTATACCTCTGGAAAAGGCAATGTTATTGCTCAAAAAATTGATTCCTTAGCTAGATAAATTTTTGATCATCCAGAAAAATCATTAATCACCAACACACTCTAAAAACAGTGGATTTGAAGACAATGGCAAACGTTTATGTCTAAGTTTAGGGAGGGCCTGGCTAAGCAGTAATTTCTTTTTCTGTAGGGTTGAATAACAAATATGAATGTCAGTTCAGATAAGAATGATCGTTGTTCAGGAGCTTATAAGTGTGCACAGTAGGCTGTATATTAGCATCACAAACAAGTTTCATTGCTACTGTGAGAATGCAGTGTGTCTTGCTGCAAAGAGATAAGTGACTTTCTTTTTAAAACTAAAGCATACCCTCCTTGGGCAAGACTGGCCCCAAGAAGTGGTTCCGGTCCCCTTTGACAGAAAGGAACAATGCCCACAGCATAGCATATATGTTACAGCATGTTAACAGCAAATACAAGTGAACTGCAGCAATTCATGATACTATTTGGAAAACAGGGAGACTTTACAATATATTCTGTTGAAGAATACCCATAAATACTACAAAGAAGTTTAGTCAGTGGGCATTATTCTGCCTAAGGGTGGGAAAGGGGCTACAGGATCCAGCACTAGTTACCAATCATTCAAACAGGAAAACTACTGATCAAGTAACAGGTAATTACCTTCTATTTGATTGCAGTCACTAAAGGACTATTTTTACAATATAGTGTCAGCAACAGATTGTTTTTACATGTAGTCCTCAGCTGTTATATCATCAGAAATTTTTCTTTATAGTACAACCAGTTAGCTTTTTCTTTTTGCTTTAAAAAAAAATCTGTGTACTATAAATGCATCCAAAAGTGACATTACACCTTTGTGGTGTTTGGTATGGTTAGTGTCATTGTATTATAAGATGATTATTTTGTCACTGTGGGGTGTTTTTCCTTTCTTTTTTTGTCAAAGGACAATTTGATGGGTTAGGCTTTATATATCCTCTTTTCTTTCTGAAGAGAAAGAGGAAACACAGCATTTAGTTTTGAAAGCAACTAAAATAGAAGTATTTTGTGGCAGATGGGATTTTTATGAGCTGTTTGTCACTATATACCAGTCTTGTTAAGAAGCAATCATTTTCTGCTTCATTACACTAAGATAGCTCTGTTTAGGGTTCCACTCAGCTGTGAAATGACTTTAAAACTTCTATAAGGAATAGAGATGGGATTTTTATAAAAAAAGATTGCTAACACAGTATAAGGAATAGAAATAAAATGGTCAAACACACTGGTTTTTGGAAGCGGAGGGGAATATAGAAATGTTGCATTGCATACTTATGCTTAATCTGCTGGTTTAAGATGAAAAAAGGCTCCAGAGTATTATTATTTTCTACACATAAAAAAGGTAATGTTCAAGTTAGTCTATACATAAAGACTAAAAAGACATTATTTATGTAAAAAAATAAAACAATATTGGTTTCTTTATGCTGCTATGAGGCAGATAAAATACAAACAAGAGAATTAGATGCACACAGACATCAGTATGAAAATAGTGGGCCAGATCCTCATCTCCCGTACATCAGTGGACCTAGGCAGGTTTATGCTGTTCTTACATCTTTCTTGAGTGTAAGCTCTGAATCTTTAAACCTTTGCATCTTGCCCTGGGCAATTACAATTCAACATAGTCCTCTGGCAGCTCTGAATGGCTCTGAGAAAGGTGGGTGCCAGCAGAGCTCCTCTTCCAGGCGTTCCTGTCCCATGGCCCTGAGCAGTGCCCGTGACATGATCTACCTGTCCAAGTCAATCATTGATCCAGACATCAGTCAGAGTTTTTACATGTTTACCTGCTCAAATTTAAGCACATAACATTCACTGGGCTTACTCATGCATATTCACACATGGGACGCGAAGTATTTCTATGCTTGGTATTCATGTCGCCTTTTTCCCTAAGATGCCAATACTCTTTCTTAATGCAGATGTCCAGTCTTTCTGAATATCATGTTATTTATTAATTCATATTTGATTCATTCATATGTTTTATTTTGGAAAATGTTGGCTTTCAATGATATGTGCTAAATCTTTCCTTAAATAAAACTTGTCTCTTCTGTCCTGAAATGAGTTCTAACTAACTGCTGAAATAAATTTCAACAGTGTTGCCAAACTTCCCAGCCACTGAGAAACAGCTGGTACTGCTATATATCTGTTACACCTTCCTGGTGAGTCTGTGCACTTTTTCATTATTCCCAGTGGAACAAGGTCTCCTTCTGGCTGAGCAGCATTCCTGTTTGCAACTATGAATGTTAAAAACACAGAGCTATAACACATCATTTAAAACATTGCAAGTATTGATCCCGGTCTCCATATGAACAAATTTCTCCACATCTGGTTGGACTTGATGATCTTACAGGTCTTTTCCAACCTTAGTGATTCTGTGATCTTATGTTTTAATCTCATTCCTTCATACACACATTTGTTCCTTTCTACACCCCATCAGATTTCACTGTGTTACCTTTGAAGCATTTCTTTGTGGGACTTCTTCCTTGTAACTATGTTTCACTCCCTTTTTTTCATGCCATTTCTCTTTCTTTCTTACTTTAATGCCATATCAAGACTTTATTCTTTCATATGGATTCTGTAATATCTGTAATGACGAATCTTTATTCTTAGTGTCTCTCCTCATGCCTTTGTGCACAGGAAAGAGACTTGCCACATCAGGAAAGAGACTTGCCACAAGCTAAAGCTGTACTGTATGGATGTGGTCGACTTGTCTAGAGCCAGTGGTTAACAACCACCTAGTGGGCAGCCCTTCTTTGTCCTGCCCTGCTTGTACTGGTGTGGATACGAAATCTTGCCATATGTTCACATAGCAGAGGGTGATCTCTGTCAGCCCTTCACTTTGTGTGTATGTTTTAAAAGTTAATCAACCCAAGTGTCCAACCCTAACCCCACATTCACAGTTCTTGGCTCTGCTGCTGGGAATGGTCTGTTCTTTCAGCAGAAAACCCCTGCAGCAGGAGGCTTTCCCTTAACGTGCAGGACCATTGTTGGCTCCCTCTTGCTAATTCTGCATGGCCTATTTGGAAAAACTCATTCTCTGACTTTCCCATTTTTTCTACAAATGGGCAAGAAGAAAATGAATTTACACCTGCTGTAAGAGTGGTGCACTCCACAGTGTCCTGGGAATGGCTGCACCTGGAGAAATCCATATGGTCTCCTCCATCACTGTCCTTCACTCCTAACCTCCTATTTCAACCAAGACAATTATCACCAGTGTTGTATTTCCCTTGGGACTCCCCAAAGGGGGAACTTGTAAACTTTTGGATTCAGACACGCTCCCCTCTACTTTGTCATATTCCACAGAGCGCTTCCTTAACTTTAGAAAATTTTCAACAGGACATCCATATCTGAAGTAACCACACTAGATTCCTTTATAACTAATGGATAAAAATAGGCACTTAAGACTGCTATTTATCTACCTGTTAGTGACATGTCTTTTGGGATGAGCTGAAATATGGACATCAACACTCAGGCAGATTAAGTCCTTCTGAAAAAAACAAAGCCTGTCCTTACCATGCTCATGTGTTACTAGTTCTCAGCTCAAGCTGTATAGTTCAGAATAACCTCCCCTTGTTATATTTTAAATACCTTCTACAGCATACATGTTTACACTGGTCACCAGTACTCTTCTTTTTAAGATCATACACCAGAGGAGTAGAGTGGCTTTGGATTCAGCTGGTAGCTGTAAACCAATTTTTAACACCAGGAAAGAGTGTTAACTAATAAATAAACAGGGAAAAAAACCACCCCAAAACCCCAAACTCCAAACATTTATTTACATAATATGAAAGAGACAAACAACAACATTATAAAGTTAATAATAACAGGTGAACTGGAATGAAAAGCAGAGTATATTTCTGTACTTAGCATTTAAAGCTCTAAACATTCATTTCCTTTGTGTGATTCATTTTACAAGCATGCAGACAATTCAAAGTATACCTAGATGATGACTGATTGTACATTACCCTTCAGACTGAAATCAAAGAAGAAAGTCTAGATGTAGGCATTCCTAGGTTATTCCTCAGATTATTCTCTGTTACATGAGTAAATTATTTCTCTCTCCTTGCTTTAAGATTTCCAATGTGCTCTCATACATGTTTTTTCTGATTTTTTTGTCTTATTTTACCCTACTTTTGTTAAGTCTTACCATACATATGATGTGTGGCCTCAGCTGGAAAAATAATTCTATAGAATTGTATTTTGCATCCCTTCTCAGCACTTAGAGCAGCTTTCAGTTGTCATACGAACACATACAGGTCTTATGGGTGAAAGCTTTGTAGTTATAGACTCTGTGAATGTTTCAGTGAGTTAAGTACCTACATCTCCCATGCCACAAAGATATTTGGATGTTTGTGGCACCTGACATGAAACCAAGACTTCCCTTTTACTTGCTTGGCATTGTTTCAAAATGTCAGAGATATGCTGGACACTCTGCTTCACTTCATAAAGATGTTTACTGCACATAATGGGTAATGGCCCGACACTTGCTGGCTCATGACAGAACAGGATCTTCAGAGAACTTTGCATTTCACCTCCTTCATTGACTTAAATAAGTAAATTTACTTAAATAAGTAAATGTAGTCTTGGCTGTTACATTTACTTACATATGCTTCCTCCTGTTCAAAAAATTTTTTATCTGCTAATGATGTTTGCCACAGAGAACTGATCATTTTAAAGTGCATTGATTAGGTGTTAAATTTGCAACTTAAATTCACCTAACTTACGTGTGAGTCTTTGCGAGTCAGAAACGTAAGAAGTCATATTTTTGTCAGTACTGAAGCTGCATTCTTACTTCAGATGATCAGTATCACTAATTGCACTTTTTATTGCCAGTTTCATCTTGTCTATATCAAATCTTCTTAATTTCTGTCTAATCCAAATTTACCAGTAATAGTAAATTGATGTACCTCTTCCTAAAAGATATTTTAATGTCTAAGTCACATATTCAGTAGTTTTATACAGCTTCCATTAATAATACTATATAAGCAAAGTGCAAGTGAAATTAATTTACATACAGACCATGATTAAGTTATTCTTCCCAATGAATTGTGCAGTGAATTACTTCACACTCACATTGTAACTTTGGATCAGCTTTCTGAAGGTGCATTAACATAGAGGTTTGATCCCTCTACAAGCACTGCTCTCTGTGCTTACAACTTTTTGAGGACTTGTGTGATTGCTCAGCTGTTCACACCTAGGGACTGAAACATGACTGTTATAAAGTTCTCCTGTCTTTGACTCGGTGTTATTTTTACGGTACACATTTTATTGACAGGTTTTTAAAGAGTTTCAAATCCTTAGTATAGCCTGAGAGTAGCATTTTAATAATCTTCTAAATCTCCTCAGATCTTTTGCACAGCACACCAAGAATTATTGCATTTGGGAATGACTGGCAAAATCCAGGTCACACCAAGAGTAATATATGGGTATATCTAGACCTGTGAGTGTCAATACTAACTGCCTTCAAATATAAAGGCAGGCTCACAGTAACTGTATATCGAATCACCAAGGAGGAAGTATGGGAATGCTGAGGAACCTTCTCCAGCATCTGCTGATCGCATACCTGGAGTTTGCCTTGTAATGAGAGCTTTATTTCCTACAGCTCTTCATCCTCCAGTGATCTTGGGAGAAGAGGTGAACAGAATAACATATGAAAATGCCTTCTCTTGCATAACTATTGTGTGCAGTGCACAGGATATTAGTGTCCCAGGCTTTAATTCACTGTTTAACTCTATAGGCCTTATATATATTTGAGTTATAGGTGGAATTGCCATGAGTCCCAATGTACCAAGGTATTCGACAGTACTTTATCCCATAAATCATGTTCTAATATGCAAGTTCTGTCATTCAAATGTTCTTAAGACAAATACGGACAATCACAAAGACACAGACCAATTTAATCTTATTTTAGATCTGATTAATAATCAGATTGTAGATCTGATTTTTAAAAAGGTAACTGGGTTAAAATTTTATGATAATGCAACCTAAAGATGGTAGGCAACTGGGAGAAAGAATAGAAAGAAGAGGTATTCAAATAGGTGGTCTGCATTATATTTTGGAAAGTCTAATGTGGGAAACACAGTATTGTTATTTAACTTAGATAACAATACAAGCTACCAAATATATGGAGATTTTTTGCTATAAGCTCTGTGAATATTCCATTGGCAGGGAATCTGATAAGGGGATCTTGAAGAAGCAGTTTTCAGCCACATCATAAATACTGGAAAATCAAGTGGTAAGTTTAGGAGGCTGGCCTCCTCAAACATGGACATTTGCAAGCAAATTCACTGCTCAACAATCTTATAAAAAAGTTGTACGGATGAGCTTTAGACATACTTTGAATAATGAGAAAAAACAGGTATTTAGGCTTCATTTTTGCATAAAGAGACATTTGTTATACAACTGCTTTGTGTAAGTAGGTGGTGCTATGTCTTTTTATCAAAGGTTCCATTTCATTATTGCAGAAAAAAAGGAACACAGCAAAGCACTGGAAAGAGGTTTTGACGCTACCTTTTTATTTTGTACTAAAATTGTTTTGTGTCATACCATTCATTACTGAGATGTTACAACACCAGACAGATGCTCTGTATTATTCTTACCTTTGGGGACCGTTTCTGTATTTTTGGTATCTCTGTAGGAAAATGCTGTGTTTGCTTGAGTAACTCCCAGTGCGTTCGGGGGTCACTGTTTCTTTTAGTCATTTGGTTAGTTGTGTTTTACCATCTTGCACAAGCATGGGAAATGCATGGGGTCAAGATGCTTACTAATACAGTTACACTTACAAGCACAGTCATTTTCTCACAATATGTGAGAATTAAAACCAAGTTATTGAGCACAGGTTTTTTTGTCCAAGTAAGCTAAAATTGGAAAAGGCAAAATAAGTAGTATAAAAGGGTAGAAAATTTTATTTTTTAACTGCTTCTTGAGCTATCGAAATCAAAATAGTTCCTAGCTTGGATGCATTTACCAGTCTAAAATGAGAGTCTTAACTGATGGAAAAAGGCATAACTCAGTGACAGCCAAAGGCAGTTTACCTCAGCTGAGGATCTAGTTTGTAATATTTTTCTCAAACGATGTCCCTAAGCTATTAACATGACTGAAAAAAAAAAGAAAATCTGTCCTTTTGCCATTGATTATGACCTGATGTGTAGCATGCTAACTAAAGCCATATTTCAAACTTAATGTACTTACAAACAAAGAAAAGGCTTGAGAATCCAATTTGCAAGTAAAGAAGCAGTTGGTTTGCTTGCTTACAGAGAATTTGCAGGCAGGTTTTATTATGAAAAAGCTCAAGTCCTCCAGGCTTAGTGACAGCTGAATCCTACAATATGCTACATTTGGCAGTAACTCTTAGAAGAGATATATATGTCTCCCTCTTCTGTTAAATACAGGTGTTACCTCTTCAGTATTACTGGTGCTCGGTAGAAAAGTTTCCATTGTAAAGATGAAGAACTAGACAGTTACTCTCAGGTGGCTCTACTAGATAGGTTTTTATAATCTTGCTATACTTCAGAATGTCAGGCATTTCTTTATTTCAGAAAATGTAGGACAAAGAAGACTCACAAGAAAGGAGATTAGAATCAGAGGAACCAACCAAACTTTTCAGCAGATCAGTTTTCCTTTCTACCTTGTATCTTTTCACCTGTTTCTCTGCTTCCTTCTTTTTTATGCTCCAAACTTCTCAAAGCCTTTCTATGGTTTTATGGGGAATAACTGAGGGGTTTATTTCTGCAAAATGATGGATTTTTGATTTGGGGTTTTATAGCTGTATAGTTTTGTGGCTAAAACCCAAAATCTTCTCCTTAAATACCTTAGGTATTTAAATACTTATTTATTTAGGTATTTAAATATCTAAACATTTTTTAAATACCTTAGGTATTTAAAGAGAAGAGAGCTTTCTAGGACGGGAAGTGTTACCCTTTTCTTCCACAAGAAGAGCCGCAGCAATCACGTATAAGCCACAGAGAGACCAAAGGATGATGTTGGGAATTGGCAAGTTCTGTGAAGGCATATGAATTTCCAACCATACCTTTTTAATTACATATCAGAAAAGAATTCCACAAAGAGTTTATTAATTACCAGTCAGAAGACTGTGAACATTAACTGACTGCTGTTAGCAGATGCAGGTGTTCACACTGAGACTGAAACTTCACTGAAGATTTTGCCTAAGTCCTGACACTTAAGCATGGGAATCGGGTCCACACTTTTAAATGACACACAAATGTTGCTCAGAGAGCAGTTCTCAAAGAAGACTCAGGTGCCTAAAGGCTTTCCAAGTGCAAAGGACTTCTAAATCCAGATGTCTTCTAAGTTTCCATTCTATAATCTCCTTTTCAGTGGACACACACATGCCCTTTTTATATAAAACTTTCCTACATTGTTTTAGCACTTGCTCACCATTACCCCAGGCAAACTACTAGGTGCCTCAGTTTCACAGAGGTGCATAAATGAAGTTGGTCAGTGACTAAATCCCATGAAGAACCTGGTCCAGTAGGCATGTACTGAGTTTTAAGTCATCACAAGCAGTACCTTTGGCAGGGGCCTTCAAGCCTGGGGGAAAGCCAAGCACCTATTCAAACTTAGAATAAAGAGACTCAACCCATTTTCCCAAATGTAGGACTCTAGTGCCATTCCACTGCCCTGGGATATTCCACCTTTCCTCTAGCCACCTCCCTAGAAGGTCATGGTTATCTCATAAACCCTCTGTCATCCCTACCTTGTGCATATATTGTATACCACAGGGAGTCTTATCTCATTTGACACTTATATTTGGACAACCAAATTGTGCCCTAAATTACCAACCTTGCTGTTGAAACTTTTTTTTTTTTTTTAAGACATGTCCTTCATTTTTTATTCTCCCTCTGCATTGGTCTGGCTACCTCTTATTTTTCCCCCATATCAATCTCTTGGATATGTTTTCAGTCAGGCCTTTGCAGGAACCCTCTGACACTCAGAGGTCAGTTTCTGATTGCCAACAACATGCTTGGACAACACGTCCTCTACAGGGTTTAGAGGAGAGAAACAAGACACAATGCACAAAGTGGTGTTTAAGGAGGTAGAGGCCTGGTGTTGTAGGAGGTAGCTGGGCAGGCAAGTATGACTTCCCAAAATTTTTGAAAAAACCGTAAATAATTATCAAAACTAAATTTGATATAAGCAAATGTAGTATTTGCCTATACAATGAAAGCTCCAGGTCTCAGTCCACACTACAGGGTGAGCAGTCTGGGACCCAAGTGAACAGCCCATGAGGACGTTTCTGTGAGGTAAGATGGCTAAACTACCCAACATTTACTGCAGGATACTGCAAACCCATCGTCTCCACCTTCTCTGGAGGCTTTACTCTTTACTGTCCAGCTCTGGCTGGACTGCAGCAACAGCAACTGTACTCTTAACATTTTTCTCTCTGATGAGTATGGACAACATCAGAGGCACTCATGGCAGCTTGCTATTCTCAGCCACAAGCTGGGGACTGCTGCTCTCCTCTGTACACCAGATAAACAAGGCCAGACTCAAACATACATAGGGGAAGATAAAAGATTTTTGAGCATGGATAGTAGGATAGTAAAGGGATTTAGGCTAAAATAATTGAGTGTTCTTCAAGCATAAGCTGAGAGTGCTGTGGATTAGTGTTAAAAAGCATTCCTTTTTTTCCCCTTTTTGATAAGGCTCCTGTTGTCAGTGTGTTTCTTATTTAAATTAATATCAAAGACAGTAAATCATTGCCTTGTTTCCAAATTGTGGGAGCATTAGCCACTTTTAGAATGAAACCTGTTGTAGTGTGAAAGGAAATCCAAACAAATGTATGCTTCAAAATGATTATTTTACCCTAGAGACTTAATTTATACAAAACAGATTATTGGAATACAGTAAAATACCCATTAAAACATGAGAGTCATCAATTTTCTGTTGAGTGAAGCACAGTTTAAATTATGAGGATTTAATTATAGTAATGATTATAAAGGTTGAAAGGTGATTCATGTTCTGAGCTTGATTTTCTTTTCTGCTTCCTTTTCAGTATTTCTCATTAGATTCCCTCTATATTTTCCCAAAAATCTTTCTCTTATAAGAGTAAATGAGTCACTCTATCACTGTGACTTGGTTTTCCCAGGAGCTGGTTGAATTTTGAAGATAATCAATTAAAACCTCTTAGAAATACAGAGCATGGCTCTGGTCAGTGCTGTAGCTCATATTTGGCATTTCAGCACCCAGGATCTCCTCAGGGATTGCTCCACGATGGTTTAGCACGCAAAAGTGCCGTTTTGAAAACACCTCCTACCTACAGACTTCCCTGCCGCAAGAGTATGCTGCCTCCAGCTTCCTTCCTCCCTCCAGCTGTTTCTTGTCTGGAGACCAGTCAGCAGCTACACTGTGGTTTCTCAGTATAATTATTGCATTTTATCACATTTCTCCCCTCTTCCCATTGCTTAGCACCCTTGTTCCTCTATGTCTGGCTTTGCCCACCCTGCCTGTGGTGGGAGTGCTGGGATGCCTGCACTGCATCCTGCCTCATGCACTATATGGAAGCCTCAGAGCCCATTGCCTTGACCTCAACTCATCCATACAGAGAACAGGGGAAGGAGACAGGTCATCAGACACAGCTCAGCCTGCTCAGGGAATGATTTGGCAATCCCCTGGGTGTGTGCCAACATGCAGCTGGAAGGGGAGGAGTCAATCTAGTGTGTCAACTGGCATGGGATCACAGGATGACATGGTGATGATTCAGGCTGGAAGGGGCCTCAGGAGGTCTCTAGTGCAGCCCCCTGCTCAAAGCAGGGTTACCTCTGAGCTCAAACCAGGTTGCTCAGGGCTTTATCCAGTTGGGTCTTGAAAACCTTCAAGGATGGAGGCTGCACAGTCTGTCTGGTCAGCCTGTCCCACTGCCTGCCTGTTTTCATGGTCGAAAAATCTTTTCCTAATGTCCAATGTAAACCTCTCTTGTTTCAATTTATGCTCATTGTCTCTTATGTCTGTGAAGATCCCTGCTCCTGTTTTTTGGTAAGTACTGGGAGGCTGCTGTGAGGTCCCCCTGAAGCCACTTCTCCTCCAGGCTGAATCAGAGGGATCCAGGGGCCAGTTACTGGGCAGATCAGGTGTTTAAACTCAGCCCATATATACATATGTGTGTATTTGCGTGTATATATTTTTCACCAATGGGTTTTCATCCTGCCCAGCCAGAGAGAGGAGCAGGATGAGGCCATTGGCACTGTTTGTGTTGTGCTGTGTGAGTGCTGAGTTTGTCTGTTAGTGCTGATCTGTGTGGCTGGCCATGTCTTTAGGTATATATATATGTTGTATGCATGTTTGTGCACATGCCTACTGGGAATACCCACTCAGCCTTGCTACTGGTCAGAGCAGGGGACAAGGAGCTATGGCAGCCTCACCTCTGCAGGGCGGCTGCATCCTGCAACCCCCTCACAGCCTGTCTGCTGGTCCTATAGGTTAGAATATGGAGGTGGCAGTGCCCAGGCTGCACACCCAGTGTGCCATCTAGCACCCAACCAAGCAGGCAGCAGTCTCATATTGCTATACTAATTTCTTTCTCCCGTAACTATTTCCAAAAGCAAATTTTGGATCTTGGGGCAGCTGAACATAGGACCATCTTTCACCTAGGTTTTAGCATAACTGCTCTGGACATGTCTATGCCCCGCAGTTTAATATGGCAGCAAATCAGAGGCTATGTCTAGATTAATAAACTAACGAGCATGTTGAGAGCATGGCTGTGAGCAGTGCCCTGTGATTGCCCATGCTGTTTCAGGGTTAGCGGGCCCTGGCGCTGCTCTGGTGGGTGCCAGCTGGGACCACTCCCCATCCACCGGTTATCACAAGGGGCTATCTCAGCCGCTGCAGATTTTTACTCTCCTGGTTAATGACAAACTTTCAAAATTTGTTAGTAATTTGAGCTATTGTGTAGAAACCAAGTCTCCTGTAAAGCACTGGACTGCTACCTCCATATGTTTTCACAGTGTGACTGTAAGAGTTTGAAGAAGCTGCAATCGAATGTTTTGCTCCTAACCATGTTAAACAAGGGGGAATCACCTAGAATTTGTTAAGCAGAGAGTGAGCTCACATCCCTTCTCCTCATTACCGCACAGACACCAAGTACCCATTTCCACAGGAAAGGTAGTAATTCAACTTTCTAGAGACTAGGTGAACTGTTTTATTAGCTATAGTGGGATTCTTTGCTTTAAGACATGCACACAGGCCAGTGAAGTTTTACAAGGCAGAAAGAACTCAGTGTGACCACTGTACTCAGTTGTGCGAGCTGGGCTGAGGATTTGCCTTTTTGTGAATATGTTGCCTGTTTCTTTTTGGAGTAAGCAAAAAGCAAAACACTTGTCAATTATTAATTTTTTATTCTTTGGACTCCATCATCTGAGTACCTGTAAGTTCAGGTTTCATCTTTAGTTTTGTAGTTATTGTGGCTTACTAGTTTAATTTATTTTCTCTAGTCCATCTGATATTTACTATGCACCTGCTAATAAAAGAATCCTTATGTGTGTGGGGAGGGATTTGGATGGATTGTACTTTTGCGTTTAGCGTTAAGCTGACACATCTAAAGAAACCCAGTCAGGCACCATACTGGCACAGGCAGATAGTCTGTCTGTGCCCATTTTGACAAGTCAGTCTAATCTGAAAGATAGATAGCAGAAAAAATAAACCTTTCTTGGTAGGATTTTTCTGGGTTTTTTGATCATAAGACTAATACAATAAAAACCAAATACATCTTATTCTTCTTTTAGTGGTGTTTAATTAAACTTAAAATAAAATAATAACAAAACCACATAAAAATGGCATATCTGTTGTCCTTAGAGCATAACTGTACCAAAATAAAAAAAAAGAAAAAAGAGATACATATAATTATCAATATTTTGATAGTTCTTTAGTTCTTTAACTTCTTGGCACCACAGAAACAGCTTGAAGTCTAAAAAAAGAGGACATACATTGAAAATATGTGATTTTTTTCAGGTGGATCTGAATATTATTGTTGCTGAAAACTTATTTTTCTTGTATTATTCTACTATCAAACCAACTGTGAAGCCTCCAAAAGTAATAAGCATACACAGTATCAGCTTGTGAAGCTAATGCATATGAACAATCACTCTTAGTGCTTAGCAGTCTGAGTATTTAAATGTGCAGAATTTCTAACTGTCCATAAGGAGACACCAAGTGCACAAATACCTCATATACATGTGATCTGCAGCCAAGATAAAGGACATAATCATAAAAAAATTGGCAGACGTTTTCTTTGTAGAATTCTAACAAGTTAAGGAAAAAAATCTATCCACTTCTAAATTCCAAGAAGCAAATCTAGTAAAAAATGTAATTATTGCATTTGATTCTGGAAGATGGACTTATGATCGTCTTTTAAAATACTGGTTTCCTTATTTTAAAGAATGTATTTTAACCCTTAGTTTGAATAGCTTTTTCTCTTCAAAAGTGTCCATCTTCTGGAGAACTTACATCCTGGTTTGAGTGAGTGAAATCTTACTGATTTCTCTGATTTTGGGAAGCTGTATACGGAACTATTAAAAAATGTAAATTAATCTTCGTAAGAATTGGCCTTCTCACTGTGTGAACTGGGTGGACAGCTAGAGTCCATTCCTCTCACCTCTCACTCTGACAGTACCCAGGACTTGGCCTGTAATTTCCTTATTTTATCCAATGTCTTCTTCAAAGATTGTTGGATTTTCTTCTTTTTTTGTTCCTCCAGCCTCCAATCCACACGTGAGTCAAGGGTGACTAAGCAACAGGACATCACTGCATGTAGTAGATGAGTAATTTCACCATCAGCAATTTCCCTACAGCTCCAGGAGTCTGTAATCAGGTCCTGGTGACTGATTATTGTCCATTGTATCAGCTCTCTCAAAAAGCCTCTTCCACTGGTGTTCCCACCAGTTCCTCAGATTCACCTCATAAAGACAGGTTCCAGTTTGGGAACCTCCCTACTCACCTCACCAGTGCTAATAATTGGTTTATTTTTTCCTTTGAAATCAACTTTTTTCAAATGATCCCTGTATTACCTCTTGGTCCCACCAAAACCTTAGCAGGCTGCTTGTTCCTTAGTCTCTACCTTTCTGGAAGCGTCAGGCTTAGCTGAAGACAATATCTGTTCAACTGATTCTTTCAATTCCTTTTTAACTGTAATTCTTACTTTCATTCTTCAGATACTGTTATGATCTTTTCCTGTGTTTTCATTCTCGCAAGACTGTTGAATGTGAGTGTTGACAATGCTCACACAAGATAATGCGCATCTACTTTCTCATAGTTATATCTCAGAACATGTCCTGTGCACTATCCATGGCTACACACAGAACTACTGTGTCTCTTCCATTGGATTTTTATAACTTGCTGTTCTAAGAAACTATTATTGTCTCTAATCTCTTCTTCATGACCCAGCATGACTTTGACTCAATCTACATTGCATATTTTTGGAATGCCTGAGATGCACAGGCATCTAGTAAAGAAAACTTTCAAAATCCATCCAAACTATTTGGTGTATGTTTATAAAAACTTGGCCAGATATCGCATGTAAAAATGTCCTTTTTTCAAGCAACTGAGCCCATGCCTACTTACAGTATTCAGTTCATGCTCTCTTGTTAGCTCTCTGTGCTACTCTTTGAGCACAAAATGTTCCTCTCAGCTGTTTTTAAAGACATTAATGCTTTGCTTGAAAGCAATATATTTTGTTAATGTCTTCCGAGCTTTTCGCAGAGATCTTTGCAATCATTAATAAAATCTGTCTTCTACATAAGCTAAAAGCTTTTTATCTCCAGTGTGATGTTCATAATATTCTAGCCATTGTAACACACTTTGTTAGAGCTAAACATGTTGTTGAATGTGAAGTGATTATTTTAATTTGAAGTAAGAATTAATGAAATTTAGAATATTGTTTCTTTGACTAAAAATAAAATTTAACATAATTTTAAGACAAACATGACACTGTATGCAAATTCACATTGTATGTATTTCATTCTCTGGTATCTATATTAAATATTGTCTGGCTATGATTCAGCAGTCTTATTTGCCTTTCAAGATGAAACTCAAGAACTTCAACTGTGAATCAAGAAAATGTAACCAAGCTCAAGTAGAATTCTGCCTTTTAAAACTACCTGTCATATACTGTGTAGATTATATATTTCTGGTTGTTTAATCTCTTCCAACAGGTTCTTCAATGGCTAGATAGTTTCTACTGAAGCCCAAAATTTGACCAAATAATTAGAAAATATACTGTTACAGCTGTGATGGTTTCTTACTTCCCCATCCCATATTTCTTAGATTGAGCAAGATGTCATTCAGTGGTTCTATATGGGTTTCGTTTGCTTTTCTTTTTCTTTTTGTAATAAGGATGTGATTTGCAGTAAGAGGCATCCTAACAAGGGTATATTTCTAGCAGAAATATGGCAGTATGGAAGACTGTTGTAGCAAGCATTGGTAAAAATTAGCCTAGTATAGCGTGTACACTCCTAGATGTGCAAGCTGTCAAAAAAAAAAAAGATCCTTTAGCTGCCACAGGTAGCGGGAAGGACTACTAAGATGGTCAGAAGAAGAAAGTTCCTATTTTGCCAAGAGCAGACCAGATAGGTAGGCCTGTTTTGTTTCATAAAATAAGGAAAGGAGGGATATGGGTGTACCCTACAGATACTTATGTCAGTTATCCCTGAGGGAAGGAGAGCAATCAAAGGTGAAGAATGAAACTGACGTTAAGACCAGCAGGCATTAAAAAAAAGTCAGGAACAAATACAGTCTTGCTACTAAAAGACTCCTAACGATGAGGGAAGCAGAGTCTAGAGCATTTTTCAAAGAGCAGTCTCTTGCTTTTAACTTAAACCTTGTTAAATTTGTAGGAGGGATTATCTGATATGGCACCTGTCACTTCCCACAAAGGATGTCTTCCATTCCTGTAATCTCATGTTTCTGTTTCCTAGCAGGTTATGAGCTGGTTTAATATCAACATGATATTTTTATTTATAATGCATGGTCCTTCTTTAATATTTAGTGACTCTGTAGGAGAGAAACATTGCTGGAGGTATTTTAGATATCCCCAGAGCAACCCCATGTCCTCCATTGTTCTTGTTCGAAATACCTACCTTCTTTTCATGGAACTGATTCTTAGAAACATTTATTATTTGTCATCTTTGGTGGGCAGATTTCCTACTCTCACATGCTTTTAGCTGGCTTGTTCATGAAATGGAACATTCTCTGCCATTTAACAAGGGTCAGCTGCTTGGAAGTCTTATTGCACTGTTTCTTCTACTGCAGTCTCCTAATCAAAAACTCTTTTCAGCTTATTCGAAAATTCAAAATCCTTTGGTTTGACAAGCTATCCAGAGGTTGACTATAAGGATATAAGGTAAAAAAAGATATTCTACCAATGAATCTTATGTGTCCCTTAAGTCTGCTTGATGTTTCTGTCACAATTTGTACGTGGTGTTGGAAACTCATTTGATTGTATGTCACAAAAACATGACAACATGTACATCTGCCTGCAGTATTATGACACATAATTGAAAAAAATATTTCTTTATTATATCACTTGAAATAACCTGTAATATGTAAGTACTGAACCAGCAAACAAAGAAATCTACAGGCAACTGTACCCATTTCAGTGTGTGCAATGTGCTAGCCACATCTGCCTTCTTTCAGCTGCAGTCCCAACCCTTGCACAAAAATAGAGAGCATTAGGATCTAAAATCATGTATAAGCAAAAAGTAATTAAAATAAAGAGTATGGCAAGAAAAGAAAAAACAGAAAACTGTACCTAAATAATCGTTATATACAGAATGTATTCAGAATAAACTGTTTGATCTGCTGATCAACAAGCCTGCCCAATTTTTTACCATTCATCACCTGACTTTACAAGAAATATCTCTGATTCCTTGATAACGTGTTCCTGGCAGTAGTGCTCCCCACACCCCTCTAGATAAATACCTCAATGCAGTGAGGATTGCCAGGTGTTACTAAATTAAATGTAAATGGCATCACTTCTAAATGTGAGGAGTAGCACGTAAGAAGGTATTGTCATGTAAAGGAGAAATACAGAATAGCAGATATTCATCATTGACTTGCAATACTTTGAGGGTATATACTCCTCTTGGGACTGTATTAATATATAACAGTTGTGTCTTTACCGAAGCAAGTTTTTGAATGCATAGAATCCATAAGTCCAGTTTTTCACCTTTCTTTATTATACTTGACATGTTTGATGGTGTTCCTCACTTTCACAATTCCACTGATACTCTTTACTGTGTGTCTTGATAAATTTGTCTGATCCAAATAGTGTCTACAACTGCAGCAGTAAAAGGTGTCACTGGCTGAGGGAATGTGGTTTCTATAAATAGTAGATATAATTCTCTTTTCTTCTCCTACATTGTCCAAAAAATTTTTTATTATCTGACACAGCACACAGTTTATTAATGTCAAAATTACAATTTTCTTTTTGACAGAGTAGTTAACACTAGCATTTTTCTAATGGAAAAATAAACTTAAGTAATATTTCATTCTGCATGTTGAACAAGGGGAGCACCTTTGAAACCTTGTTGCAATTGGAATGTTTTCATAGGAAAGGTGAAAATAAACATTATGCAATAAACTCTGGCTACATTACTTTTTGAGTATTTTTAACAAACAGATCCACTTAGAAAGTTTCAGACACAACTTCGTTTTTTCATTTGTCCCTCTCAGGTTATTTGTATGTTTAATTGGCAAACAATTTTAACTAGGCACTTCAGAAAATTTTCTATTTTTAAATTATTTCAACTCTGGAGACTGTGATTCATTAGGGTGACTTTTACACAACCAGAAGTATAGAAAAGGAACTTGACAAAGATGAAACTGTACAATATTCCCAGTGATTAAAGGATCATAAAACTAAACAGAAACTGTCTGTTTGTGTGTGAGTGTTTTGCCAAAACTTCACAAACTCTTCCATATTACCTTAGCTTTGCAGAAAAGTATATTAAATTGTGCTGGTAGTATTTCCTCTCTCTCTCTGTATATATATCCAAGATAATTTGTTTTCCTCACAGGCAGTTATCTGTATTACTATTTTTAATAAGATAATCAAATCTAGAGCCATGTATTAATGTGCATTTTATGCCTTCTGTATTATTACAGTTTCGTACAACTACAAAGATAAATATTGCATAGTGTAAGCTCTTTAGTTTAGCCTGGACAAGAGAAATTCTTAATTTTAAACCTGGAAAAAATCCTACAAGTCATCTACAGTACTAACAAGACAACAGCACTGAATGATTTTGAACTACTTAAGGAACAGTATAGTTGCCAGGACCCTATTATAAGGTCTAACATATTAGGTAAGAGTTTTTCATTTTCGTAGCTGAATTTCATGAACAAAAAGGACTAGGCAATTCAGTTGACTAGGAATCCATTTTTATTTATATAATTTCCTACAAAAATCCACATGCACTTTGTTGTATGTAACAGTAAAAAGCATTCGCTGCATTCACCATAAATTACATGAAGTTTTACTTCTCATCAGTTTCCTTAGTTATTATTTTTCATAGTCCAAACAGCCTTGCAAGCACTGTGCAGTAAGACTGTAAAAGTTAATACTGAGTGCCTTTCCCTTCTCCATTCCCTCACTCAGTACTGCAGTAGTTCAAATATTTTTACTGAAATATGTCACATCTACTCTTGGGCAAGAAGAGATATTTTTGACATATTTGAACATTGCCTGCTCAAGTAATTTTTCTATGAGTATGGGAAAAAATGACTTTAATTAAGTAAAAGTTCCAGTTTATTTTTGCATTCCTATCTCAGGAATTTGTATAAAGGTTTAAAATTGTCAATCTTTGTCATACTCAGCGCATATTAAGAAGAGGACGTGGGCTCTGTATCGCTGAACGCAGGCATATCTGTAAATGGCAGCTGAGGAAATGTTTTTCCCTATGGTCTCTCTTTTGCAAACTCTAATCCCAGGAGAGATGTTGAGCAGCAACAGCAGGGTCTGTGTGGATGAGTAAAAGAATATATTTGGTCAACACCTGTAGCACTGACCAGCTAGACACTTTCGGTCAGTACATTTCATAGTCTTTCATCCTTTCCCAGTTTGGTCTGGTGATAGCAATATAGGGGAACTGAGAGCATTGACAAGTCCTTGTCATCAGTGTATTGTACAGGCACACAGAAAAGTTCTGAAAACCTTGTAGTAAGGGAGCATTACAATATACCAGATATTAAAATTCCCTAACCCAGATATCACCCTGTCTGCTTACCCAGAACACATAATTTTTTTTTATTAACTATCCTTATATCTAAAGTTATAGCAGATATTTTTAAGCTGCTCCATGCAGCAAGAAAGTATGTGTATCCTCCTGGATTTTTAAGGAAAATTTCTGAATTGAAACAACAAAAAGACTCCTCGTTAATAGTTCTATGGGGGTCATGAGCTGATGGACAGGAAAGAAATCTTCTTCATGGACAACAAAAAGAGACAAGGCTGCTTTTGCTCCTCATTGCAGCTTTGATCATGGGTAGAAGTATAGTAAATATTAAAACCTTAAAAATATGCTTTATATTCTGCTTTATATATTTACTACTTCCATCATCGACAAGCTGAAATTCTGTAAGGTACAAGGATGGAGTGGCAAATGGCACTAGTGACAGCATCTGAACATCTCCTGCTTCCACACAATAGCTTCAGAGCTATTGAGGGAAACTATTGCTGAAACTGAATATTGTACTGTTAGTACAAGATGGCAAAATGCTTCCAGAGGGTAAGGACCAGCTGCCAGCCAATTCCAGCACCTACTCTTTGGTAAATCATCTCTGTCACTGATGGCTTTTGTTCATGAAAAAGCAGCTGTAATGGGGTGTCACAGAGAGGCAGGCAGACAGCAACAGAGAAGAACACAGTCGAACTTTAAATGCAGCTCTGTGTTCCAAGAAGCGCTCTCCCGATGAACCCTTTGGATGTCAGGTGACCTCTTTCTTCTCAGTGAATTAGAGCTTTTAACAGATCAGTGTGTAAATAGTGGTAGCTGTAAGTATCCCTATCTAGAGGGATTGGTTGTTGGGTAGCAGTAAGTCACACTGCAATGAAAATCAGTAGAGCTCGGGAGCTAAGGCTATGTTTATAATAGTAAATTAATGAGGAACCTGACTGTCTACACTGTGAATAGTTGAAATAGTCCCTGGCATGATTTTTTTCTGGATCAACTAGCATGCTCCCAAATAATACCTGGGCATGTGTGTATGAGTAAGCAGAGGCAAGACACCGTTTCCAACAGTCAGTTTGCACACAGTCACTCAGATTTAGAAAGCAAGAATATTTAGTTACATGAATGCAGACCACTCTGCAACAGCAGGCCTCAAAGCCAAATAATACTTAAAAGCACTTTTAATTTATTATATAGGTTTATTCTGAATGAAACAGATGGCTCTGTGATTGCTTTACCCTTCATAATTTCTGAACACATTACAAAAATATCTCAAGAAGAGGAATGGAGGCTTTAGAAGTTCTACCAGAACCAGAACTCTCTGAAAACAACTGAAAGAGGTTCAAGCAAAGTTTCATTCCCTATTTCTAAGCCATAAGTGACAGTAAAAAGGAAAACAACCATAAACCAGCTTGCTTTCTGGTAGTAGTTGTTTCTTTAGCAGCTGGTAGTTAGCCTTTAATAGTTTCATTCAACTCATTCAGAAAATGTTAACCATCAAACTATATTATTTCAAACTTGAGGAGAACTGTATGCTACACAAAAAAAGACTTCTAGATTGACTGTACCAGAGTTCTCTAACTTACTGAGTGCTTCTTTAGGTTTTGAATTAAATACTGAACTGTCAGAGCTTTACAGAGTTTTTTCAAAATGCCATCCATGCTGAGAATTTTGAAAAAGTTCCTGCAATTTTATCACAGTCCAACACATGAATTGGTAATGCACTGTCTTGAAGTTAATACACTTTGGGAATGAGAAAATAGGGAAAGAGATTGAGCAAAGAGCAAGTTCACTGAACAATGAAGGTTTGGGACATCTGAAATTGTTCACAAAATCAAATCAAATGTGTTAATGTACTGTTTCAGATAATGAAAAACATGAGAGGAAAATATTAAAATTTATTAAAACTCTGAACGTTTTTCCTGCTGCTTTTTTAATTTTCCCATACCTGAGGGTCAAAGGAGTGCTAACCCATGCAGAGCCCTATGTTTTTCATTGCCCCACTCTTACGGAGCAAGGACAACCTACATCCAATGAGAGTTTCGCAGGTATCACGCCCTATTTTGAGGAGCTTGGCCTACCGTATATGACATATATGAAATGGGTCATTTTAGCAGAGGGCGTTATACACACTCAGCAGACTGACCTCCAGGGAGTTCTAAGGATATTAACCCAGCTTTCAGAAGTGCTCAAACTGTCAATCAAATATGCCTGAGTTGATACAGTCAGCAAAAGTATTTCTCGTGATTTCCATTTCCTATTGCAAATTGCAGCAAAATTTTCATGTCATATTCTGAGGATTGAATCACTCAACTCATATATTGAAAGACATATATTAGATATAAAAATAAATCTGCAATATAGCATACCACTCTGAGCTATTATAGCTAGTCAGTATAAAGGAAATTGACTGATACTTTCAAGCAGTCATTCAGCATACAATTTAATAGGGCATTGTGCAATGTCTTTCTTCATTAGAAAAGAGGAGGGAAAACAAGTACAGCAAGCAAAAAATATGACTTTCATTTGCAACTGAGGCTCAAGTAATTATGTCTGCGGCATGAGTTTTAAAAATTTCTTGTTATTCAAAACTTTAGTCTGCTTTTAATTAAAACCTGCATGTTGGTTGAAAAAATATAGCATATTTGCATAGAAATAACCATGCCAAGCTGAAATCTTAATTTTAAGCCATTTTAATCACTTTCCTGGACTGGTAATTATTTCTAGTTGATACATTTGAAGTGATTCCTTGCAGCAATTGAATATATTCACACCAATTGAAGTTTTCCCTGATACCGAGAGATCATATACATGTATCTCTGGGAGTGGGCAAATAATATTTTTTATCACGGCCTAATAATTAACAGAAATTCTTAGTCCATGTTGCTTGAGCCCCAGCAAAATAAGCTTATAATTACTTGTAGCTCTAAGTAAGGTAAATATTTGATGTTATAGTGGTTAATCAGTTTTAGTGATATACAAGTCAGCTCATGATATATATGACCTTAGCCTTAGCCTTTAATAGTACTATAGATATTAATAACAAAGGCAAGGTCAATTCTACTGCATCTGCAGTTGTTGCTTCATGCTACAGGCAGATAACGTGGGAGACAGAGCCAGCGGAGCATCTAACTAATGAACTCCCTTGAGACTGATGGTTTTCATAGGCTGAAAAACAGGAGATTGCTGTTAGCAAACTCAGTGCTGGCAAAATAGTTAAGAATATATTTTACTGCTAAAATGTGTTTAAAAGACGATAAAAATAATGCTCTTCAATGCAAAGAATCTGTAACAGGTTCTAATTTAAACCTCTACTTCTTTTGCAAGCTGAATACATGAAACAATAATTGGATTTATTATGATTTCTTATGAGTGTTGCTTTATGTTTGTTTCCTCTTGTCATTTTCTCAGAAACACAAAAGGGTTCATCCTAAATTACAGAAAAAATATTTTTAACTCTTGTGAAAGAACAAAAAAATGGTTCAGGAAATCCACTGCTTCCTAAATGACACTGACATTTTGGGGTCATGTGGAATAACTGTCTAGCACAGTGAACCAGTTATTTGGAGAAGTTTTATGTTTATTATTAAAAATACAGTTTGGTGAGCAAACTTCACTAACAGACGGAACAGCCAAAGAATGAGATAGCTAAGTGCATTGCACTCAGAAATATTAAATCAGATGTTTTGGAGTGGTCTGAACATTTCAGAGGATGCTTGGTGCAGGACTGATGGGATTCAGAGAACCAGAGGTACCCAAGGGACATATCTGAGTCTGTAAACTTTGCAAGGTTATGTAAGTTGCAAAGTTTGCATCCCACTGCAATTCCTGCTCTTTAGTTTAATCTTGCAGTTAGCTGAGCATTTTGTAGGATTGCTTCACAGATTGTTATTTTACAGCTTCACAGGAAGTTCACAGGACAGGCGTGAAAGAAGAAAACATGTAGGAAGGAACTCATATTGATTGAAGTGCTTAATATGGAGGAGGCAAGAAGAGGAAAGGAAAGCATGCCAAAATGGAATATCTTACATGCTCGCAAACATCTTCAAATTTGCAATTACAGTTGTGAGGACAGGTCTGAAAGATATCAAACTAAAATGATGAATGAAGTAAAGACATTGCTGAATTATTAGTGGAAGTATTTATGGTAAGTTGGGAGACAAACTTTCAAAAAATCTTTACTGCAGGAAAAGCAGGAGAGGTTTGTGAACAATCAGCTTTATCCCTAGAGTGTGAATGCTGGCCTGGAGAAAATTCCCCAGTGTCATTTGCATTCTGCTCATCTGACTTTGCTTACATAAAAAGAGCATTTAACTCTCAAGAAATTAAAATTACTTTCTCCAAAAACTGGGAAGGAGTAACTCAAAAAGTATGTGCAGTTTCTGCCAGCCATAGGAGGCTGAAAACTCTAGTGGAGAAATGGAGATGAAGGCAGCACAGAAGGCAGAGGTTTAGGAGTGAAGAGGAGGAGAAAGGCAGGAGTTCACATTTCACGGTTCTTAAAAATCATTAATTTTGCATAGGGATAACATAGTCCTAGACATGATTATCACTGAGGGCAGTTGTTAATGTCTGTTGCCAAAGGCATAAGAATAAGGAAACTGATGAACAGTGTTGGCAATATTTCATTATCTACTTTCATAATTATAATGATTAAGTTTAGGTTTCTTTTAGCATACACATCAAGACTAAACTCAGTTTTGACCTGATGCAAAAAAGGCTTCTTTTTTTTTTTCCTCCTTTTTTTTCCTTTGTTTTTCTTTTTTTGAAAATGTCTCAGATCATTGGATAGTGGATCAGTGGATAGTGAGACAATAGCAACCCTTCCTTCTAAATGGTTGTGCAAGGTGCAATCTGAAGTCCCTTATCTTGACTTATAACATCCGGTGTGTTTAGAATGGACCAAACGAAGAAGCTCAGTGGAAAAGGTGGGGCCAGACCCTACACACTCCAAAGTTCCCCAAATTTGCACCTGAGACAGAATTCACACTGGATCTTCTTAACACTGGCTCATCTTGAGCATATAGCCCAAAAGACTTTCTCTCATCTAGTCTCCTTGCTGAAACAATGCCAAGTCTCCTTCCCTACCTTCCAAATAAATAAGAGAATAGAACAAAAGAACATATAAAACAAAAGAACATAAAATAAGATTTATGCATATTTCTAATTTTCTAAACATTTTTAGTACATGATAATACAGACTTGCTCAACCCTGGAGTGCCTGACATTGAATGTTACCTTTGCACAACTTCCTGCTGCACAGCATGCAGGAACCACAATTATTGGGTTTCAGCATAAGTGCAAATTATAATAAAGCCAGTTAAGAGTAATTAACATGATACCACCTGTATTCCTGTTTCAAGGCATTTGTGAAAGGTGTACAGAAAGGACAAGATTAGGTAACAGGTCTGTGTCTCTTTGTTTAAAGTATGTGGAGACTCGGTATGAGTTGGAGGCATTTGGACACAAACTTCTTCACTAGCTTCCCTTATTCAGAAGGGTAAGACTTATTTGGGGTATGCAACATCTTTCAGTACATACAGAACCCTTAAACAGTAGTTGGACCCCTGCATTCTTCCTTTTCTCTGTGTGGAATCAAGATATTTAAGAAAAGGTATAGAGTGCTTACATTTGAACTGAAAGTCTGGCTTTATGTAGTTGCTTCGAATAGGAACAGATAAAGCAGCTAATAGATGTACATTACTTCTTTGTAATAAATAAAACAGTGGCAGGACAGTTACATTCTTCTGCACTTTCCACAAAGCTCTACATACTACTTTTCATATGCTTTTTTATTACATATGAAATTATTTGAGGGAGAAGAAAGAAAACATATATAAGGAGTAATAATGTTCTCACAAGTTAGAAGAAAAATGGAAAAGTAATGAAAGTGATCCTTTGTTTCAGTTTATGATTGTTAGCAACTACAATATAACTAACGCCGTAATTCCACACAACATTTTCACTTCAGTTTGACACTGGTTCAAAATTGAAGTGACTAAATTATCTTTAATGCTATGAAAGTGGTACATATAAAATAATAGTATTGAAAATAATAACTTAAAGTTAAAAAGTATCGCCATAGATCTTCATTACATATAAATGAAATATGGAGTTGAAGTGTTAAATGCAGTTCTTAAACAGGCCTGTCTTAATTTTTAATTCTAGAGACTTACATGATATGTAAAATGAGATGAAATGTGCATTTACTAGCAAGCAGCCTCCTTAATCATCATAGTAGTTACTATTGGCCAGACAAGTACTTATGAAGTATGGCATTGCTGTCGGCAAAACTATTTATCTGTATGACACTATATGTCACTTTTGAACTTCGACTTGACATCCATAAAATTACATTTTCATCAAACTGAAAGATCAAGCTTTCTGTGCTGACTCACTTGGGTCAACATTTTGCAAATGACTGGATTTAGCACTTGAACCATAAACCCTTTGTGAATAATTTTGTGCATTGATGTTTGATAGCCTAGGGCACAGATCATAATTTCTGGGCTAAAGAAGAGATGTCAAAGCAAAATGAATTTCTTTTCTGCATAGCAGATTACTTATTCCAATGTGCTTTCTCATATGGTGGTTGTTAGATATCTTGCAAACTGTTAAATTATTTGAATTCCCAGACACTATAAACAACCTAATTTCCCTAAGACTTATTTTAGTACCTTTACAGTAGTTCAAAAGGTCAACTGCCCTAGTAGACCAAAAGCTTTTAATTGATAATAGATTTTTTTTTTTTCCTGGTGGGAAGCCTTTGCCTTAATTTCCAGGTAGTGTTTACAAACTCAGCAGAGATATGAATTTAAGATGAGCATACAAGTCAGAAAAGCTGCTGTTTGTTTCAATTGACTGGAGTGATTAGTAGTGTTTCATCTGTCTCAGTACCTGCAGCTTAGAGATGGATGAGATGTAACACACAGCTGGATAGCTGATCTCAAAAGAGTGATAGCCCATCATGCCCTACATGCTTTGGTTACATATCTGAAATGCTGGCTGGAAGTTTGCACAAAACTTTTATATCAACAAGCTGTATCTAAGCAACTGCAGGTTTTATCCTTTTTGGATGTCAAAAGTTTTTCAGTAGAACAGTTTCACTGAAAAATGTCAGTTATCCAGGCCTTCTGAAATGTCTCACTCAAAATTGGTTACACAAGCTTTACCACAGCCCAAGAGCGGATATCAGGTGACGGCCCAGAATTCCTTTAAAGTCCACGCAGATTGGATGTTGGTAGAAGTTGCAGGATCCCTTGGGATCTAGTTTAGTCCAGAATATCTCCATCCCCCCAGGAAAACATGCCTTGTCATTGTCTGCAGATGCTCTGTGAAACCAATATTCTAAGAAAGACCACCTCTGTGAATATCTTTTAGGAGAGCTTCAAGTGCTCTTGTCACCAGCTCCTGCAGGCAGTGTTTTATCTAAGAAACAGCCATGACTTCCAATAATACGTCGTCTAGAGCTCCCTACCAAAGAACAGGTGTGGGTGCTATTCTAACCACTAGTCCACTTCGCTGGAATGCCATTGTGTATGATGTGGTTTTTACACGAGCGTGCCAAGTAAATCTTAAGCTCGGCTTTGATTTTCAGACATGCATTGTCTCTATGTGTATCCCACAGTTCATCCTTCCTTATAGCACTGTGCTTTGTATTTGTGGCTAGAAAGGTGTTGATAACACACCAGTGTTTTGGTTACTGCTGAGCAGTGCTCGCACAGCTTCAAGGCTGTCTCTCCAACCCCCGTCCCCAAAGGCCAGTAGGCTGGGGGTGGGCAAGAGGTTGGGAGGGGAAACAGCCAGGACAGCTGACACAAGCTGACTGAAGGGATATTCCATACCATATGACGTTAGCAACAAAAGCTAAGAGAAAGGAGTGGGGGGCGGGGGGTGTCATGTGTCTTCCAAAGGAACCACCACTTGTACAGAGGCCTTCCTTCCCAGGCAGTGGCAGGACATCACCTGCTAATGGGAAGAAGAGAATAAATCTTTTTGTTTTCCTTTGCTTCCATGTGTGATCTTTGCTTTTCTGCCTTTATTTTGACCCATGAGTTTTTAAGCTTATTTTCTCCCCCTGTCCTGCTGAGGAGGGGAGTGAAAGAGCAGCTTGGTGGGCACCTAGCAGCCAGCCAAGGTCAATCCTCCACAGTTACATGTAAAATCACTTCTTTACTGCATTCTTGAAGATCACTGGCAACACATTAGAGAATATGCTATGTCTTCAGCAAACATTTTGGACAGTTTATGAAGGCATAAAACTCCCATTTCCCTTGTGTTTTTTACATGCCAGTGCAATGAAAATGAAAAATGAGCTGCCAGGTCCACCCGTGAAGAGACATTTTGGAATTCAGTAAACTTAGTTCCCATCTTATATAGGTGAATGAAGCAAAAACAGTTGTCCATAGATGTAAAGCCAGGGACAAGTTGAATGAAAAGAAACCAACAGATCTCCCGAAAGTGAAGTAGAACTGGCAATTTATTTCATTTATAAGACTGGGCATGATGAGCGGGGAGGAAAACTGATGAAATAGATTATGTACACAAATTTGTTTTCTGTGACTTACTACTACGTCAGGACAGATGATTTGGAGACACTGTTACTCAGGACATGGGCTCTGGTTCCCTTTTTTCCTCTCCACACACACGTTGCTGGATGTCAAATACTCCCAGAGGGCAGAACTCAAGCTCTGTAATCCAAGGTTTCAATCAGTGATGGACTTCTCCCATGCATGAATTCAAGGCGTGCCATTCGTAGAGCTCAAAATGGGGTCAAGTGCTCTTGCAGAATCCTTTTCCCGACCAGTCATAAAGCAAACACAGGTGCTCTCCTCAGCAAAGGTGATTTATAGGCCTGTCATTCTGATTAGTTGTGTAGGATTCTTTCTTCATCGCTGACACTCCTGTATCTTCTTTGTCCTTAAAAGGTACCCAGATTCCCTAACACACTTGCATTGGCAAGAGTGTAGCCATCAGGTTGAGGATGTAAGTCTTTTTGTCACTTCGGAGACTGTACAGGGAGCGTTCAGTGCAGTTTTGGGTATCTTTGGGTTTATATTAATCATATTGTAAATAGTATTATCATTTTAACCAGTAGGCACTTTGTACTTTGCTATTCCTTCTGAAGGTCTCTCTCACTCTCTTTCTCAGATAATACAGGATCCTTCTGTTTTGTCATGCAGAGGTTTAGCAAATGCCATTTGCACTCTTACAGCTTCCCATCTAGTCATATTCAAAGTTGAGGACTGCATTTCTCATATCACAGAATCACAGAATCACAGAATCACAGAATCACTAAGGTTGGAAAACACCTGTAAGATCATCAAGTCCAACCATCAACTAACACCATCATGCCCATTAAACCATGTCCCACAATGCCTCGTCCACACGTTCCTTGAACACCTCCAGAGATGGTGACTCCACCACTTCCCTGGGCAGCTTATTCCAGTGTCTCACCAATCTCTCAGTAAAGAAATTTTTCCTAATATCCAGCCTGAACTCCCCTGGTGCAACTTGAGGCCGTTTCCTCTTGTCCTGTCGCTAGTCACTTCGGAGAAGAGAAGCTTTCTGGAATGTCCCTCTTCATTTCTAGTAGTTATGTCAGGAACAGCAGAACTCATATCATGTTGTTGCTTAAAGTCTTTTTCCCCACTTACTAGGAAATTCAGGTTTAACACTCAATTTGTTCCCTGGTTAATTAAACATTTATAGATTCTTAGCAAACTCTATACTGTAATCTACCGTTTGAACCAAGATTGTCATTTATTCACTGTGGTTTCTGCACTGATTTTCACTTCCCTCTTCCCCCCAGCTTGCTGAAGCTTCTTAAAAGATTGATCTTCAAGCCAACTACCTTTGCATGAAAGATTGTTTCTCACGATGAACGCACGCAGGCATTGCTGACTGCTGTGCCTGATTGAAGCTAATCGTTGCCTAGGTTATGACATATATCATCTGTACATGTTTTATATATGTAGTTTAGGCTATATGAGGATGATGGTTCCACCTGCTATTACCAACAGCAGTCATCATCATTAAAATAATGGAGTCTATTCAGTCTGTCAGCAGTAGTCTTTAAATTACTTAGTTTTGCAAATAAAGTACACTCAGTCTCTTAATACATGGTTTAAGTGTTCTGTAAACTAGCAGTGCTTTGATTTATTTATTTTAGCTACATCCTTAGAAAGAGATTTACTTTTTTATTTCAAAAAATTTGTAATCACCAGTTGCTTTGGGAGCAAGTTATTCTGTGAGATGTCTCCACATCAGTTATTCCTTTCTCTAGGTACCTAATAAGGGCTATGAAATCACCAAACTGAGTGTGAGTTTTATCTCCTATTGGATGTCATAAAATTGCAGCTTTTTGCTCACCAGTTACATTAATAACAGTTACATACTGTTGTAGGCTCCAATCGTGGAAAATCCTGTCCTTTAACTGAGCTGTCAAAGATTTATTTTTACCTGTAGTGTTCAGCCTGGTGCTTGTGGATTCATACATTTTCCCCAGTATTTCTAAATTAAAATCTCATCACAGTTGTTGCCGCCTTCTCCTCTGCAGTAAATAAGATATGAAGGAATCATATGTTGTCAGTGGGATCTAAGAAACTACAGAAACCTTCACAGCAGTAAGCTGAGGTGTGAATGTGAAGTGCACTTGCCACTGTGCTTTATGGAGCCACACGGCACCACTCCTTGTACCTACTAATGAAAGTCATTATTGCATTGTAAATTCACTCTCAAGCTTATTGCATCCTAACTTCCCTATCTAGACAATATCTAGATAGCCACTTTTACTAACTGGTACTGTTATGTCATTCCTAGCTACATATTTTGAGACCTTGACTGAAAACTGAATTTTTTTGGTAGATGAAAATTGTTAAAATATGCATGGGAAGCAAAATCATTTGGATTCAGGACATGAAAAATGTCAGCAGACATTTCCGCAATTTCATTACACAGCAAACAAACTGGGATTTTGGCTGTTTATTTTATTTTTGGTTTTTTGGTCTGCAAAGAGTGTTCCATTCTTCCCGTCAGTGTGAATGATGAAATCCCCTGGTCTGAACCTGCCAGAAATTGCCTTGCCAGCGTCACAGCCTCTGCTCAGGCTAGATGGACACAGTGAGGAGCCTGCCTCCTGCTAGGGGTGACAAGGCAGGGAGCAGGTCGTAGGGACCCACACCTCAGGGATGCGTACATGACTTGGGGAGTGCATTCGCAGCACTTGCGGATGGCGGAGAGCGCTGGGGCGCACTCAGACCTGGAGCACCCACATCTCCCCCAGGAGGGGTGTGCAAGCGGGGAACACACAGTCCTGGAAGGGGATGTGCGTGTAACACACCTTGTTGGGAGGGGTAACTATTGATTGGGATTAGAACATTCTGGGATGCATTATAGAAGGATATTTAGAAATTCATAGATGCGTATTAACCTTTTTAAGCATTTAGTATTGTGGTCTACCTCTTGTATTGTGGTTTATCTGTTTATCTGCAGATATTGATTTTGCTTACATGGTTCACTGATTGCCAGTTAATTACATGTTGTTAATAAATCAATAAACCACTTTGATTCTGATTTGGTTTAAACTACTTGAACTGAACAGTTTTTGCCTGAGACGACCATCTGGTGTTTGTGATTAGCAGGCCAGCTGCATCCTGCTCCTCACTTATTTTAAAGAAACGAATGGCTCCCAGCTAGAGCAGGAGCCGGACTCTCCGATACAGCTTTCTGCTCAGTTGTCATTTAAACTATTAATTACCGTAAGAGTTTGTAATACTGCTGACTAGTTAGTAATCACTGTGAATTCATTGTTGCTGTTCTACACCCAGAGGAGAAATGAGTTAAGCAGAAGTGCAGGCAATGAAGCTGAATAAACATAATTTTGGGGTCATTACATGCTTTTACACAGAGCAAGGCACTTTCAGGAAAGTAATGAGATCAGACCAGGTCATATCCTAATATCCTGTGTGATGCATATATGTGTACTTAACTTCAAGATAACATTTCTGTGTTAATTCAGACAGAAAGTTTTCTTCCCTTTACAGTGTACTTGGCTGTTGTCCAAAAAAAAAGTTTTTTAATATATATAATATATATACATGTAATTCTAGGCTGTATTATAGTCTGCTGAATGTCATGAATGATAGTGTTTTCTGGCATATTGGAAGAAAGCGGTAGTTAATAAGCACGGACCTTTGATAGGTTTTGATATTTTCAATAGAGTGACTCCTCAGGTAGCCAGGCACCTCTTTTCTCTCTGATCCTCTGCCCAGGTCATCCTGACTTTAACAAACCAAAATGAAGCCATAGCCAAGAGGCCCCTTTTTAATTCATTTGGGTGGTGCCCCTCCTGAATGACGGTTGTAACTAAATTAATATATTAACCACGTTTCACCTGTCATTTTCAGTATTCCCATGCAGCATGAATTCTTTTCATTTGTTCATAACTTTCTGCAGAGTGCTGGCTGAGAAAGGCCAGGTCAGAACAAAATCCCAAACCTGCAGCTCTGCTGTTCTAGTTGCAAGTCCCTGCTGGGTGCCCAGGCAGTGCGGGCAGTGAAGCTGCTGGGCTGACAGCAGAGAGGGAAAGTAAGAGGAGGCAAAGGAATAGAGAGTCAGGAGGGACTGGAGAGAGAATTAGAGGAGGGAAGGAAATGGGATCTGGGCCTGGAACCAAGCCGACATGAGGAACGGGAGGCTGGAACAGGGCTTTTTTAAGGAGACAGGAAATGGGAACTGAAAGTGGGGCAAAAATGAAACAAGGAGCACAAGGGAAACAGGGAATGAGAGTCACTGGGTGGCTGAAGGTCTGACATAGCAGAAAGTTATGACCATTAATTGCATGCAAATGAAGATACTAATCTCAAGCCAGAAACCCAGAAAATAAAGAAAAATAACGGAGTATTTAATCTGATCCTTAAGTCATTTGCTTCATATCATACGGGAACCCTGTAGCTGCCAGTAGAAAAACATCCAAGTCTGCAAGGCAGTATTCATCTGCCCTCCTCTGGCTACTTTTTCCAAAACTCTTCCTTTATTCTGTACATGTCTTCCAACTTTTGTTAAAGATGAAACAAGAATATTTTAGAGAATAACTACATAATCCTCAGAGGTGCAGCCATCCAGCACACTAGTAAAAGGAGCAACTGTGCAAAAAATAATCTGTGATCATGTAATAAAAGGCTGCATCCTGATGTGTGTAATCTGCTTAGAAAATGAAGCTAACTAACTGAGGAGTTTCATACCTTTTGAATCCTTCACTTTGCAACCTTAATAATTTATTTTCTTATTGGGAGGTTTCATGTCTGAAGTTAAATGTATGTATTACCCCAGAAGCCCCAAAGTGTTTATAACATAAAAGGACAACTGCTGGTACAAGGATGTAGTTATGCACTGTATCCCAAAACTCGAAGTCAAACATATGCTGATAATCCCTTTCTTCCCCACTTTTTAAGTATTGGCCAGCTGGCAGCTGTCAGGGCAGCTTTATAGGGCAATGCATGTCTTACCAGGGTTATTGCTGACAATGCAAAAAGGAGGCAGCAGATGATACCTCAGAGGCGCAAGTAACTAAATTGGGAGGGGCAAGTCAGGCAAACCAGGTTAACTAATAAAAAATAAAGGAAAAAAATCCTGAAACAGTTGCAATGGGCCTTGAGGGTGAGGACAAGGGCTTTGACCTTGGTGCGGTGGAACAGCAAAAGTAAGTGCTCTATCACCCACACAGCATCTTAAGCAGCTGTTCTGGTCTTCACGCAGATATTCATACAGTCTGACAATTTGGTTAGCATTTCAATTAATAAAACATTTTATGAAGAATCAGTTCTCATCTTTTATGTAGGTTTTAATTACTTATTAAACACTTGCAGCCTTGCTTGGACTACACATGCTGAAAAAATAACTTGGCCTTTCCGAAATGAATCATTAAAAAATATCTTTGAAAAAAATTTCCCATCAGATAGAAGCACAGGAACCATTCATCACTTCAATACAGTGTTAACATCCTGGGGTAGGTTGAATTTTCATTTTCCAAAGGTACTAGTTTTCCCGACTTAAGTCTACCTTTCCTTAAACTTTCCTTCAAAAATTGCTTGTGATATAAAAAAAGAAAATTTTCTTCAAAAATTATTCAACCATACTATTTCCTAGAACTAGAAAGAGTTCCTTATCCACTGGCGGTACCGTGCTGTTGTGCAGAAGATAAGGTGTTGTAATTTAGCTCCAGCCAGCGACTAAGCACCACACAGCCGCTCACTCACTCCCCCCCTGCCCCAGTGGGATGGGGAGAGAATCAGAAGAGTAAAAGTGAGAAAGCTCATGGGTTAAGATAAGAACAGTTTAACAAATGAAATAAAATAAAATAATAGTAATAATAATAATGATAATAATAAATTGTAATGAAAAGGAAAATAACAACAACAAAAAAAGAGAAATAAAACCCAAGAAAGACAAGTGATGCAAAGGAAAGCAATTGCTCGCCACCCTCAACCGACGCCCAGCCTGTCCCTGAGCAGCGGATTCCTGGCCAGCTTTCCCTCTAGTTTATATGCTGAGCATGACATCATATGGTATGGAATATCCCTTTGGTCAGTTGGGGTCAGCTGTCCCGGCTGTGTCCCCTCCCAACTTCTTGTGCACCCCCAGCCTACTCGCTGGTGGGGTGGGGTGAGGAGCAGAAAGGGCCTTGACTCTGTGTAAGCACTGCTCAGCAGTAACTAAAACATCCCTGTGTTATCAACACTGTTTTCAGCACAAATCCAAAACACAGCCCCATACTAGCTACTATGAAGAAAATTAACTCTATCATCTCAGACGAAAACAGTGCATTCTCCACCCCTTATTCCATACCATTTATGTCATACTCAGGCCTCACGCCATCCAATACATTCTTATTACCTACCATCACCCTTTCCATCCTTTGATATAATACACAGATATCATTCCCTTAGTCTGTGGATGACCACCTCTGTAAAATGTCCATAAATATCCAAAAATGCACACAAAATGTCCACTGAGTTCAGTTAGTCCACGACTTTGGGCTCCATCTGTTATGGTGGTCACTCAGGATGGGAGAGGTGTTGTATTGCATGGAGTTATTGGGCACCAAAGCCAGCACAGGTCGAGTCATTGCTGCACTTGCACTGCTTCTTGTAAGGCTTGTCTTTCATCAGTTCAGGCAGTTCCTGCTGCAGTAATTCCTGTAACATGCAGCTCCAATTATGGGTTACAACAATTTAAAGGTATTTCCATTACAGTCTCCACCCCTGGTCCCTTTGGGCCAGGTTATAGGGTTTAATATTGCAATGAACCCCTCCCCTTGCTCCTGGCCTGGCTAGCAACAAGGCGCTCCTGCTATAGCAATTCCCGTAACATGCAGCTCAAATTATGGATTATTTTCATCCAGAAATAAATCACCTTGAGGTACACATTGGAATCCCCCATCCTTCTGCATTACCCACCAAGTGAACCCAGGTCCTTGAGCAAAAACAATCCCCTGAATAGGTTTACCTTTTCCTGAGGAAGGAATAACCCAGACTGGTTTTCCCAGCAAGTTCTTTATATGTACTACGGGGATCTTCTTCCACAGCGTGCAGGGGTTTTGATTGGGCAGGGCCAGGTCGACTGGCAGAGCCTCTAGTGTTAACTAGCCAAGTGGCTTCTGCTAAATGTGTATCCCAATGCTTGAATGTCCCAGCACCCATTGCTCTCAGTGTAGTTTTTAACAGTGCGCTGTATCGTTCAATTTTCCCAGAGGCTGGTGCATGGTAGGGGATGTGATACACCCAGTCAATGCCATGCTCCTTGGCCCAGGTGTTTATATGGTTGTTTCGGAAATGAGTCCCATTGTCGGATTCAATTCTTTCAGGGGTGCCGTGTCACCATAAAACTTGCTTTTCAAGGCCCAAGATAGTGTTCCGGGCAGTGACGTGGGTCACGGGGTATGTTTCCAACCATTCAGTAGTTGCTTCCACCATTGTAAGCACATGCTGCTTCCCGTGGCAGGTTCATGGTAGTGTGATATAATCAACCTGCCAGGCTTCCCCGTATTGATATTTCAGCTATCGTCCTTGATACGAGACTGTAGCTGCTTAGCTTGTTTGATTATGACACATGTTTGACATTCATGGATAACCTGTGCAATGGCATCGATAGTCAAGTCCACCCCTCGATCATGAGCCCATTTGTATGTTGCATCCCTTCCTAAATGTCCTGACGTGTCATGGATCCGTTGAGCTATAAATAGCTCACCCTTATGTTCCCAATCCAGATCCACCTGAACCACTTCAATTCTAGCAGCCTGGTTCACCTGCTCATTGTTTTGATGTTCTTCAGTGGCGCAACTCTTGGGTATGTGAGCATCTATGTGACGTACTTTTACAACCAGGTTCTCTACCCGAGCAGCAGTATCTTGCCATAATTCAGCAGCCCAGATGGGCTTACCCCTGCGCTGCCAGTTGGTCTGCTTCCGTTGCTGTAGCCACCCCCACAGAGCATTTGCCACCATCCATGAGTCAGTATAGAGATAAAGTACTGGCTATTTTCCTCGTTCAGCAATACCTAAAGCCTAATGTTAGTGCTGGCAAGGTTGGAGGTGCCCAATAACGATGAAGCACACAGCTGGCATCACCCTCAGGGTCCCCTGGCACACAGCAGCACATATAATTTGCCAGTCCCCTGGCACATGTATAATGACTTATTTTCATTGAGCACATTAACTAACCTGCTGAACTTGCAAAGTGGGTAGAGCCTGTGGATACAAGAGAATTAGTACAAGCCTTTGCAAATTAATGATTGCACATCCATGCGTGTACTGAAATAAATAAATACCTAGGCTGGGACAAAAAATTGGGGTCTTGGGAACAGATTTCTGAGGATAAAATAAAAAGGGTGCATGGTACAAATGTCTTCTTCTGACCTACATATAACACTGTAGTGATTCCTCATTTTATGTATGAACTAATTTTAAATGTTCAAGCATTGATACCCAACAATGAAACTTCAAGGTGAAAGTGATGTTCAGAAAATACAATGTAGAAGAAAACATTGGATCTTCCATTTTTTTGCTAAGTAACAGTGTAGGGAAAATACTTTGTGAAATTTAGGCCAATATTTCATCAAATGTATTCATCCATTTCGTCTAATGTTTTTTAATTCACATGTTGCTTTTGTGCCTAGAATACATAAGTGCACTATAGCTGATGCTGAATGGAAGTGTGATAAAATGTCATTTTAGATCTTTCATTGCTTGGATTCAGGATCCATATTTCTCAGTAAACACTGTTCTAATTAAAGAGAACATATATTTGAGAGAACTTTCTTTAAAAATATTAATCTCCTGATTTTTCTAGTGCTTAGTGTTCAGAAAAAAACAAATCCAAGAAATATCCAAGGCTGCACTATTCAGATGTTGTTTCAGGCTTCACTTACAAGAATTACCAATAACATTGCAATAAAATCTGTGGTTTTGGAATTAAAGGCTCTTTAATAGGTTCAGAACAAACACACCATTAGTCTGGAAATGAAGAATGAGTCAGTAAGAGTACAGAATACCACCATCTTTGATGCTAAACTAATAGTGGAAAGGGTTGAGGATATGAGGAACGGTAATACAGTTTTAATATTTTAGCATGCTATTGTCTCATTTAGTAAGTATATATAAGCATTTTGTGCCTTCTTTGTTGTGATCAATCCAGCTTTTACAGTGATTCTGTTATGGTCATCAACATTCTATTCCTCTTCACCACAAAAATGCAGAGCATGCTTTATTTCTTTTATAAATATTAACGGACAAAATATAACTTTTCAAGAAATAATCTGATCACATTTGTTTGCTGTAAATCACAGTAGTAACCTCAGGGGTATATTTTCTTAGCGACAAACACAGAGAAATTCAAGAACAACTTATTCTTTTGTACAATATATTGAAAAAAGCTTTCCTTCCAGCTCAATAAAAATTATGTATACTAATATCTTACCTTGTAATTAAACCAAAGAAACAAACATAATTGTACAAATCTTATAAAACTACATTACTGATTTTCTCAGATGCTTTATCATCTCTTTGTTTCTCTGTTGAGTTGTTTCCTTAATGATTAGATTTTTATTAACTATCATTTCTCATGAATGTGTTATGCAAAATTATGTTTTGAACACATCAGGGTTTTTTTTCTTTGATGTTTTTATTACACTGTTTTCTTCCTGCATAGATAGATTAAATTTTTTACATGAAGGTAACTCCAAATTCAGAAGACTGCTAGAACGAGTGAATAATGTTCAATAGCTATATTAATTAAAGTTTGCCTCTCTTTCAGTTCATACACTGTCTGTAGCAGGCTGCAAAACATATGTAAATGTATGTAAAACATACATTTATTTTAAACTATATACCCAGTTTCTCTGAATGATTTTTTTATGTGATTCATTTGCAAATAGCTTATTAAAAATATTATGAAACCAGGGAATTTTAATTGGTACCTCCCACACGGCGTATTTCTGTTATTTGTTTTGATTAATTTTACTTCTGCATTTGGCTTTCCAATGAAAATGCACATTTTTTTCATTCAAAAATTATTTCTCTGAATCACTTCCACTAAATTGGAGATAAACTTTTATCAAACAGTATACATATATATGTGTGTGTGTATATATATATAAAAAAATGCTTTTAACCTGATTAAGTTTTAGAATATCTATGAGCAGATTACATTTCCTAAATCTTATTCATTACTGAAAAAAAAATAATTTTGATGGTTTATAAATCTATGGGTTTCTTGTAAAGCTTTCTCTGTGATTGTTTAAATAGCAAATGGAAAAATGTGTCCCTATTGACCAGCAAAGTAGACGTGCTTTCCAGCACACCATGTGGTCCTGGCGCTTATTTTAATTTTCACCTGGTTCATCCACACAAGTACCTTTCACATTGAAACCAAGATATGGAACAGAAAGAACAGCGTATGCCCCAGCATGGACTCAGGGCTGGACCGTGCATGAGAATTCAAGAGTTAGAAGAGACTGGTGGGCTAGACATGATCTATGCTGCTTGGTTGTAATTGCTCAACAGAACACTGGGTTTTTTTTCTTTTCTTGCATAAGTATGCCATACTTCTGGTGTAAGTACTCATGTTTTAAAAGCAGTGTGCACTTCGTAAACGTAAAGTTAAATTTACACAATGACTTGCAGGAATAAATTCGTGTAGTTAAAAATTCAGGGCAAACGAATAAGGTGAAGGATGAGTATAGATAAAACAAAGACATTTTAAAAGTTTGTTACTAATGATAGTAGATAATAAAAGTTTGTTACATGATAATGCCTGTGAATCTCAGAAAATCCTCTAATACCACGTGAGGATTTTCATCTCAGTTGGGAAGGATGTCTCCGCGTAGACCCTTGCAAAGTTTAGTCTTTTATAATATTGTTAGTGTTTTTGGGACACTGTGGCTGTTTAAAGAATGGTCTACATAATCACCTGTGTCTTGCAGTTATCTATCCGACTTCAATTAAAAAACCCAACCAAATCTTGGAAAAAGAAAGAAGTGTCATTTTAAGGTTTGCATTGTGCAGGTCTTGTGAGCAGACAGGTATTTTTTCACTTTGATTTAATGCTGGAACTCATTTGCTGCCCTGAACATACTCCGAGATACTGATAGATATGCAGGGTGTGGTTATGAGAACATCCTTGTTTCACCCAAACGCAGAGACGGAAAGCTGAGTGCTCCTCCTCTCAGCTGGGAATCGGCATAGGGACCTGTGGATACACAACGACATGATGAAAATGGTGGTAGGAGTTTCTGGCAGAAGGAAGCATCTGTCTATCAGCCTGTTGACTGCGGGATTGGCCTTCTTAACGACTTAACATGGATATCTACATTCGTGACATGATGTTGCCATCCAGATATGCTGCTGCAAACTGATAATCCTGTTTAAGTGTCTTTTTTTTTTCCTCTTCAAGTATTGGCTGGATTTATGAATTAAAATTAATACCTTAGCTGGAAGCACTTGCTTTGTCATCTTTGATGAGGAGGGCTACATATTTGTAATCCTGGCTTATTGTATCAGTTCATGTACTTCACAGAAAACTCTGCAGAAAGGTACCCATGGGAAGGAGGAATGCCATGACCCTCTTACAAGAGCATATTCAGATTATTTCATCAGATATGCAGTTTTTCCATTTCTTTGACAGTCTGCCTGTTAGCATTCCCATCGGTATTGCCAGACAGCCATCAGAAGCAGCCTCCCATACTCTGAAAGTGTTGTTCTGCCAGCTCTTGCAAATGGTATTCCCCAGTAGAGAGTATCTTCCTTGTTTAATCTACAGAAGCGCTAAAAATGTAATACCATCCTGGGTCTTGAGAGCTCTTGGATGTTAGTTCTACTTCCCTCAAGTAACTGGGGAATCTTCTTTTGAGGATCAAAAATAGAAAGCCTAATTTCAGAATAGAGTTTATGTTCCCTTTTAAGAATGTTTAAATTTTGTACTATCAAAAATGATAGAAATCTACTTGCTATTGTCTTTTTTTTTTGCCATTTTGTTGTAATGTACCACCCGAGTTCCAGCCACTATGTCTTCATCTATTTTATCTGACAAGCCTTATATAAAGATTCAGTTCAGTGTTTGTCACAGTACAAAAGTTATAAAGCCCTGAAAAATGTAGTTTCAAATATAATAGAAATGGTGACGTACCCTAACCTATTGTGGCAGTAACAACACTACTATAATATAAAAGGTTACTAAGACATATTGGCAGTCAAGGCTGCTTGCACTGCTATGATTGCTCTTTTTGTAGGCATGGTAATGCAGCTTAGTTCCTGAGTATCACATGTTGGCAAATGAGGGTATAGTAGTCAGGAAATATTCTTCCACATGAAAAGACTTGGTTTTGTATCTTAAAGCACTGGTAATGAGAATTTCTGAGCTGAAAGGCCAAGTCTAGGAGAAGTTACCAGTCCAATCAGTGTATAGTTAGAGCTCTCATCCTAGAAAGAAAAGTGCTGTTGTCAAGAACTGCTATAATGTTGTCTCTGCAAAGACTAAAGAAAATCAAGGATAGAGAGTGCTGAGATTTGAGGTATCATAATGTCTTTTCTCCAGAAACAGAGAAGGAACTGCTAGGATATGTGACACTGGTATACAAAGTACAGCCTACATAGAAAGAGGAAAGTGATAAAAAGGCTTCTATAGTTAAAATGTCAACGCTATGTTCACTAAGAATAAAATAAGGAATGTGTAGGTGGGAAAAAGAGGAATGTAAAAATCAGTTCTTATATCTGTTGCTAGTGAAATACAATTTTCAAGAATGCTTACACCTAAAGATTACCTAAAGCTACATAAATAGGCATGTGACAACTGAAATTATAAGATTAATAGTAAAATAGTGTAATTACCCAGGTGCTGGAGGGAAGAGAGAAGATGAGAAAGAAATCTACCAAACAGTTGAGCATTTCAATAAACATTTTACTACAGAAATGTGTAAAGCCTCCAAGACTACCTGCCTACTGGTAAATAAAAGACATGTCAAGTAGCCCACAAAGCTACATTCATGCTGCTCAGAGCTGGCTCCTGGGTGCTCTCTGAGTCCATGCTAGAACCTTCTGCTTCTGAATCATGGTTCTCATTCCCGCTGTTTTCTTAAGTTTAAAGGCCTGAAATATTTTAAGGGTTATGTTACAGCCCCTCATAGTGGTGTTTTAGCAGTGTGAAAATGATGGTCCTTGCTTTTGGGATGTGGTGTGCTTTTACTCCACTAAATTATGGATTAAGAGAATATAGAGGTGCTTGAGAAACTCCTGGAACAGTTTTGGAGACCTGTCCTGAGAGGGAGGGAAGAAAAACCTCATTCAGGCTCATGCATATGGATTTTGGAAATGGTCCCTGGTGCATAAAATCCCCCAACCCTTGACCAGCTATCTCTCATAAAGTGCTAATTGGACCAGGTCGTTATCATGCCAGTTGTATGCTAGCTATTCAACACCATGCAGAATCACAATCCAGTACTCTAGCTCATTCCTTCTCCTTTTTTAGCAAAAGTCATAGCTTAAAAACCTAAAGACGTGACCTATAGTTCTAAGACTCATATTAATGGAATAACTGGCACACAATCCATAAGTAATTATTTAATTATTCTTCTCTTAATCTCCAGAACATTATATTTTTTCTGTGAAATTTTTATCTGATTTTATACAGCATCTTGCCGCCTAGAAAGACTGACCAAAATTTCACACCCCACAGTCCCATTCTGTCATTATCTCCTCTCTGAGCTATGGCTATCCCTTGAAGTTCTGATCATCGTTATCTTTCAAGACCCTAATGAATGTTCATTGGTGGTAGAAAGCTACATTAGCTTTTATGTGCCAGTCACTGAGCGGACTGCCATTAACTGTGATGTTATGACCTGCAGCAAACACACAAATTGTCGAGAGTAAGAGGTCCTGAGTGATAAGACTTCAGCTGTGTTATTCCTATTATCACAGATGGATCTGAGACTTTTTTAATTTCTAAGCTTCCTTACAACAAGCAATTGTCACTATTTCCAAGCTGAGGACACAATAGCAGGGTATACAGGGGGTTAATTATTTGGCAAGTAATTTTATCTTCCAAAACACAAAAAACATGGTGATGAATTAATGTAATCCACAATGTAACACAGCTGCGTAACAGCACTTAAAAGCACTTAATGGTGGGCCATCAGTCCTTCTTCCAGCATTTGCTGAGATCCTACTGAAACAACTCTATAGAGTGAAGGATATTCCCTCTCTACAGCTCTAAAGCTCTGTCAATGCATGCCAAAGCTGGTGCTAGCTCATTTTTAGTATTGTAAACACCTGTGAATTCATGAACTTGTGGTAATGAATTGCAAAATGGAAGTTACACAAAACAATATTGGCAGCACAAGAGATGTCTAAAATAATTTTCCATGTCTCTTACACGTTTTCCTTTTTCTGTCTGTTTCCTCCTTAAGGACAAAGCTATAAATCATGATTTCTTTCTGCAAGACAAAACTATTCAGTTTTTTTTTGCAAGCCAGCCATCTAACCAAAAGCAGACGCAGGCAGATGGAGCGACTTGTGAAAAGAGATTTTGAAGAGGAGTTTTACAGACTTACTAATTGCCCTCACGAGGCCTTTATGTCCTTACCCAAGGCCCATCTTTCAGACAAAGCAGCAAGTATAAACCTGTGTTGTGTGACAGACAAAGACAAAAAAAAATAGGCAGGCGTTAGCTGGAAAAGAAAATAAGCTTGTTAAAGAGCAGGACTGGAAAAAACATTTTGGCCATGCAACATGGAAAAAAGGCAGGGCTTGGTGAAAGGAGAGGGAACAGCAGGAGAGGCAATATTTGAGCCATCAAACTTGACAGGAAAAGATTAAATGTACCAGTTCACTGGAGTTTTCTACAATTTTACATGCGTTTTTATTCCAATTACAAACAAAGCACACTGTCCAAAATTTCCCAAGTACTGGGAGTATGGAAGAGAGGAATAGATTGTGAAATCCTTGAAGAACAGGCAGCTGCTGATGACAACAGAGTTCTGTCCTTCCTCCAGAGCTGGGCAGCGTGAGGAGTCACCAAGGAGAGGGCAGCTCCTGCCAAGTGTGCACGGCAAAGCTGTCAAACAGCTGCGTGTCCCAAAGCCCAGTGCGTTCCTGTGCAAAACCTCCTTATGGCACAAGAAATTGTCTCTGAACCTAAAAAAAATATTTTCAAATAATTCTGGAGTCTTGAAACTTCAATTTACTTTCAAAAGACTTAAACTAAAAAGTTCTTCATTATCACTTTTCAAAATTTTAGTCTGCTGTTTCTCATTCTCAATCCCTCAAGGCAAAATGTCCTTTTCCCTTAAGAGAAGCACCAATGCCATTACCAAATGGTAAAGTGATTGAGCTTCATTCGTACTCTTGTGTTCAGATGGAGCAAAGACTCAAGGAGTTGAGCTCTGACACAGTCTCTTTTTCCTACCTAGATCGACTAATCCTCCTCCTTAACTTTAATATATAAATATGTAGTGTGTCTACATAAGCACATACATCTTTATTTCTATGTATACACAGACACACACACACACTGTCATCGCTCTAAGGGACATAAAATGAACAGTTGGAATATCTGATCCGATTTACTTACTTTTTCTCTTCTATATATGTACTGAGTTACCCAAATTAGTTTTTTTCTCACTTTCAAGATTTACATCTTTTTTGAGCTTTCTTTTCTTTGCCTTCTTTTTATTTGCGATTAACACCAACATAGTCTGCAGAATGAATTTGTCTTAACAATGTAATTATGTGGCATGGACTTAAAATGAAATCAAGTACTCTTACAATTTATGGTGGAGTCCTCTAACCATTCTTGTTTAATATTGGTACCAGCGAAGTCAAAAGACCTTTAATGAAAGCAAATAGGTCCTGTTACGTTCTGTTACAGATTTAAATCAAGTAGCTCCTTTGAAGTGAAGGATTTATATCAGCATAAAATCAATATAAGAATCAAAATTCAAGCCTATAAAATGTAAACAGTGTCTGAAATTGACACGAGTTATTTAACTCCATTGATTTCTCAGTAGACAATCTGTGAGCTATGGATGGGAAATGTTTTTTCCACAGACAGAGTCTTGAAATGCTGCCTGCTGGTCTTGGCTTTCTGGGTTTTTTTTACTCTGGCAGCAGGTGAAACATGGCTAATGTTGAGCTCAGCATGGTGAACTATAGCCAAACTAGCACATATCAAACCATTAGCTCACCTCATTATCCAATTAAAGCTTTATTCCTGAGAGAGGCTCAGCACTCTCAGATTTCTTACCTGCTTGTCAGGAAAACCAGCCAACTGAAGTAAAATGATATCACTCAAGCTCCTGAACTGCATCTGTTTTAAACCTTCCTCCAGTGCCTCAGCCATTGCAGTTGTTTTGTGTTGAATTATGGGCACACTGTAGGCTGGTTTGGGAAAGGTGCTGAATTAGACTTTTCAACAAGCTCATCTTACTCTGTAGCACTGTGGATGCAAAACAGGCAACATCTTTTCAAAGCCCTTAAGCCAGGTGTGCAACTACTTTCTCCATGCTAATGCTGCACTGCAGAACAGGGACTCTGGCACATTATAAACCTCTGTGGTGTGTGATAGCTCTGAGTGGATTGGATCCACCTTTAGTCATCCAAGAATTACTTTTACAGCTTTTACTAGTTAGGAAAGAATAACAAACATTTCAGGCTTTATTTGGTTGCCCATGCATAGGTCTGTAATGCCATTCTAGATGCTTTAGGCTATCCCACTTGGATAGCCAGAAGTATGAATAACTTTGGGGCTTGGGGTTATATCTGCCAGCCTTATATGGATGTCTCTCAGATACAACAAGGTATCTACCTCAAAAGGTACTAAATCCTTATTTTTGAATGACTGAATCAGATCCGCCCACTAGGGAATTCATGCCATGTCTTTCTCTACCTGTGATAGAATAAGTAAAACATCCTTCTGAGGTGACTGTTTCTTGTTATTGACTGCAGCTGCTTTTCTTTTTCTAGGTGACATTCAGACAGCTTAGAAAGATAAGGTGATTCCTCTCAACGTTTCTAGAACGAGGTTTGTGAAAACTTGTTTTTTTCTAAATATTTATAAGTCATGTTGCTTTTAGATTATGCACTTGGGAGAAAAGATCATCAGCTCTTAAACCAGTGGGAACATGACCTTAGGATGCAGAGAGAATCCTGATTCAGTCTGTCTTCCTCACCCTTTCTCAGTTTCTCTACTAACAGTTCCTCTACCTGCAAAATGAGGAACCAACACCCCTCTTTAAGACTTATGTCTAGAAAAAGTCATGTAGAGCTAAGTATTAGTATCAGTACAGACTTGCTCAGACTTGTAGTAAGTAGACTTACTTACTACAAGCATTAATTCATTAAGCCACACTAAAACAGCATGCAGTCATCTGCCTCTGTACAAAGAAATTGACCTGGATTAAATATTTTGGCACGATTTCTTGGACAAACGCTGCCCTTCGTGTTACAATGCCTTTTATTCTAGAATAGGGTGATTTTGTGCAGCAGGGACTCTTGGCAGGTTTAAATCGAAGGGAAGCGGGGAGGAGCAAAGGGACTCCTGCATTAGTATTGGCTGGTTAAGTGTATACTCCTGGACATGGATACAGGTAAATATCTGTATAGTTCCTTCCATCCATCATTCAGATGAAGGCTGCATTTGCCCCCAGGGGTAGAAAATTACAGGACACGATCCTCAAAACATTGTTTCTGAACATTTCTCTGTGTAGGGAAGTTCTCATGGTGAAACAAATGAGTTATGAATCTAATTAAAACTTTCCAAATAAAAAAAAAAAAATATTTATTCTCAAATGAGAGGTAATTCTAAAATAAAAGTGACTAACACCATCTTCTGGTAATGAATTTTCCCAGGGAAAACAAATGACACAGTTTCTAATTGTTATGAGTGGAATACATAAGCTCCTATACTTCCCAGCAGCTAGGTCTGCTGAGTTCTATGATGTTTGTTATATGTTTCTGGCTGCCTTGAGGAATAACAGAGTGTGAATTTAGGAAGAGGGAAAGCAATGAAAAATGTATAAACCCATTCTTTAAAAAAGAAGTTAATCTCTGCTAGAAGGATGGTTCATATGCAGACAGAATATGAGAGTATGAGGAACTTCTTACAGTATTACGTCCCATTTCCTTCTATCGTAATCAGCTCATAAGACCTGATAAATAAATCCATCAGTCACTGTCTTAAATGGAAGTAGGAAATACCTGCCTAAGATTTAACGTGGTAAATCTTCTACAGGACTTGCAGTATATATTTACTTTATGAATGAACTTTCTATATGACATTTGCAAAAGCATAGAGGAAAAAATCAGTGTTCAAGTACTTTAATACCAAGCATCATTTGTTTATGAGTCTTGGGGCTATAGATACTGGTATGAAGGTATAAAGTTAAAATAGAGCTAGCCATAATTCAGCTGTGACAGAAACTCAGTGCTGCAAGAAAGAGGTATCCACAGAATATTATGCTTTTATAAACTGTGTAAGCCACTAAAGTTGAAGGACACTTTTGCTTCATTACCTCAGCTCTTGTGATCTGACCTTTTGGCTGCAGTTGGTAAAAAATCCTTTGTTCTTCTTCGCATACCAGGAATTAACATTTTTCTAAACTCCATGAACTCAAGCTATGTGAATGCTTAGTAGTTTGCAAATAGTTTTTCAATGTCACATTTCTATAACGGTGTTAGAGAACAAAACTTAATTGCTGTCTGTAGCGGATGCAATTCTATTCACAGCAAGATAAATTGGATTTCTAAAATGCGATTTCCATTGTGTTACCTCCATGTATCATAAAAGGTAACCTGATGTGCACAGCAGTTGGCCTACTTACTTATACACTGAACTACAGCTTTATGCAGGATGTATCATCTTGTTTTGCTCTCGAAAATACGGAGGGAATCCTAAAGTATAACTGTAGACTGCCATCTGTTGGAAGGGTTCAACGAACATACTCACCTCTAATCAGGCCCTGCCTGGAGGGTTAGAAAGCATAACTTCTGCTCATGGACTTAATGACCATTCCAGACAATCCAATTCGACAGAACGGAGTTAGCAAGCATTTACAAGTTTTCAGAAGGGCAATGACTGGGAGTTTCTCTGCTTCTCCTGGTGCTATCACAAAGCTCAAAGACCAAGACCAGACAAATGGCTAGGTCACAAACAGCTAAGTTTCATCCTGTTGGGATCCACTCTGGGTTCCTCTGTGCCCCCCTCTCCTCCATCTCCACAACACAGGATTTGCTTTTCCATCCAAGCAACCCTCAGGATGCTTGAATGGAAAGCCAGCTGATCTACCAGTAGCTCCCATGAGGCCCATCCTGCTCCACCTGCAGCAGTGTCCTCCACTTTGTCAGCCCTGAGAGCAGTCAGGGGAAAGTGTGGGAACAGAAAGGAGTTAGGCAGCTTTCAAACCCCCTTCAGCTCCAGCAGATCCAGAGATGATTGAAGAGAGATGGTTTCCCTTTCTCTCCTTCTGGAGAAGAAATCACAGTCATAGAGTGAAATAGGTCCGAAAGGACCTCTGGAAATCAAATGCAAGTAGCAGTTCATGGCCACCCGATGCAGACAGCTGCCATCAGAACCTACTCACTTTCCACACATTTAAAACCAGGTCTTTTACATGTTTTTCTTATCAAATATACAATATTTACATTTTTTCATGAAAGGGAAGTAGTATCAGGGCTTTTGATGGCAAATGTTCTTCCAGCACCTGAAGGTTATGAACAGTTAGAGAAAATTCACAGCTATGCAAACAGTCCACTGCTGCTTTTTTGCAGTATTCAAGAACTTCAGGAAGACATTTCTTTATCTAACATCATAGTTTGTGAGAAGCATATAACATAGATGCACTTTTTTTTTTAGGAGATATAAAAATTTTAGTAAATTTTTGAATGAAATTAAGTGGAAACCTCTTTAAAACAAACTGAACACTGCAGTCAATATCCCACAAAATTTTCTGTCATGTGCGGCCTAAGAATGTTTCTAGAGTTTACAACAGAGAGATTTTCCACTGACACTTCATTTCATGTGTTTATCGTTTTCAACGATACTGAAAATTTGCTTGCTTAACTGCTGCAACATTTGCAAGTTGAAGTCTTAGTGCCCCTATCATTACCACATTTCTTCATGTTTTTTCTCCCTGCTCTATGTAGCATTTTTCTTGCAGATCTCTTTTACACCCTGTCTTCATAAACTGACACCTTGCTTTTGATAGCCTGTCACTTTCTGCCCATACCTCAAATAATTTTGCTTCCTGCTAACCTATTGCAGAATAAAATATTGCCAGATATTACCTGAAGACAAAAGATTTAGAAAGATAAATATTCACTAAAAATGAAATAAAACTTTTTTCTGTGATCAAACATCAGATTTTTATCCATAATTTCTGTTTCAACAGGAAAATAATAATCATTCTTATGATGCTTATTATTATTCATGGGTTAAAATAAAAAAACTGTCAAAGCTTCCTGCAAACATCAGGGACTAGCTCCATTATGAATTTAAGACCAGATCCACAAAACAACTTTGGTCTGGAAAGCAGGAAAGAACTAATCAAGCAGAAACACTGAAATCCAAGAGTGACTCTTCTACCTCTTTTCTTGCGTCCTAACTCCATAGGCACTCAAAACTCTGAGATGCTTGTGGGCATTTTGGGCTGTGCATTTTACATTAACTGTTCTTTGTCTAAAAAAGCACTTTCACAGGATCCAGAAGCAAGGATTCCCTTTTTTCGGTATCTCCTCAAGGCTTTAGTATGCTTGCTAACACACCCACGTGTAGAAAGAGGCTGTTTGGGTCTGTTGCAAAAAACAAGTGGCAGTGCATGTTATACAATGATTGTTTCCTGTAAATGAGAGCCTCAGTCTTGAAAGCTGGAGCAGGACCACCACTAGACTGCAGTGCCACTCCTTTTTGCTCTGCTTCCCTGCCTCTATGGATCTTGAATTAAATCCTGCAAAGCTATACAGAGGACTCTTCATTGTAGATACAGCTTTATGTGTATGGACTCTTCCAGGTTCTGAATCCCTTCATGACATGAAAAAGCGAGAATATAAGATTTTTTTGCTCTGTGCAAAAGAAGTGCTTTAACCTCTTGTGCTTTATTTTGACCTCTTAAAAATGGTAACACAGAAAACAACTTCACTCACAGAGAAAAATCTTCTGTAAAGGCTGTGAAGATTTGGCCACCCACCCACACTTCAGAAAAAGTTCCTGTAGAACAGGTATAAGGTTCATAGTAGTGTCATGTGGGAATTCAATCTGGTCTTGCCCTTAAAAATAACTTCTTTCCTTTGTATAAAACAAACACTTCACCTGTGATAAGGTCTGATACCAGACTCACTGAATTCAGTAACTGTATTACTTAGTTCAGTCAAAATAAACTTGTTTCATCTAAAGCCAACTAAAATATAAAATCATAGCAGAAGTAGATCTTCTGAATTTCCTCCTGCATCATTATCTATGGTATTTTACATTACAACTTGCTTACTTGTGCCAGTTCTGTGGTGAACTTCCTTTCTTCTCTGGTCTGCTTTTCTTACACAAATTGCTGCAATAAAATTTGGCCTTAATAATTCACAACTGAAAGAGCACAAGCTTCCACAGCGTTCATCCGGAATGTTACCTAAATTTACCTTCCCTGATTCTTATAGGGAAAACACACAGTGCTCTGATGTTCCTCACCATCATTTAGACACACTTTAATGTCACCTGTGTCAGATCAATTGTGTGCCTCAACTCTTTTCAGACATGTATCTCTTCAAAAGTGATACCAGAGGAATTACAAATGTAATTAACCTTAATCCTGAATCTGGACTTAACATTAAATTCAGTCTTGTTGAAATCAGGAATTACCATGAGAAAGACTGTTTCTGCTTGACAAAAATAGTTCCAACAAGTGTGATTTCACAGGATATTCTTGTTAATCACTTCATTAATCTGCCTCAGATTTTTGCACTCTTAACTATTTGGTTAGGCTTATAATTGTCATCTTCTAAGGAGCTGTGACTGTGGTAGTTACAGAAGAGCTTGATAACACTCTTGTATTTTATTGTTCTTTAAATATATTTAACTCTCTGTCAAACCAAGAATTAATGAGCTACAATTTATACAAGTCACATCAAAGGCCAAATCTTTCTCCCAAATTCACATGGAGAAATCCCACTGAAGTAAAAGCAAGCTCTATATGTGATTAATGAAAGTCTGCTACAGAGCAGTTGTAGCTGATTTTTTTCTTCTCTAATATCACTGAAAGGCTATGGAAAGCACTGGAAACTCAGGCCTTTACCTTGTCCACAGAACAAGGCAAGCAGGGATGACAATGCTTCTAACCGAACGACAACATGTGTAGACAGACTGCTGTGAAGGTCATGAGCTTGGTCTCTTTTAAACAGAGTGAGGAGCAGTAGATTAGATTAGACTCCTTGGAGTTTCTGCTGACAACCTTAATTTTTCTTAAGATGTGGCTATAGGTTTGAGCACCTTTGGTGACAACAGTTATTACACGACAGAGGCGATCTGCCATGAAGAGATGGGTTCCGGAACCCTTAAAGCAAGTCTAACACTGCACATCAAAAGCCACCAAACCCAGCATAGGTTTAATCCACTAGTGATGTACTTCCATTTGGAGACGTGGTTTATGAGCTGGTCTTCCATGGTATAGTCTGACAGGAAGCATGGGAATGGCTCAAAGCTGCATCAGGGGAGGTTCAGACTAGATATTAGCAAACATTTCTTTACCGAGAGGGTGGTCAAACACTGTAACAGGCTTCCTGCAAAGGTGGTTGATGACCCACGCCTGTCTGTTTAAGAGGCATGTGGACAGTGCCTTTAATAATATGCTTTAACTTTTGGTCAGCCCTGCAGTGGTGAGGCAGTTGGCCTAGATGTTCGTCGTAGGTGCCTTCCAACTGAACTATTCTATTCTATTCTATTTTATTCTATTCCATAGATCCTGTAGTTTTAAGGTCTGTTTTCCAGACTTTTTGATCCAGAAAGCTTTTGACTTCATTTTCCCTCTTTCAACCTGTGCCCCAATGGAAACTTGTCTCCTACAAAACTCTCGCCTCCTTGTCCCCATCACTCCAGACCACTGCTATCCCCACCATATTTCTCCTTTCCTCTAGATCCTAATGAAAGACTCAGCTTGGGGCAACTCAGGACAGGATGAGTGAGATCAAACCAGACTGCTACATAAGACACAGGGTAGTTTTAACTGGAAAGTGTGGATGATTTTTGGACTGGGATTAAGGCATACTGGGGCAGCTGTGAGATAGAGACGATGAATGATGCTAGGGGTGAAGAGAAGGAATACTGAACGTGAGGAAGCTCATGGGTGCAAGATCGCCTACAGGCCTGATGAAAGGGTAACTGGGAGAATGTGGAAAACTCGTTCTGGACCACTGCTCCCCTGGCAGTCATATGCGAGTGTGACAACAGAAAAACTATATATATTCATCAAAACAAGGAAAGGACACAGCATTAAAGAAGTAAATTATACATCTTCTTTTGTGAGCCATATTTTGAAAGAAAGCATAGGCCTCTCAGATTAGCTTTTTTGATGCAAAGGTCTTTGGTCTGATTTCTAGTCAGAATGCATTAGATACGTAGAAAAGAATTATTCTTTTAATGCTTTTTGATATAGATATTCTTCTCTATGCTGCTTTGACCATATCAGACTTCATATTTTTGATTATTTTTTGCCAGAACACCCTTATTATTAGCTCTCAATTACAGTTATGGCTGAAGTGACATTTCCACAGGAAACTCCTCTTTTCAGTATATTAAAAGTTTCCACAACAAATATATTTTTAAGGGCTGGATATTTTTTTAAGTTCCAACAAAATGAATTTAATTAGGGTGTTCCAAAACCACATAGATAAACAAAAAAGTCCACTAAATTGTTTTGATTTTTTTAATAGATTTTGTTTTGTCATAAGATGTACACTCTTCTCCCCATAGGAAATGCAATACAAATGTAACATATGGCCCATTATTCCTTCTTCCTGCCAAAAAAAATGCAGAAACAAATCAAAGAAAAATCCTACACTACTTCTTTTAAAAGACTATGAATGGAAAAAAATAAGGAACTTCTAAGATGTAGTTTTACAGACTTCTATGGACTAAACCTATTTGACGATTCTCATTTATTTTACCATTAGGATCTTTTATTAGTGTCCTAGACCAATTCATCCTAAAAGGAATGGAAGATTTTAGTTTAATTTCAGCAGATGCTACTTCTTCAAAGTGCCTTTTTCAGCAATAAGCACCAATCTCTCTTTCTTTCAAGGGTCTTCTCCCAATTAAGTAAAGCAGTGCCTGAAGTTGTCAATCAGAACACCATTCCTGGGTTTTAGAAGGAAAAATTTTTTTTTTTTTTTTTTGATCAACACAGCTTAAGCAAGTTGTGACTTTACTTGGAACTCCTGTTACAACACTGCATTCTTAGAGGAGAGTTTTTTCAAGTCAACCTAGATTTTGTCCCTTAAGAGGGTAGAAGGTCTCCACAGTTTAGTTTTGGCCACATCCAGAGGATGACCCAGTTGCTATCCTCCTATTGTTAAAAAGCAGGGCCTTCCCCTAAACAAGTCGTCTGAGCTGGTCTAATCAATGTACAAGCTTTTCTAAACTCTGGAACAAAAACCGTGCACTTGTGAACTTTACAGCATGGAAATTTTGTCCTCCATTCCAGATAAGAGCCATTCTTTTAACCCTTTTTCTGGTGATTTCACACAAATATGCACACAAACTCCTTTCAATTTAGATGATTCACGTCACAGAGTCTGGATTCAACCAGGCATCCCTGGCAGGTCCAAAGGAGCGTATAGATAAGTTCACGCAGGAGGAGTTCTTGGAGAGAGAAACTCATTTTGGGAAGATAGTGAGTTATTTTTATGTCTTTAATGTGGATATATAGGTGGGTGTAGGACACCAGTTCCTGGAACAGCTGTTGCTGACTTCTGCTTTCTTAGGAGGTCAGTTTGTAGGTTATAGCAGTTTCTTTGTTCTGCAGGTTATAGCAGTTTCTTTGTTTTGTGCTTATCAAGGATGGTCCAGGCTCCCAGCTGTGCTTATCAAGGCCAACCTGGGCTCCCACCCATGCTTCAAGGACGCTTCAGCTTCTCAGGCCAGGTTGCCAGGCTATCAGTTCCCAGGTTGGCAGAGATTTTCTCTGTCAGTATTTTAGCAGATATCTTTTGTCAGTATTTTTCCCTATTATAGCCAGGTCACCTTTATGGCTGCCCTGAAAGAGCATTTTTCTCACTGATGTTAAGTTGGTAACCCACAATGAGGGAAATAGTGGAAACTGAATGTATACTGCTTTATCTATATAATACTTTGATTTCCTTTTCATCTTATCATATCCTTGATCATGAACATTTCCATTAAGTGTCTAATTTACAATGCCTGAACTTCATAGGGCCCAAGTTGAGGAAATTAAAGTGTAGAAATTTACCCTTGTAAATTTACCACCAGACAAAACATTCACACTCCAGCATAGGTGCCTTTAGCTACATGCTATGAGCACTCTACCATGAAATACCTATTCAGCTTTCTGTTCTGCCTTACATTCAGTATTTATAGGGAAACTAGGCTGAAAAGCTAGTTTTGTGGTAAATTCACAATAAGGTATCACACAAAATCTCTTCAAATAGTTGTCCCACTGGATAGTGTTAGCAGTCCCTACTGAGAGTCAATAGCACACTAATCTTCCCAGCATTTGCTTTATCACATATTTTTATTCTAATAGAAGCCTGAGGCTGAAATAGGGATTTGTCTCCAGTGGGTCAGACACTACAGAAACATACACAAAAACACAATGCCTGTAATCAAAAGCTTACATCCCCAAAAACCCGAAAAACAAACACAAAGGTTTCAGGAATCTGTATAACGTACAAGCAAAGTTACCATGATAATTACTTTTACATGCTGTGTTACTTTAATTTTCTAATGTTTGGCATAAGATTGTAATCCCTTGCCTGTGTTCTGAAGCACTTTGCTTCAAAAAAAATTCTGTAGTTTCTTGGTGTCCTTTTTGAACTAATGGCTGTTCAACACAAGGAGAAGAACACATTTAGTTTATTTCCATCCTAGTAGAAAGGTTCAGGTTTTCCTAGGATATTTGCTTCATGTAAGGAGAAGGAAAAGGAGGTTGCAATAAAATAAAGGAATAGAATAAAAGTATGATAATAAGAATCTGGGTGGGAGTGACACACAAAGAAGGTGAAAAGAGAAAATCTTTTATCCTACGTGCTTTTATGAAAAGGAAACCTTCATTTAAAGGAGTTTAAAACAAACAAACAAACAAAAAGGAAACAAAATTTTATCAAGTTGTAATGAAAAGGGAAAATGAAAATAATATTATTTGGCTAATTAAAACTGGAATGAAAAATCAACTTCTGTTATTTATTTCCTATTTTGTAAATATCTTTCATTTAGTGAATTAGCTTGAAATTAATTGAATAGCTTATATGCTACTAACATAATGTACTATAGTTATACAGCCAAATATATCCTTAAAATAATGGATAGATTTTAAATCAGAGCCTGAGCCAACACAAATTTCAGCAGATGGAGTATCTTATTGTTAATCATAAAAGCACTTAACAAGGAGAATGAAATCAATGTCTGAGCACTTATCCTGTACAAATTTACATACCTTTTACACTTGCTGTGATGTACCCAAATGACACAATACAAGACCATGAATTCATTTTTTCAGTAATGAGTAAATGCAGTAATGAGTAAATGAGTAAATTTTTTCAGATGAGTAAATGCAAAAATATCCCAATAATTGTTTAACTGATAGGATCTAGTATTACAAAGAGCACAGATTTGGATTACAGAAGACGTAGAATACAAACAAATATGAAATACCTTTTTCCAACCAGAAGGTCAAGTCTGGACTTTATAGTCATAATAGCATATTGCAGTTCACAAAACCAAAGCAGATTATCACAGTGGAAAAAAACAAATCATGGCCCAGGGCTAAATGACAACTTTTCTGACAGCTGGATGTGTGAGAGGAAAAAGTTCTTCCAAGGACGTGAAGGCACACATGCCTAATGGAAGCTAATAACAAGCTCCTCCTACGAACTGTCTGGAAACTGGAAATCCTCCTTGACTGGAAATTCCAGTTAAATTTTTAAAATTTGTCCTGAAACAAAAACAAAAACAAAAACAAAAAAACAGAATATTTTCTTTTCTTTTCCTCTATGGTATGGGGATTTTTAACTGTCTTTCTTTAGAAAAAAGTAAAAAAAAAGTTTTACTTAATATTTTCCTAATTGTTCAAAAGCTGTAGTGGACCAAAAAGGTTGAAGGTTAGGAATAGGGTTTTTGTAGAACTAGCAGCAAACTGCAGGTCTTGTGGACCCTGTCTCTGGGTGTTTTACTGCAGAATACCCTGGGATCTGTCAGCTGCAAGAGCCAGTCTCCAGGAAGCAAAGCAGCAAGGGATTTGAGAAAAGCTATCTGAATAACATTTGCTGGGGAAAAAAGGAATCTTTTAGTTTATTTTTTCCAATGGGCACAAAACGAAATTTCCAATGCCAATTCATTCTTACTCAAAGCTCGCATGATCTCTGTTCATGATTTACTTCAAAAGCTTAGTTTCAGTTCCTTCTACTGAGGATTCAGGATGATGGCAGTGGTCCCTTTGGAACAAGAAACATTTCTCATTGGATAAACTAACCCTTATTTTGTTCTTTATATAGCCTGGGAGAGTTTAAAAATACTGTTCTCACTGTCGTCGAGGTAGATAGGACCTGCTATGAAAACACACATCTTGAAATGTCCAGTCCAAATTTAAACTACATAACTATCAAATCTTTGCTGGGATCTAGCATAGATTCAGGATTAAATGTGAACATAAATTCTAGCTGGTGAGTGCATTGCAACAGCATTTACATGGATTCAGCATTACATGATGCTTCCAAGTACTGAGAGGTCAAGGAAATATTTATTGTGTTCTTTAAATCACCTTGACATTCAGCACTCATATATAATCTTGATTTTCCTGTATCTTCCAATATTTCTTGTTTTCTTTGCAAAGCCCAAACTGTCCACTTCCTGAAATTCACTTCACCTTAGGAGATTTCTAGTGCAACCTCCTGCACAAAGCAGTCACATCTGAGCTCAGACCAGGTTGCTTAGAACATTTCTAGCTGGGTCTTGAAAATGTCCAAGGAAAGAGACTGCACAGCCTCTCTGGGTAGCCTGTCCCCCTCCCTGACTGTCCTTATGGTGATTTCCACCCCCCCTGTTATGTCAAGTCAGAATGTCCCCTGTTTCAATTTATGATCCCTGTCTCTCATCCTCCTTCCATATGAAGAGATCCATTCCATCCTCTCAAAAAACTCCTCTTAGCTGCTGGAAAACTGTTTACATCCCTCCCAGCCTTCTCTTCTCTGGTTTTCATGAGTCTTCATGTTCAGAAACTCTCCTACCAGATGTTTGACATAATTTCCTACTAGGAAAGATGTTTTATTAATTCCATCAGCATCACAATGAAACATCTGCTTTTCATGAATCCTTCAGATATTACTGGATTATTTTTCCTGTAAAATACTAAAAATAAGGGAAAGCAAACAAGTACATCTCTAAGCTGGTTTTCATGCCTGAATTTGTAAAATATGATGTGCCAACGAAAGAGAAAGAAATATCTTTGTGTTTGTTTCGCTGACGTAAACGTTGTTTTCTCTTAGTAGACTGTTAAGCTATATTTAGCATGACAATATATTTGTTTATTTGTCATTTATATTTCTGCTATTTCCTTCCACTAGGTACAGAGTCCAGGGATGAAATTCTGGTCCTTTAGATGCTAGCAGGAGTTCTGCTATTGACAAAGGGGAATCTCACAACCAAGTCCACACATTTTTTTTTTAAAGTACTGCATACTTCTGTGCTTTTGTCTCCTTTTACATATCAGAGTGATTTTAGTATATTTTTTAATTCTGTTTGAAATCCCTCCAGGAAAGGCAGCACTTTAAAACATTTAACTTGAAAAACATACTATGTAGATAGAGTTTAGGTTATGGGTATTAAGTATTTGACCGGTTGGGGTAACTTTTCATCAGCATTTGCTGGAGCTTCCCTATTTTTTTCCAGACAGGGAGTTACCAGGAATTAATTTCTGTGTGTCTGAAATAGCTGCAAAATTTGATGTGCCAAAGTCAGTTTTACTGGCAGGAATTCTGGGGAATGGTAATGCTGAATGACAAAAGAGGCACTGGTTTTGAAACAGCACAGGTGTATGCATGTTTGCACAATTTTAATTTTCAGTCACATTGTATTAAAATATGCAACTTTGGGGAAAGAAAGCCTAGATGTGTATTTTAAGTGAAATAGAACTGACCTGAATGCATGATGCTTAATATAATGGAAGATACAATATATTGCCATATCAGTGAATTATCTTTCCAGATAATGGAAGTACTGCTTACAAGACAATCACCATTCCATTCTCCAAAGTCCTCTTTTAAAAGTCTTATTTCCTTAGTTTGTTTTATTCTGTTACTTTTTTTCTTGTTCTTGTTACTTTTTTCCTTTTGAGTAAAGCTGAACGTTTATCAAGAATAATTTGTATTTCCTAGGTGTCAGCCACATTACAAAGCTGATACTGAATCTTTCTTGCTACTTGATGTGCAGTCATTCCTCTTCTCATTATTGCATTGCTAGCCTATGTATCTGACTTGTTTATAGTCCATTCAAGTAATTTATAAAGATAAGAAATTGCAAAAGTAATTTGGAAGCCTGCAGACACCCCACATGGTAGAGCTTCAAATGGATATGGTCTTTTTTCTATCAAATAAACTCTTGCTATCCTTGGTTTTATTTAGTCCCTCACTTATGGATGAGTCAATGTGGAGATCTTTGTCAATCAGCCAGTTACTCCATCATTGCTGATGTCCTGCTCTTTAAATAAGCATCTTCAGGGAGAAAAAAAATAAATTAAAAATAAATAAATCTGTAAGTGCGTGAGATGATGCAAAAAGAGACAATATATGGGCAAAGTTTAAAATGTGATTAAGAAAAGCCCAGTCTGTGACAGATGTAAATTTCGTATGTGAGGGATAGTTTCAGTAGATGACCTAAAACCAAATGAGACAGACCTAATACAATGAACACACAACACAAATTGTGCCAGATCAATGCTTATAAATGCCTCTGGGAACTGTGTGTGGTCGTCTTCTGCTTCCCATCAAGCCTTCCCATTATAAACTCCTCACTGGCAATGTTACTTGTAAATTGAAGACCAACAAAGGTGGGCTAAGTTTGAGCAGTGACCTTAGAGATGAGCTGAAATACCTTGGCAAGTCAGAAGGTCCACAGACAGCTTTGCTGTCTTAGAACTAAGCAGATAGCAGGCCATAGCAAAGCAATAATGAGTAACTGCTGCTCTGCTAATTAGAAGTCAAGTTGGAGTTTAATGCTTTAATCAGACTGTAAATAAGTAGAGACACATGCAGAAAAGCCACCAATAGCTCTTGTGGTGACACTTGTACAGATGGTTTAGGCACTGAGAATGGCATATTTATACATATTTATGTGCACATTTTCCTGATGTGAAGAATAAAATATTTTCTGCACTTCAGTTTGCCTGTGAGATACTATCTTGCCCAGAGGCAAAGAAGGAAATCAGAGAATGCTGATAGAGGAGCAGCTGAACAGTCACCTCTCTGTGGAGCCTCCCGGTAGATGACTCAACACAGCAACCAGGTTATTCCCCAGGAAGAAGGCCTAATACCCAGCTGTATCAGAGACATTCTTTAACATTCTGATTTGGAGAATGTGGGAAGGGAGCATCAAACTCCAGCTTAACTCTTCAAGACAAGCTTCTGGCAGACAGCGAAGGAAAGGCAGCAGCTGCACCTGGCAGGTTTTCTCTCTCGGCCCATGCATGCAACTAACCTGGACCTACTGGGGCTGTGGACAGAGGTTGTGAAAGAAAGCATGTTTTACTATTTTAACAGATTTATGTAGATGCCATGTTCTATCTGGCTAAGATGTCTTACCAGCAAACAGTTTGGGATACTTTTAATTCCTCATCCCAAGTGATTTGGCACCTGTTGGGGTAACAGAAGGGAGTGATTCTAGGACAAAGGCTCCTACAGGTGACTGGGGAACCACAGTGAGACACCTTCACCATCCCCCCAGCACTCCACTTCCCAAGGAGATGGCAACTCCATTTAAAGAACAAGTTCTGGCCTAAAGAGTAAGTGATATACAAAAACGTGGATGAGTGTGACCTTACAAGAATTGAGGACCCTCACGGGGGTCATATTGCTGCTGAAGTGTTAAGAAAGCTGTCCCACATGATGGCCACATCTCCAAAAAACTACTTCTATGTCCCACTTCATTAAACTTCTGCACTTCCAGTTGATATGCAAGAAGTCACCGCATTGGCTTACAGAATGATATGTTTCTTCCTGAGGACATAACATGACTGGTGGCACTACTGGACCTTCAATCCAAACAGTAATACTTTTTGATCTTTCTCCTTCTCAAGCTTAAACACCACTGAGCAGAAATTGTAGCATATTGTTGAATGTTCAGGGACTGTGTTTTTACAGCAGGGGTTAGAAGCAGGAATCATGCAGTGCTGCTCTGCTTCAGAAGGAGTTCTGGAAAACAAAAATTTATGTAGGTAAGAGAAACTTAAGGGAAGATTAGCAAAGGGCACCTCATCCACAGGTACAACATATCTTTCTGCGGAAAGCATCTCTCTCTTCTGTAGGGTACAACAGCCTTTGTGTAGCACTTGTGTTCCTAAAGATCCTTCTCCTTCCTCATTTCCCCCCGTCTGGTAACAGTTCAACACAGGACACCACTCACCAGACTGCTTCATTTCCGTGCCGTGTCAGAGCTTCTCCACCCTCAGTCTCTCTATCCAAAGCAAACATTTAAAAACGTCTTAATAATACCTGGAGGAGAAGGAAGGGAATTTCCAATAAGAACTTAGGCTACAGTCCTGGCTTCTTTACCAACCATTCTAATTAATAATAAGGAAAAATATAAAAGATGGAATTTCTGAAGGCAGCATTAAAAGGAGTTAATATGTCTTTCCTAGCCAGTTATTGTAGGGATATATTAACTGCCCAGACAACTAGGCAGAAGAATAAAGTCACATAGAAGGTCAGACAAAATCTTATTTTTAAAAAAAAAAAAGATATTAAATTGTCATGTTAATGATCTGTCTTTCAACAGTTTCTTCAGACTGGTAAGCCTGAGCCAGGGTTTTTCTAAGCGTAACATTTTTGTACAAAAGCATTTTGTCATAGTATGCCATGCTACCTTTGTACACGTGTATATGTGTGTCAGAGTCCTTTGAAATGAAGGTTCATAGGCAATGTTTTATCATTTGTGGGAAACTAGTCATGCAAACTCCTGCCTGATAAAAGAGACGCAGGTTTAGGGAAGTCCTCATGGGGATCTCTTCATTGTGGTCAGGATGGACTGGTTAAGTCTTTCTAGAAGGATGGGCACTGAGAAACATCTAGTGTTGACAAAGGTTTCCTGAAGTGTGTGTGGGGGGGTGTGTACAAAATAATAAATACTAAACCAGTAGATAGGCACTGTAAATTGCTTCTTGCTGCAGCTTTTTCCGTCACCTCTTAACAAGTCGTCTTCAGTATTTGGAGCTTATTTATATCTATTTGAAATTTCTGTTTCAAAACAAAACTAGTCCTGAGGAAAGGGGTTTGCCTGAATGCTGTTTTTATGCAGCCATCCCCAACCAGCAAGCTTGCTGGCTTATAATTCCAGTTTTGGAGTACTATTCACAGCAACTAGCTAAAAAGTCAGTTTTCAGTTTATCATTCATTGTTTGATTCAATTAACGGAATTTAAGCTCATCTTACAACACATTTTCTTTTGGTTTTCAAAACATACATTTGCTAGTCACTAGGCAGTAACAATTGTTTAATAACATAATTAGTCAGGCTTTGATTTGCAAGACATATGACTTGAAATCATATGATTTCCAGGATTCCAGTAATTATTTTTAATTCAGGCTATAAAAATTCCATGCCATATTAACCAGCAAGGCTGGGAAAGAAGCCAAAAACGCAGATTTACTTTTTATGATTAAAAAAATCTTATTTTCCAAACTCCGTTCAACTCCTGTTTTAGTAGACAATTTTCTATGCAGATATTTCAGTGTTAAATCTGTGAAGGCTAGTCAGCACAGGATTAAAATGAAACAGAATCTAGGAAGTAATGTCTAGACCAGATCTTTCATGGACCAGCTGCTCTATGGACACAGTATGAGAGGGTTTAAAAGGCTCCAGCTCCAATGCAGCAACATGAGGGACTCAGCAAAGCAAGGCATTGTAACCACTGGGTTAGCGAAGGCTACTTTAAAAGAGTTGACTGAATTCAGCAGATATCAACAAAACCAAGATTTGTTGCATTTCATGTCCTGCCTTGAAGGGTGTGTTACAATACCTTTCTCAGCTGAAGAGAGCTCCTTTAGATTTATTGCACACACCTACTTCATCAATGCTTATTGCTCTTCCTATTGCACCTCAGCTTTGGTTTTCCCCAGCTGAATAAAAAAAACCCAAAACTTTTTTTATTATTATTTACATGAATAGCATCTGTTTTTAGGGTAATATTAAAAACCCAGGACTGAACTTTTGGTTACAAGTGGGCAACTCCCCAAGTGTTCCTTCAGGGCATACAGATAACAAACCTTTCCTTTGGCTCATTCAAAGACAACATTCAGAGAAGCTATTTTTCCCGTGCAAGAAAAACTTGATGTATTGAAAGGAGAACTTTGATGTCAGCCAACAGCATTCATTTTAAACAACCCACAGGAAGCAACTGCTCTGGATCTGGAGCAGAACTGCCTAACTTACTCTGTGAGGTTTTCAGTACTCAAAGAATGTAAAGTGAGACTCCAATTCCTTGCATAGGAAGAAAGCACTGCTTTTGATACATACTCATTAATCAAATTTGTAAAAATATCATCATAAATACCTTTTGATGTAAATAATTAATTTTTTAGTGCTAAACTTGAAGAAAACAATGTGCATTTTCAACAAGCACTATTTGCACAGATATGTATCCTGACCAGAAACCAGGTAAATTCAATTGATTCTTGTGGAGCACACACAAATTAAAAGCTGAGCACAATTCTACCTATGAATGCGTGATTTCCATCCGTGCCCATATTACTAAGCTGCAATTTTTCTGAGCCCACTACACAGGAAGAGGAAAGTGTTACTTACTTCCAAAAATTTTAAGCAAGTTGATTTTACGTACTCACACTCACTCACCCATTCGCTCATAGGCTTTATTCACTCGCACACTAACATCCACTTACTCACAAGCACTATACGTGTACTTCCAGGTGGTTTCCCCATGGATAACAGCGGACAATGGCTGTTGAGACACCTCTGGGGCTCTTCTTGATTGGCAATAAGGAACTAGTGTTTGGACAGATCTTTAATTTCCTTTAGGCTTTGTTGGCTGTGGTGGGGTCTCACTTATCTTAGACCATGTTGCGGCACATTGCCTGCTTTCACTCGCTTGAGATATATGTTTAAAGTATTGGCCCATAGTTAATTTTCGTGTTGGGCTAGAGGGAAAAAAAACAGTAAATGGGACATGCTGCAACCTTGTCACCATCCTCCTGGTGTGAGGGTGCAGGAACTCCTGTTGGCAAGACATCTCTGCTGGGGTTTTATCAGAGTGTAAGCTGTGTGACCTCAACATAAACGTCACTCTCCTCAATCTTACTGCTGGGAATGGGGTGCTGGCAATAGTGTCCTGGGGTCAGGGTCCCTCAGTGTTAACACAGGCCATTCTTTCAGCCTTTCTACTGTTTTTTTTCTGGCGCTTACACACACTTTCCTAATTCCATTCGTAATTCGCTCATGTTAATCTTAATATTTGTCTTAGAAATCTCTGCAGCTTTACAAAAGTTGACAAATATGACTTATAAAATAGGGAGGCTTTCCATGGACTTAAGCTCTTCGAAATGCTGGCCAACATCTAAAACCAGGAGTTTGTTGATGGCTAGAAGAGCATTTCTTTTCTACCTGTCTTGCAATAAGTCTACCTATTTTATTTTATTTATTTTACATCTTCCTGGAGCCTGCTTTTCAGTTCAAATTCAATTTAACAAATATCTTGTTTATTTAAGTTTAATTTCCACGTTACTATTTTATTTTCAACTCATATTAAGACCTTACCTTTTATAATCTAAAACACTGATTTATAACTCACTTTTCCTCAGCAAAGATATTATGAGTTTCCAACTCCATTTTCTTTTCTCTTAATTATTAACAACTTAGGGCCAACACCATCAGAATGCATGTAAACCATTTTCAGGTGCTTTGGTTTTGATGATGATGATAGACCACACCAAATCTCTCAGTGAATTTGCATGTTAAAGCACAGTACTGATACAAGTCTTGCTGATGATCAAAAAGCTCCTCTTCAGTGCCAGCAAACTTTTCTGAATCATGTAAGCTGGCAGTCTAAGACACATTAAATATACTAAAATCTTCCTTCTCTCTGTAATGTAAATTTGAAAAATCTCTGTTAGGTAAACTTTGAGCATGGTATTTTTCATTGTATGATTCTATCTTGCTTCCCTGAACTCCAGGCAGCCAAACTGCCTTTACCTTATCCTCTTTAATTTTTGCAAGCGTGGTAAAAGTCTTCATGGTTGTTAAAAAAAAAAAATTTCTCCCTGCTTTTTCCCAGTTTTAGATAGAACCTGCATATCACTTTCTTACTGTATTTGCTGAGCAAAATTGAAAAAAAGTGCTTGAATTTATGCATAAAACTTCTCAAAATACATTTTGTGATAAAGTGCTTTATGCTGTTAAGAATTGTAAAATTATTACTGCACATCAGTTTCATTATGTAGCTTATTTTAAATGGGGCAGAATATTTTAATAGTCCAAGAAAAGACATATTTTATAACTTACAACTGGAGATATATCTGTATTTTTTTCCATAAAATATGCATGAATGATTTTCAGCTCCATTTAACTAATGTGTTTTGGAAAGTCTTTGCAATAGTAAATCAACAATTCTCAGGCAAGACTGGAAGAAATGTGCAAGTGTGGCTAAGTGTAACTTTTCATTTTGCAGTTCAAATTTTGGACCAAGTATTTATGTATGTAAATAGCCTCAGTATTATTCTGGAATGTGACAGAGTGATCACCAGGTATAAAATTGCAAACTACGTCAGAAAATAAAAATGTCCAAACATCATAAACTACTCACAATGTATTTGCTAAAGGAAAAAGAAGTGCATCCATCCTTGAATTTAGCCTCTTGGGAACTGACTAACAGCTGCTCCACAGATGGATGCAAAAGACAGTGTTGTCCTGAGCCAAGACCACAGAGTGGAAGATAGCGTAAGTCACTGAGAAGAAGCAGGGATTAGTTGGTACTGCCCAGTGCAGATGAGAGTAGTCTACAGTCCATTAAAGTCTCAGAATCCACAAGGCATCTGGGCCTGCAAGAGCACATTGCCCTCTGCCTGTTTCTCACACACCTGCTGTGCAAAGCACATCACACCTCTCCTTTGATGCTGTCCAGACACAGACCAGCAGTGCTGGGGACTGCAGGCCTGTCCCTAAGCTTTCTGAAGTCAGTGGGAACAAGCCCGGTTCCTAAAACTGAGCAAAGAACAACAAATGTGACTTTGCAAATAATTGATGAGACCCTCCAAAAGCACCTTAAAGATGCTGTTAGTAATAATCTGCTCAAAACAGGGAAAGCTGCCACATCAGAAACAGATGGCTAAGGTTTCAAAACTGCAGACAAAATTCCTGAACCCAGAGTCATCCCACGGAACTCAGGCATATAACTCAATGGAACCAGCTTAGGAAATGAGTGTCCCAAATGCTCCCTTATGATCAATATCTAGAGCTAACCACCTCCATGGAGAAATTCAGCACACCTAAAATCTTAATCTGCCAATGCCAGGCTTCCTGGAAGAGAAATGGTCTTTACAATAGACCATAGAAAAAAATTAAACCCAGTTCCAGACAGAGGGAACAGAACCCAGTTCTGCTCCATCCCTAGTGGATATGTAAACCACTCACTGAGAAATATGCCCTCTTTCACCTATTTCTAGGCCTGTGATTTTTTCACTTGTGACTACTCAGAAGTTTAGTTTCAAGAGGCAAAATGAAGCCTATTTTTTCTTTGGATACAGTAGGTTTTGTTATTAGCACACAATTCTGTGACTTGATGGAGCACGTAATCCTGGAAACGATTTCCAGGCACATTAAGGACGAGAAAGTCATCAGGAGCAGTCAGCACGGCTTCACAAGGAGAAGCCATATTTGATCAACTTGATAAACGTCTAAGATGAAATGACTGGCCTGGTAGATGAGGGGAGAGCAGGGGATATTGTGTACTTGGACTTGAATAAGGCCTTTGACACTGTCTCCCCTAAGATCCTCATAGAGAAGCTATTGAAATATGGACTGGATGAGCAGAGAGTGAGGTGGTCCAAAAACTGGCTGAGTGGCCGGGCCCAGAGGGTGGTGATCAGTGGCACAAAGCCTAGTTGGAGGCCAGTCACTAGCGGTGTACCCCAGGGATCAATACTGGGTCCATTCCTGTTTAACATGATGCAGCGGAATAATCTAATCTATGAGTTACTGTACAAAAAGTGACGTAATGACACTGTTACTGTTAATGCTGAAATTTTGAGGCTCCTCTGGCAACTGGTGCAGTGTCCACTGAGAGAGTAACAGCAGTGCTTTAAGCAGGGAGAAGGCACCCACCTTTGCAGAACAGGTCATGCTTGCCATTCACAGGTTAACTGATTGCAATCAGGGTTATCAGGTTTAGGAGATATGTCCTAAGGAGTAGGCAGTTCTTACCAGTAAATATTCATATATGGGACTTAGGCCACATCTGCAATTAGCTAACTTGGCAAGTAATGAACTGCCAAAGGGTATCATCCTTCAGCTCAGTTCTATGGCCAAATATTGCTCAATTTTCTCAAGAGAAAGCCTACGAGTTTAAATAAAAGTAAGAGTTGCAAAGTTTAGTCCTCTGTGTTTCAGTCAGCAACATTTTTGTCATCAAATGCTGTGTAACTGCCTCACAAAATTTGTGCATTTGCAACTATTGTCAATATATACATTTTTTTCAATGTGTGAAAGGCTTCCTTGATATATTCTGTTTTCAGATATTATAACAAAAAATGAAAAAACAGTATGAGAAGTTTAACATTATACTTTACATGATTGGTAGTATTGTAGTGAAAACATAGTTGTACAGTCATCTTACTTCATTTTAAAAACCTGGACATTACTATTCATGGAAAGGTGCGATTGAAAATACAGCAAACCAAAATCCAGATAGTGGAAGAAATATAACACATGCAATGGCAATGCATTATTTATTATGTGCTAAATTGCCCCATTAGCATGACTTTTTCTGACCTTGAAATATCACACTGAAGACAAAAGAGTAGTTCTGCCTCAATGCTTGTTGATTTTTGCATTTTATGTGGAAAATGACAAGATATCTAGGATATCTGGCCATTATAAGTGTATCTGTTGCAAATCCTTGTCAAGAATATACATTCAGCATAATCTTCAGATAAGTAATGTGTGGAAGAAAGGTCAACTAAACAATATTTGAGCAAGTATAGACTAGAGGTTGATCTAACATTCAATTTCCTAGGATAAGAAAAATATCTGAGGATTAAAGGATTATAAATTAGGTGTGCGAGTTATGGGTCACCTCTGTACGTAACAGAGGTTTTAAGATCCAAAAGCAAAAGTCACCAATACCTGGAATGTAGACCTTAAATTTGTTTTCTGGTACCAGTGGCAGATCAGGCTAGTATGTATCACAAAGCCTGTTTGTTCCCCAGAAAAAAAAATCACTAAAACTTTTTTTTTTTTAAATGCCTCTGCGATAATTGATGTTGAGCTCCATCCCATCCAATTTCTAGTCAATACAGTATTATCTACCTTAGTATTTCTAATTTAGCTATTTATTCCAGTGTGAATAAATTAGTTGACTAAGAATTAGGTCAACAACATTAATTATTTCGGTGCTCTGACCATAAAAAGATGAATAGAATAAAATTATGGAAATATTTTACAACTAATAGTTCATTTTGTTACCATGGTTGATGGGTGTTGGTGGTTGATAATTTCTTTTTTTCTCTCCATGCAGTAGGAAGTCAAACCCAAGAAGAGTAGCAGAGTCTTGGGGAGCGTTTGGCTGATTTCCCCATGTTACTCCCCTCCAAAGGCAAAATTAACATCAAGAAGTTAGATACAGTGTATGACAACAACTGGGATGGAGCCAAGGCAAATGTTCTAGGCACATTGCCTGGATATATTCAGATTTCAAGGAGGTAATGTCAACTTCACTGAGTATTTAGTCAGATGCTTGTAGTATGTTAACAATTTACTCAGACAAGAGTCCTATGTAGCAGATGCAAAAACAGTATCCTTTTTCTCCTATTAAAATTATCAACAAAAATTTCTGTTTCGTATCAAAATTACACAATTCAAAAGCACTTGCTCAAAATCTTGCAGCATTAGTATTACAAGTTAAAGCTTCAGTCCATCTCCCCATTCGATATTATAAAGACCTTATGTACCCGTGTGTGGGAGGGAGAGAGGGTGTGTGTGCACGCGCACACGTGTCTGCATATAAAAAAAAGGTACACATAATACAATAATGGACAGTTTAAAAAATGGGGACATTGTGCTATTGATTTGAAACTCTGAAATAAAGTCTTGCATATAAATATCTCTTTGATACCAGAGGAGTGATAATATTTTATTCTGGACCAAAAAGACACACAAAGCAATGCCAGTAACAAGACGTTTGATTTAAATGTGTATTATATTCCATCTCTCCTCCAAGAGAGTTATCTAATTTTTATTTTTTTTTTACTGAGGAAAAAATTTGAAGGTAGTTGTAGAAACACGGTTTGCAAATGCTATTTTAGAAGAGTTTTTCACAGTGAGAGTGAAAGGTATTAAAGACTTTAATTATCCTCAGATTAAGATATGGATTTATAGAGGATATAAAAATCAATTTGGTGAGAAAATGTGAAGTAAGTGTGACTGTTGGATATGTATCTTAAATTACTTTTTTTTTGGTATCTTAAGTATTACTCTAACATATGAGAACTGTGATTATTTTCTAATATGAAACTGGTATACTGTTATTCCTAAAGTGAATTATTTGGCGTCACTGAAGTCCTTGAGAATTTTTATTTCTAACTTGAATAAGGTCATCTCTTCACCTTTGAGTTTCTAACTAAGATACATCTGACCTACAGAGTTATTACAAGTAGTGCCCTTTTCAATTAGCATATATGTTAATATGTCACTAATGAATTGAATATGAGAGTAGTATGTTCTCCTTCCCTCTTGTCCTCAATGACATTCAGAAAGTTTTAGTTCATCATTCTACACTTAATGAACCACAGGAGTAACTTTCTTATGTCTTACCATGCTCTACTGACACCCCTGAGTTTTGTGTAATATTTCTTGGACCTAAGAGGTGATAAGATGACAATAAACTCTTGACGTACTATCACAACAATGAATGTAGAGTTGAGATTCACTAGTTACCCAATGTTTGCATGAAGTGGGAATATTAACATATTCTTAATAGTAATAGTAAAATTTTTTGAAAATTGTAAGCGTTTGTTTATCATTTCGCTTTTATCCCTAAAGACACCTCGGCTTGAAGCATTTTGTAACCACACCGCTGTTCAAATCTCTCACTCAGTGAAGCTGTCTTTACAAAGGTTCCACGTCTCATGTGAATGACTGAGCCTAAGAGCCCCAAAATTCTTGCCTTATGGCAGAAAAGGATCAGCTTGCTCTTCGATTATGTTGCAAATTGCAACATACATACATAAGTGTATATATACACACATATATTCATTTGTCTATAAAAGAATTCCTCTTGTAACATAAATAAAAATATTCCCTCTCTCCAAGTCCACTTACCTAATTATCACACAATAACTGAGTAGTGCTGTTAAATTAATTTTTCATGAAAATAATGGGTTTTAAAATATCTTGGGATCTATTTTCCTCATAACCAGTTTTTATAAACTGGGATTTACAGATTCTTTAACTGAATATTAGGAATGTTTTGCCATATTACATCAATTATATAAAATCTGTCTTATTCCTTCAAAAATTTGCCAGATAAAGTAATATGCCCATAGCAACTCTCCAAGAAATCATAGGCAAAGGTAAAAATCATGTTTCTTTCTTTCACTAATTAACCTTCAGGCTTAGGAAAGAAGACCCACTTTTTAAAGGTGTGACTTTCTTTTTACAAGTAATGAACACTTTCAAAGCATGTTTCATCTACAGTTTGAAAGGTAGTTAAGCATCGTTATGCTCTCCCTTTGGTGGGGAAATAGAAGCGCAGAGAGGGTGCCATCACCTTCCCCCCATCTGCAGAGCTGGGCCATGGTAGCCACGCAGCTGGAGCCCACATCCTCACCCCTGGGTTACTAAAGCATTCTGCCTCCCAAGATTCAATTTTTGGAGGGTGAAATATATACTGTGCTTATCAGTATATGAGAAGATTGGTTTTATTGATCTTTCTTGTCACACAATTTTGCTTTAAGAAAAAAAAAGAGGAAACAATTACAGTGGGTGAGTGCCCAGTGGATCATCTTCGAGAGGCACTTTAAGGTAAGGAAGATCTCAGAAACACTTCCTAATTTACCCAAGAAATTCAATGAAGTAACACTTATCATCCACTTTTATTAAGGGTACAAAAACAGATGTAAATTTTGTCTCAGAAATGGGCTAAGTACAGGCTAAACACAACACAAGCTGTGCTGTTATATGTGTTGAGCTAAGAGTTTTGGGACCAAGTAATACGGTTCATATCTAAATTATTCATACTCTACCTTAATGTGTCTTAAACCCCTGTACACGGTGGGTAATACTTCATTATTAACAATCTTCCTCATTTATGCTTTTTATCTCAATAGTAAATTACTGGCAAATCTTTCAGATAGTCTTAAAAAGATACTCTTAAGAGACTTAATATGCATGAACAAATACAAACTGCAAGTGTTTGGCCTTGAGAGTATTTCTTTTATCCGTAACTTTCTTGATGCCATGAAGAAAGAGAAATTGGTGGGAGTACTTAATTCATTGGTGACAAGGAATTTACTCATCCAGCTATTAAATGAACAAAGCATGATCAGAAGATACTACTGACAAGGACTGAAGTCCTAGCTGCTTTGTATGTGCACATGACACTAAGCGTTCATTTAATTAAGACATCATATGCATAAACAGTGAAGCTGAAAGGTCTGTAAAGCAGGAAAATAACTAATGCAAAGCACACAGTGGCTGAAGACTGGTTTCCAAAGAATTTGTCATGTCCTTTACAGTACAAAACAACAACAGATCTACATCTCCCCACATTTTCCATGAACGTTTTACTCTCTTCTCCCTTCATCACAATACTCTCAGCTTCTTCATCTTCGACCATCAACACCACTACAGCACCCTCAGGCCTTCAGTGCAATACCTTCACTTTTTTGTCACCCATCCAAATTTACTCTCAGCCACTTCTGGTGTTCTCAGTTCTCTCCCTCTCCTGCACTTTTTGGGAACATGGGAAATGGATAGGATGGATGGACGGTCACATTAACAGCATGGACCCATAAGCCATATTTCCTTAGTGAATCAGGCTGGATGGGGCTGCCTGCTCAATATTTTAGAGGCATCCACTACCACAGAACAGAGATTGCCAGCTGTACCTCAGAGTCCAGTCACAGACCCAGTTCCTCCAGCAGCCTCCTCAACACACCCAGGCTCTCAGTTCAGCCACACCAGATAATGCACCTCCTGAAAACCCAGGGTTCAAAGTTCAGTGTGTGCATCTTGGAGACCTGATGGCACAGCCCTCCTCTTGACAATATAAACCCATAAGTATCTTTCAAATAAGCATATGGCAATAAAATCTGATGTTACCTCCAATACCCCACTGTTCAACACATCAGCCAGGGGAAAGACTGAAGTAGAAAAGGGGACTAAGTTGCACTGTATCATTAAAGAATGAATTTGTCCACTTCCTCTCTGATTTGTTACACAAGTAAAAGTATGGATGTGCTGGGACATCCTGAGTACTCTGTGGGTGCTCTGTGCAGCTAATCAACACATGCCTAGCAAGTCTAGTTAAGGACGGTTTTAGCAGATCCACAATGTGTGAGCAGATGGGCTCTGGAACACCTACACAGTGGTCAACATATTCACAATGCAGGTGCAGACCCAAGGGCAGTTGATTGGACTAACTGAGCATGCAAAATATAGATGACCTGAACATAGACAGCTGTCATTTGTCCTGCTGCTGTTTTGAGTGGACTGCTGGGCACCCAGAAATCCCAGAGAAAATGGCTAAAGCTGGTAGAAGAGCAGGAGGCGAGACATAAAAGCAATCAGCTACTGCCAAAAGCAGTAACATTAGCAGGTGCGTATTCCCTCATCTGCTCCTGAGGCAACCTGGATAGGATCATTGTAAAGTTACAGGCAGGACACACTATGAAGCTGCAGTGCAGTAATTACTGTATAATACAAAATCCCATATTCAGTCATTGTCTCAAGCTACTGTGGTTCTCACTATAGAATAAAAAAGTAGTTAAAAGTTAAAGCAGGTACTAGAAACATTGCCATCAGTTCTGTTCTGTGGCAAAATTACTACACAGCATCTAGCTAAAGCTCTTCATGGCTGTCTAAGAGAAGAATTTGGCCTATTATGTTTCTCACAAGTATTTGTCTTATGCTCTCCATGCTTGTTGTTTCACCTTTTCAGATTGATTTTATCATTTTATTTAGTGTTCACCCTTAGACAGGTCTTCGGAACAACCACCTGGCACAGTATGGCCATAAAATATTTCTCAGCATTTGTTTTGTTAAGTTATCCATTAAGATCATTATCATGCTTCCTGTTTTCTTTATCAGAAGGAGAACTGGGATGGCAAACCCCATAACACACTAGCATACATGACTTAGGTATTTATGTACCTATGAATATATTCTCCAAATAAATGACACATATTAAAATGTAACAGAGCACACAAAAAATATGGTAATATACTAAAAGGTATAGTATCTATTTTTTAGAGCATGCAAATTGCATGCTTGTCTCAATAGGTTACAAACAGATGGAGTGTTGTGTTCAGCACATTTCTTCAGAGTTTCTAAATCTGCCCAATGGGAATTCCACTACCTGCACCAGCTGTACAGGTGACCTCTTTGACTTCCACTTGCCAGGCTCTGAATATATGAGGCAGTGCTGGCATGTTTTTAAAATAAAGTATATGCAAATATGGACATATTTGACATGTTGCTGTAGCACCTATTTAAAATGTATGCTATCTGGTTTAACCCTTGCACCCATAATTATAACATGTTTCAAACTGTCTATGCAGTAAAATGTTTTTATGTCTTTCTCTTGGCTAATCTACTTTACTTTTTTTTCCTTAATCAGAAGCAATTAAGATTTCTTTTAACCTGTAATTATGAGGGTTTTTTTGTTTTATTTCACTGTGAAAAGTTACTACTGTACTCCTAAGGCTGAATTTTCAAGGCACTGAATGTCTACTTTCTACCCTAGGTGCAAACGTTCAGGAAGATCTTGAAAGCTTTCCATATTAGGAGGCTTATTATACAAGAAATAGGATACATTTCTTGTTTTCATATAAACATAGCACGTAAAATATTCTTTCTTCTGTTTCTGTCTCATTTATTTTAAAATGCCAAAGTGAACATATCCATTATATAGCATTTCAAAGATACACTAAGGCTCGTATTGAAAAATGGCCAGTAGTTGTGTTGGTATACAGTCATTTTCTGGCTGAAAGCGGCCACACACTTGAGACATTCACCCTATTACACAAAAAGACAAAATGCTCCTTTCCTGGGAGCATGAATAACCTGAGTAAGATAATCGGCCCAATTTCAAGAAAACATACAGCTAAATCCAGGTGATTTCCTTGAGTTTCACGTGCTCACATGAGTATGGTTTCGAATGGGGATGTATGGCTCTAGCGAGGTTATGGTTGATCAATACGGTACAGGTTAATGAAAATGTAGTGTGCCCCAGGAAATGGACCAGCCCATGGAATAAGGTTCTGTCCCTCCACTTGAAGTTGGTCTGTAGAAGGGTTTCTGAAAATTTAGCAAGCTACAGAAATAAGGGGACAAAACCATTTTAGTTCCTTGAATTCTGCCTAAGATCTTTTTCCATTTCTCGTAATTAGTGTTGCTATGCTCAAAATTTTGTCTACAAGCAAAGGGAAAACACTTCTTATATGTAAAGACAATAATTTGCTCAAAACCATAACAGTGTAAACCAAGAAACACTATTGGTTTTAGATCTAATTATTGCAAAACCAGAAAGACTACTTTTCTATTGGGAAAAGTCTCTGTAGTAGTAACAACAATAAGAACAAGAACAACAACAACAATAATAATGATGATGTTAACATTTTATACACTTAGTTTCTACTCCTTTTTCTAGTGTTATATGCACCCTCTTCCTGCTCCTGCAGGTCCTGAAGTCGGTGGTTTCAGCCTGGTGGCAGTGGTGGGTGTTACGATGAGTGTCAGCATCTGGAGTCCTTCACTGGGAGGAATATGATGTTCATGTTAGTGGTGTCTTTGTCCTCACTCTACGATATACCTGGGGACATTTTATATGTCTGCTAATACATTTTTACACTTTTTTCTTTCTCCACTGATCTGAAGCTCCACATTACAGCCAAATTTACAATATATGGTGCCTTTTGCCTATGTTAGATACTATTTATTTGTTCTCTTTGTTATCCCTAAAAGCAGTTTTGTACAGCTCCTTTCTTTAGCTGACCACTGGTGAGTTGTTTATAGCCGTGGGGTCTCTAGTGCCAGCCTGTGCCCATCTCTTACCATCCCATGTCAGCCCTCGTCTGCGACGCATCCTGTGTCTCCACTTCTCAATGCTGCTGCTATCCTACCAGGCCAGTATTTCTGTATACCACCTCTTTATGGCAGTCATAAACACCTCTTTGTACATAGAACTGCTTATTATTGTTATCTCAATAGAACTATGATCATACTCTACAAATATAAAAGAAAGCAGAACAAATTAGTCTGGCAAACTTTCACGCTCTGGATTTTAACAGAGCTCTTCTGATCAGCGTGCAGAACGCATCCTGACCTAGTATACCCCGCTGCTGCCTAGAGTCCTCTTCTATCTCCAACAGGCAGCCTGTGAGAGACCTACCTCCCTGCTGCTGCATCAACTGGGACTAGAAATTTGCACATTAAAGTGAAGAAAGATACTCCAGGCAACCTTATGAAAGAATTAAAAAGGAACTGATGTGGGGCAGAAATAGGACAGAAAAAGGGATTATGCAGGTTTTAGGAATGGGATAGTGGGAAGAACAGGAGGTGGCAAAGAGTCTGAGCTCTCAGGAGAGGAAGAGACATGATCAGCAAGAAAGCAGCTCAGTGTCCATTACATGTGAGGGAGAGAACTCATAAATGTAGAATTATCAATATGTTCACCTTCAGCTTTACAAACCACATCACTGTGAGAAGTATAGGGTTAATTCAAATACCAGATGCCTAATAATTTTCATGAAATGGCTAGATGAAATGTCAGATTTATCGTCTAAACTAACTGCAACAAGCTCTACAGATTCACCCAAGACCTAAAACATAATAGATTTCCTCTGGCTAGCACTAACGCTCTCTCTATATTTCTCAGCACTGGTGAATTTAAAAAATGTATTTACTTTCAATCTTAAATCTATCAGGCAGTAATAATTCTAATCTAAATTTACAAGGATCAAGAAACTACTTATGGAAAGTGTTCTATAGATATTGCAGAATCCGTTCATAGTTTACAATGGTCCAACAAACGTAACAAGAGGCTATGCTTGCAGATCATAAAAATGAAGTAAAAACTTAAGATTGCTACTATGAACTTGAAATATTGATATAAAATAAAGCCTTAGTCTAGCATCATCTAGAAAAGTGATTGTAAATTTTCTGCTATAAAGTCTAGATACGGCAACAGTTTTCCAGTTTCTGAAGTTTGATATCTAAAAGTGAAAACCATATTTCTTTAATACACTTGGAAAAATATTTTTATTTTCCATCAAAAGCCAGCTGAAATGTGCCAGGATTTATCTGCCTTTAAAAGTAGCTTTGAGCAACAGCAGTAATGCCTTCTTAGACGGAGAACACTGAAGCTACCTGTAAACCAAATTGCATTTTCCACAGATGACAAGGCAACTCTGTATAATGGAACCCAGGTGTTAGACTAATTTCTAATTTAACCCTAAATGAAGAAAAGAGAAATATTAATCCTCAATGCAACTTGTTGTGGTATTACAGAATCCATCATAATGAAGAAATGACCCCACTTTGCACAAAGGTTAACTGTACAAACGGTACTGCATCGACAAAAATGTTAATGAGTTTGTGTGGCAGCAGGTAAGCAAGAGCTGGCAGAAGGAAGCTATTGTGATAGGCAGATAATTACAATGGAAGTCATGTCTTTGGTAATGACTAGGATTCACATCACATACCTTTTCAGTCACAGTACAATTTTGCTAGCTCTGTTTATGGTAATCTATGGGATTATTTGACAGCAAGGTGACACTTTGACTTTGGAACAAATTTCTTTCATAGGCAGCACAATTACTGATATTGTGACATTCAATTAGATACATCACTGCTGTGTAATTTTGATCTTAGAAAGTATACAAACTCAAGGTATATTTTTCATCAGTACATGAAGTTTTTTGGTTCTCAATTTGGGTTTCATCATGCTAAATGCTTTGACCTTACTAATGTGTAGGAGCCAGGAGAAATTTAACAGCTGTGAGTTTTTAACCATTCAGCTGCAGGATTTATAAAGAAAAAGGAAAAAATATGCATTTCAAATATGTAATTGTCTTAAAGAGAAGGAAAATAGATTTCCAGGCAAAGTTAATCTGTGTTATAAACTCTACTGCATAACAACAAATATGTAATATGATTTTCAAAAGGGAATTCTGGCAGTAGTTACACATTATATTGTATTCTAGGCCAAATCCCGAGCTAATCTGTTTACTTCGATCTCACAAAACAGCTACAAATAGGAAAATATTCAGCTGAAGAATCAAATCTGTGTCACCCATTCTTCCCTTTATGGAAGGAATGTGAAATGACAGGGAGAGGACAAAACTGACAAGAAATGTGGTGAGTAGCTCCTGAAGTTCCACCATATCCTTGGTCCATGGCAATAAGCAGGGTCTTACTGTGAACATTTCATTGCAAGACCAGAGACTACAGCACCCAATCAGTACTTGAATGTAAGTAAATAGTGTTCACAAGTGATAAAAGATTTATTTTGGCAAACAGACAGCAGTTTTTAAGAAAAGTATTTTCTGTTTGAAATTCTTCAAGAAATGCTTTGTACAAACAAATTTTGGCTTCTGGGATGCTCATCAACATTTTCTCCATGTGTTTCATGTGCATATTTCAGTGCCTGAAATTGTGTGACTGGTCGCCTAAAGCACATTTTGTTACTTCAGTTCTTTCAATAACTGACCTAATCTTTCACAACTGCCTCACCTAAAATCTCTCTTGCTTCATAAAGTTATATCTTCACAAATATAGAATTGTAAATACTGATTTTATGGAAAAAATTAAAGAAAGGAAAATATAAGAAAGGGTATGGATGTATCAGAAGCAAAAACTTGTTTAGAAGACAAAAGAATTTCTACAAATACATTGCTTTACTATTAGCATGGCTCTTGTCCTACTAGTGATTTTTTCCCCCCTTGATGTAGGTTTTACAATCTAAAGTTTGCATATCCACCTTCTTTGTATCTCTGAATCTGTGTGAAATATTTGTTATTTTAAGATATGGGATCTAAATATTAATCAAACAACAGCATTAAGGAACAATAGACACTCTTACTCTGCATGATGTCTGCATCATTCCTTCCATTGAACTTAGGTGTAAATTTTTATACTGAAATTGGATTAGAAAAGTTGGCTTAGGTAACTTATTTATAGTCATGATGTGGAAAAAAACAATTTGCTATCAGTATCCTATTATTTCCACTTCTGCTCAGAAATTTGTGACTTGAATGAACAAACCCTAAGTCTTTAATAGGATGAGGATGCTGCTAAGATTTGTTAGAGCAGTCACGTTTTTCTCTCTCCAAGGAGACAAGTCACAATCATAATCATCTTTCATTTGTAGAGTAGTTTTCATGCCAAAGAACGCCCAAATGCTTTAAAAACTTGCCAAATTACATACATGAATCTTACCATTCACCACTGAATTACAGCAGCCTCTGTTGTGAAAGATTTTAAACAACACACAGTAAAGTCTAGTTCACTTTAGGACAAGAAATGACTACTATAAAGCACGAAGAGTCTCAGTAGGCAGGCAATGACACTTCAAATGGAAATGCAAAGAGACCACTGAAGTTAACATGCTACTTAGGAAGTGTGGCACATCGATTTAACGACTTTCCTTTTGTGTTTTGAGAGGACTATACATCCAATAACTCATTGAGCAAGTCCAAGTGCACTTGATGCACTCAGAGCACAGTTCTTTAAGGTGCTGAGTACTGTGGTTCACAAGACAACAAATGGTAAGTCTGTAAAAATGACATGATTAAATGTAAGTAAGTGCTTAAGTGCTTTACTGATCAGAACTTCCAGAGCTGTGTAAAAGAGTCTGTGTCCCTGTGAGCCCGTCGTTCACATCTTGAAAGCAGGATTTTTGAAGGAGAGAAACAGAAGCAGTGAGAGGGGTTGATATTTTTCACTGGCACAGTTTACAAGGACAGAAATAGGTAATTCCCCTCAAAATTCTTTCCCTCACCCCTTCCTTGAGAATTTGCTTTATGAGGCTACAGCTGAAGAGGACAAGGGTTCTGTTTAAAGAATAAAAAAAAAAAAAGAAAGGACAAAAACATATCAGAAGAAATTTAGACAGAACCCAGGTCTCTAAAAAAACTTCTACACAGTTGTTAACCTAACTGCAGAGATGCCTATTTCTATAGACATCTCCAGTGCTGCAGTGAAGACTGTACAAGAGGGAGGTCTACCGTAAGCACTAGTTTAAGAATTTCTCAGATGGAGGCAAATGTGCCTGAGGACTGATAGCTGATGCAGCAACAGCTGCTGAAGGTGCATGGGTATGGAGAGAGCAGGCAGCAATCTGATGAGACTTTCAGGAGATAAGGAGCATGTCCAAGAGTCTTGAAGAAGATTTTGAATAGGAAAATCTATTTTCCTAGTGTTTTCCTAAAGTTCACCCACAAGTGCCTCAGTTTCCTTGGACAACCCCAAACCATCTGTCCTCAGACACCTAACCTCTGGGACCACATCTGCTGCCTTTTATGTCAGGATTTGGACAGGAGTTAGGTTGCTTATGTTAAACGTGTCATGAAAGGTGACAGTTATGTATCTCAAACAGCATCTACAAAGGCCAACATGGCAAGACAAAAGCAACCTAAACTCTTAATACTTCCTAAAGTCAAATCTAAAAGAAATGTTAAAGGAAGTGTTGACATTTACTTTTTTCCCCAGGTTAAGACACACTCTTTAAGACTGTAGCACTGCACATTCAGTAGATGCCTTACTTCGTGGTCATATATGCAGTGTACAAGTTACATGCCCAGCCTCTCGGGGCGGAGGTTCATGGATTTCTAGAAAATGTCTTCAGAAAAGCCTATTTTCTACCCAAGATAGGCAATCAAAAAGGACCGTGAACAATATGATTTCTAAAAACCTAACTGCATCAAGGATTCAGCTACCCAGGATTCATTGACTGAACCCTGAAAGGCTTCCTCAGCCCCTGTGTCTGAAATAGAGAACATGTCTTCCTTTCTAAGCAAAAGTCTGAGGGGGTGTGAACCTAGATTTCCCACCTCTTGGGGAATATCCTATCAGGCTGTTGGTACTCTGAAGAGAAGGAAGGGGACACCCTTAGTATCTTTCTTTGCATGGAGTAAGTAGAAGTGTATAGGCACCAGAAGGAGTTGAAATAATATCCAGTCCACTTCAGTTAGTGGCTGGCAGACAAATTCACTCTATTGGAGGCATCCAAAGAGCAGAAGGAGAGGGCTGTTATGTTAGAGCTGGCCTTTTAAGTCTGCTCTTACCCAGTAGTCAGAAAAAGGCATCAAGATAGAAAAGTGTACCTGTGACCTTTTCTTGCATTCCCAGTCCTACAGGTAGTTAGTCTCCTACTCCTCGTACCAGATCTAAGGCAGCAGGCATGAAACCTGAGGGTAATATATATTCTGTGATACCCAGGAATGCTTCTCAGATCCCATGAATGAATATTCAGCCCTGCCAGAAGTTCAACTCGGTATTAGCATGAGGTCTGACTAGTAATCCCCGTTCCCTGCCATGGTTTCTATATTAAAGAAACATACTGCCAAAGGTTTCCCAAACGGATTCCAGTAATGTGTCAAATCAAGAGACTAAAGCCTGGTGAACCATCAGCTGGCACCAACAACAGTTCAGCATGGATGCAGGGAGTGTGAGAGCAGCTGAGGAATGGAGGAGGACAGTTTCAGGAGATGGGGCGTGGGAGGAGTCGGGGAGACACAGTGAAGACACATACACATGCTTAGGTTTATTCATGAGCATATGACCAGAGGTGAGAAGGAAGCTCTGTAAAAACAGCACTGAGGGGAAGGGGATTCACCTCCCCATTCACAGTCTGCTCCTGGGAACTCCCAACTTGCTCCCACCAGACCAGATTAAAGCAATCAGAGTAAAATTCACTGCTGTGGGATTAGGAGGTGGAAATTGAAAGAGGACACTGGGATGAAAAACCCCTCATTCTCAGACATGTAACATAGCAGATCAGTTCCTCAGATAAAACTTCATTTCCCTTCTCCCTTGTGTGCATTGGAGGTGTGCAGTGGAAAGAGAAGGAGATAACTAGTAATGAAAGGAAAAGAAGAAAGGGCATCCTTTACATACACAAACACACACACACGTGGGAGGAAGTTGAGGAGGAAAGAGGGACAAGTGCAATGTGTTCATTGAGAAGAAACTCCCTCAAACAAGGAGAAAACAGCAGGACGAAAACGGAGATGAAGGAAAACCATTCAACTGTGAAGCATTTTGGGGAGAGGGAAAGACATCCCTGAGGCTGCTTCACTTTGCGCTGGGAAGGAGGGAAAGGAACTAACCAAAGTTACTGGCTACCAAAGGCTTCCTGCTCCCTCTGCAGCCATCACCCTGCCCAGTTTGTCACCCAGCCCTGCTTTGTTTACAGCCTTTTCCCCAGCTGATGCCTGTGAGTGGGGAGCACGGGTGTAAATCCAGCAAGCACTTCAATACTTTTAGCTCAGCATTCAGTAGAGCAGGAGCTGAAACCAAGATCTCTGTTCATATGTTGGTTTCTTACCCACCAGCACATAGACTCCTTTGTGTATGCCCTTCTTGTCCTCTTTTTTCTTCTTTTAAAGGAAAGTGACAGTAATGGTTTCCCTCTCTCCCGAGCTCTGCATGAATTTCTCATGTCCCATGTGGTAGTTTTGCCTGAGATAGAGTTAATTTAAAGAACTACAAAAAAACCCCCAACCCCTTATTGAATGAAAAGATGGTGTAAATCTTTGCTTAGCAGTTTTCTTTTTGAGCGGCCTTACAGGCAAGCTAGAGGATGAATGCTTGGTAGTTAATTTGGGTAGAGTTCTGCTGGATGATAAACTCTTGGTGCTGAACTCTTCAGTTCTAGCAAAAGCTAACACTCCCTGTGCACGCCCTGAAAACATCTGAACTTTTCGTTATAACAGAGTTGGATTTTTCTGCTTACTGATGATTTTTGTTGTTTTCACTTATAATTACTACTCCTCTCTAAAGCAGTTTTGAAAAACTACAATCAAGACATGAAGGCTCCTGTGGTAACTGGCATACATCCATGCAACTTAGAGCTAGGTAGTACAAACTTTAAAAATACTTCTGCCAAGGAACCATTCAGTGAGGTATGTCACGGCTAGTGTTTCTTCTCTAGGAAAAAGAAAACACCTAAAGACTCTTTATTAAATTATTCCCCTTTGTAAAATTATCTCTCTTTACTATTTAGACAATATTGCTCTTTTTTTCCCTTCTTTTTGGTTTTCCCTAGTCAGCATTGAGAATCAGCTTCAGACAGAGTCAGTGTAAGCAGAAAGCACTGGTGTTTCTAGTGATACTAGGCGGTTTGGATGCTCAGCTGATGCTTGCTACTCCCACGCCCAGAGGTACCTGGCTGGCACCAGAACTGTGGAATTTGCACAGAACCAGATAGAGCTCTGAGCCAAAACTTCAAAACCTTTCAGATATAAGGGGAAAAATGAAATGTAGTGGAAATTCAGGCATGAGAAATAAGGAATTGAGTTAATGTAATCTGCATGATTCTGATCACTGATGATGGATCTTTTATAGCTTGATGTTTTGGTCTGCCACATGCACCCCAGCATTTATCTAACTGCCTCTGCAAACGCACTCACAGTCCAAAACAGCACAGATGGCAAAAGTATTTCCATATAGGTTTTGACGTGGTCCTCTAAAGGAAACAAATATTATGTAAAAGCAGAATAATGCGATTGAAATATGTTTAATTTTTTAACCTATTTTAACATTAGAGTTATACAAATTTGATTAAAACAGAGATTTAAACCAAAACTAAACTGCACACTGAGCAACAGCTGTGCATGATCCGCAGGTGGCTTTCCACAGCAGCACGCTGTTCCATGGCTCTTCAGCTCCCTCTGCTGCTTAATCGATTCCCATATTTTTCGTATTTGCAATGAGCTTTTACTCATTTTTTTTAACCTCTGTTTTGATGAGAAAAAATGATGCAGATTAAAATTGCACCTAAAGCAATGAAATGATTGCTTGAATTGATAAACAGTGTGTGCAAAGTTTCATGTAATTATTGTCCCTCCTTTTCTCAGGGAATGACAAAAAGCCCATCAGACTCTTCTGATTGCTTTCTGGTTACTTGTAGTGCATATATTCCACCATTACAATTTGACTTGGTGTAACTGGAATGTATCTATTGCTTAAGCTGACATTTCCTGGTTATGCAATTTTATTTCATACTGATAATTTGTTAAAATAATTATGTCTTTATATAGCTCAGTGTACTATTTATTACAAATGTCTCTTTCAGATGTCTCTGGAATACTTTCTTTCCCAGATTTTGATGGTGTTCATCTATCAACGATGCTAAAGAAAAGAAGCAGCAGCTTGTATATTCCAGTCTTTATTGATGTATTTTCCATTTCTAAATAGACTTGACAAAGCTTATCCCAGATAGCAGACAACTGTATATATTCAAACAATGTGTTGGTCAAAATGCAATATAAATGCAAACCACAAAAATACACACACACACATTCATTAAAGTAGAAATTTCGTTAATAAGGTATAATAAAGGGAAGGAATTATCTGCCAGAATATGTGTGAGAAGTATTATAAAAAACTCAGTATCATACATCATACTGACTAAAATGGGGATTTGAAAAGCAGTAAAGGTTGAGGGAATATTAACACACAAGATTATGCTGTTCCAAGGCACCTCTGACCCTCAGGGGATTTTAGAATACCCAGGAAGTCTATTAGATTACATCAAAGACAGGAAGCTTAGAATTCGGTGTGTAATTTTCTCCATAGGTATGTAGGATATTATATCCATTTTTTTCTGTTCGGATAGTCAGCCATGCGATTATGTCAGCCACTGACAGAATTACCCTAAGAAAATAAGATTATGAAATCTACATTTGAAATTCTGCAAAACTATTGAACGTGCAGGTTTGGGGAACCTTGGCCAAGATGCTACTTCCTCCAAGACAACTAGGATGACTTTTTGATGGATCTGCATTAATGCTTAGCCCCAGAAGCAATGGTACCTGTGGGTATGTACTATGCTACATCTGGGAATAAATGCAATCCACCGGTAGTCCAACATGAACAGAACAACTCGGACAACTCAGGCTTGATCAGATCTCTCAGGCACTGTTTGGATGCATTGCTTTGCCCTTTGTGAGGACAGTGCTTACATTTGAATCTTTTCAAAGCGTTTGCTGCTGTTCAGGAAACGGCGACACATTGCTGGCTCTGCTCAGGGGACAGGGGAAGTGGCTGTCTTTGCTATCAGCTTCTTCATGCAGCTTGCTCTTGAGTGACACCTTAGAAGCAGGCCTGTTGGACTGAAGACTAGTTCCATGACTGAATACTTTTTAGGAGGACATTACAGAATGACAGTCAGATCCAACGGATGTAGGAATACAAAATAAGTAGGTGGATTGCAGGAGTCCAAAGCTGCAGTCAAACGAGGAAAGCAAGAGCAGAACCACAAAATTGTGGCCTTGTGACAGGGACATTCTCTTGGGAGTGGGTGAGTGAGAACCTGGGCTGCAGGACCTGGGTGTCCAGGTCTCCTGGGACAGCTTTTGCATTTTACAATACACAGAGAACAAATAAAATGCCTGTGCATATGCAGCTATTCTTCCAAGTGATTAAGCCTGAGCTCTGGGTTCAAACTGCAAGTTTGCATAGCGACCTTACACGCTACCTAAGCCTGTCCAGGTGGCATTTTACTGCTATTCCCAGATAGTTTTAACTCAACAAGTAGCAGAGCAGAGTGTTTTTTTGCCTGACTAAAGTCAACGTGAACAAAGCATGATTGGCAGACTCTTGTGCTCAGGGCTCAAGTTCCAGGTACCTGACCTGTCATTACACCTAGAGCAATAAATTAAACATGCCTGGAATGGTTTTCTAACACCTAAGGTAAGTGAGCAGAACAATTCACATTTATATTTTCAAACTTTTTAAATCTCCAGAATGCCTGTATGCAATCTAACTGAGATGTTCTCAAGTCCATGTTGATTCTTTAACCATGTTTGGGGCTTACACACAATAAGGCCAGACATTAGTGATGTGCCCCAGGTATTGGTATCAGGGCCAATGCTTTTTTAACCTCTTCATTAACAACCTGGAAGATAGGAGTAGTGTAACTTCTGCAAGTTTACAGACAATACAACACTGGGGGGAGTGGTTGATACACCAGAGGTTTGTGCTGCCATTCAGAGAGAGATCAACATGGTAGAGAGGAACCCCATCAAGTTCAAAGGGATACGCCAACTCCTCCACCTGAAGAGGAACGACCACAGGTACCAGCACACAACATGGACTGATCAGCTAGCTGGAAAGAAGCTTGGCAGAAAAGGCCCTGGCAGTGCTGATGGACACCAACTTGTATGCAGGCAGCACAGCCTTGCAGCAAATAAGGCCAACAGCCTCCTGAGCTGCATTAGGAAGAGTGTTGCCAGCAGGCTGAGGGAGGTGATTTTCCACTCTGCTCAGCACTGGTGAGACATCTGGAGGGCTGGGTCCAGTTCTGGGCTTCCCAGTACAAAAGAGACATGGACATAGCAGAGCGAGTCCAACAAACTGCCACAAAGATGATAAATGGATCTGAACATCTGACCTACAAAAACAGACCAAGAGGTGGGACTCTTCAGCCTGGAGAAGAGAAAGTTCAGGGAGATCTTATCAATGTGCATAAATACTTGATGGGGCAAGGGTGAAAGTAGAGAAGACTGAGCCAGAGTCTTCTCAGTGGTGGTCAAGGAAGGGACAAAAGGAAATTGGCACAAAGTGAAATACTGGAAACTCCATTTACACACAAGGAAGAAAAAAAACAAAACAAACCCTCAAGGGCGATCAAACACTGCAACAGGTTACACTGGGAGGCTGTAGAACAACTTCACACAGGAAAACTGACACCACCACCACTACTCAGACCTTGATGTCCTATGAAGTTGAAAGCCTGACTAAAATGTTTCACACTTCGTATGAAACAGTAACAATCAGGGTACCATTTCATCTTTGTGGAACTAAATTTCCCACTTGAGTCTGGAGCCACTATTACAGCAGCTATGCCTACAAACCTTTGACCCACATCTCCCTTACATCAGTGAACTGTACCTGTGACTGAATTGCACCTTTAATTTCAAGAAAGAGAAGAAAATGTGATTCTCTTGCATCCACGACAATGATTAAATGGATTATAATACCTGTATTTGGAAATAAGAGAGGAATGAGACAGCTTCTCTCAGACTTAGGATGAAGCTAGCAGCTTCCTGCTTTCCTCAGATGAACTTACCCACCTAACAAGTACAGGAAGAAGACCATAAGTAACACCAACATTTTAGGCAAAGCTCAACCTGGTGGACAGACTCTCACCAATGCTTATCCAGCTTGTAGGTTTGATCTGGTAAGCAGAATTGTCAGTCAAAGTCTTAAAAAGCCCCAGGGTTTTATGTACCTGTAAAGTTAACATTAGATGAGCTGGAATTCAAAGAATTTCAGGAGGTGCTCAAAAACAAATGTGGCAGCTTACTAAATTTTGGATTTAGTTGTAGTTATTAAATCTAGACCCAAGAGCTGTAGTTCAGGTGCCCATCTTTTAAAATGGAGTGATGAAGATCATCAACATTATGACTGGAAAGATGGTAGAAATGTAAAGATTTTATGAAAAGATTTATTCAGTAACAACAAAACTTTTAGAAACCAAGTCCTAGTCAGACTGAGCAGAATTAAACGTGCATTGAAATGTGCAGGTCATGATTTGACAAGTCATTTGGTGTACTAAATTATCTTGCTGGAATAACAGGTGAGGAAACAACAGTTTTTAGTCTTGTTCGTTTACTTTGCTTGCTTCCATGGAAGTTGGCTCCTGGAAAAACTTTACAAAATTAATTGATACATTTGATAGAATTGCCCTTTCCACCAGCACTCTATAGACTGTAACTCCAGATGTTACAGAACACTCAGGTATTAACATAATTTTTCACGTTTTTTTCCTTTACAAATTAGCATTATAGCGGTCTCTGTTCTGAAAGTCTCTATAAGCACGTTTTGCATCTGTTTTACTGTGCGGGATTCTTCCAAAAGGTTCCAAATCATTGAAGCAGGCATCAAAAACTTCATCCACAGCTTTTTCTGCCGTTTCTTTGCTAACTTTTCTAACAGCCAGAATGGAGCGAATTGCTCTGTCTCGTACACAAGTCTAAAGTGGGAATTAGATAAAGGAAAATCTGTTATTATTAGTATAAATAAAATTTGACAAAATCTGGAAAAAAATTAACTCCTACTGTGATACAAGATTATTGCGTATGTAGAAGAGTCAAACAATGCCTGTAATAAGCATTAAAGTACATTTTTGTTCCATCCTGTGTTAACTATGTGTTTTAGTTTTCCATGTGCAACTAAACCATCAGGTAAGTAAAATACATTCCTGAGAACAGGAATTAAAATAGAATTTGGCATTTGTTGTAAGTATCAAGTATTTGTACAACTTGACTTGGACACAAGAGAAAATATGCAGAAAGAAAAAGACATAAATATCAGTCAGTACTTTTCCATTTGAAATGCTGTAAAACATAGCGGAATGACTCCTCTACTGGCCTTCATTTTGATACCTCTTCTTTAGGGCAACTTTTGCTTATACAGTTTGTCTACTAAAAGATAAAAAAGATGTAAACATCCCCAGCTACAAGCTAACTGCCACTCTAACATAAGCAAGTACTTGGGACTCAATCCATAGTCTTTGTTACTATTAAGAAAAAATAATTCCTATAAGACTTAACACACGTGGGTATTTAGAACTCTTGTCGTTCTCCTTCCTCCAGTTTTCAAAGACTTTTTAGAGTTTTAACCACTTATAGTGGGTAAGGTATTCCCACTACATTTCCTGCAAACCCTGTTTTTTGTTTGGTTCTTATTAACCATCCATTGTCACTAATAATACTCTACAATATGACTAAGTATTCAGGAATTTCACTCCAACAAAAAGAACAAGGTAGAAAAAAAATTTACCATGAATCATTAAAGGTTATTAAAGGTTTAAGAGAAAGCAGCAAGTCTATGGCATCTCCTTCTTTTTCTGATGTTTTCAGCTATGAAAGTGTAGAAGACTGAGATCAAGTATGTAAAGATGGATCATAACAATTCAGTAGACTTTAATGTGTACAGTCTTTACCTGATGGTGTCCTTTTAATCCAAATTTAAACCTGGCTATTTCATTCATCAGTGTACAGTCTCCACTGAGATTAGCAGCTCGAATCTATTGAGAACAAAAAAAGCCACATGATCAGAGAAACACACGGAATTACAAAGTCAAAAAAGCTGTAACAATTTTTTGTGGTGACTGCTGGTAGAGAATATTCCCAGGGCCGCTTCTACTTATTAAGTACATATTACCCTTTATATCCACCCTCTCAGCCTCAGTGAACTGCAAAGCATTACTACAGAACCGGTAAGTTTCTCCAGGGACCAAGTCTCACATATTCCCAAAGCTTAAATTAATGAGCAGAAGAGATCATATGTATAAGGATGTGTGGGTATATATATACGAACTGCTAAAAGAACATGGAAAGTAGTATTCTTCCCAAACTATATCATAAGCTAATACAAGAGTCAAGAAGAAAGATACCTTTCAGAGACTACAGTTGCAACACCCAGAAAAGCAGTAACCCACCTGCTTTAGGAAAAGCTACATTTAAATGAGTATGTATGTTTTAGCTTGTTAACTGTCTTGTCCTGTGCATTGTGTTTTCTTTTGTCTGCCAACTGTTCCACACCCTACCCTCTCAGTTAGGAAATATAACTAAAACTAGATTTCCTGTAATTAAGTACCAGAGTGAGAATAAATGCATGGAAAATATGAAAAGTAAGAATTTAAAAGCTAGCAATAAAAATTGTAAACACCATATAGTAAAATAAGTATCAAAAGACTTGAAGCAAACAAATAATCTCAACAAGAGCAAGAACAAGTACAATCTTGTTTTATGTATGTTCTCTAATTCTATGTTTGAGGCTTACATGCTTTATTCTGCACTGTGTATATGCTTAGACAAAAAAAGTAGATGATAGTTACTAATTCTGAATTATTGTATTGGGTTTACGTGGCAAGATGTCGGCAGCAGGGGCCTGCCAGGGTGGCTTCTGTGAGACGAGACAAGGGGCTGCCCCCATGTCAGAGACAGCCAGTTTCAGCTGGCTCTAAAGCAGACCCGCTGCTGGTCAAAGCCGAGCCCATCAGCGGTGCCGGTGGTACCTCTGTGATGATTTAAGAAAGGATAAAAAACACTACATGGCAGCTGTGAGAGAGGAGTGAGAAAAACGTGAGAGAAACAGCCCCACAGACACCACAATCAGTGAAGATGAAGGGGGAGGAGGTGCTCCAGGTACCAGAGCAGAGATTCCCCTGCCACCTGTGGAAAAGACCACGGTGACACAGGTCACCTCCCTGGAGCCTGTGAAAGAACACAGTGCAGCAGGTATCCACACTGCAGTCCAAGGAAGACTCCATGCCAGAGCAGATGGACATGCCCTGAAAGAAGTTGCAGCCCATGGAGAGCCCACACAGGAGGAGATTTTCTGGCAGGAACTGTGGCCCATGGGGAACCAATGCTGGAGCAGTCCATTCCTAAAAAGACTGTACACTGTGGAAAGGACCCAGGCTGGAGCAAGTCTTGAAGAACAGCAGCCCATGGGAAAGACCCATGTTGGAGCAGTTCATGAAGGACTGTATCCCGTGGGAGGGACCTCACAGTGGAGCAGAGGAACAGCGTGAGGACGAAGGAGCAGCAGAGAGAAAGTGTTATGAACTGACCGCAGCCCCCATTCCCCATCCCCCTGTGCCACTTTGCGGGGGAAGAAGATAGAAGAGTCAGGACTGAAGAGTGAAGCTGAGCCTGGGAAGAAGGGGAAGTGGTGGGGAAGGTATTTTTAGTTTTATGTCTCACTATCCTACTCTGTCATTATAGGCAATAAATTAAATGAATCTTCCCCAAGTCGAGTGTATTTTGCCCATGACAGTAAGGTGAGTGACCTCCATGTCCTTGTCTTTATCCACAAGCTTTTTAATCTTACTTTTCTCCCCTGTCCTACTGAGGAGGGAGAGTCAGAGAATGGCTTGGTGGGTGCCTGGCAGACAGCCAAGGTCAACTCTCCCCCAGTTAAATAGAATGGCTTTACTGATACCACATAAGGTTACTTCATTAAGCTTTAACTATAAAAAGATAAAGATAATACGTGACTGTGACTCTCTCCCACAGCAAATATGAATTCAATTAATGAATTAAAGTTAATTTTTATGAAATCTGATTTGTTCTGTACCAAACACATAATTTTGGTTCTCTCACACACTGTTTATAGGTGAAACCTGTGCACATCTTAAATCTGGAATCAAGTATCTTCTCATAAAAAACAAACAAACCAACCCACAACCATGGCTTGGATGGGTGTACTCTTCACTGGGTAAAAAACTGGCTGGATGGCTAGGCCCAAAAAGTTGGGATGAATGGAATGAAATCCAGCTGACAGCCAGTCACAAGTGGTGTTCCCCAGGGCTTGGTTTTAGGGACAGTCTTATTCAGTATCTTTATCAATGATCTGGATGAGGGGATTGAGCGCACCCTCAGTAAGTTTGCAGATGACACCAAGTTGGGTGGGAGTGTTGATCTGCTTGAGGGTAGGAAGGCTCTGCAGAGGGATCTGGACAGGCTGGATCCATGGGCTGAGGCCAATTGTACGAGGTTCAACAAGGCCAAGTGCCAAGCCCTACACTTGGGTCACAACAACCCCAATGCAACACTACAGGCTTGGGGATGAGTGGCTGGAAAGCTGCCTGGCAGAAAAGGACCTGGGGGTGTTGACTGACAGCCAGCTGAGTATGAGCCAGCAGTGTGCCCAGGTAGCCAAAAAGGCCAACAACATCCTGGCCTGTATCAGAAACAGTGTGGCTAGCAGGACTAGGGAAGTGACTGTGCCCCTGTACTTGGCACTGGTGAGGCCGCACCTCAAATACTGTGTTCAGTTTTGGGCCCCTCACTACAAGAAGGACATTGAGGGGCTGGAGCACATCCAGAGAAGAACAAGGAAGCTGGTGAAGGGTCTGGAGCACAAGCCTTATGAGGAGCGCTTGAGAGAGCTGGGGTTGTTTAGCCTGAAGACGAGGAGGTGGAGGGGAGACCTCATCGCTCTCTACAACTGCCTGCAAAGAGGTTGCAGAGAGGTGGGTGTTGGTCTCTTCTCCCAAGTGACAAGTGATAGGACAAGAAGAAATGGCCTCAAGTTGCGCCAGGGGAGGTTTAGATTGGATATTAGGAAAAATTTCTTCACTGAAGGGCTTGTTAGACATTGGAAGAGGCTGTCCAGGGAGGTGGTTGAGTCACCATCCCTGAAGGTTTTTAAAAGACATGTGGATGAGGTGCTTAGGGACATGGTTTAGTGGTAGATTTGGCAATGTTAGGTCTACGGTTGGACTTGATGATCACAAAGATCTTTCCCAAACTAATTGATTCTATGATTTTATTAAAAAAAAAAATCCCAAAACAAAGCCACTGTAACATTTTTATGTATTTTTTAAAAACAGTTAAAAAGCCACCTAATTCACACAGTCACAAGAATGTGCTTTCATAATATTATTCATAAGGGTAAGTTCTTCTGTGGTCAAATGATATGGATTACATCAGAAACGAACTAAAAGCATGTGAATACACACAAAGCGTGTGCACAAGAGGAATCTTTACTCGCCTGTGCTCAGTTTAATTTCACCTCCTAATGCATCCATTTTTAAGGCCTTTCAAGTAGCAAATTTCTACATCCTCTGAAGAGGACATGGGGTCATAACTAAAGTACAGTATTAGCAACATCACAATCAATCAAACAATGTATGTTATAGGAAAAGACAAGTTTGCTGTTAACCAAATAAATCTAAAAAAAATAACGTTACCATACTACTGTGATAACTACCAAAGACACCAAGATTTGCAGGGGAGAAAAAGAACCCTATAAACATTTGATTAATGTGCGAATGTGTTTTCATCCCTAACTACTCTCATTTGTTAACAAACACTTCTTGTTACGGTTACACTTGCAGTGATCATGTTCTACTTTGTATGACACTGAGTTATTAATATTTGTGAAAACTAAATATTTGTTTTCTGAATGAAACCGTTTAGGTTGACTTGACAGAAAGGACAAAATATATTAATAGGATTAAACCAAATTAAGTCTGTGTAACAGCATTCCTATTTAAATATGAAACATCCCTAATAACCAGCAGTAATTAATATAATGACAATGTTAGAAGCATTTTAACTTACCTCTGAACATGCTAAGTGTTTGACATTTTTAAACCAGTCAACATGTGCACGGCAGTGATCAAAAGCATGAATCAATTCATGTGTGACCACCCGGTTCATATGGGATTGGTGGCGAATGTTATTCTGACACAGAACAATCTGTAGAAGAAAAAAATATAGGTAGTCTTTTCACCAAGTTTCAACATCTCCCTTCTCAGAGACCCAGCACACACCACCTACGGCATTTAGACTCTTTAGATCAGTGTTTTACTACATTGACAGCCTCATCATTCTGCAGTGTACTAGTTCCAATACCATGGAACATCTTTCATTTATCTTGTTTTCATGACTTAAACTCAGATATCAGCATTAGCAGATTTAATCCTAGTAAAAAACAGTAAAAAAAAAAAATGTAGACCTTTGAAAGGCGGCAATATCCAGTGCCTACCTGAGATGTGGCAGAATCAAAACCTCCACTGACACAGCCATCACAGTTTTCACAAGAAAAGTGCCGGTCATTGAAGACAGTGCTGAAAGGCCCAAACAAACAAAGTTATAGGCATTAATTTGAAAAAGACCAGTAACTCCATGTAACAGTGATGTTACTACACAGACCAAGACGAATTAGTTTACATACCAGCCGGACTGCTTCATAGCCTCAAGAAGAAGTTGAGCATATGGATCTAGAAAAATATTGCTGCAATCAATTTCTCTAGACAAAAGTTTTGAAAGTCATCTATAATCAAAATATAAAAACAGTCAAGAAAAAAAAAAAGGAAAAACACCAGACACACAAATTCATACTTTGTAGTATTTAACCCTAATGCAATGCAGCTGGCATAACCCTAATGCAATGCAGCTGGCATTGTTACAGCTCAGACTATGTGAAGTGATACAAAATGATACAGAATCATGAGATATACAAAAATATTCAGTAATCAAGTCACTTCTGACATTATTTTATTATCAATAGGCATAAATAGAGGGGCCTACAGGAACTGTTGTTTTCAGTAACATTCACAGTCAATATTACATAGTGAAAAGGGCACAAATGAACCAGAAATCGACAAGTGCTCTCAAATTTTCAAAAGAAAGTGATAGAGAAGGATCTTCTGATAAGAAAAAAAAATATACAGCCACTTTTGGAACTGTATTTTCTTTGTCTTAACCAAAATCGGCGTGTTCATCAAGCAGCAGCCGCAACCCGCCGACTGTTCGGGCCCCATCCAGCCGCCCCGGGGGCGGACAGCGGCAGCGGAAGGAGAGCAGCTCCCGCCCCAAGACCCTGCGGCCCAAGGTCACCGCCGCAGCCAGTCCGTTCCAGCGGGGGACACGGACTTCCCCAGTTCCACCCGGGGCGCCCTCCGCTGCGCCAGGGCCGGGGCCGCCGGGGATGCGCTTACTCGTGTCCAGGGTCATCCTCAGCATCAGCTGGCACCTGTTGTGGAAAGTGAAGAGGCTGCGCACCAGGAAGCTCTGCGGCTTCTTGTTCCGATCCGGGAAGAGCCGGTAGCCGAAATCATCCTCCTCCAACCCCGCCTTCTCCTCGGCCGCCGGTGGAGCAGCCTCCCCTTGCTCCATGGCCGACGCCGACCCCTGCCCTTCCCCGTGCCTGCCGACCACCGTCCCCGGCGGCGGGGCAAAGGGCAAAAGCCACGGCAGCGCCAATCGCCGTGCCAGCTCCCCGCCACGTGAGGCAGAGGGGGCGTGGCCAGGCTGCGCGGAGGGCCGCGGACCGCGGGCGGTGAGGCGAAGCGCGGCGGAGCGCGGGCGCATGCGCTGTCTGCCCCCGCCGCTCCCTATCCCCTTGCCGCTGCGGGGCCGCCGGGCCGCGGGGACTGTCCCGCTGCGGGGCTGTGGGGCCGCACTGCATTCTGGGAGGAGGCTTGGCCGCGCGCGGAGGGCGTCCGGCGGCGGCAGAAAGAGGCGGGATCCGGCGCAGGTGAGACCGCGGCGGGACGGGACGGGATGGGATGGGGCGGGTGGGGTGTGTGGCGTCCGGCTCGGCCTGTGGCGCAGCCGGCCTGGTGCCGCTGCCGGTCCGGTGCCGCCTCCCCGGTGCCGCCTCCCCGTGGCCTACAGGCGGCCTGGCCGCGCGGGGTGGGAAGGAGAGGAGAGGAGAAGGGGTCCCCTGAAGGGCCTCGTTTGTAAGTCCGAGGCGGTGGAGAGGTGGGTGTCGAAACTTAAACAGGCTGGCTTTGTCTCGGGGGCCTCTTCGGCGTGAGCCCGGGCGACCTGCGGTGCGGCCTCGGGGCCGGTGTGGGGCTCGCTTCCGGGGCGGCCTGCGGTGCCGCTGGGTGCTAGCCTGCTCCGCTGGCTGTCGGCCTTTGGGGTAATGCTCCCCCGTGGAGTCGCTGGGACAAGGCAGCCCTCGGGTGTTGGGTAGAACAAAGGAAGGCCCTAGCGCTGAGACTCAAGTGAAACCGCATTAAAGGGTGTAAGAGCTGTACTGCAAAGGAGTCGGCTGTCCACGCGTGGGTTAAGGTCGTTGCTAAGCTGTGTGCAGCAAGCAGCGTTAGGTTAGTGGGTAACAGGAGCAGGCTTACGTTATACACTTGTGCAAGGAGCTTTAGAATGCTAGAAAGCAAACAGCTAGATTTAACATTAGATTTTCACATGTATAAGAATATTATTTTAGTCAGTGGTAACAAGAAGAAAAGTTCAACAGACCACAATGTAGTTTTTTGCATCTTTTGAAGGTTCTTCTTCTAGCTACCGGTGGCCAGGGTGTACTAGGCTGTATGGAATATTTGGTGTGGCCATGCCCAGGTTTCATGAAATTAACTGGCGGAATATTGCAGAGACTCTTCAGTACAGGGCAACAGTTGAAGGTGGAAAAAAAAAATATAAAAAAACCACCTGAATTGGAAATATGATGAAAAATACCCATTTTTTTGGCTTTACCTAAAGTTTCTTTCCAATTGGTTTTTCAAATAGATCAAATATTTAGAAGATTTTTGGGAAAAATATATATTGCTAAGGGAAAGCACGTTGCCACCTATGTATAGGAGGTTACTAGGGAGAAGCACAATTGGTGCATCAGAGCACCTACATAGCTGCTTACTCCTGAGCATGAAAAAACACTTCTGCTTCAGTAGGATTAGTTCACCAGTAGTCATGCAGTGTGTTTTCTCCATCTTTTATGAGACTCTTGTCCATAATTATGGACAGCACATTATATTGCAGAAGTCATTAGCTTCGTTTGGCCCATAAATTTTTATATTTCTATGCTATTAGATTATTGTCTTACTGGATGTTAAAAATAAGTAAAAAATCCAGTCCTTTTTCACCCTTAATCCTTATGTGAGGATTGTAACTGATCCTGAAGGTTTCAGTCAAGAGATTATAGTTATCAACCATTCATAGCTTTCTTTGTCTAAGTTTGCATTTAGTTCATCATTAATTACTTAATTATGATTGCTTTCAAAATATGTTTGCTTCATCCTTTCAGCTTTTTGTGCTATGGACTGTACAAATGTGGGGGTGTTTTTCTGAATTGTAACCAAGAGTTTTTTAAGGTTACTTTTTGCTCATGACTTGATATTTCTGTGATAATAAAACGTCTTTCACTTAAAGACAGTAAAATTAAGACAACCAAAATTTGAAGACTATTAAATATTAATGATTATTAAACAGTATTTTAGGGACTTGGAGGGCTACAGATGCCTACAAAGAGCATATTCAAAGAATATTCTGGGCTTGTAATTCACTAGATTTCATAATAAAACACCTCACGTGTTTACTCGTTCCTATGCTAAAAATGTGTGCGTATTTAAAGCGTATTTACTTGCAGGGGCTGAAAGTGCTTTTGAGGGTTGGTTTGTCAGATGTCTTGTTTCTGTTCAGACAGAAGGCAGCATGTATATCTTAATTGATTTTTTTAGTTACAACTTAAATGTTAACATGTTAAAGTTTTCTACATTCTGTCGTCTGGGAAACACCGCAGAAATTGTTTTAAACTAAGATCACCTTGTTATCACTTTCAGGATTTTCATTGACTTGTTGGGCCCTTTCCCTTACACCTAATTAGGAAAGCATGACTAGTTTATTATGATCTACTTTGTTTTATCTGAATAAATACCTTCCCTTCATTTTTTCAAAGACATTTAAATTGTCTTTCTTCTTAGTCTATTAGTATTTAATATTCCTGCTATGCTATTGGGAAGCCTGTCTTGCATGTAAGTCAGACTTCTTCATTTTGAAGTAGCTACCTTCTTTCAGTACGTACTTTCAAGTTCTCTTTAGAAAGTTTTTTCCTTGAAATTTGGCAGATTACAATGACTGCACCAAATAAAGCACTAGAACTACAGTTGCAAATGAAGCAAAATGCTGAAGAGCTGCAGGATTTTATGAGAGAATTGGAGAGCTGGGAAAAAGACATTAAAGAAGTGGATTGTGAACTAAGGAAACAGAGTGGTGTCCCAGAAGAGGTAAAAATCACGAGTCCAGTGTCAATATTAACTCAGCTATTCATAATGTGATAGTATTTGTAATAATTGCTTTTTGCTTCAGCAAAATTACATGTGTTGACTTAAAATATTTCAATAGAAGGTATGAGCTAACCCAGCTGACTTGTTCCTTATCTGAACTAGACCAAAGATTCCTCTGTACACTGTTCTACCAACAGATCTGTGAGGCAGTAGCATCGAGGTAACAGGGACAGTAAATTTTTAATTAGCTCCAGGTAGATCTAGGAGAGTATTTCTGTCTGCAGTATAAGTATTACTTACTTATTGCTGACTTTTAATGTGTTGATGTTATTCTCCAGTGATACTCTGCAAAGAGTTGTCTTCTAAAACTTAACTTTGTATCATACTTGCTGTCCTTAGTGGTTTTGTAGAGTTCGTGAGAACAGCTTGCTGGATGGATTTCTAAAATAAAACTAGCCAGTAGATAGATACTATTTCTAGATATAGGTACTATAGTTTCTTCAATACAAGTGACTTTCACACATCTGTTTTATAATAAATTACTTATTTCAATTTAGAATTTGCCACCAATTCGAAACAAGGCTTTTAAGAAAAAGAAGAAAAGCAAAAGTAAAGTTCCTTCAAAGATAACCACTGAGGAAAACAAGAAAAACAAGATCAAGTCTTACGATTATGAAGCATGGGGAAAACTTGATGTGGTGAGTCAGAATATTTGCTTGTTAACTGAGTCTTGTCCCCAGTTGATTCTGTTTTAAATAAGATTTTGTTATAGTGCTGAGAGTTCAGTCCACAAGTCAGTATCTTACTGTGGTAGGTACTATATGAACATAGAAAGTAGCTTTCTCCCAAAAAGGTTATGTGTTTAAAACTTGGAATATTGAGAAATATGTGAGTTTTCTTTTGACTGTGTTCTCATCCAGCAGATTGAATTTGACTTTAAGGAAAAAAACCCAATGGTTTAACAATAGGTCTATTAAACGGTCATAATATATAAGACTAAACACAGCTGTCAGTATTAGAAGATAGATTTCTCACTTTAAGTGTGGAACACTCCTTAGTAAAGAGGACTTAAGCAGTAGAGATTTTTAAAAACACACTACTAATTCTCCTAAAGTCTTACTTGTGTTATTTTGCATTGTTAAATTATAATGAAAGTAATAGTTTTTTACATCTGATTTCAGGATAAAATACTTGAAGAACTTGATAAAGAAGATAGTACTCATGATTCTGTATCTCCAGAATCAGACTCTGAAGAAGATGGAATTCGTATAGATGCAGAAAAGGCTCTTGCAGAGAAGGAAAAGGTTATAGCATTATAAATGTTTGTTATTTGCAAAGTAGCAATTTAGATATAGGAGTGTTTGTAGTTTCTTGTAAAAGATTGTCCACTGAGACCACACTTCTGGTGGAAGAATTGCCTGTTCGGAGTTTTTTATCTGTTTTCTTGCCCATTATTTCAAAATTCTCACTGCATTTCTGTTTCTTCTCATCACTGATTACAGCAAAGCCTGTCAGACTCTGCTTAATGTATGCTGATAATGATTAATGTATTGGTGGTTTTTTGCTTTGAGAAGTTGGGTTGTTCTATAGAATATGGATCAAACTGGTGTATACCTGAACACAAGGTCTGAATGCCCCAAACTAAATCCATAAGAATTTAAGATTAGTCCCTTTATGAGGCTAGTACATCTGGGAATGATGGGTGAACTTCTGTGTCTTCCTTGCCTTGGTAATGACCAGTTGGTATCAGTTCAGTTTTACCTTATTTTTCAAGTAGAATACGGCAAGACCTAGCTCATGCTTTATTGCCATGTGAGATAGATAGGCTAAGTTGTATAGCAACTTCTGTGGTTCTGGGAAACTTCTTTGCTTACAAACAATGACCTAACACCATCTGTCAGTCCATACTTTTCTTCAGTAGCATTTCTTAGGGGTTTTGGTTTTTTATTGTCTGCATGGGTGTGACATCTGTGTTCTTTCCCTGCTGCTGTGGAAATTCCTTGATGTATAATCTGCAGTCTACACTGAGAAATTGAGATGTCTTTGACCATTATCACCTTGGCTGCAGTGAAGTAACTGAGGGCACACAAGGTAAAAGTTGTGTCCCAAAGGAGGCAGAAACGAGAATATTTGCCTTGGAAAGCAAAGATACCAAATCTAGTTACTAAAAACTCAAAAAACCCTTCAGTAATTCTCTATGGCAATTTAAGCAGCTATGTATGTTTTGTTACAGGTTTCTGGAAATGACCCACAAATACGGAAAATCAGTATAGAATAAAACCATGTTATTGCATAAATCATGAGAAATACTTAATATGGGATACTTAGACTATTTTAGCTAAAAGAAATGTTTCACAGTAAAGCAGTACTTTGTGAGAAATATTAAACAAAAATGTTTGAGTATTCTAAAATAAAAACTTTGAAGTTTTTCACCAGAAATTAGTATTGTGTCTGTCAATGTACAGTAATTTGCTAAAAAGACTTTTTTCTATTCACAGGGTAATAACTACTTTAAACAAGGGAACTTTGATGAAGCTATAAAATGCTACACTAGAGGGATGCATTCTGATCCATACAATCCAGTATTGCCCACAAACAGAGCATCGGCTTTTTATAGAATGAAAAAGTAAGACTTGTATTGTTAAATCCATAATACTTTCTTCTTTGAAATGCTACCTTCAGATTTTTTGTCTGGTTTTAAGTCTTGATTATATTATTTATGATGCTGCGATACAATCTATGTAAGACTGCTGTTGCAGCCTGCTTTGCAGTTTCAAACTAAAGTAGGAATCTCCAGGATAAGGAATCTGGTAGTCTCTCTCATCTTTTTGTCCTCTGCTTTCATACTAGAAGTTCACCATCTTCTGTGTTACAGCGTAAGACTTCAAAAAAAGAAAAAAGAGAAAGTTCACTATCTAATTTGCCTTTCAGATTCTATTTCGAAGGCTTTAATTTGTTTTGGGGGAAGAAAGGGTCCAGCGGAGTTGGTTATTCTTTCTGTTGCAGTAGAGATTGTTGACCTCTGTTTTCCTTTTCTGTTTTGATGTTTTCTGAATCTAGAGATGTTTAACTACTTGTTCTATGCCCCTTCTGAAGTATGTAAGATTTCCACTTTAGAGAGAACCTGTAAAGCTTCAAAGTAAGCTAAATCACTCAAGTTTTGGGGTTTGTTACCTAGATGTGTCCAAACTAACTCATTCGTATTTTTGATAGGTTTTCTGTTGCAGAATCTGACTGCAATTTAGCACTTGCTTTAGATAAAAATTACACAAAGGCTTATGCCAGAAGAGGGGCTGCTCGCTTTGCTTTGAAAAATCTTCAAGGTGCTAAAGAAGGTGGGTCTTTTTAAAATTCTTTCCTTAAAATACATGCAAACTGTTTGGTTATCTGCTTGATTAAAGCTTCTGTGATTTGCTTATTTGGTGTAGGAATTTAATTTTCATTTCCTGTAAACAAAGAAATGAAATACCATATTGCCTATTCTTCTGGCAAGGTAAAATTCAAGCAGCAAGTCGAAATGATTGCTGTAGGTATTAGTAGTCCTAGAATAAATCAGCTTTAAATGTCTTAGAATAATGTGTTCCTTGCAATATCTCAGGCTTCTTAGGTTATCTCAAAAGAATGCTTTTTTTTAATACTCTGATTACTAGCCTGTAGTTCCTACCTGAAACATTGTTTTTTGATCTTCTGATAGATTATGAAAAAGTTTTAGAGTTGGATGCAAACAACTTTGAAGCAAAAAATGAACTGAAGAAAATTGATCAGGTAATAAGATTAATAGGCCCTCACATAAATTAATACATCCTGTTCAGTTTGTATCTGTATCAACTTATAACAAGAACTGAATTCAACAAAATATCGTGTGCTTTTTCTGGCATTTGAAGTTCACTGAGGTCAAAATCTGTAATTGAGTTTCTTCTGGATTAACTAGCATGTATGCAAATATGAGTGTAGTAGTGGATTGACAAACTAAGACTGTATGTGTGCACCAACATCTGTGGTTTTATTTTTTAATTTTTTTTTTAAATCTTCCCTCAGATGGTTTTTCTATCTCCTGTGTTAATGTTTTTTTCAGTCATGCTTAGTATTTTGGTACAATGTAGCACTATGTATGAGAGAACATGTGTGTGTTCTTGGCTGTAAAGCTGAACTGCTCACCTGCTTGTAGTCCCACTGATTGCTGTGGTCTGCCAAACCAGAAAGTAGGTTTAAACCTAGCAGAACATAATACTCTACTGCAAGTCTGATCCCTTTCATGACAGGGAGAGAATGTTGATTAGGATGACCTTAGTAAATATAAGCTCACCTGTCATTACTGTGTGAATATGCTTATACCTCTTCAACTGTAGTTTGGAAAGTGCTTGAAACATTTATTTTCAGAATGAAGACCCAAAGTCTCCAGTAATTGAAGATATAAATGATTTGTGAATTGGAATATATAGAGACAGGTTCCATGAGTCATTTTACATTGTGCTTCAGAGATTACATACTTTTTATTTACCAAGTCATAGTCTCACTTCCAGTCCTTCATAGATACACATTTTCAAGAACAGTTTAGAATGATCTCTTCAATTTGCATTCACCTTACAACACAGGCACCTGTGTTAAAATGCTTGGCAGATTTTTGCATCTTAAAAGTTTAGAATTTATCGTAATTTATGTTCTGAAAATGTGTAAATGGAGGGCAATACTTATTGAGGAAAATTACATCTTTGCAGGCTCTGTCATCAAAAGAAAGTTCAGAACAGAAAGAGTTTGAAGGTGTGGTCAGACCAGAATTAGCAGACGAAGAGAAGAAGCGCATTGAAGACCAGCAGCTCAAGCAGAAGGCTATTACAGAAAAAGATCTGGTAAGTCACAGGTTCCGGTGGAACAGGAGAGAACTAGCGAAGAAAAGTGTGGTGTTGTGCTATTAGCTATGCAAATGTGTAAATTACATCTGATACTGTCTTGAACTTCATAAATACAATGTCCTTGATATAACCTTAATTGTTTTCCATTTTGGGCTCTAGGGGAAGGGGGACAATGAGTTCTGTTTGGACTCTTCTGGAGGCATAATTATACAAGGTAGCTTTTATAGCCCAAAATCGTACATGATAAATTCCAAGTATGTAGTAAGATAAGTAAAACTCAAACTGTATTTTGCAAAGATCCCGTTTCTCCAGTATTATATGTATCTTGACCCCTGCTTGTCCAAGTAGAGTTGTGGAATATTTCTTTTTTCAAACCTCTGATTATATGGTGAAAAGTAGTTATAAAAGGACTTCAGGGAGTGCAGGCAACAATGACAATAAAAATGTATTTCAGGATACATGGTCTTGACTCACAGTTGGCTTATTGATTTCTCCCTCTCCCCACTGTTGCAATTAAGAAATAACATTATCAACTAAAACATAATTTTCTTTTTGTTCTCTTACCTAGCTATTTAACTTCTAACTTGTTATCAGTATTCAGGTTTTCTGTACTGGTTGTAAGAAGTAATTAGTAGGAAATGAATGAAAGCATACATTCCGTAGGTAAAAGGAACAAAACTTTGAAGAGGCCACAGAAAAGAAATTTCAGTCTAGTGCAATACTTCATTGGTAGCAGAGTTGACTCATTGTGGGCCTCTTTCTGGCAACATGGATCCTGTCAAGTCTGAACTGTGGCCTTCGCTTTTTTGCCACTGAGTAGAGAAGTAGCAGAGCAGGGAACACATGGCTTTATATTAGTACTGAGAAGCAAAAGATAATTTTAGTCTCTTGGAAACAAACAAAACAAGTAATGTAATTTTGTTGTATAGAGCGTTAATTAGAAAATAACAGCAACATTTGGGCCCAAGTAATATTTAAGGATAACAGTTTTGTGGATGTAGCAAGATAAAGACAGATTTGTGCAGCACAGAAAGTCATCTTGAAAGGGGAATTGTAAAGGTTCAGCTTTGTTCAGCTTGTGTTTAAATTCAGGAGGTACAGGGTGGCTTATACTGCATATCCAGAGTAAAGACAAATCATAAGTTATACTTACAAGTCTGCAGTTAAACTATGCATGAAGCAAAAATTTTTTTAATCCTTGAAGCACTAGAAAAAAATAAGATTTTTTTTGTGGTCTGCCTCCAAGCTTAGATATGAAGAAATACGCCCTGATGTGGATGTTCTTTGTGATCCATCTTCTTGATATGGTGACCCTGTCTACTAAAAAGGATAAGAAAAACTCATTGTACTAGATCTTTCTCAACCCCATTTTTTTTCTAACCTAAATACTACAGGGTAATGGTTATTTCAAAGAAGGAAAGTATGAAGCTGCAATAGAATGTTATACCCGTGGTATTGCAGCAGATGGCACCAATGCTCTTCTGCCAGCTAACAGAGCCATGGCCTATCTGAAGATTGAAAAGTAAGTAGGATTGCATGTGGATACAGTTTCTTTCTTTGTTGTGAGCTGGATGGAAGAATGATCTAGTGGATTTTCACTCAAGTTCAGTTACTGTCACTGCTAATTCTTTCTAGAATTCAGTACAGAATAAATCGTATTAAAAGCAGTAAGGGAGTGAAAATAACTCAATATGTGTGATCTTACAGTGCATTTCTTAGGAAAGAAGTTCTGAGAGAAAAAAATAGCATCAGTATGAAATTATAATTTCTAAAGTTGGATTTTTCATTCTTTCATGTATATAGAATTCTAGGTAGTCACCTTTCTTAAAGGACCTGCCTTTATGTCTTTTTTTGACTATAAAACTCAGTCAGCTACTAAATGTTGCACTGTAAAAAAAAAAAATGGATTATAACTTCTGACTTCAAAGGGAATGGATAGGAGCTTTTTCTGGAAATTGTCATCTTTTAAAATATTTTTCTTTAACTCCAATAATGGAGACGTGTTTGTGTAGTTAGTTTATTTTTAATTAAGCTTTATCCAAATAATCCAGTAACAGTAGGAAATGCATGCTTTCTAGTAAACGAGGGAAATTCCATATGACCATTTTTGAAGTCTGAATTTTTTGTGACTCCCTGATGGTATGGTAATTTAAACCTTTTAAACTGGTAGCATAAGAAGCAGAGAACTGAGCATTATGTTGGTCGTTAGTTCTAACATGACATGGTTGGGTATCTATAGAGACAATACATTGATTTCAAATTCTAAGATTATAAGATAGGTTGCACAGGTAGTATTTCTGACATGACATTTGTAACTTAGTACTGAAGCCATAGATAACATCATAATGCGAGTAATGTTCTCAGAGAATCAGAGGAAGTGATACTTTAATTGAATGACCAAGCAACAAAATCAATTCTGTATGATAAATCAGTGTATCATGGGTCTTTACATTTCAAAGAGAACCTAAACATAAAATGCAATAGGCTCATTGGTATTCTTATAAACCTCTAGAACTGATAAAAGCTGCAAAAAAAATACTGTTTCCATAGATTTAATGATAGATTGAAGGAGGAGAAGAAGAATGAATGAAAATACTGTAATATGCATATAGTGGAATCATGATCTAATACAACTAAATATAACAGGGATGGGGAAATTTGATCTTACAATGAAGCAAATGACTTCAATGTAAGGAGGTACTGACTTCTCATTCTGAAATAGTTAAGGACAAGTCAGAAATTCAGATGTAGAGAAATTTATTCTCATACGTTTGCTTCTCCTTTCTTGTATTTTTGTTTGGGTTTTTTTTTGTTTGTAATTGTATTTCTGTTTTACAGAAGTACAAAGCTATGATGCTGACTTTCATTTTAAGACTATTTAATGTTTAAAGAGGATTCTGCTCTGACAGGCTTTAAGTGTTTAATTTCTCAGAGGAAGTGAATTTCTCTCATAAAAAGAGAGTCAGCAGTGTGTCATGAGATACCAAAAGATTTGGCTGAAATTTCAAGGTGCTGAGAAATCACATTTTATATGTTTACTTTTATTTTACATTTCAGTTCAATGGTGTGTATTTATTTGTATATAGGTAGTTAAGGTCTGTCTTCATATTTTAATTGTTTAGGTTAGCTATGTCTTTTCAGTTGAAACTGCCTCTTTTGGAACATTATTAATTTTATACTACTCTTTTGCTGAGATATGAAGAGGCAGAAAATGACTGTACACAGGCTCTGCTCTTAGATGCCTCCTATTCTAAAGCCTTTGCCAGAAGAGGAGCTGCTAGAGTTGCTCTTGGAAAGCTAAAAGAAGCTATGCAAGGTATGACTTTGAATTAGTCTTAAGTGTGATAGGTAAGAGATGAGTATAATGACATCCTGATTTTTTTGGTCTTCTAATAGCAATTAAAACAGCTGCTGACTAATTGAAGTCACCAGTGCAGAAGTTAAGAAGGGTGGGATTTTGTTGTGTTTCAGTGAATACGTATAAAACCTTTTGTGTTGGTATTTACATGATAGGAAGAGAGTGTTGTGTGAAATTACAACTATTGTTGCTTATGATAAGTAGTAAGAAATAGCTTGAAAAATGTGTTTAGAACTAGGTCATGATATAAGCATTAGGATGACTTACCTGCCTTTAATTATTTTAGAGCTGTGAAGGGAAAACAGAAGGTTTAAAAAGTTGCCAGGAGTACTTTGTAATTTGAAATGTCTCCATTTTTCATATATTGTTTTTCATGCAGATTTTGAAGCTGTTCTGAAGCTAGAACCTGGAAATAAACAAGCAATAAATGAACTTACTAAAATAAGGAATGTATGTATACTTGGGTTCTTTTTTTTTGTAGACCTATAGTAATAAATTGTTGGAGTGGGAGAACCACCCAGAGTAACGATGAAATCTCAATATGAGTATAGTCGTTCTCCCCTTTATTCAAGCTTACAGAGTATATATAGACAAATGCCAAGAACACGCGTCTGCAACAGTTGTATGATTGGCTTACAGCCTCTGTTCACGCGCCAAGGCGGCGAGTGTGATTGGTACAGTGCTCTTGTGCACGCACAGGAGCACTTCTCCTCTTCGTGGATGTAGCTCCTTCTTCGTGTTTACCATTCTACTGTCTCTTATCACAACAGGCTTTCAAGGACAGTTAACGGTTTCCTCCGAGCCTTCCCTCTCATCAGAGACTGGGTTGCTCATGGGAACCAGATCGTGTCCCTTGTTACTAAGCCATTCCTCCACAATAAATGTTTTCATTCTTTATTACATAATTTTTAACATATAATTATCTGTCAAACTTTTCATCTTTTGGACAACTTACCATTTATTTTTTTTTTTAGGATTTGGCTGAGAAAGAACAGTGGACTCATCAAGAATATCCTGCAGTATTGATAAAAGAAACAGAAATAAAAAATATAGTGAAACTGATCGATAATCCATTACACCTGAAATCAACAGTAAGTTGTTATGTTAGTTGCTTTCTACAATGGTGGGAAAAGCAGAGCTTAAAGTTAAAATCCACTTCTTGCTTATTTAGTTAGACTAACTCCTGATAGATACATCTTCCCTGTGGAAAGCCCAAAATTTACAGATTTACTCTTTTGAAGTTTTTCAAGAAGGTAACTTCAGCATCTCCATGTGTGTGTAATAGTAAACATGGTGTAACCATTCAGTCTACAGTAGCTGGAACAGGAAACATAGTGTATGCATATGTCTGTAATATGAAGTGGGGAGGCAATTCCACAACCCTCTCCTGGGTCCATGGCTAACATTGCAGTTGAGAGTAAAGGGGAGAGAGTTGGGTCTCCATGTTTGATTGCAGACTCGAGAAAGCCCTTGGTAAACTTCCTTCTTTTCATCTGCTGTTTAGAGTTTCTGTAGCAGCTGTAGTGGTAACAAGACGTGTTGCCTGCCCATGTGATATGCTGCTGACACTTAGGGCTACTGCAAGAGCCTTGAGCCTGCATTTTTATCCACATAAACTGTATTTCTGGGTATCGGTTTTCAAGAAGCAATAGCTTTCGACTACAAATTATCAGTGGTTATAGTCAGATTAATGAGTTACACATGACAAAATATGATAATACAGAAAGTAGTATCAGCTTTCTTTATGTATTAGGCTTCCTCTTATAGTACATTTAATCTTTATACGTTCAGCAGTGAGTTGTGTTAAATACAAAGCGCGCTCACACTTCGTATGGAGTACTGTAGTGTTCTGCTCTTGATGATTTTAAAATGTTTGTTTACTTCCATTAAATATATAATTCAGATGGATAGCTGTAGTAGAAAATGTGTGATTAACTTGATCCTTTTTTTTGGGGGGGGGGGGGTAAACTATTATATGTTATCTATAACCAGATACAATATTTTTAGACACCTAAATGAATTTTTTGTAAAGTAGCTGAAATACTATAGACAATTATATTCAGTTTGGCTGCTAAATTAAGTGGAGATACTAGGTTGATTGGTTTTTTCCTCGTTACTCTGTTAAGGTAGAACAAGTATAGGTTGAGCATCTGTGCTGTTAGTACTACCCAAGGATCGCAGAGAGAACTGTAATTTTGAGATGGTATATTGTCAAAGCAAACCCTGTATTGTCTGTCAATACACCAACAAGACAGTGTTTTTTGGGTGTGATTTATAGCAGTTTGCAAACTGCTGTGAAGACTTAGATGCGATTGTGTTAAGAGTGGGACAAGAAATCTGTCATTTCTAGAAGTCTAAATTGTTGAGTATGTTTAATTGTGTGTATTTGCATTCGTATTTCTAGAGCAATACACATTATGTTCATGTTCAGCAAATTAAATTCCAAAGTAAAAGGTGATGATTTCCCCCCCCACTAAATGGTGTTTCCTTGTAAGACCTGTGAAGGTGGTGCTAGGTGATGGTCAAAAATAACGGTGATCTTGCAGAGATTAAACAAGCTAAAGTGTTTTAGTTAGCATGTCCTCTATTGGTGGAATTAATTACCTTATGGTGTATGTAACTTGGTCAGCCAGCAGGGCTGAGTTACAAATATTTATCGTCTCAAAATTTTAAACTGAGGGTCAAGGCCTATGTTGCTGGATACTTAACTTGTTTAGCTAAATTACAAAGCTTGACCAGGTCATTGGTCAAAATATATGGTAGTCCTTGCCCATTCAACCTTAGTAGGGGAAAAAAAATAAACTAATCTTCTTTTATTTTATTATTATTATTACTGGGAAAACAGAATGCAAATTCTGAGATCCTCTAGAGTAAGGACACACTGGTTTATGAGTGTAAAGCAATAAAATGATCCTACAAGGCTTCCCGTAGAGTGTTATGAAGTTTTCTTTTTTGCCATTTAACTTTATTGAAACTATCTTCCATGTGCACCACCACGGATTAAACTGGTTATTATGAGATTATTTAAAATTAAACACAGCTGTTTCTGGGGCCTGTATATACACTGATGTTGAGGCTACACACATGACATGAGGTATGCATTCTGTTTAGAAGCCTTTGCGAAGAATAGCCATTGAAGAAATTGATGATGACACACCACATAGTGATTTGCTCAGCAATACTTCTTTAGTCAATAACTGGAGGAATTCAATGAGTGTTGAAACAACAGAGAATCTAGATCAGGATGATCAGATGACTACAATGGACATTCCAAAAGCAAAGCACTTGAAAATAGAAGAAATCAGTGACACATCACCATTACAGTAAGTATAAAAGTTCTGATCCTCTTTTTAAAAGGTAAATGTAGTTGAAGTGTAATCTTCATTTTCAAATTTCTACATGTGGTGAGTTGTCGAACATATTTTGGAGAATTTGAATTATAAAGAAAATATTGAAAGAAACTTCAGTTCTTACATGTCTGCCTCTTTGATCATGTAGTGGTTGAGACAAGCATGATCTATTTAGTGTCAGGTGGAAAGCTAGTCTTGTTCTTACATTTCAAATATAAAGAAATTCATAATATTTTCCTATATACCTTACTGTCTTCCTTGTGCACTTATCTTCCCTAGCTGTGATTTCTCTTTGTAATGTTTTAGAGTAGATTCTGAGCGGAGTTCAAACATTCTTTGCACATTAGTTGTGTCAGAGAGAAGGAGCAGATGAGCATATTGTCTACTGAGCAGGCAGCTGATAACTTCAGGTTTGCTCAAAGTTCCCAAGTTCCACTGTGTTAGCTAGGCAAACTCAAGTCTGGCTGGCTGAAACTACACTGAAGCCACTATCCTAACTTTATCCCTGCTAAGTGTCGGAACTCTTATTTGTTGTCTGTTTAAGAAAGCTCTGTATGGATCAGCATAATCTCATTGTGTTAATAGTAAATATTTTTCATGGAGTTTTGATTGAAGAATTTCTACGAGAAACACCATCCCGCACGCACCTTTTCCAGCTGAGTCACATGGAATTACTGTGAAGTGTTGGGGAAAAAAAAGTGTATTTCTTAACCATTTTATAAATTCTGAAAAATAAATGACTTAACTGACAAATTATAGGACAAAAAATAGCTCCACTGTAATCAGTTATGAAAACAGTTTGTTCATTTTACATGGTTATTGTTTTGCATTGTGAAACTGCGGAAAATGTAATTATTTTTTTGCGGCTCTGTACGGTAGAAATACATACCATAAAATGCAGTTATTTCCGGAAACAAAGTAGAGAAAGGCTAAGTATATTTGTAAGTATTTGTGGATGTGTTTTTTTAGAAAAGATGAATCAAGTATAAAGTATAATTTGAAGGGTTTTTTTAGACACCTGCTTGAACTAAAATACATTAATTTTAAAAATGTTGATGGTATGTTAGATTTTTAAGGAATTAAAAGATCACCAGTTAGGTCTCAGTGTAGGATTTCCTTAAATGTTTTCTTGATTGGGCATTTCAAAATATCTCTGCAGGCTTCCTGCTAGTGTGAAAGGAATTTCATCAGTGTTGCATCCATCTTTCCCTGTGAACCAACAGAGAGAAAAAGAAATCAAAAGGTCATTTAGATGTGCTTCTCCAGTCCCTGCCATTCCTGCAAATTCTTTCCAGCTTGAGTCTGACTTCAGGAAATTGAAAGACTGCCCGGAAAATATGTACTTGTACCTGAAGGTATGAAACGTAGTACTGACTGACAGTGCTTGGACAATTTCTTCAACTGACATTGAAGAAACAGCACAAACTTAGGTGGAAAGGGTAGCTATGTTTAGAGTGTCTTAACCGTGTACAGTAGTCCCTTTTTTTTAATTGCCTTCACATAATATTAAGTAGCTTGTTCTACATCTGAGTATTTCTCCTCTTGTGCCTGACTTCTCACTTACCTCACTTTGAGTACAGTCACTGTATAATCTGTCTTCTTTCAAATACAGACCCTGATTCTGTAAACACTTAAATGCATTAGTAACCATGTCAAATTGTAGTTTTTCAAATGAATGCTTCTAAGGTAATTAGACATAGCAGCATTCTTATCTCTTTAAAGTGCAAAAATGCTTGAAACACATCAATCTACTTAATGTGTACTTCTGCTTTGTGTATTTTGCAAAAAAATTGCTTAGAATCCTTTTGAAAAAGTTAGCAATCATAATCACAAAAACAAAAAAAACCCCAAAATTAATGTTCAATGTCAAATAGTGCAAGTGATTTGGTTTTTTCACTTTCATGCACTTCAGCATCGTCCAAGACATCCTAAAAACTCATTTCTAATTCTCATGACTCAACTGTATTTTGTTGCCTAAAAATAACACTTTTTTCATTTTTCCAAAGCAAATAGAGCCTTCGCTTTATCCAAAACTGTTCCAGAAATCCTTAGATCCAGACTTGTTTAACCAGATACTGAAAATTCTACATGATTTCTACATCGAGTAAGTTTTAACTCCTCCTATGTGTTACATTGCTTATTGGTATTCTGTTTTTTGGGTTTTGTTGTGGTTTTTTTTTTCTCCCTACCCCCACCCTTGGGCTTAGAAAATTATTTTCGCCATGCAGCGTTACATGAGCATGATGCAATGATTAGAATGATTCAATAATTGGAATGGTTCCTTCTTAAGAAATTAAACATACCTTGAAAAATCAGATAGAAAAGAGATAAATAGCCTTTACTGTATGTTGTTGAATTCAATTCTGCCAAGTAGTGTCAGAAACTGAATATTAGACTGTATGAAATAATTTTTGTTCATATTACTGTATATATTCTGTTATTACATATCATTGCATGATACAAGCTTTCTATATTAACTTTCTAAAGCTGAGAAATAGAGGGTTTCATTTTTGTGCAATGCTTATTGTGATGCATTAATTACCTGCTAGCATTTTACAGTAGCCTGTAGTAAATGTGTATTGGAGCTAGAAGTTCTGATAAGACAGAACCTGGCAATTGTTTCTGAAATTCCTATCCATGCTACCATTTGAGTCTTAAAGTTCATTTTGCCTGTCATAGGCAGTGTGCCACTTCTCTGAATTACTCTGCCTGAGAGCACACACTCAGAATGTTTTTAGGGTGGTGTTTTATGGAGAAAAGCAAATGTAAATGAATGTTAGCCTTTCCCTTGGTTTCTTTAAAAGTAAATATCCATCGTGTGGGTGAAACATGACATCTTAAGAGAGATTGTCCTACATTTGGTGGTATGACATATAAAGGCTAGGAAGTTGAAATTGTTTTCAGTAAGGTAAAAGACACTTCTTCTGGAGGGAGACAGGACAAGTTATGAAAGAAAAATGCTATTTGTTATTAGTATTTGTAACAAAGACAGTGCCTGTTTATGGTTGGCTAGAAGAATGTAAATTGAACACAATCTAGAAATTTTCTGTATGGATAAAAGTGATGGCAACTGTAATGTGGTGCTTTTTGCTGAGCTTCCTATGACCACAGGTTCTAATTTCCCTCACACACACCGATATGTATACAAATGGTGAAGTTATGGCAAGGTGTAAGCCTTAAATCATAAAATAGCTATCCTGTACACTAACAGCAGTCAGTTTGCATCAGTCTAGGTTGTTATATTTCTTCACGCTTGCTCTGTATCAGAATAATACTTGCATAAAGGTTTCTGGGTGTTGACTTCTTGCTTCGTGGGTGGAAGAGTGAACAGGAAGATGAGAAAGGCAGGCAATATGAGAGAGACAGAGAAGGGAGTTCCATTGGTCGTTTAATTTCTTGTTCCTGAAGTCTTTAATACTGCTTGCAGCTACTGAAACTTTCTAATCAACAGTAGTTATTTTTATATTTCTAATAATCTTTTTAAGGAAAGAGGAGCCATCACTCATCCTTGAAATCCTCCAGAGGCTATCTGAATTAAAAAGATTTGATATGGCAGTAATGTTTATGTCAGGCTCAGAGAAAAAAAGTAAGTCATTCAGTAGTGTCTTTTTAAACTTCATTTGTGATACTGTAGAATCTAGCAAGAAATACGTAAAATTTATTCCATGTAATAATTAGTTAAGGTTAGTTAGTTGTCTAGCTTAGCTGGTAATGTTACAAATTTATGAATTTGTATGAAATCTTACATCTGACATGCAAAGTAGCCAAATTACACATTTTCCACAATTTACAACCATTTCTTGGCAATCCTGACTTTACTGTGGGCAAAAAGAATGCAAGTGTCTCTAAACCACTCAGCCTGTTCATCTCTGTCCTGTTCTTGAGGCATCACTTAGATTAGTTTGCAATTCAGGTTGATGTTGGCTTGAGTTCATGGTTTATAAAAGTGGTTTTTGTCTCAAATATTTTCTTTATTTAGCACACCAGACAGACTGTGTAACAGTGAGACACAAGCAAAACATTTCTCTGGGATCAAATAATGTCAAATTTACTATCTACAGCTGAGTTTCACTAATAACCATTATAGTTTCAAAATTTTGATATGTGAATCTCCTTAAAATAAAATTGCTTGTTTGACTTACTGAAGAACAAGTAAATTCCACTTCTGAATTGCATTCACGCTTCTAACCTGATGTAAGCTTTATCTTCCATCTGGCATTAACTTTTATCTTCTGCATTTAATGGCATAGTGCCAAGATAGTAAACAAAATAAAAGCTGTCTGTTTATGTTGTCAGGATTATATACCTGTTTAAGGAAATGTTGTTAGGCAGCTTGTGGGTATCAAAACAAAGTGAGAACTTCCCTTTACTACTTTTTTTTCATCCTCTTAGTAGTTCTAAAAATTTACTTGTATTTCAGCTACATAATCCAACCCTTACTCTCACTGAGGAAAGAGTTAGATTAATTTACCTTAAGAGTGTGCATCACAAAAATAACAGTTTATGTTGGGATTTTCTTTTACAGTTACACAGGTATTGTTCAATCATGTCAACCACATGGGATTGAAAGATACTTCTGTTGAAGAATTGGAGAAGAAATACAGCATTTTCTCTTAGAGAGATGACTGATATGTGAATTGCTGTTGCTGCATTTCTTTCATGTATAAATCGGCTGAAGACGTCTATAAAGACTGGAATTTTGTTGCTTTTGTATAAGTAATGAAAGTCTTAAACTTGGTTTAGCCAAATGGTAAGTGCCTGAAGAGATAATTACCTAGTTCTGCAGGTACATTTGCTTTCCAGCATCCGAAACAATACAGATCTACATTGTCTCCAGGAGAATCTGTTTGCCTAAAAAATAATTGGACAGATTGGCATTCAGGATATGGACTGTAGATAGAGATCTTTATTAAAAGGTAAAAAAAATATTTATAAACATGTCTTTGGTAAGAATCAAATGGTGTAAATTACAAATATGCATGTTTTTTATTTTAGAAAATAAACTGAATGTTGAATTGAAGGTACTAAATTCTTAAGGAATTTTTTAAGTTGCCTAAGTCATCCTTCTCTACATGTTCTGATGTGGTGTATCCTTAATGTGTGAAGCGAACCTGAGGTATGATGGCCAAAAAATTCCAGAATTCTTTTACTTGAGTTTTCCCAAAAGCTGAGTTTTAAGCATTGACAGCTGAGATATTCCTGTGAACCTCACCTGCAACTGCAGAATAGAAGGAAGCCAAATACTGTAGAATTAAGCTAAAAATATAGTGGAAAACCACTTTTTGTCATCTTTGAAGAGTACTGTTAAAATAATCTGATGAAACTTATCTTTTGGGTCAGTTGTTCCTAACCAGGTAAAGCACTTAAGAAGCCTCAGGAAGCTAAGCAGAATACCTTTCAAGTGTGAAGAAGGCAAAGGCATGAAGTCACCTGAAATTCTTAAATGAGATAAGAAATAGCATTAGGCATAGTAAACTAGTCACACTGTTCACATGACCAGAAGAAGGAAATAACAGCACTTGTCAAGTATGCTGTAAGATTTAACTGTAGTATCCAAGTAATGGCGTCTAAGAATTTGCCTGCGTCTCTAGGCTTGACTGCTCTCTTTCGTTCTGCTGATACGAATATTCTGTGAGTTTGCTTTCATCCTGCTTCAGCCCTTGTGCTTTACTGGTGCTTCTCTGACTATGGAAGCCTTCTGACATTAATGCTTTTGTTTTGATAGTTGTGCTCTTTTTCAGAGGAATAATTAAACAGTTATAGCATTCAAAAAGACTTCAAATTTCCAAGATGGATTAATAGGAAAAGGTATGAATGTTATCTTCTATGTAGCCAGTATTAGAAAACTAATTTTAAAACATTTGCAGCTGTGTAATGTCCTAGTTCAGATATAATCTGGTGTAAAAAGAAAAAGAAAAAAAAAGTAACTGAGCTACATCCTTGGGCTGGGTAGCAACTGACATGAATGGAGCACTAGGTCCCGAAGGTAGTTTCCGATTAGCCCCAGAACTGAGCGCTAGGAGAATAGCCAGTGTTACTGGGGAAATGGAAGAGCCTTTATATAACACTGCTTGCCGCTTACCTACAACATGAACTGTTATTACTAGGTGCGTCCCAAGTTACTTGATAACTGGCTATTTCTTCCCCTTTTTGTAAAGCACTTCTGATAACATATCAGGGATATTGCTGTAAATACAAGTGGGGTGGAGTAGTTACCAAAGTAATTTTATACACCTTTGTAGATACAGCATACCTTCTTATGGACTGTTATGAGTTATTCAGTGTAGAGCAGAGGTGTATGCCTGATTAGGCTATACTAACAGAGCATTTGGTACATTCTCAGAAGCTGCTGCTTGAAGGCTATTGGATGAAAACAGGTGATTGTAGTATGTATCCTTGACAGTAAAAGCAAGCTGATAGCAAAAAGATTTGAAAATTGTAGGCCAGGAGTCACCTACAACTCCATCCAGTCTGCTATGTTTTTAATGAGAATAAGCAGCTATATTTGGTTTCTGGTCCCACTCCTGCTTTTACGGAGATTTCTCTTCAGGATTTGTATGTGGTAAGGAGGGCTGATTGAAAGGAAGCTGTTCAAGCGCATAGAATTTGCAGGTATGGATGAGTGGACCTGATTCATGTTGCTGCTGAACTTAGGCCACCAGGATTTATCTTGCAGGTGGTATGCTACTGTAGCCTTTTGCTTGTATTTCTAAATGCAACATCTGATGGTGACCTGCAAAGTCCCTGAAGTTACTTTTTAGTGCATAGAAAGCAATGCAAGATGGAGAGCAGAAGGCAGGCATTCAGAGAACTGCTAGCTTCGCTTGGTCCAGGAGGTGGCAGTGTTTTTCCCTTCTAAATTGTTAAAGATTGCCGAATCTCTTGAGTTGAAAGGTTAGTGAAACATGGAGAAGATTCATAGACCTGAAGTAAGTCAAGAATTCTTTCTGGGGAGAGAAGGGGATTTTTTTTTTTTTTTAAATCTAACACCCTTTCAATGATTATATCCTTATTGTGTCAGGGGAAAAAAGTCTAAGGTAAATAGTGTGAGGCAATTAAACAGTGTGGAATGCTTTATAGCTCTTTGCTATGTTATGGCATTCAAGGTATCAAAAATCTGAGGTCATGTTTGCTGCAGTGACTGATTCAGACTTGAGTTTTGAATTATTCCTTTTTTTATCAGTATTGAATGTTATATTTTTCTAGACAACTTTTTAACTTGTGAAGATCACTTCTTAATTTGAATAGTCATCCAGTAGATCTGGGAGACACTCAAACTCCATATTGTCTATTGATTTCATCATCTAGGTTGTTAGAATATCGATGGAACTGTGATCCTAGGGCATCCTTCTGCAGAACATCCTTACAGCTTTCTGTTTTGACAGTAGACTGATTTTATTTTTTTCCTTTCTCATAACTCTAGCTCTGCATTCATACAGTAATAGTTTCATCTGAGCTGTGTTTGTCTTGCTTATAAGAATGTCCTGTGATAAGTCAGATGTCAAGATGAAGATAGTTCATCTGCTGCTTTTTCATTACACTACTGTGGAAGAAAGGATTTTAACTTGTTCTTGGCCAACTTGTATCAGTTACTGCGGAAAGCATAAATGAGTATAGAGTTAGAGTACTTCTTCCAAAATATTTTTTAGAATTAAAAATTTATGGTCTTGACTGTGGTCAAGAAGTTTTTGCTGCTTCTTTTCTTCCCTGTCTTTCTGTTTAAAAATAGGCATTTCAGCTTGCCAGTTCTCAAATATAATGAGTACTACTCATTCTGAGAGTACTTTTTTAACATATCGTATTAATACAAGATTAACCTATCAATTTTTAACATATCTTATAGAGAAGTCTTTGGGACCCAGAGAACCTATGAACATTGAACTTCAGGAAACTTGCGTTCTAACCCATTCTTTTCTTTTACTAGACAGAGATCTTTCTTCGTCAACGATGTGAATACAGTTGCTTGTAGTTGCCATCATTAAGGAATACTGAAGTGAAAACAGCCATTGAAGAGTTCATTTCTAATGTCATCAGCTGTTAGTTGTTTTTCTTCCGTCTTACATAACTAACACTTCCCTTGGCTTTTTTCTTTTAATGCAGGTGCTCTGTAGAGCAATCTCTTCATACTCTTGTCAACTGCTGCTTATTTTGTTTTCCTCTTCTGGTTCTGATATGGTCCCTGTGTTCTGTTGTTGCTCCTACTTAATGATTCTTAAATAATCTGTCCTCATTTCCATTACTTACATGCTTTTCTCAGATCGTTGAAGAGCTCTTTGTTGGTCAGGTTGGTCCCTTTTTACACTTGCTATGCTTTCTTTCCGTTGGCATAATTTCAGCTTATCTTAATATCATTTATTTGGGAACTTCCGGGTCTCCTGTACCCTTTTCTGCCCTTAGATTTTCCTCCCGTGAAACCTTACTGAGCAGTGTTAGAATAGAGGAGGAAGTAGAGAAGATTAAGTGCATGAAACTTTCAAAGTTGCGTTTGGATGCTGTGATGTCTAGGCAGCTTGAGATTGCTCTACCGTCAGTATTAGAAACTATGAATTTGGGGCATTAAATATACATCTTTTCTCTCTTCCACCTGTGTCCCATCTGATGGCAACTGTAAGCCAAAGAAGCTAATGCCAGTCTTCTGCCACTAGTTTCGTTTTTTTTCTTTCAGTAAATTAGTGCTTTTCTAGGAATAGCAAGAAGGGCCTTAACAAAAGCATAGGGCTGCACATTTGTTGACTCTCACTTCTCCCCAGGTAAGATTCACCCTGTAGCTTTTCTTTTGTAGCAGCTGTCAATCACACTATTTGTTGGATCTTACAGAGCCAGGGGTGTTCTGAATGGCATTCCATCTCTTGTGCCTTTGCATGATACTTTTAGTAACTTCCTTAAGGTGTATTTCTAAGGGTTGTGTTATTCAGAGGACAAAATTACCCTGCAAAATCCTTTCTTACTGATTATCCTTGAGAGAGCAGGAAACTAGCCTGACCTCTCAGGAACATATCCTAAGTTTGAATCTAGTCTTCATTTAATATTGGCAGGTGCAAGCCTGTCAAATTACCTGGAATTGCATTAGTGATTAATCTGACCTTGTCTGCTTTGCTGGTTAGGTTTAGGGAAAATGCAACTTCTGGAATAAAAGGTGAAATTGTATTTTTCACTGTTGTCACATCTCTTAAGTATGCAGTTCAGCCTGATTGCACCAGTGAAGTTGTGTGGGTTTTATGCATCTGTCTGTTCCTTTTTTTTGTACTATTTCACATGATCCATTTGTATCAGATCTTTCCTATTACATCTGTCACTATGTGCCAATTCCCTCTCTCTGAATTTCAGTCTTCCTTTTCACTGGGCCCTTTCTGGTTTCCATCGGGTTCAAAACATTGTATTCTCCACTGCCTTCCCTCTCCTGTCATTAGTTGCAAGCACCTCAGCCTTTAAAACTGTCATTTGGAGGCTGCTTTTAGTTTTCTAAATAGAAAATTTCTGCTCTAGGCTGTTTCTGAAAGCTCCTTCCAACAGCTCTGCTTCTTCAGGCTCCATTTTGTAGGAATATTCTACTCTAATGTCTGGCTTTATAAACTGAAGCAAGTATAGCATAGAAACCAAGGGAATTAATTTTTTTTCTTCTTTTTTTTCTCCTTGCTTCCTATTCAAGTGGTTGCTGAGTTCAGTTGTGGTTGGATGCACTGGAATCTTTTGCTTTCTTAATAGTAGTAGGAAATAGTGTTTGCTTTCAAGACTTCATCTTCGAACTTCGGACCTTCCAGTCTCTCTTCCAACACTTGTTGCATTAATAAAGTTTAAGGTGACAGGGTAAAAGATAGATTTGATTCCTTGTTCCTTCATACCAAATAAGTCTACCTGGGTTTTAAAGCAAGAAATCTACCATTAGGCACAAATACTGATTATGTTAACCAACAACTGATTGTACAAAAGTCTTCCTTGTCCTGATGCCTGATGAGATAGGACAGATTAATGTTCCGTATAAATTATTAATTTAAAGTCCTGTTTTGCGACTATATACTTGGACAGGTCTGCCACAATGAGCTGAGCAGCAGATCAGAGTCTAAGCGAGGAAACCTGCAAAAAAACACAAATAAACAAAAAGCTAAACAAAAACCTCCAGATTTTTTGGTTTTATATTTATTACAGGAATGACTGCTTATACTTCAGGTTGCAAGGGCATGTACTCAGAGGCAGCTTCCTCCCTAAAGAATCAGTGGTCTGTACAAATATCACCAAAAAGCAGAGAAGGATTAAATGGTTGATTTGCCTGGCTGTGATTGTGATAGGAGAATAGTATCTGACTCCTTAAGTCAAAATCTGGTGTCTTTCTGGCTACATCAGGCTGAGTACTCAGTTTGGCAAGTGGTGCTTGAAGTTGGTTTATAACGAATTGCTATGACTTTTGGAAAAATCAGGAACACTTTGCTGACTTCAGAAAAGTGTACTCCAGAGTCTTTGTTGGGAAGTGGAAATGCTGCCAACTTTTTCTAAAATAGCCTGAAGTTCAGGCTGTTGAAATAAAAAGTAATGAGCTACTGCTGTACACCAAAGCCTGTGTGTAACACCATGTGGCACATGAGCCTTGAGTACTCTACTTCTGTCCTTGGTATTAACATTTCTTTGCATTTTGTGATTGGATTCTGGTGGTTGTGAAAATTAAGGCTATTACAGGGTTACATCTTATTAAATGCAGTATTTAAGTGAAAATGTGCGTGTGTTTTCAACAGATGGGTAAAAGCATTTTAGGGAATATTTTCCGTACAATCTGCAACAAAGAAAGGACATGAAATAAATACTTAAGAATTTGCCAGATCTCTGAGATTTTTCTTCTGCTTCAAGATTCATTCTTCAGTATACAAGCTTGTCTGATTGATTGGTAAAACTGGCATCTCTCACCCAAAAATCTGCAAGCATTCATTGAGTTTAAGAACATCATCTTTGTATAAATTTTTATCATCACTAGACTTTAAAATTAAAGCAAGAGAGAGAAGTAGATTCACTCTTTGCACTGGTTTGCAACTGTCAAGCTTTGGCTGATCTTCTGACCTTGGGAGAGCCCTTGTCCTCTTGTCCCATCCCCGGTTGCACTTGAAATACTGCTGCGAATGACTCGCTGCCTGAAAATGGGTGTAGACTACAGCAGCTGGGGTTTTATGTGGATGGAGCCTTTTTGAAGAGTTGAAGGGCAGCCTCTACTTCATTTCTGTCTTAAATTTCAGAGATGGTATCCAGATAAAACGAATGCTCTGCAGCTTGATTAACTCTTTGCTTGCTTTGTTCAAACTGTAACTGTGTTGTGCAGTTTGAAATACAGAGCCCTGGTAGTCCCTGGTGCTCTGCATTCTGGTTGTCATCTTGGCTTTCACAGAATCCTGGGTGAGGCAGGCGCCCTGTGGGTCTTGAACACGGACTTGTACCAGTGGCTTGTGGTCACTGGCTTATGGTGGCACAGAGTAAGTCCTTCCTCCAGGGATTTGCAATCTAAATAGACAATGTGTAGTATAGTCTCCCCACTGTTAGAGATGTGGGACTGAATGACTGGAGAGGCTGAGGAGAGATTTCCCTTTTTGTGATAAAACCCTTTCTGTGGGTGGTCTGAGCTTACTTGATTTTCCCTGAAGTGGAGTGGGAAGGACTCAGCTGCTCAGTTGAGAGGGGTGAGAGACGGTACATCTCTTTGGGCTCTGATGGAGATAGGGCCATCAGCTGACACATCGCATCATCTGGAATGTAGAAGAGGATGTGTTTTACCAGTGAGTGCCAGCTCATTCCCAGTGTAATGCAGGAACTTGGTGACTGGGGGGTGAAGAGTAAGAGACATGAATTCCGTTTCACAGGACTCAAAATCATTGTATTTTTAAAGACTTTCAATATCTCAATTTCAATATTCAGTGTTTTCAACATTTCTCTCTACTTCAGTAAAATCTAAACATTAATGAATATTTTTAACATGAGATTTGGAGAAGCTAGGAACTGAACAAACCCCACTAGCCCTTTTTGAGCCCTAGGTCTGTTTTAGTAACTTCAGCTAGCTTTCCTCTCTCAGAATTACTTTTTGCCCTTGTCTTTGTCCTTTCATGCTTTTGCCTGTCACGTACTGGGTTTATGTGAAGCTAGCTGTACTAAGGACAGATTCCTGTGGTCAGTGTTCCCATTATCAGATTTTGTCAGAACAGCTCTGCTGGTTCAGAAGCAAAGAAGAAGTTTGGCTTGATCAGGATGTGCTGCATATAAAACACCCAGAAAGTCTTCGGGTCTATTCCTACCTGGTTTGTGCTGATAGAAACAGGAAGCCACTGTACCACACCACCAGAGCTCCAGTCTCAAGTCATTTCATAAGGCTTCTTTCTTCAACTACAGTAAGGCCGATGCAAAATAACATTATAGGGATGAGCTGCTGTGTTCAGAGGCTGACTAGGGGTCTTGCTTCTTCCTGTTCAGCTGCCTGGGGTAACAATATAGGGCTCTTCATCTGAAGAATTTCAAACCTTAGAGCTTGATAAAGAAAGCTTGTTTATCATACCTAGTTGCCTAATGCATAAAACAGAGCTCATTCTATTCTTTGTGCCCTGCTGATTCTCTCTAGGCTGATACTTGCCATCCTTCAGCCTGTCTGCACTCTCTGTTACTGCCAGTTCCTGACTGAATATAGCCCATGCATTTGTCAGAGCAAGAGGGACATTTTGAATGGGTCAAATTAAATCAGAACAATAGACCAAAGCAGCATTTTCAGGTGCCTCGATGTATTCGACCTCCCTGTGTACAGGATTTCCTCAGGTATAGTACTGCACACTGACAAATTTCAAAACTTAACAAGATGACTGTTTCCAAACTGATGAACATCTGTTGGGAGGTTGCCAAAGACAAGTGAAAATTAGATGCCTATATTCCTCTGAATCTTGGGAAAAAACAGCTGCATTATACAGCCTATGGGAGCAGTGCTAGGTCTGGCTTTTATTACAGACTGCAGGAAGTCTTGGACTAATCTGTGCTTGGGGAAAAAAAGGGAAACCAGGTGATGAAGTGAGTGAGGAGACCAAGCCCTTCCATCATTATCTTCCTTGATTATAATGAATCGTCCCGTGTTGAGAATTGCCGCACTTCTGTGCATAACCCCATGTCTCAGGCAAGTTCCTTCCTAGAAATTAGTTGTCTTCCCAGAAGTTCAAGATTTGGAATTTTTTTTTGTTTTCAACTTTATTGGTAAGATATGGCTGTGCTGTTTTATCCTGCTTAGACTTTTGCTCTTCTAACTGTTAGGTTCATGAAGGAGCAAAGCAGGTTTGATTAGTTTGAAAGTCATGTAAAATTGAAAAGATAACATCACAGAAGGTCTCTCTTTCAAAAGAAATTGGCTGTGTCACTGTGTCACTTTTCTCAAAGAGCTAATTTGCAAATGTTGATAGTTTGTTGTTGTTTTTTTCTTTTTATTGAAAACGTTCTGGGTTTGCCACCCCAGTGTCTCAGGCCAAAAATTATTAGAAGAGCTTCCATATGCCATCTGTGACTTGAGACATTTAGAGAGAACTTGATTTCCCCCAGGAAACATTTTTCAGATAATTCTGCCTGAAGATAGACTGATATGTGATGACTTTGTGTTTCTTTCTAGATTCTTATAAGTACTCTCTTCCCTGGAGAAAAGAGAATTAATACTTCCAATAAATATTCTTTTTCCCATAATTGCTTTCTCCTTTTTTAGCCTGTCCCTTCTTCCACCACCTGTATGCTGCCTTTCTGCACTGAAGCTCTGCCATGAGTCTCCTGCTTAGCCAAGCCAGCTCCTGATACACCTGCCTGTCTTCCAGAATATCAAAGTGGGCCTCACCTGTTGTTGGAGGATGCTGTCCTTAAAAGCTTGCCAGCTCTCCTGAGCATCTTTCAGAGCTGCCCCACAGGATCTCACTTACCCATTCCCTGAACAAGCAGTCTGCTCGCCTGTAGCCCAGAGTCTGTGCTGTGCTGCACTTCTTCCTCTTTCCCCAAAGGATCTTGGACCCCACTATTGTGTGGTCACTATGGCTGCTACTGACTATCACACCCCCAGCTGGCTCTTCCTTCTTGGTGAATAGCAGATGCTGGAGAGCATCGCCCTGCTTGGCCCAGCCAGTGCCTCTATCAAGAAGCTCTCCCTCACACCTCCAGAAATCTTCAACATTTGTGTCCTGCTGTGTGGCCCTTCGAGCAGATGAAAGGAGGTTAAAGTGTCCCAAAGAACAAGGGTCTGCAATACAGAGGCTTGAGCTGTTTAAAGAAGTCTTTGTGTTTGCCCTCACCCTGATCAGGTGAGGTGGCAGCCTCCCACCATTATGCCACCTTCAGCAGCCTCTCCTCTGATTGTGACCCATGAGCCCACATCCAGCCCACCACCCTTCCCATGGAAATGCTCTGCACCTCTGAGCTGCTCCTTTGCACAGAGGGCATCTCCCCTCCTCTTCTTTACTGCCTGTCTTACCTGCAGAGCTGGCACTCACCTGTACAGGCAGTCCCAGCAGCTCTCCAGTCTTGCAGCGATGCAACAGTGCTGTCATCCCACCTGAGTGCTCATCCCTCCAGATTGTTTCCCAGGCTGTGCACACGTGTGCACTTGCACGCTAGATGGGGAGCCCTCCTTTCACCCTCTTCCTGATGTCTCTTGTTCTTATCACCCTACACCTTTATCTTTCTAAGCATATTCAAATTTGGCACCAGGCTTGGTTTTAAGAAAATAAAAAATCAGATTCCTTTTACAGACCTTAAGTGTTTGTTCAGCTGCAAGCCCAAATTTAAGTTTTTTCTCTAGGTTAAGTTCCTTGCCTAGGTCTGTATCTCAGAAAGATAAACATGATCAAAACCTTCCCGAAGCAAGGACTGGGGGGAGGCGTCAAGCTGACGTGAAGCTTCTGTCATGTCACCGTACCTCTATCCGTCACTCATGTGCTGTCACCGCTGCCTAAGAAACAAATTGTCAGCATGTGAAATTGCAATGCAATGGTGGAGCTGGAGTCCCTGCTGTACACAGGAGCATCTGAGGCTTTCAGAGATAATTAGGAAGACTGTTGCCCGCGCGTAAAGATGAGGTTCTCTTAATTGGCAGGAAAAGGTAAAAATATTTTCTCCTGATAGGGAAGGCAGCTCTAGGTCTCTGGGAGAGTTGGGGCAGGGGGACTGTGCTGAACCCCTTAGTGGGGCAGGAGATTCTCGTAAGAGCCAGATGAAAACTGAGAATTAGGAGGGAAAAACCTCAAAGCAACTTTGGGGCTCATGTTATAACTGAGAGTGCTACTCATTGATGATTGTGTTTGATGAAATCTGCATGAAATATCTGTTTTCCTTCCTAATTACAGAGCTGGAATAATGATTCAAGAATATCCACAGACTATTTATGAAGTGAATTTTGTGAAGGGAAAGCTATGAACTATCTTTGATTTGTTTAATTTATTTGACAAGCTTTGAGTCTGACCCAGCTTGGGGGCAAAGAAACGCTGACAGGGAAAGAGAGTACAAGGCCTTTATCTTCACTGAATTACTTCTGCCAGCAAAGAAAACCTTTGGCTCTTCAATTATTTCAGTCTCAGCCTGATGTTTGTCTCCTATCACCCAGTCCAGGATCATCTGACTTGTCATACAGGATCATGATTGCTTTTTCCTCTTCAACCTAATGCTAAAAATAAGAATCTCGATTCCCCTCCTTACCTGACAGCCTACGGACAGGGCATGTTTTGAGAGGAAATTTTGGAACTGCACAGAATTGCAATAAAATCCAGTATTGGGGGAAAATGATCACCCCTGACAGCTAGGGCACAAACTGGAAATAGGTCTTCCAGGCTAATGTGTCTTGAGACGTCGCTGTTGCTATTAAAGAGTAGCACAAGATGGTTAGGCACACAGGGAGGGTGTGAATGCCAGCATAAACAGATAGATGCAAAGAGACAGTAGTAGCTAACCCTTAGTTCATAGGCAGCTTTTCTTCCCTGAAATGACTCGCTGGCACCATTCAGAGGCAAAGGAAATAAAAAAGTTAGAAGAGAGCCACAGCCTTCTGCTTTGACAGGAAGAGCAAAGTTTGCCACAACTCCGTGCTCTATCTGCTCTGATTTATCCCAGAATCATTGAGATGCCACAATAGCTGCTGATCACTGATTCATTCTCTTAGACAATGTAAAGTGAGTGTATTGATTAATGGATAAATAGGACGCATTGGCTGTACTGAGCCTACTGATCAAGCTTGTATACAATCATGGAAACAATGTTCCTTCTTAAAAATGAGTAGAATTTCAAAGTCAAGCACTCAAAAGGCTCAGAATGTCAGTTAAGCCTGAAGTGATACTTAGTCTCTATTAGGCCCATTTGTGTATTTTTCATACCATGATGTAATTGCTAATTACATGATACACCCGATTTCTTGCCTTCTAGCAGCAAGGCTTGAAAGATATTTATCCTCTTGCAGTCAGTGGATTGTTTGAAAGACTATAGCTTTTTTCCAGGAAGATTTTTGGTGCCTGTATTTAGCCATCGAAAGAGCAACCTGTCGCTTCTGCAGCACAGTTCGTGCTTTTAAGCTTTTCATAATACAGTTGTGCAAAAAAATCTAATAATGAGTTGCAGCCACAGGGAGGGAAGTAAAGTGAGACTAGCAACCCTTGTTCAGCTGGTCGTTAAAAATTTCATGGTAGCATCAATGACATCCACACACAGTTACTCTGTTCTCCCTATTGAAGTACTCTTCTGTTTCCTGGCTGTTTGGCACCAGAGAGGCAACTGTATGACAGACAGACATACCTGTGTGTGTGTTGGTTCAGCTGGACTACATGCCACATAGTATTTGCTTTGTGTTGGGCAGACTAGGATTGAAAAATCACTGTAAAACCTACAGCATCAGTACTAATCAGTATTAATTTTTTGAGTGCTCTTACAGACCCATATTGCTTATCTTCCAGTTCATTTTTGTTGTTCTTACTCCTCTAATTCCCCTTCCTTCTTTTATTCGTAAGTGCTAATTAACTGTGCCTACGAGCCGTAACACTTTCCTAATGAACAAACCATGGGCTTTGTGAAAGTACCTCAAAAGACATGGAAAGAACCGCTTCTAGCTGAGCCAAACCCAGCACATCTCGTGTCGGCCATACAGGGAGAGAGCGGCTCCATTTAACAGCCTTTTGGAGAGCTGCCAATGCTGTGCAATTGAAAGAAAGCCTGCAAGCAGCGAGAGCATTGGTGCTCAGCCATGGCAGCAGCGAGGGGGTGAGTGCCTTGCTGCGAGCTATGCAGGTGAGAGCGTGCCTGGAGGAGAGGCGCTTCCCGGGAGCCTGCTGAAGCTGTGCTGGCTCTGACTCGCAACATCATCTTCTGACCTTGTGTGGTGGGTTGACCTTGGCTGCATGCCGAGTGCCACCAAGCCGCTCAGTTACTCCCCTCCTCAGCAGGACACAGCAAAAGCAAAGGCCATGTTCAGAAGCAAAGGAAAACAGAAGATTTATTCTCTACTTCCCATCAGCAGGTGATGTCCAGCCACTTCCCGGGAAGCAGGGCTTCAGTACGCATAGCAGTTGCTCTGTAAGACAAATGTCGTAAGTAACAAATGCGCGCCCTTCCTCCTTTTTCTCCTAGCTTTTATTGCTGAGCAGACGTCATATGGTATGGAATATCCTTTTGGTCAGTTTGGGTCAGCTGTCCTGGCTATGTCCCCTCCCAAGATCTTGCCCACCCCCAGCCTATTGGCCTTTGGGGGTGAGGTGGGGGAATGTTGGAGAGACAGCCTTGATGCTGTGCGAGCACTGCTCAGCCAAAACACTGGTGTGTTACCAACACCTTTTCTAGCTACCAATACAAAGCACAGCACTATGAGGGCTGCTATGGGGAAAATTAACGCCATCTCAGCCAGACCCAATACACCTTGCCTAAAAATACACCACAGTCAAGAAAAAAAGAAAAACATCTGAGGACAGCGTGAGAGGAAAATGTTGCAGGGAAGAGACAGCTCAGCAGGAAGATGTGGAGTTAATGTAATTGGATGTGCATTAGATTGCCTTCAGATGAAGGAGACTTTAAATGGAGAGGAAGGATTAGTCCTTTCTGGGAAAAAGCAAAATGGGAGAAAAGGGTTGATTTACTGCCTCCACACTAACAACAGATGAGATGGGTCTGTGTTTCCATCTCTTCTTTGGCAGGCAGTGTCAAAAACAAAATAGCTCGTCAGAGCTTTTGCATTCTGCAACATAATAGCCAAAAAATGGCTCTGGGAAGAATCATCTAATTAACAGTTTCCTTATTTTTTATGCATTTTCGATAAAGGCCCCATGTTGAACTGTCTTCACAATGTTAACAGAAATACAAGTAATGGGAAAGAGAGAATAGAAATGGACTTCTGTTTGGAGAAATTAAAATCTTTTAGTATAATACCAAATTGAATTGTTGTGAATCATTGTGTAACAGAAAAAAGAAAGGATGTTTGATTTGCAGAAGTTCCTGCTTATCATTCATGGCAAATGAAGCAAATGCAGTTTTATTGCATGAAGGAACAATCTTCAACTGTCTTCAACTATTATGCACTCCATTTAGCCTGGAGGCGAAATGAGACATGCAGCAAGAATGAAAGTTATGTAAAATAGGCATAGGTTGAGGGAAAGCTGCAAGAATGAAGCTGCATGGGGCTGAAAAACGCCTTTCCTAAATTTCTGTTTCTTCCACTTTGCCCACAGAACAGGGCCTGGAAGAAACCCAGAAACAGCATCTCTCAGCCTGAGCTCGCTCTTCTGTATGGAGAGCAGCAGCTGTGCCAAGCAGCAGCAAGGAGGGAAGGGAATTGCTGGTGGGGTATAAAGGAGGACCAAGACCCCCTCTTTGGCTGTCAGACCAGTGTCTGACTTTTTGTACCCCTGTGCCTGTTGAAATCACAGAAATTCTTCCCATGGAAAGGCAAGTTTGCTAAACATGAAGAACAAATGAAAAACATTGCTTTCAGGCATAGACCTGATATCACACATTGCCCTCACCAGCTGAGAGTATCCAATAGCATATGCAACACACATATTTCCCTTCTGTGGTTTCAAAATCTCTTTTCCTCAGCTATATCCACCTTGTAAAAACATGACAAATATGAATCATTCATGATTCTTCGGCGCTTCTTTGGATTTTACGCTACAGTCTTGTTCATGACATAAAGCAAAACAAGGTTAGAGCAACACTGATTTTTCCTCATAATGCTCTTTTATCTGTGAACATAAATGGAAGAAAAGCAAAGCAATAAATAGCTTTATAGAATAGCTTCCACCAATGGGGTCTTTATGCCAAAGAAAAAAAGAAAGATGAGGTTAATAGAGTGTGTGGTCACACCAAATAGTACACTGTGACTTTCTGCTTTATTGGTAGGGTGTGCTGCAAAAGCCAGTGTTAAACCTGACTTAGGAAAGAAACACATAGGGAGGAATATCTAGTCAGAGTAAGCTGACTGCCAGCCTCATTATTATATTTGTAGCCTGTAATTTTTTTCTAAATCATCTTTAATATCAAGAAATATATAAAAATTATTATTTAAAAAAAAAGGAAAAAAAGCACCCACAGAAAAACTGACATAATGAAAATAGCAACAAAAATAGTAAAAGTAAATCAGGCTGAGCACAGTGCAGTGTGCCTAAAAGCCCAAGCTTTGAAAGTAAATTAGGATGAAAACTAAGCCTGCATTTTTCAAACTGTTCTACACTCAGCCTTCTTGACTTGTACAACTTGCACTTGTGAGCACAACTATTGATATTTTACATTCTTATTTAAGAGGGCTTGTTATCCTAAGGCATTAAAATGCCAATATTCCTGCTGGAGTTTCTCAAGTAATTTAATAATTCTGTGGTTTAATTATTGAAATGATTGCAATCTACATTCAGTAAGTGCAGCAGCATGGTGGTGATTTGAAGGGTGTGATATATGTGTATTCTCAGTGGTAGAGGAAACATGAACAGTCATCAGTCATGTTGGCTCCTCCACATAAAACAATGATAAGGAGAGAGGTTTTTTGGAGGTCTAACAACCCCAAGAGGGTTTGGAACCCAAATTACTGTTATCAGATCCTCTTCTCTTCCCCTCTACAAGGTAAAATTTCTTCAACACATCAGTTTCTGCTACTGAATTTTCACAACCATCTTAAGTTCCTCACAGTGGGTATATGCAGACCACCAAAACCTGGGCAGGATAGAGTTGCACAACACTTACCTGATGCTGAAACCAGTTTGGGATATTTCTTTATCTCCCCTACCAATAGGGCCTGATCTTTAGTTTAACCATACCTCAAGGGAAAACTTGATGCCCCTACACACTCCCTAAGATTGCAGTGGATGAGCATCAAAATGGGAAATCTGGTTCAAGTTCCTTTCTCCATCCTTATAGCACAAGCCAGTGCCCTAGAACATCCTGGGACAGTGAGTCCTAAATCCCTCCAAAAATTCTGCTTTACATGACCTAATCAGAGGTTATGTTTTACAATAAAATTCCTGGTTTATATTAAAATAGGAATTTAAATACCCCAAATCTCATTTTTACCATTTGGTAAAAGGAATTTCTCATGCTCACTTTTTTTCATGCAAAGGGCAGCAACTTCAACAGGCAATACTGTTGGAGCCACCTTTCTCCTCCTGCCACCTGAAGATTACTGCACAGTCTGGTGGGGTACAGCAGAAAGTGTAAACTTGGGCAGATGGAAAACCTCAACTCAGCTTTATACCATCCCAGGTATGTGTGCTCTGACTATTGGCTTATTTACTATGTCAAACAGAAGATGTCCTACCCTGACATCTTTTTAGAACAAGAAAGAACCCCTATAAAGGTGTTTTACAGGCACTGAGTGTTAGCAGGAAACTAATGATTGTAAATCCCAGGCAGAGACAGGAATCTCAACCAAGTGGTGTTAGGTGGTGCTGTCTCCAAGGAAGTGGAGCTTAAGATGTGTCTCTTCCTGCACTTTTTAATAATTGTTTGAGAAGTTTCTCCTTTCTTACTGCCCAGACAGGACAGACTGGTATATACTCATCTAATAGAAGACAACACAGAAAATAGTGTCTGCATGGGGAAACTATGCGTTATGATTAAGATTTACAGGAAGATGGGACTAACAGTCACCTCAAGCACTTGTAGGGCATGGATCATTGTGTTTTGAAAAGATGTGGAAGAACATGGTAGAATACAAACATACAAAACTTGATCTCTCTCCAGCTGCTGAGAACAAGTTTTGTAAGTAGTTCAAAACTGCATAAATACTGGATTAATTGCTACAGCAGCAGTCTCCAGCATGCGGGCCACATATTATGCATGAAGTCCTGTGCTAAAACTGAGGCTGCTGATGGAAAACAAAACATGATGTTATCTGCAGAACATCCCCTTGCCCAATATTAGCTGTACCTGCAGCAGATGATCTTGGTGTCATGCTGGCTTTCTGGCTTGGGTGTGTATTACACTCTCTTTCCCTCCCATCTCATTCCCTCCTCCTGTGGAAATAAAACCCAGGTTCAGGGGAAAAGGAACATACAGCAGCTTCCAGGCAGATCTCCAGTCTGGATGGTCAAATCCCAAACTACCATGTTGTAGTGGTCCTCTGCATGGAGAGCCTGTTAAAAGAAATAATTTTCTTAGGGAAATCACTGAGGTCTCCACTTGTGTTGTAGCATAAAGTCCACATCCCCAGGGTAGATTCCCACATCTATCTCTGGTAACAGAGAAAGAAGAGGGTTGATGGAAAACTGACAATATGCTGGGGGCAAGAGTTTGTGTTGCCCAGTGTGTTTTTAGGCACAGTAGGAATCAATGCACAGACATAAATTATCAGAGAGAGAAAATGCCTCGGCATCAATGCCACGTTCAATGCGTGGGAAAGCCTCAATGCCAGCTCAAATACAGCACAGCGAGCAGATGTCTTTACTACAGTAGGCATACTTAGACCTCCCTGGATTCACAGCAACAGCATGGAATTACAGTCTCTTTCATTCAAAAATTATAGCAAAAATCTGTTGCCACTCACCTTTTATATAAGCATGAAAGGCTACAAAACTCACCCACTGTGAGAAATCTGCAGTAAAGACAGAAAGGAACAGGAGAAATTAAAGGAGGAAGGAAGCAATTTCCATTCTTCCTCCTGAAGCCAGGCTTCCTTACGTGGAAGGATGCAAAATTCCTTGTAGCCAAACTCAGGAGGTGTCGGCTGGATGGAGAGGCTACAAGATGGGGAAATAACTGGATGGGCCTTTGGGATCACTTGAAGTCTATCGAATGGCTGGTAATGACCGGTGTTCCTCAGTGGCTGATACTGGGGCCAATATTATTCAGTGTCTTCACCTGGACAATGTGGTGGAATGCACAATCAACAAGATAGTGAATGGCATGAAATGGGGATAGCAGTTCACATCCTGAAAGGCAAAGCTGCTATTTGAAGAGACCTCAACAAGCTGGAAGAATGGGCTGGCAGGAACCTCATGAAGTTCAGCAATGACAAATGTAAAGCCCCTGGAATGGATTAAGCCTATGCAACAGCACAGACTCTGCATTGGCTGGCTAGAAAGCACTTTGCAGAAAAGGACCTGTGAATTATTGTCCTGATGGACGACAAGTTGAACATTGAGTAAGCAGTGTGCCCTTGTGGCAAAGAAGGCCAGCCTCATAAGGTATTAGCAAGAATGCAGCCAGCAGGTCGAGACTCTATTTAGCAGTTATGGGCTTGCTTGTGTCCTACTGGGTTCTTTTGTGGGTTGTAAAGCACAAGAAACATCAACAAACTGGAGCAAGTTCCACTTGGGGCTGGAGCACTTGACCTGTGAGGAGAGACTGAGGGAGCTGGGCTGGTTCAGCCTGGAGGAGAGGCAGCTTTGGGGGCACCTAATTGCTGCCTTCATCTGTCTAAAAGATCGTTGTAGAAAAGGTAGAGCCATACTCTTCTCATAGCTGCACAAAGAAGCTCTCTTCCTTAATAGGGTAAGAGACAATGGACACAAGTTGTAACAAGAGAACTTTCAACTGCATATATTGAAAAACATGTTCACAATGAAGGTGGTTAAACACCAAAGCCGGTTGCCCAGAGAGGTTGTGAAAGCTCCGTCCCAAGAGATACTCAAAAGCTGACCAGACGTGACCTTAAGCAACCTGACCTAGCTTAAAAGCTGGCCTGGCTTTGAGACCTTCAGAGCTGCCTTGCAGCCTGATTTTTTTTTAATGATTTTATGTTTCATAAAACCCAAGAGAGAAAGTGGGCAACAGAAAACCTGAATTCTTAATGTAATGCTCAGAACTTTCCCTGAGAGACGCAGTTTCTGGGAGGCAGAGAGCCCTGGTGTCTCTTTCCACACCTGATGGCAGAAGAGTCCATGCCTGAACCTCATGAGTTTAATACCAGCCCTACATATTCAGAGATAATTCCTGTTCTCAGCCTTTGAGTGATAGTCTTCTGCTCATAAAAATCTCACAACTGTGGATGTTTTTTCTGCAAATAGCTATTAGGAAAAGCTTTGGGTATGTATGAGGGTGACTGACAGTTATCCCCACCTTATCAGATATATAAGGATATGTTAAAACGCTTGCCCCCGTTTTACTGGAGAGATTTTCACAGCCCATTTCACAATGTTTGTTTCTTTAAGCTATGAACTACAAACATCACGTCAAGTTTCTGGAAAATACGGCTTCACACCTACACCTCTGGCTTTGAAACAGCTCCCCGGAGAGAGTGACAGAAAATTGGTAGGTAAAGGAATTAATAAATACATAGCAACAACAATTACTATGAATACAAAACATGGCAGCGGGAGAAGTAACTATCATGTTTAATCTCTCCTAGCACCCTTCCTCTCATAGACATTGTAGGAGAAGCTGTTTATAACTAGTGGTTGGCATCAAGTTCTGTTGAAAATATTATATAAAACCTCACTGAGTATGGCTACTGTGGAGAAATTGCTTTTTTTTTCACTTTGCCTCAATTCAGTGGAATACAGGATGGAGAACCTTAACGGACAACTTAATTTCAAATAAAACCCCTTGGTGATATAATATGAGAAGCTACTATTTATGAACCCTTAAGAACAGGACACTAACATAGATTCTTTATTGGGATGTTGTCATTAAAAACAGCTCTCCTTCCTATTTTAAAGCTGAGTTACTGGAAAAGAATACTGAGGTATGAAATGTTTCTGTTTTATGATGATTCTGAAGGTATAGAATTAGATTTTTCCGACAGATTTACTGTTTTTAATTAGAATCAAAAGTGCAGACTAAAATCATAGTTATAACAAAATCTTAAACTTGCATTAATATTTTCATAGAAGCAACTGAAGTCATCATTTTGCCCAGAAAAACAGGTCAAGTCTCTGAATATTTGATTTCAAAAGCTAAGTAGAGCTAAAATATTGACTTAAACATAAAGTGTTAGGTATATCAACCAGATACTGCCTTGAAGAAATAGACTGGTGTGGGACAGCAGCAAAACAAAAGAAGCAATATTTCTCTTTTTATTAGACTGTTAGCAACAAATATATGGAATTCTGAGTGCCTGAAGTCAGGACTCTCAGATAATTTCTTTTTGTAATGTAAATGAAAATCAATGATTAATGTAGCATTTCCTGAATGGATACTAAAACTACTTCATCTTTTTGATTAATCTCTTAGGCTACACTGCAGTTTACATTAAAAAGAAAATCAGATATGAATTTACTGAGCTGAGAAAACAGCCCTCTCCTAGTTAAAATGCATGCTCTGTGTGCATCCATTGCCTGTATCACATTGTGAAAAGAGGAGAATGGTTCTGAGTTGCACTGGTAGCGAAAGCCTTCAGCGTCTTTCTCCCCTTGCCCATCATTACTTGTCCCATCTCTAAAAACGCATATACAGTTGTGGGTGAAATTCAGTCTGTCAACGGAATATGAAAAATAATCAGAGGACTTTCATTTATTGTTGTATGAATTGGTTTTCCAGTCTCTATTTATATGTCACAAACAATATAAATTCAAACTTAGCTTTACCCATTTTTTTTAAAGTATAGGGGGAATTTGAAGACTTTCTGAAGAAGCCAATCACCAGGTACATGAGTGCAGCACAGCCCAAAATTGCTACCTTGACCCCTGAAGCAATGTAAGTATGGTACTGTGACCCAGGCAGCCAGAGGCAGCTGCCAACTTTCTCTCGGCAAGGCTGACTGTTGCCTCCAGTATCTCTGCATTGTGCACTGTTGCATAGCCGTGCCCATCATCACACCTGACTGGAGCTGGCTTGTCACGGTTTCCTCCCAAGGTTGCACCTCACTCCGGACACCCGAAGCCACCGAAGCTGCAGCTGGGTTTTTTCCATCGCCCCATGAAATATCCCATATACAACAAACTAGATTTCTCTTTCCTGTCCCTGTATTGAGACCAATAATTATATTCAGACAGAGCAGATCACAGGAAAGCATCTGGATGTGATCTGGAGATGGCAGGAGAAGGAGAACTGCCTGCTCTTTGGTCATGGTTTCTAAATTTCAGTTCATCACTAAAAGGGGCAGTCCCAAAGTTCTGGCTGGATTTGGGCTTAACTTCCAGACACTAGTTTTTGTTCTGGTAGGTTAATGAACTCTTCAGTACCTCTGATTTTCTTCTCCCCAAAATGCTCATTGGTAATGTTTAAACTGCCTTGGCAAGTTTGATGAGCTTGACAGACTTCTATAGTGCCTCTCAGTACAACATCTTTTCCACCACAACTTTTTGATATTTAACATATAGATTTAATTACCAGAGAACATAGAATCATAGAATCATTTGGTTGGAAAAGTCCTTTAAGATCATTGAATCCAACCATAAACCATAGATGAGCATATAAGATGAGATTTAAAGTAAGGTGTAACTTTAAAGCATCTTTGATTGCATTCAGCCTTAAAAGCCACAGGATTAGTGTGAATCTTATGTTTTAAATACCTCTCTCTGTTGAGACAACATGCACATCAGTGTAATGCTTGGGCTGAAAGAGATCATGGGACAGTGTGCCTTTCATCTAAGCTGCATGTTGAGCTTGTCTCCCACACAACAAACCATCACTGTGTTTCTTCAGGTGGGGTTAGTGTCATGGCTTAACCTCAGCTGGCAACTAAGCACCACACAGCCACTCACTCACTCCCTGCCCTGCCCAAGTGGGATCGGGGAGAGAATCAGAAAAGTAAAAGTGAGAAAGCTTGTGGGTTGAGATAAGAACAGCTTAATAAATGAAACAAAATAAAATAAAATAATAATAGTAATGATAATAATAATAAAAATTGTAATCAAAAGGAAAATAACAACAGCAACAACAAAAAAATAAAAGCCAAGAAAGACAAGTGATGCAAATGAAAACAACTGCTCACCGCCCTCCGACCGATGCCCAGCCTGTCCCCAAGCAGCAGTCTCCCAGCCAGCTTTCCCCCTACTTAATATACTGAGCATGACATCATATGGTATGGAATATCCCTTTGGTCAGTTGGGGTCAGCTGTCCCGGCTGTGTCCCCTCCCCACTTCTTGTGCACCCCCAGCCTACTCGCTGGTGGGGCGGTGTGAGAAGCAGAAAAGGCCTTGACTCTATGTAAGGACTGCTCAGCAAAAACTAAAACATTTCTGTATTATCAACACTGTTTTCAGCACAAATCCCAAACATGGCCCCATACTAGCTACTATGAAGAAAATTAACTCTATCCCAGCCAAAACCAGTACAGTTAGCTCACAGCACCCCCCTCTGGTGGGTGTCCACACTAAGCTGCAGGGCAGGACAGCGAGTCCTGTTTTAGCAGAGACCAAGCAAACACCAGAACTCTGTAGAGCTGGCTCTGCATGCCAGACCATCATCTTCACTGGCAAGAATGGCCAGCTGGCATGGACAGAACTTTCCGACTGAAATCTATCTGACTGTACATTGTCATGTGGATGTGGATGTGGATGTGGATGTCTTGAGCTGGGTTGGTGCTGGTGCTGGCTGCGGTGTTTCTGAATAGATGCTCCTGGGTTTAGGAGATGGTTCAAGAAGGAGAAGCTGTGCTGAGTGAAGAGCTCGGTTTGGACTGCTCTTGACAAGTGGAAGTGTAAGTTGCTACAACTAATCCATTATCATCCTTGATTTGTTTGGCTTCTTCCTGTATCTTCCCTGGGAGCACTGCAAAAGCCAAAGTTTTGTTTACATAGCTCTGTTCCTCCTCGGCAATCTCCTTATTCTTTTGGAAACTATCTAAGTGAGGTACAAAAACTGCATGCTGCAGGCACATTTCTAGTAACCCTAACTTTGCCTATCCCTAAAACAAGCAGTATAACAACTGCCAGTTTTGCCTTCAGCCTCTCTTTTTGAAAATAGTACTGGAAAGGCACACACATTCTGTATCAATTAAACAACATACAGATGTCAGGAACGAACCCAGAAAAAGACAGCACTTAACTGGGATCTGTGCTAGCATCAGAAAAACCTACAGCATATTTCTGATCAGGGCTTACTGTGCAGTGTCTGGAAAAGGACAGATGGGACAGACAGGGTTGGTAGGGAGCCTCATGAACCACAGAAAAGGCCAAGAAGAGTTTTCCCTTCTGAACCTCTCTCCTCCATTTGGTCTGGGTTCATCACCCTGAGCCTCTTTCAGACATAGATGCCTACGGCAGTTTTCCCACAAGACATGCCAAAGGCAAACACACAATCTTCTAATGGCTGGAGCCACTTAACAAGGAGTAGAGAAGAAGTTCAAAACTGTACTTTGGCCTGGGAGGCAGGGATTGAAAGTCCTATCATACTTTCCAGGTCCATGTCCTAGTTGTTGTCTAACTGTTCCCTCTTCCTTTCATTTAATAAAGTTTCCGTTAGTCTGTTCGGAATGGGATGCAGTTAACGAAAGAGACTAGGAACCTCTTTCTCTGCCTGGTTTGTCAGGGCGGCTCATAGTTTAGTCATCAGGTGAGATATGGAGACTGAACTTCCTCAAAGAAAAGAGGGAGTAGTCTAGAGATTTCAGGTGCTGGGTGACTCCTCTCATGACAGAGCTATTGAATAAAAAAAAGCTAAGGTGCATTTTTGCATAGTTCCCAAATTGATTGGAGCATTTCTCCAGTCTGATGTTCCACTACACCCTGACCAGATGTGAACACTGAATAAGTTTGCTCAAGTCTTCTTCGCAAGAGCAAATTTCTCACTAAGACATCTCTATATGGTTAATGCTATAGTATAGTAATGACCAAAAAACTCACTAAAGGAAAATCATTCATGAGAGTATTTCCAAAAAATGTTGTGCTATCCTCATGCTATCCTCAATTATTTTAGGTCTGATGTTTGTGAGAAAGGCTGAGGACTCTCTGCTTTCTGTCAGAACAGCTCTGCTTAATTAAAATAGTATAATTTGGAACAGCAGACACAGATCAAGCAATAAATGGTATAAAAATAAACCAGATCACAAAACAAGAGAACAGGCTCATATTTGTCACCAAATCTCATTCCTACTTCTTTCCATTCACCAATGACATGTAGTTTACCCATTTTAAGTGATTTTGCATTGCTGTTATATGTGATGATACCTAGATCACTTCATGAGCAATTTTCACATTGCACAGTGGAATAAACAGCTCCAAAAACGTATCAGAGAAACACCTCCTCTGTATAATATTTTCATGGCAAAATTAATTCTTGCAAAAATAAATTGTGAAGGGAACACAGAATCACAGAACATAGAATGATAGGGGTTGGAAGGGACCTCTGGAGATCATCTAGTCCAACCCCCCCACCAGAGCAGTTTCACCTAGGGCAGATTGCACAGGAATGCGTCCAGGCAAGTTTCTAGTATCTCCAGAGAAGGAGACTCCACAACCTCTCTGGGCAGCTTGTTCCAGTGCTCTGCCACCCTCAAAGTAAAGAAGTTCCTCCTCATGTTTAGATGGAACTTCCTATGACCAAGTTTGTGCCCGTTACCTCTCCTCCTGTCACTGGGCACCACTGAAAAAAGACTGGCCCCATCCTCCTGGCACACACGCCTTAAGTATTTATAAGCATTGATAAGATCCCCCCTCAGTCTTCTCTTCTCCAGACTAAAAAGACCAAAGTCCCTCAGCATTTCCTCATAAGAAAGATGTTCCAGTCCCCTAATCATCTTCGTAGCCCTTTCCAGCAGTTCCCTGTCCTTCTTGAACCAGGGAGCCCAGAACTGGACACAGTACTCCAGACGTGGCCTCACCAGGGCAGAGTAGAGGGGGAGGATAACCTCCCTCGACCTGCTTGCCACACTCTTCTTGATGCACCCCAGGATGCCACTGTCCTTCTTGGCCAGAAGGGCACATTGCTGGCTCAGAACCTTACAGAAATTATTCTGAAATAGTGTGCTGTGAAAACTGAAACCTTGTTGTATAATTCCTTAAATTATCTGCAAGGTTTTAAAAAAACCAATGTTTTCTAGATGGAGAATCTGCAACATTGGCCAAAAACACCTGAGCAATGCCATAGCCATTTCTTTGACTTTGTAAAAGTTATTTTCATCCCTCCTATTGCAATTTCTTTAACTTATTATTGAAGAAGTAAATGTCATTCCTGAGTTACTCCCCACAACTCAGAATTTTTAATGGTCTCGGGGGAACAGGTTTGCGCTGAAGTCATGTATAACTGTGCCAAAACAAAATATATTTGGATAACGCTCCTGTAAAGTGTGAGAAATGAAACCAGAAAACTTTATATGTGATGTCAAACTACTCCCAGTCAGATCACAGACCTGTCAAACTACTAAACTCTTAGTTCGAATGAATGCAGTCAACATTTGTGATATCTTTGTGACTATCAATAATGATAGGATGAAGAACTTATTTCTAAAGGCCTTCAGGTAGTGAAGGAAGGCTTGAATCTGTCCATATGCTATTAGACTAAGTTGTCTTGCAGCGGAAGCATTTCATCGTACACAAAGCAGCTCCTGAACCTCTTCTGCCTACAGCATGGCATGTTCATACAGCCCAGAAGAAGCTTTGATTTAGTTGTGTGGGCTGACAGTTAGGAGCTACACACACAGTTCACTTGTTGCCACAGAGGGGGTGGCATGACCGTGAGAGGGGGTGGTGGGTAAACAGGCACAGTATGCAGCCATCTCATTTTAATCTGCTTGTGTGTGTGCAAATTGCCACCCACAGCCACAGAGTGAAGGGAAAAAGAAGAAGAAAAATTGCACTTTTAGAGTGAGATCCTTAGTTATTTCCCATCTGGTAGGACATGCCTAGCACCATGCGAGACCTGATGGCAACAGAGGAGTAGGAAGCCCTCCATCACTCCTGTGCAACTTGCTGGTTGCTCTTACAGTGAGTTAAATCAGCATGCGGGCTGGGTTGCATCTATTCTGGTATGTCATGACATAAACTCTCTGAAAAAAGCGATCGACAACCATTATTGAATAGAGGGATTGATCTAATGGAAGACTTTTTGCCTAAAATTGTGATTATTCATTCTTGTACTCCCAGTATTTGTATCAGCTCTGCAAGATGTGTCTTAATTCAAAATCCCAGCCCTGTCCAGCCAGAGTTATGCTTATCTCTTCTGTGATTTATTTTTACTGCTTTGTGTCAATATTAAACACGCTCCTTAACACTTTTGGAGCAAGTGAAGATGTCATAAAGAGAATGGCAGTTTTTCCCTAATAAGCTGTCATTACCTAAATAACTGTAAATGTTGTGCTATTGCTTTCATATATTTTAAGATACTGCAATATAGGCATTATTTTGCTACATGATATTTAAATCTCCCTCTAGCTTTTATAACATCATCTGTCAGTTTACAATTTACAAGTTCTATTTACTGTGAAGAAAGCCAATTCATTACACTTCACTGAAATCTTTAAATTAATGGAGTCACTTTTCTGAAACTTTGCTAATTTACAAGTTATTTGTCTTTATTCATGAAGCCTGTGGATATCCAGCTAATTTTATTTTTTAAGCCTTCAAACTCTGAAAATGAGGCATTTCATACACCCTCTTCTGTCTCATGTAACATGTATTAGCTTCTTAAGGGAATCAACCTGATAAGAATATCTCATTATAACACCCAGAATACATTTCCTACATTTGTTTATGCCAATGTTGGGGGAATCAAATTTTTAACACATGAATATGTATCTAGTCTAAACATGACTAAGAAATGGCACACATCTACATAGCCACAAGATACATAAGCATTTCCTCTTTGACACAAGAAATATGCCTGAGAAAAGAATGCCATGAAATACTAAATCAAACTCACAGACCCAAAAATTAGATGGCTACATTACTGTTTTGAAAGAGTAAGGCAAGTTAGCCAGCAATGAAAATTTACCCTTGTGCTGACAGCTGCAAGTCAGTACAAAACTAACATTATTTTCCTTCCTTTTTTTTTTTTTTTTTTTTTTTTTAAGAAAAGAGACAAGGCTAAGCTCTCTCTTTTGCTCTCTAGACCCCTAGAAATAGCAGCTGTCATATGAGCTGGCTTCACAATAATACTTCTGTTGTTAGAGTTCCCATTAGGGACTTCCAGCGCTCAAAGGGAAAGCAACCTACCTTCCATCTACCTTTCTGCATGTCCAGGGAGGGTAATCAAGTACAGCATTTCCAAAGTTGTTTTTTTTTCCTTTACAGGTTTTGCTTTGTCCTTTGAGAACTGGATACCTCTTCAAGTGAAAATAAAACAAAATTCACTTTTCTGTGCCTGAGGGATGGTGAAGTATAAGAAAAGTTTGTTTTTGTTGAGTAGGATTCAGAAGCCTGAATGGGAGCTGGGCAGAGCCTATCAGTTTAAAACTCCAGGCACATGCCAGAGGTGAAACTTATAGCTATGTTACTAAATAATATAGGCTGGAGGCTGTTCTCTGCAATGCAGCCAGATGGTACTGGAACTTGACAGCTAAATTCCCTTCCTCTACCCAATAGCCTGGCTACACACAGGCTGTCATTGCCAGCTCTATTCAGTGCTGACCTGGGACAATGTAAGTTACCGTGTCTGCACCAAAACCATGCCAGGAGCAATGCTTGCTGTCTAACAGAGCCTACTCCTTGCTGCGATTTTACCAAAGCAGATTTATAGATCTAGTCCTACAGACCCAAGCTACAGGACAGGCCCTAAGCTCTTCTCATGGTAATGTAAATCCCACTGCCATAAATGAACATAACATCTCACTGGGAATTTTACTAGGTGATAGGATGGGTAAATGTCAAGTAACCAGGATGGTTGTCAAACTTTTTTGTTTTGTTTTCTTTTAATTTCTCTTTCAGCTAAAATTCTTATCTCTTGACAAGAAATCACCTATCCTGCCTAATATGCGTAAGAATCACTCAACAAAAGAAGGATGGGGTGTGTCTGGGAAAGTTATTTCTGCCTTTGAACCTTTAGGATTTGGAGAGGACCAGCTTATCCAGAAGCTTCTTTTTTTCCTCTTTTTTTATTTCCTATCTCAGTCCACAATTCCAGTTGCTTGCAAAAGCTGCATCAATGATACTGCACCAAAAAAGAAGATTGACTTTCAATTTCTGTTTCTTTTGTGGCTTACAAACTATGCGTTTCTTTTAAAGGAAGCTTATTTTCACTTGAGTTTCTTGAATTACATAAATTGCTTTCTTGTAAAGGAAACCACAGCACTGTTGATCATGAAAGGTGATTATTTGTGTGAAGATCTATATAAACTCAAAGGTTACATTTTGGGATGTCCAGGTTGCAACCATTTTTGGGAGTCTGCTGTAAGCAATTTGGGTAAGTGCAGAAAATGTTTCTACATGCTTACTGGAGCGGTGATGCTGGGTGGCTTTCTGAAAGGGCGCTGCTAGGAGAATGACAGACATGAGAATTAGCTATTCTGAAAAGTGTTGCAGATTATGAACTGGCAACATGCACCAGACAAACAGCTTGCTTGGTACAATACAGTCTACATCAAAATTTCATAGAATTGAGTTGCATTCTATTAATGGGTAGGAAAAAAAGTGGAATATTTTTTTTTAAATAAAAGCATTTTATTAAATAGTTTTGATACTGCATTTTAAAAATGTGATTAATTGAATCTAATTAAATACAGCTATGAAAGATTTATAAGATATTTCAATTATTCCACCAGGACAATTCGTTTTCAACCTGATCATTATTTTCAAGGGGGTGGGGAGAAGAGAGAAGATGTTTTGTAAGAAAAAGAGAAGAAATCTCTCGACATTAAAGGATTTTGCTTTCTTCTGTTTTGCCATTGATTAAAAAAAATATATTTTCACAATACTAGCACTGATAATGAGCCTAAGTCTGTCACCCATAGTCATGCTATTTTCCAGATTAATGAAGGAGAGCAACATCTGGTCCTTAATCAAGACATACCTTGTTTTGTTCCTGCAAATCTGTATTGAGTTTTGCTCTGATCTGTGACAAAAATAATTAAAAATCACATCCTGGGATATAGTCCTAATATAACTTATTTTAAAGTGAGTGTAAACAAACCTTTGATTTTTATTTATGAATGTATTTAGTATATCCATGTACTTACTTCTTTATATCATAAAGTCATTTTTAGAGTCTCTTAAAAAGGAAAGAATTAGGATCTTCTGATAATTAATGGAAGTGGCAAAATAAACCAAGAGGGTATCAGTAAACAAATTAGTATCTGGATAAACTTTTTGATTACATGAATCTTGCTAAAAGCAACAGATGTGGAAAAAACAAAAGACTAGTTGTCAGCATTAGTGATGCTGACTAAATGTTTGACTTACTGATTATAATGAACCACTGCTGTTAGTGGAAGTTTTGTGAAAATTGTTTGTTCCTGAATTATTCTTCCATGGTGAAAATGCTGTTTCGGTGGCATATTTTATATGCAATTATTTTGTCTATTAATATACATTTCATTTGCCCCAGGAAAAGTCTCTTCTCACAAGTTGGGGTTTTGGTAATATGCAAGTCATTTTTCTATAAACAATATTGATTAGACTAATATTGGTGGGTTTTAATTTTAAAGCTCTACACAATGTCTAATTTGTCACCATTAGTCATAATTTTTGATACATGAACTTTCTTCTAATTGCCACTGAATGTCATTTGCAACCTCATAGGGCTTTATAAATAATAAGTCTGAAAAAACAGCTCTTCAGCTAGTGGAAGTAATGAAATGTTCAAGACATAGCAGAGATTCACAAAATGGCATATGACTAAATACTCATAACAAAAAAAACCCTCTAATAAAACCTAGCTCAGCTGTGTGAATATAATCAACAATAACCCATTGCTAAAAATGTTTAGTTCAAAAGGCCTTCCAAATATATATCTTTGTCATGTCATGCATTTTAATTCAGGTAACTGGAACAGAAAAGAAAATATAAATAACTATCAAGATACTTACTGGACGTGGCTGTCATTTTCTTAATGGTACTAAAAAAAAATTTAATTAAAAGCCATTAATTTTTTCAGTATTTAGAAAACAGCGTGACTTTGGTTGGAGATATTGGCTTGTTATCTGTGTTACTGCTGCGCAAATACCTAGGAGTACTTCTGAAGAGAAAGAGAGGTGAAGATTGCTCTTCTAGTGGCCCTTTGTTTCTGATACCCATTTTGTTACATCTTAGTATATAAGGATATTTGCTCTCCATCAAGCTCATACTGCCAGGTGTCTCCTGGGTAAGGACTAGCTGCATGATCAGCAGGAGACTAAACTGTCTATAGACCCAGTCAAAGCAATGGCAGACTCATACCTGACACTTTGGCCTGGAGTATTTTTACACCTGAACCACATCCACAAGAGGTTCTAGTTCTCCAACCTAAATTACCCTGTTACTGACTGTCATAGCTTAACAGTTGGACCTCTGGGGTGAGAAAATTGTTTGACCCAAGAATTTGTGAGGGGCACTCAATGGAAAGGGGTGAATCATGATAAAGAAGAGGCAAGAATTAATGGCAGAAACCTGAAGCAACCTATTCTTCCAAAAATGTTCGTCTCCTCTTCCTATACATCCTTGCGAGTGGTGAGCTAGCTTTGATGGACTTATCCCATGGTTTCACTTTGCACCTCTGCAACCCTCTCTTGGGTCACCTTGCTCAGGCTCAAAGGAGCCTGAAGGAGCCATCTAAAGAGCTGTGTGCAAAGAGACTCTGCAAGCAACATATACACAAATTTATAGTGTAAAGCAATTGTTGGCTATCACTCCCAAATGCTACAAGTCTAAGCTTTAGTGTGCTCACCACCCTGAAGAGACACCTGAAGAGGCTTTGCTGGTTAGAAGGTGCCAGTCAGGAAGGAAAGAGCTGGCCCCTGCCCCTGGATTGCATCCTGCATGCTGATGAGTTGTCATCTGTTGACTTCACCTTTCTCCCTTTATGGTTTTATTCCTTTCTGTGTTGGTATTTTTCCTTTTGAATCTGTCAGCTGCCAACAAACACCATCTCCCCTATCTCTATCTGCAATTTTACCCTTCTTATTTTGCATGGTTCTCTCTGCAGGCTTTCCTATGTCCCTTTTCAGAGCTTAGTTACTTGCTCAGAAGTCTGGGACAAGTTTATACAGTGGGGACATGTCAGAAATAGGCCTGAGCCATAAGAAGACAGACAGCTGAACTCATTGTTGGGGCCGTCACAGAGCAAGGGGGTTGTTTCTTTTTCAGTCTGTCAAGCTCATAGAGGATTCAGAAGCTCTCCCTCCGCTGAACAAAATATCTTGTTTTATTAGCAAGTGTCTGGCAGGAAGATTACATCTGCCCTCTGTTTTTTTTCTGAGTGTAACTGAGAGTATTTATCTATAAAATTCATGGCACAGTGTGGCCCTAGTTGTACAGCAGATAGATGACCTTCTGCTATCACCCTGACCCTAGAATTTGGGAAACCGTCTCACAGTTGTACTATGCTCTTGACTGGTTCCCCATTTTCCAGTTCCTGATACATTTCAAGACAGTGACGTAATCTTTTTGTTCCAAACTGACACCATGACCCTCTCAGGTGACAGATTTTACAAAGGCTTCCCTGCAAATATATTAAAACACAGGTTGTTGAAATGTCTAGGGGGAAAAAAATTGCCCTGGAGAAATAGCGGCTGTTTGTTTTATAACCATGCAGGTGCTTGGGGTGACAGACACGTTTTCTCATTCAGAGTCTAATCACAGCACTTTGTGCCAGTCATGGAAGACTGCTTGGGGTGGATTCAAAATGCCACCTGCCCACCTACTCAGCATGTAAGTTTACTGTGTGGTCTGCACGGGACAAAATAAACGGCTATTAAGATAGCATTTTAATGACTCTGGGATCTCTAACAGGCACAGGAATCCCTCACTGCCTTTGCATGTGGTGTCACATATATGTTGAACAGAAACACTCTGGAGGGTGTGTGATGGGGGTCACTGAAATGTTCTTTCCTTTTTGTGCAGCTGAATGTGCTGAGGTAATTTCCTCAGAAGTATTTTTTAGGAGAAATTGTTTGTTGTTATGTGGAAATGTAAAAGCTGCAACATTATGCAAAAATGTTGATTTAATATCCATGGTATTCATCACTCACAAAGAGGTCTGATGAAGAGTTTACTGACATGTATAGAAAGATCCCCATTATCTTCAAGTGCTAAGCCTCAATATTACTAATCTAATGACTACTTTGAGGCAATGGCTACCAATGACAACTGGAGGATTTCTGAAGCTGATGTCTGTTCTTGGCAGAAATCAATTATTGTATATCAATTATGGCAAATAAAAAATACTGTGTTTAGTAAATAGAGATGTTGTTAGTCTGACGTAGCCCACACAACTGGAACATTTGATTCGAGGAAGTAATACACAATAAAAAAATTACCCTTCTCTGAATCAATTGTTATTATGTGTACAGTTTCTGCAATGTTAATCAATTGTTAAGAAGTGAAATGGAAAACATTACGCTTTTTACAAAGTGACACCTTCATCAGTATTCAAGCAAAGACTTTCTGGAAATAATTAGTTATTTCTAGGTGGGTCTGAATCAAAGACTAACTCTGAATATTACCAAAGTTTGACTGAGGAGATTGTGAATATTATCTCTTCTCCTCTGGGAACAATCATGTCTGTCTTTGCATTTTGGAGCTGTCTTCTCTGTCTTAAATTAGTTTAATTAGCTTCTGCAAACTGAAGATAAAACAGGTTGCAGAGCTGTCTCATCAAGAAGCAACTTTGGTCAATTTAGGTCATTAAGATCCTATCAAACTCTTGCATTACTGCTCTTCTCAGAGGAAAGGATTCCCCCCGCCCCCCCCTTCCCCCCAGCAAAACGTTACAGAGAATAAACTCTGTAGATATTAAGGAGGCAGGAGGAATTGTTTCAACTTTAACTTAGAGGTAAAAAGGTAAGGCTGTAAATCAAGGAAATGAGTCCACATGAACTGAGATATAACTGTATCGCTCATCATGACATCACTAATTTACTGAAAGAATGTATGTGAAAACCTAAGAATATTAAATTAATTCCAGAAAAGCTTTGAATACAACTGCTGGTCTTTCATGATCTGGAGCCTGAAGTGAGGTTCCTGGGCTCACTGAACTATCACATAGTGAAAATCAGGGGCCTAAGAATGGATGTCAACATGTTTACAAAGCATTGGAAGAGCCCTATCTAGTTTGTATGTGAGGCTCTTCAGGATATTTTTTTATGTTAACTTGATCCCTCTCTGCAGAGCATTTCTATTCCAGATTGTGCAGGATCTGGAATAAAAATCTTTAGTCAGATCTTTAGTCGGACTTATTTCACAGGACCTGGACACAGAGAAATAACAGCCAGACAAATGTAGAGTAATTTAGATCTAGAAATAGCAGAGCTGCCATGGTAGGGTACTGTAGCTGAGCAGTTAAACTGCATTACATAGTGTGTGCCATGCATGAAGAACTAGAACTAGTAAAAGTGAGTCTTAAGAAATATTAGACTAGACAGCTAACTTTTAGATGGCTAAACTTCAGGTAGAATTCATCCCAACTTAGATATCAACTCCAAAATTACAATCCTAACTTAGATACTAGATCCAAAAGTACAGTCCTCAGTGTCAGCATGACACTGGGAACCTCCTCTTGCACCCAGAAGTTCCCTCAGCATCTCAAGGCTATGACTGCTCCCACCGAGCAAATGAGGCACCCAGTTGCCATCCAGCTTTACACATCACCTGAAACTGATCCCCATGAAAGGTCCAGGGCAGTGCACAAGAGTAAGTGCCAGACACCGTACCTCATGTTACAGGGTCTCTGCTTCAGAAATACTGCAGTTCCACCAATAATCACAACAAAAATTATGGCACTTTGAAAGAAAAAAAGCTAACAATGGTAAGCATGACATGGTTTCCCAGTCCAATTACAGCTGTGCGAGAGTGTTTTTTATGGGAAATAAACGTCAGGTTTGCCTTTGCCAACTGAAGGCTGAAAAGCACTTGTCAGTGACAGAATATGCTCTGTATTATTTTATGTTCTCAGTATAATCAAAAAGTAGAAAGGGAAACTTAATGCAGGAAGTGTGTGCTGGCAGCTAGACGTATTCGTGGGAGAGAGGAAAGATGCAGATGTGGCCTCTTTCTACAAGTCATCTACCTGGCAGTGCTACATCAGTGAAGCACGAGAAGGTTTTAAAATTTGAAACCTCTATAGTGAAGAACACTTGGATTTACTACAGAGTTTCAGAACATGGGCTACATTTTTTTTCACAAGCTAATACAACTGCTGTATCACTACAATTTCCCTCCCCCTATCCACAGTGCGGCTGCATCCACCTCCTACTTCAAAGGGATTTAGCCATCAGCCAATTCCTTTGATCCTTGGAGGGGATGGAGGAATGATCTTTGCACTGTTTGGGTTTAATTTTGGAGCAGAGGGGATCCTGACAAACACGTCATGTCACCAAGTCAGTGAGCAACACATGTGAATCATCTGAGGGGGATTTGCTCTGAGCGTTGTCAAAGCATGGGATTAGCCTTGCAGGCTTGTGCGACTCTGCTTACTTTGAATTTTGGTTGTGTTTCATGTTCAGATGAATCATTGAAACAAAGGCAACTCATGTGAAAGAGCTGAAGGCTCATCTGCCTGTTTTGATCTCAGATTACACTGCTGGGCTCGCTTGGTTTTCCCTTGCAGCAAAATACAGCCAAGTGCTGCTCAGTCGCAACTGTTGGTCAGGATTAGAGTTGTGGGCCTTGACCTATACTCACTAGACCTGTCCTGAATTTCAATTTCTTTCTGTCCTGGGTATTTTGATACCTTTGGCAGCTTTGTTTTCTTAATGCCCTCATGTCTTCTTTCATCCTGTTAAAAAGGGCATTTGCTCACTCCCTCTCCCTCCCACCGGTGCATGGGGTAGCCCACCCACCCCATTCAGCACTGTAGGGGCCTCCTGTGCATACCCCTGTCCTGGGTGCCCTGCCAGAGGGCAGACCCTGCCCACCCAGACCCCGTTCTCCAGATCTTCTCCTCAGCCCACTCCCCCTACATTCTCCCCAGGTGCTTGTGCATGCCCCCCAAACTGTCAGTGTCACTTAGAGCCCATCCACCCCAAAACTGGCCTCCACAGTCACCTTTACATGTCTGTCTTCCAGTTGCTCCATTTTCTCACCCTTACATCCTGCCAGACACCAAGAGATCACAGAATCACAGAATCACTAAGGTTGGAAAACACCTGTAAGATCATCAAGTCCAACCATCAACCCACGACCACCATGCCCACTAAACCACATCCAACAATGCCACGTCCACACCTTTCTTGAACACCTCCAGTGATGATGACTCCACCACCGCCCTGGGCAGCCTGTTCCAATGCTTCACCACTCTCTCCATAAAGAAATTTTTCCTAATATCCAGCCTGAACCTCCCCTGGCGCAACTTGAGGCCATTTCCTCTTGTCCTGTCGCTAGTCACTTGGGAGAAGAGACCAACACTCACCTCTCCGCAACCTCCTTTCAGGTAATTGTAGAGAGCAATGAGGTCTCCCTTCAGCCTCCTCTTCTCCAGACTGAACAACCCCAGTTCCCTCAGCTGCTCCTCAGAGGACTTGTGCTCCAGACCCCTCACCAGCTTCGTCGCCCTTCTCTGGACACACTCCAGCACCTCCATGTCCTTCTTGTAGTGAAGGGCCCAAAACTGAACACAGTATTCGAGGTGCGGCCTCACCAGCACCGAGTACAGGGGCACGATCACCTCCCTGGTCCTGCTGGCCACACTATTTCTGATACAGGCCAGGATGCTGTTGGCCTTCTTGGCCACCTGGGCACACTGCTGGCTCATGTTCAGCCGGCTGTCAACCAACACCCCCAGGTTCTTTTCTGCAGGGCAGCTTTCCAGCCACTCGTCCCCAAGCCTGTAGCGTTGCATGGGGTTGTTGTGACCCAAGTGCAGGACCCGGCACTTGGCCTTACAGATTCACAGATTCACAGAATCACTAAGGTTGGAAAAGACCTGTAAGATCATCAAGTCCAACAATTACAAAAAAAAACAAAAGAAAAAAAAACCCAAACCCCTCACAAAAAAAAACCCCACCCACCCACGAAAACCACCACACACACACAAAAAAAACCAAAACCACCCACACCACACACCACCATGCCCATCAAGCCACGTCCCACAATGCCACATCCACACGCTCCTTGAATACCTCCAGGGAGGGTGACTCCACCACCTCCCTGGGCAGTCTATTCTATTGTGTTACCACTCTCTCCATAAAGAACTTTTTCCTAATATCCAGCCTGAATCTTCCCTGGCTCAACTTGAGGCCATTTCCTCTTGTCTTATCTCTATTCACGTAGGACAAGAGACCAACACCCACCTCTCTGCAACCTCCTTTCAGGTAATTGTAGAGAGCGATGAGGTCTCCTCTCAGCCTCCTCTTCTCCAGACTGAACAACACCAGTTCCCTCAGCCGCTCCTCAGAAGGCTTGTGCTCCAGACCCCTCACCAGCTTCGTCGCCCTTCTCTGGACGCGCTCCAGCACCTCCATGTCCTTCTTGTAGTGAGGGGCCCAAAACTGAACACAGCATTCGAGGTGCGGCCTCACCAGCGCCGAGTACAGGGGCACGATCACTGCCCTACTCCTGCTGGCCACACCATTTCTGATACAGGCCAGGATGCCGTTGGCCTTCTTGGCCACCTGGGCACACTGCTGGCTCATATTCAGCCGGCTGTCAACCCACACCCCCAGGTCCTTTTCCACCAGGCAGCTTTGCAGCCACTCGTCCCCAAGCCTGTAGCGTTGCATGGGGTTGTTGTGACCCAAGTGTAGAACCCGGCACTTGGCCTTGTTGAACTTCATCCGGTTGGCTTCGGCCCATCGATCCAGCCTGTCCAGATCCCTCTGCAGAGCCTTCCTACCCTCAAGCAGATCAACACAACCACCCAACTTGGTGTCGGCTGCAAACTTGCTGAGGGAGCACTCAATCCCCTCATCCAGATCATCGATGAATATATTAAACAAGACTGGCCCCAAAACTGAGCCCTGGGGAACTCCGCTTGTGACCAGCCGCCAACTGGATTTAACTCCATTGACCACAACTCTCTGGGCTCGGCCATCCAGCCAGTTTTTAACCCAGCAAAGAGTGCACCTGTCTAACCCACAATTCGCCAGCTTCTCCAGGAGAATACTGTGGGAGACAGTGTCGAAGGCTTTACTAAAGTCCAGGCAGACAACAGCCACAGCCTTTCCCTCATCCACTGGGCGGGTCACCTGGTCATAGAAGGAGATCAGGTTGGTCAAGCAGGACCTGCCCTTTATGAACCCGTGCTGGCTGGGCCTGATCCCATGGTTGTCCTGTGCGTACCCTGGGAGCACCCTCAAGGTGAACCTCTCCATAATCTTCCCCAGCACCGAGGTCAGGCTGACAGGCCTGTAGTTCCCCGGATCCTCCTTCCGGCCCTTCTTGTAGATGGGCCTCACCTTGGCAAGCCTCCAGTCGTCCGGGACCTCCCCAGTTAACCAGGACTGTTGATAAATGATGGAGAGGGGCTTGGCAAGCTCCTCTGCCAGCTCCCTCAGTACCCTTGGGTGGATGCCATCATGCCCCATAGACTTGTGAGTGTCCGGGTGGCATAGCAGGTCATTAACTGCTTCCTCCGGGATCATGGGGAGTTTATTTTGCTCTCCATCCTTGTCTTCCAGCTCAGGGAGCTGAATACCCTGAGGATACCTGGTGTGGCTATTAAAGACTGAGGCAAAGAAGGCATTAAGTACCTCAGCCTTTTCCTCATCCTTGGTGACAATGTTCCCTCCGCATCCAGTAAAGGATGGAGATTCTCCTTGGCTCTCTTTTTGTTGTTAAAGTACTTATAGAAACAATTTTTGTTATCCCTTACGATCATGGCCAGATTGAGCTCTAGCTGGGCTTTGGCCTTTCTAATTCCCTTGGTGCACAACCTAACAAGATCCTTGTACTCTTCTTCAGTTGCCTGCCCCTCCTTCCAAAGGTGATAAACTCTCCTTTTTTTCCTGAGTCCCAGCAAAAGCTCCCCATTCAGCCAGGCTGGTCGTCTTCCCGCCAGCTCTTCTTACGGCACATGGGGACTGCCTGCTCCTGCGCCTTTAAGATTTCCTTCTTGGAGAATGTCTAGCCTTCCTGGACCCCTTTGCTCTTCAGGACCATCTCCCAAGGGACCCTCTCAACCAGTGTCCTGAACAGGCCGAAGTCTACCCTCCAGAAGTCCATGGTAGTGGTTTTGCTGACCCCCTTCCTTACTTCACCAAGAATTGAGAATTCTATCATTTCCTGGTCGCTAAGCCCAAGACGGCCTCTGACCATCACTCCGACCATCACATGGGACATCTTGCCATCTGGGGAGGTGGGGAGAGTTGTGGTGTGTGTGAGGAACACCCCAGAGCCAGCCTCCACTTGGACCTCAGGCTGTGGATGGCACATGCAGGAATTTCATTCATAGGTTGGTGAGCATGGGCACATCCCCCTCACCATGGATACCCTGGCTCATGACGTTTCTGTGGCAAAAGCTAGACCCTGGCACACATGTACCCCAAGTGCTTCAGGTCATTGTCACACTGCCAGCTCCTCCAGATCCTCATGCTGAGGGTTTGCTGCATGTCTCCTCACCTCTTCCTCTGTCTGAGACTCAACCTACTCACTCCACCTTCTCATCCTGCCCCTGTCCATGCTGTCGATTCCCACCACCTGGAGGAGGAAACTCAGTGGGGAACGAGTGTTCCTGATGACTTCTGCTCCCTCAACAGTCATACCTCCAAGCAGTACTGTGTCCCCAGCTCCATGGGTACCTCCTAGGACAAGTGGGTGCTCTCAGAAATGTTCTGCTGAGTGTCACTCACCAGCTCCTCTGCCACCCATGTCTGAGCCCCCAACCCTCACACTCATGATCTTTTTTCATTCGTTGTCCCCCATCACCAGCTGTCTGTTCTCCTCGTGTTTCATTTTTCATTGTTGTCTCCCTCTCATGCACAAGGCACAGCATCACCTACAGGACTTACACAGCTCTTTGTCCACTAGTGTTCACCATGCTTTAAATGCCCCTTTACTTTTCCTACTACTACAAACACCCCTTTCTTGGCATTTCTGCTTGTCTTCCACAGAAAAGTCTATAACAGTGCATTCAGGAAAAATATGAGAAATAATTTAATCCCAGAGTGAAATTCTGTAACTGCAATAATAGACACTTTCTCCCAAACCAAGGCAAAACCCTCCTCAAAAATATATGCAGGAAAGTCCTTTGTTTGTGCATGCCTTTGGTTTGAACAACAACATAGACCTCTGTGTTTTGGATGAATGTTTCTTTTCATTTAATTTCATAAAGAAACATAACTGTTTTTAATGTAACACACCGTTGCATAAATGATGTTAAACATAGTGTCTTTATTTGAGGTTACTTTAATCTGCAGTTTCTTAATAAGTACAAAAAAAAGCTCTAAAGTGACATTATTATTTTAAAATGGAGGTTTCACACAGTTCAGATAAAAATTTATCATTCCCATGTCTCCTTTTCTTTCTTCTTCCTTTTTCCAGTTTGATAGTCAAATATTTGAATTACTCACAAGGCAGAATACATAAAATTTATAATATAATTTAGGAATCTATTATGAAATAAAAGAAAAGAATTACACCTATTATTACTTTGTCTTTTAAAAATACTATTCCATATTTCATATCTAGTATGTTCTTAAGTCTACAGTACCTTATAAACACTTCAAAGTTAAGAGTAAGCTGTTGCTTTGTGCTTTAATAATACTACATGTCTGATAGCATTAGAACTTTCTGAAGTGATACACTTAAACAGCTCCTAGCTGTAAGAAAGTAAACCCCAAGAATTTCTGATCTTTTGGCCTATTCACTTAGTATTACAATTTTCATTCTGACGCACTAGAATTATGTTTGAATTGTGTCTTGTTCTTCATGAAAACCTCATCTGTTCTGAGTTCCTGCATTCATGCACATCTGCCATCTCCCATTTTTGAACTTCCCATCATGATAGTTTGCACAAATAGGAGCTACAAATATTTGACACAAAGCTTTAGTTTGAAGGATGCTTTCAAGGAATTCCAAAAATGAAGTTGCAAAAACACAAGTGCAGCTTGAATCCTAGCACTGGATTGATTTTTACTTTTTAATTTAATTTTGCATGAATTGAGCACAAGATGAGAATTTGACACAGATTATAGAGACCAGTTTAGTCTGGAAACCTATAGGTTTGCAGATCGTCCCATCCCGCATGTAAGCTCTTCTGTATTCCTGAAAGGTGTTCCATTAAAAATGACAGTCCATCCAGATGGGAGGTAGATGCCAAGAGCAGACAGTAGATCACTGTAGTAAAGAATATGAACTGAAGTATGAAAACACAAAATAATTGTCTATGCGAGAGAGTACCTGGATTTGTGAGTCTGAGAAGAGGAGAGTTTGGAGAGAGCAAGGAAGAAAGGGAAGTATCTTGATGAGGAAAGACCATCCACAAGGCAGACCAGGCAGGTCTCTGGTAATGAGGACTGCAGGTGGAGTTGCTGCAGGCAGACGATAGCGTTTGTCAGGATGGGGTGGAAACCGATCACAGATCCTACTCACACAGCAGCAGCAATGAACGTAGATGCACCAGGTAGCTTTTCACAAATCCAGACTCTAAAGCCCACAATCCCTAAGCTGATGAGCCAGACGCTCTGGAGGGAGAGAAAGGCAGACTTCAGGCAGGACACTTGTTAATGTTTCTGTTGTTTTATTACAAAAGAAGGTTCATGTGATGAAATTATATTGACAAGAACAGTTTAACCAAGGTTAAATTACATTCCTAATCTTACGTTTCTTCCCTTTTTCCAACAGCCTTTTATTAAAGTCAAACACTGAGAAGCTAATTCATGTGTGATTCATGCAGATCCTTTCTTCTTTGCCTCTGATTTTTATTCCCGCACAGACAGACAGAATACTGCTCACATTGATATAATTGGAAACACTGCAATTGGCTTCAGCAGGAGCAGCATCTAGCATAGCATAGGTGGGTTACTGAGTTTCTGCGGGGTATCCATTGTCACTATTCACTTCCAGTATCAGGCAGGCCTATTACAGGAGCACAAAGTACCATATGGCAATTATAGCATTAGAGATCAGTACATTGCAATCACACCCAAATTGTCAGCCTTAGTGTAGAGCAGTGCTTAAAGGGAAAACTTGCTCTGTTGCAGACAAATGCTTAAAGAATAGAAGTAGCTGGATGACTTTATTGTACAATAATGTATGCAATGTCTGATTTTCCATAGGAAACCATCAGGAATTATCTAAATCATCGTGTTCACTCCAGTTAGGACTTCATATAGTTCAAATTCATATAATTCTTCTTTGAAGCTACCATGTGAGTTCCATAAACTCACATGGCAACAATGCTTGGCTTTCAAAGCACTTCCGTAAAACAGCTGTACAGAGTCCATTTCAAGCCTCAGAAATGAATAGTTATTTTGACAGCCAAGGCAGTGATGCTGAGACACTAAGAACTACTTTCCACATCATTAACCACAGTCTTTCCGCCTTGCTAGAGTAGCTGGTAAAAAAGGGCAGACTACTTTTTGTCATGACAGCTTCTCAACAGCTCATTTTGTAGGGTATTAATCATGAATGTCTTTTCGCATTTAAAAAAAATTATTTTTGTTTGCATAATGGGCCAGGTATAATAATCGCCAAATTGGCATACTGTGATAGTCAACTGGATTACTGAAGTTTATTGAATTTCAGATTAGGTATTCTAACCTTCCAAAAAGTTCAGGTAGTCCAAAATGTAACTAACTTCTCAAACTCAGTGTAACAATACCCAGCAGTCGGTGTGCACTCCCCAGCATACCTCTTCTTAATAGGAAAGGTCAGTTTAACAGTCCTCATGGACAATTTACCTTTGGTGGGATCACTGAAATTAACATGAGAGCTCATGAGAGCTTTCCAAGCAGCTGAATCAAACCTGGAGTGCGTTATAAAGAATGCCAATCATTCTCTGAATCTAAGAACTGAAGAGCAAAATTCCCTTTTTGGGCCCTGTCACAATAGAGGGAGGAGTGTTGAATGTGAAAAGCTTCATATTCAGACATGTTTTGAAGCACTGACTGCACTCACAAATTGGCCTTCTCTGCACAAAATTAAAAGCAGGCATGAGAGCAGACCACCATCTACCAGTTATTTTCCATCTGTATTATTACCTGTTTGCTTGAACTGATTTTCAGCTCAAAAGATGTGCATTTGGCTTAGGAAAACCCCAGGACAGGATAGGTGCTCCAACATAAATCTGTGCATGCTTTATCCCATTTGTACGTGACCTCATCAGAATGACCTGCTCCATGAACAGGCACTTGGACCTACGCTGGGACTCCAAGGGCAATCCACAGCTAAGACTGAATCTTCATCTCGCACATCTATAATAAGTATGGAGCATGAGGAAAAAATACTCTGACAGCAGACTTTGGCTTGCCATTCAAGTCCTTAGAGCTCTTTTTCTTTGGAGGAAGGGGCACACTTGTCTATGGAGATCAGCACTAGTTAAGAATAAAGACAGACAAGGAATGCAATAGGAACCAAAGGTCCTGTATGTAAGCTGCACAACGTGCTCAGCAAAGCAATTGTATTATGAAAGTACTGACATGAAATAAATGCATTTTGCTGTATTTATTAATATAAGAATTTGGTTGCCAGAAAGAGATCTCAGGGGATGATAAATAGGTTGTCTTCTTTTTTTATTGAGTGTGGTAAAGTTAGTATTGTAGGCTTAGAAGATGAACATAGGAGATCTGAATTCCATTAATTTCCTGGCTGTTGTAATGGTACAAAACCCCAGCATTTTCTACAGCAGGGAACCAACTTGAGAGAAGGGTTGAATCCACGGGGATATGAGGGTACTGATTAAGAAGATATTGCAAATGCAGTTTAGCTACACCCTGGCTGAAAAAGAAAAGGATAGAAAAGAACATTTGGTACCATTTGAAACACGAACTTTTAAAGGTCCCACAAAGTGCTGCTGTTCCTAAGGAGTATAAAATAAAGACTTACTGTTATAAGAAGTTTGGGATTTATTTCAGAGAAACATTTTACATCTGCAGAATTTCACAATTTTCTCATGGGGAATTTTTTTTCTTTTTAAAAAAAGATTTGGAAATGGGTGAAATTTAAACTGACAATCTTGCAGTTCAGAACTTTCATTAAGAACTTTTTCTTTAGAATTACATGATGTAAGACTGTAGGAGCATAACTATAAGTTAATTATGATAACATTTTTAAATATAGAAAAAATATTAATTCTCAAAGTATTTGAAACAAAATACCTAAGTTCAATTAAGTTCTATTTCTCCATAATTTTGAGTTATAAAAAATGTCAAAATTAATTTACATACTTTTCAGAGAGGTCAAATAAATACCAATTATAAAAAATATTATAAAAAAATATTCAGGATACCACCCAGCTACACTCCTAGCAGTATTTCCCAGAGCTCCTAAATGTCAGATCTCAACTCCAACATTTGTTTCTATTTAAAGACAAATCACTTATTTATAGTATTTTTAATGATGGTAAGTATGGACTAAGTGGAAACAAAACAAAGATACTGAAATGCTTGCTTACAGCATCAGTATTTGGATATGGAGGACTGAACCTCGTCCAGCCATGTGTTGATCCTCTGAATTCTGAAACACAAACTGCTGTTGTCTTCTGGTACAACTATTATGGCATTATCTGACTAAGCAACACTTACTGACAGGGTTGTCACCTGAGACAATGCCTCAATGGCGTGCTGTGTCCATGTGCGTTCTTGGCCTGCTGGTAGAAAATGGTAGCTTGTGATCTTTGCATGGATGACTGACTGCAGAGGTGCTGGGACTGCTGACTTCACTTTGGAGTGGTGGCACAAAATTCAAGTTGGCAGAGTGCAACTGGATATACTTGAAAACAAATTCTTTAGATTGTTCTTCAGAATTTTTATGCAAGTGAAAACCCATCAAGACTTAGGGAATCATCTAAATGTAAAAAAATAACTAATGTTTTCAATTTGGAGTTGCAAACTTCAACAAGTTGTGAACAGTTTTGAGAGCTGTGAACCATCCCTCTGTTAATAAAAGATGAAGGGTGGGAATGCAAACATTTTCTTATTCCCTGCCATCATAATCCATTTCACAAGCACAACGCTAGCAAGGTCATAGCTCCCTCAGCCCAGTCACAAATCTGTCCTGCCTTTTTCTATGATATAACCAGACAAAGAATGGTCCCATTCCATCTGTCTACTGCAAAGTAGGGCTAGAAGACTTGAAGCAGTTGAGACACAGGCAGAGGCACAAAATATTACTTTCCTTTTGTTTCCTGACTACATGGATAGGTAAAATATTTGAGGGAGATGGGAACCCTGCTGACTGGCAAATTTTAAAACTGCTGTTCATATGAACAGCAGGATAAACAGTTGCCTGATTATGTACAGTATACATTGTGAGAATGCGCTGGTTTTGTCTGGGATAGAGTTAATTTTCTTCATAGTAGCTAGTATGGGGCTGAGTTTTGGATTTGTGCTGAAAACAGTGTTGATAACACAGGGATGTTTTAGTTACTGCTGAGCAGGGCTTACACAGAGTCAAGGCCTTTTCTGCTTCTCACCCCACCCCACCAGCGAGTAGGCTGAGTAGGCACAAGAAGTTGGGAGGGGACACAGCCGGGACAGCTGACCCCAGCTGACCAAAGGGATATTCCATACCATATGATGTCATGCTCAGCATATAAACTAGGGGGAAAGCTGGCTGAGGGACCGCTGCTTGGGCTGGGCATCGGTCGGAGCGTGGTGAGCAATTGTTTTCATTTGCATCACTTGCCTTTCTTGTTTGTTGTTGTTGTTGTTGTTGTTATTTTCCTTTTCATTACAATTTTTATTATTATTATAATTATTATTATTATGTTATTTTGTTTCATTTAACTTCTTAAACTGTTTTTATCTCAACTCACGAGCTTTCTTCCTTTTATTTTTTCTATTCTCTCCCCCATCCCACTGGGGCAGGGGGGAGTGAGCGAGCGGCTGTGTGGTGCTTAGTTGCCAGCTGGGCTTAAACCACGACAGAGGCGTCTTATTCAAAGGCAGTAGATTAATATAATGAAACATCTACCCCTCAAATCCAGATTATAATGCATGCTGCATATGTATTATGCATATCAGTGGTATGTCAGTGAAATACAGAAATCTGAACAGAAGTGTTTATTCATTCAACTCTGAGAAAAAATGAACAACACTTTGTTAGTAATTACAAAGAGACCACATGACAAAACAAAATTGCATGCATCTTTTTCACTTGTATCTTAAGTGATAGAGTAGCACAGTCTCAGTATATATTGGGTATCTTTGAATACATGTTTTATCCAGAAAAGCAATAATAAAGGATAATATGTTGTGAATTTTACACAGTAGCATGCCTGGAATGTCCTGGAATATGTATTTCATTTGTCATTGAAGATTATGAAAATATCCTATACAGCTTTACATCAGAAAATAGTTTTTGAACTATACCTTCAATTCAACAAAAGCAATGTCTTTCTAACGGAATCCCATAAGGAGGTAAAATATCCCATAACAGTCTTGGCTTAATTCCATAATTCTAAAGCAATTTTAACGTACCTCAACTGTAGTTTGAGAAGTGCAAATCACTTTGTCCCTCTGGTTCTATAAGCACCAGGACCAATAACTAAATACTTATTGCCTTCAGATACAGAAAGGAGCTGTGGCATAGAAAATTTTGCACCATGAACAAACAGAGAACCTTCTGAAAGGTCCTTCAGAGTTTTCTCCTATATTCATTAATCAAGAGAGAAGCGTACCACCTTTCAGGATATGGGGGACGGTGGGATTTCCTTAACACAGTTGGTGTGGGACAAATCATGCGGGAAAGGACCAAATCTAGGAATGAAGCTTCATGTCTCCACAAAAACATTTGACTAGGAACTGAAATTTGATGTCAGTGTGGCTGAAATAATTCAGTTCTGGACAGAAGACTTTCTGCAGTGTGAAGAGTAGGAAAGCTTTGCAGGGTTGATATGGTAACAGTGTACCTTCCATTTTAGGTTTAAGAGAGTGAAAGGATAAAATTAATGGTGCATTTCTTTGACTTTTATCAGTCAGTCGTCTTCTTATAGTTTTTCGTATTGATTCCTCTTTTTGACTTTCAATGCATCATTTATAATCACCCAAGGTCTCCTGAGAGAAACCTACATGTCTCTCATTCCATGTCTTAATTCAGAGTAGCCTAATATGTGACTCTTTCAGTCAGTATTTTCCAATAATATTCATCAAACCCCATAGAGAGTAGAGACTAAAATAAATTGCTTTCAGATTATCCTTGATTCTCATTAAATTGTAAGCTGTGTATTCTCTACCAGAAGTATTTGGGAACCCCCCTCTCCTTTCTCCCAGTATTTTGGTTTTATTATTATTGCCAGCAAATGTCAGCTTCCATTTATCCACTCTATCATCTGGGTTTATTTTCTTTAAGAAAAGTATGTTGATACCAGAACTAGTTTGGATCTAGTGAACTGTAACAGATGACAGCAGGTTCCTGTTACACCATTCTCTAAAGTGGTTATAAAACCTACACAAAGAAAATGTTCTCTCCACAAGTCCTTGTGTTTTAGAGCAATTTCTAATAGAACCTTATTTCATTTCCACAGAAGCTGAGATGCCTTTTCTAGCTAATGCTGCTGGGCTTCTCTACCTCTGATGTTCTCTAAATAAGTTACAATAATGACTGCGTTCTTAATACGGAAAGCTTTGCTCAAGTTCATTATGGCAGAAATAAAGGCCAGATAACATTGAATGGATGAGTTGCTTGGGTGGGTCTAAGCAGAAGCCAAAGTAAGAAGGAGAAAGATGAGGTTTAAAACAACCCCAGTGCTGCCTCCCCTTGCGACAACTGCAGCGGCTCCCACCAGGGACTCCCCTTCTTCTTCCAAATCCCTGCCCTGGGGTACACTAAAAGCATAGGACAAGTCAGCTGGCCAGGTGCACTCCTTCCCATTCCCGCACTGGCACTCGTTCTCCTGCACCCTGCAGCTTGTGCAGAGAAATTGGTGGTCTTTCTTCACCGCTGGGAGATATGAGCGTATCAGTCCAGGAAAGGGTGATCTGCCAACTGCCCTTTTCTTGGGAGTGTCCTCCTTCTGTAATCCTACCTTTGGGGATAAAGTAGGGGCAAGCAAGTTTATTGAAAAACCAGAATAAAATACATTTTTCCATCTAACAGGGTAAAACAAATGTTTAAAAGATATTTCTTATTAGGCTCCATGCCACCTGAACTCTTCTTGTCTTCAAATGATAGCCAGTTTAAATACCATTTTGCCAAATTCATCAAACACACCTTGTACATTCAGATAACAGCTATGCCTCCACTAATGAGGAATATGCATATTTCAAGGTAGAGGATCAAATTACTCTAAATTGATGCTTATTTGAAAATAGTTGACAATTAATTAGGGCCTAAGGAAATGGCTCAGATCTATTCCTGTCCCTTGCATCCGAATTTTACCAGGACAAACCTATCAAAACTAGGCGCAGCCTGAGCCTGTTAGCCTCACAGGTCACACAGTGTGAATAACGACTGGTGTAAGAGAATGACTCTCATAGTTTTCTGTCACTGCTTTCTCTGGCCCTGTCTCCTGCTGTCCTGATATGCTGACTGGACTTCCTAGATCGGCCTGGACCTGATTTGTTATCTCATCTTGTCTGATGATCACTGAATTGTTGATGGACTGTGCCCCTACCACCACCCTTGTCCTGCCTGGGTGCTGTGGGACTGCCCTCTCAGGGTGTCTCTGCCCACCTGTGCTGGGGTCACCCTCTCCTCCTGGCTCATTCTCCTTCCTGGAGCAGCCTTGCTTTTACTGCTCCCTGACATATGCATCTGCTGCAAGCACCTGCCTGAAAAGTACCTATTTCTTTCCACTGACTATTAATGGATTATGAGATGCATACTTCAAATGTAGCTAGTGTACTGTAGACATGGGAGGGAATCCCACCTAAGGTAATAATTTACTACCCAACACCTCCTAGAAATTACTGTGTGTGGTTTAAATAATACTAATTATCTGGAAATCTTTTCTATTTTTCAGCAATTTTCTTAAAATGCAATTGTATATCCTTATATTCTCATCTGGACAACTATGAGGTTCCTAAGGTCAATCAGTTGTTTTTTAAGTTTATGGTCTTTGATATGCTACATTGATTAGCTCCTCTCTTTTCTTGCAGTATTCTGTGTTTGTAGCCATGGTTCTACCCAAAGGGCCTTGAGACACCCACTTGTGCTTTCCCATAAAACCACTCTTCAGTGATGTCCCCATCCTATCCCAGGATTTGTTAGCGCTACAACAGAAAAAATGGCCTTTCCTAGCTTTCCATTAAACACAGATTTCTCTTTTCTATACCCCATTTTGTAGGAATAAATCTCCAAGTATTCTGGGTTTTTTTCACCTTCTCTGTCTTCTGCTGATATCTCTAAACTTCTAATGCAGCTCTTGACCTTGAATACAGATTACTATGAATCAGGTGGGAGTAAAATTTTCTTCCTGCTGGATTTCTACTGGAGGAATTAATCAGAAATTCTTTCAAGGTTTTCAACAGAGAAAATCAAAAGTGTTGAAACTTCAAAAGTTGAAGTTTTTACTGGCAAATTCCACTTCAGCACAGTCAGTTACATTGACAAAAAGAGAGGGAGGAAATATGGAAGCCATGCACAAGGTTATATGTTTTTAAAAAAGGAGTACAACAAGTTCCATAGCTATAGAGACTGGGAGGAAGTGAGGAATGGTCTATAAGTGGTTGTGTAATTTATTCCCCTGCTGAATCTTTCTACTCCCTTATCAGGAATAATGCTTTTTCCAAGGTTTATTCATACTCACTGACTATTTAGGTCTGCCCAATTTTATCACTTTTGTGTATATACCACGTTGTGTAAGAATTACAGATACTTCATGGTCCCACATGTATTAGCATGGCTGACTTAGTAGTTTCCTGTGGTTGAAATGTGATGTTAATTTGGAACTATAATAGTCCAAAATAAGCATGTCTATAAGATCTGTATGATTAAGAAGGTCTCAAGCCCATTGTTGTTGTCACTGGTATTGCTCCTATTTATGGGCTTACATGATTTGATCAAGGATGGGAGAGGCATCCTTTCAGTATTTTAGATTCTACTATGAATTGTACAAATGGAAGTAAGTATATGTTTATTTTATGTACAGAAAGTGTAAGACAAGATCAAATAATTGGATGGTGTATATATGTATCAGTATCACTGCAACTGAACATCAGCTTGAAGATCTTAAACACATATGCCATGCTTAAAACACCTTGTGATGCTACTGGATAGATCAGTTGCTATAACAGATCAAGTTCTGCTACCCTTTCTCATATTGAACCCTCATTCTCTGTATATAGGTGTCTTGCACTGACTCATGGATCTTTTGACCTCTAACATGCCTACAGTTAGCAAAATCTTCCCAGGAGATTAGGCTATATAACACATCAAAACTTGCACAGCAAGAAACAGTGGGAGTAAAGGTAATTTTACATGGTTAGATTTAGTCATAAACTGTAATGAGAGTTTTAAGATGTAACAAAAAACTTGGATTAATAGGAATGAGTTGTGTAAAAGAAGCTCTGATTATTTTATTACTAATGAAAACATCTGCAAACATGGGAATCATGCAACTTACTGCAGAAGGAAGATAATCAAAATTCTGTGATAACCCCAAATGCACTTCCTTTCAATGAGTTTACGAAGCATCACACTTCAAAATGTGTCATTTCTGTTTGCAACAAATCACTGCTAGGTTGCAAATTTGAGGAAGCAGTAAATATTTATTTCGTATTATGTAGGAGGTTATTTAGCAGATGGGACTTTATGGGATGATAAGGATGTAGGTAACCATATCCAAGAAAAAAAACAAACCACAAATTAATTGCTGATTTTTTTTTAATTTATCAATTTTTGTTTGTTGATTTTTGGCTGTCAAATGTTATGGTATCATTCCAGGAAGACAGCACTTTTTAACCAAACAAGATGAGAATAAGATGTTCTTTTAGCTGCCAAATGATAAGTTTGACTAAAATCATTCTCCTAGAAACCAAAGACACTTAGCTTTTCGTTACATTCAAATCACTAATCTGCAATGTTCACGACTGCCAAGATAACAGAGACTACAGCAAGAAAGTAATTGGTATCTTTGCAGACAGGCAAGGAATACCAAAATTATGAGGAAGACAGGTGATGCTAAGTGAGATCAGCACCAGCACTAATGTTCATTAGCTATGTTATAGTCCAGCATGCATTTAAAATGTGTATTCCTTTAAAAGATCAAACCAAAAAATGTAAAAGACAGATTTGTCTTGTAAAAGATTGTAGGATTGCTTTGACACAAATGGCTTCTTTGTTTAAGCTTGTGCTTAGTTATATTATAGAAATAAGCTGATGACACCTACTTTGAACTCTTTAAGATTTGTTACAACTGAACTGCAAGTTCTTATCATTGGGGAAAGGTAAAGGTGTGGTTACACATGGACGTCAGCTCATATCTACCAGTACTACAGTATGGCAGTCCAGAACATTATCTGCTGAGAAACAACACTTATCACGTTCTCAAAGTTTATTTGTGAAACTTTTTGACATTCAAAAAGAATGTGATGATCTCCAGAGAAGAGATATTTTTTTGTGCAGACAGAAGGCAATAAATCATTTTACAATACTCATTCAGAGCTGCTTAAAATTATTTTGTACACTCAAAATAACCTGTAGGCAATTTTAACCTTTAAGTTTCCCAAAGCAGATGCCAAATCCTCTCCTATATTCTTCTGCATACAATGGGAGAACTGGTACAATCATTCCTTCTATCCTTCTAATACAAAAAAATACTTCCATCTAACAGCTTAGAGATATTCAGCTGCTGTTGTTATCTTCCAGGCAAACCAGCACAAAAGCCTTATAATATTAGAAGGTGTATTGGGTTTATGTGTCCAAGTGTTGGCGGTGGGGGGGCGGGGGCTGCAGGAGTGGCTTCTGTGAGAAGAGACTAGCTGTCCCCATATTCCAGGCATCTCCAAGGCAGACCCACTGCTGGCCAAAGCTGAGCCCATCAACGATGCTGGTGGCACCTCTGTGATAACATATTTAAGAAAGGGTAAAAATGATATGCAGCAGCTGTGGGAGAGAGGAGTGAGAAAATGTGAGAGAAACAACCCTGCAGACACCAAGTTCAGAGAAGAAGAAGGGAGAGGAGGTGCTCCAGGTGCCAGAGCAGAGACTCCCCTGCAGCTCGTGGTGAAGACCATGGTGAAGCAGGTTGTCCCCTGCAGCCCATGGAGGTCCACAATGGAGCAGATATCCACCTGCAGCCCATGGAGGACCCTACGCTGCAGCAGGTGGATATGCCCTGAAGGAAGATGCAGGCTCCTGGCAGGAACTGTGGCCTGTGGGGGACCCAACCTGGAGTAGTCCATTCCTGAAGGACTGTACCCTGTGGAAGGGACCCATACTGAAGCAGGACTTGAAGAACTGCAGCCCATGAGAAGAACCCACGTTGGAGAAGTTCATGAAGGACTGTATCCCATGGGAGGGACTCCACGCTGGAGCAGGGGAAGAATGTGAGGAGGAAGGAGCAACAGAGACAAAATGTTGTGAACTGACTGCAACCCCCATTCCCTGCCCCCCTGTGCCCTTGGGGAGGACAAGGTAGAAGAGTTGGGAGTGAAGGAATGAAGTTGAGCCTGAGAAGAAGGGGAGGTGTGGGGAAGGTTTTTTTAATTTTATTTTTATTTCTCACTATCCTACTCTGTCATTAATTGGCAATTAATTTAATTAACCTTACCCATGTCAAGCCTGTTTTCCCTGTGACAATGACTGGTGAGCAATCTCCCTGTCCTTATCTCAATCCATGAGCTTTTTCATCTTATTTTCTCCCTCTGTCCTGATGAGGAGGGGGTGTGACAGAGCAGCTTGGTGGGCACCTGGCAGCCAGCCAAGCTTAACCCACCACTGAAGGTAGTTTAAATAATTTGTAAAAATGATGGAGAATAAAGACACAAATGAAAGAGTTTTCTCAAAGAAATGTTTAAGATTTTAAAAATGTCACATCAACAAGCTATGAAATCAAGAATCTAAAAGTTTTGGCAGAGCAATTTAATTTCCTTATTTTCCAAAATAAGTAGTTACAGTCCAATGAAATATACATGTAAATTTGAACCACTTTTAAGATTTGTTTATTGACTTAACATTGAATTAACTTAAATTTTGACTCAGTTTTGAACTGCTGCCACAGATTTTGTTTAACTTGACACTCTCTAAAGGTAAAGAAAAGTATAAACAATGATGCTGACCATTTTCTACTAAGAATAATTTCAGTGACTCAACCCTTTACTGTGAGAAACTTGAGGTTAAAAACGCTCTGAATTCTCACTTATCCTTTTTATAGGGTTGAGCTTTTCTAGAGTCTCCATACTTCATATCTATCTGTATTGGGTCTGGCTGAGATGCAGTTAATTTTCCCCATAGCAGCCCTCATAGTGCTGTGCTTTGTATTGGTAGCTAGAAAAGGTGTTGATAACACACCAGTGTTTTGGCTGAGCAGTGCTCGCACAGCATCAAGGCTGTCTCTCCAACATTCCCCCCTCATCAGTAGGCTGGGGTGGGCAAGATCTTGGGAGGGGGCATAGCCAGGACAACTGACCCAAACTGACCAAAGGGATATTCCATAATGATGTGTGCTCAGCAATAAAAGCTAGGAGAAGGGAAGAGGCAGGGGGCATTCATTATTACGTTTGTCTTCCGGAGCAAGCGCTACATGTACTGAAGCCCTACTTCCCCGGAAGTGGCTGGACATTGCCTGCTGATGGGAAGTAGAGAACAAATCTTTTGTTTTCCTTTGCTTCCGCACATGGCTTTGGCTTTTGCTTTTGCTTTATTAAACTGCCTTTATCTTGACCTACAAGTTTTTTCCATCTTATTTTCTTCCCCTCCTGTCCTGCTGAGGAGGGGAGTGATAGAGCAGCTTGGTGGGCACCTGGCGTCCAGCCAAGGTCATCCCACCACACTATCATATATAATTTTAATGATTTTGGCAAGCATTATTAAATTGCAGGGAATTAATAAAATACTTGTATAAATCAAATGAACAATATATTCAGTTCATGCATTGTATTCTTGCTGTTATTAACAGAAATTACACATACATATGAAAAGAAACAAAGGGTGCAACCAACCTGTTCAACTTCAGTAACGTATGTTAAAATCCCATCAAATGTGCCTCTAGGGACTTACTCATTCTACCATCCCAAATGGGATGAAACATTATAAGGAAGGCCTTGCCAATTAGAAAGAGTCTAGACAACAAGCGTAAGATATGTACTGAACTTTAAGATGAACAAAGATAGGTGTGATGAACCCTGAACTTTGTTTTAAATCTTGAAGCTGTTCATATCCTACTGCTAAAAGCAATATAACTGAAATACGAGAATTTTTTTCTGCCTTCAAATTATCACTATGTACCAATATGCTCTGGTTTAGCTTAGCCCTTTGTGTACAAAGCAGGATAAAGGAAGCTTTGCTAAAACTGGCCAGAGAAGCAGCAAATTAGAATATAGTTTTTTGGGGTTTTTTTTAAATGGTTTTAAAATCATATTAGAATTACTAAATCACTTCTGTTTCCTTCATTTACCTCTGACTGCAGATGGCAACTAGAGTCTTGTAGGCAGAGGAGAAAAATAGCCTTCTTCTGAGAAACCTCAGCCAAATATATAATTTGAGAAAGATGTAGTTTTCACAGGGAAACAATGGGAGCAAGCATATATTAAAGATAAATAGATTCTGAAGGACAGATTCAATATATTACCACTTCCTGAAGAGGAATAGGCTCATATGCATTTTTTTCTCAAACTTGACTAAACTTCATTTAGAGAACTCTGTCTTGGGTGTTAATAAATGGCAATGAATCATGTCCATTTGTTTCCAAGCAACTCTGGTGCCCAGGAGTACTCTGACACAGACTTATTACATTCTGTGTAAATGGGAACCTACTTTTCAAAGTGTTTATTCTGGCTTTTCCTAGAAGAGAAAGCTGATGATACTAGTATAAACAGCTGATTAAAGGGTTTCAGTAGTCCAAAATCTATTTTGCTACTGAACACCTCTTTCCTCTTTCTGAAAAATAAACACAGACTTTTAATGCAGGATACTAGAAAAGAAAAAGTAGGATCCTTCATGTGAGCTGTCTGTGTAATTTAACTTCGTTGCTGAGTTTAGGTGGATGTTTCCTGGAGTTCACACTTTCCAAAAGATAAGCAGTTCTCATAAGATTCCCTTTATATTTGGTTTGATATTGTCAAGAAAAAGAAAGCTTTTTTAAAATGAAAAAAATGGAAAAATGGCAGAACTGAAATGAACTCTTCCCAAAGATTGTCAAATAGAAAATCAGGATTTCATTAATCAGTGAATTCATATAACTGAAAGAATTATTCTCAAGGAATGGCCACCCTCTCGAGCAGCTCCAGAGGAGGGCCACAAAGATGATCGGGGGCTGGAGCATCTCCTGTATGAGGATCAGATGAGAGAGTTGGGGTTGTTTAGCGTAGAGAAGAGAAGGCTCCGAGAACACTTTATGGAAGCCTTCCAGTACTTAAAGGGGGTCTACAGGAAAGATGGGGAGGGACTCTTTATGAGGGAGTGTAGTGATAGGATGAGGGGTAATGGTTTTAAACTGAAAGAGGGTAGATTTGGATTAGATATTAGGAAGAAATTCACCATGAGGTTGGTGAGGCACTGGAACAGATTGCCCAGAGAATCTGTGGATGTCCCAACCCTAGAAGTGTTCAAGGCCAGGTTGGATGATGCTTTGAGCAACCTGACCTAGTGAAAGGTATTCCTGCCCATGGCAGGGAGGTTGGAACTATATGATCTTTAAGGCCTTTTCCAATCGAAACCATTCTGTAATTCTGTGATTCTATTATTCTAAGTCACTATCATGACAGCAAAATATGATTAGGTCTAGTGATCTTCTAAACCTGTTGAAAAACCCTTTGAAAGTGATGGGAACTTTAAAATCAGATTCAGAAATCTAAAGACTAAGCAGATGCTCTGGGTCTGAGGGGTATTGCTCAGAACCCTGATGGACGGGACCCCTCGCTGTGGGAATTACACTATTTTGAAACATGTTGGATATTCCAATGTGGGACCAATGGACTAGAGCAGGAGAAGCTGAAACACCATAATTCCTACACTTCTCCACAGTCTTCCTACTGAAAAGGTTTCCAGAACCTGTGACAATCTTGCAAAGGAGACTGGCTACACAAAAACAATCTGACTCCCCACCCTTCCAGGCTTATATCGTAAAGATTATTAACTGTATGAAATTTTTCTTCAGCATCAGGATGGGGAAAAGTAGAGCTGAAGAGAGATGTGCTTGTTCACATCCAGCCTGTCATAACTCATATGCAGAGATTTTAGCACTAAGTATCACAGTTAGCTCTGCTGTGAGAAGATAACCCAACCATAAAGCTGTTTTGCTGACTTTGCTTCCATGGCAAGAATGTCATGGCTCCTATTCTGGCAATGGCCAACATGCTGATAAAGGCACCTTTTCAGTGGCTGCCCGGCAATGTTGCAGTGCCTTCTCTGGTGTTGGTGTCTAATCTGGATGGATTTAGCTCAGATACCTGTAAAAATGCCTTCATCTCAGGTGGAATACTTTTGCTCATCTTGCTCTTTTCTGTTACAAAGATAATCCAAAAATGAACCTGCAAAGCTGTTGTCAGAGCCCTTAGATGAAGATCTTCCTAACAGATGAACAGATGAACTTCATTCCTAACGGATGAAGTTCAATAAGGCCAAGTGCCAGGTTCTACACTTCGGCCACAACAACCCCAGGCAACGCTACAGGCTTGGGGATGAGTGGCTGGAAAGCTGCCCCACAGAAAAGGACCTGGGGGTGTTGATTGACAGCCAGCTGAAGATGAGCCAGCAGTGTGCCCAGGTGGCCAAGAAGGCCAACGGCATCCTGGCTTGTATCAGAAATGGTGTGGCCAGCAGGAGCAGGGAGGTGATCATGCCTCTGTACTCGGCTCTGGTAAGGCCGCACCTCGAATACTGTGTTCAGTTTTGGGCCCCTCACTACAAGAAAGACATGGAGGTGCTGGAGCATGTCCAGAGAAGGGCGACGAAGCTGGTGAGGGGTCTGGAACACAAGTCTTCTGAGGAGCAGCTGAGGGAGCTGGGGTTGTTTAGCCTGGAGAAGAGGAGGCTGAGGGGAGACCTTATCGCTCTCTACAACTACCTGAAAGGGGGTTGCAGAGAGGTGGGTGTTGGTCTCTTCTCCCAAGTGACTAGTGACAGGACTAGAGGAAATGGCCTCAAGTTGTGCCAGGGGAGGTTCAGGCTAGATATTAGGAAAAAGTTCTTTACTGAGAGAGTAGTGAAACATTGGAATAGGCTGCCCAGGGAGGTGGTAGAGTCACCCTCCCTGGAGGTATTCAAGGAGCGTGTGGATGTGGCATTGTGGGATATAGCTTGATGGACATGGTGCTGTGTGGTGTTGGGTGGGTTGGTTTTTGGTGTGTTGTGGCTTGTTGTTGTTGTGTGGTGGTTGGTTTTTTTTTTGTTTGTTTGTTTGTTTTGTTTTGTTTTTTTTTTTCAGGTTGGACTTGATGATCTTACAGGTCTTTTCCAACCGTAGTGATTCTGTGATTCTGTGAGATCAAAAGGGAAGCTGATCCAAAGGATTTTAGGGCTTCTCATGAACAATGTCTCAATGATACATGGCTACAGAGGAAATTAAGTTACATTATCTGTGGCAAGACTGGAATCCATCAGATTATTTCACTGGTTCAAAATTATTTCTTAGCATTTTGACTGTGTGATGCACACAGTAGAAGAAAATGTATACTTCAAATAATAGAAAATAGAGGTAAATCAGTAAGTAGTTCTTTGTGGATAGCTAGCAATTCAAAACAAGCTGGAGCTGTTTGGCTCCATCTCTAAGTAGATACTTCTTTCAAATATGAAGCCCCAGTTATCTCATTATAGGTTGAAAGACCATAACATTAGACTGAAAAATCACATGAAAAATAAACCTCAGTTTTAGTGAGACTCCTCATTGTCTTGACGATAGTAACTAGACAAGAAGCACTGTGACAATCAATCCTTACCTTAACTCACTTTTTCCTAAACTATCACTAAAAAGCTAGTTGTTTCTGATACTTTTCCATCTAAAGTTTTAGGTATCTGTAAATGAACTCATGGATGTGCAGGAAAGCAGTTAGCAATGAGTTAAATAACCAGAAGTGTTACTTAGATACTTCTGCATTCCTGGTAAAGAAATATCTTTATCAGACTAGGAAATACTGTAATTACCTGTATCTACCAAAGGAGTATTTAAATCTTGTGATGAAATGACTTAGTATTTTTCAAGTGGTAAGACAAGTACCATTGTTATTTTGAGAATTGCTTAGGGCAAAACCAAATATTGTATGAAATTTGCAGTATTGTGAGACATTTTTTCTCATTTAAAAAATGTCACACTTACTAAGTAACTAAATCAATACTTTCCAAAATTTTTCCAATGCTTGTAATTGTTCTTTCAGATTCATAAGATCACCTGTTATTCATTCTGATACAATGGGCTGATGTGGAGAAACCAGTTATCTATAATCCATGAATGTTTGTTTTATGAAATTGCAATACCATTGACATACTCAGTATGCAGTGAGTCAGCCCCAGGCTGAAAAAAATTTCAGAAAAAAAGAAAAGAAATCATTATCATTGACAGCAGAGCTGTGCCAGGCCTTTTGGAATATTGGCCAGGAATGCCTGATCTAACAAAAAATTAAAGAAAACAATTTCACCAGCTTCATCTGCAAAGACAAGTCAATATAAACTAAGAAAAATGCAAAATGGAAAAGTCTGGATCAAGATGACAATAAAAAAGGGACCTTGAGAGAAAGGTGGGAAACAAGGGTGCAAACTCTTTGAAACAGAGAAACTTTCTTGGATCATGTGACAAAGGTCAAAGCAAGCTGGTTGAAAGATAAGGTGATAAAACCTCAACTTTCAGAGGAGTTGCCATGAAGAAGGAGTCCCAAAAGAAATTATTTAGAAACCTGAATGGACACTAGCACATGCCAGGAGGAGCAGTCCACAACTGTGAAGAAAGCAGTAGGTGCTGACACATGAATTTGATTGTGTCTCTTTATTTAACCATTCATACCCCATAACACTGAAGCTCTGAGAAAAGCTGGATTTAAGCTACAAGGAATACTGAAGGACTCAGTTTGAAGTTAGTGCCTCAGCAGTTCTGGTGATCCCCTTTTCAGTCTGTTGACTTTCACTCAAATAATGGATCTGGAAACAAGCAGGATTGTCCTGCATAATACTATACTTCTAAAATTGAGTGTTCTAGGCTAAGACAGTCACCAGTATAGAGAGACAGGCATCTCTTGAATGAAACTCAGCCCCTCTACATTGGCCCCCTGGGTTAGGATGTGATAAGTTGCTTTCTAGAAGTGTCTGTCTCTCCCCATTAACTACAGAAGGCAAGCATAGGTTAGATACCTGCCCATTAAACAATTCAATTTAGGTGAGGTGAATCCTAGACTGAAAGGCAGTATTTGGAATTGCTGAGACTTGGAAAATTTGAAAAAGCAGTAGTTCCCCATGTGTGTCTCAAAGCACTCTGTGACCAACAGTCTAGTGAGCAACCAATGCAGTGATCCAGCATTACCTAAACTAGAAACTATAAAATGTTATTACAATGGTAGTAATGTTTCCTTACTTGTTTTCTGATTATGTTTCTCACACATGATTCTCCTTGTCTCTCTCTTTTCGTTACTGAGAAATGTATTTGAATACAGGCAAAGTTTCTGCCCTCTTCCAGTCTGTCAAAACTGATTTCACACAGAGAAACTCCCTACACAAGAATGGGCAAAATTACCTAAGTATCTACACAGATTTGGAGTGGCAGAAAAAGAGGAGAGTCCTGGCATGGGTCAAATCACATAATTAAGTAATAGTCCTGCCAAAAGCAAATAGAAAGTAACTTGAGGTAACAGAGGCACAGACACTTTTTACATGTTTGCGTATCACATTTTACAGATGTCTGTATTACCAGCTTTAAAGGACACACTAAGTCATTCTTTCACACATTCATCGGTTTTAAAGAATGCAGAATTACTACATTTTCTACAGTGTGGACTCAGATTGCTATTATTCTATGAAACTTTGGAACATTAATTACACCAGCTGGTGTAAAAAGCTGGTTTCTGATTGTCATAGAGTGAATCAGATGTCAAAGTGGTTTAAATTTGACTCAGATTCAGAAGAACCAAGCCAGTAGGCATGTCGAAAAATTATTGCATCCAATGAGCACATATGCAGTAGGTACCTGAAAGTCCCTGAAACTGAATCTCCCGCATCTGCTTTTTTTCTTCAAACTCTGAAGAATGTTTATGGAACTGAACCTTTTTTGATCTTTACAGTTCTTCTCTTTCCTTGAAGTTAGTTTAGGGGAAGGCCATTGTCCCTCACTTATAATTGGTCTCTGGTGTACCAAAGTCTGAACTGGCCTGTTACATCTCAAGGGAAAGAAAATGTAAGAGCAAACTATCTTAGTTGAGATATGTAAGAAAGAAAGCAAGACTTATGTAAGAAAGTCAGCAAGTCACACTTGATGTTTCTTTCTGGACTGCTGCCTTTTCTCTGGGGAGACATGAAACAGGACATTGACTTAAACAGATGGTTGTTGCCTCTGAATTATTTAACAGCCAAATCAATGAGAAGCTTCTGCTGCCATGAGAGGAAAGAGTGTGCTGGAAGCATTCCTCCTAATCCTCCTCTTTCTCCTCCTCCTCCTCCTTCTCTTGTTAGAAGTGGCCAGGAACAGAATCTGCTATTGGCAGCATCAAAGCCTGCAGGGGTGGAAATGGAGGATGCAAAAGTGAAACCTGGAACCTAGAGCTACTAAAGAAGAACCATCCTTACATAGGAAATAAGTTTGTCTTCTTCAAATGGTATTGCACCCAGTTCGGTACACATCTATGGTTACTAGATACGGTTAATGGGATAGGAGGATTATTTAAAAAAAAAAAAAAAAAAAGGCTAAATAGCCTGTATAGCCTGTAGCTATGCAGTCTACATAAGATACGCTCAGATCTCATTTTTAAAATCCTGTGAGACCACAGGTTAATTACTTTGAGTCATGAACTCTACCTTGGGATAGTTACAGACAATATCTCAGGAGAAACACTGGAAGGCCAAATTTCTCCATGCACTCCCTGTTATTTTGAGATACAAGTGTATAATCCATTGCAGTGGCTAGTATGGTCCTCCTGTCACAAGAAGGGACACTCCTTGCTGTCAGTGCCATCAGACTTGTAAAAGCCTGATCTTTCCTGGAAAATAAAATCTTCATGCAAGCTTCATGCATAGCAGGTCAAATGTCCCTCAACCCCAAATTTCCAACCTTCTAATTTCAAGAACAAATGTGAAGCCTTGACCAGAGTCAGCGAGATGGGAGCTTCTCCTCAGTCCTCCAAATGGGTCTTATTGGTCGAAGCTTTGAATTAGAACCGATAGTGATGATCAGAGCTGGTAGTGGAGGAAGAAAACACCTCTTCAGGAGAAGATCCCCGCTGTCACAGCTGGCCAGCTGCAGCCCGGCTGGCGCGGGGCGGTGGGGCGGAGCCGCAGGAGGAGGCGCTGTCCGTGGTGCTGAAGCGCCTCCGCCCCACCCGCGGGACTCTCTCCGGGCTGCCGGAGCACAACCGTCTCCAGTGGCCCCCAAAATCAGCTCCCCCGGCACACGCCCCTCGTCAGCGCTGAGCAATTTACACCGGAGGCCAAGCATCTGAATGAACTGCGCAGTGTGAGGCCCGAAGGTTAGTTTTGCTTAGCTTGTAATCAATCCTCATTCCTGTTTTTTGCTTTAACCAAACAACCCAAGCATCCGTCAGCCATTGGACTGACTGCTGAGCTAAGCAGGCTGTGCAAAATGTCATATACTTAATAGGCCACAGGGGAAATAATAATAAAAAAAAACAGTCAAAAACAACTGTATTGCCTCCCACAGGGAGGGGAAAAAAAAAAAAAGGAAACGTATGCAGCTGTTTGTGCCTCTGAACTCAAAAGTAGACTGGACAGAGATGTCACACAGAGATAAATTATGACCAGTTCAGCAGTACCTTGCCTCTGCAAAGGTAGAAACGCATTTTAACACAAAGAACTGGCACTCTATGTATTCATGTTCATGAATAAGACCACCTTTAATGTTTGAAGTTAAAACCATTTTAAAATCTTTTAGTACCGCTAGGTTTAGGGTAGGAACAATCTTAAGGCACCTCTGTGCACATGTGAGAAAAACTCAGTCTGTATTGTTATATTATTGTACCGCTAAAAAATTTGAATTGTTGTGCAAAACTGATCCTCAGAACCAATCGTATATAGTGTAACTTTCTAGTTAGCGCCCAGATAAAATGAAACAGAGGTCCAAGCTTTTACCTGGCTAGACTGGCAACTTCTCTCTGTGGAATGTGTTGCATTTATATCAAACAGACATACAGCAATCTCCTTATTTGCTGACATTCTGCAATCTTTTGGACCTTAAATCCTAACATAAAATGTGACTATAAAGTTGTGGGAAGACCTTGTGTCAAATACTAGAATGACACCTGCTCGGAAGGAGAAATGAACAGACTAGAGACACTCAGTTTCTGAGTATGGAAAACATAAAGACAAAAATCTGAGTATCATTCTATTATTAATTCACCTGCCTGCAAATTAAGCCAGCCTACACAGTTATTCATTTCTAATTGCAGAAAAATGAGGCTGTTTACCTTCTCACAGTAATGATTTATTATTCGTAATGAACAAATCAGTAACAACAGAAATCTGGTGTTAAGGAAAGGAAGCACTATAAACATAGATGACCTTTTGGTATCCAATTTCTTAATGCAATGAAAAATTTGTATAGCTTTAAACATTTCCACAAAGTACAACCCTTGCTATACACCAAAATAATTAAGTACATTCTGAATCTCACTAAACTGGCACACATTTAAATTGTTTGGAGAATAAGGATGTATTGATGTAGCTGCTTATAATAGTCAAGTTTACACTGAGCAAAGGAATAAATCAGTAAATGGCAGAGAACTGATAGCTTCTCTGCAAAAAAAATTCAGTTAGACAATACATGGAAATAATGCATGTGGAAATATGATCCACCAGTTTTCTGAGCTGTACATTTCCTTGTTGATTTGTTTTCATGTTATTTGTTAAAACAGCCAACCATAAATCCAGATGATGCCTTTCCAATTGACTCTAAAATTTATCATTAATGAAAGCACTTTTCTTCTCTCTATTATTCTTTCATTATTGTACTGGTGTGTAAATGATATTCATTAGATTGTAATGCTTTTCCCTGCAAATCTGCCTGGGGCAGAGAATTCTTTCCCTCGTTTTGCCCTGGACTATTCCATCAGCTTTACAGGACTTCAGCATGCTTCGTTGACTCTGAAAGGAAACAGTGAATCATACTGGTAGAAATTCTATACTAACTTTTTCTGTATCATATGAGCAAAGATAAATCAAGCTGCTCTTGAAGTGTAGTAGTCTGCAACCCACTAGAGATGTGCACTATCTTGAGAATACCTAGATATTTCAAACAGAAGCCAAAGACCCATGGTCATGTATCTGGTAAGCAGCATTCTGCAAAAACAGAGAGTCTCAAGAATCCTTTTGGCAGTATTGAGACTACAAACATAACTACTAGATAGGAGGTACTAACTTCTTGTTGTACAGGCACTAGGAAAGCTACTTACTTTATTCCCCAGTTTTGTTTAAGATTCAGTTAGAAGACCAAATTTAATTATGTAGATTTAGGCCTTGATTGTGCAAGACTGTAGGCAGCCTTACTGCTGTCTAGCTGGAATCTCCACCAACTAGGAAAGAGGTAGGCTTGCATATATCTGTAGGTGTGGGTGTATGCACATGCATCTAATGATGGGCTTGAAGTTCTTGCAAATAGGAAATTTTCCCTTAGAAATAAAATAAAATCAAGGCAAATGGAAACATATGTGATCTTTCCTTTTTTCCCCATCTTAAATATGATTTTTAAGTCTGATCCATGATTTTTGAGCAGGGATAGTCTCTGCAGATTAGTAGAGAATATACAGACCAAGAAACAGACATTTTTCATGTTCCAAAAGCTCTGAAAACAGCAAGATCTGCAGTTACTGGAAGAAGTAATTGCAATTTTAAGGTATCTTTTTCAAGTAGAAGAACGGCAAACTTAAGCCCAGGAGTACGGATGGCCAAGAATGATGTAATTCCCTCCAAGGGTCTGACATGAATCATTCTGTTGTACCTCTGATGGACTGACAGCCATCATCCCTCACAACCTTCATTCTGTTTTAAGTAAGTCAGTCACTAAATTCAGAAGCAAAATTTCAGAGTTCATTGAAGGCAACACATTTTTTGTGCTAATATAGTAAACATCTTTAAATTTGTTCAGAAATAGAAGTATTTACCTAGTAACATCTATGAAACTGAAAAAACAATGGACTGCTAATTTTTCCACCCCACCAAAGAAAATATGTTCAGCAGCTTGTAAAATGGTGGAGGTTGTCTGATACATGTACAAGCTCAGCGTGGCTAGGACTGTTGCGAACAAAAGTAGGACAATAACATATAGAGAGGACTAATTTTAGACTATGGTCTGCCAGATTTACTCATATCTCCACTAGGACAGCTGCCAATACTTTGACATTGTGACAAACATAATCAAGGAAAAAGCTCATACACATTCCATCATCCTTTCTCCCACAGGCATGGGTGCGTACAGCCAGGCTAAGGGCTTAGGTAGGTGAACATCTGAGATATGTTCACATACACATATATGAATGAATCTGAGGATGATTATTTTTATATATTCCACATACATGTGCACACACATATGCTGAAATAGACCAATATACTATATTGACATCCAAGGTATATACTGGCTCTTTTCCAAAGAGGAAATGGATGAAAACCAGCCCACATCAAGTTTTCTACATTTTTATTTTAATCATCAAATATGCATGTCACCTTCACATACAGAGACATATATGCACATCATATATATTTACATATGTATATGTAAAGTGAACAAAGTTATAAGGGGAAAGACATGCATACACTTGATTCTGAACATAGTATCACTTTCCAATAGCAAACCATCTCATGACTCTGTAATGAAAAAGGTAACCTGCTATCAGTTAATAATGTTGCCACCCTCATAGTCCAATATAAAATATGAAGCTCTTACCATCATTGCCTTTTTTAAAAACATTTTAAATGCTCTCATTCTGTCAAACACATTTCTTTCAGGTATATAGCTGAAGCCAGTTTTCATGAAAATAGCCTGGTGTTTTATGCTATTTCAGGTGACAGCACCAGCTCATCATGTTCCATTTCATTTTCCTAGGTAGGCGACCATGGCAGAGAAGGGCATTGTCCCCAGGGGTTGTCCAAAGGAGACTCTTTCTTGTCCTTGCCACAGCAATTTGCAGAACCCTGGGGAGGACAACCACTCTGCTGCCCTTTGCAAAGGTTTTCAGTGTGTTCTCCCACGTGTAGAGAGTGTTCTCTGCAGTGCTCCAAGCCTGGGTCACTTGAGGGAGACCACTCTTCCTCCTGGAAGCTCCTAATGGATGTTTGTCACTCAAAGACAGAAGAACAATTTGTAACAAAGAAGCACAAAGGAGAGAAATGGTTCTTTGTACCATCTGCCTTTGTTACACAACTAAAGCACAAGCCTTAATGTTTAAGTGGCTATTATTAGAATTTCAGCTAATAAAAAGGGAGATTTCATAACAATATTGCTAAGCTTCTAGGAAAATTCATTGCACTTAAAAACACTCCGTGAGATTCTGGTTTTGTGCAATATTGACAGTTTGACATTCAGAGATTGATGGTACAACACTCAGACAATATAACACTCGACAGTCTCTGAGTCAGGCAATGACATTTGTGCAGAAGGTTTGGTTTGTGTTTTTCATCTGGATCCATTCTTCAGCCCCTTCTATATCACTTAGCTAACCATGTCATTAACCTTAGGTTGTCCTCACAAAAAATAGGGAAGCATTATTATAATTGTTTTACAGATAGGAAACAGAAGTAAAGAAAGTTTTAAGTAAGTGATATGTCCAAGTTAGCATAAAAAATTGAGGCAGGACTATGTACAGAAACCAGAAAGGCTGAGCCCTAGCTGAGTGTCTCACCTGCTGGCAACCCATTGACCATTTTAGAGTGATGTTCCACTCTTTGGAAAGCTGAATATCCCAGGTTCCAAAGGTCTATAACCAGCCACTGGGAGGGAAAGAAAAAGTCCACAAACAAAAAAGGCAAAGCAGGACGTGCACAACACCACCACTCAAACCCAGAAAATAATTCTTCAATTCACTGTCCCATGTTATATCATCCTTTGGGCAATAAAATTGAAATAATGTTGTTAAGCTTGCCAATTAGCACCAATAGAAGTTGGTTCCCTCAGTTTGAGCAGTGAGAAGAAAGAATCATTTGCAGTCCTACCTTAATTATTTTGGAAGGGATGATATTAATTATCTTTTCCTCTTCGTAAAATGCATGTGATAAGTCATACTCTTGGACCCATCCTAAATATAATAAAGAAAAATTTATTCCTGTTTCTGAAGTGAGGCACATACAGATGCAAACATTTTATTTCTTTGAAAAACACTGAGCAGATAGTTCTGATAGAGCAGAATAGAAGCTGGTTTCTAGTCTCATTACATAGAAAAGGATTCCAAAAATTCCCTAGTTGTTCTCTAATTATTTCAAGCTGAAACAATACAGGGGAAAAAAAGTCTTTCTCTAAATATTTGCTCACATTTTGCTTTGGCATGATTGCTATCAACTTATATGTCTTTTGTTCAAATATTTGTGTGATCAAATCACACTGTCACAAGTGTTCATGGAAAAAAGAGTTCAAAGTCACACGCAGAAGCATTCACAGAAACTGAATACTCTGTCCTCCCACATGAAAATTTATTTTAGAAAGGTTAATTTATCAATCAAATCAGAGCATGGAAATAGCATCACATGATTTATCTGACCTGTCACTACCAGGCAATACAAGTAGAATACCAAATATTCTGAGAACCAGTCACAAGCAAGCCACAGATTAAAAATTCTCATCACAAATGCATTGATTTAGTAATTTCAAATAACAAAGAAATCCCAAAACCCATGATCTGCTTGCAAATATCCTTTCAGTAGCAAAACAGCACATTAGTTCTGTGAATTATTCATCCAAACCTCATAAATATGTATTTTATAGCAGCAGGGTATACTAATCCATAACTTCTCCTAATAATCAGAATAAAATGTGAACTGTAAATAAAAATTTTAAGAGGTTTTGTGTCCTTTTTATGCTTTTGTGACCAGCAAAAATTCAAAGGGCCTTCTTCTGCATTTTAAATTTAGAACTACTATCAAGTCTAGGCTTGATATCATTCAAAGGTTTGAAGAGACTCTCAAAAGTGTAGTTGAAATGTTTCCTTACCTTGATTGAAGGGGAATGAGAAAAGATGTTAAATCTTTAAACACTTTCCTTTTGAGTGTTCATGTGCTGGAGTTCAGTAAGAGAGAAATACTAAAGCAAGATATGGGATGCCATCCAGAAGGACCTTAACAGGCTTGAGAGGTGGGCCCATGTGAACATCATGAAGATCAACAAGGCCAAGTGCGAGGTCCTGCACATGGGGCGGAGCAATCCCAAGCACCAATACAGCCTGGGCAGAGAATGGATTGGGAGCAGCCCTGAGGAGAAGGACTTGGGCATGTTGGTTGATGAGAAGCTCAACATGAGCTGGCAATGTGCGCTTGCAGCCCAGAAAGCCAACTGTATCCTGGGCTGCATCAAAAGAAGTGTGACCAGCAGGTCGAGGAAGGTGATTCTGCCCCTCTACTCTGCTCTTGTGAGACCCCACCTGGAGTACTGCGTTCACCTCTGGGGTCTCCAGCATAAGAAGGACATGGACCTGTTGGAGTGCATCCAGAGGAGGGCCATGAAGATGATTAGAGGGCTTGAGCACCTCTTCTATGAAGATAGGCGGAGAGAGTTGGGGTTGTTCAGCCTGGAGAAGAGAAGGCTCTGGGGAGATCTTATAGCAGCCTTCCAGTACCTGAAGGGGGTCTACAAGAAAGCTGGAGAGGGACTTTTTACAAGGGCATGTAGTGATAGGACAAGGGGTAATGGCTTTAAACTGAAAAAGGGTAGATTTGGATTAGATATTAGGAAGAAATTCTTCACCATGAGGGTGGTGAGGCACCAGGACAGGTTGCCCAGATAATCTGTGGATGCCCCAACCCTGGAAGTGTTCAAGGCCAGGTTGGATGGAGCTTTGAGCAACCTCGTCTAGTAGAAGGTGTCCCTGATGACTAAATAATCTTTAAGGTCCCTTCCAACCCAAACCATCCTGTGATTCTATGATTCCGTGATATGTGGCAGCAGAGCTATATGGCGTGTGAGAAAAACACTCAAAGTGTATTGTCTACCTCTTTTTCCCATCTCTTCACTGAATGTGAACCAACTACACGAACATTATGAAATGAACACCAGCATGTGACCTGAAACACATACACTCCCTTGATGGGGTGCACGTGTGTGTCAGGCTGTGTCACCTGATGGCTATGTGATTTCCACCTAAACCTGCATACATGTGCACATGCTGGAGTTTTGGTTGTTATGTCTCCTTGTATGGCCTATTGTGTGTGTGTGCATGCGTGTGTGTGTACATGTGCGCAGGACTAGCATCGTGCATTCACATTGAGAATACTTGCATTTTGCTGTTGTGTTGTCCAGTCATGTCCACTAAGTTAGCAGCGATTGTGAGGTCCTTGGCAAAAACTGGCAAGAGAAATTTGTCTGCCAGGTTTGTAAGTCTTGTAGTCTGCCGGTCCCCAAGAGATCTCTGAGAAATAAAGCACAGAATGAATTGATTTTTTTTTTTCTGCTGGCAGTCTCCAGTTTGCAGTGTGCAAACTGTGCTTGGTGACCTTGGACAAGGAGGAGAGCAGTTACAGTTTTGGCAGGTACCACATCATATACTTCACCATAAAACCTTTTGGCTCCACAATGCTTATTAGAAATTGTGTTGGAAAAAAATTGCCTGAGTGTTATAGACATCCCCATCTCAGTACCTTTCTGAACAGTTTATTCCATTCTGTTCTGTAAAACCTTGTACTTTATCTTCATTGTTTCTTTCCCTTTTCTAGTGTTTACCCATATATATTAATTTCAGAGAGCAATCAAATTCCCTCACAGCCATGGAACTCCACAACTGAGAGAGAGAGAGTCTAAGTTTGGGATCAAGATGAAGCTCTGATGATGTGGGTCACTTACTTACACACTGTGTTTAGCTATTGGAAGGTTACTATGGTGACAGAGTAATTTCAAGGTGAGAACTACCTAGAAGATATGCAGCTTTGGCTTATCTTTTCAGGTAAAAGCCTGCTGACAGCTGTTCACTCTGATTCTTCCTAAAAACATAAAAATCCTAATCCTCATTGGTAAAGTCCCAAACACAATTAGGCAAGACTCCAAATTGCTACAGAAATCTCTCTAAAATCACCATATCCTTTCTTTTTGCAATCTTCTTTTAAAAACAAACAAGCAATTTTTAATTCCCCCCCCCGTGCCCTCATCCAGAGAAAGATGTTTGCACATAAGGGTTGAAATCTTTGTGCCTAGCTGCGTTTTAATCTGTTACAGTTTTTAGAATGCTTTGGGATCTTTTTCAAAATGAAGGTGCTTTGTTAATGCAAAAAAAGAATTCTAAAATCAAAGCTGAAATTACAGGGGATCATGATAGTGTAAAAAGGATCTGGCAGTAATTTAATACACTATTCTCTGCCTGTGAGGAGGAGAAGACAGTACTTCATGTCAAAATATCATATTCAGATATCATTCATAGACAGAAAGCACAACAAAAATACTTGGAGCTAGCCTAAATCACACATCCTTGGTTGTATACATATGCATTATAATAAAAATTTTAATGTAAAAAGATATCCACTGTTTATTTATGACATATTTGGTTCCATTTTCAGAACACAGTATGCCAGCCAGAAGAAAGAATGGAGTTTATCAGCCCTGATGTGCAGTGTTGTGCTGACAATGCTGAGGGCTCTGGTAATAACTTGAGGCAAAGGAGATGCCTCCAAATTAGATCCATATTAGAATTTTTTCTTCACGAAGAGAAGGAAAAACCCTGTCATTTATCAGAGGGGAAAAAAAGGATTCAGCAAGGGGATAAATTTTACTCTGGCTTTTGAATTAGTTATCACTAACAACAGAGGCTACTAAAACTCAGCATTTTGGAATCCCCTTCTTAATATATTGTATTGTTACTTTGACATACCTTTTCATTGTAATTGGTGTAACTCTGGAGGCAATTAAAAAGCTGTTCTTCTTCTGAGGATCTGTCATAAAAATTAATGGGAAAGAACTGTGGAACATAAGGCCGTTGGCTGAAATGAACGTTTTCTGTGGAAAGGCAGAATGTGACACTTCTGTAACTCCTTGAGTCATTCCCATTCCAAGATCCTAGAAGAATGGAAGTGTTTTATTGTGTGTATGAAAATAGCTGGTTCTCTGTTGCACCTTTGTTAGGGCTAATATTTGTTTGTTTCAAGATTTTGGGGCACAATGTCATTTGTAAAAGTTCAGCCAGGGAATGTGGGGACAAGAAGCGAGAATTTTTGCCAGCTACAGTGAATCCCATTCCATCAGCCACCTGGGTGCACAAGAACTGCTATATTGTGTCAGATAAAGGAACCATCTAGGCCCACAACCTTTTTGTGACATCAGCGAGACACAAATACTTAGGAAAAGGCACTAAGAAAAGAGGGTCTTTCCCCCGTCTCTTCTTAGAAACCAGGCTCTTAATCTGAAGCTAATTTGGACTATTTTTGAACATCCTAAAATGGATCTACCCTTCAGAAGTATGATTAAAACTGTTTCTAGCTCTTCACTGTATCACATGATAATGATCTATAGGAACTCTTTCTCCAGCTCCACAAAGTTAGATATGAAGTAGTGTTGATTTTTTTCCTAACCTCAGTTTAGCCCTGGCTCTTTCTAGTAAGCTCTTACAAGTTAAAGAGGTTTCAAGCAGATAAACACTGTGAATTCAGACCTCTCAGCTGAATAAGATCTGGTGTATGAGACTCACTTGCCACAAGGCGGTGGGAAGGGCATCTCATCAGCTGTTGAACATCATGCTTATCATGATGCTGATGATTCAGGTGCTGATGTTGCTCATCAGCACCTGAACATAGCACGATACACTCCAAATCATGGGATGGGCTTGAGCCCCAGATGTATTGCAGCATGGGGCAGGGAATGGTTCTGCAGCGCTTGACTTCTGGTCGGTAAGTGTTTTCTACCAGTACCTTGTCCTGGTTACAGCACAGCCCTGTTCAATCACTCTCATTTGGGGCTGTCAGCACCAGGGTCTGGCAGACAGGGATGTGCTGAATACACATGACAGAGACCAGGGACCTGCATGGAAAACATGCTTGATCTATGCATTGCTACAGGGGTGTGTGAAAGGGGGTAAATTGTATTGAGTTTCACACTCAGCATGCAAGAGTTGGCAGCTCTGGGAATCTGCTGACAGAAGTGCTCTGTAAGAACACAGATGGGGTATAACCCTAACAGCTGCATGGAACCAGGGTTAGTTGCCAAAATTTTAATGGTCATACAGAAGAAAAATATGTGGATGCTAAGCAAAAATGGTTCTACTTGCCTTTGGGGTTAAGGAGGGTTTTTGAACAAAATTGCTGTCTATTCAGTTTGTTCTCTTCTATCAGATCCCCTACAAAATCCTAGTACCTGGGTTTTCTCTAGAATGTCCTTTTCTCAAACTATTTCTGCATATAGAAAGAGCTTTTGAATAGATACATATTATAGTGATAATGTAACTAAATATATCATCCACCCATACACTTGCAATTGACTTTTCTCTAAAGCTGGTCTTTTCTTCATAGTTCCTGCATCTAATTATCATCAATTTCAGCTCAGGAAGGAAATGATCTAACAATGAAGAAGTCGATTATCTTAGCAGCAAAAGAAAAAAAATCAAATTAGTAAACTGGGATTCTAGATGGCAATTTGATCTGTGGGACATGTGGTGCTTAGAGGAACAATGCACAAAACAGAACTTATCTTGCAGAATGCCAATGGAATTCAGTATAACAAAGTATCAGAGGCTTCTGTCACTGAACTGTCAGAGTAATTAATTTCTGTCCAATACCTGACAATAACAAAGTGTCCTGTATAAAATATGTTTAAGACAAAACAAGGAAAGTGATAATACAATGATCTGAAATAGAATGATGTCATTCTCTGAGGATATGGTCTGTTTTGTTCTACAGCAATACTTCACCAGAGTCAAACATAATGATTTATTAACACACAAGAAGTAACCCTGGCAGGTATAGTTAATATTTTAGTACCGCAGGCAATGGAATGTGACAGTTTCACTAGCTGCTCTGACCTTTCTTTTTTTTTGTACCATAATTTCCTAGAACTTCCATTTATCTGGAGAACATGCAATTAGAAAGATCCTTTTAGATAAGCCACAATCATTTCTCAAATAACTTTAACACTCATTTTTTCTAAATGAAGCTTGTTCTTCACAGTGCCCACTTCAAAACGGTTCAGAGTGGTTCACTGAGAACAATAGGGACCTTAGACAAAACACATTAAAAGATACCAATTAGTAAGAGGAGAATTTTAGTCTAAAATTTTATTTTTTAACAGTTCAGTATGTCAGGGAAGACTGCATACCAAAAAGCACAGGTATAACCATGCTGAGAGCAAATATTCATTTATATCTTTAGGTGAAAGAAGAAGCAGGACCTGAGTGACAACTTCATTAAGTTTGAATACATTGTCTCTAAATTCTGCTGTAAAAGCTTCAGAAGCAATTAATTTCCTTTCTATCGGTAGTGATAATATATCTTGGAACAAGAAACAAGAGAACTGAAAACAAAACAGGCAAGGCATGCTAATTAAGGAATCTGAAGAGCTAAATCTTATTTTGATAGCGTGCAGGGTTGTTTTTACCTTCTTTGTCTAATACTATTTTATCATCTTCCTTCAAAATTACAACTTAGTGGAAAACAGAAGTATTTTTTCTTGTCAGGTCTGGATAATATTTTAGTTTCTTGTAAAGCTGGGTATGACAGTTTCATTGCCTCCACACAGTGATCTTCACTCTTTCCTTTGCATCCCCAAGTCTGAGAGGTGACTGCTGAGTTTTCTGCAGTAGGAGAGCACTGCATAACTGAATTTACCAGAAATACATGACTTTCATTTTCTGACATGGCTTTTTTGTGGGGACATTTTTTATTTTATGGGTACCTTAACTGGAATATCCCAGCACATTCAGGTTCACTGCTGAATATTCCAGTGAGATCTGCATTAACCTATGTGCTGGGGCCACAAAGCAGGCAAAGTTTTGAGCGAAATCTGCCAAAGCTTTTGCATTAGACTAAGGACATGTTTCCTTTCTCCCAGCCTTAGAACCAGCTCGCTCTTCCCTACACATCTCAGGAGCCCTGTGCAAGCTTCCTGCTTTTCCCCATGACTCTTCTCTCCCATCCTTTCCCTGCAGTCCTTAAGAGGGGAACTTTCTCCCTCTTCAACTGGTGAGAACCTCCCGAGGACAGGAGTAAACCTCTCCCCTCCAAGAGGTTCTGACCATCCCAGCAAGCCACATCACAAACATTGCTTACAAACAACAAGCAAATCAAACACACCACACCAATGGCTACAGCATGTTAAAGCTATTTCCAAAGCTATAACAAAAAGATAGCATCATTCATTTGCCTCCCCAGAGAACCTACAAACTGAAGTGGTGATAACCCCTATTTGTCAAATCTGCACCCCAAATATCTCAACTGTAAAACTCAGTTTGACTAGCAAAAACCTGGCAATGGGGGGCAGTGCTGTAATTATCTCATCAGTATTAAATATTTGATGAAGCCAGAAGAACTGAACTCACAAGAAAAATAAGCAGGTAAGTTCCACGCAGGCTAACTTTAGACTGGGGAAGCAGGTTGGTAAATTCCATCTGAAGTCACCAGAGAGAGATGCACTCTTCTGGCAGATGAATCAGCACACTTACATTTAGGCTGCTGCTCTGAATCACTCTGCAGGTATTTTTCTTTATTCACAGGGAAGAGGAGCCTCGGAAAACCACCTCGCCTAAGTTAAAGCAAGTTCCAGTGCATTGAACAGTCTGTTCAGGTCTTTCAAAGCTGATAAATGGTATGCATAAACACAGAATTAAGGTAAGATTTCTCAAATCACTACAATTAATAGAAACTTCACTCTTATTTTCAAAAGTGTATTTAAAAGCAAGGGGGATTTAATTCCTAAATCTCTACTGGCCCATTAAGAAATATTGCTATATTGATATTCCTCTGAAAAAAACATCACCTTCAAAAAAAGAAGCCTTGGGATTTAATTTCACATCCATGAACGTGTGTGTGGTCAAAGTGGAAGTAAGGTCTGGAACAAAAACCTGGAGGAAATACTTAGAACAAATATTTCCTATATTAAAGAGGGTGACTATTAACTCAGGTTCTGGCACTGTTGAGAGTTTCCTTGGCATCACACAAAAGCAAACGCAGCGAGATCCCAAAAGTTAGCAGATAGCTATAAAAATTTATAGGTTGAAACCGAAATCTTGAATTGTTTCTGGAAATGAACTAAATAAGGAATTACATTTTGCACTTGCTTAGTATTCTGAATATTTTTAAGTTACTGCTTCATGCACAGCAGATACGATTATTTTCCAGAGACAGAAAGGCTACTTTGAGGAAAAAAAAAGGTTGTACTGTGTTTACACCGTACAAATTTAAAGATTATATTGTGGCCATACTTAGTATCTGAGCAGTCCAATGTGTCCAAAGACCCAAAACATTCCCCAAAAGCTGAGAAGGTACTAACGGTGTGGAAGTCACCAGTGAATAGTTTTACCCAAATGACAAGTATTTCTTTGCTTCTTTCTCCATTAATTCTTGACTAACCAGCTCTTATCCAGACTTGAATTCTGACCTATATGTTAGAACTTTGCTCCATTATACAAACCAATTTGAAAGAAAGTTGGGTAACTTCATTGTAGACTAAAACTGTAACTGATGTGTTTTTGCTGGCCTTCCTAAACGTCTGGTATTCTCCTTAAAAAAAAAAAATAAAAATGTACATGGTAAAATAGTGAAGCACTGAAGTCAGTGTTATATACTTTAGAAATAAGATATCAGCACTGTTCATTGGGGAGAAAAATAAGGATGTTAGATGCTGTAGGGAGTTCTATGCCAGTAATACCCAAGATTTGCAGTGTTCACTTGTCTGTTTTTCTATTAAAACTAATGGTCTCTGCTCTCAGAGCTCTGCCTAATGGCAGTTCTGGAGAAGTAAGTAAAACTATTGTGTTAATTTCTCACCCTGTTACAGACACCCAGGCAAACTTGACTTCCAGATCACACTGTATTGTAATGCAATTCCCTCCTGCAGTTGTGTACTGCAGGCACTGCACCAGTTTCCAGCACAGGATGACGAGGAATGAGGAATAGGATCTGGGAGAGAAATCTGATAGAACTAGTGGAAAAAGGACCCCTGAAGTGGCAGTCTGGAAATTAAGGTACCACTACCTCATTGTTAAGATTCAGGCTGAATTCCTTTAACAAGATCAGACTTATTTCCCAGCTTCGTTTACCTCATATGCGCCTAGCCTTATTTTAAACACCTAAACCCAAGCTGTGGCATCAGTCTCCAGCTGCCACCTAACCTTCATTGACCACAGGAGAGTCTCTCAGGGTTTTCCAGAGAAGCAAATTCATTTCAATGCATCCTGAATGGAGGGACAGGGCCTGTTACAGCAGAGAAAAGGCACAGTCCTTTGTGAGCACAGCAAAACTTCAGTGTTGGGGGTCTGTGTGTTGTGTTTGTTTTTTTTTTTTTTTCTTTTTAACAAACCATAGCAGATTTCCTAGGTGTGCATCTAGCAGATATCAACGGGGGCAGGTTCCTGCTCCTCACCATCACATGGGCTTTCCCTGCCCCCAGGCCTCAGCTGCAGTTTTGTGGGAGCAGCTGTTGGCACATTCCTGTGTAATCTCTATTTCAAAGGTATTTTTGAATGGAAAAACAGGGTCTTACAGAAAAATAATGGATTACACAGGCAAAGAAACCACATATATTTTCAGGGTATCCATCTAGAGTCATCACCTCATTCCTACCAAAACCAGTAGAATTTTGTTTCACTTGAGTAATTCCCTCCATTTGGGGGTTTCATGTTAGCAGTCAGTTACTGGTGCTGTTCAGACTTTATCTGTACAAAACAAATGGACATACCAGTGAGCATTGGAAGCAGCATAGCTCAATACTTTGACTAAACAAAAAATAATCAGGAATCCTTCATTCTAAAGAACTTAGTGAATTAAGTATTTTTTTCCGCTTCCTAGCTATTAATTAAGTTGCAAGTTGAATCTCTCTATCACACATCCATTAGACCAAAAGTTGATTTATTTGCCACCTGAATGCTGCAGTTGCTCTTTGCTGAAGCAGTACAGGCAGGCAGGACTGCAGAAAGCAGGATATTTTCTTAGACTTCTGTATGTCTTATTTCTTTATAAATGTAGACTGGCATATACCTCCCTGAATGTAAAAATCAAAGCACTTCTCTAGAAACAGTCAATGACAATTTTCTTATCATTACAGACTATAATTAGAAACCTCACCCTATGGAAATGAATACAGAGATACCAGTGCCAAGCCTTGGCAAAGGACCATCTGAGCTAATATGACACATGTCATTATCCTATCCTAGTCACAGGTATGGGAATTAATTGGGGGCAAATTTTCATTTATGAACACCTGCACCTGGATAGTTATCATCTGTTACTGCTTTGTGAGGGCTTTTATTAGTCTACACTGCACCTTATCAATGTGCTGCAGGTTAAAGATTTTAACACTAGTTATTTTAAGAGGGAAATAGCACTTAAAATGCTATTGCCTTATGATAATTGAGTTGAATTTACTGGGGGATTCATGTACTATGTTCTTGACTGTGAAAGCTTAGGAAGTATCCAGTGAGCCATATGGGAACTTTTAGTTTTAAGGAAGGCTGTTTACTTCCACTGACTCACTGGACTCAACTAAGCATTTTGTGGTCAGACTAAGCCCAATGTTTTCACTTCATTCACTATAAAATATGTGTTATTATATCTCCTTAAGTATTGAATAATTTTTGTTTGCCCTGAGTGTTCATGTTTTGGAGTTACTGCACAACCTGTCTTTCTAAATGTCACAGGGGACCTTGAAAACATGTGGATAATTGAGGATTTGAATATCTGAAGGGCATTGCAATGTAATGTGTCTATTCTGGATGACATGACTTTCTTGTAGAAAACAGAATTCTGGATGTTTATATGTATCCATACCCTAGTGCTTTTCCAAATGTCTTTCTACTGTAGAATAACTACTTTGTGAAAACTTTCCCCCAAGCAAAATAGATTTTCTTTTTTTATTCCCTGCCCATAGTCCAAATTAGTCTATGCCTGTGAGAAGACTAGTGGCTTGTCTTGGATATTTTCTTATCTCCAGCACACAGATGGAAGCTTCCAGAGTGTGTATGAAAAACTTCAGTGTGAACAATGATGGAAAAAAATTCCCCTGGAGGAAAGTTCATTCCAAAATAACTGGTCAGTGTCCCCAGACTTTTGGACACTTGCCTGGCTCCATTCTTCCTGAAATCTTGGAAATTCACCAATGACTTTTAGCAGTGATTTGTGTGTATACCACTAGATGGTTTTATGGACATGACAGCCCCTGTAAGGTTGATATAATTTATGGAGTAATTGACTCTGCCAGATCACTTACAAAAAAGTTTAAATGAACCCAGGCATAACCCAATCTCTTTCACATGTTCCTCGACATCTCAAAGTGCCAATCTTTACCTGCCATTTATATACCAAAAGAAACTTCTCTGCCTGTGTGTCAATGTTTCTATCAAAACCAGTTCAAATTAATTTTTCAGTGAAGATTTTTCCGGTGTGCAGACACGCTACAGCTTCTGCATTCTTTATAGACATGGTATACTGCTTCACAACATAAAACATTTTCAGTAACACCTCTCTCTCTGAGCCTCTGGAGAGTTAGTCTGTTTTCTAGATAGAAAAATGCTGACTTAGGATATCTGTTTTTCATATAGCAGCTCAGGTGGAAGCAACAAAAACCAGTCAAGCAAAGAGCAAGGCTGATGTGATCTGTGTGTCACATAGAGGTGGGAGATAATTTTAAGTTCCTTAGTAGAGCGGCCTATTTTTTGCCAAACTTTATAGAGTTTCTGAGTGGCTTCCAAACAAAATTATATTTATCAGAACCTGATGGTTGCTTGGGTTATAGATGTATTTGTTCAACAACCTCCACTAACAGTTATTGATGCATTCTCTTTATAAATTACATTAAGAAATGAGTGAAAATCTCCCATGAAATATTTCAGTCCTACGATTACCCAAATATATTCAATTCGTAATGTACCACTACATTTTTCACTTGCATTAGACTATAGTGAGGGGAGAGGAGTATTTGTTTTTTAAAATGGGAATGCAGTCAGGCCAGGTCAGCCACAGTATACCTTCAAGCTTTGTTTTACCTCTGATTTGAAAAAAATGCTGATTAAAAAAGTGGATGATTTATAGTCCTCTCCAGCCACTTATTATTACCCCTTAAATCTTCCAGCTAGAGACAAATGGAGCATGGAATGTCCAGCATTGACATTATAATATAGTAAAGACAATCTGTTAAATCATACATATATTGTAGTTAACTCTAATTTAGAATATAAATCTTTGTGACTGATGATTGTGACATCACCCTCCCCTGAGTTTCATTGCAAGGAATTGGAGCTTAAAGAGAATGAAGTACTTTATGTCCCAGCAAACCTTTAAAGGTCAACCAGGGGAAGTATTGGTATACTGCTGTGTGAGAGCACTATGAGCAAGTTCATCCTGGCTCAGTGCTCAGTGTTAGTAAGCCTATTTTTCTCCATCTATTCGAGAGATTCCCAGAAGACTGTCTGATCTTTTGAATTCCCCAGATTTTCCCTCTCTCATTCTTTCCGGCTGGAAGAATCTAATTTGCAAATAGTTCAGTGTTTGAGACCTTTTGGGATATGTTACTTTTTTCCATTTGATTGCAATACCATAAATTCAGTATGCTTGTGGTACCATGCAATAAGTACTCAAATTGCAAGTCAATGTTAACTTTTGTCAACCTCTTTGAAATAAATAAAATGAGCATTCCAGGATATAGGTGTACTTTGACTAGTAAGTGAAAGAAGAGAAATAGTGTAAAACTACATATTGTTTTTCTGATGAATGTAGCTAGGTAGAAAGTGTATGCATTTGTTGCCTGTTGGGGAACTGCCTCTGTACACTCTGTACTTAATTTACATCATTGTAGAAGGCATCTGAAGAATCAGACCTATATTGATTTATGACTGCTATGGACTTTTCTCTTTGTCAATTTAACACAAGTAATTTTACAGGATCTCTTTAAAACTAGCTTTTTTCCCTTATAGCATGAATATAATTCTGATCAAGACTATATACTAAAAAATATTTATTTCAGACTTATAATGGAAAATATAATGAAATACAATTGCAAGACTGCACTTAGGCCAATTTAATGCTACAAACATAAACAGACTATTAGTGCTTGTCTATGAAAAGAAAAAAGTCAGCAAGTGAGAGAAAAAGAAATGCAGAACTTTCCTCTATCAGAAGATGCAGCTCATTCAAAATCACATGACATCCAGAAATCCCAGCAGTATTCTTCTGTGTGAAAAACAAAGCAAAAAACAATTTTTTCAGCCTGCTTCAACTTCTCAGCTACAAATAACTTTTCATTCTGCTGCTTTAAAAGTATGTCTGTTTAAGAATTGCCAGTGTCAACACTGCAATGGAATGCTTTTATTTTGTTGAAACGTTCTGACAGCTCTGACATAAAATATTTGGATTTTTTCTCCTTGAAAAGCAAGTGTGAGTATCTGAGAGTGCAGAGACATGAGAAGTTGCTTTGGGGGAGTGAACATGTCCGTGACCCTATTCAAGTCATCTTTGCCTGTAAGAAAGGTTGTGGTGGAGGAGAGTTAACTCCAACATGATAGCCATAAATTGACAAAAGGACAATTACCACGGAAAAACTGATAAGATATAAAATTATCTTTTTTTTCATTTGCTTCCTGCATATCAACTAAGATAGCAGGAGAGACAACCATTGCTTCTGAAGGCCTTGTGCAGATACAGGCATATTTTGAATTTTAATTCTTCCATTAAACTGAATTAAGTCAAGAGTAACCCAGTGAAAGTCAAGGGATTTGCACTAGTGCAAGACTGACATAATGAGAAAGTAGGAGAAATTAATAATTCACATTCACAAAACATCATGCAGACATGTTGATAATAGGACAAATTAACAGGAAACAATTTGTTTATCACAAGCACTGATTTTCAGTATGATGAAAACCAATCACTTTCCACTGACATCACCTGGACTTCCAGATGCTCATCATTTCTAAAAAATCAGCCTTAAAACTCTCGGTTATATCTGCCCAATTTTTGAAAACCTACTATAGACACAGTGGAAAGTGCTGGAAGGGTATAAATGGTTTGCAGGTGCTTAGACTTGGGTGCACACGTTCTGCAATCTTTCTCTTTCCCCAGGAGGGAAGGAATTTATGTACCCTGTATGGTTTATTTTATTACACTGTTTGTGAACCTCAGATAACCACTTTCTTATCTACAGAAACCAAAAGTGAATGATTTTGCGGTTGGATGAGAAATGTTTCGGAAGAATAATCCTCTTGCAGGGAATCTGCAGTAAAAATCTGTTTCCCAGAGATCTGAAGGCTGGCAAACCAACTGACCCCAACTCTCTTGAAATGAGCATTTCTGCCTTCTCTCCCATTAGGCTTAGGACAAAAATGCCCTAGTCTTTATATGGATTGGGGTAATTTGTTGCAGCAGAAGGTATTCAAGGAAAGGCGAGACTGTGAAGAAAACCCATGTACCTCTGTAGCACTGTATAGAAGGAAGCCAGTGGAAATCAATATAAATGCTCCGCACTGCAACCCCAATTTTGCAAGGTGATAAATTAAACTTGTCAGTGTTTAATCCTATTAAAGCTAATGAGATCAAGCATATGCCAAAACATACACACAAGCCAAAAGCTCTTGTGAAAGGAGGCCAAGAATGTTAAGGCCAGATCAGAAATCTTCCCCTCAGAAATCTCAGGTTTTCCTTTTACTTATGGTGGTATAAAACCATTGATGACTATGGATAATCCCCACAGATGTGGTTAGACAGCAGCACCTCAGACTTGGCGCTGCCAAACGCAAACTGGGTTCCCGATCTGTTCTTAAAGACATGTTGCAAATAACCTGTCAGATCTGGATCTTCTCAAGTTGAATTTGAGGGAGAAAAAGGAATTGAAAGTCTTCAGTAGCACAAGCATAGCTAGTTGCTCATGCATGAAAGCCAAGGACAGACACTTTAGGTTATCAGCACCAGATCTGCTTTTTCTGAAATACTTGACTTTGTACTTAAGTCCAGAATATATTTATGCATTTATGTCTATACCCAGAAAACAGACAAGGGTCACTAGTTTTTTCTAATGATGAGCACATGATGTCCCCCATCATCCAGTTGCTGTTATAAATACCTTTCTGAGGGATCTAATGTTCAGGGAATTCAGGTCTCAGCAGGGCAGGATCTTTTGCACTCCTTAAGGTCGAGTATATCAAATGACACTTTCAGAGGTGTCCCCGAGCCATTCAGGCTGGGGCAGTATGTGAGAACTGGGATGCTTAGCACATAAGGCGGCCAGATGTTTCCCTTGTAAGACTGCAGCTGGAAGGAAGGCTGGAGTGTGTTTGGCTTCCAGCTCAGGATTTAGGTGTCTACAGTTTACCTACACCTTGCTTTACATGCCAAAGTCCTCTCATAAATCTAGCCACTAGCCATAAGAGGATGGTATGCACGGTTTTTGTGCACAAGGTCTTCAAATGCCTGTGCCAACTCTTTTAGACTCAAGAGTGTGAGATGCATAGGCTGTGAAGGAGAGCTTACCAATTTTCACCCTAGATATCTTTACCTTTGTGTCAATTAGCAGAGTTTGCTTTATGGGCTTGTATCATCCTCTGGCATATCATCCTGGTTCTCTGAATCCCTCTATAACTCTAAGTTATGTGCATCTGTTTTCTGAAGGAAGACTTCTGAACTCCATTCCACAAGAAGGATTACCCAAGCACTCAAATATCTAGGAGAAAAGTAATGAGTGTAAGTCCATGGATAACTGCAGTATGTGTATACAAAATTCTAACCTACTGCACTACAGTGAACTGTGCAGATGGCCAAGGACCTCTGAATCAGCCAACAGCAGAAAGTCTAAACTGATTTATGTGATTAACTATGATAAAGGTTTTAGTTATGTTATTGAAAATGATCCTATTAAACTCTATCTTTATAATCAACCATGTCAGTGTGTTTTATTAAATCTACTTGAATGGTGAATGACTTGTTTAAACAGGGATAAAAGAAACCTAGAAAGTGCAATTGTCCCTCCAGTCCTGAGACCAGCCTTGCCAACAGCTCACAATTCGGAGAAAGTCAAAAGAATTTCCAGAGCATATAAATACAAAATAACCTGCTGCTACTTCAGAGACTTGAGAGCAGAAGGAAAGTATCAGACTTTAACAAGCTTCAGAACTTCTTCTCCTGCAGTTTTTTGTTGTTTTTGAAACAGAATAATGAGAATTGAACATCCTTCATGCCGATACAGAAACTTCAGCAAAGTCAATAAAGATATCAGATTTTTTTCATGTTTTGTTGCATCCTCTTATTTCCATAGGTCCACAAGCAAACAGAACTAAAAGTTATGTATATTGTAAATTCAGGCATTCAGAAGGTAGGGTGAGTTAAAGTTATATATAACATGTAGGAGCAACATTAATTAGACTCCAGCTTGTGTACATCTTGTTTTCTGGATGGGTTCAAGTCACTTGGAAAAAAATCACAGAATCACAGAATAATTAAGAATAACTAAGGTTGGAAAAGACCTGTAAGATCATCAAGTCCAACCATCAACCCAACACCACCATTCCCATTAAACCATATCCTTCAATGCCACGTCCACACCTTTCTTGAACACCTCCAGTGAGGGTGACTCCACCACTTCCCTGGGCAGCCTGTTCCAATGCTTCACCACTCTCTCAGTAAAGAAATTTTTCCTAATATCCAGCCTGAACCTCCCCTGGAGCAACTTGAGGCCATTTCCTCTAGTCCTATCACTTGTCACTTGGGTGAAGATACCAACACCCACCTTTCTGCAACCCCCTTGCAGGTAATTGTAGAGAGCAATAAGGTCTCCCCTCAGCCTCCTCTTCTCCAGACTGAACAACCTCAGCTCCCTCAGCCTCTCCTCAGAAGACTTGTGCTCCAGACCCCTCACCAGCTTTGTCACCCTTCTCTGGACACACTCCAGCACCTCAATGTCCTTCTTGTAGTGAGGGGCCCAAAACTGAACACAGTATTTGAGGTGCGGCCTCACCAGTGCTGAGTACAGGGGCACGATCACCTCCCTACTCCTGCTGGCCACACTATTTCTGATACAGGCCAGGATGCCGTTGGCCTTCTTGGCAGAACCCAACACTTGGCCTTGTTGAACCTCATACAATTGGCCTCGGCCCATCGATCCAGCCTGTCCAGATCCCTCTGCAGAGCCTTCCTACCCTCCAGCAGACCAACACTCCCGCCCAACTTGGTGTCGGCTGCAAACTTGCTGAGGGAGCACTCAACGCCCTCATCCAGATCGTCGATGAAGTTATTAAGCAAGACTGGCCCCAAAACTGAGCACTGGCAGACTCCGCTTGTGACCGGCCACCAACTGGGTTTCACTCCATCCACCACGACTCTCTGGGCTCGGCCATCCAGCCAGTTTTTAACCCAGCAAAGAGTGCACCTGTCTAAGCCACGAGTCGCCAGCTTCTCCAGGAGAATACTGTGGGAGACAGTGTCGAAGGCTTTACTAAAGTCCAGGCAGACAACATCCACAGCCTTTCCCTCAGCCACTGGGTGGGTCACCTGGTCATAGAAGGAGATCAGGTTGGTCAAGCAGGACCTGCCCTTTATGAACCCGTGCTGGCTGGGCCTGATCCCATGGTTGTCCTGCATGTGCCTTGTGAGCGCCCTCAAGAAGAACCTCTCCATAATCTTCCCCGGCACCAAGGTCAGGCTGACAGGCCTGTAGTTCCCCGGATCCTCCTTCCGGCCCTTCTTGTAGATGGGCCTCACCTTGGCAAGCCTCCAGTCGTCCGGGACCTCCCCCGTTAACCAGGACTGTTGATAAATGATGGAGAGCGGCTTTGCAAGCTCCTCTGCCAGCTCCCTCAGTACCCTTGGGTGGATGCCATCATGCCCCATAGACTTGTGAGTGTCCGGGTGGCATAGCAGGTCATTAACTGCTTCCTCCGGGATCATGGGGGGTTTATTTTGCTCTCCATCCTTGTCTTCCAGCTCAAGGAGCTGAATACCCTGAGGATACCTGGTGTGGCTATTAAAGACTGAGGCAAAGAAGGCATTAAGTACCTCAGTCTTTTCCTCATCCTTGGTGACAGTGTTCCCTCCCGCATCCAGTAAAGGATGGGGGTTCTCCTTGGCTCTCTTTTTGTTGTTAATGTATTTGTAAAAAAATTTTTTGTTATCCCTTATGACCATGGCCAGATTAAGCTCTAGCTGAGCTTTTGCCTTTCTAATTCCCTCTCTGCATGACCTAATGAGATCCTTGTACTCTTCTTCAGTTGCCTGCCCCTTCTTCCAGAGGTGATAAACTCTCCTTTTTTTCCTGAGTCCCAGGTAATCCTACAGCTGAAGTCTGTACCATAATATGTAGGTGCAATGGGGTCAGGAATAAGGAGGGAAGCCGTGGCTCATTGCGTGGGGCAAGGGTGTACACTCAGTAACAGGGCTGACTCTTTTCCTTTCCTGTGGCTGATCTCACACTTCTGAGAGGTTCTTAGTACAGGCTGTTCTACAGGGGCCAGTGATTTGGTTTAACAGGTGATAGCACCACTAAATCAAAACAGAATTTCCTGGGACAAAGAAAAGACTTTTCTTTTTTTTTCCTTTCTGCAAAATTTCAAAGCCTTGCTGCAAACAGTGGAGATGTTAAAGCTTCTCAGAAACAAGACTAAAAAAAGGTCATCTGTAGCTGCCACAAAGGAACATTAGAAAATTGAAGAGTTTTGCTTTTGTCAGTAAAGCAAAGATTTTCAGAATGATTTCAAGGCTCTTTACCTGATGGCTACATTTTGCACAGGATTAAGCACAAATAGTGGGTCATGGATATTCCTTCCAACCTGCATTACTTGTTTTATTTGTTTATCACTTAGTTTTACCTGCTTTCAGGCCACCCAGTTTCTTAGGTTTGTGAACGTTATAAGTATGCCCTTTGGGCACTGACACTTCAGATGCTCCTTCCCTAAATGAACCAATTTACATATGTTAAATTCCCCTTGTACCTATATACATATATGTATATACATACATGAACATACATATGCATATATGTAAATATATGCATACACATTAAATGTATGTGCATATGTGTATATATATTAACACCATGAATAGTTCTATTAACTTTCTTTTCCAGTGCAGCAGAAAATAAAACACTCAGCTGTAAAGTTCTGAAGACTTAATTTTAAATAATTTTGCAATTTATTTGTGTTTAGCACAAGGGAATGTACCAAAAATTCCTTATCCTTATCAATTTGACATATTTTTGCTAGGTTTACTGCTCTTGCTTTACAAGCATGGTAGAAAATAGCAACTGCCTGCTGTGTGTGACACTTTGCAGAGATTAATCCATAAAACTTTGTGATTGCACTTACTCCGCTCATGGTTTGTGGCTGGGAAAGCTCCTGTGAAGAATGGTGAATGGATTACCCTAGGGCATGTCTACAGGGTACACGGTAGAATATAGTCAAGTCAGCTCTTAGTGTACAGCTTCGAAGCAGCACCCTGCAAAGACAGTAGGATGGGTTCAGGGAGAAGTTGAGCTCTGCAGGTGGCACAACATCAAGCTCATCAGCCTCTGCCTGCCAAGACTCTCAGGAGGACTGATGAGGAAGGGTATAGTGATGTTCTTAGGGGTGAGACCAGGGATTTCTACATTGCACTCTATCCAGGTGCCACAAGAGCTCTTCTCTGAGGAATCTGACTTTTCAAACAGGTTCAGAAATAATGCCTGGATTGCTCTTTTAGTTACACCGGTAACCTCAGAGGGTCTACGCATGGTCTTTGCTAGTTGGAGAGTTTCTCTACACACAGAATTTTTTATTGATATGACAGGCTGAGCCTGTATTTACATGTCTTGCTGGCATGCCTACGTCAGTTATGTATTAAAAAAAACACACAACCAAGCCCCAGAAAGGCATATACAACCAAAAAGTGTCTCATAGCAAACATTATTTCGCCTTACATAATTACTCCAGTATGCTATCTAATTTCATTAGGAGAATTGCTCTAAACTATAGAGAAGTACCATATTGACATCCAGTGGTACTTTTCCAACCAACATTTGAATGATTCTGTGATACTGTAAACTACATCTCTACTAGGATATACCAATGCCAGCAAGCTCTCTTAGGTGCAGAGATAAATATCACTTAGAAAAAAAATGGAGCTCTACCTTTACAGCTCCTTAGTGAGGACACTCTTCTGCTAGCGAAAAGAACAGCTATCATTAGAAAGCTCTTCATATCCATGTCTCTTACCTAGAGAGAAAGTTGCAACAACTGGAATCACTAAAGGTGTAGATCATCAAGTCTACACTCTTATTGCAAGTCAGGATCAACAGTACCCTTGCATTTCTAACAGACATCTGCCTGGATTGTTCTTCAGGTCTCTTGCGATGGTGTTCTGTTGTTTTGCAGTCAACCTACTGCCAGTGCTTCACAGTCTCCCCTGTTAGAAAGCTTTTCCTAGTATCTAACCAAAAGGTCTCTTATTAAAGTCCATTACCTCCCAACCTAATGGAGAAGATAAGTAGCTTTTTCCCCCTTTAAAGCAGCTTTGGAATATTGAAATCTTTATCAGATCTGTCATCAATTGCAATTTATCAAAATCCATTTCTAAATCAGCATTGTTGTGTTTGTAGAAAAAATGAAACCACATATATGTAGAGCCCGGAGCTCACTATTTAAAGAAGTGAAAATTAGTGCTGCTGCAACCAGTGATTTGCAAATTGTAATCCATGAGCAATTGAAAATCTGTGGATGTTCACCAAAAGGCATCAAGAAAACAGGAAACCTGTTGTCAGTAGGCTAAATGCACTACAAAGGGGCCAGTGCCTCAGCCCAAGAACTGAAAAGATTCTAAAAAGCAGAAAGTATTTAGAACACTGATGTTCTGTTATTCATGCTCAAATTAGGTAATTTACATCTAGTTTGGGTTGGGTGCCCTTACTAAACGCTGAAGTAATAGGACATGACTGAAGACATACAAGAACATGGTTTCGCCCAAAGCAAGAAATGAATATTATTCTTTGCTGGTTAAGGTTTGTTGTCTGTCATTTTAACCTATACACAGAGACTGACCTAGGGGTGAATTTACCCAGCTGTGTTTTGGACTGAAAGAGATATTATAAAACAGGAAACATGAGTACATGAGTAGAATGGAAAAAAGAAAAGCATTAAATAAGAGATAATAGAAAGTCTTAAAAGTGTCAAGCATCTTAAAGGAGGAAAGAAGATTTAACACAAGAAATAACTGATTAGAAAGAAAGATCCAGATAGATCATGGACACTCAATTCAAGGGAAATCTTCCTAAATTAGGTTGATAAGAAATTACATAAAAAAGAATTATGGCTGTTTAGGAAATAACTTAGAAAAGACTTATGGCTGTTTCAAACAAAAGTCATCAGTACAATTGAATTTTTACAGATCATACATAGTAAGCAGATTATTAGTGGCTACAGAAAACAATTTTTGTAACAGGGGAAATCTTAAAAAAATCACATAATTGAAATTGCAATAGAATTTTTTTTCATTCAGTTTCTGATAAAAGCATTGGTTTATGAAGGACTGACTGAAAAATCCATTTTGCTGAAAAACTAAAACCTGCTGTAAAAATGAAAAAGCTATTTTTTAATTTCAGAAATTCCTTCTGTAACTACTTACGGCAATATTCTCTGTGTCTGGCTATCATTAAACATTTCTTAGACTTCACTATCTTTTTTTCAGGCATCTTATGGTTAGTGTGAAGTATATGTAGTTAAACATGAGAATGTTAGTAAAGTGAGTAAGAAAAAGGATCGAATTGTATAATTTAGTAGGATATCCACAGAATTTATAACTAGAACCCTCAAATACTGAATTCTATAAAAAGATCCTTCTCCCTCCTTAGATATGATGCACTGGGTGTTTGAAGAAAAGATATGGCCTACAGGTTAGTTCAGGGAGAAAAGCAGAAAGGGAGGGAGAGAGAAGCAGGGAGGGAATCCCAAAGGTTTTATATCAAGCAGGGAAGTTTTATTTCTTTCCTAAATACTCAGAACTAAAACTGAAACTTTTCCCACTGAAACTAGTAGGACCCGACTTCTATGGTAGTTTGATTAGAATCATGTTGGCATGCACCAGAAAATATTCCAGCAAACCAAAGAGAAGATAAAGCACATTTTAAAGATTCTGCATTTTACAAAGAAACTAATTGTCGTTCCTGTTTATCCATCCCTAGCAGAGACAGCATTGGCTGGATTGTGAAACTTTACATTTAAAGAAAGGGATAACTCCAAGAGAGGACATGAAAAAAACTCTTGAAAGGCTCTGGAATTTGGAAATAATTATTTAATTTGACTCCTGCAACTTCATGAAACTATGGCTTATTTTTCTGTTAAGCTCTGTAAAAGGAAAGATTTGCTCTGCTTGCAGTTAAGCAAATAGAATCACTGGAAGCCTCCTCCCCAGTGCCAAAACATCAAGAAATTAATATAATGTATTCACAGAGCTGGTACCAGCATATACAGCAATTTAAAGCAGGGTTGTCAACTCAAGTTAAAGCTGTTTAAGCTGTGCTATAGTTAGAGTAAAAATGCAGATCTCTTTTGAAATGAAATATTGTGGTTATTGTTTGGTACAAAAAGGCTCATAGCAGAAGTATCACATTTTCCATGTAATGTTTCTGTCTGCTAGTTTGATAAGCAAGCCCCATCTACTGTTGTGGTAGATTTTGGGAGTGTCTATAGCAGCGTTAGAAATTGCTTTTCAGGGGACCCTCCATCTGTCCCCAGTTACTGGGCTTGGATTCACGGGGCAGGGTGCTCTGAGAGCGCAGGAGTGGGAATCCTCCTGGACAAGATGGGGGATCATGCACCAGGAGTTATCACCCCCTGTGCTCCGGCTGCTGATGGGAGCACAGTACATGGGGCCAGCCTGAAGGAGAAGCCTTGTGACCCTGCAAGATGGTCCCCAGAGGTACAGCCCCAGCTGTCTTCCCAAAACCTTCGCTCCTCCAGCGCTGTGTGGCTTGTTTGTATAGAGACAGCCTTTACCTTGCCCAGTGTTTCACATTTCAACTTTGCTTAAGATTGAGTAATTTTTTACATTAAGCAATGAAAGTGTGTAAATGTCTGTGTATTCAGATGCATCTTCAAGCAGTTTTTCCTCTTTGGGTTACATTTGTGAGACAATGAAGAGAAGAGTCCACCTGAACTTGCTTTCTTGAGCGTTCTCTAGGTAGGTATGAGATCTGGGTCTGCTGAAATACCTTTCCGGACAAGGAGTACATGGAAAATCCCTCATATCTAAGGATCCTATTAGTACTATAGAGAGAGCACTTCAAATCCTGGGTACTTCAGCACTCGACACAGATGAGAGGAAACCTCTTGATACAGGATACAGCCTTCACAATGACAAAATGCAGACTGAGGATACCTTCAGGTTTCTGTTAAGAGTTTTTGTTATGGGAGGCAATCCAATTTTCTACAACACAAAACCTCTGTTTATAGAATATGTTGTAAAGAAATAATTGCTGTATTTACTTAATTTTTTTCCACGTGATTCTCTTCCCGTTTTCTTGGGTTAAACCTTTTCACGATGAGGATAATGTGAATATAACCAATGACAGCACAGAATAACTACTGGACATATTTGGTCAAACCTCAACTTAACAAGACTTTGCCTGATGAGGGAGAGAGAGCGAGAGGACTGAAGGGGCCGTGATCTAAGGCAGGTGGCTGTGTCTCCAGTCTCTGTTAGTCTAAAATGTCTTTTTCCATCCATGGTTCTGTATATGCATATCACAGGCACTTCTGGGGATGAAATGAGGAGATGTAATCAGCTGAATCAAGTTTGCTTCTGAAGCTGGCCGTTTAAGTTCATCTCAGCCTTACTAGTGTGTTTTGTGACAAGTCATCTTTCATCAAAAACCAAGCACTGTTTTAATCTTCATTTTATGTGGTAGGTCTCCAGAAAAAAGGAAAAAAGTAAATAAAAATCACATGCTGTGCATGAGAGTTATTGCAACTTCCCTGCAAATGTTTTGCTTTTACATTCACTCATTTCAGTCTTCAATCTTGTTCATCTTTTCTTTTGAAGTAAAACATGATTTTCACTCCATGTGAATATTATTTTAACATTATATTCAGACAGGAGCAGAATAAGCTTTTATGAATGCAAGTCAGGAAGAAAAAAAATGTTTTATTGAAGAAATTCTAATTAAAAGAACATATTTCATATTAATAATCTAAAAGTTGCAACAGCTTTTCAACTGTGAAATTGAAATTTTGTAAATGTATCAGAATTCTCATCATGAGCAGTTTTGAAAATTAATTTTTCTTTCTGTTTTGAAACAGAAGACATTCAAATGGTTGCATTTTTCCACTCCACTGAGGACTCACCATGTGTCTGGTTCTTTATGTGTCATGGGAAGGTGTTAAATCAAAATGTAAAAAAAATAATGAAACAGATGAAACCTACACCCTACAACCTCATCTATGCAGTTATATCCGCACAAGGGATTACTTTAACAGACAAATTAGCTGCTCTCATTTAGAATAATAATCCCTACAAATAGCATCAACTGCTGAAATACAACCTTATATGAAAGCTAAAAGAAAAACTGCTTCAGTTTTCACAAAAAATATTGAGTTCAGATCTTAAATATTCTGAGGCCATTTTATACCACTTGGATAACACATAGGGGATTTGAATTGGTAATTACATTCACTCCTTTTACATGAGGACACTTTTTAATACAATATGGCTGCAGAAAAGCTAGAGAGTACAAAGAAAATGAACACAAATGTGTGACATACTTTTTTCACATTCCGAGAGTGTATTTAGGTTACAATTTTACAAAACATGAAGCTCCTTTACAGAAGACTTCTGAAAAGTGAGGACAGCTTTTGCAATCAAACTAGATGCAAACTAAATTATTCATCCTTACTAAATTTTGATATTACAGCTTAGATGTTTTCTGTTGTCAGAGGAAGTGATTTCCGGATGAGACACATTTACAACAGTTCCTACTAAGCAGTCAAGCTGCCTTTGATTAAATTGGTGAAGCTGCAGAATATATATGACACGACTGCAGGTTAACAACTCAGCCAAGGCAAAATGAGGTATACAGACACTGTGGAGTGTAGATTTACTGATAGGTCTAGGAATCTGAATAACACATAGGCAGCCCAGAACCTAATAGGAAATTAATCTTGTGGAAAGACACAGAAAGCAATAAAACAAAAATAAAATTATATCCTCTTAAAGTTATTTTTTGAATAGCCATCATTCATGGATGGGGACAGAGTGGGCAAAGAAAATACAATATATGTGCATTACTTATTATTATAAAGAAATAATGCTGATGCTGAATAAAGCAACTCAAAATTAAAGAGATGCCATACAGACTGTCTAGCTGGAACTGAATATAGTAGTCTGCCTACATCCAAATGACCTGCTGAGGCTTTCACAAGAGCAAGGTTCAATATATTGAACACAAGGTGAAATATACAATATGATGATAACTTGACTGTCCAGCTGGCAGCATTCAGAGCAATAACCCTTTCTCTTATAGGATATGGAAGGGTAAGAAACATGGTTGTGCTGATTATATTTGATTTATGGTCACAGAGGAAGGATACAAATGATATGACTAAGACTTTCATTATTCATACAGTATCCTATATGAGCATAACGTGTAATAAGCCATCAAATACAGGTTGATTTTTATAGAACTTGTTAATCACAAAGGTCCAGAACTTCAGAAGTTATTGATTACAACAGGAATAAGCCATTTAAACACCTCTGAACATCTGGTCTTCAATTAATGTTGGATGATATCTTTGGTTCATACTTAAGTACAGTGCCCATCAATTGATTTAAAAATATAAAACCAGGTGTGTTAAGAGAATACTAAGGTGACCTCCTGTTCTTGTATCAAATCATCAGTAGCGTGAGCTATTTTTAATGGCATAATAATTATACATTATAGATAAAGACTTGTATTTCAAAAAGACTTTGTCCCCTGAATTTACAAAGTTCTGTTTACGTAGGTTGAATCACCTTCAGAAAATCTCTGTCTCTCTCTATTGACTTTGCAGAAAACCTAGGTTGTCTAAGCTTCTGCCTGGGTTAAATGGAGTGGCATTAATTAGGTGGAATAAACTGGGGACTGAAGACATGAACTATCTTTGAAACTCTCCAGGGATCATGATTCAACTGCAGCATCCTAAATAGTTTATTCCAAATCCTAATGACATGTCCTTTCAAAAATATAGGTTTTTCTATCTAAAGTGGTTTCATCTGCTTTTCTTCACACCGTTTCTCAGTTTCATATAGATTTCAGTATTGAGGGCCAAACAAAGAGTCTGGGAGAAAATGCAAACACTTCTGAAGGAACTGGGTTCAAGCCTATCAATTCATTTCACAGGTTCTGATTCAACAGACAGAAGAATTATTAGCACCACCATGAACAAATGATTACCATAAACCCCTTAAGATCAATGGCTTTCGGTTTAAAATCAATCACACTTTGGCTTTGGGTCTAAACTCTATCACACTTATTACCCTCAGGGTAATAAATGCAGGTCCTAGTTTAGGGCAAACAGCTGAATGTCAAGGAGAATCCCTCCTTGAATTTTGTTAGTTTCAGCATTCATTTAAATACATTTTTATGCCAATGTGAATGAAACTAGGTTTTCCTTGACAACACTGGCTGCCCCAAGCAGCCCATTCACACTGCAATGATGAGATGGCCAACATCAAGCAGACAAGACTGCCTGGAAACCTCCCTAAAGGGGCTTGACATAACTTGCCAGAAAGACAGAGGGGAATTAGGGGAAATTTAAGATTACATCACCTGAAAAAGAAACTCTGATTTGCTTAAAATTGAGTCTTGGGACTGCACAGAGCTTTTTCTCTTCTCACGTCATCCCAAATTACTGAGAGCTCTGAGGTACAATGCAGTTCTGACCTCTTCCAGGGCTCAATTACAAATTCATGAAGTCAAAGACACAGAAGACTGACATTATTTCAGTGAAATGGAAGGTCAGATAGCAGAGCATCAGGGCAAAGGAGAGCTCTGAAGGTAGGATCAAAGATTTGAACTGTCCTTTACCTTCAAGAAACAGTGAAAGGGATAGTTTCCAGCATTTCAGCTGAAGAAACAGGTAGATAAAGAAAAGCAATCTGATATAAAATAAAAATATTAGTGTGTAAATAAAAATTCTAATAAAATAGTAAATACTGTATGACAAGCACCAGGAAAACCCACATGCTTGATCACAAACAGCCAACAGACAATATTTTTAATAAGATGTTAATATAGTGTCATATAATTTGGTTTTGTAAATTGGTATGATCCTGACACACAGCGTCAAGACAACACACAGCTCTGTGCTCTCAAGTTCACACACAAAATTTTCTCAGTCCTTTCTATAGCATATTTGGCAGAAGCTGGGAGCCTTGGAAACTGTCCTTTTGCAGCACAAAGCACTAGATCTTGCTGATATTTATCTTCAAAGGACAATTTTAAGGAAAACAAAGGCAAATGAGCAACACAACCTGTGCTACTACCAAAATGTAAACTCTAAATAACTGCTAAATATCTTGAACTATTTAGCATAAATCTTCAGCACAGTAACAGAGCCCAAGTTTGTATTCTCCCCTAGAAATATAAACAGTGATATGCCCTCCAGATGATGAAATCTAGAAGTAAGTTTGAGACTCTCCAATGTTATTTCTTGACAATTGCTTAAAGGCTTTTTCACATTTCTAGTGCTGATTTGAAATATTTTACAGCCTTGGTTTCTCTCCAAATTGCATCTCTTAATCACAACAAACTGTCACACATTGTCAGCCTCCACCAGTGGAAATGATAATGAGCAGCTTCACTTTACAAAAATACATGTAACTGATTTCAGATTGATGGGGATGGCAAATAATTTTGCCCCAGCCTTTGATGAGCATATTTTTGCAGCTTGGAAATTCCATCCCAGAAGAGTAAATGTGCTCTTGGCAGTTGGAAAACAGGTAGCACCAGGGCTCTCTTCTAGTAATACTGAGCTGATCATGGAGCAGATGTTGATTTGCATTCATGCATCGTTCTCTAAACTGTGGGCTGCCATTAAGGCTGCAGTCTCTAATGGCCACTTCCACATGGAGTAACAGACCCCTGAGTAACAAATCCTCTCTTGGGAACACGGTCTTACAAATGCCATAATTCCTTTTCTAAAATCCCAAATGTGACATGTGTCTTTACTCTTTGATAATGCAGAGATTTTACTTTCCTTATTTTATTACTCCTGGAATGCAAGTACATGGCTAAAACCAAGCTCAAACAAATAAACAGACTCCTCATAGGGTACACTTGCCTTGTTGGTAAGTATTCAGGAGTCCTTGCATTGTACCCATTCAGTGTCTGGTGAAGGGGGACCATATGAAAGTTGACACCCAAATTACCACTCCTGCAGCAACTCAGTGTGTGTTACTCTCCTGCACAAAGGCAAAATGTTATTTTCTGTAGGAGCTCGGAGAGCAGGTTACTGGCTATACAGTCTCTCTACTTGGGCAACAGCTTCCCTCCTTACAAGCAATACAACAGGAGCTGGATGCGGTGCTTTGCACAGAGCCATGGTGGTGCTAATCATTGTGTCTTCCTTCTTCTGATTTAAGCAACAGATGCGACTTGAGTTTCAAATACCCTTCAACTCATGTCCGAAGAAGAACAATGAAGCTGGTGAAGGGTCTGGAGCACAAGTCTTATGAGGAGCGGCTGAGGGAGCTGGGGTTGTTCAGTCTGGAGAAGAGGAGGCTGAGGGGAGACTTTATCGCTCTCTACAACTACCTGAAAGGAGGCTGCAGAGAGGTGGGTGTTGGTCTCTTCTCCCAAGTGACAATTGATAGGACAAGAGGAAATGGCCTCAGGTTGCGCCAGAGGAGGTTTAGATTGGATATTAGGAAAAAATTCTTCACCAAAAGGGTTGTCAGACATTGGAACAGGCTGCCTGGAGAAGTGGTGGAGTCAACACCTGTGGCGGTATTTAAAAGATGTGTGGATGAGGCACTTAGGGACATGGTTTAGTGGTGGACTTAGCAGGCTTAGGTTTACGGTTGGATTTGATGATCTTAAAGGTCCTTTCTAACCTAAACGATTCTATGATTTTAACTCCCTCTGAACTTCAGGCTTTTATGATGTTTTCGCAGTAGCTGGTAAATTTCAAAGTATTATTAAAACACAGGTTGCTGGCAAATCTTCGTGCTGTCCCTAGCCTCATTTCCACAATATATGATATGGAACTGACCCTACAGAGTTGCAAATCCGTCGTGGTAATGTAGCAGAGTATAGCCATACTGCTGTTTTGGACATAAAGAAATAACTGAACCACAGAAAGAGTTGACAAGAACTTGATCACGTGGAGTATAGTAGACCATATTGGAAAGGTGAAGCACCAGCAAAGGATGGAAGGCCAGGATCCCTACCTGTAGACTGCATCTATCTGCCTTCCATTTAATTCTGCTTGTGAACAAAATCTGGGATTATTAAGGACTCACTGTGGACTCAAAGTAGTTGTCTTCTTAAACGCACATCGCAGGACAATATATTTACTATACTTTGTTTTCCAGCGGATATTTGCAACTCATTTACAGAATTGTAAATATTCAAGTAATGACAATTTTCTGCACTATACAATGGATAGCATGTCTTTAATTACATTTTTTCTGTAAGACCTGACTGTTACAAAAATGCTTTCTTCATTGAGAGAGAAACTAGATGCTTGCTCATTTGCCCACACTATGGTATAATACTACAGAGATCTCAAGCTGCTTGACTTTTCAAAGGCATATTTGAAGGAAAATAATGATATACTTTCTGGTTTTTTTGTCATGTGAAGGAAATGAAAATTGAGCTTCATACAGGGATTGATAACAGTCTTTGAATTAGTCCCAAACAAATTACTTTAACTGTTCTGTTTTCAACTTTCATACAGTAGCAGTAACTGCAGAAAATTGAAGTAACTTTATAACTAAGTATAGCTATAACTTTGTAACTAAATACAGTGGGTGTCATGAAAAATTCATCATTCAGCACAGGGGAAGGTGGTGTAACACCTATGAGCAGTGCAGAGTCTACCACAGCCACCAAGCACGCCTGGAGAAGCAAGTGATGCTCAGGATGATAAGTAACGGAGAGGGTTATCATTACCCTGCTAAACTGTCACAGATTACAGATATTTATAATCAATGCAATCACTGTATAACAACAATTCTGATACTAATATTGAGATGGGTATGAGGTTTTTGGAGAGCAGTGGATAACTAATCCCTGCAGCACGTGTGAGATAATTGAGATATGTTTATTTATGGAGAAGAAAAAAAGCTGTAAAAATGTGTGTTCAGAATGGCTGAGTTTTCTTGCCTGACATGCAATAGATTGAGCCTGTTTCAAAAGGTGCAAGAATCCGTAGTCCTTCCTGAATCCAGTGGAGCATTGGTCATCAGCCCTTCTAAAATCAGGTGCACACACCTATACTTATGACTTTAAATGATGGATGAAATATAAAGACCTTGTAGTTCCTGTTAGGGAATCCATTTGTTCTCTTATCATGGTCTGAGGAACACCCGCACAGCATCCTGCTGCACACTGGCCTATTTCAGTCACTGTATAACAGGACTTGGAAGAAAGTGACCACTTTGGCGAATTCAGTGCCATGCAGTGAGACTTTGAGGATTTTAGGCAACTAAACACCTCCAAAAAGCCAGCCTCTAGTGATTTTCCAGGTACCTCACAGAAAATCAGCCTCCAAGTCAGTTTTAATGGTCAGATATTCTTGGCTTCACAGGTTATTGACTATTCTAAATTACTAACTTGAAAGATTGACTCGAATGACTGCAGGTGGGCTACAACACAGCTAAACAGCATACACCTGCACACTTCAACCTAATACAGGGACATCTACCACTAAATCTTCACCAGTTATATCTACCTACTTACACCTAGCATCACTTAGTATCATTTGGCCTAGCGAAAATTTGCAGGCGGAGGACATATTCTCCGACTTCACTGTAAGAAAGAAGCCAAATCTATGTCACATCAACATCTGCTAAATGAGGAGGATCTGTGCAACAGATGAAGGATCAAGAAGGTACCACCACTCACAGAGGCTGGGGATTTGCTGGAAGCATATGGGTAGCCCAACTACTCCCTTGAGCACAGGCACATTGACCTTAGCCTTGCTGTTCAGAAGGCCACAGCATGACTAGTTCGTTATTTAGCTCTTAGCTGCTCCCTTACTTCACTGTAGATGAACGTTTTTAACTTACACTTCAAGCCAGGTTGCTGTCATGGTTTAAGTGAATTAATACCAAACTAGCAATAGCTGCAGGGGCGGCAATTTGATGCCAGTAGAAACCCTCTCCCTCTGGAGCTTCCTCCAGATTTCACCAGAGATGTGTAATCCCGTACCTTAAAAGCAGCAGCAGGAGTTTCTGTTTGGGCATATTTCACCCATCAGCACCTCCTGTGCCCCCCATCCTGCCTTCTCTATCACCTCAATAGGAGATTTCCTGCTGCCCCCGGGCAGTGATGAATTTCTCCTTCCCTGAACCAGTCGTTGTTTGGAGACGCGCATGGCCTTAGCAGCCCTTTGAAGCAAGACACACATTTGGCCGGTGCTGCTGATGTAGTGCATAAGACCATGTGCATCTGCAGTGCTATATAAATAATAAACTTCTTCCAAGTGAAGTCCTTGCCTCTCCCTCCAGTGCCTAGTTGAGCTGCACAATGCTGTCTAAAAGATTAATTTCTCCCCACCGGCAGCACATATTGGAGATATTTAAATGACAAACATGGGCACTGTCAGGCTTTTGATGGAAAGCTGAAATACAGCTCTATTTCCACATTCAACTACACCACCAGGAAGCTGATAAACTAAGAGACATGTGTAAAGGAGCTACAGTATACATACACAAGAGAAGCAGGAGAAAAAAAAAATGAAAGACAGAATGTTTTCTTTCTTTGTGTTTTTCTCTTCAGTACCATTTTACTTTATTCTGGTTTGTTCTTCAGCTGTATATTTTAAGAGAAGCTCTCTTTTGCTTATATACTAATTATGGCTTATTTTTAGTCTATACATGTACTATATATCCCATTCCTTAAAGGGAATACAAACATTTTCATTTTGTGGGACTTTTCCTGTGCAGTTATTATTTTATTCCATTTTGGTCACCTTTTTCTGTGTTCTAGGATCACATGAGAAATGAGGACAGCTTTTTTCCATGCCAGGGAATTCATGAGTGTTTCCAAAAATACTTTTTTATTATAATACCAAAAGTGTCTTAATTTTATATAACAGTAATTTTTCATTACTTAACTGTCATGGAAAAAAATTCCAAACCCCTAAAGTAACCATGAAAGGAAGATAGCCTAGCTGTCTAAAATCCAGGGCTTAGCTTCATCTCACTTGTTCATTGGAACATATGAAGACTTTTATGGTTATTATTTTTGATTTTTTAAATTTCCTTTATAGTTTTATGAGCCACAACATCATAAATCCTAGTAAAATGTAAGAATTGCTGAATTGATTCTCTAGATTTATACCACCATGTTCTGTTTACTTAATAATGAACCTTTTTCATAACTTGTAAAAGATATCACTAGAGTTGTTATTGAAATTAGAATACTAAAATATCAACTGACATTTCAACAATGGTGACACCTCTAAAAACAAGCATTTCTATATGACCACAAAATAAGTTGCAGATTTAAAGAAGAATATGCATTCATTAAACTGTCATGTCCTACACGCAGAGTTCTTTCTTTTAAGGTAAATTTTGTAAGTATGGTACCTAAAATATTTTTTTGCCCTTCATATTTGTCCCTTTCCAACCAATCTATGACTTTTCTTTCAAGCCATATCACGCCAATGCAAACTAGCAAAGCAAAGCACACAATTATGACACCAATTATTTTTTCTCATCTGCTGCTTAGTAACAATGAATGTTTATTTTTAAAGTACTTTGTCACCTTTAAAACCCTAAAATTAAGACAAAACTATAAAAAATGTTTTGTTCTCAGAAAAAGGCTTTATGTGTCTAAAGTACATGTCAAATTAAATGTGAATTTGTTATGATTATCTAATCAAAATCAAGATATTTCTGTCACTTCATTACGGTTTCTTCTTATAAAAGATACATTATTCAAAAATGCCCTTGACTATTTTTAATCTAGAATTTTATAATGCTTTCTCATGCCTGTCCCTTAATAAAAGTGCCTTAGATGAATGGCAGTACCTTTCTTACCTAGTTCTAACTATTAAGATCTCAGAAGCAAGTAAGAAATGAGTGTACTTTGTGAAGTACACTCTGTACTGTGAATTATTCTCCGAGCTGTTATTTGTTTGGACACAATTTTGAGACATGCAATTGCTGACGCCAGAAACACATCTCAGATTGTCTGTACCACTGTGTTTCCTATTGGTTTTGCAATAAACGATTTTCTTTCTATTTGCATTTACATGAAACAATAATATGCAATGCTTATTTATTGACAATAGAAAGCTGTCAACTGCTTGTTCCTCTTGTGGGCAGCTTGAGAATTGAATAGCAAAAGTGATTCACAGCTGTAATCATGTAAATTATGTAATTTTTTTTAATAAAAAGAACCCAAAGCAGGATCCAAAGTACAGCTTATGTGCCTAATCTCCAGCTAGATATCTAAATTCAGAGAAGCAAACTAGAAAATCCCTGCTTTGCTCTTCCAGATGCTTGAATCAATACATGTCTGCATTTTCCAGTGAAAACTGCTTTCTGTCTGTGAAGCCATGCTTTTGCATATGCCAAAAGAATCTGTTGCTCTAGGTTGATGAAACCTATCTCCTGCTTAAGTTTTGTGATTTGTGAATGAGGCAATTCTTACAGTTATGTCCCTTGAACATCCTGAATTATTTGGTGTATTCTGAGCGCTGATGCTGAAGCACAGGATTCAGCATTCCTGCTTACCATCATTTAAAGGAAAGAACAGGTGAGGGGTGATGTTTAATGGGCCCAGACATAAAGTGGGACTTAGTTCTTTTGCCCCCAGTCAGTTTGCAGGACACTGTCCTAATCACCCTGTGACACATTAGAAAGAGGGAGACCTTTCTAATGCTCTTTGTTGCAGCTGCATCACTCTACAGACAGGGATGCAGAGGAACCCAAAACCAGAGAGGACATCTTAGCAGAAGCGTAATTACGTACCTTGGCAAATGGGGTCTCACACAGGAATGGCTCCTTCCCTCCCTGGTGCTTCTGTGATTTTCCCAATGGCTGTCTAACATAAAACACACAAAACCCCACAGGACAGGTAGTAGAGTCCCTCATTTCCCAGCCCTTGTCTTTCTCACTCTCCCCAGGACTCCTGTTCCTGTTTACACTAAGCAAGCTTTGCACAGAGGGGCAGAAGGTGCCTCCTGCCAGAACACTGCAAGGACACCCAGCTTCAGCTGTTGGTGGGACCTATAGGTTCATCACTTCCCTTCTCCTCCCCTCTAGGACTGAACTGGGATCTAATTTCTTACTTCTCAGCCAAGTGTTCCCAGCACCTCATAAAGAGAGTAAGTGCTAGTATGACCTCCTTCATCCATGTTCTAGGTAGAAAAAGTAATCTGGCTGTCAGCGCATGGTTTCCTTGTTGACCTTAATCAGGTGATAACCTGCTGTTGCCGGTTCACTTAATCAGAAGACCAAGTCAGGCAGTAAATCCTCTCAGTGAGGGTGCTTCAGTTGCACCATTCTCTTTGGTCCTTCCCTTAATTTGGCACAGGTGTTTTCATTGTCCTGCCTGAAACTAATTCAGCTCAGAAAATATTGTAAATTCTACTGCAGAGCATGAAGTCTTTCTTTTAGTCCTTTTCCTTTATTCAGATTTTCTGAACTGCAGTCGATACACAAACCAGTATCATTATATGTCTAATCTTCAATTTACATAAATTGGAGTTGTTCTGTGCAGAGGAGTATAGCTATAAAGATTTCTAGTGTCTAAGGCTTCATACCAGCAATGCAAACCCTTTGGAGCAGTATGGTCAACTTCTGTCACAGACAGCAATTAACCAGGATGTGGGTGGGGTGTGCAGATCTTCCCCCAGCAAGAAAAGGCAACTCTGAAAGATTTCACTAATTGCTGGGTTAATGAAGATACTTTATCAGTCACTCCTCACATTCAAGAGAAAAATACCATGCCCAGCAAGACTTCCAGCATTATGATTCTGCCATGCTTCTAGTTTTGGCAAATAAACTCCTCTCTGTCTGTGTTGTACAGCCAATCTCAATGCTTTAATTACATATAGGGAATTGAAGCATGGGCTTATACCTACCTGGAAATGGCTTCATGTTCAATCTTTAAAAATAGAAATTTATTATTTATGAAAATACAAATATTTTATTAACAGAAAATGCAAGTTCTAGTCCAAAACAACAATAAAAAAGCATTTTGCTAGTTTGAAGCTGCTAGATCAATGGCCAGGTTACAAACACTGTTACAAAAAATTGAAGAGGGAATGTTACTCAGCAATATTTAACAGGCTTTTTCAAGAAAAGTAAAATGGAGCCCAGATTAACAGGTAAAATGATTTCAGACTCCTCACCTTATGCAGTAAATATCTGGTGCTGGTTTGGGAGCTGATAGGTTTCCAAAGGGAAAGGTAGTGCACAGCTGCCCTGTCCCCAGGGTCATGCCCAGTCCATGACGGGCATTGTGCCACACAGGGAGAGCTGAGTGGCAGTCTGAAGTGACCAGCAAGGCTCCCTGCAGCTGCAGCAGCTATTTTCTCTGGCATTATGAGTGTTATTAAGATAATAGAAATATAACTATCCCATTACTCCCCCAGAACATGCTCATAGCTGAACCACTGAGGAACTGGCAAATTGCTTTAAATTTTCTTTGCTGAAAGCTTATTGCTCACAAGGGACTGGTTCTTCCTCTGAGCTTCCAGCTGTTAAATTGCCTTCAAGGACACTTTTCCACATAAGCATTTGCTGCAGTGACTTTAGAGGAGTCAAGGAAGTGATGTGGCAAACGTTGCGGTAGTCCAAACTGTGCAAAATCTGGAAAAATCCCATTTTAAAAGCATTTTTGTAGTTGAAAAGTCAGGAAGTACAAGTACATTCTTTAATTTTCAAAGTCTTCTCTGAGTGTGCTTTACTACCAATCCTACTATTCAGGGCAGAAACCCACCCTGTCAAGTAGAAGACCATATTTTCACCAGTAAAGAACTGGTTGACTGTGACACCCTTGATAAGCTGAAAGGGCTGTGTTGTATTCCAACAGCTGGTATATGCTAAAGGTACTATGGTAGTTGAATCCTGAGCATCCATTTACTACAGAGAGGCAATACCAGAACAACCCAGCTCTCTCCCCAATACCCAACTATCAACATACAGAAAGAAAATTCCCTTTGAAATTCCAACTTCATTGAGAAAAAAAATAAGCCAATATTTATTTACAATACTTACACAACTTACTGTTGTGTAAGAAAGTGAAGATTAAAGTCAGAGATGAAGTTATATTTCTATTTAAAAAAAAAAGGCTTACACTGAAGCAAAGGTACAAAACGCCAATCTTCCACATGCGGATATGCACTTACATCTGTAAACATTAGCATGTGGGCAGACTCACCAGATGAAGATTACTCATTTGGAAAAGAAAGGTGAGCTATTTGGAGCTTGAAATTCTCATGATACTTTTATACTGAGTTCAATTTTTTTTTTTTTTTTAATGGCAAAAGTAAAGGATAATCTACTTTAAACAGACCTTCTAAAGAACAAACAGATCATTAGAATAAATGACTAACCACACGCAATATAAATATGATACCTTAGTGCTGTGTAAATACTAATGTTCAGCAGTGCATGAGACAGGATGGTGAGGAGGTAATGCCCTCAAGCATCAGGTGTAATGGTCCTAACAATAGTCTTGTGTTCATTATGTTCATAACCATTAATATGTAATGCTTCACATGCATCACAAATGAGACTAGAAAACTGAAGTGTGCAAGGGACCCAGTTCAATGTTCATCAGACAAGCTTTTCATAAGACCTGGAAGTTTCACAGGTGCACAGCACTGATTTCCCTGCCAAAGTTAGCCCTCTGAATAACTTCTGATCCCAGCCTCAGATACTATAAGAAATGAAAAGCCCATCCACTGGCCAGGGAATATGTTGCAGAAAGGACAAGCCCCTGGAAAACAATGCTGTTCCTAAAGAAAATGTTAACATTGTTAGGGCTGCATCTTGGAGATAGAAATAAGAAAGAAAAGACTGAATGTAATCTTTCCCTTTTGGTCTTGCTGCAGTAGGGGAGATCCAGCCAAACCATTAGGCAGCAGATCAGTACGATAATCTGTGAAGATTGCCATCAGGGGCACCTCGTTTGTGCATTCAGTTACTAAATAGCTCTTTCTGCTCAGCCATATGGACACCCTACCGTGTTTTTGTAATTTAGGCACAAATACACAATCCTAGTGTGAGTCACCACAGTCTCCCCCACGTGTTATGAAATTCATTAGACTCTAGTCCCCAGCTGTTAAACAAAACTAAGTTTCACTCTCAAACACCCACTTCACTACCCTTGATTTCCACACAAACTCACTACGAGGTATCTTCTAGCTTTCATCACAGCCCCTCCAGGACAGGGACTTCAGGTGTCATTTAGCTGTCTGCCAGCCCTGGGAACAGCAAGAAGACATTTCAGTTTGCTAGGAAAGTTAAGCAAGCCTCAGCTGTCCCTGAAGGATCCTCTGACACAGGGATGTCCAGGGTGCTTGAAACACTCCTGAAATGTTGTGTCCCTTCCCAAGAGAATGCAGCCCATGATGGGCTGTGTAGGAGGCACTGGCAGAGCATTAGCTGAAATTAGCTTTGCAGCAGGATTTCCATTGTCTTCCTCTCCCCTATCTGTAGTTTTCCAAAGCAGTGAATTCAAGCACTATCACTCTAAAATGCAGTTACTGATCAGATAGCCTCAGTAATAACCTGATGCTCACAGCTACCTCTCAGTAACATCTGAAGAGTTTATTGTAAGCAGGAGCAGGCAGGGATTCCGCCCTGGGGCTCTGAGTGCCCTCGGCTTTTTGCATCATTCTCTGGAGGGCATCAAAATTGCTGCTGAGCTTCCTGATCCGGTTTGGGACCAAGAACATTTTAGCTGCTTTGGGGGTAGCACAAAAGCCTGAGTTAATCATATCAGAAAATGTAGCACACAGGGCTACCTCTAACGACACTGCATCCCAACTCTCATACCACAAAAATTAGGGACTGTGATGTAGCCAGGGATCTTCAGACAACGAGCTTGAGTGTTTCTCCACCACACTCAGTACCTGTGCAAACAGTTTTATCCATCCCAGCTGGTCATTCCAGGTGGCAGAGTTGACTGCATTCATACTCCGAAGGTTAAGCTAACCCTTTTGTTAAATTCATACACTTTTATATAAATTAGCAGGAGTTCTTTCATCTCTGATAATGATGTGTAGTTGGGATTAATGGCCAGATTTTTATAAGTACTTGTCAGTAACTATGAATTTTCTGTATTTACAAGAATGTGTGAGCTTCCGGAATGCACAGAGAAGCTGGCTGGGACAATACACCTCTTTAAAGCACTGAGCGTCCTCAGCTTCCCCTCTGATCACAGAATCACAGAATCACAGAATGATAGGGGTTGGAAGGGACCTCTGGAGATTATCTAGTCCAACCCCCTCCACCAGAGCAGGTTCACCTAGAGCAGATTGCACAGGAATACGTCCAGGCAAGTTTTGAATATCTCCAGAGAAGACGACTCCACAACTTCTCTGGGCAGCTTGTTCCAGTGCTCTGCCACCCTCAAAGTAAAGACGTTCCTCCTCATGTTTAGATGGAACTTCCTATGACCAAGTTTGTGCCCTTTACCTCTTGTGCTGTCACTGGGCACCACTGAGAAACGACTGGCCCCATCCTCCTGGCACCCACCCCTTAAGTATTTATAAGCATTGATAAGATCCCCCCTCAGTCTTCTCTTCTCCAGACTAAAAAGACCCAAGTCCCTCAGCCTTTCCCCATAAGAAAGATGTTCCAGTCCCCTAATCATCTTCGTAGCCCTTTGCTGTACCCTTTCCAGCAGTTCCCTGTCCTTCTTGAACCGGGGAGCCCAGAACTGAACACAGTATTGCTCTCCCCACATCTATCCATCCAGTCATGCTGTCATAGAAGGCTATCAGATTGGTCAGACATGATTTCCCTTTGGTGAATCCATGTTGACTATTTCTGATAACCTCCTTTTCTTCCAGATGCTTTGAGATGATGCCCAGAACGAACTGTTCTATCATCTTTCCAGGGATGGAGGTGAGGCTGACTGGCCTGTAGTTTCCTGGGTCTTTCTTCTTGTCCTTTTTGAAGACTGGAGTGATGTTGGCTTTTCTCCAGTCCTCAGGCACTTCACCTGTTCTCCAGGACCTTTCAAAGATGATGGAGAGTGGCCCAGCAATGATTTCTGCCAGCTCGCTCAGCACTCACGGGTGCATCCCATGAACTTGTGGATGTCCGGTTTACTTAACTGGTCTCTAACTTGATCCTCCACAACCAAGGGAAAGTCTTCCTTCTTCCAGACTTTCTCTGTAACCTCCAAAGTCGGGGACTCCTGAGGGCTGGCCGGAGGATCAATATTCTTCACTCAATACGGGCACTTACTCCTGCACTGACTGAGGGATCAGTGTTGCTGTTCTATTCATACCTTTTCTAAAATGTAATTATACATTCAAAATATGAGAATTATTTCTTCTCAATAGCTTGGGCACTATATAAGTGTTTTAATCAATCATTTTTATTGTTACTACTCTGGTACTTTCTTCAAGTTTCTTTTTATAGGAAAAATGTTTTGTAGAGAAGTCTGGTGTTTTTATCCCTAAGGGCTATCTGGTTTCATGGGTTTTTTTGTGTTTTTTTTTTTTTTTTTTAAATGGGAAGCTCAGTTCCACTCTGCTACAGGGTCCAGTGAGGGTGATAGTAATACTTAGAGGGTTATTTCAATAAGATTATAAAGATGAAGACTATATTTCTTTATTTTTAACACCCCTTTTCAGATTCATTTCCAATATTCCTGAAAAAAGAATAGCAGTGTGGTGCCACAAAATTGCCATTTTAATATATCAGTTTGCTACGTACCACTGCTCCTAGACTGTTACAGTAACTACCTTAGTGACATTCTAAGTGCCAGTTCAGGATTGGAGCAATACATAAGAGCAGGGGGATTTGAAGAATAAAGATTTAGGATACAACTCTGATAACTTTTCTATTTCTTGACCAAATGTATTTCCTTTTCAAAATTTTATATATCACATAATTATACTTAGAGGATATTTTTGAATATTTACTGCAGTCAAGTTCTGGGTCATCATATAGATAAGAAGTCATTGCTGAAGCTCCAAGACAAGTACCCAGGACTCTGTGACAGTCCAATCAGTAAATAAAAGCTGGGATATTTCTCCTGTTATTTAATTTACAAGTAAGTTAATTGTATAACAGATTTTCTGCTTGGGTTGGGCTTTTTTTGGAGGGGGTGCACTGCACTCATTGTTGAAAGTGGGTAACGGAAGCATGAATGCTGTCAGGGAGTGTACCTGGTAGGGTAAATGTTTTGACAACCCCAGAGGAGCCATGTAGAAACTTCAGGAACTACAAATTGTCAAATAAATATGTTGCCAGAATGTTCATGCGGAAGTGATCATCAATTAAAGAGTCAACAGACCTCAAAGTGTTGCCAACATTTGGCTATGTGGTGTCCCACTGATGTAAAGACAGCAGTTGCATTTCCTGAGGAAGACTGTTTCAAAACGATGGCAGCATCACAGTGTTATGGAAAAGCTGTAGAGCCCTGAAGGACTAGCAGTGTAATTATTTTAAAAGTAATCATCAACTTTAGAAAGCTACTTAGTGATGCCAGGTCAATTTTCTGGCAAATTCTATGCCTTCAAGGCAAACACCTCAGCTCGTCCCCCTGCCAGCATGTAGACACGTCACTTATGCTACAGGAAGCAGCCGTGCTGAGCTTTACGCAGGACTTCATCCAGAGTGACAACCTGGCTGGGACATGCTGCTGCCCACCATGCCTGCCTTTCCTTCAGGGAGGCAGGGACGTCTCTTTCAGTCCTTACCCAGATACTGATTTTCAACTAAAACTTAAGGATCTTCGATATCCTAATCCTCTTTTCAAACAAGACTGCAAACATTTCATTAACTGGTTCAGAAACTATTAGGAGAAGGACTGACAGACAGATGGATGACTAGACACACAAATAGACTCTACTTTAGTCTCATTTTATTCAGAAACCAGGTTACAAATATAACGCAGTTGCACACAAACCTTTGAGTCTCTTTTCATGTCAATATTTGTTCAATGGGTACAACAGGTCTCTGCAACCAGGGTGAAGTGTCGTTATTCATTTACCTACCCCAGTGCTCATTTAATCACCTACCACATAAAACCTAAGAAGTTTTTTATGAAATCCCAAAATATTAGGTCAGATAAAAAATAGATATACCATTTTTAGACTTTTCTTCTCTGACTTTTTTGAGCAGAAGGCAAAAACTTCCACCAAATCACTCAGCACAGCTTTCATTCATCGCTTTGACATCATTTTACAGCTCTGTGGAGTACATGGAGCACTTGGCAGGATCATTTTACAAGGTATCTGCTATTGCCTGTACAGCAGGTCATTTGGGAAGGCCCTGAGAAAAATGCATTGTAATAGTGAAAGGGAGATGTCATAAACCTGTGAAAGCAGATCCTTTCCTGGCTGCTAATCCATGTAAATACAAATCTAGGCTTATCTTTTTAGTTGAGAAAATGTAAAAACAGGGCCTGAAAATGTACTGGCACAAAGCAAAGGAAACAGAAGTTAAACATCAAAATTCAGCTCTCTCGGTCTGTTAGGATCAGAAAAATACAGTAAAATGTAGCCTGTGATGGAAGAGAAAAAGTCCTCTGAGGACTGAAGGCATGTTGGTGAGCTCTCAGCATGGGGCACCCTGCACAGCGGCAAGTGGGGTCTCGCTGTTTTAGTAGCTGATAAACAGCCAGCATGTTCCAGTTGTGAGTAAATTCTCCCAGTAATGAGTGATAAATTGGATAATGGGCAATACAAGTAATGGCCAAGCACAAAGCCTTTAGGCACTCCATCTGGTAGGCAAAGTAGAGATTGATGAGTTTCATTAAATGACCAATTTTAGCATACTCTAAAGCGAAAAACCACACCGTAGCAAGGGCCTGCAAACAGATGCACAAGCAGAGGCGCAAAGGTGAGGAGCCGAATTAAAACAGTTCTGAGATTAACAATAACAAAGAAAATGCCCTGGGAGGAGTCTGGCTGTTTTCTTAATCAGTTGTATTCCTCTCAACGGAGCAGAACTGGGCAGAACACCATTTCATTTCCTGGGTACTTTCTACATCGGAACAAAAAACAGATACTTTCCAGTGCTTTCATGAAATATCCATCTTTGGATTGAAAAGGTGAGGATTTTGTATTATTCTCTTCTCTCCCAGCCTCTGTCTCTCTCTCTCCTACCTTCAAATAAAAATTGATAACAGAACACTGCTCTGAGAATTCTCACCAAAAAAAAAAGTGAATGTATTGTGTCCTCATTAAAAACTTTAGCTAAGCAGCATGTTCCAGCAAAAATACATTTCTCTGAAAATGTTCCATTGAACTTAATTTTTCTTCATCTGGTCCAAACACAAAAGAGGATGGCTTTGGCTGACTCTGCTCCTAGAAAGCAGCAGCAAGGGAGGAGCTTTTCTGTGGAGCCACCTTGACGGTGAATGGAGGCAGGGCTCAGTCAGCCAGAAGTGGCAGTGCTAAAGTTTAGGACCTTCTCTGAGATAAGAAGGGAGTGAAAAGAGAGCTGGGAGGCTCTGCAGAAGTCTCAATGAAGACCTAGCTCCAAGATAGGGTAGGTAAAAATATATACTTGTTAGAATAATTGTGCCTTTAAACATTGTGGCACAAGATAAAAATAAAGGCAAAGCCAAGAAGCCGGATCCCTCCCCCTTTTACGTATCTATGTCATGCTGTATTTTCACATATGCATGACTAACTCAGCTAAGGCACATGTTTCAACTATGAGGATTTTTCAGAAAAGTCGTGAGGGACTTAATTTTTGAATGATAGTTTGCACTCTTTTTTTTCAACGGCCAAAACTAGAATGTATTTTTAAAAGACTGCACTGGGGGCCTGATGCTGCAATAACTTTAGTTATTTAAATGATAGACTTTGACTCTAATAAAAGCAGAAATTACCCCTGAGTGAATGATTAAAATTAAATGATATGCTAACAGTATCTACAGACAGCATTATCACTGCAGAGGGAGGAACATGAATTCACAAGATTGGATGGCTGCAAATCCAGCATTCAAAAATCATAAAAAACCAAAAAGCATCATTAACATTTCCTTGTGAAAGAATTCTGGTGTATTTGCAGAATGACAAAGAGTATTTTTTCGTGTTTGCTCTACACAGACACAACTGTTCGATCGTTTAAGCTGGCAAGACCACAACCATTTCAACAGCTTAATTGCCAAAGTGAGGTTTTTTTCTTATAATTGCCTACCAGAACACACTTCAGAGAAGAGATTTTGTGAGGGGCATTTCCAGACCTCCCTGTGCTCCTGGGATCCTTTGGATGCAGGACTTGCCATTGACATTTAATGTCTTGGCTTTCCACATCATTTGCTGCTATTCCTGTCTTACAGTAAAAAAAAAAATCCAAGGCAAAAGAAAAAAAACCCAACCAAACAACTTTCCAGAGCCCAGGTGGATTCCCAACTTCTATTTTTAGAAGCAAGGCTGAAAGAAATCCCTTTGTATTACTGGTGATGGGGAACCTGGGCCAAGGCTGTATGTTTGTGCCTTTGGGGATGAGGTTGAAGCAATAAGGTAAAGCAGAGAAGACTGGCATTTCAACAGACACGTCTTGATGTCCCCAGAAATAGTGCTTCTTGCAGGTACAACCTTTTGTACTTAAGATGCCATATGAATGGCAGCTGCATGTCATCCCTCCTCATTCCCTTTCTGTGTGCTACAGGGTGCTGTGAGCATCCTCATTTTCCATCGGGAGCTTGGCACAGGTACAAAAACACTGAGGTACGAAAACACTGCTGTGAGACTAACTCCATGGGAGAAGCTGACAAGATACAGGACACATGCTTCCTCATGTGAATGAGGTTAGGCATTCAGTCCACAAGCCATTGCTTTCACAGACTTTAGAAATCTAAGGCCAGAATATGATGGCAGTACAGGCAATCTGAAGGCAGAGTAATTCCTTAGTTCCCAAAAGATATATAGAAAAATTCCAATACCATTAACAGAGTGAGGATTTTGCTCTTACATTCTTCATTCCAAATATCTTCCTATCACAATTCAGGTTGCCACTCATGTAGCCATAGGTGGTATAGCCAGTTAGAATCTGTTCAGCTTGGGGATGGGCAAGAGCACTCTGGCTGCCTGAACTCATAGCAAGACCAGTGGAGTTGAGGCTTACACCTGGATGTCTAGGGAGCCAGAGCTTCTCTGCTATTGTACCCAAATTGTCCCTGGTACATCTTCAGCAGTTGCAGTCAGCTCTGGATAGCTGTGGAGATGCCTGTTGAAATCAGAATCTTGCAGAGGCGGAGTAGAGTTAAATTACTTTTTACATTATTTTGACCAAGAAAAACAAATAAATTTTTAAAATAAATAAAGCAGCCTTTCATGGCTTGATATTTATGGCTTTATATGTCAGTGTCCTCTAACGTTGGAGAAAACAAGCTTTAAAGTGGATAACAAGGAGGGGCAAACCTGGCATGATGAAGGACCTGGTTCTCAAGGAGCAGCACAGCAGCTTTGGAAGTGATGAGTGGTTCCTCCAAACTGGTACGAGAGTGGCTTGAGGTTCCCAGCAATTGGCAGGATATACTTAGAAATTCTCAGTACTGAACAGTAGGAGAGTTGTTAATGTCAGGTACCTGCACAGGAATAGCTACATGTAGTCTGACAGCACTTAGACATTTAACTTATTTGATTAGCGGGAGCCTCATAAAATTCTCACAGGAAAAAAATTTCTGAGAAGCTTTTAGGGCTCTCAGGAAGACCCATGCCTTGGGGAACTGTCTGTTTGTCCCAGATTTCCCAAAAGATCATTTAACTGCTCTTTCTCCCAAGGTTGTAGTTCTTCTGATAGCCAGTAATTCATATTTAAAGATATTGTCCATTATCCTTTTGCTGAGTGCAAATATAAGTTCCTAATAATTACTTTTCTTTTATTCCTTTCTTTTTCTAAAAGCTGATAATGTCCAACACTGTATCATGCACAATCTGATTTTGGACTACGACTGAATTTCCTAGGCATTACTACAGTAAAAAATGGTCTGTTTAATAATAGATAGTTCTATCTATCTTAAGATTTCTTATTTTAATGATTATAATAATGTGACTTTAATTGGTCTTCCAGGCAAAATCTGAAGTGCTATCTGAAATAATATATCCAACACTAAAAAATAATTATACATAAAGTGATGTCGGTTTGATGAAGTTTGCCATGCAATGGCAGCTAGGTACAAAAAGACCCTGACATAATTCTGTGGTATGTAAAAAAAAAAAGAAGAAGAAACTAATAGCTGCTCTACAAAAGCTTTTATCTAACCACCCCGTATATTTTCTCCCCCTGTCCTGCTGAGGAGGGGGCGTGACAGAGTGCCTTGGTGAGCACCTGGCAGCCAGCTGAGGTCAACTCACCACAAAACTATTCAGTTTGAGGCACCGTGTCTGAGCAGACCATAGTGCCTGACTAATCTAGTGTCCTTCTGTGATGGAGTGACTGCATCCAGGTCTGGGATCCCCAGTACAAGACAGACATGAACCTGTTGGAGCGGGTCCAGAGGAAGGCCACTAAAATGATCAGAGGGCTGGAACACCTCTCCTAGGAAGAAAGGCTAAGAGAGTTGGGGTTGTTCAGCCTGGAGAAGAGAAGGTTCTGGGGAGACATTATAGTAGCCTTTCAGTATATAAAGGGAACTTACAGGAAAGACAGAGAGAAACATTTTACCACGGCCTGTAGTGATAAGACAAGGGGCAATAGTTTTAAGCTGAAAGAGAGTAGGTTTAGATTGGACATAACTTTTTACGATGAGGGTGGTGAGACACTAGAAGCAGTTGCCCAGAGAAGTTCTGGATCCTCAGTCATTGGAAGTGTTCAATGTCAGGTTGGATGGAGCTTTAAGCAACCTGATCTAGTGAAAGATGTCCCTGCCCGTGGCAGGGAGGTTGGACTAGATGATCTTTAAAGGCCCCTTCCAACTCAGACTGTTCTGTAATTCTATAGTTTTATGATTCTATGATTCTATGATAGTGAAGGATACTTTCAGTATTAATTTTATCATTGCCAGGCATTCCATATCAATACTTGGAATGGACAAGATGTGTGTGGACAAGATGATGATGTTATAAGAAGTCAGTATCTATTATTAGTCATAAAAGCAACTGCTAGCCCATATCTATTTTCTTCTTTGATGCACAACATTCAAGTACTACAAGAAATATCAAATACAGTTTTCAAAATTAGAATTAAAAAGTATTTTCACTGAAACAGATGGACAGAAGAAATATCTACATGGAGTAGAGAATTATTAATATTTCAACAAACCAGAATAAAATAAAGGTTCTCAAAGGGGTATCAGGTGCTAAGCAAATGTAAGCAAGTTAAAGCTGTTGTCTGCTGTGCTGAGTGATTAACTGCCTAATCCATAAGGCAAAAAGCCAAAATGTGAAAAGCAGAGGAATCTCAGAAAAAAAGGGAAAAGAAGAGAAAATTACTGCAGCAAATGAAAGGTTAAATAAGAAATATGTAGCATGATACTACTTTGACTGCTCCACTGCTAACCAGCTACTAATTACTATTATTAGCTGTTATGGTTAAACCCCAGCCGGCAACTAAGCACCACACAGCTGCTCATTCACTCCCCCCATGGCAGGATGGGGGAGAATCGAAAGAATAAAAGTGAGAAAACTCATGGGTTGAGATAAAGACAGTTTAACAGGTAAAGCAAAAGCAGCGTACACAACCAAAGCAAAACAAGGAATTCATTCACCACTTCCCATCGGCAGGCAGCTGTTCAGCCATCTCCAGGAAAGCAGGGCTCCAACACGCATAATGGTTATATAATTAAAAGTGGCATAGTTTTCCACCTTTCCCCAGTAAAAAAGCAATTTTCCAGGTAATATGGGAACCCTAAACCAAACAATAATAAATTGGTCCATTGGTCTTTAATTTTGAACAGGCAGTTTCTGAATGAAGACTGATTTTTGTAAGCATTTCAAAAGAGTTTCAGAGCTATAATCAATCAAATAATTTGATGTAAAAAGTCCGGATTCATACATTTAATATAATCAAGCTGGTTTGTCCTAAAAATTACAAGCTTTAGAGAGTCAAACACTTGTGTCTAGTGGGAAGCTGGTGGAATCACTATGGATCTGAATTTACTTTGCTAAGTAATATATGTTCACAAAAAATAAGTTTTAAATCATAATTTGATTTGCATCACAGTGAGCTTAGGCAAATTGTGGTGTATGGTAGTAAGCCAAAAAGACCACAATTTAGTACAATCAGGGTTTTCTTGACTTGTTATAAATTGAAACCATCTATGAATGCACTCAGTACTTCACTGAGCTTGCTTTCAAGACAGAAAGCAATTTTTCATTAGAATCATAGAATAATTTAGATTGGAAAAGACCTTTAAGATCATTAAGTCCAACTATAAACCTAACTCTGCTAAATCAACCACTAAACCATGTCCCTAAGCTCCTCAGCCACACATCTTTTCAATACCCCCAGGGATGGTGACTCAACCACCTCCCTGGGCAGCCTGTTCTAATGTCTGACAACCCTTTCAGTGAAGAAATTTTTCCTAATATCCAGCCTAAACCTCCCCTGGCACAACTTGAGGCCATTTCCTCTTGTCCTATCACTAGTCATTTGGGAGAAGAGGCCAACACCCACCTCTCTGCAACCTCCTTTCAGGTAATTGTAGAGAGCGATGAGGTCTCCCCTCAGCCTCCTCTTCTCCAGACTGAACAACCCCAGTTCCCTCAGCCGCTCCTCACAAGACTTGTGCTCCAGACCCCTCACCAGCTTCATCGCCCTTCTCTGGACACGCTCCAGCACCTCAATGTCCTTCTTGTAGTGAGGGGCCCAAAACTGAACACAGTGTTCGAGGTGCGGCCTCACCAGCGCCGAGTACAGGGGCACGATCACCTCCCTACTCCTGCTGGCCACACTGTTTCTGATACAGGCCAGGATGGCGTTGGCCTTCTTGGCCACCTGGGCACACTGCTGGCTCATATTCAGCCGGCTGTCAATCAACACCCCCAGGTCCTTTTCTGCAGGGCAGCTTTCCAGCCACTCGTCCCCAAGCCTGTAGCGTTGCATGGGGTTGTTGTGACCCAAGTGCAGGACCCGGTACTTGGCCTTGTTGAACCTCATACAATTGACCTGGGCCCATTGATCCAGCCTGTCCAGATCCCTCTGCAGAGCCTTCCTACCCTCCAGCAGATCAACACTCCCGCCCAACTTGGTGTCATCTGCAAACTTACTGAGGGAGCACTCAATCCCCTTATCCAGATCATTGATAAAGATATTAAACAAAACTGGCCCCAATACCGAGCCCTGGGGAACACCACTTGTGCCCAGCCACCAACTGGATGTGACTCCATTCACCGCAACCCTTTGGGCCCAGTCATCCAGCCAGTTTTCTACCCAGCAAAGAGTGCGCCTGTCCAAGCCATGAGCAGTCAGTTTCTCCAGGAGAATGCTGTGGGAAACGGTGTCAAAATACCATCAAAACACATTGCTAACCCTAATTCTGGGCTACAGTGACAGAGGAAGTGCTGTTGACTGGTCAATAGGGTAGACTGTGCCCTTTATGAGCCTTTTATGAAGGAGTGATTCAAAACATTCACATGTTTTCCTAAGAAATCAGTTCTTTGGTTGTATCTGGGGCACAAATTGTCAGTCTTTAAAAAAATGGAGGTCTTTTCTGGATGTGACAGTGTGCTCCATGTTTCTATATTAGCCTTCAGGTTAGGGTACTTCTGAAAAAGCTCCTCTGGCTGGGAGGAGGGTAATCTACCCCAACTGGAGACATCCTTATTCCTATCAAAGTAGGTTCACAGTGCAGAAAATAAATGTAAAAGGTGGGCTAAGTCAGGGTGGCTTCAGAGGCATCTGGAGTTCATGAAGAAAAAATATTGTCAGTAAAAAAATTTCCCAGTGAGTTCACACTTCAGGCAGTTCAAATAAAATCAACACCCCATTGTCACCTATTTTGTGTATTATCTTAGAAAGGCGTTCACACTGGTACAGAAGGCTTGCCTGAGGCAAAGCCTGGTAAATAGATCTGTGAGTGGATGAACCAGGCTCTCGCATAGTGTGATCCAAGGTCTCTGAATCCAAGCTGTGGATAGTGGATCTGGTAGGGGCTCCTCAATTTAATCCTGAATTGAAAAAAAGTTTTGTTGTGGCACACTCTGAGTCCTTTTACATATCTTCCTTAGTGGAACAAATAGAAAAGGCTTGGGTTGCCTGACAGATGGCATTTCAAATCAATATAACACCTGATAATACGCCTGGCCCAGAGACAGGGGTGTGCTCATTTGTTAGCATTTGCAGGCCCTGTTTTTCAATTTTCCTTCCTCTTCCTGCTTTCCCAAAGAGAATTACAGTTATTCCTGCTTTTATCAGTATGTCTCCTGTACACTTGGCAAGCAGCTCTGATCATCACCCGAATGGGTCAGAGCCAGGTATCTGCTTCTCTTGTAGCAGGAAACACAAAGCAAAGATACTTTTTGTTCACAACCCAGTAATATAGGCGCTTTCAAGCAACAAAGGAAGGCAAGGACAAGTTGCGGCACCTGCAGAGGCAGGAGAGATGCTGGAAGAGTGAACTCCACAGCTGTATTTGATAGCAGTCCTGTTGTGAGCCTCAAAGTTTGTGATTGAGGAAGCTTCTTCCCTTTCCACACACCACTGAATATAGGCTGCAGGTATCTTCCACTATCAGGTTGTGGGTTTTTTTTGCTTTTTTTCAATGAAACTCCTAGTTGAAATTGTTGATGAAACCCTTGTTTTGCCACTTGTTTGCCAGAACACTTTTACACCATTTTGTAATAGAATTCACTGTCTCCACAAAAAGTGAGCCTCCTGTTATGACACACATTTCATCAGGATACCCAGTATCCTTCCCAGCTCACAGCTTTGCTCCAGCTCATTCCTTGATTTCTTTTCTATGCCATTTCCTCCAGCTCCAGTGTCCCTTTCTTTCAGTCTTCTTCATTCCTCCCGTACAGTTCCAATTGCTTAAAATACCCTTTCAGGATAAATGTCAATTGCTTTCTCTCCATTCAATTCCTATCAGCCAGACAGCTTTAATACATTTACAATAGAAATGCTGCAGAACCCGAATTTCAAAGAAAAGCAAAAGCCATTACTCCCTGGCTAAGCTGCCTTCCAGGTGGAGAGCTGCCTGTTTCTCTTCAGCCTGTCCTCTGCTGATAAACAGCAGGAAGGACCCTACCCTTCCTGCTTGTGATGTCAGCACAAAATAACATCTGGTAGCACTGTGTAGATTTTATTTTAGTTTATTTTACTACAGGAGCAAACACAGTTTGTTACATATTTGTTTTGTAAATTCCATTTCCATTTTAATTAGAAGGCAAGTTCCTGCAATTTCCATCATAATTACCGTAATATGCTTACAGTCAGTATGATGAGTACAGCCAGGAGAAACAGCTGTGCTACGTTTGCTTTATCCTGGGTGGAAATCTTTAAACAGATAAGTATTGGAAATAGTTCTACAATCACTCTTTTTGAGACAATATCCATGTGCAGGAGTTACTTGATGGATTGTATATAGTAGGATCCATGTAGCACGGAAGAAACAGTTTAAAATGTGTCTCTGGACATATAACAATGGTCAAAAGCAGAACTCATTTTTCTGGTTTTGTTGTTTATGGAGGAGATCATATTGAGGATGAATATGTTTTCTCGGGAAATGACTTATATGGGTAAGCACATATTATGGATTTATTCACTATTGAATTTTATTCTTGTGTAACTCAATTGAGTCCAGAGTTAGACCAATACAGCAGTAAATCAGACTCTATTATTCTTAGTTACTTATATGGAGTCACAAGCTAAATTCACTGTGATAGAACCCGGAATATGTGTGTGGGAGAGTGTTTTAAAGGGGCTCTTCAGCAAGAGCCATTAATCTTTCTGATTGCACTCACCTCTGTTCTATAGCACACTCTGCAACCAAAGGAGAGCTTCAGAGCTTACTTTCATAGGGCATCCTCATCTCCTCAGAGCAGAAAAGCTGCTGCAGAAAAAATGGGAGCATTCAGTACTTTCGCTCACCCGTACTGTCTTCACTCTTCATCTACATCATACAGCTTAGCTGATCTGGAGGAAATTAGTGCAACAAAGCTCAAGGACAAGATTAGGGAAATGAGGGGTCTTTTCATTTTATGAAATCTCTAGCTAGGCAGGTTAATTTTACCAACTCAGGCTCATTCTCTCACAGCCATCTTTCACTCATACTCTCACATCTGTATACTTACAAGCCCCTCAAATATGTTTGCCCAAATAGTCTGGCCATGATCAGTTATGTGCAACAGAGAAGAGAAAAGGCTCTGCCTGTTGAAGCTTCACGTCTTTTCAGTTCCTCTTGACTGGTAATGACAAACCAGTTTTCTGTTATATTCTTTTAGGAGTTACAGTTGTTACAGGGTGGCCCTTTGCTTCAGAATCACAGGTACTTCAGAATCCACAAATCTTAGGCAGGGTTGTTGCTTATTGTCTGCCCAACCTTGTTTGAAATACCTTTTTTAAATATATACGTCTTTATAGTTATCACCTATTTTCCCGTGGTGTTGACACGAAAAGGAATGGCATATGTGATGTTCTGTAACCTCACTGCCCCCATCCTGTGGTCAGAAAGCAGGGTCTTCCCCTAACAAGGCATCTTTGCTGGGCTCTCGCCAGAATGCAAGCCTTCGGGGAGTGAAAAAACATCGTGTTCCTCAACTTGATTGATGGGGAACAGTCACTGCCAATACGGGTCAGTCTTTTAACACTCACAGCAATCTTAATATTTTTTTAAAGTCTCTTAAAGTGTAGGTCTCCCTAAAAAAAAACCACCAAAAAACAACAACAAAGGGAAATCTTCCCAGTAGCTCTCAATGGTGAATAGGTTTGGGTCCTTGACTGATAGTGAACTTGATTTTTTAAAAAAATTGTTTTTTCGCTAGTGCTACAAATGTATACAACCAGAGGCAAAGAGCATGTCAAAAGATTTTTTTCAGTGTTATTTTAGACAGTTTTTAATAAGATTTGAGCAAAAATTTAATACTGAAGGCAAACTAAATCTGAAGTGCTATTTATGACTCTTTAATATATGTTCAAATGGTCATTTCCACTGCTTGTATTTCTGGCCTTAAATTATTCCATTAATGTCTTTAAGTTTTTCAGTTCTATTTGTTTCATGTTAACTGTCATTTGCTAAAGCTAAAATTTAAGAAATTTTTTCTGTTAATTATATGGCTCTATGATTGTCACAGCCTCCTATTAAAAAATAAAGGAAACATGCTAAATTACTCTGGTTACCATTTACATAATGTTTTCACTGCACTCAACATTTGAAGAACCGTGATTTGTTTGGAAACCTCTTTGAGTGGATGTATTGAAGCAGCTAATCTGAAGTTAACCACATAGAAATTGATTGTTTAATTGAATAAAAGCTGCAAGATTTTGATCAGGATTCCTCACTGGAGAAACATGAAATGTCCAAAACATTGTTGATCACTGGACTGACTAAGTGAAAACAAACAGATTTTCTTACTATTTAAACTGAAGCCAAGGTCCCACAGTTGTTGATGTGGGATTTGTCTGCTACCAACACACTTAGAAAGACAAATGTGCTTTGGGTTAGATAGAGGCAAAGAATCACATATTTCTTAATTATAAGCCATATACAAATTATTTCAGACCAAATATTGCCTTCTGTCCCATAACCTTCATAAAGGCATAAAACTGGCATTGACTATTGGAGCCAAGCTAACAAGCTCCACCGTCTGTAAGAAGTGTCCCCAGCCACACAGGAAAGACAATTTTGATCATTTAATGTCATAAATCTGATCCTATCCCTGCATTTAAAAAGTACATGTGGGTCGTATGTGTCCCAAACCTAGTGATTAATTAATTTGATGATGAGATCCATCTTGTGCCCTACTTACCTTTGACCTTGTGATGGAGTGAGATAGGTTCTACCATCAGGAGAAATTAAATTATGAAGGATGTTATCATACGAACTTTCCTGTACATGAGGGAGGAAATAAATATAATATATATTCCTTTAAGAAATGTAGATAAATAAAAAAGCCACAGATTTCAGATACTCTGCAAACATGCTTGTCTGCTGCCAAAACATGGTGGAACATCTAAAATAAGCATCACTCTGGTTTTGCCTGCATCCAGAGGAGAGGTCAAGCATGTACTTGGGTATGTGCCTTGGCTAAGACGTGCTCTTGGCTCCTCAGCCTCTGCAGCTCCAAGAACAGAAAGGCCTGACTTCACCCCAAGCTATGATTATCTTGCAAAACAATGTGGGTAAATTCCATAATAAAAGAGACAGAGGAATACCTGCCAAGTGTTCAGTGTGCTGCTCCCTCCACATGATTTATCATTTGCACTCCTTACAGCTTAAACATCAGGCAGTTTGCTACTGTCTAAGCCCCTGACTTGGCTAGAAACTGGAAAATGTTAGCCACACCATCTGGGTCTGATATGAATAAAGCAGAAGGAAGCATTTTCAAAATGCCGGAGTCCCAGCCTTCCAAGTGCTCAATCACTTGTGCCTTTTCCAGTCTCACTTTGGTGAAGTTGAATTTTTTCCCCCATAAAACCACTTATTTTTCACAGACTGATGGTATTCCACCACTGAATGCTTTTCCCACATGCATGCACCCTGGGGTATCATGTGAACCTCAAACAAAAGCGATGACAAGCGCAACCCTGTGGGACCCCACAGAGGCCTCTGATCTACAGCTGGTGGAGGATTTCCTGACTACTTCTGAGATGCATGGAAAAGGCTGATTTGTTGAAAACAATGTTTCCCAAAATCTCCCACGCAAAGGTTGTCTGGAAATCTGTCACAGCTTCTGCCAGTGCATCGTCTCACAGATGCTGGCTGGCCTGACTTTCCCTGGTTCTAGGGCAATCGCACCATGTGCCATGCCCTCATGTGGCAAAACACAAGTTTTCTCTGGTTTTGTGCCAAAACCCCATCTGCCACAGGGTTTGCAAGCCCTGACATTAGAGGAGCTGTGTAGCAAGGTGTCTGGGAGACTCACAAACCCCAGACCAAGCAGGCTTTCTCTCCCATCTGGAGAAAGCAGTAGAAGCCTGGACACCTTTGGGGTTAAGTTGGCGGGCTGCAAAGCTCCTCACTCATTTGCTGCTCCTCGTGGCTTCAGGAGTCCCAGCTCCTGACAGCACCAATAGGGTGCCATAACTGGTCTTGAAACTCCACGCAGCAAGTTCAAAGATTTTATTTCACCTTTTAAAGATTTGAATTAAATATTGTCATTAATTTAAAAAAAACTTCAAAATAGACTTTTTTTTTCCCAAAAAGTAGGAAGTATTCAGAATTTTAGAATTTTCTGAAGAACAGGATTTTCTGATTACTGACTAACATTGGACCAAATGAACGACAGTTCAGCATCATTCATTCCACCAGCAACATGTAGAGGAGGAAGGGGAACACTCTCCCTCCCACAGACAAGGGCTAAGCCAACAGATATCCTGGCCCTTCCATAGCATCTGTCATAAGACTACAAATAAAGGGAAAGAGAAGAAGAGAGAGACAACAATCCTCATGGGTAAAAAAAGGTTTTCACTTGCGTAGAAGGATCAGTGTCTGAAGTTTGAATGAAGCTTATTGCCTTTCAGTAAGAAAACCCTAAAAATCTCCAAAATCAAACTTTTTTTTTTTTAACAATTCTGAATGTCATGGATTTCACAGTGCAAAGTCTGATTCTTTCTGCTGTGCTCTAAACAAGCTCCTCTAACACAGGCTTGGGATTTTTTCACTAGAGGTTGAATCTCTGTCAAGTGCTTTGTTTCACTCTCCCCAAGACCATATTTGTTTGCAGTAAGATGAGAATTAACTTGCAAGGTAGCAGCCCAAAAACTTTGTGGATAGTGATCTTTAAATAGGACTCTGATGAATTCAAAGAGGGTTAGAATGAAACACCACAAAACATTTACACTGAAAAGCTCTAGTTTCTTAAATGAATTTCCCCAGAGTACATTTACAGTAGCTGTCACCAAAGATAGCTCATTGCTGATGAGCCTCAAATGAGCACTTCAAGTCCATGAGACAGAAGGTGCATAAGCAATCACATTAATGCTATCTAACCAAGCTAAATAGCATAAGACAATTTTAATTTGCATGCTGACAAGATCTAAATTGCAGGGTTCACCTGTAGCAAAAATAAATCAGATGGTGATCATTGCTTTTGCTTTTCTTAAATTAGCATCTGCCAAGTACACCATAAAAATTCTGGTCACCTAAAGAAAAACATTCCAAAGCTAAATGTCATCATTACTTCGAATTACTGTGACTTATGATACAGAAAGCAATATCTGGTAGCCTCTAGCAAAAGAGTGGCCTTTTCACAGTCATCTGCAAGAAACAGTAATAGTGTTGACAAAATACCATACATTTTTGTAATGTCACAGGCTTTCAAATACTTGGAAAAAAATCCCTGATAACAGATGGAAAATTTTTGACATTAAAATATGCATTTTTTAATGCGTGGCAATGAATGAGAAAAGTGTTAGCTTAATAAACAGTGGTGCTCATGGATACTGGTTTCAGTTGGCTTCTTTTCTATCAAATATTCTGGCTTTATGATATTAACACAAATTAGAAATGGCTGGTAGTTTTCACTCTGTACATTGCTGTGCATAAAGGTTTCTTATATAACATGCCAGGATGTTCAGTTGTACAATACAGCACCATTGATATAGAAGTAACATTACCTATATACGTATTGTTAATGCAGCTGCTCCAAGGAGCTCTAAAAAAAAATGCTGATGACACTCTATGAGCTCAAGCAGTAACACCACTTCCTTTCCAGAAAGGAATAGATCTCCTTGGGTCTGAGTCCTTGACTTTCTGACAAACCTGCTCGCAGATGAAGATGTTGAAGGATGTTTTTTAAAGGAATGGGTTTACCTGGGGGGGAGACAGCTGATGGAAAAAAAAAGACTGAAAATCAAAGCTTTTCACAGGAACATGCCTGTTTGAATAAAAGTTCCCTCTGCGAAATATTTCTCCACGGAAATCAAAGAACCACAGAATCACAGAATGATAAGGGTTGGAAGAGACCTCTGGAGATCATCTAGTCCAACCCCCTCCACCAGAGCAGGTTCACCTAGAGCAGATTGCACAGGAATGCATCCAGGTGAGTTTTGAATATCTCCAGAGAAGGAGACTCCACAACCTCTCTGGGCAGCTTGTTCCAGTGCTTTGCCACCCTCAAAGTAAAGACGTTCCTCCTCATGTTTAGATGGAACTTCCTATGACCAAGTTTGTGCCCGTTACCTCTCCCCCTGTCACTGGGCACCACTGAAAAAAGACTGGCCCCATCCTCCTGGCACCCACCCCTTAAGTATTTATAAGCATTGATAAGATCCCCCCTCAGTCTTCTCTTCTCCAGACTAAAAAGACCCAAGTCCCTCAGCCTTTCCCCATAAGAAAGATGTTCCAGTCCCCTAATCATCTTCGTAGCCCTTTGCTGTACCCTTTCCAGCAGTTCCCTCTCCTTCTTGAACCTGGGAGCCCAGAACTGGACACAGTACTCCAGACGTGGCCTCACCAGGGCAGAGTAGAGGGGGAGGATAACCTCCCTCGACCTGCTTGCCACACTCTTCTTGACGCACTCCAGGATGCCATTGGCCTTCTTGGCCAGAAGGGCACATTGCTGGCTCACGGTCATCCTGTTGTCCACCAGGACTCCCAGGTCCCTTTCCACAGAGCTGCCTTCGAGCAGGTCAGCCCCTAACCTGTACTGATGCATGGGGTTATTCTGCCCCAGGCGCATTACCCTGCACTTGCCTTTGTTGAATTTCATAAGGTTCCTCTCTGCCCAACTATCCAGCCCGTCCAGGTCACCCTGAATGTCAGTGCAGCCTTCCGGTGTGTCTGCCTCTCCTCCTAGTTTTGTGTCATCAGCAAACTCGTTGAATGCACATTCTATCCCTTCATCCAGGGCATTGATGGATATATTGAACAGGACTGGACACAATACTGACCCCTGGGGAACACCACTTGTTATAGGCCTCCAACTAGACTCTGTGCCACTAATCACAACCCTCTCAACTCTATCTATCAGCCACTTTTCAATCCACCCCACTGTCCAATCATCTAACCCGTACTTCCTAAGCTTGCCTATGAGGATCATGTGGGAGACGGTGTCAAAAGCCTTGCTAAAGTCAAGGTAGACAACATCTACTGCCCTCCCTACATCTATCCATCCAGTCATGCTGTCATAGAAGGCTATCAGATTGGTCAGACATGATTTCCCTTTGGTGAATCCATGTTGACTATTTCTGATAACCTCCTTTTCTTCCAGATGCTTTGAGATGATGCCCAGAACGAACTGTTCCATCATCTTTCCAGGGATGGAGGTGAGGCTGACTGGCCTGTAGTTTCCTGGGTCTTCCTTCTTGTCCTTTTTGAAGACTGGAGTGATGTTGCCTTTCCTCTAGTCCTCAGGTACTTCACCTGTTCTCCAGGACCTTTCAAAGACAACGGAAAGTGGCCCAGCAATGATTTCTGCCAGCTCCCACAGCACTCGCGGGTGCATCCCATCAGGACCCATGGACTCATGGATGTCCAGTTTACTTAACTGGTCTCTAACTTGATCCTCCTCAACCAAGGGAAAGTCTTCCTTCTTCCAGACTTTCTCTGTAACCTCCAAAGTCTGGGACTCCTGAGGGCTGGCCAGAGCAGTAAAGACTGAAGCAAAGAAGGCATTCAGTAACTCCACCTTCTCTGCATCATCTGTCACCATGGCACCTGTCTCATTCAACAGCGGGCCCAAATTTTCTCTAGTTTTCCTTTTGCCTCCAATGTACTTGAAGAAACCCTTCCTGTTGACCCTGACATCCGTTGCCAGGCTTAATTCCAAGGAGACCTTGGCTTTCTTCATTTCTTCCCTGCATACTCTGACAGCATTCTTGTAATCTTCCCAAGTGGTCAGTCCCTTCTTCCACATACTGTAAACTTCCTTCTTCCACTTGAGCTTTTTCAGAAGCTTCTTGCTCAACCATGCAGGTCTCCTGCTTCCCTTGCCTGATTTCTTGCTCTTAGGGTTGCACTGATCCTGAGCTTGGAGGAAGTGGGACTCGAATATCACCCAGCTCTCTTGAGCCCCCCTACCCTCTAGAGCTCTAACCCATGGGATTTCTCCAAGCAGTTCCTTGAGGAGATCAAAGTTAGCCCTCCTGAAGTCCAAGGTTGCAATCCTACTTGTTGTTTTGTGTATACTGCACATGATCCTAAACTCTATCTTCTCATGATCACTACAGCCGAGGCTGCTCCCAACCTTAACGTCCTCCACCAGTCTCTCTTTGTTTGGCAGTACTAGGTCCAGTAGTACACCTCTCCTTGTTGGCTCCTCTACCACCTGAGTCAAAAAGTTATCATCAATACACTGGAGGAACCTCCTGGACAGTACATGCCTGGCTGTGTAGCCTTCCCAGCAGACATCAGGGTGATTGAAGTCCCCGATGAGAACCAAGGCCTGTGAGGCAACTCTCAGCTGTCTGTAGAATCAGCTTCCCCATCCTGATGAGGTGGCCTGTAATAAACACCCACAACAGTGTCTCCCTTATTAGCCTGCCCCTTAATCCTTACCCACAAGCTCTCAACTTGCTCTTCATCCACCCCCAGGGAGAGCTCAATACATTCCAGTTGCTCTCTCACATAAAAAGCAACTCCACCACCTCACCTTGCTGGCCTATCTTTCCTAAGAATTGTCTCTCTCTTGCCCTACATTGTGTATCACAGCTGGTTTATTTAATCTACTGGGATCTCCTTCACTTTTGTATTATTTTCCCAGAAAAATATGGATCTTATTGTTTCACCCTGAAATTTCAGCTTTTCATAGAGTGCCTATATCTCCAACCTCACTCCAGTTAGCAAATCATCAGAGAAAATGTCAGTAAACCTCTACTAGCTGCTACTGGATTCTGTACAGCCTTTTTCTTTTCACACTTTGTGACTTGTTCTTAGTTTAATTGCAATAACATCTCTTCTGTATTCCTTGGCTGAGCCTTATGAATACCCTGAACCTCATTTCTTGTTGATGCTAGTGCTGTAGCCACAGCCATTTCAGGCAACAATGGACTCCAGAGTGCCTAAGGAGAAAAATCAGGTGCTACATAAGAACATTTTCAATGTCATTTTCCTAATTTGCATAAATAACTTTCTGGGTTTTTTGGATGCATTAAAGGCAAGAATTACTGTGAGTTAATTGAAATAATTCCATGAATTTGAAGAAATTGTGCTGTTACATGATTTCATGTTGCATAATCAAAGAGCTTTGTACTGAAATCACCCACTTGATTTTAGTATGATGAGCCCCATGGCAAAACAGAAACTGAACTGCAACCTCCCACTTCCCTCCTCCTTCCAAAAGAAAATTAAAGAGAATTAGAAGTCTCTAACAAATAATTCTGGTCTAGAAAGCAGAGAGAGACAGTATCACATTTTACAATTCAATCCTTTTTATTGCACGGTGGTTCAGCTGACAGTTAATTTGTAAACTGATACTGGATGTTCCTGGCTATGCATTGCAGAATTTGGGTGCAATGGAGACAGAAAACCTACTAACGCAAGGAGAAACCACATAGTGACAAAGAGATGTATATGGCAAACTTACATAGATGTAATCACACAATCATACAGATGAAATAAAGGCATTCGGTGAAAATAAAAGAGAATTACAAGTCTCTAACAAATAATTCTGGTCTAGAAAGTGGGATGGGGGAGAGAATCAGAAAAGTAAAAGTGAGAAAGCTTGTGGGTTGAGATAAGAACAGTTTAATAAGTGAAATGAAATAAAAAATAATAATAATAATAATGATAATAATAAAAATTGTAATGAAAAGGAAAATAACAACAACAAACAAGAAAGGCAAGTGATGCAAATGAAAACAATTGTTTACCTCCCTCCAAAAGATACACAGCCTGTCCCCAAGCAATGGTCCCCCAACCAGCTTTCCCCATAGTTTATATACTGAGCATGACATCATATGGTCTGGAATATCCCTTTGACCAGTTGGAATCAGCTGTCCCAGCTGTGTCCCCTCCCAACTTCTTGTGCACCCCCAGCCTACTCGCTGGTGGGGTGGTGTGAGAAGCAGAAAAGGCCTTGACCCTGTGTAAGCACTGCTCAGCAGTAACTAAACCATCCCTGTGTTATCAACACTGTTTTCAGCACAAATCCAAAACATAGCCCCATACTAGCTACTATGAAGAAAATTAACTCTATCCCAGCCAAAACCAGCACACTGTATCACGTTTTACAGCTCAATCCTTTTTATTGCACGGTGGTTCAGCTGACAGTTAATTTGTAAACTGATATTGGATGTTCCTTCCTATGCATTGCAGAATTTGGGTGCAATGGAGATAGAAAACCTACCATGACAAGAAGAAACCACATAGTGACAAAGAGATGTATATGGCAAACCTTACATAGATGTAATCACACAATGATACAGATGAAATGGAGGTATTCAGTGAAAAGCTGCAAGGCTAACCTGATATTTCAGCATTTAATAAAGCACAAATAGGTGTAAGAGAGTGGAAAATCAAGATAAGCATTGAGTGTTCTAGCTAGAACCGTAGCGTTTGTCCTAAAATTGTTAGTTCATGAGATGTACTTCTTGGAATCAATTTCAATTTACCCTAAATTTACACATATATACCCCTAACCCACACTTCAGTGCTTTCAAATATGTACAGATACTGTAAATGCCTTGCCTGGGTAGGTTCTTCTAGGAATTTGAATCCAATTGGAAGCTAACAGAGGCAGGAAAGATTCAGTTTGTCTCTGGAAGGATTTTAAGCACTACTCAAGTTGCCTGATAAAGAAGTATATTGAAATTTTTCTATGCCAGACTCACAGTATGTGAGCAGATACTAGATTAATGAAGATTCATGCAGCAAAATCAAATATATGCATCCAGAACTTCCTGTAATCAGATATTAGAAGTTACGGTTTCATTTCTTTTCCCCTTCAGCAGCAGTGAGACAGAAAGAGCAGGCAATTACCATATCCTTTTCTAACTGTCTTGTATAGCCACAGCTGAGCCCTCACATACACAGCATTAATCTCCTTTTTAAAATTAATGAAGACTAATTAAGGAAAATAAGCCTCCACAAGAAAAAAAAAGTTGCTTTTGTGTAAAGATAACTCTAGTATCTACCACAAAATGTCAGTCCATTGGAGAAAGCCATATACAATAGCTAACTGTAATATGAACTGATGAATGGTATCTCTTTCCAAGCAGATCAGGTAAGTGAATCAAACGCTAGTTTTAACTCTTACTTTAAATAAGGCTATTAGTAATAAAAATGGTATGAAACTGCTGCATAATCTGAGCTAAGTGAAATCAAATGAAGGAAGTATAGAGAAAAAAAAATTCATTGAGATTTAAAGAAATGGTTACAGATTTATATTATGCCACATCTGGATATTATAAAGTTCAAATTCTGAAATTTGGAGAAACTAGAGGGGAATAAAAAGAGACACATTTTTTCTGTGGGTATGTTGAAGAAGTAGTTTTCAGAAAAAGTATGAAACATCTGCATACCGGTTACAGTATAAACCAAACCTCAGAAATATTCAGCCAGCTGCTAGAAAGAAATATGTCAGCTAACGAGGACTTTGGAGGTTGTGTAACTTCTCTGAGGTAACACTGAGTCAGTCCTACCTCATCACTGTGTACTAATATATATGAATATATATTCATATATGTGAATATAGCTATAATTAATAGGCATATATAGATACATTAACATATACATATATAATATGAAGATGTAGTATATGAATATACATATTCAGATATAGTCTCTCATATATATATCCACCGATAGTCAAGGCAAAATCTGAAGGTATAAATCTGTTTAAATGTATTTTTAACCTCATCTAAATCTGTTATCCCAGTATCTACCATGTTATCTCTGTGATAAAAGCTATACTCAAAGGCAAATGGGAGAGAGTAATTCTTGCCTGTTCATCAAGTAATCCTCACAGAATTATGTTTTTTGAAGGGTAGGGATAACACCACTACCACGATGTCTTGTAAATCAGCTGTATGTGCACTGTGATTTATCATTATCATTTGACACATGAAAATCTCTTCTTTCACAGTCAGAAATCCGAACATCAAATGTGGAATCTCTAAATGCAGCAAGGGTTTACCAGAGATCATTCACCCCAAACCAGTCTGCTATCTGTCTTTAAAGAGGTAGCTGAATATCTAGACAAGTGAAAGATGGAAAATGGCACCCATTTGGCTTTTGGCCAGGCATAACATAGAATTTCATATAAGGATTTATCACTTACACTAGAGAAGATTAGGAAAATTGTGAGGTCAGTAAGGAACTGGTTCAAAAGAAGACAAAAATAGGTAGTGATGATGGGCAACTAACAGACTGAATGAAATGTTTTGCTGAATTTCTTAGAACAAAAAGCTATGTACCTCAGGACTCTCTGGACCGCACTCTGTCACATTGGCAGAGCCAAAATCAGAGTCATCATCATCCTGATTTCAGAGACACAGAATATTTTACAGGAAGAGCTGTCTGACTTCAATGTTAGGGTAGTATTAAGTACGTATTAGTACAGATCTGCAAAACTTTAACTGAACTGAAGTTTCTTCCATTCTGATGGAAATGGCAGAAGATTGAGACCTGAGTGTAAGAGCTAATTGTGAAACACTGAACCACCTATATCATGAAGGAAATTCAGGCCTACAATACATCCAGTTTAGTATTTCCACCAGAGAAAAGCAACTGCTGTTAGTGTTTCGCAGCAAAACTGATCTGGAAAACTGTGTGTATTATTCTGATTGCCCGTTGTCAAAAAAAGATTAATTTAAGCTAGAACAAGAACAAAGCAGGGTTATGAGACTAAGGAATCAAAAGAGGATCTTAGCAGGATGTCAAAAGAATTTTACTTGTAGTGCTTAACAGAACAAAGACCAGAAAAAATATGATGTTTTTTCATAAATACACTAGAATGGTATAAAATAGGAGAAAAGAGCTATATGATTTAAAGGGCAATGATGGTTAAAAAAAAAATATTTAAAAATTAAAGATTATAAATCCTCAGTGTCTGTCTTTAACTTTAAAAATGGTTTCTAACCACCTGAGCAGTGAGTTCAACAGTTACAACTTTCCGACTAGAGCCCTGGGACCAAACCGATTATAACAATTTTAGGAATGATATTGTCTAATGTGTGCAGATATTTGCATAATAAGCAAACAATAAAAGAAAAAAAAAGGACTACACAGGGCCACTCTGAAGTAAGAATGAGATAAGGGCCATTTTGATTTGTTTAACTGTTTTCTGTGCCAAGCTTATTGGAGGAAGGAGACTTGCACAGGTCAATCAAATGCAGAGAACATAACAGGATCAGTCCTGGCTCCCACCCACCTCCTTTATAAGGCTCACAAGCTCAGGTTGCTCAGGTTTGAAATCAAGCATTTTCTTTCCTAGCATACATCACTGAAACTACATTGCAAACTCTGACTATCCTTTCTTGCAGTTAATGTATTCCTTCTCCCAGATCCTACTGAGTCATAGCACTGTATTTCATAGGACTGGTTTCAGTCCTTCCAATATCCTGAATATAAGATCCTGGCATCAGCCTGGAAGCAGAGCATCCCAATTTCCTCATATTCCAATACGAGGTTGTTCTATGGAAACAGTCCACAGAAATTTTAAGTCAATTAATTAGAAGAAAAGAGATCAGTCAACTGAATATAAGCATCTAAAAGGTGCTTAGAGTACAGATGCAGCATTTTGAGAAAGCACTGAGGTCCACCAGCCCCATTCATGACACATAGGCATTTGGCCTGGACTTGCAGAAGCTTAAGAACTATACTGCTATAGTAAACTTCTATTCCATTTTTATCATAAAATATTGTGAATAAAGTAGAAAATATTTTTGATTACCTGTAATGATGTCTTAAAATTTTCTAAGGCTTTTTGGGTTAAACCCAAATAAACTAGAGCAAAGCATGAAGTAAGCAGAAATAAAATTCACTACTTTCAGTGATCACTGTGACTCTTTTACAATCACAGATTTCCCCAGTGACAGGGGCTAGATTGTTTTGTAATCTCTCTAAGGACTAGCTGTGATTTTTAAACACACAACAGATCTTCAGTTAATTTCCTATAAATTGAAGTTGATTAAAAGATCCTGCAACAGGAAAGAGTACTCAGGAGAAAGAGAGATACAAGAAAACAAACTCCATTTCCAGTTTAAGTACCTAAAAATCTGGGTTTAAGCCCACAAGACATGTATTGTGTTACTCCAGGGTGCTGCTCTCAGATCTCATTGCATCTTTACTGTTATAGCTCTCTCAGAGAAAGGGGAACTTCCTCATTAAATGAGTTGAAGGGGGAGGAGGTTATACGATGTTTGCCTTGGGTGTGAGTAAAAGCAAGGTGCTCATTTATAAAATCACTCACAGAATTTGGACACTAAAATGTGCTGTGTGGGATTAGAAGCACATATGTTAGCGCATCCAAGTGAACGGGAATATGGAAGCATGTATTCAAATTGTGCCAATGGCTCTTAGTATCACATAGGAAATCATTATTTAGAGTGAAAAAATTAGGAATGCACAGAAGAATTGAAAGTTTGGAAGATATATGCTGCATTGGACAGGAATAGGATCAGCCTCGAGGCAGGAATAAGTTTTGGTTCTGGCATGGACCTTGGGCAGTGTTGAGATGCACATGCACTCCCTAAATGCTGTCTCCTACTGCCACTGCTGGAGACATAATACTGGGCTAGACAGACCACTGGTCTGACTCTTCTGTTCTTACAACTGCTTAATTTTTCATTACTGACTGCAACATTAAATTTGGAAAAGTGCTAATGAAATCTGCCAGTAAAACAAAGCTGTCTGCCAATGCAGAGTAAGAATGGACTACCAAACAAGACAGATCTGGGTAACCTCAAAGATGGCAGCAACAGAAGCATCATCAAACTTATTAACACAAGAATGAAAACTCATTAATATTTTGCTAAGGATTTTTGCTTTAAACAATAGCTCGATACTGGGAAATGACAAAGTAATATAAAGACTCAGAAGGATGAGGCCATGAAAATGTAGATGCTATTATAGCACAAGCATCTTCAATGGACATGGGAACATATTAATGCCATCTTAGCTGTACTTCTCAGGAATATTTTCTGAACTCTGGACACTTATGTTCAAGAAAGATTCACCCAGGTTGTACTGGTTTCAAGGAAGGGCTATTAGGATGCTCAGATGAACAGCATGCTTATCTTATGAGAAGAGGCCAAAGTTATCTCTAAACTGCAGTCACAGAAGACGATGGAGTGCTGTGTAGGAATACTAGCTTTAACCTAGCAAGCTTGGGTACTGTCAACAGTCCAATTGCAACAATAAATAGTTCCTTGTGGGCTAAATTACTGTCAAGACTGCTACCCACACTCAAGCTATTTAATTAAAAGCTGCTCACATATCTCTGCTCTTCACCCTGGTCACAACAGCAACAACAAGAAGGATAGATATCAGGTTTTCTATAAGGGTGTCATTTATAGCGACAACCTAAAGCAGCCTAGTTTGTTAGCTTAGTAAAAAAATACAAATGAAAATAAAAATAAAACTGGGAGGAGATAAGATTGCTCTCAAGAAATACAAGGCAACCATCAGGAGGAGAGCTTACCATTGGAGCTATTTAACCTACTAGACTATCTCAGGAAAACAAATAGATGTTAAGTGTCCATGAATATATTTAGCCTGGAAATTAGAAAAGGTTTCTGATTAACCAACCAGTGAGATGCTAGAACACGCTTTCAGTCAGAACTGTGGGTCTAAATCCTAACAATTGTTAATATAGCTTGATTAGATTAAGTATAGGATTTAATGTTGAGATTGCTTGCAATGACTGTAATCAAGAAAGTTTAATATACTGTTATGACTGAAAATATGTATAGATTGTATTACTGTGTAGTACATACTTTGTCTTTCTTTAAATGAGAAACCATTTCTCTCTCTTTTACATCAAGGGTGAGATGAACCCAAAGCCTCGTTGCTAATTTATTCCTTTCATGAGCTCAAGCTGATGAATCCTCATGACGAAGATTTTGGGTGCCTGTACAGCAATCCATTTTCCCTTTAAAATTACATGGTACAAGTGAAATTTTTCTGACAATTATAACTTCATTTCTCATTCAAATTCAAAGAATTAAAGAATGCAGATTTGTATTCATTCCTTTCCAGTCTGTGCATAAGTATTTTATTTTAAAAATATTCTGTTATTCTAAGGAGAAAAAAACAGAATTCCTTCTTATTTACTGCAAATTCTGGTATCTCGTTAGGATCCACACTCAGCATCTCTCCAGATACCGTTGTGACCTTATTGTAGTATAAGTATCATTGATCAAGAAACAGAAAACTGTCAAGTCTCTCTTAATGTGGGAAAGTACCTGCAGAACAGAAATGCACAGAAGACAGACCTTATGTGCAAACTGCAGGTTTTATTCATTTATTGATATAACAATATTCATACTTCCGAAGGAAAATTAAATTTCTTGTTCCTTATACAATCAAACTGCAGAGGAAAATTCTAGAATAAAAATAACTCGCTAACTAACTAAATAAATACATTGTTTACTTTTTTATGTAAAGACTCACCATCTGTCATCTAATAGCTCTTTTCTGCTACAGTGTCTACAAGATGAAGGACTTTAAGCTCTTTCAAATCAGCAAGTGACTGTTGCTCTGAACAGTGGAATAGTGGAGGACACAATGCAATCCTTGGAGCATATCACAGGGAAGAGACCAATACAGGCAATAAGGCAACCTTACTAAAACTGAAATAAATGTCCAAGTGCCAGCTTTGAGGTAAGGCAAGCATATATGTATATGCATGAGTATAGATGTAACATTTCCCTCTTGCATATGTGTTAGTGACTCAATCACTGCCTAGCATAATGTGAGTGTACCCCCTCCAAAAAACCCCAAACTAAACGAAAAAGGAAATTCAAGTGTTTTTCAGGGGAAAGCAATGTGGTGGGGTCAGTTTCTGCTTTTAAACTAATAGAGCCACAAGGACTATGACCTCTTTCTGAGAGGAAATCAGATTTCATTTGAAAAATCTGCCATCTGTACTATTTTGGATTTCTTTACCTGGATTATCTTTGTGAGATAAAGTCATCTGTACCATAACAGAGGATCATGTTCTCATCTAGAATTAAGCTCCTTTACACTGCTTAAAGAACCATTCCCATTCACTTTAAGATCTTTCTATGCTGCCATAGATATGTAAACAAACCTAGCTGAAACTGGATGAGAATCAGGCTCAGTATATACATAAGGAACAGAGCTATATGGGGGAAACCCAGACATGTGGATTGAAGGAAAGATAACTAAGAAAGAGCAAGAGAGCTAAGCCCAAAGGTGTCAACTCTGTGATTGCTGAAAGGAGAACTTCAAGATAACTGTATTGTTTTGTTTTATTGATAAAAAATACACAGAGCTGTAATATTTGTTTATTCTTCTGGTCTATGTGGAATGTGAACAAATATGTGCATTGCTGGAATTTATAAGCCCTAAAAATAAACTGGAAGAAAAAAGTCATTAATTGAGCTAGGAGAAAAGAATAATAGACTGGGAGTCTGGCCTTTGGGACTCATTAGTCTCTGCTTCTGTATCAAACATCTAGGGAACAGGAAAGTATCTATCTTTGGATAACATTTCACAAACTAATTTGGTCTTTGAGCTGTGCATTTCATCCAGCTGAATAAATATTATTTGCAGCCAACTGAGTAACCATTACATTAGCTATAGTGAAATTGCTGATTTTGAGCACTTAGAGTGGAGAAGGTCAATAGCAACAGGAAGAATTAATAGGTGTGTGGCTTTTATAAAGTTCCACAAAGTTTAGCCTCCCCTCATTTGGCAATAATACTTGGTTTGAAGCTAGAATCTGCAAAGGCAAAGTAATTCTTGCCTTGGGTTGCTGTGACAACCTTAACACAGCTTGTGTGAACAACCTGAAATTGTATCCAAGAATACAATATAACTGTAACTCCCAGCCAGACTTAAGGGTAAGGGGAAGAAAAGGGAGAATTAAAGCAGAAGGTGATTTTTATGGATTTTATTGTCTTTGCTAAGAGAATCTAGCAGATTTTTGAACAACAATACATCAAATTTAAGTTGTTTTGGTTTTGGTTTATTGATTTTTTTGGTATTACAAGCTCGAGGTCTTCATTATCCTGGAAGGTGATGTCTACATTTAACCATTAGAATATTGAACTGGTAAACTCCACAGTTTGTCCTGAAGTCTCAGCTTAGCTAGAGAACAGCTTGGCTCCATTTTATGCAAAATAGCTGTATTTGCTTCCCAAGGAAATTAAAGCTTATCAAGGAAGAAGAGTGGAGCAGAGAATAAAAAAAGTGAGTCCAAATTTAACAGAGATATTTGTGCAGATCAAGACAAAGGGAGATATTCCTGAGGCATTGCTGTTCCACAGTTTAGACCTAGCCAGTGTTGACTTGAGAAGAGACATCACAAGAACTCATAGGATTAAAACGACTCCCCTGTAGTCACATAGCTTCCACATAAAATTCAAAAAACTCGAGGGTGTATCTGTTAGTCATTAAAATTACTGTTTCAATTACAAAGCCAGACACATCAGAAAAAAGGACAAAACTAATATATATCCAGTAACTGTTTTTGTTGAAGGATTGATACACCTAAACATCTGAGAGTCCACCAGCATGTCAGACAAAATCCTAATAGATAAACTTATTATTAGCAATACTAACAATTCTGGAAGAAATTATACAAAGAGAAGCAACAGAGTCAGACTGTACCATGAAGAAGTAAAAGCAGGCAGAGATTTTCTTCATAAATATAGATAAAATAGATTTCTTCATAAATCACCTTTTGGAGCAACTTTGGTATTTGGAAAGTCTGTTCTTTACAGAAACTAAACATGCAGACTTCACTTTGAGAAGATGAGGGCCTCATGAATTGGCATTTTGAATGTAGTGAGATTTTTTTTTTTTCCCATTGACATTGTTGGTTTCCATTAAAGCTGGATTAAAACTAGGAGGAAAAATATTGCAAGAATCCTTTCAAATGTCCTAAACAGATCTGTTTTCCGTGTTTTCATGGGTCTGCTGTCTATCCCACTGCCCCCTTGCACACAGCACACATAGAAATGCACTTCTGACTAAAAGGGCTGAACAGTGAGATCATCATCAAAAGAGCTGATTTAAAATTAATATTGCTGAAGAAAAACTAGTATTACACATTTGCACCAGAAACCTAAGCCTAAAATGACACTTCTCTGACTAGGGAACAAAAAACTTACCATTCATCTTGTGTCTAATAAAAGCCAGCTAATCCTCAACTAGATTCCTTATCCTTCTTCATATTGGTTTATTTTATTTCATATGGATTCAATTAATATAAAGGCAGAATCATAAAAATGCACAAGCCCAGATATGCTCACATATTGCAGTTCCACAGTAATATGGGATTTGTGATGTACTCCTGGATAAATAAGGTATATTAAAAGGACTAAATGAATTAGCAAGATTAGCTTTGTTTATGAGAAACACTGTCATGTATTTCATACAGAAGTGCATAGATAGTACTAGATTCATTCTGCAAGCCTATGATCTCCAGAAATCTGTACTGAATCCTTTCAGTTTCCTGATGGCAATTTCCCGTAATAATAGGGACTACAGATTTGCAGCATTGTCATGATAATAAGCTCTATTTCAATGAACAGTAGTTTTGCCCAGATAAAAAAAAGTACTCAAAAAAATAGTAGGCGTATTCTCAAACTATTTTCCAAATTAAAAAAAGGTACTCTAAAGAAAATACTTTCAATTTCCAATGTCACAGACAGCTGAAGGCAAAATTTTTAAGGGGATTATTAAAAGCATTTTTAGAAGCAGTTTTGTTTTAAATGCATTTTAATAAAAGTAAAATGTATTCTTTCTTTACAAAAGCTAAATATCAAAGTTCAAAATTTTTGTGGAAAATGTAAAAAGTCCATCCTGAGAGGACAATTAAAGTTACTCAGTTTCATATGAACCTGAGATGTTCCATCAGACAGCCATTAATGATCTCACCGGGGACCACATGTAATTCTTTGTCTATCATTTTTAGAAGACTAGATATTAAACACTCTCTTCTTCTATTTCTCCTCAAAGCTTCTGTGCTGGCTGCAGATATGTGAGAGAGGAATCAGAAAGGAAGAAGCTGGGAGAAAAGCTACTCCTGTTTCTGTCTCATTGTGATATAAATAGTGTCCAGAGGCTGGTGCTTTGCCGGTGGTAGAAGCAAAGGAAGTTTCCTCCATCTCCTCCACTGTGGAAATGATGCTTTTATCTCAATAATTTGCAGATTGCCCATTAGTATTGAGGGAGTATTACCTTAGAGGAGAACCCTGTCTTCAAAGACGCAGGTCAACACAGGTCCTTGGTTCAGCAAGGTGCCTAGTCACCCTCCTGGCTCGAATGCATGGGTGACCTAATTATTTACTACTATCAGTCAGTGGCAGCAGCAAACAGCAGCTCACACAGTAGCTGACCGAGGGCTGAGGTGAGGCTCTGATAACCTCTAGATTACAAATGTCAAACTGTGACCACCTGCCCTGCTGTTAGCATGAAAACATTGGAAAACAAAAACAATCCTGCAAACTGTTAGCTTGAGGGAAGGTGGCTTACTCCAAGTGCCTACTTTTTCAGCCTATATTGTGTCTGGTTAATGTGTCATATGTGGTCTTGATCAAAAGCCAGCAACATACCATTTGCTTAGCAGAACTGTTGCCCAGCATTTGCTTTTTTTGTGATTTGTGGTGTGTGATTTGTAAAAGGAAGATTTTACTCTTTGTATGATGCTATCTGAAGCTAGAGGAACTGGCTAAAGTTGAAATGTAAAGGACATCCTACTGATAAGGTAAGTCTGAGGAAGAAGTGAGTACTCCAGAAAATGTTATGAATACAAGAAGAAACAAAATGCTGTTTCTGCACCCCATTTTCAAGGAAAGCAGGATGAAAGATGAGACAATCTGAAGCCAGAATTCTGAAAATAGGGGCTGCTGTTTGGGTTGAATTCTTATCTCTAATGGTAAGACAAGCACTGAGGATCTTAGCTAAGCTATTCTGACTATTAGAAAGGTACTTACTGTTAAATATTGATGGTAGACACATTCATATGCTGTTCTTGTCAAGCTCTCATTTACAGTCTTATAACTGAAGCTTAATCAAAGATCTTGCTGAAATAGAACTTCACCTTGTTTAGCTCTTTCTGGAGTTATAAATGATTTCATATGAAACACAAAAAGTTGACTCCATTCTTTTGGAGCAGTGAGTCCAGGTGAAGTTGTATAAGCACCAGCATACATCATCCAAAGATGCAGGGAACTCTTGCCTGCTGGATGTATGGCAGAGCTGGAGCACACAGAGCTTCCAAGGGGGCTGAAAAATGGCTGAGGCTTTTCTTGAGAGAAAATACTTTCTGGGTGAGAGAGGAAATCATATAACTTTAGGTTATAGAAATTATTTATTTCCATTTAACTTTTTCTACATATTTTTCCTTTATTTCCTTCTTGATGCTACATTCCTAATATATTTGTAAAGACAAATAAGTAAATAGGCAATATGTAAAATAATTCAATTAGCATTAAATTACTGCTGCTGTGTTAAGAATTGGCAGTACAGATTCCAAAGGTGGTTTCAGTACAGAAATCCTCTAGCCATATGACCCATGCAGACAACCCTTATTGTTTCACATAAAATGATGTTTCCTTGTTCCTCTGTTGTCTCGTTACCAAGGCTTTTTAGTTGTATCTGCTATTTGGTACAAGGGAGCATGATGCTTGAATGAGCAGAAAGAAAACAGATTAAAAAATGAAGTCCTCTAAAGGCTTTAAACTGGTATTTATCATTCATTTCTCTTTAACAAAAGAGTACCCATCTAAATTATGCACATATATAAGTTTTAGATTAATGCATTATCTTATCTTCCTTTTTTTTCTTATTGCAAGCAGTGCAAACATTGTAAATCACGAATAATTTTAAGCCAAATTCCCACTGACTTCAATTGGTCTATTGTAATCCAAACAGGCACAAGTAGACTGCAGGCTTGCAGAGTTGGGAGCTGAGCATGTAATCAGCTTAGAGAAATGGAAGACCATTTAGGTCTGATTAAGAACTTTTCAATAAAATGTTGTCAGAAAATGCTGATGCATCAAATGTGACATTTCTTCTGTTACTGCATAAGATTTCTCAATCTGAGACAAAGGAAGACTTTTACCTGGAGAGAAAAATATCACTGAAGAGAAGTTCACTCTTGAACAATCAGAGCATTTACCTGGGCCATGAATGATTGATGCTTACATCTCTCTTCTGCCTGATTTAAACTAAGAGGTGTTAGCTGGATCCCCGGATAAGGACCGACTCTCGCTTGAACTTGCTAGAGATTTCATATATTCACAAACTTACATACACTTATTCCTGCACACAACCTTTATCCACAAATGCCACAATGGATTCTGGGCTACATGTCATTACTAGTGGTTGTGAATATCAGGTTAAGATATTGTAGGTTGAAATCAGTTCCATTAGCCAGGAAAGCCAATGGCATAGTGCAAGTCATAGCTTAATCATTTGACATGCCTTACCCACTTTATTCCCACAGTGTATCCCATTTTTACTGTGGTGGCCCTTCTTCCCTCTCTTGCTCAAAATGTGTTCCTACATGCTATAAATTCCTGAGATTTGCACTTACTCTCTGAGAAAATAATAAATGACATCCCACTCTGAACCCTTTTCAGTTAGCACAGTTGCCTCTGTCCTCCTTCCTGAGGAACGTTCATGGCAGGATGCAGCTCCACATCACATTTTCTTCAGCAACAAAGCCAACTGAAGTGATCCCTCAACCCTAGCTACACCTTCTAGAGTTTGCCAACTCTCTTTCCTGAGCTTACCTTGTTTTTGAGGCCATGCAATAGAGCAGGGCTATGACGCAATTCCCTTAAAACAAATCCTCACCAAAGAAAGGATCTCCCACTCTGAGACTATGAGGTTATCATACTCCTCAGACTTCAGTGATTTTGCATTTAAACCAAAGAGCTGGTTGCAGGAAGAACCTGCATTAAGTCGCATAAGAACCCCATCATTCTGCTTCAAAGATTACTTCACTATTTTATCTCTGCTTATTGCACTATGCATTGATAAGTATAAACTTTTAAAGTTATATGCGTACATAAAGAGTACAGTTTTATATGCATGTGTAGTTTTTATTTATTTATTACACCACTAAGGATGTATTAATTTGGGCCTTGGCCAATGCTTGAATCTTGATTAATTTTTTTTTTTTTTTTTTTGACAGCATAGCTACCTACTCCCAGGGGTGTCAGAGAGGAGTCAAAGCAATCCTGCTGCAGAGAAACTAAACACTACATCACTGCTCTCTTATCTAGTCTATTAAATGGAAAGCTTAGTGTTACCTGTAACAGTTCCTGCTGGCCCTGTGCTTTATTATGGACAGAATTAAAGGAGTTTGCCACTTCATTATTAGTTGCTAAATCACAATGCCTTGTATTTGGATTAATTTTTAGGTTTTCATTATACTGTTTTGGAACTTACTTGGTTTTAAAATCAGGCAAGTGTGGAAATTCAACAGTAGTTGGTCCACTGCATGAAAGCAGTAGTTATGTTTTCTTACCTTGAACAACATTTTGTTTCCTTTTTGCCTAATATGTGATGATAACAAATCACATTAGTAATTTTCTAGTATATTCAATGTGAAAAAGAAAAATTCAGGTAATCAAATTTGAGTGTCCACTTCATAAAAGCAGAAGACTTCAGCAAGTTTCAAATTTTCAACCATAACATTCTAAATTGGAGCTATAAAGGCTGTTATCCTTTCAAAGGAAACACATAAATATGCCTTGCTTATAGTCACCATGCAATTTGCTCATTGTATTAGTTCACTGTTAATCTTTTCTGAGAGCAACAGTCACAATTACAACTTGCTTTGAATACTTAGTAGAATATGCTGAACAAGATAAATTGTTTAGAGTTGTTTGGACAAAAAGCTTATTCCATTCTCTCATAACTAATTTATAACAAAATAAGTTACAGAATTTAGTAATGTTTGGAGATAAATGCCTTACTTAGCACAATGTAGAAAATGGTACATTTAATCAGGTTTCCATACTTAGGCAGTAAATAGATACAGCATATTAATTTCAGTGTTAGGTTCCACTGAATACATTCTTAAATATTGCCCTTTCAGTTTTACACTCACAATTTTTTTTTACTGTGAAAGTGAGATTAAATAACTGTTTTGCTTTGCTTGATATTAGTAAGACAAGACCAGAAAAGTGACAAATTTTGGACACCATGCTTTCAATAAAAATGTGAACAAACAGGAGACCCCAGAGAAGTGCAACAGTAGAAATCAGTCTTGAAAAGTAGGAAAGAATGAAAGAGTTGGGGTTATTTATTACAGCAATAAAAATCTGACTGGTTTCAAATGCATGAATACTACAAAAAAACTTAAAATACATAAAATGCTGTTCCAAAGAAGAATAGAGCAATTTGTTCTCCATATTCATCTTGCATAGAGAAAGAGGTAATGGTCTGAAATTGCAATGCAGCAGGCTTGTATTAAACATCAGAGAAAAAGTAGGGACAGTTGGGAGTTGAAGTAGATCAACTAAGGTGGTCATTGCACTTCCTAGAGGTGTCTTCAGAACCCAATAAACATCTGACAAGAATGATGCTGAAGTCATCAAGGCTGCTGTGAGAAAAGGACTGATGGGCTATACGATATTTCAAGGTCTTTCCAAATTCTAGTCTTTTAATTGCTTCAGGTTATCTACACAGCAAAATGGAGGCAACTTGGACTTACCAGCAATAGTAGAGACATGGTGGTACAGATTTTACCAAAGCTTTACTTACCAAAGCTTGTGACTTTACAGCACATTCTGTATGACCAACCTAGTCCCTTTTCCAGCTGCCAGCACATATTGATGCTGTGTCTTCTATTTTTAATTATGATTACTGGTTTAAGGCAGTACAGGTTACAATTGGCTCTCACTTTCTAAGAAGGCCAACCTGAATTCTACTATTCTTACAAGAAGTGCTTTTTTTGATCTTACACTTACACAACTTCAGAGCTACAACTTGCAACTTCTGAGTATGAGTTTACCTGCTACTATTTGCACCCTTAGAAAAATATCCCATACAGCTTTCTATGATAATGCTCAAGAAATAACTTCTCATAGACAAGAATTGTCATGAACTCAGTATTTCTGGCCATGTCCTCACAGGTCCTAAAGCAGAAAACCCCCACAACCACAACAGAATTACTTAAAAAAATGATGTTTTGATCCCCAGAGTCTCAGCTATCCTTGCTTTAACAAACTTCCCCTCTTCTTGTTTCCATTAGGAACAGTCTTTCAGCTCATTCTGCCCTCTTGCATGGCTTCTGAGTTCCCCACTAAGCAGGGGTGATGGCACCCAACTGTTGACTGGCTTAAAGGCTGCTTAATATGTGGTAGGCATACATTTAGTATATTTTTCAGTCTAAATTAGGTCAAAACAATCTCCTTTTAAAAATGCTCATCTCTCTGCTCTGATATTAGCTTTCCAGCCTTTCTGTTGAAGGTGTGGGCTGGCAGAGCAGGGAATATATGTTGCATGATATCAGGGGAGAGCTAAATGAAGAGAAGCAATTTTTTGCTTCTGCTCAGATTAACCCAAAGAAAATTTATTTTCAAGCCCCTGAATGAAAGTGCATTAGATACAAGACTAAAATGAAATCCAAACTGAAAAATGTAGTCCCTTTTTTTTTTCTCAGGTTAGTCTACATGTTTTGCAGTCAATAAACTACAGAAGCAATACCAGAAGCCAAGACTAAACCCAGGGATTTGCTTCTCCCAACCGGCTCTTCTAACTTTTAAAGTCAATCTTGTGCTCTTCAGGAATCAGAAATTGTTTCTGCACAGGAGCACAAATTCAGCACTCAGGGAGTGGGGAAGGAGAACAAGAGAAGTGGAGGAAGAGTGTCCCCAGGTCAAACCAGACTAAATCTGGTCGTAAGGTAATTCCCCTGTAGGTACAGACTAAGGCCAGTGGGTCAGTGCCTTCAGTTTCCTGTGTGAGTGCAGTAACTAGAAGATAGGCAATATAAGAAGTAGGAAATGCACTATCTATCCTCACCATTTCTTAAAATTAAAAATTAAGTTAAATCCACTTCTTCTAGTTGTAGCATCTCTCTGAAAGACAAAGATCCTGGATGGCAAACCTAATTAAGGAGAAAGGCTGACTCCAGTGTCTAAGCCTAAAGGAGAGGCAGAATTTATTATACCTTTTTGTTATTTCTTTTTTTCCGTAAGGAAGGCCTTGAACAAAGACATTCCCTCGCCTGAAACTATCATTTTCCAAATTCAAGGAAGTCACAAAGATCATTTGTCTTTTCCATGACAGTGTTTTTTTATATATCCTATAAATATTGCAGTATTTCCATGAATGAAAGTATTAAATAATACAAAAGCAATGAAACTGCTTTGTCCAGTTGTCAAAAAGGAAAACATAAGGAATGAAAGGGAACCACCATGGGAGAAAGAGAGTTCTGATGTTTAAATAGCAAGAAAATATTCACTTCTTGCTTTTAAGGTTTGGATCAAGTTTCTGAAAGCACTAAATGAAGGAATAGATTATGCAAAATGTGGAGAAGCTTCTAGGAAGTTCCCATTTGTGGGACTGGAGCCAGGCAGAAGGAGGATGGAGAGACAGGAGCAGGTAAGGCTCACGTCTAACTTGCTTATATGTCTATCTATCATTTCATTAATAAACTGCTTATTAATACGGGGACTATTTACTTCACTGGATTAAATGAGACTAAGTAAGATCAAAATGTGGCCTTTAACAATGCAAGACTATTTTTGAAAATTATTTTGAAAAACATTACAAGAAGTAAATTTTCCTTGAGAAAACGCTACAATTTCCTGCAGCAATGGCAGGAGCTCTCACACATAAGATGACAGCAGCTGCCAGGGTTTAAACCACTGCATCACACACAGACCAGCTTTGCTCTGAGCAGAATAAGACATGACAGGGTTACAATTAGCCAGTGGCCTTTTCACACACTGGGCTTGAACCCGGGGAGGCAACAGCAGGAGTTTTCATGGAAATTATCCAGTACAAACACAGCTTTCTGTTGCCATAGTAGATACAGAGCTTCTATCTTCTTAGTTGCAGACAAAGGCTGGGAGAACAAATCATGCTCTATTATAATATTTATACTGCGAGGCAAACAGAAAAAAAACACTAATGTGTTTATACACATACAGCTAGCCTGGCTTATCTTGGAGTTTGCCAGGGGTTTTTTCTTTTCCATGAGTCAGTTTTGGTTTTTTCCACTGACTTTCACTGCCTATGACAAGAGTTTATTAAACATACAGGAGCGAGTTCTTTTTTATATTAATAGACAGTTTTAATTTCGCAATAAACTGATGAGTTTGTATAATTTAGCCAAATGTTTCAGGTTTTTAAAAAAGATACAACAGACTTGGAAAGTTCACATTCTAAGGAAAATAAATGTTTCTTGGTTATATTGCTGTGTCTAGATATTGAGTAATATTGACTGGTGTAGTAATTTCCTTATAGGGAAGCAGGACACCAATTATGCAGAATTTCACTGAGAGTTTGAGGTACTACTGCCTCTAACAGAAATGCTTTAACAGGTCTGGGAGTGTGTCCAGGCTACCAAGGGTTAATGCATGTTCTGAAATCACTAGTTTAGCTGATGGTTTTGCTATGTTGTGATGGTTTTCTGTGCCTCATCACACACACCTCAGATCTACCCATAGGAAAGAAGATAACCAGGGGAAGGAACAGGGAAATTTGCCATCCTTTCCTGACCTCAATATTTAAGTTTGGTGCAGCAAATATGATAATTTTACCATTACTTCAGACATGATGACTAGTGTCTCCAAACCATTCATTTAAGTTGTCCTCCCACTCTCACTGCTTCTTGCTCTGCCTGTATGATGCAGAAACAAAAGAACAAAATATATGAGAGATGATATGCACCATATCTTACTGGAACAAAAAACATTACTCATCCCCTCTGGAGAGCTTGGGGACTCAGAGAAAGAAGCCACTAGCTTTCATCTCTGTTCAGGACTCATTTGAACCTTTACCTGTGGTCTGGGAGGGAAGTGACGAGGTAGATTTTACAAAGACCATCACCAATATATATTAGAAGGGAAACAAACTTTGCTTCTCCAATGGAGCTGCACTTTTATGTAATGTGTAGCACTCTGTCCTATCACAGGATATTTTATAAAGACAATGTTATTATCTATGTCAGCACAAGATACACAGAGCACTTTGTCTCATGGCTAGGTGAAGTGGTGCTTGTTGCCCTGAAGCAATCCCACTGCTGAAGGCAGTAAAGAACAAAAGGCATGAGACCAAAGCCAAGTGATTTCTTTATTTTTAGCACATACACTAAAGAGCTGTTCTGATGATGGCGCAGCCATTTACAAGAATGGGTCAAATTCATCAAGTAGCTTTAGCTCAAAAACTTTTTTAGACCGATACAAAGGTTGTCTCAATAACCAAGTAGTTAAGCCATTTGTTTAGTGTTTACAGACTGAGTGTCTGTGCTTGACGACCTCTTTCACCTCCGAGGAGAGTGGTTTAAATTAAGATAATTCTGGGTCCGAGTGCTCTCACTATCTTCTAGACCTGTGACCTGTTCTGTACTAGATGATAGTGTCATCTTCACCAACACAGCTATGTTCCCTTTCTGTCCTGGTGGGGAATGCAGGTAGGACACAGCACCTTATTCTTCAATACAGCGAGCTTTTGCATAGTTAGAGCCAGCTGAACAATGCAAAGAAAATAAATGAACTGGCAGACTTCAACCTGACTTCAAACGAAGGGCTATGAAGGGTTGAGTGCTCTTCACAGAGTGACAGCCACCAAGCCCCTGAGTCATGGCCAAGAAGGATGCAGTCCCTGTCCCTCAGCCCACTGAACCCAGCCTGGGCACCCTGGCTGTGGGATGTAAGGGGAGGCAGCATCTGCCGATGCTTTCCTCCAGCCCTCTCCGGACAGCATGCTGTTAAACACAAAACCTTTTTTCCTTTCCAGCCTCTCCCTCTGGACAGAAATCCTGAAGAAGTTCAAACATGTGGTTTGAGCCAAATGTGTCCTCTTCCCCGCGCCCTGCCTTTGTCCAGTTTGGCTGCCAAGCTGAGAAAAGCACAAATATTTACTCAGCTTTTGTTTTACACCCTGCCATCCACTTCTGCCTGAGCAATGTTCACACAGCAGTATCCAATACCATCAGCACCATGGCTGAAATGCTTTCTGTTTGCCCAGATAAGAATGAGTCCTAAAGCGATCCTAAACCAGCAGCAGAAACCCTTTTCTTATTTCTCCCTCATTGAAGGCATCCTCAAAGGCTTTATAAATATCCTGCTTTGTACATGAATTTGAGATATTTGTCTATCCATAAATTTATGATTTACGTCACCAGAAGAAAGCAGAGTCTGACAGCAGAAGGATGAAGAAGAAAACAATTTTAGTCAAAGTATCTAAAGCTTTGCTGCTTGTTTGTTTTCTTTCACTAAGGCCTCAAACAGTTGAGGAGAAGAACTATATAACTAATCAAGACCTGACACTTCCAACAAAACACATCTCAGATTTTTCAGGAGTTCAAAAAGTAAAAGAAAAGAATATTGTGGAAGTTAAGAGAAAAAAAAGACAAGGTTTTGAGATGTTTACATGCTTAAGGACATGAAAATTTGCAGAATACCTTTAAGATCCATTAGTAAAGTAATAGAAAACAACACAGTCAAAAAGCTCTGAAAAGTGAATATCATACATAGTAAACAGACCATATTATGCACTGACTTGCAACTCAAATGCCAATTTCTTAAAGTAGGATTTTACATAAATTCAATTTGCCTGAGAACATAAAGGTTATTCCAATACATCCAAAAAAATTTTAAAATGTTAGGTTCTGTAAAAACATATAACATCACATATCTTTTTTCAGCATCTTAATTTTTACAAAGATATTTCAAAAGTTTTCCCAAAAAATCTTTAATATTTGACTCTTCTATCTTCTGTAGGATTGAAGGCTAGCATAGAGACACCAATGAGGCTGACAAATCATGGTAGGTCAGCTGAGCTGGAAAGGAAAAGGCTTATCTATCCCTGAAAATTTTTACAGATTTCAAACCTTTCTTCCATCCCAAACGGGAATAAAATGGTGAAATCCACCAAAAGTTTATGACTGCACCCTTCACCTCAAAAATGTGCTTTGGTTTCAGCAATTTGCTTTCACTGAAACATTAATTTTTTTTTATGGTTGGCTAGCTTAGATTTTATAATGAAAAGTTCTTTCTGACATCAAAAAAATTAAAACTTGGAAAATCTCAAAGGAAAACATTTCTCAGTTTTGCATTTTTCTCAAATCTGTTTTCAAAACATGGCATTTTGTCAAGTACCTCTGCCACTAACTTTCTCCTGGGATGAAGCTTTGGAAAATACTAAGGAGCTTTTCAGGTCATGGAATTTATGTTATTTTACACCTGCGTGAGGATCATCTTTTTTGATCCCTCATAGCTTACCTGTTAACATAGAGAATTTCTTTTGGTGTTTTATCATTTCTTACAATGCATTTGCACAAGTGCACTGATAAGAAATCCAAATAGTTTCATCAGACTAGAAGTGTGAACAAGGCACAGCAAAAAAATTCTCTGGGCCCACTTTATGAATTTGTTAAAGCAGTGTAATGAAAAAATAAATATTAAAAAAGGTATAAAAATACGGAGAATATTGGCTTTACCCATTACACTGTAAGAGCTGGGTCAACAAAGCACTGATTAACAGCATCAGGCTCTCAGCAAGAAAAATAATGTGACTCAACAGGACTTATCAGTCTGCAGGAAACATTACTACTTTGTGATAATTCCTATAAACACAGGGAGCTGGTGAATATATTTTCTTGAGAGCAGCATATTCATAGACTGTGTCATCAAGCCTGTTGCCTGGATTCAGATGTTTTTGTACAGTACCAATTAGTAAATGTTGAGAAGGGTAAAGCATAAGGATGTAATGGGTAACTTAGAGAGGCATATCTACATCTATCATGTAAACCTTGTTCAGAGATTTCAGGACTTACACGCCCTCCAAAACAAAGTTTATGTGATATGACCATAACAGTTGAAGCATGCACCCCTGGACTGTAGCAGCACTTGACACCTAGAATTATTGGTTTCAAGGAAATTTTTATATTATTTCATTCCAGTTGTGAATGATTACCAGTTACTAAAAGCACACACAGAAGACTAGATAAGATTCAGTTACAAAAATTAGAAGCTGTACCAGCTATGTGGGTTGAACAACTCAGAACTGCCCACGGTTGGAAACCACTGTTCCCACCACAGGGGAAAGGATGGGGATATTCCTCCTCCCTTCACTTTGATGTCTAGGATGAAGGCTTCATTTTGCCAGTCAGAGGAGCTCAGAGGGCTCAGACTGCCCACCTGGGCATGGACAGCAGGAGTACTAGGAGGACACAGCCCCTTGCGCCACCTCTTTTTCTGAATGCTTCAGTCAAAAGCTAGACCTTAAAGTTTGTAAAGCACTTTGAAGATGAAGATTGCCAAGGACAACCCTGCCAGTTCTTTGAATGCTTCACTGGGCTGTTTTAACATACACTTTCCAGCTAATATTAATGAGCAGAAGTTGATTGATTTTCAAAAGGGAAGCAAACCTTCATCCTGAATTTGCTCAAGCCAAGGGTAAACATTCTCACCCACACCCCTCACTGTGTCGGTGATCTTCCTTAGTACCTCTCCAAAGTGACAAGTCCCAAGAACAAAGCCCACTTTCTGCAGCACCTGACTTTAAGCCCTCCATCTTGGTGGAAGGGCCACAGCCTTCCAGTCTTCCAAAGCCCAAGACAAGTGGGTGTCTCAGAGGGGATTCACAAAGCACTGTGCTGTAGAGGGAGCTGACTACCTAATCAACAGAGAAACCCCCCTGAAAAAAAGAAGGTATAGGAGAGCATAGGCATCTCTTTGGGAATTCATAACCCAAATCCTGTTTTGAAGGTAGGCAATTCCGACCTGTATATGACAATGTGACTGATATAACTAACCAAGTTTTCTAAAGCCTACTCAAAAAGTGGCCTAAACTCGAGGTGGAATCTGCCTTGGAGGCACTATGGTCAGGAAGGTGGTTTCCCCAGGATGAGGCTTGTCCCTTACACCATCCGTGGCCTGACCCATCCAGGTAGGAAACTTGATTGTAAGTACCAAGCAAAAAGAAGCTTGGTACTCACCCAGAATCTGGGAGCCCTTGATTTCATTTTGTTCCTGGGGAAGGTCCAAGCCTGCCTCTTTGCAGGAGAATTCCCAATTTTACAGGTTATTCTAGGACTAGAAGACAAGCACTCTCCACTCTCCACTAAAAAAACCTTAGAGGCCTTTTTTCTTGCCTGGATTACTCAAAGAATTTAGACACTTCATAAGAGCATGCACCTCTGTAACCTAACAACCGCTAACACAAGTCCCATAACCTAGGTAGTTATGCGGGGGAGAGTTCTTAAGACATCTGTCTCACCAGCAACTTAACATTATAGTCCCTAGACTTTCCTGACCATTTATTTCATTCAATGAAACTAGATTTTACCTCCCAGCTCATCTACAATCTGGTAATGCAGCACCTTCCTGCGAAAATGGCTTTGACCAGACCAGAGTGTCACAGCTGGGTCTCCTTCTTCTTGCAGACATGCTCAGAGTACATATTTAGGAGGCAGACATTCCTCTGCTATTGAAACACTCCAATGACCGCTCTTGCGTTTTGTGTGGTTCTTGATCCACTTAGACAGTCTTGAGAAAGTTTTAAGCTATTGGCAGAGGGAGGGGAAAAAAGGCAGAATGCCAATTTCTTTCTGAATCTCAATCAAATCTGCTCAAAAGATAGAAACCAAGTAGCTCAACATTGCCTAACTGTAGCATTATTAAGCATGCACTGAAGAAGGGTCTGGGGAACAGCAGTGTCCAGAAGCTAAGCAACCCACAGTGCAAACACCTCTTCTATTACGTGGCAAGGTCTGAAGGGTGGCAACTAAAACACCTTTTCCAGACCATGTCTATATTCCTGCTGTTCTTCAGTGCAGTCTACTCTTCCAAATGATAACTTATGCTTCCTGTGAGTGCTATTTTTTTCCTTGAATTTGGGGTTTTGCATGCAATTCAGAAATGGGAGAAGAAGGGCTGCAATGTCCCATTAGTACTGCTTGATGGTGCTCAAAATAACACGCTGTGGGAGACAATACCCAGTCTCTCCATAGATACCTCTTGCCCTGCCTATAAGAAATTTAATTTTACAAATCTGTTACACTTACTATGCTTCAGAAACATTCTAGACACTGAAAAAAATTAAATCGTGCTGAGGAATAAGAGCATGTTTTCTCATAGAGAGCCAAGAATGACAAAGTCACAGAGAGGATATTTTCGACATATAAGGATATGTCTTAGACATCCTTTCATATTCATAAGCATTATCATAAGCAGCTGAAAGATTTGCTTAGATGTCCATGCTTCTGAGCTTTTAATAACAGCATCATAAGAAGAGATTTCTCAGTTGCTGTCTTCTGGGTTCATAGTTTAGAACAGAAGATAGCAGAAGACCTCGTGAAACATCAAGTGCCATATCCTTTAACAGCACCAGCATATAATCCCAATCTCAACAGTTTAATGAGTCTGTAATATTTTATGTCATTAATCAATTAGTAATTAAGATTCAGAGTGATTCCCCTTATTGATCCTCAGCTGTAAAAAGTCATCATATCATTCACATGTCTATTCTTTCAAGAGGTTTTTGAAGCAATATTTTCAAATGGCCTAAAAGGTCACAAATAATTTATATGCTGTTTAATTGCTAAGAGGAAATATTTATAGTTAGTTAAACAAGCTTAATGCATCTTCCCCATCAAACTTACAGGAGACAAGTATGAGCTTCATTTCTGGCTAACCTCATCCCTCTAATTGTAAATACTCTGAAGCTTCTGTTATCTTATTCAATTTGGGGAAGTAAAGAAGCAAATGGAAGTGAGTTCAGGACAGGGTAATTATAACTGTGGCCATCAATTTGAGAAAAAATCAGTCATTTAGACTGCTTCTAACTGTAAGTCTCTCAGATTTTAATTCTCCAACAATCAAATAGGAATAAGAAAATGCAAAGTTATTTCCCGTGAAACAAAAGAAAAAAAATTAAAACATACGAATGCCTTAGATTTACAATATAACTGCAGAGAACGCTGTAGGGAAATTATTCTCAACAAGGTAAGGTGACCTTAAACAATAGATAGTACTTATAATCACTGTGCTCAAACTAGGTCTTACATCCCATGTTTAAGAGCATTTTTCATTCATTTGCTCAGTGACAACTCAGTCTGAGCAACAACTTCATTATCTCGAGTACAGTGTCAACAGGAGGATAGGGATGGATGCAATTACGCTGAAGAAACAGGGATGTGTTCTGGTCAAGCTAGAAAAAGAGCTCCTGCCTAAATTAAGCCATGCCTTTCTGTTAAAATGGAAGAGGAACGGGGAGGTTCCCACCACTTATTTAATGGCAGAATAATCCAGACTGGAAAATTGTAATCTGACAACTACCAAGTCCTACATAGCACCACATTATCTGAAAATCTCAATTGGCAATGGGCAGTTGCTTGTCATAAAGTGTTTGTCTAGTGTTTGCAGTACTTCTGAGGATGGTTCAACAAGTGTTAGTTTCTCCAGTTTCTCTATGGCATGTGAAAGCCCATGGTGTGGAGTGAGTTCCCCCTGAGACACTTTGATTTATATACTGAAGTTGCATTGCTACAGCTACAAGTGTTTACATTTCCAATAGTTAAGAAAGAAAAATAAGTTTAAAGAAGCAATAATTTATTTTGCATTACTGGCAAACTGTACAAGAATATTAAATAACTGAGACCAACAATCAAATTGAATACGCTTTGCAAATAAAAACATTACAAAAGAAGTAGAAGAACAGAGTATCTTGAAAAAACAAGAGCGGAAGAGAAACTATGCACAGAAACCAAAAGAAAAGTTTTCCCCTTAAAATGAGCTTTGCACAGACCGTCTGCATTAGTGTGGCCAACTAACCTAGTCTGGTCAAAATAGTCCTGAATTAAAGACCCCTTGGGATTTTCTTCAGGACTTTAGAAGCAATACAAGGAACTAGTAATTTTCTTCCATTTGTGTTGTTTTCTGGGACTTGAGATTTACCCATGTATTCTCCATCCTTGGAATCACATCCAAAAAAAGGAGTAGATGACCTTCCTCAGCCCTGCGCTGGAGCAGGTGACATGACCCAGAAAGCATACCTACTACCACATAAGTAAGCAAAAGGAACTCCTTTCTTCCTTCTTCCTTCCTTCCTTCCTTCCTTCCTTAATACTTTAATACTCTACCCATAGTTACACCATGTGAAAATAGACAAGGGCAGGTTTGAAGGCTCACTGCAAGATTTAGCCCAGCCTGTTGCCAGTATTGTACCTGGCACATGGGTGCTGTGCAGAGAACAACAAACTAGCCACAGACCCTTCAGCAGCACCAGAAACAGCCGGGGAAATGCTCAGGCTAATCAGTCCGTCGGTACTGCCACAGCTACCCACAGCACTTGTCTTAGATGTGTCCACTCTCCTTCATTGCTGGAGCCTGCCTGATGGAGACGCAAGACCCAGGTGCAGCAAAAGAGGCAGGACAGGAAAGGCTGGAGAAGAGGTTTAGAGGGGCACAATACCCTTGGGAGAGAAGGGGTTTAGGATAGGAAGGAGTCCATCGCTGTGGAATGGCACACTCTGGCATGAGCCGAGCAGGGACTCAGCAGCAGGAGAGGTTAGGAGCCTAGGGCTCCTGTGCAGAAGGTGCCGCAGGACAGAGCTCTGGAGCAGGGAAAGTAGGCAGCGATGGGAAGATGGCCTCTGGGAGGGAATGGGGGCTGGGGTGAAAGGTTCAACTCTCCTGAGAGGCTTCCAAGTGGAACCACAATTTGAGGCCAGAGACACCTCTCCCCTCAGCCCCTGTCTTCTTTTTTGTCTGTCTGAAATATTGAGCTTCTACACTTAAGCCAGGAGCTGTTTTCCCTCTCTGGGTTATGAATTTGGTATTATATCCATGTGGGAGCACTCTGTGGAAGTCCCACAGGGGGCCACAGCTAAGGCACCTCTGGCTGATGCAACAGTTGTTTCCTAAGGAGCTGCAAGGGGCTGATCACAGTTATAGGGTGTCAAGTTTGCAAACAGACACAAGGGGAGACGCAGCAGTGGCCACCCAGCAACGGGGGTGCCAGGGTTTTCCAGTGACAGCCACTCCTTGGGTGCAGGGTAATTTATTTCTTCCCTGAAGCAATAATGTCACGTTGATCATTTTCCCCAGTAATATAGTGAAGTCATTAAATTTACAGATATTTAGATGTTTTCCCACAAGAAGCTGGCTTGTTAGAGATGCTCACAACAGATCATCAAGAAAACTTCTAGCAAGGGGAAATCCTCTGATGGCATGGGATTTTTAAAGCATAGATTTTTCTCCTTTTTTTTTTTTTCCTACCAAAGTTACTACTTGTAACAAACAAGTAGGAAGAGTGGAAGGAGGAGGAGTATCATTACAGAGAAATGCACAGACAGCGCTGTCAGTGGGATGCTTTTGCACAGAGCCCCAATAGCTATTAAATATTTCCAGTAAATTTCCTCTTTAAATGATTACTCATTTTCTGAGAGGCTCAGCTCTGGAGAGAGTGATTTGAAGACAGATATAAAACAGTAAATTACACATGGCAAAAGGCACAAGTCCTTAAAAAGTTAGGCCAGGCACAAACCCTTTATTGTCTTGTACATTTGTTTATTTAATTGACCAAGCAATATTCAAAAGATTTTATAGAATACAACAGAAAAAAAAAAAAGAATATGGATCTGGAAATGGAATAAAGTGATAAATACATAACTTTACACAATATGAATATTTTATGGAAAAATTGTTGGTAGCCACCAGGAATTTATACATAAAAATTCAGTGTTTATTCACAGTTCATCCTCACTTAGATTTATACGACCCAAGATGCTTTTCTGTAGTCAAGATGTGCTTATTACCCAAATAGCAAAAGTATTTTGAGCTATTAAGACCTGATCATCACAAATCTTAGAATACCATCTGCATTGGCCATACCATGGCTGTGTAAGGATTTGACAGTAGGTATTGCACACACTTTTGTGTTGGAAGTCAGAAACCTCACTGGTTAATACAAAAGTGTTCATTTGCATCAAGAATTTCCCTCGTTATTGATGGGTACATTTTTTTTCGCCCTTCATTTTACTGATAAGTCTGTTGGTAGGCTGCCATAAAGCCATAGCCAGCAGCCCACAAACCTTATCTCTGAACATTGGTAGTGTTGGACTGACAGGGATTTTTCCCAGACTCTTGAGGACTACCGAGCTAATCCAGTCCTGCCCTGATCACTTTCTAGCAGTTGCTCTTAGTTTTGTTTCTGCCCAAGAACAACTTCATGGCCAACAAAGTGATTAAAATATCAAGAACATGTCGTGGTTTTATATATAAAACTGCCTTAAGGTTTAGAATCACAAAATGACTGATGAAAGAAGACATGAACCACCAGCTCTGCGCCAAAGCAAGCATTTCTATTTAAAGGCCATCACTACAGCTCTGTTTCTGCTGACAGCACACACCATTGCATAAGTGAAGAGCCTCATAAGAAAATGTCAACCACCAGAGGACTTTGGATAGGATTAACAGACACTAAGGTCCAACAAAATCATTATGATAATACTGCCTGATCCCTGGAACTACAGGCCATCTAATGAAAAAAATTTAAGTACACCTACTGCAAGGTTTTGGGGACAAGGAATTGAGTTAAGGCAAAGAGTTTTAAACAGCTGCCCTTCTCTGAGGTGTTTTGGTACAGGGATGCCATACTTCAACATTGTCTCTACCAGCAGAGCATGTGGGGGGTTAGCTCATTATTTCATGCTTATGTAGTTCTAAAGTAAGATCTTCAAAAGCCTAAGAAATGTTGGCACTTCAATCTCTTTGTATGTGAAAGAGGTAGGTAGGCTTTAGGCTTTTCAAAGCTATTCTCTGAGAAAAATAAAGGATTTTGAAATTTCTCTGGGTCTTTTTAGGTTGGTTCTTTACTTGAAGAAAAGTTTTGGATTTTGCTTTAATATTCAAGTCAAGCTATTCTTTAAATTAGCCTCATTTTAAAAATATACAATTAACTTGAAAGCTTGAATATTAAATGCCTTATGTGCATTTATGTGTAATACCTCATGACTTTCAATCATGGTGATGACTGTCTTTTCCTGAGAGAAACATATTATCTATCCTATTATCCTTTTTCTATTGCTACCCTGAAACAGTTGAACAGTTGAGGGGAATGAGGTGAGACTTCATGCAAAGCTGAATGTTACAGAAGGGAAAAGTCAGTAAAATCAGAAGCCTTGATGATATTCTCCATAATCCTTATGATAAAAAAGCAGTACTAACGGCAAATTTTATCAGAATGCATTTTATCTACTGCTCCAACTAGGGCACAGACCCAATAGACCAGTTTATGTCTACCTCCCGATGAAGGATTGGTTTTATTTGGGTTTTTTGTTTGCTTCTTTGCTGCCTCCTGGGTTCATGAACCTGGCTATTTACAACTGGCACATATGGAAAGGCGACATAGCAACGTGCAATGCCAGGCTTTTCCTTCAGAAGTTCTGCACTGAAATGCTGATGAAACCTGACTATTCTCTTTGGAAAATCTGATGACATGGAAGCCTGTGGTAGATCTATGTCTGCAATGGATTAGACCTTTCCAGGGCATATAAAATACATAAAAAATGTAAAAGAGAGGTTTCTTCTACAGGATTTCCTACTGGGTTCATGTTTCAACAAACCAGTCTGAGCGAGCAGTCAATAACCTGCTTGTCTGCAAGGACAATTTAAAATTACTGGTGGCCTTTGCTTCTGCCAGTTCCTGTTTTGCCCTCACTGTAATTTCTAAATACTGGTTTGGGTACTGCCATAAGCATGGTGAAATTGCTCATGGAGCAACAAAAAACGGAGTTGTGGGACTTTAGTAAAAAGGATGGGGAATTCAACTGGGAAGGCTCAGGAAAGACTGAAAGGGCTTGGACAAAGGTAATATCGCCAGACTGGGGAAAGGACCTGGAGTAAATGGAAGGACCCTGGGCACATGGTTGAGGACAGGTATGTCCAGGCTGGGGGGAAGCCTGAGGCTGAAGATGCTGATCAGGAAGGACAGAGAGGGACAGATACCTGCTCTCTCCCTGTCCCCTTGCAATGAGGACTCATGCCTGGAGGAAATGAAGCATGCATAGGTCTTCAGCCATGCTCCCTCCACTTGCATGCTCCACTCAGTGCCAGGACGATGGCAGCTGTGAACAGTGGATGTGTTTGTTGTATTAATTTGGCAGGCTGAACACATGCAGTCTGGGAACAGACACTGCCTCCAGGAGGGGAAGCTTTAATGAGAGCTGTTTGTGGAAACACCATGTAGACTTCCGCAGAGCCCTGTGCTGGAAAAGAGCTGCAATTTATCCTTCTCTTCCCAGCACAAGTACTCCAGCCTATCAAGTTCAGACTTGCTTTATTTTAATTTTCATTGTTTCTGTTTAATTAAGCTTCCTGGTACCTAAGAGGATAGTAAAAAAAATTTATTCCAATCCACATAACCACAAAACAAAACAATCCCAAAAAACATCTTAAGCAAAGCCTTATAAGCCAGCCCATTATCCCAGAAGTGAAAGACAGACAAACATCTTTTCCCCAAAATTTATAGTGTCAAAGCTTTCATCTAGACTACCTCTGTCATTGCATAAGTAGATTCAGATCACCAAAGAAACAAACTCAGAAATATTTTCTGTATATTCTTGTATGATGTTTGTTTCTGAAATAAGTTTACAAACGGCCTTGTCAACTCTGCAACATATATAAAAAAATAAAGAGTCAAACATGGATTACTGTCCTTGAACACGAACCAGCCTAAGCTTCATGATTCAGTCCCACACAGATCTTAGCTATCTTGATTTCTGGAGACATTTCGATAAGGATGCTATTGGTATTGTTATCCTGCTGATTATTATTATTACTAATAATAATAATAGGCATGAACAAGTGGGTCCCAAACTCCTTCAGTGTGAAACCAGGTTTAGCAGTCTGAGTCTGTCTTTCCTACTCAGAAAGGAGAATCAGTGATATCCATCTCCTATAGCTAAAGCAAATTCCTCACAGAGGGATGCTCCCCTCACAATGCAGGCAGTGCCATCACTGCTCCTCCATCAAGGCTGCTGTGGTCCTGCAAGGGCTTTGAGCCATTGGCTGAAATCATTCCTCTGCCTCCAGTTCTTTCTCAACAGCTACCCTACTGCCTCTTTCCCTCTCTGCTTTTCTGATGCTGCTTTCTGCTTTTCCTCCAGTAGTTCACTGCATAAAAAACAACCTTTTTTCTCACTAAGTAAAATTCCTAGTGTGAAAAAATAAACAAGTAAAAAAAATTTTTTAAAAGAAATACTATTTGGGCTAAAACTAAAAGTGTTCTACTATTAGAAGAAGAAATACTAAACTCAGCCTAGTTCTTCCAGACCCATGGCATAAATTATTCTGCTCATATGCCAGTACTTGAGCATTTCACACTGAGATGGAACAGAAATGAATATGAAATAAAGTACGAGGAATCAACAAATGGTAAACAAAAAAATCCCATTTGCAACATGCATGCAGTATAGACTATAATATATAATTAAGCACTAAGAAATAGCAAAAAATAACATTAAAAGTATCCCAAAGGAATACTAATATATATGGTACCTACCCACAGAATGAGCCATTTATAGCACCAGTGAGTAACGAATGGACTGTATAATGAAACAATTATCTCATTGATTGTCTAGTTAAAAAAGATCGAGACTTCCAAATTACAGACTTGTTCTGTGGGGGAAACCCACTAACTGCTCACTATACAAAAGTTAAAGGTTTCAGAGTTAGACAGGCAAGAAGAGAAGCCATCATCTTTCGTGAGGGCTCAGGAGTTAGGCAGTGGGAGCTAACTAAGCTGGGGAATACGAGGCAATGTATTAAAACAATCCCAAAAAGCAAAAAAGGCTGCATTTAGCTAGAATACCAGGTAGAGTCCTTTAGACCCAGTGAGAAGGTGCTCCAGTTATACTCTTCATGAAAGCCCACTTAGAGCAAATGCAGAGGTGTCTTTGTCAGACCAGACAGGATCCTCCTCACCTGACTTTGGCTATCTATAAGTGCCGTATGACCATTTCGCTGTGTTATATGGGCTCCCTTTGTGTCTGAGGCACATCCTGAAGATGTTCAACCCCACCCAAAAAAACCTCAGGAGGTGGTTCGTTCTTTCTAATCACTACAGAGGGAAACTGGACAATTCTTATTAAGATGGATACATTTAGGCAAGATTTGCAGCAAGAGAAAATCCAGTTAGATACTAGATTAAAAAACCTTCACAATAAGGGTGGTCACATATTGGAACAGATCCCCAGAAATGCTGTGCAAACTCCACCCTTGGAGACATCCAAAAATGATTGAACAAAGCCCTCAGCAACTTAATGTAACTTTGGAGTTTGTATTGTTTTGGGCAGAGTGGCTCCAGAGGTCCCTTCCAGGCTAAATTATTCTGTGATTGCATGAATCCTTTCTGCAGAACAGTTATATTATTTATACACCCACAGCTCCACATGACTTCTTGATTTTCCTTCCCTGGGCCATGCTGTGTCTTCCCTGCACACACCAAATTCTGAGAGATCTCAGAGAGGTCTGGACATGGAAGGAGACATAACAAGGTTCAGCTCCCCTCCCCACCACACACATTTTTTCAGCCATACATTTTCACTATATTATAGCTGTATTTGGATCAAAATAAGGGAAATGTATTGAATATTTTCAGCTAAGGATAGCATCATCTCTATCTAAACAATAACTATTGGGTATACAGCTCTGGAGGGGTTTTGGCAAGTAAAAACACATTAGCTGAATATTTACTATGCAAAATAGCTACAGCATTTAGAAACCAATAACTGAATGATATGTTTGCGATGCATTAATTTAAAAAAAACAGTTCTTTTCAAACATATTTACTTGCTCACTTTAACAGAAAAATAGAAATAGGAAATCAGTGGATGCATTTCTGCCTGAGCTTTTTTGAATCATATGTGATACCTAGAAACCCTTAAAAAACCCCTCACTTCTCTTTGTATAGGTAGTCTTGCATCATTTCTACAAGCAAATAAATATAATACATGTTGAAGAATGAGGCATCACTTGGAGAATACACCTTTTGTATTCCTAATATTTCATGTTAGTCAGGCTTAATTAGCACCAGTTAAGTTTCTGTTACACAAAGTTTTAATATGCTTATTCAAGGATCCTGTGTTTAAAGTACCAATAAATGTTGCTCAGCAAAGACCAGACTAAAAGAAGTGCGGTTCCAGAGTTAACCAGCTTGAAACTGCTGCAAACTGTATGAGAGCAGACGGTGAATTCACGTGATGTGCTGTGACCTCAAAGAGGTTCTGTCCCACGGAGGATTTGTTACGTGCGGGACTGCTAAAAGGGTTTGTGTTAATGTTAGTCCAAGCTGATTCAGTAGAGGGGATTATTAAAGGCAATGCTAATTCCCAAACTGCATCAAGCTCATCCTCAGCTGTTGCACTCTCTCCCTAGATCTGTGCCCCAGGCTTTACTCAGGAGCAGCACCTCCATCTTGTCCCCATGCCCCCATAACCAGGGCTCCGCTGTGGCCTTGCTCCATGCCTCAGTATCAATCATTTGCATGCTTTATAGCAACAGATTGAATGAGGCCCCTAGGTACAAATACTCTTAAATGGCAGAAGTGTTAAAAGTATTATAATGGCAGCTCCTCCAGATCAGTCAGTATGTGGAAGTGACACCTTTATACATCATTTCCAAGCACAGCAACTAAAACTCAAAGTAAGTTTAAATTAGATAACAGATCTTAAATTAAAAATTGATTAAACATTAGACTGTTGCAGGTCAGGTACAGGAGCAGAGAAATATTTCTCTATGGGTAACTGTAAAAAATTCTAATAACTGATATTGAGCTTGCAAGATGATTTTATTATGGTTTTGATCTTAGTAGAATTAAACTCCATGCAACCTATTAAATAGGCTAGGTAGAATTCCTGTAAGCATAAAAATTAGTGTTGTGAATATGCTTGGATATGATCAGCTGAAATGCAATATTATCTCAAATATAAACTATGTTTACTAGGCAGTACACTTACGATGCTCAGCTATTGAATCTGGCATAGCAGTTCTAATCAAATCTGGTACAGATAATATAATCAATAAAAAACAGCCTGATGAATTGAAATGACTTCACATCACAAGTGCCCAAATTACTTCTAGCAGAATGGACTGAGCTTCAGCCTACAGTACCCTCCCTACTATCATTTCTTCTGGCACTCTTTTTCCTGTCATGTGGACAGAAGAGTATCCACCAAATAACAGTAGCACAGGCATCCCTCTTACATGATGGGTCTGCAGTATACGTTTGGGCTTTCTGTGTAACACAAAGCTGGATAAATGTCCATCAGGTGATGAGCAACGTTTTGCTCATGACATCCACGGCTTCTAAGTATGTGAAAGTGCAAAGAAGGCTAGACTGCCTTTGAGTGTCGCTGTAAATATCCGTGCAGTGTGACCTCAGCAGAATTTTGAGGATCACCACTCATTACATTACAGCACATTACATTATAGTACATTATATTATGGTACTGGAATAATAATTCGTTAAATCCACACTATCCTTCTTATTCATGTAGTTCTAAAGGTCAACACTAAATCTGAATAGAATATGATCCCACCTAGTTATCTGGCATTTCAACTCTAGACACAGATCATGATACACAAGGAACTAACTTAGACCTGCTGTGTGATCTGTACTTGGTAAACATGCCCCAGGGCACAGCTGCTTGAAGAATAGGACAGTCCCCAAGTTCATGTGCAGCTGTGGTTTGGCAGAAAAAGCAGGGAAACATAAGCAAATCCTTTAGAGTTGTGCTTGGTCTTTTTCTGAAGATACATCTACCCAAAGTTCTGAGAAAGTCTGAATATCCAGAAAATCTACAGAACATAAACCATATAGAAAATAAACAAAGAAATTAGGAGCAGTGTCTAAAGTTGTAAACCTCCCAAGGATTTTCCTCTTAGACAACCTACACACTAAGAAAATCAGTAAAGAACGGACATGTGTTCTGCGGCATGGCATGTGGTCACACCACAAGGTCTGCTGTCTGAAGTAACTCTAGGTCCTAAATCCCACTTTAAAACCATTTTACTTCCCTTCAGCCAAACAGAGGGAACCTTAGGCAAAGTGATTGGACACCGAGGCAATCAAAATGAACAGCATCAGGTTCTGTAACATGAAATCGTCATATGGAAGGATGTCAGATTGTTTAGACAGACAATTTACTCATCAAAAATGAAGACTTTAGTCAACTAAAGTCTGTGCAAGTTCATGTTAAATGTACTGAATAGCTTTGATTTTAAAACATGAAAAAATACACTGTGATCAAAAAATTCATTCTCACTTTTTTAAACATTCAAAATTTACTTTCCAGTAGTTGTTTTAAAAAAAGGCTCCACTTAAAAACATATATATTTCCAAAGTAAATAAAGTGGTTTATTTTAGGGCAAGCACAAGCCAAACAAAAAAAAATGCTGTTCTTCCAGCAAAACTAAAAATATTTTACCTATTCACTTTGCTCTAAACTATAGACTAGCATTTTCACACAGAAACTAATTGGAAAGCACTGAAATGAAGGAAAACACGTGCTCTTTAGAAGAAGCAAATCAGCCCCGGGCAAATCAGCAAGGGGAGAGTGAACAAGATCGGGAAGAAATGAACAGCATTGAAATATCTTCCAGACAGCCCCTGCCTGTGAGGTTCCCACAGAGGCCAGGCTGCTATTGAAAACTGTTTTTCTTGGCAGAACTATAAAACACCACCTGTGCTCTCCAAGGATGGGGTCGATCCCAGCTGGATCCCAAAGCTGCCATTTGCAGTGGCCTGCACGAGCAGTGGAAAATCAGAAACCAGTTTGTTTTCTTTTAAACAAAACAATTTCTTTGTTTTAATGGAAATCAAGCTCTTTGCAGATTATCTGACCTACAGATTTAGGTTTGGTTTTTAATTCCCCCTTCCCCACCAGGTTAGCACTTAACCTTATTTATGTTTGCTTTTCAGAGCTGGAGTGGCCACAGAGACCCTGCAGGACAACAGGGAGGCAGAAGGTGAAGCTGTGTTAGCTCTTTCCTTCCCCACAGCTATTCCCATCCCTGCAGACAGAACAATGTAGTTGGTCTTGCTCTTCATCAACAACTTTCTCTTTTGTTTTCTCATGCACTGGATTAGCACATTCTTCATTCAAAAGCAAAGACAAAGTTTCAGTGGACTTTTCCATCAGGAGAGTCAGAATCTGGCTCAACTAATCCATTCAAATGAACTTCAGACTGGCAACGATTTCACCACAGTTAGATCATTTTGCAGATAAAATCAGGAAGAGCTCTTGCATCATGAAGACCAGCCCTCCCCAAACCAGGCTACAGAATTTCATTTTTACTCCTGTACTGGCCCCAAACATCTGTATTGAAGGCACATCTTCTGAAAAGCATTTTAACATTTATCATTGTTTTTCCACAAGGCAAAAATGCAAAGTCTTAGAGATGTTTTTGTGGTTTGAAGTTTATAAATGCAAAGCTGGTCTCTGCAAAACCAGCATTTTGGCCCAAAACATCATTGTGTTGGTGGAAAATCAGTAGGTGAAAAACTGAAGGGGAAAAAACATTAAGGACAATAAAAACATTTTTCTGATTTTGAAAAAATGCATTTAATTCTATATTCAGATTTTATTTTCTACTGGATTTTATCATAGATGGTGATTTTTTATGCCCTATATTTTACACACAGCATTTTACAACGCAGTAACAGTCAGCGCACAATTTCCAAGGACTACTTTGCCTTTGGAAGTCAGACTGATAATGAGTTCTGCTGGTCAGTGTTGACCATGTGTTATTGTGCAACTTTTTGGTAGTAAGTATAAGCAAAACACAATTACATATTTCTTTACACCAGGTTCTGTCTCCCCTTGCTGCCCTTTGGCAGTGGATCTTCATTCTTTGGGTTACCCCATTGATGCTGACATCAGTTTGCCCAGGAACAAGAGGGTTCAACCCAAAGACTTTATGATCATTGGAAAAAAACTGCATTCCCAAGCTGGGCTCCAGTCTGCACCACGGGCACCGCTGGCAACCCCCTGCAGAGCAATTGCTTCTTCCTGGCTCTGCGGAGAAGACACAGGACAAGGCTGGGAGCACCGCCAGCGCCAGCACTGCAGCAGTTGAAGGACAGCAGTGCGCTGTCCCCTTCCTCCTCCCACTCCCCACTCCTAAAATCCCATGCTCTAAAGATGCGAGTTGAAGAGAAGAGCATGTAACTGCACTGTTAAAGATCGCACTGCGATATGTACAAAGACAATTGGGCATGCTAGGGAAAAAAAAAATAATAATTCAAGCCTGAGGCAAGCACCTGCCTCAGAGAGTTCAGCCCGCGCAGTGAAAGTTTGGAAAGCATCACCACTTAAGGATCTCTTCACAGTGGGCAGCTGATAGCTCCAGTTTCCAAGGCCAGTCCCAGCACATGCATAACATTATTTCCTTCTGCCTTCTTAAGTATCTCTTAATTACAAGAACTGAAAGCCCCCTGATTCTTGCATTATAAAAAAGTGTAATTAAACATACTTGAGGGTTCCCTGTACATTTTGCTATTCAATAAACCTGTTCATTGCAACTGAAGGCCTAAGACTGAGGTAGCGAGGCCAGCTTTCATACTCCACATATATTTTCCAAACTTTTATCCATGGTCAAGCCTCAACACTACACTCCAATAGGCCGAGAGGAGGAGATTAGCCCTATGATTAGCACTTTAACTATCCTGCTATTCTGTAGCATTCCACTGATTTGCAGTAGCTTCAGTAGTGGAAGAATCCTGGAAATATCTGGCAGTTCTCTTACATAAGGCCGTCTTATATTTTATAAAATTTTATATAGATAGTCTAGATACAAATACCCATTAAAAATGGTATATATGCATACACGAACTGTCCTCCATATAATTGTCCCTTTATAGTTCAGTTTCCCATCCAGGGCCTTACTGTGTGTAAGAATTCAGAGAGGTGAGTTGTAACGTGTTGAAAGACTGACCACAGGGATCACCATCTTCCCTGCTGAAGGCTGAAGGTATCAGAGGAATTTTTCTTTGTCCTTCTTCCTCTCTTCCTTTCTCTCTCTCTTTTTTCTCCCTACATCTCTCCTTCCCTCCAGATTAAAAAAAAAAAAAAAATAAAAACCAAGAAACCTACAAACCACAAACAGAAAAAGAGAGAGAAAAAAAAATATTAGCAGATTGCATCCCAATTCAACTAAGTGAACTATGGGTCTAATAGAGCACGCACTGAAGCCATGAACCTCCCACTGCTTTAGGGGAGAAATCTGCGGAACCCGGCCCTACTAACCCACATGCGTTTTTGTGACAGGCTTGGGTCCTTTAGCAGTGCTCAATGCACCCAAAGGAAACCACAAGCCCAGTTCAGGACTCAAAACTAGGTGTCCAATGTACAATCATTCAGAGGAACCAGTCTCAGCCTTGTCTAATTTTATATCAGTGAAACTGCGTCACAGTGCTCCAGAGAGGACAACATGTTCCTTGTATTTTGCTAGAACAGAGCTGGTCGTAAATTATTTTGGGGCACATTTTCCCTTGGGTAAATACACTCTCCAGTAATGTGCAATATACTTGAGAATATGCTTCTGCAGCTTGGCAAAATGAGCAGGAACACCAACTCACTCACCCATTATTGTATGTAAAACAGCTTTGTATTTGCAATTACCAGAAGTGACAGGACAGTACCCGACTGGGAAAAGTGGAAGCTGCTGAGATTAATCAAGTGTTCCCATGGCAAGAACTATTCTGGAGTACATGCCAGGTTTGAAAAGAAAAATCCTTTGTGTTTTATTTGTTTGTTTGTTACCATATAATATGTGGTTTCCCTCCCTCCTTCTTTCTGATTTTGACAAGCGGACACTTTGAAGAATGAAAGCTTAAAAGGTCTACTTCCTCTAACACAAGTACATTTACTGTTCATAATGTCAGTTTTAATTCCATAGTGAACAGTAGCAAAACTGATGAAAAATACTTTTGATTTGTGGCTGAATAGAGTAAAAAAATCCAACATAATAATTTTTAAACTGTACTTTAGAAAAAGAAAAACCAGGAATCCTTTAGGTACTGATAGCTTGAGAAAAAAAGATTACAAGGCTTCCAAAAGAGCAGTGTTGGTCAAATGATTGCTGGCGTGATAACACAGACATGGTTTATATTTTAGACAGCTGCTCCTGTAAAACTATACATTGTAATAACACAGAGTTGAAAATGCTGCATTGTTCACGACCAGCTGACAATCTGACCTTGGATTGAAAAGATGTCTTTTCAAACAGTGTTAATACAGCAAAAAGGGGCTTACTTCAAATCCATAAATTCGTTTGGAAATAGCTGTAAAAATAGAGTATTTAAGTTCCAGCTAGCTAAATAGTTGAAGCTGTGCCAAAAGTTGACTTTGCTCACAAATTGTTTTGATTGAAGTAGTGCCTACTGGTTGAGACAGACCCAAGATCCGAACAGGGCAGACACCATGCACAAGTTTTTGAATTCCTAATATTTAAAACAATTACAAGTGTTTTTCCTTTAAAATACCAAATATCGCAAAGGTAAAAGATTAATGGGCTAAAACGCTGAGAGTATGAATGCCCAGTGAATCAGCCTGACTTCTTACAACCATGTACAAAAGATCTGGGATGGGTTTAGATCAGCATCAGCAGAACTTCAGCACTAGATGCCTCTTGCACTTGGTGTCATCCTGCAGTCCCAAACTAAGTAGGAACATTTTTTGAAGTGAGAACAAGGGAAGAGGGAAGGGACCTGTGGTGCAGGGGATACCACCGGTGTATCCCAACAAGAATGTCAGTATGACCTGAAGTGTCATACCAAAGCTCTTCAAAACTGGATCGGCTCGTTCGGGCACCACAACAAAATCACTGAGATTGTGGCATGTCGGTTCATACAGTCCTAATGTGTTATATCCCTTTTAGTCACTTTGCTCCATGCTGTAGCCCAGGGCATTATAAAAGCCTATTTGCAGTCCTGAGGCATCCTATTTCCCCTAGCTCAGGAAAAAAAAGGACTTCTTTATTTTTCCCTCTTGAAAATGTGCATTTGATTAATTCTAAGTGGAGAATGATCTGTGGTCTCGTCAGCAGTTTTCTGGGAGTTGATTTCTGAAATAAGATGGAGGTTCCTAATAGATTTAATCTCGAAAAGTTTCTTCAGAAATACAGGTTCAGCTTTTTCGAGGAAACGTATAAGGGCATATAAAGCTCTTCGGCAAGGGATATTCTCTCACACACCTATTTGAGACATTTGAAGCTGGAGTAATCAGCCCCATTTTCTTCCCAAAGCATCATATGCAATTTAGTTTCCTTATTTGTAAATTCTTTCTGCAGTTTAGCGCAGAACAAAGCACATTAAAACTCTGATGAAAGCCTTTATTAAGTGATCATCTCATTATATTTATTAAAGGTCTGGGTTCAAAAGTTCATATGACTGAAGACTTGCTGCATATTTTCCTGCAGGCTGCAGATCGTATTAATTTTAAGAGTAATTAGCAGATTACTGGAAGCTCAGCATGTATACAAGAGGCAACTGGAGTTTATTTGCCAGAATCTTTAGAAGTGACTTATTCATTCTTGAATCAGATCCAAACAGATTCTATAAGAAGCATTTTATTGTAGATGTTTATAATTTGCAGTGTGGCAATGCCTAGAAATCTCAGTCAAGGATCAAGCTTTATACATACCTCACTGGAAGACAGCCCCTGCCCTAAGGACCTACGTGTTTCATTTAAAAAGTAATAAAATGATTCCCATGCACTTTCTAAAAATTATAAGAAATATATCAATTCATTAAGCAGTGAAAGATTAGCCACACTTCTTATTATTCTTTTACTGGAAAGCACAATGTCTTCTGAATGTCAGAAATCATTCATGGCATTTTATAACCTAAATAACGTCTTCTTTTTCCCGTTAAATTCAATGGTAGTTTTTCCAGACAACAGCAAAAGCAGGACTTCATGAGTTTTACTTAGCTTAAATTATCCAATTGCCATCTAAAACAGACACTAAATCATCTAGATACCTACAGCGTCATTTAATATTTGTGTTTAACAGAGCATTAAAAGGCTAGACATTTTCTACTGCTAGTCACTGCGCTTCTTGCAATTGCACCTTTAGTAAAATATTAGACTATATTTTGTGAAGTATTGTATTTTGCTGATGACTGCCAGTTTTTTCCTACTCATCTACAGAATAATTTGAAGGATGCATTTTCAAGCTTATGTGACATATTTGTGTGGGGGTAGAGGCCTTGTCCACTAACATCTTTTTCTCATCATGCACAAATTTGAAGAAATTCTACAGGTGCTCTATTTAGAGCCTGCAGTATCAGAAATGCATTTCTTTAAGTGCATGCCTACTTAGATACTATCAGATGTGTGGAAAAGAATAGAATGGCCTGAATTATCAATTATCAAAAAAAACTATCAAAGTGTGGCTCTTGGGATCAGCTCAGCCATGTACTACAGTATAAATGAAGTGTCCTCATTCTACTGTCTCTGAGTTCAGGTACATAACAGTAAACTAACAATAAAAATTGTAAAAAATAAAATTTTCCAAATATTCTCCCTTATTGCCTATCACAAAAAGGAAGGACTGATTGAACATAGGATTTTATAGAATCATACAATGGTTTGGGTTGGAAGGGATCTTAAAGATCATCTAGTTCCAAGCCCCTGCCATGGGCAGGGACATCTTCCACTAGACCAGGTTGCTCAAAGCTCCATCCAACCAGGCCTTGAACACTTCCAGGGATGGGGTATCCACAGATTATCTGGGCAACCTGTCCTGGTGCCTTATCACCCTCATGGTGAAGAATTTCTTCCTAATATCTAATCCAAATCCAAATCTTTTTCAGTTTAAATCCATTACCCCTTGTTCTGTCACTACATGCCCTTGTAAAAAGTCCCTCTCCAGCTTTCTTGTAACCCCCTTCAGGTACTGGAAGGCTGCTATACGGTCTCCCCAGAGCCTTCTCTTCTCCAGGCTGAACAACCCCAACTCTCTCAGCCTGTCTTTACAGGAGAGGTGCTCCAGCCCTCTGATCATCTTCGTGGCTTTGCTCTGGACTCGCTTCAACAGATCCATGTCCTTCTTATGTTGGGGGCCCCAGAGCTGGATGCAGTACTCCAGGTGGAGTCTCACGAGAGCGGAGTAGAGGGGGAGAGCTATTCTTCTATTTAAAATCTTCTTTATCTTTCTGGATTTAGTACGAAGAAGCAGCCTACACAATGAACAACGGTTATCACAAAACATTTCGTACAAATATGCAAAATAATGAGAGCAATCTAGGATGGATACAGTGAGTCTCTCACAGGCTAGTCTGTAAAAAATTCTGATGTAGGCTGCATTTGAATGCATAGGAAAGGCTTAAGTTTAAAAATGGAAACAGAAAGATAAGAATACGTTGAGAGAGGTAAGATGGAGATGGCAACTGCAGTAATAAAGAAAGAGAAGTAGGACTGTGCATCCTTTATAGGTAACAGCAGAAAAGAAGAGTTAAAGGAGAGATGAGAAAAGGAATGTCACATTGCCTTGAAGATGATATTTCAAATCAGCATAGAAGAGGCCTCCTTCCAGCAAAACACTTAACCACATGCTTGGCTTGAAGGACATGGAGAGTGTCACCAAAGCCAATAAGCTAATGCCTCCAACAGGCAGTTTTCCAGGGTTCAGCTACACACAGCCACCACTATAGCAGCAGCAGCACGGACCCCTATCTGGACAAAGAGTTGCATTTACATTTCAGTTTTACCTCAGTGCCATTTACCTCAGTTTAAAGCGTAAAGAGGGAAGTCTGTTGCTGAGTCGGTACTAGCAGGGCTCAGCAGCAGATCCGCACACAGCACTGGCCATAGAGCTCAGGGGTTTTGCTTGAGACAGGGACTACTCCCAAGAGGCAGAAGGGGCAAGGCAAAAGAAAGTTCACCATATAGACATGGGTTATGCCATGACACTTTTCTGCATGGCCAGAGAGCATGCCTTGTCCTCTCTTACTTACTAATGTAAATGCGACCACAGGAGTACAGTGCAGAGATATCCAAATTAACTCCAATTTGCCATCTCGGCTATGGGCCTGCTTCTGCGCTACCTTCTGTAGCTTAGTGAGGGGGTAAATTCTGGCACTGCAATATAAAACCTGACATAGATATACACCATGCACTGAGTTTAGACTATGAACTTTCACCCTTTTGAGAAAGCAATTTTTTTCTTGCATAGAGCACAGCCCTGGTGTATTTGAACCAGCCCTTTGGCCTTTCAGAATATCAAGAGACCTATGATTCTGCAAGTTTTAGTCCTTGTTTGCTTTTCCTTTCCTGCTAATCCAGTATTTATAGTGCCTCTTACATTTCTTCCACTCAGAAACTACTTGCAGCCGTTCTAAAATAGAAAGCTCGATGGCAGCATTAGTGATGCTGTCTCTTACAGGGTTTATAAAGCCTGTTTCACTGTTTCACCCTCTTCTCCAGACCTGCTGAAACAATGACTGTGATCCAAACGCAAGCACAGCCCTGACAGTTTCTTTGAAGTTTCAATCCAGTTCTTGTGCACAAAGAGTATAATTTGAGCGTTTGCAGTGATAGCAACAGCTATGCAGAAGAAAGGCTATTATCCTTGTTTTACCTAAGTCTTGGATGACATGCCATGGTTTTTTTGCAGGGAGTTTTGCCAAGTAACTAAAATGATAGAGAACTAAATTCAATCTTGTTGTTAAAGGGAAAAACCCCAATGGACTCCAGACCCTGAACTGATTATATATGCATTTTGCAAAAGCTGTTTTTCACGATAGGTGGACCCATATAATATATAGCAAGGAGATATGACCATCTTCCAAGCAGGTCAAAAGGTGTGTGGTCATATTGATAGAATGACAAGCCTACATTAGCACTCCTTGCCTGTTCAGGTCAGCTGCTTTGGTAGTACTTTAACAGAATCACAGGGCTTTTCAGTAGGAACTAACTCATAGGAAGACCTCATCATGCATGCAGGCATACCTTGTATCACTACCAAGTTATGTTGCCTCTTCATAAGGATTATATGATTGGCTTTGTTGGTTTTGTGGACTGGCATTTCTTAGGAAGCTCTGTAAGTATGTGACCAGTAAAAATTCTTTTCAGAGGCTGCTGATGTTTTAACTGACATGCTTCTTAAACTTGCCTTTGCAAAGGTACAGGATTGTTTTGTTATTAAACTCAATTCAAAGAAAACAATTTTAGTTTGATTTAACACTGATATGTTTTGAGAATCTCTCTTTCCTTGCATTTCTATTTAATGACTGCATTATTTTAGTTAGAAGGAAGAGATTTACTTAGACCGGCAGAAAGAGATACCCTAAGTAGACACAGGCCTTTTAGACAATACCAATAAAAAAGCCCACATAGCAATTCTTACTGCATTTTTACAGACTAGATAGTACAAAGGCAAAACCGAAGACAGTAAAACAAACAACAAAAAAAGAATTCAAACTTTCCCCAAAATTCTTTTTTCCTCTAAATTCAAAAAAGGTACTGACTTTCATAAGTTCTTTAAAAAAACAAAATAAATTGTCCTTTTTTGTTATTTTACAAAACTCTAGTTTAGGGAGGAAGAAGAAATCCATTTCAGATTTCACAAAATGATTATGTTTTTCATTACGTCTCTTTTTTCTCACACTTTTCCAAACATAAACACAGGTTTTCAGCCATGTAATTGTGTTCCTTGGAGTCCAACAGCCTGGTGCTGAGCTTCCCCTTCCAGTACTCTGACCACATCTATGTGGCACCGAGCCCAAGGGTCCATATCCCAACTCTTATGAAATCTTATGTCAGCCTGAGCTCAGTGTGACTCTTACCAAGTTATATGGTCTTTCACTCAAAGAGACCATAAACCTCCTGATGAGTATTGTGTTAGTCTGTAAGTCTCAAGGGCAGCAGTTTTTCTTATCACATGTGACCTTGGTGATTGTCATGTTTGTGATAACCAACAAGAGTGATACCTTTCTGACCTTTGTTTATAGAGTGGTTGCTGGGTCTTGCTCTACAGACCCTTCCCCCTGTGAAAAAATCCTCTCACCCTGCCCTGGCTTCTCGATGTAGCCTCAGCTCTGCCTGATTGCCAAATTAGCCTCCTTTCTTCTGCCACATGACTCTTAAGAAATTGCCCAAGGAGATGAAAAGAGACAACAGAAAAAAATGATCAGCAAGTTAGTCACAGTATTAGAAACCATCATTTTTCCATTCCCATTGCTGTCAAACGCAGGTTAGCCATTGCCTCATTGAGCTGCTACTTGCTGTGCCAGTTCAGAAAGCCTAAGCAGAGAGTACATTATCATAGGAGAAAACTGTCATTTTACTTCTGTCTTTTATACTGTTCAGGTTGCAAAATAGTACACTTCTGCCCAGTCTCTCTCCTACTTACAGCTCACAGCTTTGTCCTGCTGCTACCAAGCAAGTCAATTCATATGCAAGTCTTACCGTGTTTACACAATAGCAAAACAACTTCGAAAATTACATCACTTTTGTCAGTTTATAATGTAAAGCTTTTCAGTTAGATTTTAATTCTTCATTTCTGGTGAAGCCTGAACTCTTGCAAAGGCCTGAATAGCATTTAAGTACTTATTTGCTTGCTTTGCCCAGCATCTTTTCACTTCGCTGCCACCAGGCACAAGATAAGTTGGGACACTTTGATGTCATCATATTTCCAGTTATTCCTGCTCGACATAGTCTTCTTATGATTATTTGTTAAAGAAGTATGGAGTGATTTGGGAGACCATTTGTTAAGCTGGTTGATGATTGACCATCTTTAAAAAGCCAGAGGGCCTCAGCTGGCTCTCCTATTTTAGGCTAAATTTCCAGGCAGCTGCAAAAAACTAGAGGCTGAGCAAGCTGCCTCACTGATCCCTTCACTTTCCTCTAGCATGTTCTTCTCACGAAGTAAAACACACTCTTTGAAGCCACCTCCACTGTGATTTATACCACCATAGCCCATTCACAGTGTTTCTGGAGTGCATGCAGACAGTGACCTGATCTCAACCGATGCACAGCTCCCCTCTCAGCCAAGGTGACCCAGGTGCCTGTGGCTCTGTTGATGCTAGTAACAAATTCTGCTTGAAGTTCCCGTAAAGCAGTAGACTTCTCAGAAACATCTGGCAGAAACTGCCGCACAGTAAGAGTTGATGCACTCAGCCTAATCACTACAGAACAGGTTTACACCTTAGAAGAAATATTCCATAGTCACAGTGAAAGACCTAACTCTTTACAAAGTACGACCCCCTCAACAAACAAAAAAAGACCTTTGCACAGCAAGACTGAAACAATACTACTGTCCTTCTAGGTACCCCATTAAAAGACTTTGGTCTCTCAGCAGATGAAGCAGCTCCAACGGTCCTTACCCTAAATTTATGTTTGGAAGGGAGAAAGATTAATGAGACAAGATTGTTAACAACTTTTGGTTTTTTGTTTCGAGCTGTTGTAGTTCCCGTAAATGACCAGAGACTAACCAGCTGACAACACAGTTCTAACTTTAGAGGGACATCAGTTATTTCTTCCTTCTAAGTTTATTGTATGTCTAAGTCATTCTGAGAATAATTATCCTGTTTAAATATCTTCCTATCTGTTATAAACTCACATAAATATTTAGTTTAAACAAACATCTTCAAAGTGTCCCCTTACAATCAGTAACAGACCCTTCCCAGACAAATACAGCTGGATGTTTTGAAATCCAGCACGATGAACTGTGAAAATACAAACCAAAAATTGTTAACTGCACATTCTTACAAAGCTGCATTTTTAAGGCAGTATTTTCATCCTCTGAAATATGAGCTGTTTATATTGCAATGACTCTAGTGAAGTTTGCAGTCCTTGGTGGATGGCGGAATGCTGACAGATAACAATTACAAGACAAGATTTTAATTTTCAGCCTGCTAGAACAGAAGACCTCTGAAGGGGGAGGGGGTGAAGGATGAAAGGTAAGACTTATCTTGTTTTATTTTAGCTGTCTACAATTTATGTCTTCATCAGAGCTAGTTCTCATCTGTTGTGTTCATGGATAGTTCGGTCAGTGGAGCCTGGGGAATGATTCATCCTCCCCATAAGCAGGTGCCTACATTTGATCAGATGGATTTAATCTTGAACGTTGGTTAACTACGTGAGATCAGTGATATATAAACCTGCAACATGAATCTCCTCTTTAAATCATTGGTATTTTTACAATTGATTTAAGGAGAAGCAGGATCAATGACTTTCAAGATGTAGAAAAAGTAATTACTACTATGAAAACTTACTTTATTGCTTCTTAGAAAGAAGCATGTTTAAAGGGACATTAACTAAAATCTAAGTATGGTGCAATATTATTTTAGATTCACTGCATCAATAGTAGAAATCATTACTTTTAAGCATTAAGTGGAATACACCAAACACAAACATTTTTTTTCTATGTTAAACAGCTGCCAGAAATTATCATTTCTCATTCTTTGGCTTTTTTAAGTTCACAGAAGAAATTTACTTGGAAAGAATGGTTGGATATAAATTTTAACCTCAGCAAAGTTTATAGAATTTCTCTGACAATTGCAGAGTATAATGATGCATAAAAAAATGTCATGATTAAGCAGAATGACCTACGACAAGTTACATAACAGATGTTTTAGCTAAAGTAGCATATGTATTATACATCTGACAAGCTTCTGCCTCTACAAATCAGTACTTGTTTGCAAAGCCATAGAGAAATAATGTCTTAGTATGCAAACGAATGTACTAGGCAAAAAAAAAGAAAATAAGATCTTCAGGAAAAAAAAAAGATGTTTCCTACATAATTTCAGCTGTTAGTGAACAACTACAATTTAAAAATATAGCAGATTGAAAGTATTTTTACTCTTTGGATGCTATTAGCATTATCAGTGAGTAAATAACAAGCACATTTCAGGTCATTGCATTGAAATTTGTGTTTGCTAACAACAAGGCACCGTGTCATGACTATTACAGAGCATTCCTCCCAAGCAGGGCGTGCTGGGGCACATGCCTGACTTCTCTCTGGGCAGCAGCTAAGGCAATGCTGAAATGGCTCTGTCAGTCGCCAATCGATTTTAAAAAGTTATATGACCATACCTGCACTATTGCAAGTTCTCTCATGAGATCCAAGACAAGAAATCGTCACAAACACCAGCAGAGCTACCAAAATAAATGTGAATGCCAGAAAGTTGTGAGCATTGTATGTGTATGCCAGTTGCTGCTGACTGGTTCAATTTAATTCTGTGAGGTATGTTGTCTTTACCACCACAGATTATTACCTTTAGATATATCACATGGCACTTCATGAGATCTAAAGCTTCTGCATCCTCTACAATCTTCCTTCATATCTGTTCCTGTTTGCAAGTGATAAGGATAGAGCAAATGTTTTATTTTCGTGCAGAGACATGCACAGCAAGAACTGTAGTACTACAGAGTGGTCAGAGAAGTGATACTCAAAGTGTGAACACATTGGATGTTTGGTCCATCATGGCAGGTCACACAGGCCTCTTTTTGTCCAATGCACTTCCTTTTGCCTGCTTTCAAAGCAAGATGTGCAGGTATCTGGATAGAGCTCATCACTGAGAATGGTTTTGCTACAAGTACCTGGTAAATATGTTCTGTACTGTAAGCATAGATCCCTTGCTCATCAGCTGATTGCTACATTAGCAAAATGCTCCAAATCGAAAGGACAGCAATTGTGGAACGAGGCAGGGCTAAGGAGTAGTTAGGGTGAGAAAAAGAAATCATAAACATTTTTAGTCAGACCTCATTAGCAAGAAGTGTTACTTCTTCTTGCATAGCCAGGGCAGGCACATTACTGCTAATTTTCTGCTATGTGCTAGTATTCAAATCCAATCAAAACAGAACTTTGCATAGGACTTGCCCTCTCATGCTAATGGTGGATTTCGGGGGTCTAAGAGAGGCATCATAGATTTAAAGTTTAAGCTTTAAACAATGTCAAGAGAGAGCAAGTTACAGTTGGACTAAAGGTTTATAACTAGGGCTCAGCACTCAATGAGAATGGATCCAGAATGGACAGTACCTATGTCATTTCTACCCAAACACCTTTTATTTAACTAGCACTTTCTCCTGAGCAAACACCAGACTGGTCCTAGCACAAGTTAGAGTCACCATCAACCTGCTTTGACTTGTGTCTGTTTGCCATGACACCAGGAGGCTGCTCCCACTGATGCACTCCCACCTCGTTTCCCCCCGGAATGCCTCTCGTGCTGAACGGCAGGAGGAGGAGATCCACATCGCGTGCTTTCTAGAAATGTCAGTCCCAAATATAGGAGCCATACATATCTTCACAGTATATCTCAGCGTTAAGCCAGTTCTCCAACTATTTTGTGCCCAGAGAAAGCGGACTGGCCAGTGACACCAAGGCTACATCAAAGCTTGAAGTAGAAAACCGTCTATATTCTCTGTCTATCAAGCTGCTACTAAGCTCCCTACCAAAGAATTTAGTGGATCATGGCTGGAGTGCTGAACAAACTGTAAAATCTGGACCTAGCAAATGGAAATTGTAAATATTTAAGGTTATTGTGCTATGAAGGATTAAAAGTTACCCTGGTCAACTAGAATATGTCAGATAATACAACCATGGCATGCCTACTTAAGTAACAGTTGTTTTGATAATAGATGTTGATATTAAAAAGACATCCAAAATAATGAATTTATATAAAGTTGCTAATGCCCACTATTAGATGTTGTTAAAGTGATTGGAGCAAATGGAAGCAGATGCCTGTCTACATATGTCCAATATTAATACCCAGGATTTAATATCTACATCTAGTTTATTAAAAAATATATCTTTGTTTCAAATAATTACAAGCTCTTTTATTGTCTGGTTTTAGCTTTCCTGAATTGCAATCAGAACAAGATCTGAGTGTGTATCTGCTTTTTCAGGTTTATTTTTCTTTTAATGTTATTATTTAGTAATTCAGCTGAGATGGCTTGAAATTAAATTTAACTAAAATTACATTAAAGTGGAGCAACAATCACTAGACAGTATAAAAAAAAGAGTTATGCTTGTTGATTTTGCCTGAATAAACCAATTAGAGCAGCCTATTGAGATCAAGAGCAACTAAACAGATCTCTGGCATAAATGTTGTCTCTGCTGACTTTAAATGGGGGCCATGAATTCACCCTGTTAGTATATACTACAGGGTGGTGCAATGGGGAGTAAAACAGGGAATCATAAGCTTTGTAACATAGGTGACATCAGAAGAAAAACATTGTGGACCCCCTTCTCTACAGATCATGGCAACCACAGTCATCAGTTCTTTTAACAGAAAATTAATTCCACCCCATTCACAGCTACATTATATGTTTACAAGGAAAGCAAACATTAACGTCATTTAAAGCAAGTCACACTCTCCCCTTATTTTTAGTAATTTCAGCATCAAGAAGGCATGCTCTCCTTGGTCATCAGCCATAATGGAGTGTATGCTTACAGAAGGCTGATCTAGATACAAGTCCTATTTTCCTTGTCTTTATCACAGCATGCCGCTTTTAGCCTCTAAATGCACATTTTTTCCTTTTTAATTTTCTCATTGTTTTCTTTTAAAGCATCTTTTAAATATTGAACAGTGTAAAGTAACTGCCATAAAAGCACAACTTATTACTGGGTAGTTGAAATCGGATGTTTCTTCGCTATTTCAGTGCAGTAAATTGCCAAACCAGCCCTGTTAGGATGAACAATTCTCCGTGACTCCCTGGGGTTTGTTACAGTGAAGCTAGACTGCACTGGGAAAGTACTGACAGATTTTTAACTTCTTTTCATGCAATTAAAAGAACGGAAACAAAGTGAATGAACACCACATGATCCCCTGCGCTCTCCAGAGAACATCCCACAGAACGTTCTGCAGATGACTGGTGGCCCACAGAGCACAACCGAGGAGCTGCTGGAAGAGAGGTGGTTTTGTAATGAGCCTGCTTTGCTTCCAAGTGAGTTAAATGTGCATTTCACAGCACGTTTTGCTGCCATGTATTTTACATTCTCTACAAAACTCACATACATAGACTTTTCTTTAATTAACGTTTCAGCACTTAAGGATACTTGCAAAGTCATGACAATCCCTGTGTTTTTCACATTCTACCAACTCACAGAATCACTTCATGGCATCTTAGGAGTAATGCCCAGGCCATCTAAAGAGGAAGCATGTTGATGTTTCTCAAATCAGGACACTAAACCCAAAAAGTACAGTAGGCCTTTTTAGCATTAATATTAACCTAAATCTTATAAGAAATAATGGAATTAAAAATTTTTTTAAATTCTTTTTTTACAATTTCCTTTCTTATTTATAAACTATTTTTTAGACTATACAACCTCATAACCTGATTTCCTTGTTTATAAAATTACAAAGTAAAATTGGTCACATTGCTGTTTAATACAGATTGAAGCATTTTTCCATCCACAATCAATCAAGGGAAGACTATGTTACGCACTTTCTTATTACGGTTATAAACAAGATGGAAATTATGTAACATATTATGCAGAAGAGAAAAAAGGAGTAGTTAGACAGAAAGTATAGGCAGGAACTTTTAGTGTCCTGGATACAGAGATACCCACTCCTCTCCAGATAGGCTTCACAGCGTACATTTGTTTGAACACCAAGAACAGACGTTTTGCTAAAGAAACCACCTTTAAATTCAGAACAATTTTGGATTCTTCTGTTTTCTTCTTCCTTTCAGCAGTTTTTTTTTTAAAGTAAAACCTATTTGCCCCAGAGTTGTTTTAACCACTGCAATGATCCACAATCAAGCAATCGAGCTTCTGCAGCTCAAAAGGTGAACTGACTGCAGCAACACTGAAAAATCTGATGCTTTATGAGAGCTATTTTTTTATTTCAGATCTACAACATGCACATTCAAAATGCATGCTCCCTTTACTATACTGTTCCTTGATTATAAGTCTTTAATTTATCTGCACTCTCAGATAACAACCAGGAACAACAGTCAGAAGAGCTACTGGGAAGATGAGACTGTAATAAAATTTTCTGTAACTCACTCACGTACACAAAGGTCATGAGATGATTTTTAAAATTTTTTGATTATAAAAATATAATCAAACAAATATACATAAGAAAATGTATTAGCTGGCTATCAGATGCAGGTGAAAATACTTTCTCTTTCTTATACCTTTTTCTTGATAAATCAAGACAATAGAATATTTTAGTTGCTTTTATTCTTACTTGGGTACAGTATAACTAGTGTGGGTATTTTTATTTTATTTTATTGCCTGAAGTGTCAGTCATTCTTCAATATTTATCGCCACAGGCATTTATATCCATATAAATAAAGGCCTAATGCAGGATCAAGTTGTGAAAATTAAATGGATATCACACAAGTGCACAATCCAAATCTCACTAAAGGAAATGCACAGATCACAGTGAACATTGAATCAGATTCGTGATGAGTGACCTGATGCACACTAAGGACACTGAACTCCATTTAGGACTTGAAAATACTATGCAGAGCATATATGTATATGTATGTATATATACAACTTTAAGACTGACAAAATATAGCTAAATTGTTATAGCCTTATCATGATTATTTTTAGCAACATATGTTGCTAAATATGGCATGAAATCAAATTAGTCAGGCTTTTCAAACAAATGTAATGAAACCATCTACCTTTAGGAAGAACTACTTTCTAATTATAAAAAAGAAAAATAATTAAAATCAGCATCAATGAAATATTTGCTTTTAACCACACAAAAATTAGGAAGATTTACCTTCTTTCTTTCAAAGTTGTTTTCCCAGCTATCTAACTGTGTTTATGTCATGTTTATTTTAGTAGAAGAAAGATTCATTTTTTAGGCATTAGTACAACAAACAGTTTAGACCTAAAAGACCTTCCCAGGGCTTCTGTTTAAAAAAGACAGAAACTTAGAACTACAGGACCTATAGGCATACCAAAATGGTCTGAGGGTGGTGCCCCTTATGTAGGGATTGTAACATCTAAACTGAATAATCTTATAAAACATCAGATACATGTATGTGTGACAGAAGTTTGTCTTGTTGAATCAAAGAGCCCTTTAACATATGAGATCTAACCAGACCTGAAAGCTGATGTAAGCTACTTTCGGTTTTAAAATAAAGGCATTCTTAACAGTGAGAGTAATTTATTAATGAAACAAAATGATTATAATATGTTTGAAGGTTTTGCATTCTTTTGTTCGAGGTTGGTAAGATTAAATAAGGTACTATTTTAAAAGAAAAGCATAGGAATTATGATTTTTTTTTTTACTGACTATTATTTTTTATTCTTTTACTTTTAGGATGACTGAAAAAAAAGGATCACCTCATCTAATTTCATCTGCCCACAAACTAGAAGTCTAGTCTAGCCTCGTTTCTTAAGCTCCCTTTATAGTTAGCATCACCTTCAGAAGGAGATTCATCTTTCCTTTTTTGAAGAAATCATTGTTACTTCCAAACAAAACCACTGTGCAATCCTGGGCCATAACATCAATAACTGAGGTTCTGCAGTCTGCGACCCCCTGCATAAAAGATGAAGTCGTTTTCATCTGCCAAAGCCAAGTTTTCATTTTCCTAGACCTTTGGCGATTTTTTTCTTACTTATCCACTTAGACTGTGGTTCCCTCTCATATCTTAAGCACCAACTCCCTCCAGAAGTTCAAAAACATGCAAATGAGTGCAAGGAGGAGTGGCAGCATGGGGTCGTTGGCCATTATGCAGGTTCAGTGGTATCAGTGGGCCTCATGCTGTGAGTAGTGTTTTGGGGATGTCCACCATGCAGTATAAATAATTTCATATTCTTAAAACACAAACTTCCTGATCTTGCTCTTTCCGTTCAGAACAATACAACTGAACAAGGTAGCAAGATTTGCCACACTATTATAAACAGTACCACATATTTGATAACACTGTATTTGTCTTTTTTTTCTTTTAATGTACTTCTTTGAGGTTAGAGTCAGTTTTCATACCTTGAGTACTAACAAGAGTGCCAAGAATCTTCATATTATGAGTCAAAGTCAATTAATGAACTCCTCAGGAAAAATAACCTACAATAAAACACCAAAATAAATAAAATGTCTGGCACTTTCCAACATACAGTTTTCACAGATAACTTTAGTTGGTCAATTCAGCTTTTTATTCATGAAGTCTTTAGGATCAAATATTGCTCCAGGGAGTTTTGTGATTACCTATAGAGAGGCTGAAAGATGAAGATGTTTGTAGTATCACAGAAGATGAACCCACTGATCAGCACGAGCAAGAATCTCTAAAGCTGCAATGAGGCAGCTTTTCAGATACTTTTATGATCTCTAAAGGGACAGTTTAGCATGGTAGATGTTTACTGAATGACAGAGATACAATACCTTCAAAGTAATAAGACATAAAAATTATTTCTTTGCTGTCATTTAAAAATGAAATTAAGTGGATAAAAAGTGTGTCAATGACTGTATCAAAATAACTCAGTCAGCAACTTTTTCCTCAGGGGTGCAGAACAGATGAAATGATTGTCACTTAATCTATGTTAAGTGTGCATAATGCTATACAGAAGTGGGAGAAAAGATAACACTGCAAGCTAGTTTTCTAATCAATGATTAACAGAGATTAGGATATGCCACTGTATAAGATATGCTAAACATCTTCCATGGACAGTTTTATTCTTTAGAAATTCCTGTTTCTAACTGGAGCTCTTCCACTTTGGGAAGTCGAGGCAGAGTAGTAGTTAGGTATAAATCCACACCTTACCACTGACTTCATTAGCCAGGTATGCTCCAAAGTGTTGAAAATCTAGAAATATCCAATTCCATCCTATTTCCAGCCTAAGGGCAACGTAGGTTTGCTTTCTTCAAGTGCTGAGAAGTCAAATTTTTAGGTGAAAGAGCTACCTTTTATAAAAACGCTTTACATAGGGAGCTGGTAGGTACTCATTCTTACACTGTCAGTTGATACCCTTAGCATATGGTCATATGCTATTTTCCTGAAGTTGACAAGCTCTCACAATAAACATTGTCTTCCTTAATGGGAACCAGACAGTAAAACCACACAAAGGTACTGTGGTCTCTTAAAAAAAAAAAAGGATTATGTATAAATTTAGTAAGGATGGATAGGTTCTTGCTACTTTATGAGAAAGGTTATTTATTTATAGACAGATTTCTTAAGACTATTATTCAAGCTTGCTTGTTTGTTTATTTGTTCAATTATAGAGCAGACCATAAGTATTTACAGACAGAGGCACTGAAAACAATCAGCTTCTGGCAGACAAGATGTGACTGAACATACTGCATGAAGAGTGGTAATATTAATCTTCACTGTTTAATACAGCAACACAAAGAGGCCATCTGCCTGTCATTTGCAAGCGTTTCATAAAACCTACTGAAGCATAGATGTGGATAGCTTGTTGGAACTGTGATAAGAGCCAGGAAAAAAAGTGTATTAATTATACTCATTCCTAATTGCTCATCCTTTAGGAAATAAACAATACTGTTTCTACTGAACGTGAAATAAAAATGTTTAAAAATGCAGATGGGTGTGTGGGCACAGTCGCTTACAGAATGCTTAAAGAAATTCAAGCCTGACATGTGCATCCTTTATCAAATTATTTGTTCTTCCTGCTCTTGGCTTATGGTAATTAAAAAAAAAGAAAAAAAAGCAGAAAAAATTGTTACTTGATACTTCATTATTGATAAAAGACAAAACAGGCAGACAGTTTTACAAAAAATGATGTTCTAGTAAGCAAGGCCAGCCTGATTCTTGCAGCCTGACTCATCGTTTGAGCATGATGAGGAGCAGCAGAGGTAAGCACACAACACTGGTTCACTGGGATCACTAATGAAAAAGGAAGTACTCAGAGAGAAAAACAAAGTCAAGGCAACAGGAGGGCCAGTGTTCATGAGTCACATTAGCTCTTTGCTTCCCACAATTGTCTGCTGAATGAATTTCAGCTCTGCATAAATACAAGGAGAAACTATATAAAGATGCTTGTGCTCCTAATCCCAAATGTATTATTTTCCCTCTTGAACTCTGAGTATTTGTCATTTCTATTATATTACACTTATTCTGTTTTACAGGCAACTAGCTCCCTTTCAGTGAGCAAGGTTGGGTAATTAGCAGTACTGTCAAATTTATGTCTATCGGGGACTTTAATTACTGTAGAGGAGGCCTAGTTTCTTTAGCAGGCAACCAGGTCTGGGACACACTGTTGTGATCCAAGTCTTCTAATACTTCATTATCAGGTTCATATTATAGAAAGGAAAATGCTCCTAAGCTTGATATATCATCTGATTTCTGTTGCATTGATTTCTATTTCTTTTTTACAGTATCACAGTCCCTTTCGAGCTGAATGAATGTGGTCAAAACACTGCATAACCTGTCTTTTTACCTGTTTTCTGAAAGGGCGAGTCTATATTAGGTAGATTCTTCCAAGGCCAGACAGATCTTTAGCCAACTAGTTGTGATCAGACCGCTATAGAAGATGTACCAGAGACTTGGATGATTATAGCTTCCCCTTTCTCTCCTACTAGTATTATTCAGCACTGCTTGTGCCTGACAACCCCATTCACAGCACGTCTGGCTCAATCCCCAAATCAGACATTTTTTCTTAATTAATTGATGACTGTTCACAATATGTTTTCTACTATTCTGGTCTCATCTCTCATTAGCAGAAGGGGTTTTGATTGGCTTTTGATCCAGAGAAGCGTATTTTACTTTAATTTGTTACATTTGCAAACAGGACCCATTGTTGGAAATAGTCTTGCAGAATATTACCTGTGTGGAAGATTGTATTTCACAGTGGTGGCCACAGGCTCAGACACTGCCTTGCAATTACAATTCTGCAGCACTCTCAGGTGGAGGTAAACTATTTTAAAGGTGATTAAGAGTATGTATACATGATTACATTAAGGCACTTGACCTGTTTCTGCTGATCAGCTGATCACTGATCCATAAAGGAGTATGCACGTGTTCTTAGCTGATCCAATGGCAAGGTAAAGCATATTATTTTAACATATTCTGATTCTACTATGTCAGATACTTTTAAAAATGTATCAAGTACCCAAAACCACATTCAGTCTTCTCCAAGTACAAATATCCCAAAACAAAGCAATAACCCACTTCTTCTAAGTTACCACCCACAGCATGTTGGCTGGTTCCTTCCCAGTTCAATTTAAAGATTTCCAGTCTCTGAACTCATCACAGACAGAAGTTATTATAAGGAAAGTCTTTTGGACCATTCCCAGAAACAGATTAAAAGAGATGGCCCAATCTAGGATTGAGCCATGCCATTGAAGTAGAGCATACAGTGGTTTTCAGACTGCAAGCCTTCAGGACTGGACTGCATCTTTGTCACAATGCTGGAGATCAAGACTGTAAAGGCTCCCATAACCATACAGAATTTGATGGCTCATGATCTCCTGTTAATGGTGGTTTCCCTTCTTGACAACTTTAAAGCTTTCTAATGAGATAAATGTTTCTGGAAAATGTTCTGTGAGATGAAATTATAACCTATTGTTCCACCTGATTCATCTCCTATGGCATTTTCCTAGGCAAACAGAAACATAAGGTATTTTAGAGATCTTCAGGACATAGGATAATAAACTGCACCAAATTTCAAGGGAAAAAACTTATCTGTGGCTCTGTTAAGTAGTAAAAATAGAAAGGTATCAGGTGACAAGTCTTGACTAATTTTCCCAGGGAAGATTATAAAATGAAGCAAGCAAGGATTTGTGTTTTAGCGAAGTATCTAATTCAATTTGAATAGCTCTTCTTACCTGTCTTTCCACCCTTAATAGCATTTTCTATTGCATAAGTGGTAGAATTCTGTCAGTATGCTCCTCCTGTTTTCCTAAAGCTTAAGCCATTGAACTCTCTTGAGAGGCCTGTTGTCTTCTTTTTCCCCTAAAAAGGAAAAAAAGTTTCTCCTGATACAAAGACACTCTCAACACAAGGACTACTTTACCTATGATCTATAATATGTTAGAATATTTTGCTGACAAGACGTTTAGCAGATTTTCCACACCATTTTAGTATTATAAAGATAGAGGAAGCAAGCTTTCAGCTTGCAAATGGATAAGAGCTCAGGTTTTAGCTCATAATTTTCCCTAGTAGGGCTCTAGCTAGAACAGCTTTCACTTTCTGCTCAGCTCTGCATTTTCCCTCAAAATTGGCTTTACAACCCTACCTTTAATAACTATAGAGCAATAGTTACCAGCTTTCTCATAATGTATCTCACTTCATATGCCTTCTCTTCTTCCTCATTGCCTCTCTCATTCCTCATTCCCAGGCTCACAGCTTGGACTGCAGCCCAAACCATTTTGCTCCAGGTCAGAGTTATCCTTCCACAGTGAGTACAAAGGGCAGAGAGACTGGAGCAGAAGAAATCCTGTAGCTTTCACTGTATGCTGCAGAGTCTTGCTCAGCTTGTCATACAGCACATATGTACAGAAAAGCCTAACTGGTGGAGGGGCTACTTTCAGCTTCTGGTTGAAGGAACTCCTGTAGATAGCTCTGCAGAATCTTTCTTCTCTGGATCTCCATACCTCTGCCACATGTAGAGTGTTTCTAGGAGGAAAAAACAGAAGCTTTGAGAAACTGGGAAAAAAAGACATAAACATTTCAAAATCCCGTGTACTACAGAGTTCAGTTCCCAGCACAGAAATGCTCCATTGGCAAGAACATTACAGGTGTTCAAGCACTTTGGTTTTGGTTTAATGGGCAGTCTGAAATACTTTGTTGTTGATCAAAATGTTTTATTTGAAAGTTCAAATGTTTACAGTTGTAAACAAATGTAAACATTTCTTCAGAAAGAGGTAACAGAATCTTTTTAATGCTTTCATTCTTTTCATATAGAGCTACTGCAATTCATGCTGCAGTTAGCATATAGCTTTAGCCAACCAAAAACTGCTTATTTTTTTGGTATGTAATCTATGCATACCATACAGCATTCTCCTTGAGAAACTGGCTGCTCATGGCTTGGACAGGCATACGCTTTGCTGAGGAAAAGACTGGCTGGATGGCCAGGACTAAAGGGTTGTTGTGAATGGAGTCAAAACCAGTTGGCAGCCGGTCACAAGCGGTATTCCCCAGGGCTCAGTATTGGGGCCAGTTCTGTTTAATATTCTTATCAATGATCTGGACAAGGGGATCCAGTGCACCCTCAGTACGTTTGCAGACGACACCAAGTTGGGCGGGAGTGGTGATCTGCTTGAGGGTAGGAAGGCTCTGCAGAGGGATCTGGACAGGCTGGATCGATGGGCTGAGGCCAATTGTATGAGGTTCAACAAGGCCAAGTGCCGGGTCCCACACTTGGGTCACATCAACCCCATACAACACTACAGGCTTGGGGATGAGTGGCTGGAAAGCTGCCCCGCAGAAAAGGACCTGGGGATATCAGTTGATAGCCAGCTGAATATGAGCTGGCAGTGAGGCCAGGTGGCCAAGAAGGCCAACGGCATCCTGGCCTGTATCAGAAATAGTGTGGCCAGCAGGAGTAGGGAGGTGATCGTGCCCCTGTACCCGGCGCTGGTGAGGCTGCACCTTAAATACTGTGTTCAGTTTTGGGCCCCTCACTACAAGAAAGACATTGAGGTGCTGGAGCATGTCCAGAGAAGGGCGACGAAGCTGGTGAGGGGTCTGGAGCACAAGCCTTATGAGGAGCAGCTGAGGCAACTGGTGTTGTTCAGTCTGGAGAAGAGGAGGCTGAGGGGAGACCTCATCGCTCTCTACAATTACCTGAAAGGGGGTTGTGGTGAGGTGGGTGTTGGCCTCTTCTCCCAAGTGACAAGTGATAGGACAAGAGGAAATGGTCTCAAGTTGCTCCAGGAGAGGTTTATATTGGATATGAGGAAGAATTTCTTTACTGAAAGTGTTGTCAGACACTGGAACAGGCTGTCCAGGGAGGTGGTTGAGTCACCATCCCTGGAGGTATTTAAAAGATGTGTGGCTGAGGCGCTTAGGGACATGGTTTAGTGGTGGACTTAACAGGGTTAGGATAACGGTTGGACTTGATGATCTTAAAGGTCTTTCCCAACCCAAACAATTCCATGATTTAATTATTGCCCAGTTGTAAATAGCACTTTAATCACAAGTTCAGTGGAATAGTGAATGTAGTGCTGGTATTTATCCATGACAAACATGTTGAACTATACAGTCTTCCTACTTTATGTTCAGTCCAGTCCCTTCGATGCAGCAACAAACTCATTCTCCCTGGTGGTTCCTGAACTGCATACTGAATAATAAATAACAGAAAAGAATGCCAAGGTCTCTACTCAGGAAATTATTTACAGAGATGCTGCAGATGCAGAGGTGGCAAGAAGTCAAGCTGTGTCAGATTTTCTTGTACTGCCTTTGAAGTACTCCCTTGTGCAATCTCCCTTTCGAGTTCCCTGACAGCTATATCCTTGCCTTGTCTGTATTTTTCGCATACGGCTGAACACGTGTTCACTCAAAAAGAAGGCTGCCATGAAGTGTTTCTCCTGATTCAGCCAAGTTCAGCCTTAATCAACACAATCTGTCTGTCTCTGAGCTTTAGAGCTGTAGATATTTTGGTCTGAATTCACTTTCCCAAATACCCACATGTCCAAAGAGACACCTGGCCACAACACCCTGCAGACTGGTTCCTGTCTCCTAACATATTTTAGCTTTACTATTTCCAGTCTACCACTGGCCTACTTCTGGGTTCTGGCTGGCTACATAAGCTAGAATGGAAAGAAGGACTGAGAACAAGTAATAAATACTCTCCATCATACAAGGACACATTTCCCTCTATAACTAGCTTCCTTCTCCATCACTGGGTGCTGATGAGACACTTGTCCACACTTTAGAGCACACGTCCCTTGCTGCAGGCCGCACTTTGGGGCTCAGAAAATGAAGTTTTGCGATATTCAAGCCAATCTCACAGCCTACTTTTACTCTGTACCCCTCCATCTCATTTTCCCAGTGCACTGGCTCTTGTCTGACTCCCCAGTAATTCAGTTCAGCTCACTGAAACAGCAGCCTTTGGGATCAGCAGACTTTTTTTCCTCCGGGTTAGTTTGCTGATGGTTTGGCAAGGTAAGCCAGCTTTCAGAGGGCTGGATAAGCACTAGACCCAGCTGGAGGGAAGCAGCAGGGATGTACAGCCCTATGGGTGAGGAAGAAGGGACATGACTGTCTCTGTAAAAGCAGCTACCAGGTAAATTGGTGATAAGATGCCATACCTTAAGGGACTTCTCATTCTCCTCTTGCAACTTTCCCCTCTTTTGGAAGTAAGGGAGAGTTTATAATAAAGGCTCCTTCCCCAGAAAATTTTATTTTCATATAGGAGACATATGAACAAAGTTTTTTTCCAGAAGAGATTGTTCACCTTGCTATCTGCATGCATTACAATATTTTGTGCATACCTAAGATACAAATGATCCTCTAATAGCCTTTGGGAAAAAAAACACCTTTATATGTCTTCTGTATACTAGAATTTAAGCAGAAATGGGCATTTCTAGTCAAATGAATATATGTAGTATTTTACCAGCAACTGAGTTCAATCCATAATTCAATCTACAAAATCCATACCCCCAGATTTAGATTAATATTTGAAATTAATAATAGTCCGTCACAGAGCACATACCAAGAGACAAACTTTCATGAGCCCCCATGCATCTTGCAGAATGCATCAGTCTTGCATTACCTAGAATGAAAACTACACTGCCTGGCCCAAGTTGGTTGACCGTTCTTTTGTTACACTCCTAACAGATTAAAATTGTCAGTGTTACTAATAAACTGTAATGTTCCTCTACTTTTTATTTAAATTTTTTTTTTGTTAATTATCGTTTCTATTCCATAAATATGTTTAAAAATAATTTGAAATTATTATGAGCTTTATTAAGATGCAATACAAACTAAAATTCATTAATTAATAAATAGCCATGTTTATAGCATCAAAGAGCCATTTCCTGGATGGAGGGTGCTTTTTGAACTTGGTACAGAATCAGTAACAAAATACTTTAATCTTTTAAGTCAACTCTAGCTTCATAAAAATTATACAGTTCCATGTAACTGATTAAGGAGCTGAATCACAGTAATGGACAAAACACTAATATTTCTCATTTTTCTGACCAGCATCGATTTCCTTGTCTCTGCTTAACAAGCTCACATTTGGTTTCATTTCTGGTTTTTGTTTATCACAGTCTTTTGTCATTATTCATAGGGAGTTTCTATAGCATAGACAAATATCCAAAAAGATCCCGTATGGAGAATTCTCAAGCAGTTCCAGTGTAATTAGGTTAAAAAAAAAAGAAATGTGCATTTCATTCAACGGCAAATACAAATGTTCAAAAAACATGCAAGAAAAATGAAATTACATTAGAAGACATTCTTTTGAAAGCATTGATTAGGAAACAGTGTTGGCATAGGTGAATGAGTTGAATCAAGTGCTTATTCTTCGTTCTGAAACATGTTCATGGATTTCCTCTCACCTCTCATCATAAAATACAACACTAATTGAAACTTGTCATGAATCTATCTTTGTGTTATTAACATGTATATTGGAAAGATTATTAATTTGCATGTGTTACTTGGAAAATATTTGCTAGCTGTTCTCTATCAATGCTCTCATATTTTACTTACTATCAAACAAACTTTAGGTGATGGCTGGATTCAATGTACTGAGAACACTGCTGAGGTGTGGAAAGACCTCCAAAAAAAATGCACAGAAGGGACTGCCAAAGTTTGAAGTTATATAGCAGTTTGCAAAGAGGTAGATCAAGAAAGTGCTTGCCTCTATTCCCAATATAAAGTATAAATAAATGCCTAAAAAAAAAAATAGGAAAACACTGCTATGCCCCTAGTTTCTACCCATCAGTCATACCAACCATAACAAATTTTAGTCATTGAAGTAGTACCAGTTTGCAGCAATTTTAAAGAAGAGTTGAAAATTATAGAATATATTGGCTAATTGTCTAGAACAGTAAGTGACTAAAAAGTTAAATCATTTTTACAGGACATTGTCTTTTTGCCCATGAATCAGATTATTTGGCTGAAAACCCAAAAGTCAAGAAAGTGATAAATCTTGTATTCTTCTTCCAGTTCAGAAATAAAAATGTGATGGAGAGGATCTATTAATTCTACATCTTGAAAAGACTTGGTCATCTCCTGATTCAGTTAAACCATTAAGCACAGCAACTATTTCTTCCATATGACAGAGCAATTTAAGCACCTGATATTTTTATTACTTTTATTAAAGAAGTGAAGAAGGGTTTCTAATTTAATAGAAAGGAAATCTGGTTTGCGTGTAAGTGGATGCTAATTTCCAATCAAAAGCAGCTTGCCATAACTTCCAAGATATGTATTAGCTACTTGGTAATCAAGAAATATATTATTTACATTTTTCTATGTTGAAAACACTTTAAAAGCATTTATAAATACCTGTAACTGTAAAAGTTGTTCAGCTTAAAGAGATTTTGTCTTTTGTATGTCAAGGTGAATCTTCAAGTGTAAAGGTTAAGTTTAACTGAAAGTCAGGAATCAAGTGACTTGTATTGGGAATGTTTTTATACAGAACCTTAACTGAAATGTAAATATGCAAATAATGTTAAAAACAAATACTTAATTTAAGTTTTCCTCATCACTGATTTAAATCGTGATTTATGATCAGTGAATTAAATTGCTTAGATTAAATTTGATTAACAGGCATAGGGAAGACAAAGTCTGAAGTGCGTATTATGATAACTGAGAACTTATCACCAGACCAGTTCTGAAAATGAGACAAGCAGACTTTTCTCTGAGAATCCAGATATCGAACTACTGTTGTGTAAGTATTAGACATGATCCTCACATTGAATAAAAATATCCTTTTCTTCACCTTTGAATAAAAATACTGACTTTCCAAACAAGTAATCAAATAAATTGAATAATTAAGAAACTGTGCTTTCATTTCCGGTTGCAATGTAATGATAACACTGAAAAAGAAAAATTAATTATTGTTTTGGTCATGGATTAGTGAAAATGTGCCCTACAATCTTCTGGATTTCAATGTCAGTAGGTTATCAAATGCTCCACTTTGTTGGAGATTAAACCAGTGACATCAACCATAGCCTTTTTCTAATTACACAAATAATGTAAGCAGTAAAGCCCTGGATTACACTTCTTCCTAAAAGTAAGCAATCTGCCGTTCTAATTCTGGCTTGCACTAAGCTTGAATCAAATTATATGCATGTTAGACATATCCAGGATAAACACACAATTCCAGAATCAAAAGGATTTCTCACAATTGCATGTTTCGCTCTTTTTTAGAAAGACTCCATCTCAGGAATGTTTATTACTCCTAAGCAAAGCTAGATCAATTTTTAATTAATCATAAAACAGAAATAGCTTTTTTATTTATTTCATGCAGAAGGGATTCTTGTTCCTACTCAAACATACTCAACCTTGAAGCTAAATTCCTAACCAGAGATGGCTTACTGAGTCATGTCTTGGCATGATGCAGCAGAAAAGCATAATAATGGATTTTGACATGGGTTTTTGTCAGGGTCATGCTGAATTCTTAGCATCTTGGAAGGCCTTCATCTTCCACACCTATCTGTAAAATGCATATGTCAGAGAGATAACAGGAGCCAATGACTCCAAAAAAAACCCCATACCAAATCAAGATGAAAAAAAAAACCCAGTGGTTACCATGGGTAGGATGAGTAAATATCGAAACAAACTATCATGGAAAGTGGTGGACAGTCCATTTCTTACTATTGATAAACCGTGCCCGAATACATTGCTGGAAAACACATCTTAAAAGTAACTGTTATTGGAGGGGTACCTGTGTGAATCTCTATGCCTGTTTGCTTAGACAACACAAGAAGGCATCGGATCCCTTCTTTCCTTGAAGTGTATGGAGTAAAGAAATAGTTAAGTGTCTAGTGTCACAGAAATGATTCTGCCACTGGTTCTGCCATTTTTAAGTTAAATGGTTTTCATTTATGTCACCATATTTGATCAGGCTTTATGTGCACGTCTGTATTCTTGGAAATTTAGTACTGATTGATGATAATTTTGGTGGTGGTAAATATTAGTTTTAAATTTGGGACATTAACATTTGATTAGCAGATATTTAAAAGGAAATCAAGTCTTTCTAAAAAAAATGTTTATCTTGCATTAAAGAGAAGGCCTGCTCTTTTCATTTCTGTGCAAAACTCATTTAAGACATTTAGTTAAATATTCATTTCACTCCAGAACAGAGACACCAAAGCAAAACCTACTCAGGAAGGAGATGGTGCTAGTTTTTGTTCTGTATTCAGATTTCATTTTCTGGAATCCTGACCTCTCAAAACATGTAAAATGAATTAGATCACTTAACCTTCAAGAAAAGAATCGGCATCGTAACATAGCACACATGGTTCAAAAAGCCCTCTAGAAGTTACATTTCTCACCTCAAAGTAGAAACAGCAATTACATAAATCTGGGGGGGAAATGGTAAGGGAAAAAGGCAGTAAATGTGCATACTTCTGGTTTTCCCATTTACCTGAGATCATTTAGAAGGTCTGTCATTATCTGTCTCTCATCCTCATACTTTTCATCTATGAAATGACAATAATCATAGAACTCATCTTCATAAAGCTCTTGCAAATCTGTGCATAGATATCAATATATAAGAGCTGAGCAATGTCACTATTACACTCCTCTTCAACTAACTTTAGAAAGGAACAAATGCTGAGCTATGCAAATCAAACAGCATTTAAGAAAAATTAAATAATCAATTCTTGTCTCATCCTTTCATCCCAAAATGTTGCAAAAGTCCCAAAACTGCACTGAATGATCCCCAGGTCTGGCACAAAATACAGTATTTGCAAAGGACTTTGTCCTCTCTGAATGTCCATGAGAAAGTAACCCAGGTTTGCCACAAAAGCAATTCCTTTGCAGTACTTTTTTTATGACTTGACTGTGAAGACTTGAGGGCATTTCCCCAGTCAAGGGTTTCCAAGTTTCTTCACTTCAGCTTTCTCCATGTTGTTTTCCTTTCTGCAGGTAGTTGTCCCTAAAACTGTCATTGCCTGAAAGTGGAACTTCTGCCTGAGAGGAAGGTAGATCCTCCCACCTGACTTGAACCTTGCAGGACTCCAGAGGGACTTTCCTGGCTTCACATAACTCTTCTGAAGGTTGGTTGGAGACTCTCAAGGTTAGAAGAAAAGGACTTCAAAGATGAAACAAGACAATTTAATGTCACAACAACAGTTTCACTACCAGAAATGATCCATCAGTCATATCTGCATATTTTTTGTGACCACAGAGGAAAAGGCTTTTTTAGGTTATAAGTGCCCATAAAGTGTATAAATGTCATTGTGAATTAAGTGTTTCAGAGCAGCAATTTACTACCACACAGTGTACTAAACAGTTTGGAATGAGTGTACTGCTCCCAGGCCAAACTCAAGCTCCTTAAAAGCAGAACTGTGCGTCCACACTAAGTCCAGAAGAGCTTCAGATCAGAGTTCAGAGTTCAGAACTGGAAGGAGGCTGCTAGAATTGTATTTAACTGCAGTGGGTAAAACATCACTGTAAAACATCACCATGGCTTAAATTTGACCTATCACTTTTAAATTACAAACAAAGTATCAAGTTCTTTCAACAGAGGAATTCATGAGGCTTTGTTTCCTATGGATCTTGCAATGCTGTATTTCCCCCAGTCGTAGTAACTCCAGCTTCTCTTTTTCTGATGAGCCCGCTTTGCCTGCCACAGTGCTACCCATGTCTCCCCACAGCCCCCCACTACCAAGCCCAGTCCAGTGCTGGGGCTGGTTCCCAGCTTTGCTGTGCTGAATTGCTGAGCAGCATTCGTCTGGTGACTGGCCAGCAACAGCACAAACAGAGCAGGCAACTTGCAGGTTTTCTTCCAGGAAGGGTTTCTCTTATCCAGCTACAATACACACTAGATTTTAGTAACTTAATAACAAAAGGTCTGTTCATCTGAGAAATGTGATTAAGATTGGACAGTAGAGTAAAACTTTGTTCTCATGGAACAGAGATACACAGACACACCGACAGAGTGATTGCATAGCCCTTATTGCCTTAGAAAACCTGCTTAAAGAATCTGTGTTAATGAAACCCACAGAAGGAAATCTGTATTCATCACCTTACACTTTAAAAGAGAAGCTTAGCAAGGGGTATTTTTCATGATTCATTTTTGTCCATTTAGACTCTATGTAGAAGCATGGTAAAATAGGCAAAAAAAATCACAAATACAAAAGAAGGCTGCTATTTTGTACAAAATCTGACAAATGATTTTGTGCTGCTGATCCCACACACCAGATGGTATAGTGCCATAACCAAAACTGGTGCTGACATAAATATTGTCCATACTTGCAAATTTTAATTATTTTTGGATGCAAGACACATACACATTCTTTTTTATCTAGGAGGCCTTGTCATACAACCTTAAAACAAGCAAATACTGCTAATCAAAATATTGCTCTAGATTTTCAAACATTCTTAATTACTTTGTATAACTGGGATAGGGACAAAACTAGCTTTTCCTCTTTTTTATTTATTTTTTGCAATGTGGGGTGGTTTTTACTTTTAAAAAATCTTTGATAACTTGCTGTGTTTTGTGATATGCTTGGGTGGATGTGAGAACAAATTGTAAAGCTGATTTCCCTGAGAACCTTGAGTTCTGCCAAGTTAAAGCCTCAGGCTGAGTGGGGCGACTATTAGGAGCAGGAGGTAGCTCTTTTACACAGTAGTGACATGCAGAGCCAGGCTTAGCTGAATGAAAGTTTCGTTTCCAGTAAAATCTCCTTCTCATTAGATTACAAACACATAAACTGGGTGAAGAGAGATAAGACAGAGGAAAAAATACATTTTTGGCTGCAGCAAAAACAAGGGGAATACAGAAGAAAGCTCTGTAACTCCAGACATATGTTGTAGGCTTCCTGTACACTTCATTTTATACAAGTGACTGTCTCACAGAACATTGTTGTCAGAAAGCTCACAGAAAGCGGTCATCCACTGCCAGAATCTACACTGAAATCATCAATTTTACCCAATGTTACTAAGCAGCTTTGAGTGATTCAGAGGTTTTCCGCTCAGGAGAAAACTTGTCAGTCATATCAGCCCAGGAACGGGGATCTAGGTTGTCTCAATTTGGCCAAGCTGAAGTGGGACATGGGAACGGGTTGCTCAGAGAGGCTGGAACTTGGCAAGACCCTGAGAAACCCAGTCTGACTTCAAAGTTGCCTCTGCTTTGAGCAGGGAGGTTGGACCAGATAACCTCCAGCAGTTCCTTCTTATCTTAAGTATTCCATGATTCCCTGACTTTTTTTATAAATGTGTTTCAGCAAAGTTTCTGATTCACACTAGTTGAGACACAATGTCAACCAGAAAGAAGCTTACCTATGTTTACTTTGATTTATAACCTTTCTCTGTGCTTGTTTATGACGGTCATCAGTTACAGTATTGCCTGCTATTTTTTCCATTGTTGTTTTCCTCTCACACCCACCTCTGTTAACATCTGTTAACAGAGGCAATCAAAGTTGTTCACTTTTCCTTTTTTTCTAGCCGTATTTCAGAATGTTTCAGAAATGCCTGACACTTCCTAATCAAACATCAGCTGAGGCAGACAGTCAGTGTGGAATATTTTTTTGCTCCAACTGTGAAATTTTCACAAGGTTATAAGCAACCAAAACCAGGGACTTACAATGGGAAGTATTCAGTGACCTCAATAAAATACTGTGTTACCATCCCTTGCAAAATTAATTCTTTTGTCGCTGCTTTAGAATTGATATGACAATCTAATAATCTGGACCACAAGTTTACATGAGAACATACTTACTCTCTAACACCAAGTACCCACCAGCCATGTACTGTCAGTCTAAGCCAAAATGAAAGTCAGTTCTGGCTAAGATAAAATTTTGATATGCCTTCATCTCTATAAAAGCTCTGACTGGGAATGTGCATGTCTCACAAGCAGTGGTTTGGCTCAGGTGATGTTAGCCGTTACAGGAGCTTTGCCAAACATACCATGCATATTTTTGTCTAACATACCAAATTATATTTCCTTCAAAAACAATTGGACTATTCCTCCACAGTTATGACAGGATTCAGAAAAGTGTGAGAGAAGTAGATGACTGCTGGTAACTCACCGCCAGAGGTGAATAGGCAAGGTTTGAAAATAGGTGAGTACTGACTGTATCCTCCCAGTTTCTCACCCAAAAGACCTGTAGAAATGCAAGGATTAAATCCTCCTGCAGCTACTGACAGCACTAACCAAACTGAAGAATAAAGAGCACAAATGACCCGATAGCCTCAGTAAAACTATTCATACATACTACCTTAGGACATGCTTTGATGTTTGACTGGGTCCAAGCCATGGGTCACATCACGAAACTCATAAGCAACAAAAGGATAAAAGCAAATGTGCTGGTATTGACTGTTCAAGATGAGAAAGGTAGCAATGGCCAAAGATGAAAAAGACAAATTTGTTCCAATATAAAAAAAACAACTGACTCCCAAAATTTAGTTCTGTATGTTAGGAAAATTCCCCTCTGCATTTCAATTGCCAAAAAAAGGAACTGCTAGCAAAACCAGACTCAGATCTTTGATCTTAATCTTACCATTGACTCCACTCACAGCAGCCTTCGTGACAACCTACTGAATACAAACATGAATACAGAAATCAGCACTAGCAAATCCAGAGAGAGAGGTATTAATGGATTTATGTGAGGTCAAGAATAACCAGAAAAGATGCCCGAATTGTCATCTCCTTGCAGCTTCTCCTGATGTGTATGATCATAATTATTGTAGCAATGCCAGAAAAACAGGGAGCTATATTTAAACTCCAAAGAAGGTATTTGGCATTCAAAATGCTAATCACGTTTACGTAGAAAGGGAAGGAAACCTCGTATTAACATATACATGAATTTTATTGGCTTATTTGTGTTCATTAAAAGCAGATGCTCTCTGTAGCCAAAAGAACAGGAGCTTACAGCAAGAGAAAAGCAGACTTGGCTGGTTAAAGCACAGCAGTTATTTTACCTCACCATGTGTTGTTTATCAAGCTTCTAGCAGTCAGATGTCTGCCAGAAAAACACGGTAATCTGGGAGGGCACGGGGACTTGATTAAATAATAAAGGCTTTGTCTGATAAAAACTTATGTAGTTCCAGGGGCTAAGAGCAAAACTCCTTCCACAGGTTAAAATGGCATTTTATTTCCAATGCTTGGAATGTAGGCTTCCTATTTAAAGTATGTTACTTAATAATACAAATAAAATATTGCAGTGCATTTTTTTCTATTTCCTTGAACACTGTAGTTCATACAATAATAAGCTTACAAAAAATCAGCTGAAGACAAATCTGACAGTCTCCTGACATCAAAAGTTGCTGCTTTATAAATCTCTTCCCTCTGGTTACTTACTGACATGAATGATAGAGATGTGTGTCCTGGGGAAAAAAAAATGATAACTTAGATAACATCATGATCTTAGGCAGCCTCAGATTTTGCATTTTAAATTTGCGGTAAATCTGAAAAGCTTTATAGACAAAAATATAGTCCAAGAGAGGAATAAATAAGATCAGTTCAAGGAACAGTGATAATGATGGGATGAGTTTATCTGAATGAATAATGGATGGAGGGATGTCCGTTCTGCCCTGCATTTTTAAAGCTTTTTGAATCGAGCAGGTCAGAAGACTCTAAAGTGTTATTTACCAGAGTTATCCAATCCCTTTTTAACTTCAGTAATACCTACCAATGTAACTCTGTATAGCCTCTTATCAATTAGATCAGCTGTAAATGAGGCTATACTGGCTCCTAAGTGAAAGTACATGCTGAAATCAATTACACCATATGTACATAACCATTAACACAGCTGACTACAGTCCTCCACGCTTAAAGGCACAAATGGCAGAGACAATGCACAGGATCTCCCACTTTTCCTTCTTCAGCGCCTGGGCACTGTAATCCTATGCTCAGCTGTTCTGTTTCTAACATGGTGCCTCAAGTAAATGAGACTTATGCAGACAGGCTGTCTGTCTCTGTAGCTGTCTGTCTCCCCAGGGACTTGGAGTTTCAGCCAAACTTGCAGAGGAGTGAAGTCTCAGACATAATGGTAGACATATAAGCTTCATGAAAATAATCACCTGGTGAAAGAAGAAGTAACAAGCAAATGCTCTGACTGTGGGAAGAAGAACCGAGCAAGTGAACCTGAGCTTTTTAGCTTTACTAGAGATTCCATCTGGACAGGACAACTAGCAGATGCTCCAGTCATATGAAAATCTTCAACCGGAGCTTGTAATCAAGCGCAAAACACAAAGATAAAAAAAGTTTTCTTGTTTCAGGATTTGAAAGACCTAATTGCTTTTTCAGGTCATTGAAATGAGAATAGAAATGAACCGGGAGGCAGAGAGGGTCAGTCTCTACCATATGCTCTTCCATGGTCCCAAACATTTCTGCTTTACTTAATGTTACTGCAAGTGGTGACTACAGCAATAGCTTGTGGAAGCTTCCAATTGCAGCAATTTTTTTTGCACAAGATCAAAAGATATTTCTCTGTTTTATTTGCCAGGTAATCATTTTTCAGAATACTCTTTTCCTCCACTTCAAAATTGGTCTCAAGTTCTAGACATGTCAAGTTTTTTCCAGCTACATTTGAAGTTCCAAGGACAAGCTGTTTTGAAATATTTTGAGACTATTCTGAACACATTAATTTTTCTCAGTTCTCCATTTTTCGAAACCCAAGCACTCAGACACCATCAGCCATCCAAATACCACAGGTATATTGGAAACGAAACCTTATTAGCAGAGACCATAACCTCAACTCAGTACATTGATAAGGATATACAATACATTCTTGAAATTTGCTTTTAATAAAAAAGTATTCATTTATATACAGGCATTAACTGCTATATTGAAATAGGGATACTATCAAGTCCACAATTTGGTCTCATAACTCTTGCCAGATCACATGTCTCAAAACATAGTCAAATTAAAAAAACATAGTTATTTCAATGAGTGTTGCCCTTCATACCAATAACAGGGTTTAAAGGGGACTCTCAGGGCATCCCTTATGACGAAACTTAGCAGAAAACAGCAGCAACTTAACAGATGCTGATACTGACTTTTAGCTCAGTACAAGACACAAGCTAGACCAAGACAGCAGGACAGGGAATTCCAGGTTCTGCAAACTCAAATAAACTCCAGCACAAACTGCGCTGAACAACACTGCAATCATTTCAGTTCTGAAACCTAAGGATCAGGAAGAAGAAGAGAAAGGTTCTCTGCAAAATCTGAAATGGGTCAGAGGCATGCTCAGTGTGAGAGGCCACCCCAGCATTCCTATAGGCACTGCAAACGAGAAGGCGATACATGGTCATTTTGGAGACACGTTGCTGCGTTGGAGCGTGCTGGTTTATGGCAGCATACTGAACAGGACTCTGCATGTAAACAAAATTCTACCCTTACAGTAACCCTTGCTGATTTCAAGATGCATGGTTATAAATAATGGGCAATGTGCCCTTTTATTTCCAGCTCATGTACTGCCAAAAGAAATAAGCAGGGAAGCTGCATTCATGTCCAGGATCACAGTGCCTGTTCCAGACAGATTTTTTCCTTATATTCCTTTTTTTTTTTCTTTTTCCCCAAAAGAGACTAGTGATAGTGGATGGTTGTGCTCATCTCTGTTATTAGTTGAAGAAACGTCAGGGCAGTTTCAGCCCAGATTAATATGGATCATAAAAGCTTTTGCAAAGTAAGTGTTATTCACCAAAGTAATATACAATTTTCTTTCTTTCCTACATAGCTTTCCAATGTTATTTGGGAACTGCTTGCTAAATGCCAATAGTAAAATATCTGCTTTAAAAGGACACTGGCTGGGGGGAAGGCATCATACTAATTGTTAGGAGCTTCAGTTTGTTGTTTTATAAAAGGTAAAAATATAACATTGGTTCACATCTCCCAAAGAGTATTTCTGTTGCCTTAAAGCCATAACGCATTATCATGGGGATTTATACATCAGTAACCACCTTTTGCAGGAATTTGTCTGCAGAAAATTGTCTGTCTTTGCAGACGTGTAACTACACCCCACCCCTGGAGCAAACTCAGAGTACTGCTGTACTAGGCCTAGTGTCTTCATATCAGCCTGGAGGATCCTGTGACACCATGCTCTGGGGTTCCACACACTGGTCACAGAATGGGGGCCCACATCTGGCACCTTCAGTCGTAGGAGGAGAAAGAGATGCAGAGGAAGGCTGCAGGTGGGGACTGATCTTCTAGGCAGGTTTTTTTATTAATTTTGTTTTTTCTTCTTTTTTCTATGCAATGCACCACCTCCTGTGCTCTCTCCCACTCTATGAGTCCAGGCATCAGGCACACTCACCTGACAGATCGTGTTTAAGACTGACCATTCATGATCTGCCATATCCAGCATGTGGGGTCTTGGAGTGGGAGAGAAAATGTGCAGAAGCTCCATGAAAGGTATGAGGGGGAGCAGGAGGTAGGAGCCAATTAAATGAGTCACACACTCAATATGAGACACTTCACAGAACTTCCTCAATCTCCTACCAGTGCTGCATATCCACAAAATGGGTTTGCACTATACCTCCTGAGAAGTATAGCCACTCTAGTCCTGTATCCGTGAAAAATTAAAGTCAAGGGGGTGAGATTGCCCATCTTCTTTTTCTTTATGTCTGATATTGCAAATCTAGAGATTATTCCAAATACTTCATATATTGCCATGGGGTAGTATTCAAGTTTTAATAGAAAATCCACTTGCATGTTCTCTCTTTAGACATTATTTTAGAGTTACTGCAGTAACTCACTACAGCCCATTATACTGCAAAATGAATCTGGTGTTCTAAAAAGCTTTCCTGCTTTTATTTTGGCTATACCAGAGACATATGGTGTCTCAAGAAATAAGTAATGCCTGACTGCATTCAAAACCACCTTTTTAAGTCCATCAGCAAGGTTTATTTGCATGAAGAACTGCATTTTAAAGGTTAGGTTACCTACCTGTTATCACAGAAAAGCTATCGTACTGCTTTAAAAGAGACTGCTCAAGGCCATGACGAATTACTTTCCCAAATGTTCTTACTATTAAAGGCTAAATTCACTGAACAAATAACTTTCTGTTAATTTGTAACTTTTTCTCAAGTGCTGCCTTTGGAATAGAAAATGAAAATAAATTATCCTCCAGTGCTTAACAATGCCTTCCTTGCATATAAATGTGCTCCAAAGACTTGAAACTTGAAGACTACTTAACAGTCTCTGGGTGTATTTGAGATCTGCAGACTCTAAGACTTAAGGACCCTAAAAATCCACAAGGACACACAAGCCACTGACACTTACATGTTCTTGTTTCCAAACTTTTAGATTTCAATGGCCAATCTAGCTCAAAATAAGAATGCGTCTCAGAATGTTCATTTACTTTTCATAACACATATGAAACACACCTCCGGACAGTGAATACATCGGTTCAAGCTCTTTCAATGTTTTAGAAATCATCCAGGACATAAAGTGCATGTTCTGTAAGTTATACACAAACTGATGGCATCAGCACACAGCAAGGAGACCCATAAAGTAAATCAATTTGATTAACAGAGATGCTTAAGAGGTATCTGCTGGTCTTTTTCCCATCTTTGGTCTTATGAAATCCTTGAGATAGCAAAGACATCAGAGAGGACTGCAAGTGACGGCAAATCTGCCAAACTGAGGAACTCATATTTTAGGTACTAAAGAGGCATTTAAATGGAGGAAGGGCAAGAAGTCAGGGCTGAATCAACAAATATAAGTAGTAAAAAGCTTTTATCCTGAAGTATACACACCCCTAATGAGAACCTCAAGGTTAGCCGCTCTGACTCCGTGTTCAATAGCACTTCCCAGCTGGTGACAGATCTGAGGACAGAATGGGGAAAGATGGTACTGGAGGACAGGTGGTACTCCACAGCTCTTTGAACATCCCCTCCAGACCTGCAGATCTATAAAACTGAAAATAAGGAGCAATAGAACAGGTTTGAGTGACAGAGAGGAAGAAAAGACAGTTCTGAATGTCTAAGGATGGGGAGCGAGGAACCTCCTGCCCAGGTAGGGAGTGAATACAAACCTCTCACATTCCACACACTGGGCTAAAGAATCAGTCTCTTAGTTTCTTTCTCCTTAGTCTAACGAACAGTGTTCATTCCCAGGTGGGAGTAAAAAGGAGCTTTTCAGCGGAAAAAGAGAGAAGAAAAGAGGCTGAGACCTTGGAGACTGAGCAGCCTAGTGCGCAGTGTCCTGGTGGAACAGAAGAGCTGGGATTAGGGCCCAGCTTCAAACTGCTCATAAAGCAGAGTTCAAAAGAGTAATTACAACTCTCAGCTGACAGTCCTGCCCATTATCTGATATACACTAAGAGTTTTAAAACCCAAGCCTGCCACTGCCACCCCTGCCAGACCTGCCTTTTGTTCTCTTCATCCCCTAAGGCACTGTAGGACTTGACCCTCCAGTTCCCCAGACAGGACAGCAGTCATGTTCTGCTTCAGGGCATGCTGAAAGCATTAGAGCCTTGACAGGACCGAGCATCTGTGCTTATATCTCACACCAAAGCCCAGACAGGATCCATGGACCCAGTATTTTCCACTAAGGGTCTTGGTCCACTAGGTGCTGTTAAGCTGTTTGGTGTAGATTTTATTCAAAATACAGTGTCAGCTACCACTTTCTTCTAAAACACGACTGGGGGAGGAGAAGATACTCTTCCCCCTAGCTACTCACAAATCAGTGTTTAAGTCCTCGTGCAGCTTGCTTCCCTGCCTTCCTCTGGGTGTTCAGAATTTGTGCACACAAGACTGCAGCCCACACCTCCCAGCTCACTGCCAGACTGGACTTCCACTGAAACAGAATTAATTCAGGACCGAGAGAGAGGAACCACAAAAAGGAAGATGGCTCTCTTACCCTTTCTAACGCATGTTATCTAATGGCTATAATCTATATAACCAGACCTTAAGCTAAAGACTGGAAATCCTTCTTCCTTGTGTGAGCACTATGGCAGAAAACCTTGCCCTTGCCAGAAGCAGAGTGTAAGAGGAGAGGTGGAGAATACGCCTTTCTTTCAGTATCCCCTTGGCTCCTCCTAATTAGACCCTAGACCAACAGTTACATTGCTTGTTCATGAAGGGACTGTAAACTCCCTGAAGCCAAAGTGAATATGGATCCTGCTTTTGAAAAAAGTCCTTTAATGATCAATTTAATGATATAACTGTAGTAAAATTTCTGGTTTACTAAAAAGTTCTTTTTGAAGCTACTAGAGGCATTCCTGTATTTCTGGGGGCTTTCAAGAGGACAGGAGAAATTTCATTATTAAAAGCCCTTCTCAAGCCCCATCAGTCTGTCTGGCACTGCACAGGACATGAAAACAAGAACTGAAAAGCTTTCACTCTAATAGATAGTTTGGTACAGGGGCAGGGAAACACAGTCAGGATCCTGATGGTTTTGGAAGAAGGAGACAGCTATCAGCAATTCTCTGCAATAAAAAACTCTACTGGTGGTGCCAGAAACCTTACATTTGTACAGATTTTCAAGAGAAAGGTTTCACATCCTAATTAATGTACTGTCAGCTTCACACAGCTTGTGCCCATGTATGATCAACAAGGATTTTGAATAGGTACTGTTTTCACATCAGTACTACTTGGTAGACGAAAGTTAATTACCGATTGTTCCCATCCAAATTAGATTTTAAAAAACAATATTCTTGTAATTTAGTATGTAACAAGTGTCAAAAGCACCTTTATGTTGTGGAATAGCACAGTGAATTAGATTGCATCATGCCATGAGCAAACTTGTGAACATTCAGTGGGAACAAAGAATTGCTGGGCTTGCAACCAGCTGTTTCCAGACTTACAAGAATCCTGTGGTTCTGAACTCCTTTCAGACCATTCAATGCATCCCTTGATCATGATTTCTGTGCAAAGTCTGCTTATTGGCAGATGGCCTCTGTCTGTAAGCTGAGCAGCTCATATAAGGATCATCATGACTCCCATCAATTTCTCAAGCATCTGGACCCTGCGATCTCCAACATAAAAAGCAAATCCCAGTCAGCATTAATGAGAAATAGAAAACTGGAAAACAAAACTCTTATTGACTTAAGTATTAGACACTTCACTGTGGTTTGGGTCTTGCCTTCCCCAAAGTAATTACCAGTGTCCAGATCTCATGGCTGGAATCTAAATAACTTGGCTACAAGCAGAACTGTCAGTTTATACCTACCAGTGCTCCACACTTACCGAGGTCTGAACAGACTGCAAATAAAATTGTTAGTATTTTAACACCAGTGTAGTTTAAAGAAAGTGTGCAAAATGCTCACAAATGGACAGCTACTCCATATGCTACTACAGACAGAATTTTCATTCTATAAGTAGGTCTTTAAGAAGAATTCAAGCTTAACATTTTCAGTTTTGATAGCAGGGGAAGTAGACTAAAAAAGTTATTATCATCTTCCTCAGACTGTATTGGCAATGTGATCAACTTAAATTTCACCCAATAATTTGATACATCGAGGCAAGTAGAAAAGTTTAATGGTTTACTCTAAACAAAGACAACAAGCTTCTTTAAACAAATTAATATTCCAGTGGAGGCTCTGAAACCAATCAATGTTGAATCAATAACCTGGAGATTAAAATTACTTCACTGGTGTATCATCCAAATGCACAGAAATGCAGGAATCCAGCATGAAATAAGAAAGATGAATAAAAAGCTGGATTTTTATGATAAGGCAGTGCTCCAAAAGTCTTTGAAATCAATAGCAGCATCACCTATGGCTCACCGGGCTTCAATCTGTATTGAATTACATTTTTAACAGATGCCTTGTACCATACTAAAGAATTTTAGTTTGCCTGTAGCATGAATTTTAGGACAAGAAGGATCCCTTGAACATTATATGTAGCCCTGAACCCTCATATTAAAAATCACGTCGCTGTGTGCCCTTGGAAGAAAAATGTGATTTACAGCAGCTTTCATACACAAGCCCGTTTGCTGAGAATTATTCTATAAACTGTATGTCTGGACGACAATAAATCCACAATCTCTGTTATTTGCTAAACTAGCCCCTGTTCAGTTTCAGTGTCTAAATGTACGGTACTCTAAATTATGGTGGAAATGCAGTGAGAAACCTCGCTGGGAGAGGTTAAAATCGGTGTGTAACAGAGGGAAGAGTGTTCTCAGGTTTTCAGCTGTAGCTTTGCCTCTTCCCGACCCAGTTGCGCTTCCCCACTTGCAGCAGCTCTCCCACAGATCCCATGGTCAAGACAAGCCGGGTACATAGCAATTAATTTTAGATAACCCCTTGTATCATTTGATAGACTCTTTCGTCTCATCAAAGCCCAGTTTACTACAGAGCCTCCGTGGGTTTTGATCATTTAATTAACTGGAGGATTGTTTTCCAGCGCTAACACAATGCCTTTTAAATTTATCTGCCCCTTATGAACACCCCGCGGTTCCACCTCCGCGCACGGGGAGTTTTGATGCATTTAACGGGGACCGCATCTTCTGCTGCGCCCTCCCGAAAACCCTGCCTCCCCGGTGGCGGCTGCAGAGCCGGGCTGCCGGCCCCCAGCGCCGGCGCTGACGAGCTGCCGGGCGGGCTGGGCGCTGGTTTGCACCGGAGGGGCTGAGCCCGCCCGGGCGGGGGAGCTTCGCCCTGGCTTGGCCCTGGCTTGGCGGGGACAGCGGCGCGGTGAGGAGCGGAGCCGGAGCGGGGCGGAGCAGCGGACACTCCCCCGCGCGGGGCCGCGGCCCCCCGGGGAGCGAGGGGCGGAGCGGGGACAGGCGGTGCGCTCCTCCCCCGGGGCACCGACGGCTCCGTCCCGCTGCCGCGGAAGCCCCCGGGAGCGCGTCGAGGGGAAGCGGCGTTGGGTCCGGCGCTACGCGGCGGGGGGACCGGGAGGGCGGGGGCAGGAGGGGATAAAAACCCCGGCGCTGCTGTGACCGGGAGTCTCCCGCCTTCCCTCCTCACCCGCCGCCGGTACCGGGCTCCGAGCCTCCGCTCCAGCCCCGGGGGCGGCGGACCAACACTGCCTGCGCCCGCGGGGGAGCGCAGCGGAGCCGCTGCCGCGCTCTCGGCAGCCCCCAACTTCCCCCGGCGGCGGCGGAGCGGAGCATGCGGGACCGGGGCTGGCGGCGGCGGCGGGGCCGGCATCGCGCTCCCCGGACATGAAGCGGCCGCCGGGAGCTCCAGGTAACGCTGCCCGACGGGGTGACGGAACAAAAAACCCCCCGGTAGCCGGAGTATGGCGGGCGGGCAGGGTCCGAAGGGGCAGGAGCCGGGGCTGAGAGGGGACACCGGAGCCGGGGGCTTCGCTGCGACGGGCGGACTCATCCCGCCGCAGCGAAGCCCCCGGCTCCGGTGGCGAGAGCAGCCCGGCAGCGGCCGGGGGAGACGCGGTCCCTGCCTCCGCCGCAGAGAGGAGCGGCTGTGGCCGGGCCTGCCCGGGGAAGGCGGTCAGAGACCCCTCCGGGGGAGTGGGTGGGCGAGGCGAGGGCACGGCGCGGTGCCAGTGGGTCCCTCGGACCGATGCCGGCTTAGCCCGCCCGGCCGCCGGGCTCGCCTAAATTTTGCCCTCCGCTGACCCCTGGTAGGGATCGGGGGGCTGCAGCGGGCAGTCCCCATCGGGAGGCTGCTAGGAGCGCTCCCCCCACCCCCCCCATCTTAGGCAAGGGTGTTTCTCTGAAGTTTAGTCCGTCAGAGAAGCTTTTGGAGGCGGTGAAGATCCTACGCTGGGCAACTAAACTTTCGTAAGATCTGGCATTGCTTGGAGACTGGTTACTGATACTGTAACAGTATAAACTGCCATTTATCATTGCATTTTTTCTTAATTATTTGCTGATCTCCTTAGCAACTGAAGCCATTTGCAAGGTTTAAGCTAGGGTGCAGCTTGATTTAGAAAGTTACATGGCAAAAAGGATGCATTGTTGTTTCACTGATGCATATTTCCCTTGTACTCTTTCAAGAGGGGTAAGAGCTGCACAGTGTTGACTGCATGTAGCTGGTACTGCCATAGACAGACTGCTGATGACTAGTCCAACTCAGGCTCTGTGGTACGTCACCCAGTTGCTCATCTGTGTCTGTTTTCTTCAAGTGAAGTGAGTTATCATGGGTGCAAAACAAAACAAATAAATCTGTCTTCAGAGAAATTTAATCTTTAGCGAGGGATGAGTGGGAGAAGATAGTTCTAGCTGCCTAAGGTTACTAGGGCAAATTCATCTCTAATTCAGCACTATTGAGGTCTGGCCAGGTGCTGGCTGGAGAGACCACTCCATTTGCCAGACTGACCTCAGGATCAGCTTGCTGCAAAGGTGATGTAAAGCCATTTTTTCATCACTGTTAGGTCCTGCATCAAGCACCGCTTAGCCCAGTTCAGGGATTTAGTCCAGTGTATCAAGACAACACCCAAATGTGGCTCACCAACAGTCCCTACTCTCTGATCCATCATGTCAGTGGATCTCATGGATGATGATGCCTGGTTAATCCAGATCTGCTCAGTTAGAAATGCTGAGCACAGCTGTCCAGCAGATTTGATGCAGAGAATGCCTTTCCCACTCAGGAGTCCTAAAAGCAGAGTAAAGCCTGGAGAATGGAGTGAGGTGGCCAGTATGGGGATATTTCCTCTGACAGCATCCCACATACACACACAGACACACAGAATGGAAGTTTATGCAGACCTTCCTTGTAAGGGTAACATTTTAAAAGATTAATTATGTAAGATGCCACTAGTCTGTTTGTAATTAATGGCTCTATCATGTACGTAAGCAGGATTCATCAAGTTAGCATTAAAAGCATGAATAATTGTACTTGTATAATATTGGTGTTATAAATTAATAAAGCCCCATTCTAACAGTCACTTTTTCTTCCGAGTTCATGAGGAAGGCTTTGTCAAATGCCATGCCAAAAAAAAAAAACGCGCTGTGAGGAAACATTGTTAACACCTGAGCCATCACTGTTTCATTTCGTGTATTGTTATATTTAACTAGTACAGCCCTGATTCATCTGATATGCAGACTGGTAAGAGGGGGACAGCAACTGTGTGGGCATTGGAAGTCGATGGGAAGGTCCAAAGGTGCGTGAGTGGCTTGTGGGCTGGGGGACAGAGGAGTCGGAGGAGACAGTTGCAGGAGATGTGGCACAAGGGAAAGAGCTAGGAGATGTAGAAATGGTGTGGACATTCTGGAGGGTGGACTGAGATCTTTAATATTTTCTAGTGTTCGAGCTCTCTAGTGGCTCAACAGTATTCCTGCAGTAGTACAGGGGGATTGTGTGCAAATATTTGCACTTTCACTGTGCAGAAAGTGCCAGCCAGATGTGGGACAATTTGCATCACCAATGTACAGGAAGATGTTATTTCTACTGTAAAGCATTTATAAATCCAGTTTGTTTAACATTGAAAAGAGTAATGGTAGCGTTTGCAAAAGCATTCAGGTGACTTGCGATCTCCAGTCTAATCCACTGCTTAAATTAAGAGATGTGTCACATAAGGATTTTTTAGCAAAGTCTCAAATGAACTGGGAGGCATAGCTTGGTGTACAGGTTTCCCTGGAAGAAACAGCAATGAGCCTGAAGGTACTTATAAGAAAAGAGAAAGCTGGTATAGAGATTATTAATGTAGCATTAGTGGGAGAGCCCAGAGAAAGTGGAAATGAGTGTTCAGGACATAAGTTGGTCTTGCAGTGATAACTGATGGTGAGGATGTTCGCGGTTGCCTGGCATTCCCCTTTTCCATAAGCGGCTCTAGGTGCCCATTACTTAAAAACAAAACAAACAAAAAAACCAAAACACAAAAACCCCCAACAAACACACACATTAAAAAGATCGAAACCAAGAGCCAAATCCTTGACTTGTCTGGGAGTTGATCTGTTGTAGTCAACTGAGCAGTTCCTGACAATAGAGGATATTCCCTATGATATGAGGATACGTCCTGCGTTTCTTCTCAAACAGTTAAGAAGCATGCGCACCATTACTGCACAGATGATTCATCTCAGGGAGTACTGTGTTTCTGGCAGTGAACTTAAAATATCACACCTTAACACCACAAAGAAATGATTCCTTTGAAAAGCATACAAGTACAAAACTCCCAACCATGCCTTTCGCTTTACTATAAATCAAAAAAGCTATTTACCCAGCTCATTCAGAAATAATGGTGAAGTACTTAGCCAGAGTCTGTTGGCAAATGTTAGCTGATAGTATTTAATAGCAATATCTCTCTTGAGAAAATATGTAATATTGAAATTTGTAAAACAGTACGTTTCTAAGACCTGAAGTAGTGTTACTGGAATTAAACAAAATGCCACTTTTTAATGTAAGGCTGATCGTAGGCTTTGTTCTTTCTTGCCACTTAACACATACACATTACTAACCCAGAAATGTTTATGCAGTCATTTTGAAGAAGTTCAAATGATCACATAGGTTATAAATATTTATGCTGAGCATGCTTGGCTTTGCAGACCATCCTGTGTAATTTATGCAGAAGTTTTGGGGAACACAGGTTGAGGGACAAGTTGCAGCCCAACAGTCCTACTCTCCAAAAGGGCAAAGAACTTGTTGGGAATGTAAGCACTTCACTGTGAGTTAGGCATGGCAAGGAAGGTTTCTGCTTGTCAGGATACTCTCAAAATAGTGTTGTGTGGCCTATGGTACAATTATGATGCCTGTAATTTGGATTTGCCTCACCAGGCAAGGCAAGTTATCTGAAGTTAACCGAAACAGTTCTTATTGGGCAACATCAACGAGCGTTGGAAATGCACAACGCAGTCTGCAGCCCTTGCAGAGTGTTTTTGTTCCTTTGAACTCAAAGGTAGTATGCTGATTTACACCAGCCACTGATCTGCCCTTGGGATTTGATTGCAGACTAGCTCAGAGTATCTGGTGAAGTAATTGTAGGTATGGACAGAAGCAAACGTGCAAGGCTATTTAGTGTATTAAACTTGGTAACCCTTCCAAAACTGAGCATTGACCTAGTATGTCCCATTTGGAGTATCTCCAGGATTGCAGTTATATTGAACATAGGAGCTGATTTTTGAAAGTGCCATTCATCTTTTTGCAAGTGCAGTTACATTAAAAATTAGGCTGCATAGGTTGCAAAATCAGGCATTCAATTATTAGTGGGAAAGGCAACCTATGCAACAGCACTTTGTCTCCCATTTTGTGGATGCTTTATAATTCAGTTGTCACACACATGGTATGCAGTTTTCAGATACCTTGCTTCATGCAATATAGTAGCTAAATGAGCAGTTATTAAATCCTTTCTTCATCTGTCAGTGTGGTTCCGTTGTGCCTTATGTACTTGCATGCCATACAAATCCACACTGAGGTACAGAATTATTTCCTGATGGTCATTTCTATAATGCTTTCATAGGTCTCACCCTCTGGAAGAACTTGTATCTCTTAATTGTTGCCATAAAAGACTAGCTAGCTAGCAAAACCAACTAAGTTAGGTGCTTAGGACTGGTTAAAAAGATAATTCCTCTGGGTTCCTAACTTCCCACTAAAAACCCCATCTGGTTAGATACATCAGTAGGCTCTTAAAAGCCTAGAAAACTTTATGAATCTTGATAGTAAGATTTTATTCGAATCAATTCATTTATTTTTACAATATTCCTATAGTTAAGATCATGTTGCTATATTCCTTTTATAGACAGGGAAGGAAGGAGAAACCTTTATAGCCAGAAGTACCAGCCAGAGTCATAGCATTTTGACTCTCACCTCAGCACTTCTTGAGATCAGTCCTTCCCAAACTTAATACACAGAGGTTCCTTATTTTCTAAGTGTCAAGCTGGTGACTGTAATATGTTCTTTATTTTTTAATGGTCACCAGTTCACATAATTTGCCTGATCTCACAGGAATCTGTGGCAGAGGCTAGGATATGCTCCAGTTCTCAGGTCTAGGCATTTACTGAGCTCTTGATGTAATCAACCTTTATTTTTCCCTTTTCTTCCTCAGATCCTGTGCACAGTGTGAGGAAAGGTTTTGGGGAAAAAAATAAGCAATTGTGTAACTAAGGACTGTATATAAAGTGAAAAACGGCACAGAAAACCTTAATTCTGACTCCAGTTTTTGAGATCTTGACTTGGCAATCTTGCCATTCTCTTAATATAGTTTTTGGGAATGCAAACATTTAAAGTCAGTGTATATATAAATTCTTGTGAAAGGTGAATTCTTCCATCCTGCTGCCTTCATATTTCTTCTTTTAATGGGTCATTAGAAGGTTCAGCTCTTTAGATTCATAGCGCATCCTCTACCACTTGACTTAAGAGTAGAAGGTCTGTCAGCAGAAGACAGCAGCCTGCCAGATTGGCAGAGGGTTAGAGAAGAGGGGAATAAGGAACTGAGGGGGAGTGGAAATTAGGGCATTTTATATATATTAATTAATTGCATATATAATCTTAGATTCATAAGTAGCAGATGCATTTTCTCTGGAGAAGTGTGTTCTAAGGTTCACTTTCTGAAATTCTTGCCTTTCTTCTGATTAACCCTCTTCTTGCCCTTTACACCCTCTCTGTCTGCTTTTCCAGTCTTATATGCCTTAACTGACTCCTGCATCCTCAAACTACCTCCTCCTCAGTTGCTTCATTAGTAATGATGATGATGCTCCATTAGCATCCTTCTCCCCTGGTTTTGCCTTTCCTTGCCTATGCATCCCTTATCCTCCTTTCCCTCTCTTCCCTTCTTTAGCTGCTTCTCTGCCCTGCTGCCCTCTACCCTTTAGGTCTTGATTTTAATGTTTTTGTACTCAAGACACATCCTTTCTTCATCCATCTTGCCCCATCAGACAATACAACTACTCCTTTTATTCTGCTTCTTTCCATCTGAGATTGCTTCTTTCTCCTTCTCCCCACTGCCCATAGGCAGTCTCCCAGCTCCTGGCCATAGCCTCTATCAGCAGCACAGAGCAGGCATTGCAGAGTTTGTCCTGCTCAGATACTGTACGAACGGGTGGGTGAAATTGCAGAAATGAGTATGAAGTTACTATGTGGGAGCTGAATATTGCATTTGAGCTGTGAAGGGGTGGGAATAATCAATGCATATGGATTCACCTGGGATTCACTGACAAACTCTTAAGAGGTATCCAGGGTGAGCAAGAATGAACAGAAATGTTCATTACTCTGCTAAGTATGTGTACATTTTCTTAGGAGATGGCAAAAAGCATATCCCTTGGCACAGAATCACCCCTGCCAAATGTTACATCCCTGCTTCAAACCATAGTGACACTAAAAAATTCTCAGAAAATAGTATGGTTGGTTTTGTTCTTACTATTTAAGTATAAGCAAAATATTTTTTCCCTTTCCTAAGTTTTGAGAAATGGCTGACTCATTCTTACTGAAAGTTCCCAAAACTTGTGTCTGAGGTAGGCACCAGGCATAGAAAATTTTCTCCTCAACAGCTATTTTGGCAAAGGTAGAAGTAGCAGAATACAAAATATTCCAATTGGACATCTTGAATAACTTTAAAAATAGGCTGTTGCTACTTGAACTATCAGTTACTGAATTTAAAAAAAAAAAGAAAAAAAAAGAAATAAATTCATATGACATTTAAAGCTAAGTAGTCTGAGAAAATTCTTTGCTTGAAAATGTGTGACATTTTCTGATTGGGAAGAAACACATGTTAGAACTACTCTCCACTAGACAAGAAAATAACGTATTTGGATGAGGCTTTTTATTTCCTGTACCAGGAGTTTTTTATGTGGGTTGGTTTGGGAACAGGTAGGGGATGTCATTGCCCAGTCATGTTCCACAGAGGAACATTTCTGATTTATTTTTTTATGAAATGTCAGAAATTGCATTCCTTGGTCCAAGACTGAAGAATAGTTGCATTGTTTTTGAAGAGAAAAAGTGTCATATCTGTGGTGTGAATATTTACACGTGGGTGCAGAATTTCATGTTTATGTAAAACCTATGTTAAGCTTGCATCATCTAAGAACAACTAGATTTTATAACTAACAGTATGAAACATTAGGGATTAATTCCCTGTATTTTTCAAAAGGCATGCGTAAGAAATCAGGCAGGGTATGAATTGTAAATGTTAACGTGCTATACCTCTGTATCCCTCTTTTGACAGCAATTAGTGCAAAGCTAACTGCACATATAATCTGTGGCAAGGAGCACTGGGAGCAAGCTAAGAGACAGCGACAATGTCTTTAAACTGGTGGACAATTCCTACTCGACTTGGAGTTTTTAAAGTGAACTGCAAAGGTCTGGCATACCTCTTGGTCTTCACAGCGAGTGTTTGTGGCAGTGCCCCGGGGATGTGTCCAACAGCCTGCATCTGTGCCAGTGATATCGTAAGCTGCACTGGTAAGAACCTCTCTCGAGTGCCAGGAAATCTTTATAAATGTATGAAAAGGCTGGATCTGAGTTACAACAGAATTGGAGTTTTGGAGCCTGAATGGGTCCCAGCGCTGTTTGAGAAACTGAACACTTTAATAATCAATCATAATAGCATTAGCAGCATTATCACTGGAAGCTTTTCCACAACCCCAAATCTGAAGTACCTAGACTTGTCATCCAACGGCCTGAAGACGCTGGGCAGCCCTGTGTTTCAGGAGCTAAGGGCACTGGAGGTTCTTCTGCTGTACAACAATCAGATAACACAGATAGAGTCTTCAGCCTTCGGAGGATTGTACAGATTGCAGAAACTGTACTTAAGCTATAACCTGCTCTCACATTTTCCGCTGGACTTGTACACTGGAAAATATAAACTGACAGACCTTGTGTTGCTGGACATTTCCTTTAATCACATCCAGTCGATGCCTATTCAGCGCCTGAGTTCAGTGCCGGCCAAACATCTTAGTGGAATTTATCTTCATGGCAACCCATTTTACTGTGACTGTATGCTGTACTCCATGCTAATCTTCTGGTATCAAAGGCACTTCAGCTCGGTGGTGGACTTCAAAAGCGAGTACACCTGTTTGTTGCGGTCAGACCCAAGAGGTTACAGCAAACTGCCTTTACTGCACGACAGCTTTCTGAATTGCTCTGAAAGCACCATCAACAGCTCTTTCCAAGCCTTTGGATTTATTCACGATGCCCAGGTTGGTGACAGGCTGATTGTACACTGTGACAGCAGAATCAGTGATGCAGACACGCACTTTGTTTGGGTTAGTCCAGACAATAGATTGCTGGAGCCAGACCGGGAGACCGACAACTTTAAGGTGTTTCGTAATGGCAGCCTGGAGATAACAGATGCCCAGCTAGAGGACTCAGGGCTGTATTCCTGCATCGCAATAAATAAGAAAAGACTATTAAATGAAACCATAGAGGTTAGAATAAATGTTAGCAATTTCACAGTGAACAGGTCGCACGCTCATGAAGCATTTAATACAGCTTTTACCACCCTTGCTGCCTGTGTAGCCAGTATTGTTTTAGTCCTGCTGTATCTTTATCTGACCCCCTGTCCATGTCAATGTAAGGCAAAAAGGAGGAAGAGGAAGCTGAACCAAAGCAGTGCCCACTCATCCATACTGAATTCCACACCGCCGCAAGAGCTGCCAGCTGACGAGAAAAAGGCTAGCACTGGTAAACGGGTGGTTTTCCTGGAACCCGTGCACGAACCAAAACACAGTCAGAATGGGAAAGTAAAACTGTTTCCTAATGACAATATCATTGCTGAGAGTATCTTAAAAACTACTCGAACAAAATCTGATTCCGATTCTGTCAACTCCGTGTTCTCAGACACACCTTTCATGCCATCAACTTAGTTTGCTGCCTGTGTTTGTATCGTGCAGTTACATTTCTGAATACCTCCTTTGCTTGTAGCAACCATCAGGAAAAACAAATAAAGAGAGAGAAAATGTTTTAAAAAAAGTGTCTATTGTCAGTCCTTGAACTGCGTCTCCTCTCTTCGTGAGTGCAGGGCCATGCGACAGTGATATCTTGTTCAGGAAGAGAAACAGCGTGGCATTAATGTGAATGTCTTCAATGCAAGCTTAGCCTTGGCTTTTGTTCTCTGGTCCATACACAGCAATTTCTCATACATTTTTTAGAGGTCCTTTCAGTGCATACAGCTGACTCTTCAGAGGCAGAGGCTGACGCCTATAAAACACTCTCAGTCGTGCTGATAACTCAGCTCATCTGCAGTGAGCACAGAAGCAAACTCAGATGGCTACTGAGAAAAATGCCCATGCTTCCTGCAATTCCTTTCACAGGCTCATAAAATCTTTAAAGTCAAGTCACTAAGGGGAAAAAGTAATGAGTTTTCTTGGACTGATCAGAACAAAAAGATTAGATTTGCCATCAGGATGCCTAGCAGCACTGGACAAATGTTTATGGCCTTCAGCTGATACTGTGTTTGCCAGTAACTGCTTGAAAACTTTGATTTTATTCAAAACTTAGTCATGGGGTTACTCATGAGAAGTAAAGTGGTTGTATTTGTTTATAAATATTGACACATAATGAAAACAGGTAAAAGTTAACACATTACCTTTGCCTTAGTCAAAGAGTGAAAGTTGTCAGTCATGAGGACTCAAGCTAATCAGCAGTAACTCATTAAGCTGCAATAGCTGGATTGATTGTAATCAGTTGTCTTAACCTCCGCTGCTCGCTGTATGCTTGACATCGCATGTGGTGAGCAAGCCTGCCACCATCACCAGGACTACTGCTTCATCTTAGGGGTGGGTGGCTTCTCTTCAGAGGTAACTTCATGAAATAGGGGAAATATTTCAATTAATCTTTTCAAGTGGCACATGGTTCCAGCAGTCTTATAAAATTTGCTTCCTAAAGATTTTTATTAAGAGAGGAAATACAGTATTTTGACAAATTCATGAAAAATATAGGAGACTTTATGCACCGTCAATTCAGAAAGCACAGCTTTTTTCTCAACTTCGCCCGTGTCTTGTATGTACTGTATCCTTCCTTGCCCAAATGTATCACTGTTGAAGTTTATGAACCTTTTAAGACTGGCCTGGTCTGGTCATGCAACGTAGGTTGCATGAAGTGTTGTGTTATTGTAACTGAGTTATTGAGCATACTGTTACATTTGCTATTTCTTTTTCTGTTATATTTGCCTTTTTTTTTTAAGCTTACTTAGATTGGGACTAGGCTGGCCTTTGCCAGTCTTCCTCATGTTGATTAGTACAAACTTCAAAAGAGTTTTGCAAGGAATTACAGCTTACCAAAGAAGATTAATTGGAGCATGTGTGTCTCATTCTACCTTTGGGGAATATACTGAAAGGGTAAAGGACAAAGAAAATCAGAATCAAAGGGCTACATGGTATGGCAACTGTAATTTATTTTTTAGAGGCTTACTGTAACAGCCACTTGCCATTTTGTGATTTCTTTTGAGAGGCGTGTCATCATGCTAAGGCTTATATCTGGCTGATCCAAAGCTATCAACAATTGATTTGCTATGGAGAAATCCTGATGTAGCTAATTGTTTGAAAGCAGACTATCTGGAAAACAGATTAGATCAGGAAACAGTGTTGCTGTGATGTGCACAAAGTATGTGGAATGAGAAAACTGCTGGAGATTTTAATTCAGATATTCAGGGAAATGGAAGATGGAAATTCTTTTTCTAGGCAGAGGATAATAAATATTTATGAGAGAAAGATGACCAGGGGCTTGGGTCTTTTATTTGTACATTTATCTGTGTGGATTTAAAAATGGCTTCTGTTATTAAGCAGGTCAGTGTCCTTTCATAAAGCTCTTTCCCTCTTTTATCTGTATACATGCATTAAAACAAAATCCATATGTTTATATATAAAGTATAATGGAAAAACAGTGACTGTCTTTGCTAAAATCAGTGATATAGTTGGGTCATCTGTCAATGAGAGAAAAGCTTGACACTGTCTCCTTCTCAAAGATTTTTTTATTGAAAAGATTCAACTAAGCTGTATGATCTGGGGCTGTGCCACACACTTCGTGGGTGTCCTCCGTGTTGTGCAAGGAGGCGATCAGTGACCTGGAGCCAAAGGGCTGAAACGGTGGTGAGGGAGAGTGCGAAACGGAGAGGCAAATACTCCCACGGAAAGTTGTACAGATCAGCTACAGCTCTGGGCGGATACTATGTTCTGTTGTCATATATGAGGTTAATTGACCCAGATTTCAGTGTTCACACAAGAGTGCTGATGGTCAGTTCCAAATTGGGCTGAAAAAGAAAACAGGCTGTTGTCGGTGCGGCTGGGAGGCAGATGTACACATCTCCTTAGCAGCTATGGCTGAGCAGGTGCACCCCGCTGCTGTTCACAGTGCAAGGCAACGACACCACATATGGAACTCACCGTGCATTTTAAATCTGCATAGTAGTCCTAAATAAAAAAGGTAGACATCCTGCAGCCTTCCTTCCGCAGGGCTGCTGTCCTGCAGCAAGAGCATGGGGCTTTGTGGGATCAAAGTAATCCTGTCAGATGACTAGAGAAGCTGAGCATTGATCTGAACAGCAGATATTTACTGTGACTATTAACTGGCTGTATTTTACTGACTGCTTCAAAGTGCTCACAGTTGTAACTGTGATTATGAACAAGGTGGTAAAACCAAAGCTTTTGAAAGACCCGTTGGCTTGTTTGCTGCTTCTTTACGTTATCATAGCCTCATAAGTTCAGTAGATTTTTAAAGTCTTTACTGAATATGTATCATATAGCACAGACACCATAAAGCTACAATCCCAGTCCTCTCCTTGGAAAGCTGTGGAAAGCCAATGCAGTTCCTCCCTTCCCACCGCAATGCAAGCCCCCCGAGGACTGTGAGCAAGGAGCTGGCACTGCCGTCCAGCTCCACAGCCACGCAGCACCCGGGGTGGTCGCGTGGGCAGGAGGGGCTGCACAGACACCACAGCAGCAGCTCTGGGGTGGTCTGCCCTCCTAGCGAGTCTTTATCGGCCGTCCTGTCCTACTGCCATGTTGTCCTCATTAGCCTATGTCCTGGATTTCCCCTTGCTGCTTCCAGCAACTACCAAAGAGCTGAATGATAGTTTTAATACAGAGCGAGCTCAGTTCTGCAAGGTGTTGAGTGCTCTGGTGCCAGTCCAGCCATGCTCTTAAAATGGGTGTGCAGTAAGGCAGAGGTACCAACCCACCGGCAAGAAGTCTCTGGTTGGGCATGGGGTCACTCACTGCCTCTGCGAGATGCCCGGAATGAGATATTCCCCATGCAGCTCAGATAACCCCAGGTGAGTTTTGCTCTCCCTTGTCTTCCTTCCAGCGCCTGAGACCGTGCCACAGAAGGTCGTAGGCAGGGCTCTAAGCTGCAGATGAATACTGTGTCTTTTTGTGGGGCTCCTTTGAGCCTAGGTCCTCCGCCACTTTAATGGTGGTGAGCAGCTTTGCTCTTACTCAAGGGCCTATTGCATCAGTTGCAGCTGTCTCACAGATCAAAAATAAGGGTAATGGCCACAGACAGCTCTGGGAGGTCGTGTCCTTGCCTCTGTGCACTTCCAGTACTGCACACGCCTGCAAGGCGTAAGCTTTTGTGGAGTGCATTGGAAACGGCTTGGTCATGTGAGGGCAGCATGAAACCTCTCAGGCCAGTCCTGAGTGCAGCGACAGCAACTGCACAACTGCATTGTCCCCATATTACCCACCTGTACTGGCAGGTGAGAGGGAAGGCTGCTAGTCATCTCTCCTGACCTCGATAAGGTTAAGTATCTGACTTCAACCACCTCACTAATGATTAACACATACAATGGCTGACTTCCCCTCAAATACACTGAGCAGCTGCCAACCAAGCTGGAAGCTGAGGGTGAACCGAAGTGCTTTCCTCACACCAGCCCTTAATCTGCAGCTGGTTATGACAGCCAGTGCCATGTCCTTTTAGCCCGGATGTTCACCCCCTGCTTGTTAGGCAAATAGTGCTCCGGGTTAGTAATGTATCTATCTCCTTAGCCTTGCTTCTTTGAAAAGTCAGATTTCTGAGGACTGCTAATGACAGTGTCAAAGGACTATCAGATTATATAGCTCATTCTTCTGAACAAGCAAAACCCTAGGGTCAAGTATGATTAAACCATAAACTTTCATTTAGGATAGCACAAGATTATTTCTTCCTACTAGAGTAAATCAACCTCCTTCAGACTGTTTTTATACCTCGACTGTAGCATATTACTAATAACCTCTCATGCCTCTGAACTGGGTGAGAATAAACCAGCCTCTATGGGCCAAAGCATGCTATTGTGGTCATCTCTAAAGTAATGCAGAAGTGACAGTCCCCTGTGGACTACAGCTGCTGGCCATTCTGCCCAGCACACACTTCTGCTTTCTTCATCGAGGCTGAGCCGTCACCATTTGGCCGTGGCAGGTGCAGGGACAGTTTCCAGCCTCTTCCTTCGTAGTTCTCTGTGTCAAGACTGGCTTCCTGAAGACGGTTTCTGGATGTACTGCAAAGTTGCTGGAAGGGATCATTTTAATTGATTAATTAAAACAGCTACTTCCAAATGGCTTCTAAATTACGAGAACTGGCATTGGTTAAGTAGTAGCTTTTGAGGAGAGAGGATACAAGTTTCCTTTACAGATTGAGAAGTTTAGATTTTACTGACTTTCTTTTTGCTCTTTCTGGTAAACAATGCTTGAATCATTATATGTAGAGAGAAGGAGAGTGCATATTTAAGGAATTTTTCCTGTGTTTCTTATATGTCTTTCCTGTTGTCCAGCAGGGCTCAGATGTGGATAAGAGTAGAAATTTGAGGATGAAAGGGATAAGGGCAATAAATAATTTGGCCAAAGTTCACTTGATATTTTAAAAACAGGCTAATATCTGAGCTCTTACCTTCAGTGGGTACGTGATAAAAATTAAAAAGTTAAATACTTTATATATCTACATAAATATGGAGTTCATTGGTATTTTGGAGGGTCTGGGTGTTAACAGAGTTCTGACAGTAATACAGGTATGAAAGTGATCCATACAAAAGTGTAAGAGTATTAGTATTAGTAAGAGTATTAGATCCATACAAAGTCTAAGAGTATTAGTATTTGGTTTTGAAGAAGAGATATCCCAAACTTGCTGAAAAGTTCATGTCATAGGTAAAAGGATCATGCCTCTCTGCCTTACTTAATAGAAAGCTCTAATTTTAATATCAAATAACTGAACAGATGCAGAGGAGAAAATATTCTTCTTGTGAATTACTGGTTTATGTTAGCTGGATTTTTTCCTTACATAAATCAATTTTCCTTTCCTTTGCATAATAACTTAATTAACTGGAGTAGTATCTTCTCATTTAGTTTTCCTAATGAAGTCTACATTTGGTAGGGGGGAGAGGAGGATCTAGAATGATACAATCAGTTTGATGACATCTAGATATCAGGAAAAGTTATTTGTGGATGCAAGTGTTTTCTTTGATCAAACATAGAATCATAGAATCATTTAGGTTGGAAAAGACCTTTAAGATCATCGAGTCCAACCGTAACCAACTGAGTCCAACATGAGATTATCCAGGCATAGACCTGTAGGTTGTTTTAATTTAACTGACATTTTCTGTCTCATTTGACTAATTTAAAATGGCATATTTTAAGCCTTTTATTTTTTTAAAGGAGAAAGACTATTCATGCAACTTCTTGCATCAACTTAACTAAATTGATCTAGAAACCATCACTAATGTGAAAAAACTCTGTTAGCATAAAACAACTCTGGTATACAGAGATGCTGTCCAGCCTGTATGAATATTTCTGATGACGGTCCAGGATCAACTGTAAGTATTTCCTCGGCAAGCTAGAGTCAAATTGCATCATACAGACCTTTCCTAGACAAGTGGGAAGATGTTTTCTTCAATCAGATTAGTTCAATCAACAGACTCAGTTGAAATCCTCATTTAGCCCTTACCACAGATCACCTTTTAAAATCAGTGACTTTATTTGCACTTTTGAAATATGTATGGAGCATCACAGGCTGCTACAGCATATATAACTTCCAGGGATCGTCAGAAAGGAAGAGCAGTGGGGAGAGAGTGAACATGTTTGCTCAAGAGCTGTCTAATACAGTACACTGCCAATTTCTCTCCTCAAGGGTTAATGGCCCTTAAACCAAAATGCTCACCAGAACCAAACAAGCCTTAGACTCCCTCTCCAGAAGCTGGTGGAGGCTCTGATATCTGCTCCTTCTGCAGAGTACAGAGCCTCAGCAAGGGCAAACACTGCCCTTTGCATAAGACAGAATGTCCTTTCACAGAAACAAAAGGATTTCTAGCACTTTCCCTGGTAGCTGAGGTGCTGTCGGCAATAATATACCACAAAATAAATTAGCTCAGATAAGCACTGCTGTTGCCTGGAGCAGCTCAATTAGCCTTTTGCACTTGGAGCAGAGGGTTTTATAGCACTAGATAGAGCCTCAGACCAGGCTACATCTGACTTCTGTCCTCTTTGCTCTTTTTACCTGGCACCAGAATCACTGAAAACCACTGGGTTTGTTATATTTTTTACCTGACTATTTAGAACAAACAAAATCTTGAGCCTTTCCCCAGGTAGTCCACTGTTGCCTAAATGTTGGTAGAAGGGAAACAAAGCTTTTCTCCTCGGATTTAGTGCCAGAACCAAGATTCTTTCTGATTTAAGCCATGGAGGGAACAATGTTGGTATGGTGTTCCTACAGCTACTAACATGCTCCGATATGTCAGTCAAGGCTGGATTCTGCTGAAGGAGATGTTTTGCAGAAAAGCAGAGGGTATACTTGCTTCTCCGACCTCATTTTTTAAAGCAGAAATTAATATACTTGAACTATTGCCTGAAATAATTTCAAACCCTATTTATTAAACTAACATTCATGAGGGCAAATGAATGACATTTGTACTGCAATCCAATCAGTAATTTTGTAATTTGGGGATGAAAGAACTTTCCTTTGATTTTAACTCCTCTCCATCCCTTTTTGTCCATATATTAAAAAGATAGTTGATCTATTTTTCAATGCATGTGCCTCCCCTTCCCTGTTTATTTTCAAGCACGGATAATCACTGTGTACAATTTAAGTAAAATTATCATGTTGCCGTGAATGGTGTCTATGATCCATATGTTCTGTAGACATAAGCCGATTTGTTGAATACGCTGTCCTGTTTACCATTTCACATTTTAAAAATATATTTAGACATGCTGCTATTATTGTTGCTACATTTGTGGTATATAATTTTCTTAAAATTTCCGTCCCATTACAGAAAAATAATACAGTAAAATGTCAGAAATCATTGCATTTACTAAAACCAGTCATTTTTGTCCCTTAAAACTGTAATGTTTTTGTCTTTTAGCAGTCCCACCTATTAATTGACACTTAATGCAGAGTCAGTCTGGCTTTCAACAGCACCTGCTTCATATCAGCTGTGAAAACAAGCTTCTTCCCTTCACCTAGCAAGGAAAATGCTTTTTTTATGAATAACAATATTTTATCCCACATCCACAAGGTCTGTCATAAAATTTGATCCTTGGCGGAATCTGTGTCTGGTTTAAGAAATGTTACAGGTACATAGAAGCTATATTCTCATCATTTATTCCCCAAGAATTTTACTATAGGGTTAGCATTGTGGCTGTTGGCATTATCATTCTGTATTACAGAAAATTAATTTTTATTGGTGCTCCATCTGCAAAATTGCTGTTGCAAAGTGCTTTTGCTGTATTCAGACTGCTTGTGATGAATTCCCAACTCGATCATTTGCTTGTCATCTTGTGTAAGTGCCTGAGAGTGATAAGAATGCACACGGCCAGCCCTCCAGCATGGCCAGCCCTCTATTCTTTTACACTCAGCAGGGAGAAAATGTTGGAAAGCATGCCAGAAGAATCAATGTGCTGTTTACTTGGCACATTCGTGGTGATTTATAATTGCTTCATAATAAAGAAACACAAGAGAAGGAAGTTTTAAAATTCTCATCATCACGGTGCATAACAAGGTTATAGAGCTACACTGTCATATTGTGCCATTTTCATATTCTTCAAAAGTGTAAGTAAATCTCTCCCTCTCCAGTATATACAACAGTATCAAATTAGGCCTATACAAAATACCATGCTCCCTGGGAATAACTCAGAGTTATGGGTGTATTTCCTGTAGCTCTCCTACCGGTCTTGCTCAGTAAGGCATAACTTACAAAATTTATGTTCATCTACTACAAAGAATCACGGACTACACTAGGTTTCATCATCAGCGCACATATGTCCCCTGCTGTATTATGCAGGGTGCATTTCATGGTGAGAGGGGGCCCTTTTTCTTATCAAAATGGTGTTCAAAAGGCAGAGCAAGGTCTGAGGCTCAGAGGCGGTGCTGTTTGCTTCTCACCCAGGAGCGGTGAGCTTCTCCTGCAGTCAGCACAGGCTGCTCCCTGCATTGGCCATGCAATTTGTTAAAAATAGAAACACTGTAGAGGGAAATTTTTGCCAGAGGAAAGATACTACCCTTTGCATTAAAGGTGAGAAAACAACATACAGGAGTCAAATGTCAAAACTGAAAACAAAAGGAGTACCTGAACCTTGGTGGGGACTCAGGTTTCTGAAAATATATTAAATCTTATTACTGTCTTAATGATTTCCTGCTGTGTAGAGAATTGAAAGATTGTTTGTTGTCTTAATAATGTAGGTGCAGATCATCCACCCCAGAAATTAGAAGACCTTACCATGGACAGAAAAGAAGTACTTTCTGGTTTTTATCTTTAATTGTCTTCATGTTATGAGTTCAGGCCACTTTGCTCGCAGTAGGTAAACTACAGTAATGTTAATCCATGATCTCCCAAAGAGGTAGTGGATCATTGGATTGATTTGTAAGAGGTGGCATAGGACTAGGGACCTGGGTACTTCCTTTAGTTTCTGTTCTTTTGAGTAGATTTCTTACTATCGCCAAGCCATCACTTGTAAAAATAAGTAACTTTCAGGAGAGATGCTAAAATCTTGTCATTGAAGTAGGAGTGTTTAGGATTTTTATTTTTCCTCTACAAAAAATCAACTAACTAACTTAATTGTGCCCTAAAGATAGAATGTAACATTTTTCTTCTTTAAAGGTATACTCACTAAAGGGTGTGACATTGCAACAGGATATGTGTGCTGCTGTTAGCTTTGCCAATTAATATTGCACCCTTGTAGTGGGAGGAGAAGAACTGACACAGTAACAGGGGGAAATGCGTGTACATCTCTGGAGACTAAAAATAAAAAGATGAGGCTGGTTCTATATGGTTCCCCAAACAGTCAGTGTGGGAACTCACGTTCTCATGGAGGCCAGAAGAAACACAGCTCTTCTGGCTGCTAACTGTGCCCAGACAGACCAAATGCAGCTGTCACCAGAAGGGATGGATGCCACAAATTTCAGGTATGCCAATACACTGATACAGAGCAAAGTAGGATAAGCTTTATCTTTCCAATAAGGAATGTTTTTCTTTCCCAAAGCTTGTAAGAGGAGTTTAACCAGACTTACAAGACTTGAAAAAGGACCTTCATGTATGTGTAGGAAGCTGTAAGCTACAATTTATGACTATTGATAAGCACTGTGGAAATACTGTGAAATGGTATTTTGGTAATGCCTACTTCAAAACCTGACTCTGAACATCTTGTGGAGCTTGATTCATCAATAGCTGCAAAGCATTTTTATTTCATGTGACATTATAGTATATAATATATGGAGAGAGTATATATAGTATATATATTATATTTCATTCCACATTATAGAAGTCCATATTATATTAGGATCTTTCCACACCATAGATGCTTTTTGAATGTCTTTCTGCAGTGCAGTAAGTGTGCATTGTACTTCAAGGAGAAAATACTTTCACAGGTAGGTACTTACCAGTATACAATGTCTGTGTTTTCAAATATATGATGACATTACTTGCTATGACCATAACATTTTCACACAGGTACTCCCAGACTATAGCCTGCTGCCATCCACTTAGATTGAAAAGAAATATTTTTCTCCAGAGGATGGTTTAGAGCTTCAGAAAGCCTTTCTCTCTGCACTGACCACACAGGAAAACTAGGGAGACTAATGTCATTGAACGTACATTAGCCTGTGGGAATGGTGCCATAATGGACCATTTGATTCTAACTCTCTGAATCCTTTCAAAAGGCCATGATCTCAGCAGTGGCAAGTGTTTTTCTGTAACATCCACGCTGAAAGACTCTCCAAAAACTGACATACAAAAGCCAATTCTTGAAGTCGAGCTGTGTGGTGTAGTAGCCAGAAAGGAGCCTCGCTGATCAGTGAAGACTGGAAGCCAGCTGACCTTTCCAGGCTGCCAGAAATGCTGATTTGGGCTGTAAGGATTCAAAGCTTCTCATTGCTGAGAAAGAGTTGTCATCACTGACTGCTCCACAGAGTAACACTGGCATATTATGACATTAATTTGCTGACACAACTCGAGTTCAGGCTTTGCTTTCTGCCAACTCTACTTCCTTCTGTGAATAACAGCAGAATCTGGAAGTTTAGTGGGGTTTTTTTTTGCATCTTGTTTTTATTTAGTTTCTACATGAATTAATGAACATTAGCGAGACTTGACTGCACTGCCCCTGTGCAACCTCTTTTTCCTTTCTCTCCTCTTCTCTGTATCTCATGGGCATTGCTCATGGCCAGGCTGAGGTTGTGATATGCACCCAGCAAGAGGTCCAGCGAGGATCCAAGAGGCCCAAGGAAGATCCAAGAGGTCCAAGGAGACCTTTTTACCCCTGAGGAGTCCCTGCAAAGGTGAATAGTTTGGAAATATCCAGGTAAGGTCTGATAACATAGGACACATCACTCTCGATCTATGTCAAAGTCTAAAATTGTCTTTTGATATTCAAAGCAGGGTTTCTTGAATGTTTCAGAAGTCCTCTGAGACTGTCAGTAATCTTTACATGAACAATATATACAAATACACTGTGTCTGTGAGCAATTTTAATTTTGGCAGCCAAAGCACAAAGCCACTGCAGTTTTCTATCATTGTTTCCAATTTAAGAATATCAGTAACAAAACCTTCCAATTTAGTCACCCACAAACCAGAAATCACACAGTCAGTGAGACTGTTAAAGCTAGGAGAGACTTGAGCTGAATTTCAGAAGAGACAATAAGAGAAGCCTAGAGATCAGTAAAAAGAAGTGTGACTTGAGTCTTTGAAGTAGGTAATCTAAGGGACAGAGCACATCAGAAAAGGTAGGAATTGGTGACAGGAGCTACATCAAACGCACGATGATAAACTTACGGAAGATAACTTAAAAAATTGGGAGCAAACTGCGTTACAACTGACCAAGACCTTCCTAAGAACCTAAAATCAAAAGGAGTCATACAAAAAACAGAAATAAAGAACATAATTAGATATGAGTTTAAAAGGTATTGAAAAAGTTCAGATGGTTAAGGTGTTAACGTTATTTTGGAACGTAAAGGCAGCAAAAATATGCAAGGTACGGTAAGTACATAAGAAGCAAAAGAACGGCAAAGTAAAGGTTCCTTGCATAACAGACAATGCACAGAGTACTGAAGTGTTCACTGTCTTCACACAAAAAGATTACTTTCTGATCAGATACTTAACCACATTAAATTTAATGTGAAAATAGGAGCATAGCCAGCATAGGAAGAAATTAAGTTAAAAAATGTCTGGATAAGCTAAGTGTAATTGAAGCCATCAGGGCCTGATGACATTCAACTTCACTTGTTTAAAGAAATAGGAAGAAATCTCTGAAGTATCACTGTTATCTTTGAAAACTCACAGAACATGAGTGGGTCCCAGATAACGCAAGACAAGCAAATACAGTACCTACCTTTTAAAAAACAAACAGGGAACTATAGATTATTCAGTGAAATGCCAATTCCTGGAATGATTCTGGAACAAGTGGTTAGATAGCCAATTTATAAGTGCCTGGAGCATGCTAAGATGGTAAAAACAGCTGACAGATTTGACAGGAACAAATGGTATTGACCCTGTTCACTGCTGACAAGTTAACTGGCCTTGGCTGAAAAATAGGAACAGCTTTTTGGCCACCTGGACAGCAAAACAATGGGAGAGACTACTGACTGATGCTGTTGCATCTTTTTTTTTGCTAGAGGATTTTTAAAAACAAGTTAGGCACACACCTTCTGGGAACGGTGTAGGCATCTTTGATCTTTATTCAGTGTAGGGTGTTGGACTAGGGGAGCTGCAAGGTCTTTTCCAGCCCCACAGTTTTATGCAGGCAATGTTTATTTAGGTCCCCCTAGCCTTACCCCGTGACTTACATAGCATGTTTCCTGCCCTGGATGCAGGTTACTGAAGATTGTCTGGGATTACATACAAAGTCTTTTATTCAAAAGTGACCTGAAATTAAACTGGTTCATGTGTGCTTCATTTTCCTTTGGAAATTTTAGCAGAAAGCAAGCAACCTTTTTCCCCAGAAGTTTAGTTTGGTTTTGCTCCTTAGGTTCATATAAACAGCACTTCTGAAATCTGCCCTATCCCAACAGTACCTCTGAAATACATGTCATGTAGGATGATGATGGAATTAGTTGGGGGACAAACTGTTGTCACACCATTGTAGAAGTGAATGCAATTTTGTCCTGAAACCATCTCACACTGAACACTAGCGTGTCGGGAAAATCTTGGGCCATGCTATTAATTGTGAAGCAGCTTCACAAACAGTGTCATTTGGGTTCACTTTTTGAAATATTTCCAAGTCACTGGACCAAGGTATTGCCTTAGCTGTGAATGCTGATCATTCGAGATGAATCTTCCACTGTTTCATAGTTTCTATCAGTGCAGGCAGGTTTAGCTTGGCCTTGGGGTACAGAGATGGGAAAATTTCTCAAACACTCTTGGGACCTCTAGTAAGGCTGAAGTTTGCTTTGCAGTGAACACAGTCAAGCATGAAAGTGTGTGAGGCATGGTCAGTGTGATTGGTGGCATAATTTAGTATTATTCAGCAGGTGGAAATTGTACAGTCTGGGCTGGACTTCCGAAAATAAGACACATCTATTTCCCCACTCAGAATGTGGCCTGTCACCATAGAGTGTCCCAAAATGGAACCAAATTACTCCCTCTCCCACCTGCCCCAAATTTATGTGATTATAATAAGTTTTCAAAGACAACGTTGTCTTTGAAAGGCAGGGTTGCCTTCAGTGTGTGTAATACAACTCATTTGACTGACTACTATTGTCATGTTAAAAGGAATGCAGTTTCAAAATTTGTCTGTCAGAGTCCCAGGACTTTCACTGATTTGTTTATCAGAGCCCCAGCAAAAGGACTTGCACTGAGCAGATGTACAAAAATCGAAATCAGTTATTGAAAGCGACAGAAATAGATTCGAGATTGCCGTTGATAAATTCACTCACTACAATAGTGCTACTAATTAAGGTTAATATTGCTAACAAAGTTGGTAGCAATACAACAACCCAGGGATAACTTTCACCCAGAGGGTGAGAGGCGCAGCACTTACCCAGAGAGGCGTCCCTGCCTGGGGTGGAGGAAGAGAACGCAGCCCGTCGACTGGTCCATCAGGTATCGAGGTTCTTCTCTCCCACCTTAACAATCATTTTCTCCATCTTTTATCCCCAAAACTACCAGGTTCCCCCCTCCCCATACGTGACGTGTAGCATGATTTGGGCGGAGAGACAAGTGCTGTAGTCATATATGTTTAGCATGATCTCTATAATCTTCATTAGCATATGCAGGGGTGTGAGTTATAATATGCATTTCACTGGTAATGAGGCAAAGGTCAGTTATCGGACACGAAGCCTTTCGAAGAAACAAAGAATCCCTCAGATTCCTGTTATTTTGCTGTCTTTGCTGACCACAAGCAGGGCTGTCCTGCCTCCACAGGGCCCCCTCCTTATCTGCACCCTGTGTTAGCCAGGAGAGTCTCCACTCCCCGGGGTTGCACAAGAGATAGCAAGGGCAGTCTTAACGGTTCTTTGTGCACAAGAATCCCACCTCATTATCCAAATTCCACAACTATTTAGCAGTGAAACTAGTAGGTATTTTTTCAGGTACTAAAATACTTCATCCCCAAATGGTAGGCAATCCTTTCACATTTCCGATAGCACTTCCACTAAAAGGAGACATCAGTCTGCTGGGTGAGCAAGGCAGAGCCACCTCACTACAATTCTCTCTTTACTACTTTTTCTGCCTGGCCTTTTTTGTGATCCGACCTCTTTAGGAAAAATCGAAGGTAGTAAAATATCCTTGATAAGTGGCATATATAAGCATTCAGACCTATTTAAAGTATGTTTTGCTGGTTATCATTTAACAAAAGCAGAATTATAGTCTGAACAAGCTTGTGATATTAAACACATCTTAAAACTCAATGTCTGCAGTATTTTATTAAAATAATGAGATCTTATTAAAAGCTAATTGCCACATTTCATTTTAAAGTGGGACCTCTTAAAGAATACAAGATATGTATTATTCTCATACAGATTTAGGGCTTGATTGTTCTCTTTCAGATGCTTGCATCAGAAGAAACTATTAAACATAATAAAATGACAGTAAACTAATTTGAGAGCAGAATTAGGGCCCACGGTGCAATCAATTACCTTTTGAGATCCTGACAGAAAAGCAACAATGAGATGGAGATTTGCAAAACTAGTAATATAGTTCTTAATTTTTACCCCAAGTATGAACTCTGGCTGAGAAATTTTGGATTTCCCATGTTATTTATATTCTATTATACTGAAGAGTTCAGGACATATCCAGTCATCAGAAGCATGGGACTGGAATCCTAAATAATTTATTTTATGTACTTGATGGAATAAAAAAAAGACACAGAGTTATCAGCATTCAGCTGAACAATGTCTTTTTATGTACATGATGTTTTCCATGCTTTACATTATAGGCACTTGGCATTTGTGATGCTCTGAAATACCTTTGCAGAAAGCTGTACAGGAGAATGGTAGATGATAAAGTCAATTCTGGAGAGCACAAAATGGTGCCAACTAAATAGACTGTATTTTGGTCTAGGCTTGTCTTTTGTCCTATACTAGAATTGCATCTATATTTTAAGCAAGGAATGACCCTTTATCCTGAGACTATCCTGTATCTTCAGGTTATCTGTGTGTCTTCAGACAAAGTTACTGAGATCATCTGTGCCTTGATTTCACAGAATCACAGAATCATTAAGGTTGGAAAAGACCTGTAAGATCATCAAGTCCAGCCATCAACTAACACCACCATGCCCATTAAACCATGTCCCGCAGTGCCACGTCTACAAGTTTTTTAACTCCTCCAGTGATGGTGACTCCACCACTTCCCTGGGCAGCCTGTTCCAATGCTTCACCACTCTCTCAGTAAAGAAATTTTTCCTAATATCCAGCCTGAACCTCCCCTGGTGCAACTTGAGGCCATTTCTTCTTGTCCTATCACTTGTCACTTGGGAGAAGAGACCAACACCCACCTCTCTACAACCCCCTTGCAGGTAATTGTAGAGAGCGATGAGGTCTCCCCTAAGCATCCTCTTCTCCAGACTGAACAACCCCAGTTCCCACAGCTGCTCCTCACAAGACTTGTGCTCCAGACCCCTCACCAGCTTTGTTGCCCTTCTCTGGACACACTCCAGCCCCTCAATGTCCTTCTTGTAGTGAGGGGCCCAAAACTGAACACAGGATTCGAGGTGCGGCCTCACCAGCGCCAGGTACAGGGGCACAATGACCTCCCTGCTCCTGCTGGCCACACTATTTCTGATACAGGCCAGGATGGCGTTGGCCTTCTTGGCCACCTGGGCACACTGCCAGCTCATATTCAGCTGGCTATCAACCGATATCCCCAGGTCCTTTTCTGCGAGGCAGCTTTCCAGCCACTCGTCCCCAAGCCTGTAGCATTGCATGGGGTTGTTGTGACCCAAGCGCAGGACCCCGCACTTGGCCTTGTTGAACCTCATACAATTGGCCTGGGCCCATCGATCCAGCCTGTCCAGATCTCTCTGCAGAGCCTTCCTACCCTCCAGCAGATCAACACTCCCGCCCAACTTGGTGTCGGCTGCAAACTTGCTGAGGGAGCACTCAATCCCCTCATCCAGATCATCGATAAATATATTAAACAAGGCTGGCCCCATAACTGAGCCCTGGGGGACTCCACTTGTGACCGGCCGCCAACTGGATTTAACTCCATTCACCACGACCCTCTGTGCTCGGCCATCCAGCCAGTTTTTTTACCCAGCAAAGAGTGCACCTGTCTAAGCCACGATTCGCCAGCTTCTCCAGGAGAATAATGTGGGAGACAGTGTCGAAGGCTTTACTGAAGTCCAGGCAGACAACATCCACAGCCTTTCCCTCACCCACTGGGTGGGTCACCTGGTCATAGAAGGAGATCAGGTTGGTCAAGCAGGACCTGCCTTTCATGAACCTGTGCTGGCTGGGCCTGCTCCCTTGGTTGTCCTGCATGTGCCCTGTGAGCACCCTCAAGAAGAACCTCTCCATAATCTTCCCCAGCACCAAGGTCAGGCTGACAGGCCTGTATTTCCCACAGATAAAATGTGTTGAATGTAAATGAGCTGATTCACAGTGGCAACGTGGGTATAAAAAATTACTCAGGACTGTCAGAAGCCTGGGAACTGTGGCTTTGCTGGTATCACCAGCTTTGAAAATGTACACATGTCCCCAGCTTGACCCATCATGACTCCTCCAGGGCCAAAGTGAAACCCAGCCTCAGTGTTTTCTGCCAGCCCCTGGAAGTGTGTATGTCCTGCTGCCTGTCTTCCTAGTCCAAGTGCAAAAACAGAGATCCAGAGAGCTGCTTCCTGGTGTCAGGTAGATGGCTGAAAATTTTTGCTATGGACAATTTTTGGATTTTCTGCACATTTTTTAAAGAAATAAAATTATTTTTAAAATAGTCAGTTTTACCAATTTCTCTTGAGAATATGACACTGTTGCAGAAAAGGGCCACAGTTTCCTCAGGTTAAATGTGATGCCAGACTCAGATCTCATTTGCATCAGTAAAGTCCAGTAAATTCATTTCAGGGTACACAGGTGTAACTGAGATCAGACTCCAGCCTTTCATAAGTAATCCATGTTCCTGCGGCTGAAAGTCACCTCTGCTTATGCACAATGGATGTACCTTTCAGGCAGAGAACTTACCCTGTGAGAGACGTTTCAGTTCACTGAGCAGCATTTCACAAAATATTACAACTGCTTCTTGTATTTTGCAAATGCAATTTCCATTCTATTATCTTTTCTCCTACACATATTCTGAAAGAGTTACACAAGGAGAAAAATCTCATCAGTAGCCTGCCACAATAAAAAACCATTTGCGATCAATGTAATGTGTGCATTGATTAAGTTCCCTGTGGAATCTTCAACTCCACGTCATCTTTCTGAACACTAGATTTTGCCTTTACATCTCAGATGTAGCCAAAATGTGTAAAAATTAATGTAAGTTGACAACTTCTTATTAGTTACATATCTGATGGGTCTCAAGTGCATAAGCTGTTTCTCCCCAAGTTAGTTGTGAGTTATACTTGCTAATTGACTCAAATCTGCCTGGTTTCAGTACTAGAGTATTAATAACCAAGGCCAAATGGTAGCTAAAGCTAGGGTTTTTGAGTCATATCATGCCAAAACTATTTTCATTAAAGCCACCTGCTATCATTGTAGTTCCTCAAGGTGGAATCCTTATATAATAAGAAAACGTGTTTCAGAGCCAGTCCCAATTCTCTGCTCTGCCAAGTGACTGTCAGAGCTCTTGCTGTGAGCTGGAAGATGGGATCACCGGCTTCCTGCACAAGAAACGGGGCAGCCCGCAGCTCTTCAGTGCCCAGAAAGAGACCGGGCATGTCACTCTCCCAACAGCCATTGAAGCAGACACAGATGAGGGACCAGGACGAGGGGGAGAGAAACAGGTTGGGAGAAAGAGGTAGGAATGGGAAAAGGAATGAGAGCAACACATGAAGAAATCAAGAATAAAGCTACCATGAGACAAGGACAAGAAATGTATAAACACAAGTTTGCAACGTCAGAAAAGGTGCTCAGCGAGAGCATTGCTCAGGTCTGAGCTAGGCTGTCTCTGGGCCACAGGAAACTCCGAAGAAACTGTTTGAGATGCCTGAAAGCATGCTGGAGTTTGGGTCTTGCTCTGCACTGGCTCACTCATCATGCCACTGTCCAAAAGGAGCCATTCTTGTGTTGTCTGGATGCACCCTGCATGAATTTAAATAGTTATTATCATTTATTTTGTTTTAAGATTACTTTATTGTGATAATTTCAAAATATTTTTGAAAATACACGATACTACATAATAGGAAATACAGATTTCATGCTAGATTGTTATACACAAGCTTCGAGCATACAGTAAATTGAAATGAAAGCAAATAAACTCAAAAATCTGTATTTCTGTATAGCCAGCAGAAAACATTTTGATACTATCATGAAAGTTTTAATGGTTTTTCTTTCCTGTTACAATTTATTCACATTTTGATACACTCTTGGGAAAGATCTGTTCTTTGGAGCACCTCCAAAAGAAAATTATTCTCTAGAAAATTCTTCAGCAACCTTTATTAAAGTTAGCCTCCTGTAACTGCAGTGAAAACTTAACAGCTAAAATAAAATACATTCTCAAAGGAGTAAGTCGGAATCTGTGAGGGATATGGACTAGAAATGAAATGCTTAATAATGATTTAATCTCTAACTGATCTGGCTCCACGATGAGCGGAAAAGCTGAATAAAAGACCCATGTATGGGACGAAGAGGAGGGAAGGCAAATAAATAAACCAAAAGAAACATTTTAGGACAATTATTTTGTGTAAAGCAGGTATTTGAATTACCATATTGAATTATGTGAACATTTTTGTTGTTCATAGTCAGAAGCTTTAGTAAATACAATAGAAACAGGACATAAAAAAAAAAAAAGATCTCCAGGAGCACTAGTATGGAGCAGAAATGGGAGCAGGTTTCCAGAGTCTGTATACACAATTTCATGTGTAACATGTTTTAGTTTTAAGGACTAATGTTAGCTATATATTTACATATGAATACTTGTGACATTTGAGTATTTGAGGCCTCCTTAAAAAAATATGGGTTTAAAACATTGAAATCTCTTCCTGTCAGCGTGGGCTGCTTATTCTTATACCCTGTTCCAGATAATAAAAATACTTGGCAAGACCTGATAATTTGAGCACAAGCAACAGTAATGGACAATTGGCTTCTGGCCTGGAGCTGAAGAACAGCAAGGTTGCATCTGTCTGCCACCAGGTACATGGGCATTCCCCAGCAATACCCAATGCACCTTTAGCAAGGCAATCTGGGAGAAAGCATGCCAAATTAGTCCCTTTATCCTTTCTTCGAAAATATTACACATTTTTTCTAAGATTCTGAGGAGATCCCTGAAATGGAGCAAGTTTTCAGTGTTTCCTGTATATTATTTGCTCTCTCTGCGAACAAACTTCCAGTAAACAATACACTCCTTTCATGAAGATGCAGACTGACTGAGATTTCAGGATGGGCTGAGTTACAAGTCTGTAAACCTAGAGTAACAGCTGCACCGTCAGTGATGTTGCTTTAGATTCAGGCTGGTTCAGCTGAGATCAGGTTCCAGCCAAATCGATGTCAACGTGCACAGAAAATGTAGGTCTCCTTCCAAAGAGCTGCCATTGCACATACAAGGAATGCGTGAACGTAAAGCTAATTCTGCAGTATTCCTCTGCGGCACAGAGTGTTGGGCATTCAAACAGTTAATTTATGACTATTTTCTCTGGCTGCACTGTGTCTCTTAAGGCAAAAATCAATCATTTTCTTTGAAAATCCAGAGGGGAAAAAAGCACATGTGAGGGATGAGAGGAGATTATATGGTTTACAAAATACTGTCTCCTCTCCGAGCCACATCCCTGTGATTTCAGCTAAGGTCACATTTTACAGATGAAGTATTAGCCTTCTGAAAAGTGTCTGCCTTATGTGTCTTGAGATCTGGAATTTAAAAAGAAATCAGCTTAGCTTAGCCCCCTCAAAAGATTTATCTTTTCAGAGAATGCAGGCCATGTGCACAGGAGGGAGAACTATGCCCTGGGATGTGGTTTTTCGGACAGGATTTGAGGGTCAGGGGAGAAAATTACTCAAGCTGAGGTCCCAAAGCAATGTGCTAACACGACCCTTATATTTTCAAATGAGGATCCCAAGTAGGAGAAGGAGAGTATGTTACTTTGTAGCAAGAGTGTCCACTTCTGGTGTCCACTCCTTGAGAGGAGCGTTAAGAAACTCCGGGGAGTTCAGTGAAGAATAACGTAACAGACCAGGGAAGAGGGGGAAGGAAGGGAAAACAATCTTTAAAAACTGATTCCAGCAGTTTAGTATGTTTAATTTAATGAAGCAAAGGTCAGGGATGCCATTAGCGCATGTCAGAGAATTTATTCCACCTGATTTTAGCGGATCTAGTGTCATCTAGTGTAAGCCACCTGTTCCAGGCCCCCGCTGTAACTGATGGAAAGAGAAAGTATCATCACGCCAGGACGCTTTTGCTCCAGCATAAAATAAATCTTCTAAACAGCTTGGATTATCTGTCTCCGTGGGCTACTGGGGGAAACTAAATTATTCATTCAGACTAGGCACCTGATTCTGAGACAAGTGAATTAAGAAGAGATTAATCCCCACACGCACTGCATGGGAACAAAGCTATGCAATAGCTCACTGGAACAGGCCGGGGTTTAATGAGGTCTATCAGCTAAAAGTTGAAGCTAGACTAATTGAGGCTATAAATAAAGCAAAGAGCTTTAAAAACAGTATAAACATAATTAACAGCTGGATCAATTTACTAGAAAATGCAGTAGATCCTTCATGACTGATCATTTTAAAACCAAGATTTGTTGGTTTTTTACATAAAATGCTTTAGCTCAAAAAATTTATTTCAGAGAAGTCCTACATCTCATATTAGTTTAGCAGTGGGATTCAACTGTCCTAAGTTAGGGATCTAAAAATATATCATTTACAACTCAACTTGGCACCTCAGGCTGAGGTGCTTTCCTTACAAAAAATAGGCATCTCCAGAGGGTGATAAATTTAATCCTAAAAACAGGACAGAGAAATTATTTATCGGAGGCACACATTTCTTTCCATTGTTTCTAAAGGGCACACTGGGCAATTGACATTGACATAGGACATTTAACTTCTTGCCATCCTATCTGAGTAACATGATTCTTGTGCTAGATGATTCCTCCTAGCCTGACTCATGAAGCTCTGACCAAAGTGACAGGCAGTGCTTTCACATCTAGTCCAAGTTTGTACATATTTCTTCTCAGTAATGCAGATCTTGACATAAAATGCTAAATTCCCTCCGTTTTCCCTAAGCATATCGCTGTCTTCCAGTGTTTTTGTATTTATATGCTAACTATTAAAATACAATTCTGTTCAGTTACATGACCACATAGGAACAGGAATGTTTTATTCATTGATTTGATTCCAATGCCCATTCTAAGCAACAGTAACTTATTTCCACTTATTTTTATAGAAAATAGAAAAGCTAAGCTATTCCCAGTTTTCTACTCTAGAAAGTCCAGCAAAGCAGGATAAGCAGAACATTTTTATTAATATATTCTCAGCTGAGGGAGTTCTTCTGAAGAATCATTAAGCCTCGGTCATAATAACATGAGAACAAAATAATAGTTATATATTTCCAACCCACCATTAGAAAAGCATTTGTTCCACTTCTACCCTGAATAATTTGAGAAGAAAGACACTTAGAGACAATGCTGTCCCTATCCTAGGCCTTGTCCTCTATTGTTCAGCCCTTTGTTCAGAGGGAATCTGAAATGCCATTGCTCAGTTATATCTCATGTTAATGCATTCAGACAAAATTTTCCTCTCCACTCTCCACGTGTTTAACGGTAGGTTTCGCAGACATGTTTTAGAAGCATGAAAAAAACCTCAAAAAGCTGTCTTGTACAAAAAAGTCATTGACAGCAGATATTTCTTCCAACTCTTGACTAATAACAATATGACTCTTTCTGAAGTCTCCAAACAGCCTTTCATCCTCATTAAATGCAAAAGTGGTTTCAGACTTCCCCTTCTCTCAGGCTTTGGGCTCATGCAATGAGTCAGTCCCAAAGGTGAATGTGAAAAGCTGCAAATTCCCCCCCACCATCAGCACCACTCTGTCTTTCCTACAGAGATCTTCAGAGAGAAGGATTGTGTTTTGCAGCGAGAAGCAGCACAGTCTGTGCAGCAGAACCACATTTATCCCTCTGCCAAAGTGCTTTATGCCTCTACAGTGTTGGGGCCAGATTTGCCTCTGCATGCCAATTTTTCAAAAGAAAAGCCTCAGCTTTCCAGATTAGTGGTGGAATATGTCTCAGCAAATCAGCCAGACAAGCAGATCAGATACACTTCCATCTGTACTGGACCTGGACATAAAGCTTAAAAAAATCCCACTTCATGAAAACTTTTGTGTCAAATTATAACATTTATATGTGAGACATGTGAGACGTGAGACAAGAAACCCTAAATATAGGGAGAATTGTGTAAGAGCCATTCTGTTATAAGCTCTGTCAAAGTGTTACTGACACACACAAGTCTTTACAGAGAAACTTTCACTATAAGTACCTAGTCAAATGTATGCTGAGCAAATCATCAGAGCAGTCAGCCTGTGAGCAGATCGACACAAGAGCTGAGGGCACCATGTCTTCAGAGCCATGGGGTGCTTGTGCTCTGTAGGACAACTGACAGCAACAAGGCCATGGAAAGTGACCCTACTAGACCCGGTCCCTGATGGGTACATGTGGTGGGTTCCCAATGGCAGAAGCTGAGCAATAGAGAAGCAGGGAAACATACCCACAGTGAGATTCAGCAGACCATAGCCCTCTCTTGGGCTGATGTCTACACCTGAGCTGGTTATCTAGATTTCCTTTATAGCTAGTGAACAGAAGCACTTGTCTGATACAGGTCATATGTTACATGCCCTAGATGGCTGTACTGACTACGAAGTGCATACCTATAACTAGCTCAGATGTAGACATCTGTACTACAGCGATCTACCCTTCAGTGAAATCTATCGTAGAGAAAATGTCTGACAGTGCAAAGACACCAGGGGACAAAACTACTTATGTGAGAAGCATGTGGTCCCTCTTCTATCCTGTGCAGTATTATGGCTAAAACAGCCTGTGTGGCCTCTTCACAGATGGAAGAGAAGGCTTAATTGTGCTGCAACAGATACAGCTCCTTGACTTGAGACCTGTCCACAGGATCAGACTTTGGCACTGAACTTTTATGGGGTGCATTCACTCATAATTGCATAATACTGGAGGGAAGCGTTCACACTAAAAACCACAGACATTCATCACAAAGTATGGTTTCACCAATCACAACATATTACAGAAATACACAAGGTCATTAGATTGCAGAGAAACCCCAGTACCTCGGAGCTGCTGAAGGGCAGTTCTCATGGCGGAGGATCTTCCAAACTGTAGAGCCCTGGAAGCCTCAGTTGTTGCCTAAACTTGACATTTCTGCTACTTCTCTTTTCATTTGTTTTGCTCAAAGCAGGCAGCTGACAAAAATGTCAGTTCCCTTCAGTTGCACCAGAGTCTGGGAAAATACGTGCTGTGTGGAAATGCTTTACTGCTCTCTAAATTGCAACAATAAAAATTATCATTATTTTTTTTAATTTGTCAAAAAAAATTTAAGATGAAAACCTGCTTTATTCCACATCCATCAAGAGCAAGATCTGAAGACACCAAACTTCCTAGGAACAAGAAATCCCAAGTTTGGATTATCTCCAAGCCAAATATATCTGAAACAATCCTCCAGATGAATAGAAGCAAACGAGGAGGAATAAAGGCTTATTGCTGCAAAAAGTCATTTCCATAAGCAATATGTAACTTGTTCTTAAGCAAATACTAAAAATTTGTGATGTCTTTCTTTCAAGGAAACTAGCAGCCAGAAAAATATTTCATGCTTTTAAGTGAAATTCATGTTAGGCAATTATTTTCAGCTTAGTGGACCAACAATCTTGATTTTATTTTGACTCCTATTCTTTATCCTACCTTCAAATAATAAAAGACTCATCAGTTTTCCACTGTAAACTATTCATATGGGCTACATTAGCATAACATGTACTATAGCTTTGTCTAGCCTTTGTGTAAAATGTCACACATGCATTCCCCTCCAGCACTGGATTTGGCAAAGAAGCAGAATATGCAAAGGATGAAATGGGCAGGTACTGGAAGTCTGCCACTCTGTTGATATTCCCAAGTCCCATCCACTTGCATAGGTGACCCTTTTGGGCTGCAATCTGTTTTTAGAAGCCTATGGTTCCTAGAACCCAGCTTCTGGGCATTCCATTAATTTAAAAAAGAAAAACTTCCTTGAAAACAGAAAAGTTAGCAAAGTTGACCAGGAATTTCTAAAGACAGAGATAAGCAGCAACAGAAAGGTGGGAAATGCAGCAGGTATCTTCATTAACTGCAAGACCACCACCCTCAGGGGACAATAACAAAAGAGTATGGAGGGCCCAGCACACCCACTGAAGAAAGCAGGTGTACCTTTCTTTTCTGAGATAGATAGTCCAGATCACGCTGCTTTCAGGAGAAAACCTCCTAATTGCTGGAGAGAAGTAGTCAGCCCTTCTTTCCTCATCTGCTGCTCTGGAGTAAACAGAGGTTCTGTTCTGTGTCTCCAGCACCCTCAAAGACTGGCAGAGGAGCCACTGGTAGCACAGCTCATGGCATGCTGAGCTGCCCAGCAGCTTCCTCAGGTGCTTTCCAGGAGACTCTTTTACCAATGGTTGGGGTTGCCATCTAGATGGACCACAAATCTGGATTTAAAAATGGCCACAGGTTAGCACTTGGGAGGAAACACTGACTTCTGCTGTGTTTACTCTGGAGATATGTATTTGTTTTGCATGGCAGGTTGTGGTTGTGGTAGCAGGGGGGCTACAGAGGTGGCTTCTGTAAGAAGGTGCTAGAAGCTTCCCGTATGTCCGACAGAGCCAGTGCCAGCCGGCTCCAAGACAGACCCACCGCTGGCCAACGCCAAGCCCATCAGCAACGGTGGTAGCGCCTCTGGGATAACATATTTAAGAAGGGGGAAAAACAACTGCACAATGGCAGCCAGAGAAGAGAGTGAGGATACGTGAGAGAGGAACAACTCTGCAGCACCAAGGTTGGTGAAGAAGGAGGGGGAGGAGGTGCTCTAGGTGCCACAGCAGAGATTCCCCTGCAGCCCGTGGTGAAGACCATGGTGAGGCAGGCTGTCCTCCTGCAGCCCATGGAGGTCCACAATGGAGCAGATATCCACCTGCACTGTGGAGGACCCCACGCCGGAGCAGGTGGATGCCTGAAGGAGGCTGAGACCCCGTGGGAAGCCTGCGCTGGAGCAGGGTCCTGGCAGGACCTGTGGACCCACGGAGAGAGGAGCCCATGCTGGAGCAGGTTTGTTGGCAGGACTTGTGACCCCGTGGGGGACCCACGCTGGAGCAGTCTGTTCCTGAAGGACTGCACCCCATGGAAAGGACCCATGCTGGAACAGTTCATGAAGAACTGTAGCCCATGGGAAGCACCCATGTTGGAGAAGTTCGTAGAGGACTGTTTCCCATGGGAAGGACCCCACGCTGGAGCAGGGGAAGAGTGTGAGGAGGAAGGAGTGACAGAAACAACATGTGATGAACTGACCGCAATCCCCATTCCCTGTCGCCCTGGGCTGCTCAGGGGGAGGAGGTAGAGAAAATTGGGAGTGAACATGAGCCCGGGAAGAAGGGAGGGGCGGGGGGGAAGGTGTTTTTAAGAATTGGTTTTCTTTCTCATTATCCTACTCTGATTTTGATTGGTAATAAATTAAACTAATTTCCCCAAGTCGAGTCTGTTTTGCCCATGACGGTAATGGTGAGGGATCTCCACGTCCTTATCTCAACCCATGAGCCTTTTGTTATATTTTCTCTTCCCTGGCCAGCCAAGGAAGGGGAGTTGTAGAGCGGCTTTGGTGGGCACATGGCATCCAGCCAGGGTCAATCCACCACAGGATACAATTATTTTCTTTTCTAGTTATTTCTGCATCTCACAGTTCTCATGGCCTCTATAGAAATGTTTTCTGGGTATGGGGAACCGTCAGTAGGCAGGGTTACCTCAGTCATTATACTTGCTTTATCGGTTAGTTCTAGTACAGATGGAAAGTCAACAATGTCACAGGATTTGCATACGGCATGCTCTTCAAGCTTAGCCTCTAACAGAATAACAAAATGACTGACATGCAAGAACTGATTAGAGGGAACATGAAAATATAGCCACGAAATGCACAGGCACACACTGCAATTTGATAGAGGTCAAAAGTCATGGTGCAATGCAGTGCCGAGTTCATATGATTCACAGCTAATTCAATGACATCTCTTACCCATAGGCAAGTTAGAATCGTGTCATAAGAATTTCCTGTCATTTCTTTCTTTTCCGCTCAATAATGTCCAAGATCTGTTTAATACTCCACCTACACTGGGAACCATGATTTTAAATAGCTTTTAAACAGCTTCCCCATTCTCAAAGCAAAGATTTTCAGCCTTCCCATGCCATGAACTGAAGTCATAAAAATGTCACCTTTTTCATAGTCTCAGCACTTCCTTCTTGTCCAGTTACAAAGTCAGGAAGGAATACCATGGGCTCATTAATTCTCTTTTCAACTCTCAACTGAAAAAACAGTCACTAAGCAAAAGTAACCAGCAACACACCTTGACGCACAGAGCATATTGCTGATCTAGTGCTGGTGAAATGTTCCCTAGGAGCTGAGTAACCCCGTTGTTACACTAGAATTTTCTAAGTGTAATTTTTAATAGCTCTTGAATAACTCTTATCACAAATACCCATTAAATCAAGCTATTAGATTCTGAAACTAGAAAATTAGTATTTTTTCTATGTAGTACTAGATTTTATGTTGAGAGAAGGTTTTTAAACAAGCATTTCTAATTTCACTGCAGCTAGAAATGTCTGCCATTGTGTCATGTCCAGTAATATGCTTTGACTACCATGCCTCATTTGCAGTAACCTAATATTCAGAATTGAAATAAAAAGCAGGAAAACAGCAAATGTTTGAAAGTCTTCTTGGGTTCCACATCAGCATTTTCATGTTTTCTCCAGTCACTGCTAATTGATCGTTCCTCAGCTCTCAAGAAAAGCCTGTGTCTTTTCACTTACATTGATCCCCCCTTTTTGCATTGAATGTGTTTCAGGTATAATTCTGTCAATTTAGACACCATGGCCCGTTTCAGATAACCTCATTTCCCCGCATCTCCACCCTGTGTCTACTGTATCCTACTGACCAGACAAGAAGGGCAAAGAACAATATCTGTGCAGAGGGACAGAAGAGACATTTGGGCGTTGTGAATGTAAATATTAATGCAGGATGAGATACTGTAAACAGGTAAGTTAATGAAACACTTGTGCTGATTCCTCAGGGTTGATTCCTTTATTATTTAATATTATTGTTATCTCAATTATTCAAATGTCATTAATGTTAGCAATGGCTGTTATTAACTTGCTGTTGTCTTACTGTATGATCTGCTTTGCTACAGTACTGAGACAAAGATTTGCCACATCTAATTTAAATGGTCATCATCTACCTAATCTAAGCTACTCAGGTAGGCTTTTCCATAACCAGTGAAGTATATCTAAAATACATATCCAAGTATCTTTGAAAAACTTGCTCTGTGAAGGTGTCAGTTTCTCTCCCCTTATGTGAAAGAAGATAAACGACTATCTGTCTTTGTTAGTCTAGTTCCCGTGTGTTCCTAATTTAGCTTTGACAGCTAGAGTTAGGCGAGACAAATTCCGCACTAAAACATTAAATTGTCTTTTAGTCTTATATTCAGTGACCTGTTATAATTAGCACATGTAAGATAAGTTCTTTCCAATTTTCTTCTTCTAATAATAATAGAATAATAATAATTTTCCAATTTTCTTCTAATAATAATAGTTTTTATTCTAAGCCATGACTTGCTTGGGTAATTCATACTTTGATATTGGTTTTTCAGAGCTGTGCCACCTTAGTGAAGCAATGCAAACAAAGAATCATGTCAGGTCCAGAGGCATATTCTGTGATTCTAAGACAGAGACAGCAAAAATACGCATTAACCAACTTTTCACAGGAAGGCCAGGTGAAAATACAGAGCAAACAGCTGTTCAGAAAAATGGCCCCAAAAGGTAGGGCCACCATCAGCCTAATTAGCCACATTCTTCTTCATTCAGCTTCTCTTGCCAATAACATGAATTCAGACTACAATTATGTAAGAAAAGGTTTCATAGTATATTTATTTCCAGAGTCCCTTTATTACAAGGAGTTCTTTTCTTTTGGCTAGTGTTCCCAGTTTCACCTCTGAGTAGGACACGGGGTATTTGTAGTTATGTAGATAGCAAGGATCCCTGCTAGATCCCTCTCGTACTAACACTTCAACATAAAAGGGATGAAGAGCACACCAAACCAGTGCCTGGCCAAAGCTCAGCTCACTTCTCCAGCCTCAGTCTTCACTCCAGACAGCTAAGGGGAGACTTGAGTCATGAAGCAACATGCACAGGTGGGCGGTTGACAGATTGCCACACACTGGGTTCCTAAAAGCCACAGTGATAATGTGGCACAAGAGGAAAGCAAGGGAGATGGGTGTCATCACTGCTTGTGCTATGTCCTATGCCCAGGAGGCTTCTGTGTCAGGAGGGTCTGGGTCATGTTGGAAATGGCTGGGTGGAGATGGAGATGGAGATGATACACTCAATAACGCAAGGAAAGAGCCTGCTGGGAAGGGGTCCCCTGAGACACTACAGCATCATTGTTATGCTCGACCAATACTTCCTCCAAGTAATTAATAAGCATTAATTAGTATTATGTATAACATGGTATTTCCATTATAATAATCAACTGCATTAATAATTAAACTTTATTGGCCTTCCTATTTAATGCAAATAGTACAGGAAAGATTACTCAGTTGAGATTTTTGCATGCTTGGATAGTTCTACCCAGGACAACTTTACAACTATCTTGGCTCAAACTAGGCACTAACACAATTATTTTTTAAAAATAATCATTGCATTACTTTAAGAGACATAGCGGTAAAAACAGATTAAGGCAATCCTAGGTCTAGAAGACGTGGGCTGATTTGGCCTTCTGGTCTTTGTGCAAGACCTTACCCTGCATTATAAATACACAACTCCTGTTGCAAATAGCAGAGTTAAACAAGTTCTTCGCAAACTCTGCAACAGCTGGACCACGGAAAGGTCAAGCATGTGTGCAGTGGGTCTTACTGAAAGGTCACAAGAGATGCAAATATGAATCACCTTTAGCATGGTCTGCACCATTTCTCCCTTTGGAAAATGCGCACTAAGTCCCTCTGGCCAAACCTCTCCCTCTCCCCCCTGAGCGCAGAGAGAGCAGGACGAGAGGTCAGTGCAATTGATTGCACTCCTCACAGGGCAGTGCTCCGGGAGGTGTCTCCTACCAGTACAGGCTGTGACGAGGATAGTACAGCACAGCTGGGTCACATTGGGCCCACAAATACATTACAGGAGTAGCCAGTCTATCTTCCTTAATCCTTTTCTGGTTTTATTTAGATATTTCTTCTGTATACTTTTTTATTCAAAATGTGCATGCTACCTACATTCACCAAAGCTCTGAAAGGCAAATACATTCAGACACATTAATATAGAAAGATAGGGGGTTTACATTTACTGTACTTTACCTCATCCTCTGCAGTTAATCATGCCTCAGATTAGACCCCCTAGAATCTAACACATGCGTTTAAGAGTAGAAATAATAAACACATAAGTAACTACTTCAGGGTTGAGACCCAGCTCATTGCTGTCCATTGATGATATTTTTTCAAACATGCAGGAATGCCCCAAGCACTGCACATCAGTGTATAAATAATAAAATTATAAAATCAAAATAAATTAAAAAAATATTTTTCCAAATATTTCAATTGGTGAATTCCAGGAAATTTCACTTTGCTGTTAGAGTTCAGTACCATACCTTTTAAATCTGCTTATTATTTATAAAACTGAGTGCTTTAGGATGGGAGCTGTAGGATTCCCTGGCCAACAGGCTACTAAAGTCAGACCTTTTACTCTATTTAAGCAAAAGTACCTGGAATTAATGACAAATTATTTGGGGGCCATCAAGCCAAACAGTTTATACGGGGCAAATACCTGCTGAACCAGAGCTGAGCCTAGATGTCTGTATGGTCGGGTGACCCAGGCACCACGTGCCGCAGTCCCAGCTGGTCCCTGTACATGGCCAGAGGCACCGTCTCATAGCCATGGCTCGGGGCTGCTCTCCCGAGGACATTCTCCAGCAAAGTCATGCTAACCCTACAGTCAGGCATCACCTTTTGCCTCCTGTTCTGCCTGGTGAAAAGACCACTCACCAAATGTATTGTCCCTCCTGCCCCGTGATTGCCACCTCTCCAGCTCTGCCAGAGCAGTTCACATGATGCATTTCTTATTCCAGACATTTCTTAATCCATTTCTTTGCTCCAGGAGAGGTCTGTCAGGCCAAGCCAAACCACCCTTTAGAAATGCTGAAGCTCAGCGAAGCAGAGCAGGGAACAGCCATGCAAACTGCACTGCTGGTGGGAATGAGCAGGTCAGCCACCTGCATCACCAAACGACAAAGCTCTGTGCTGATGGGAGAGCCTGTCATAAGCTCAGAGTGGGAAAGGGTAATATCTAGGAAGGTCTTCTGTTACAGAGAGCACTAGTTGCAAAGTTTCTCTTATGTTTGTTTTACTGGAAATACTTGGTGAGAGAAAATGCCTTTGAAAGCAGCTGATGCTTTCTGGTCTATTTAATCCTGCTCAGTGCTCTGTAAGTACCCTTTCTACAGAGCCAATTGTTTGTGCACCTTTTTGAAGATTAAGTTCTATATGAATAATTGTGAACTGACTTCTTTTTAAGGTAGACAGAATTAAATAAAATATCTAGGTATATATTGCATAATAGTATATATAAAATATACTAGAATGGTTGCATTGAATCACAGAAAGTTATAGTAATAGACAAAAAATCAGCCCCACCCTGTTAATTAAAGAACATCACCAATAAACCAAGAAGGCAAAAAGCCACATTTGTATAAAATTTTTTTAAATCTCAACAAGCAACAGTGTACAATAGACAAATTTATCATATTTCCAAAAAGAATATTTTCCAAACTAGCTGTTGATCTATTCCCTAAGGCAGGGCACTTGAGAGATTGGAAGGAAAAGGCTTTTTTACTCTGAGGATGTAGTGGAACATTTCTAGCCTCCTCCAAGCCCAGAGGTTGGGCAGAAGGCAGCTGAACTGGAGGTGATCCTTTGCCTTTCCCTCCCACCCATCTCCCAGTGCCTCCATTGTACTGTTCCGACTCCCGCACCTTCAAGTGCACACACAGGAGCAGTGGTGAGCGCCAGGGGAGGACCTCAGCCGTAGCTCTGCACAGCAGTTTCATCTCATTGCCCACTGATAGCAGAAAAGCCATTTGTCCTTATGGTCCACACTCAGCCATCAAACATGCAGCTACCACACATAGCTCATGAGTCAGCTGGACATGGATTTTAATTTCATGACACTAGATGAAAACCCAAGCTATTTCTATGAGCTCTTTTCAGCAGCAAAGACAGCCACCCCACATGCAATCACAGCTAGACAAATTTTTTATTGAATAAGGCCCTCAAAGATGAACAACTTTGCTATTAGTGCAGTGCAATGAAAATAAAATCGATGGCAGATGGTTGCCAATGTGTCTTGTTCAGACACTTCAGATAAACATAAGCAATGGCAAAGAGACACAACAAGTGTAAAACAAAAATTGGTGGAAATGAACAATGTTGTGGATTCACCACTCTCTTACCGACTCCTTTAACCATGGGAAAGCCAAGGTAGTTGGACAATTATTCCTTCCTGCTTTCTCCACTCCAAAAATTTTGTTTAAATGTATACAACAACCTTTACATACAAAATAAAAACTTTGAATAAAGTAAATTGCTTGAATATAGAAGTCTAGAAACATGACATAGAAGTATAACATAATATGCCTCCTGCACAGAAAGGAAATAATAGAGAAAAGTCTATTGTTATTGTAAGAGTTTATTATTGTCATCTAAAATACTAGGGATGTATTTCTGAGTCAAGTCATCCAATTGTTTGGACATATATTTTAAGCAACAGGCCTGAAATTAGAGCAGAATGGAAAAATAACTATTTTTGCAGGCATCTCACACAAACAAAGACTAGCTTCATTGAAAGGCAGCATCTTTTATTGATTTATTTTATATTTCATTGAAAGCAATGAAATATAATCCACTTACCTTTGTTAATAAGGAGATCATAAAAAGCAAGAATATATGACCTGATTCATTTGTGTGCCTACGTGCATTTAAGTGCTAATTTTGTTTCAGAGTTTTACCATCAGCTGTCTCAGTATTCCACCAAGTCATGGTCAGCTCAGCCAAAAACTGTCTGTAATAGGAATTGTGAGGAGTTCCAGACTAACAGCATGGTGTGTAACAACACATTTTCTTTTATCAGTATTAAAATGGCTTTTTTTCAATTTCACAGTAAGTTGCCTCGTTCTTCTACTATAGAGTTGAATAGATGTGCTTTCATAATTTTGTCAAAATTCTTCTTTAAACTAGATCAGTCCTACTCGTTTCAGAATCCACTACCTTAATTTTCAGCTTTAATTGCATCTGTCAATGGAGAGGTTCATCCTGAGGGCGCTCACAGGGCACATGCAGGACAACCAAGGGATCAGGCCCAGCCAGCACGGGTTCATGAAGGGCAGGTCCTGCTTGACCAACCTGATCTCCTTCTATGACCAGGTGACCCGCCCAGTGGATGAGGGAAAGGCTGTGGATGTTGTCCACCTGGACTTCAGTAAAGCCTTCCATAAGACTGGGGTCCGCTTCTAGTGCTACCCCAAATCCTGCAAAAGCTGGAAAAGATGACTGACTCTGTCTTTCCTCTCCCAGTGATACTTTCCTTATCTCAGGGGATTTTCTTTTCTTATTTTTTTACAACTACTAAAATAAATGAATCAAATTAAGCCAAAACTTCAAGATAAAATTGCTAACCACCTCATTAGGGAAAATTAGCAATTACAGGTAAAAACTTCTCCTTTGTTTCCCCCCAAAAGAAGACAGAACATAATCTTCCCCGGCACCAAGGTCAGGCTGACAGGCCTGTAGTTCCCCGGATCCTCCTTCCGGCGCTTCTTGTAGATGGGCATCACGTTGGCAAGCCTCCAGTCGTCCGGGACCTCCCCCGTTAACCAGGACTGTTGATAAATGATGGAGAGTGGCTTGGCAAGCTCCTCCGCCAGCTCCCTCAGTACCCTTGGGTGGATGCCATCAGGCCCCATAGACTTGCGAGTGTTGAGGTGGCATAGCAGGTCATTAACTGCTTCCTCCTGGACCATGGGGGGTTTATTTTGCTCTCCATCCTTGTCTTCCAGCTCAGGGAGCTGGATACCCTGAGGATACCTGGTGTGGCTGTTAAAGACTGAGGCAAAGAAGGCATTAAGTACCTCAGCCTTTTCCTCATCCTTCGTGACAATGTTCCCCCCCACATCCAGTAAAGGGTGGGGATTCTCCTTGGCTCTCTTTTTGTTGTTAATGTATTTGTAAAAACATTTTTTGTTATCCCTTACGACCATGGCCAGATTGAGCTCTAGCCGGGCTTTTGCCTTTCTAATTCCCTCTCTGCATGACATAACGAGACCCTAACATGACCTAACAGTTTGCAAAGTGAAGCATCTTACTTTGAAAAATATTGAAATTAACCGTTGTGACAAATGGGTTTGATTATTTTTTCAAATCTGCAAAATAACAAAAGCTCACAAAATATCTCAGTATCTTTTTAATTTCACTTTTTCCCCAAGCCATTTTTCTACATTTTTCACTCAAAGCATGCCTTATAACACTGTTTCTATATTGTTATCCATACAAATGTTTATTGTTCCAGACCTATTCTTTGCTGATCTCTTTTAGCTTCTGGCTGTTAAGAGAAGCAGAGAGTAGACACCAAATAAAAAGCGTGGGCTCAATAACCTTATCGAAAAAACTAATTAAAGTTGTTTTCTAACCTTCACCCAGCGCTGTTTTTTGTAAGACAGTGATAAAAGAAATGAAAGTTAAGCTGATGTTAGTCCCAAATACATTCTTATGCTAGAGCACTGATATCATCAGTTCCTGCAAGTGAGGTGAGTGTGGTTTGAAAAGCCCATGGTCTGTAACAGAACCTTTTTGGTTTTTCTGTTCTAGGAGAAACATTTTTCCCCAATGCCTCATTCTTCAAACTACTGAAAAATTATATTATGCTTTTTTTCTCAGGTTATAAATGTATTACAATTGACATTCTGCCAGAGAGAATTTTAAATCCCATATGTCTTAAATATAGCTCAAACCCTTTACCTTTCTCAAAGAATTTTCACTCTGTTGGACTATCAAGTTTATTTGTCTTTTGCTTTCCTAGGTGATCTTCCATCTATATTGTCAGGTCTCGTAACGAGAGATCAGAGCAGACACTAAGAAGTTCTACTTGAAACTTAGACTTTCTGCAATGAAGCCTGTCCTGCTGTTACACCCACAAACATCTATAGGTGCAGCCCATCTGCTCCGTATCCTGGGAAGTGCAAACTTTGCAAACTGTCATAGGAGCCTGTTTCAAGAAACGTCACAGCATTTTCTAAGGAGCTTGGCGATAACCTGGTAGGTTCCACAGAGCAGGCTTGGAAGCTGATTTCAAAGATCACAGCAAAGCATAATCAAGAACATCTCAAAGAGGTCTGTAAAAGCAAATGGGTGCATTGGAACTTTATTTTTTCCTAATTCTGTACCTGGTTACAACAGCGATATCCTATTAAAATCAATGGAGTTTAACAAAATAATTAGACTACAGCATTTTGAATAAAATAGTGCGTACTTCAGTAATATGTGAGAGATTGAAAGCATCAGTACATTTCTGAACATATAAACATGTCCTCTACTTTTAACACACTACAGTTTGCATTTAAGTTATTTTATCCACTTCAGTACTTTGGGCCTGATTCTTCTTTTGTCTGTTTTCATTCATGAGATCACTTGAATAAAAATACAGATTTGGTGACACTGAAAAATATTGTGAATTTCTATTTATTTTGCAGAATTTTTATGTCAGAACATACCTTAGCTTTTTTCTCAAGGTGTTTTCAAATTGAAATGACTGAGAAAAAAGCCTTGCTAAGACTTTAATAAGAGCAGACTCTCATTCTTTGTTAGTCCCCATAGCATCTACTTTTTTGTGATTGCAAATTCTTACTGTTTTTCTTGGTTTATTGTCTATAGCCCTATTATCTTTACACAAGCTACAGATTTCATTAACTCGGCATATAAGACTTATCTCTTCTTATTTTTTTAAGTTGTCTGTGTGTAAATATTACTGTCCCTGGGGGAGGGTGGAATTGCTTGTGTTGAATTTAGTGCATCCATAACTCCTTCAGCTTTGTATTGGAACAAATACAGAAGTAAAATATATCTTTCAAGGCCTTTACTGCCAGACCAGGCTGGGAGAAGAGGGTTGAGCAGATCCTCCTCACATAGTTTTTCCTCTGCTGTCTTTTATTTTTTTTTCTTGTATTTGTCCATTTGCTTTCTTCTACTTTCTTCAGGCAGCTGGTGGTGGTTGGAGGCAAAGGTTCACCTGGTGCTCTGAGGTAGCAAAGAAAATGCCTCAAGTGCTTGGCTAATGCAGTTTCTTGTCCCATCAGGGCTGAGAAGGGCATGACTTTGGTGACCTTGAGGCTCTGCAGTGCTTGGTGGCCTTTGTTGACCTCATCACATCTTCCAGGCGAGTGCACTTCAGCCATGCCACAGGGGAGGAGGTCTCCCCTGAGCTCTGGGAACGCAGCTGAGTGCCTGGAGCAGGAGGCATCTCTCCCCGTGCTTCAGATGTAACTAAGGGAGGAAGGCAGGCTCCTCCACACAGGAAGGCATTAAAGTATCTCAGTTGGGAACCTGCAGTGGACTGCCATCCCAAGGCTCAGGTACCACCTGACAAGGCGGGGAGCCCAGGGACACCAGGGACTGGACACCCACCATCAGTCTTCCCTTGTGGGGAACACTGTTTCATTTGGGTACATATGTTTTGACCTAACCACCGCTTTTAGTCTTGATATAACATTCCAAAAGCCTCTAAGTGGGTTTGCCAGCTCATTTGCTTCAGTACATGCCACATATAACACAAGGGGCTGTTTATAAGGGTCAGTCTGAGAGCGCTGGGTGGTTTGTTTGGTAGCACTTAAACTAGGCAGACAACATACAGGCATGTTGCACTCTTTGGATGCAAATACCCCAGTGATTTTTTTCTGTGTCTTTAGTAAGAAAAGGTTGAAGGAATAGGAGGGGTTGTTCAGCCTGGAGAAGACAAGACTGAGGAGGGAATGGCAGCAGTCTTGCAAAGCGTGTGAGACCCTTGAGAGGGAAAGTGAATAAACTCCACTCAGAGACCAGTGTGGCGAGATGACACATTAATGGGATTCTAGGGCCAACTGTCGCTGAAGTTTCACTTAGATATCAAGAAACTCTGTAATAGTAAGGATCATTAACCTCTGGAAACATTGCCAGAAATGATTTAGGTACAGTTAACTCTGCCTAGGGATGAAGAGACAGACTAGAAAACCTCTGAAGATCCTATTTTACTCTTAATTCCTTTGGACTAGGCATTATGGCTTTCAATGTACAGGGCTTCAGACTGGATGTCTACTCTGTCCGTTCTGGTCTTTGGCTCTGTTTAACTGTGGAAATGAAGAAATCTGTATCTCAGTCTGTAATTCAAAATAAAACCTGTTTCAAAACCTCATGTCTGCACAAAAACTACAGCGGCACCAAGACTGCTCAGCCAGAGCCTGTCCTGGCTCTTGTCAAATCGCAGAAATATTTTTTTAGTTTCTCCAAGGATGGAGACTCCACAATCTCTCTGCGCAACTTGTGCCAGAGTTCGACCACCCTCCCAGTAGAAAGGTGTTTTCTTGTGTTCAGAGGGAACCTCCTGTGTTTCAGTTTGTGCCCATTGCCTCTGGTCCTGTCACTGAGCACCACTGAGATTAGTCTGGCTCCCTCTTCTTTACTCACGTATTTACACACATTGATAAGATCCTCTGGAGTCATCTCATCTCAAGGCTTAACAGTCTCCGCTCTCTCAGCCTCTCCTCCTGTGTCAGATGCTCCCATCCCTTCATGTTCCTTTGCTGGACTTGGCTCCAGTATGTCCCTGTCTCTCTTGTACTTGGGAGCCCGGCACTGGACCCAGTACTCCAGGTATGTCTCACCAGTGCTGGAGGTAGTGGCAATGAGAGAAATCATCAAAAGAAATTTAAAGTCGATCTGAAGGTCAAGGAGAGACTAATTAGTATGATGTTGCCACAAGTGTCCTGCTTACTGAATGGGATCAATCAACAAGATTTAGCTGTGATGATATCAAGTTTCTAAACTTACCTTTCTCCAGCTGAATAAGTTATCATTCATTAGCCTGAAGGAGAGTGAGATAAACTTCTCTGCTATTTCAGAAAACGTTCTCTTTTCTGAGAATACAATTAATTATTTTAATTATTTTTTTATTAAATGGGCTTCCTATTTTTTTCCAAACTTCCCTGGGTCATTATTAAAAAAAAACTTAACAGACACCCATTACTTGAAAGGAAACCTTGCTTCTATTCCAATATTGAATGAACCATACAATCAGCCACTAAACTGCAGTATCTTGCCCAGGGATATTTTATATTGTATATAATACCTCCCTGCAAGAACACCTTCCTCTTCCCCATCCCATTAACGCACTAGGTGTCCACAGAGATTTTTTAGGAGTTTGTAAAACACTTACAATTGAAACGACAAAATGAGTTCCTGAATTATAAGAGCTGGTTGCAAAAGAATACACAACAGTTCCTAAAGAACAGCAAGAGGATCCCAAAAGCATATAGAACCTTACAGCAAACAAGACGTTTAGACAATCCCTTTTTTAAATTAGACAGGAATGTTTAATTTTCTTGCAAGGATACAACATTTTTCATGCTGTCAACCCAACATATGAGCTATAAAAATAATAGATATTCTGTCATCCTCTCTGGCTATGCCCCAAAACACAAGGGCTTTAAGAAGAAAGGTACTTGGAATTAAGCCACATGTTTGGTATGAACATCCCTCAAGACCCAAAATATACTTATGAAAGAAATCCAGAAGGAATTAAAATACTATAGAGCATTTTATAATTCCATTTGTGCCCTCTTAAAAAAAAAAATATGCTGAATTACTGCTAATTCAAACCACTCCATAATACAAATAAAATACCTGCAGTAGGAGACTAACTAAGAAAGCAGGCAGTAGATTAAGCTACTCTCTGGAGAGTGATAGTGTATTTTAAATGATTTACCAGAGCCCTCTTTCTCCATCCTTCCACTCTCCTCTTGTGTCAGCTCAGGCAGCTGGGCAGAGCACACCCATCACTCCTGGAGGGATGCTGGCACATGGGATTGAGAAGAGCCCCGAAAGGCAACCCGCAAATGTGCTCAGGATGTGGAAGTGTGTTACCCTTGACCCAAAGCCCTCTAGACAGGCTTTCCTCAGGCAGCAGCTTGGCTACACCTGCCCACAAAGTTCCTCCAGAGATCCCATAGCTGCAGAAGGGTAATGTGCTCCTGCAACTCCAAAGAGTCCCAAGCTGGGAAAGGGACCTCCTTTGAAATAACTGAATGCTACCCAACCATTCCTGGGAGCTGCAGTTTCTCTCAAGTCCCTGTTTGTGTTGGCAGCTGCCTGCCATGCTTTTCTCTCCCAAGTGCTGCAGCTACCATATACGCAGCACAGAGACTGTACCTGACAATTTAGCACAAACGAATGCGAGATTTGCAGGACCACACCAACAGGGCAGGTGGGATTCATCTTGCCAAAAGCTAGATATATATATATTATACAACCTGTGTAGTCATCTAGACTGCCTTTGTAATTAAAGGAGAGGAATGTATACTTCTCAAGTATGAGCTACATAACGTATTTTAGTCATCTACATTAAGATGATGTGAATAATTTCTTAGAAGCGCCTTTTTCTCTTAGAAGTGCCTTTTTCTCCTTTGCTTACCATAGAAGGAGTCCAGGTGACTAAGTCAGATGCTAAAAAGTTATCTGAGATTAATCCCATCCATTCTATCTTGCTGGAGAGTTAACAAGTCTTTGTATACAATAAACACGGTGGCTACTCACATATACATTATTATCTTCCATATCACTGCTAATGAGGAAAAGATTTGCTTAAAAAGAACAGGAGGAGCAGTTCATTCTTTAGCATTCATTCATCCATTATCGCTAATCACAATCACTAACCCAGTAGCCATACATTTGTCTGAAACATTATTTCTTATGTAAATGTGTAATTCCTTTCTGGAAAGGCAACATTAACCCTGAGGGAAAATATGTAGGTTATGCCTCATTTGTATCCAGTGACAGCCCTCCAAAAGACGGGGCTGTGTAAGCACAGTGCGTTAAGTGGATGACAGAGGTCACTTTGAACAGCTACTCGTTACTCTGGGATGAAAAGGCCACTGGTATTATGCAGGTCATTTCAAGCAAATGCCAATAGAGACAGTCTACACTGCAATATGTTTCCTTATATGTAACAGGCAAAGTATTTTAGGAAGGTTTCTGGCAATTTTAGCATTTTATTATTGGAGCCCATTTTGCCCTCTTTGGATTGTGGAGTCAGCCGCTCTAGCTATCGTCCATCAAATGATATAGGTTTCAGCAAAAGCCATAAAACTCACAGAGACATTTCTGTATTTCAGTGCCCAACACTTCAGACTCTTCCAGGACAGGAGTGAATGGTTGGTCCCAATGACATACTCTCTCTTCATATGATCCAGGTTTCAGTTTCAGTCCTGAAAGGGCTGCCAAAAGTTTAACATGATTTTACACATCTCTATCTAAAAGTCTCAGACCGAGACTATGGCATGTGAGATAGCAGGCTTATTTAATAAAGGGGTTGGGAAAAGCAAATGGAGAGAGGAACAAAAAGGAAAATTTTCTGGAGTTATTTTTAAACTTTGCATGTTTCTGAATATGTTCAAACGTCTGGGTGTTACTCTGGACTGCAAGGAGATAGAACACAAGGAAGTGCTCTTCTGGCAGGATGACCAAAGGCACAGAAGTTCTCTGCTCAGACACATCCACAGATACAGAGCAGAAGAGCATGCCCACTCTCTGCATTCAACTCTACAAGGAGAAAGAAACATTGCTCTAAATGAGCCTTTTCTTGTATTCACCCTGCCCATACCTTACACTCAACAGCAAGGGGAACCGAGCTACCTCACTCCCTCACAACCAAAAGACAAGCTATGGAGATAAGGCTTGAGGTAAGGCTTAAGACAAGGCAAACATCTTCATAGGGAGTGGTATGAAATCACAAGCCTCTTGTGCACACACAGGGAGTCTACTACATGTATGTCTTGACTCAGAAAGGACATGGGTGAAATGCAGGTGCTGCTGAGGAGATATCACCCCCACCAAACTCCGGAAAGCCACATTCTTCCCTAGGGGGTGGAAGTGACTTGGTGACGCTACCCTTCAAGGTATCTCCTTCCCCACATCCTTATTTTCTTGGGATTGTATTCACCCTACACATTTCATTGGTAATAGCAAACCCAGGAAGTGCAAGAAGTCTGGAAAACACGTTCACTTTTTTTTATAGTCTTTTCAAAAATGCCAGCTTGCTAAGCCAATCTGTTAAGGTGGACTTCAGGGCCCTCTAGTGGCTTGGGAGAGGGGAAATTATGAAAGAGGAATGGCAATTAAATCTTTCAAAAACTCAGCAACATTTCCTACCACTTTTGAACCAAAACACAAAGCATAAGCGGAGTTCCTCCACCACTTCCAGTAGAATCAAAAGTCTTCATTAGCCCATGTCCCTACTTTGCTCTTCCACTCAACTTTTCTTCTATGAAGTAGGGTTAAACTGGACGTTGCACAGTGCCATCATTTTTCTAGAGCCAAAGGCTGATTGTGGTCCCAATATAAATCCTGAACTCCTCCCGTCAAGGGGAAAGGCATTCCCAGCCTGTCACAGATATGGCAAGTCTGTAAATTGTACAACCTGTCAAAGCTTGTGCACCAAGAGAGGGACACAAAATTGGCTTCCATCTTATTCCACTTAACTGCAGTGACTTTTTTTGCAGGGTACTCATTTACAGCACAGCTTTTCTAGATCCTGTCTTATTCTGTGACTCCAATACCTGGGAAAAAAGGTCAGTGGGCACTTTGAACCTCTTACTGCCCTGCATGAAGATGTCCCAGCATGTGAATGGAGCATAAAGCTGCACTACAGCCAGGGAAGCAGCACTCTTTATCACCTCAGCCCTGGAGGGATGCTGTAGCAGACCAGCACTGTGTCTCCTCAAATGTCACATGGCTTGAGGGCTATCTCAGGCTTTGCAAAAGGGGCTGCAGCTGAATCCCGAAACCATATTCTGCAGTAAGTAAGAGATCGCTCAGGTGTTTTCTCTTAAAAATGCCATGCTGTTTTGCGAGAAATTTGGACAACTGACTGTTCATTCTAAAATTTTGGAAGACAGATTGAAGATTTCTGAAATCTCCTTAAACACCTCAAACCATTGTAAAACAGTAGGAAGAAGACTTAATAATACTCAGTGAGCCTGAAATAGTTCCCATAGAGGAAATTTCAGTATTGCTAACCCAGAACGTTTGAAATTCCAGTTAAATGTCTTCTGCTGCATAATCATAAAATTTTTGTTAAAAACTTGACAGTGTAGGAAAGGCAGTATGTGCTTCTTTTTGCCTAACTTTTGGTCTTCAACCTCTGCATAGCACTTTCTGTATAAAATTTTCTTTAGATCCCAGCTAGAAACCTATTTTTATGTAAAATCAGAGATTTCCACAGGCCTCTTAGAGTCCCAGAGAAAAGCAGCTTCTAGTCAGGACTCACAATAAAATCACAATTGGCAGCAGAGCAACTTACTGCTGCTGTCTTGCTTATAAAAACCTAGTGCAGATAATCTCAGGTCTTTTTTTAATCAAGAAAAAATTCATGCCATATTTTTGTCCAGTTTCAGAAGATATTTTAGAGTGCATGTAGGCTGAGTTATAAAAGAGAGGTCATGTTTGTACTGCAGCTTAGTTTATGGGCTGTACCCAGACTGCTTTCAGCAAGTGTGCCAGGACGTGAAGGGCAGGTACTTGAGGAGCCCCCCAAAAACCCTGTTGTGGTCACTATAAAGGGGAAGGGTTAGGTACGAACACAGAAATATCTTCAGCTGACCACTGGTGTGACTGTTCAGTAATCATTATAGACTCCTGAGACCCAAAGATTTGGTAGACATGACCCCATTTACAGTTGGTGCCCTCTCTCCTCTCTCATGAAAGCCTGATTTCATGACTTGGTGATGCTGCAGAGAGGCTGCTGACTTTAGCAAGCTGCAGATGACAGCAGAGAGTACATCTATACAACACAACAGCATGTCAAGCAAAGATACCTCACCCCTGGAAGCAGTCTAGCGGCATGAGCACAGTGTTTTGTTGTGTTAAATAGCCAAGAGGAGGCCATCACTGAGGTAGGACAGCAATACTGCCTTTGGTAACACTTACCTATGCAGAGCATGACAGCATGCTAGTCCTCATACCTGAAGTGTGAATTAGCAGCCTAGGTCTCCCATTGGAATAAAACAACTGTTTCTTTAAATGTATCTCCTGTTCAAAGCCTAGTTTCCTTTTTGTCTTAGGTTGTTTTTTTTTTATTTCTCTTTGCTGACTTCACACCAATTATCGCCTTTACATAGATAATATAGTATAAGGGCTTGTCTAGACTTGAAAGTTAAAGCAGATTTATGCTGAGTGTGTGAATTTGCACCGCCACAATAGCTTTTTCTGAATAATTTCCTGTATAGACAGTCGCACTGCTATTATAGAGTACAGGGAGCAATCTCTTGAGTCTCTCTTGAGCATCGCCTCAGACCACAGTTAAACCAACTCAGCCTTTTGCACCGCCACAATAGCTTTTTCTGAATAATTTCCTGTATAGACAGTCCCACTGCTATTATAGAGTACAGGGAGCAATCTCTTGAGTCTCTCTTGAGCATCGCCTCAGACCACAGTTAAACCAACTCAGCCTACCTCTTGTGGGCACTCGGGAAAGGAGTCTCCAAGAGCCCCAGCCTCGTTTCTTGAATGAGACACGGCTGAGAAAAAAGGGCAGTGGACAGACCACTGAGAATGCCTGAAATATTGGGTGGAGGTCTCAGGGCTGTGGTTCCCCAGTGCCTTCAGCACCAATGGTGGCAGCTGTTCTCCACCTCCCACCACACTCCACTCCTCTTCTGACCAAAACCTGAACAAAGCGGAAGATGTAACCTTAGGTATCTTATATTTGGCCTGCAATCTGAATGCGCTTTTCCTCCCACATGCTGTCATACTGAATTAACAGTTCATCCGTAAGTCCTTTTTCCCTTGTACTCTGGTAGAACATTATTTCTAAATGACCAAGATGGAATAAAATGTACCATGAAGAGCCCAAAAGGATCAAATTAGTGGAGAGTGGATTAAATGTGCAACATTTTCCATTTCTCTAACACTCGTGGGGGAAGAATTGAATCTGTGGGATATTAGGAAATGAGCACTAATTGACATTTCAACCTGCCTGTGACATTTTCTTTTGAAGTCATCCATTAAATCACAACTTGCCTGGTCAGTACATGTAGCAATGTTTTGTTATTGTCACAGCACTTCAAGTACTTCATCCGGAGTATGCTACAAGTAAAATTACTCCATCTGCTTACAATCTTACTCTGTATTGTTTCATATTTTTTTTAAGACCCTAGTTTCCTTAGTTTTGCAAAAAAATGCTGGGGTAATTATTCTATTGGAGACCTACAAATGCTATGGTTTTATTTTGCACTTCTCAAAGCTGATCGTGGCATTTAAAACTAAAATTGTTCAAGCACTAAACCAAAAGAAAGAGAAAACTTAGTAAGTAGGAGGAATGATTACTAGATAATTAGTATATTTTTGAATAATGTCCACTGTGTTTGGATTTCTGTTTCAAACCCCATTGAAACAAATGGAAATTATCCTTTTGACTTTCTGTTTCTTTTCTCTTCCTCAAGAGTGCTTGTCCAAAATATCTAGTAATATCTGTTGCCAGAGAAAAAGTATCTGGTCAATGGTCTGGTGTTTTTAAAGATTCCTTTGTTTCTAAAAGTAAAATCATTTCTATTCGGCTAAGCTCACTACACAGCTTCTTCGGACTTGGTTTCCTGGTAGTTTCTGAGCTTCAGCACATCTGCAACGCTCTGCTGGAAACCTTAGCCCAAAGTGTCATTGCAACAGAAACATAAGAATGTTAAGGGAATGAAACAGAAAATAGCTCAAAAATATATTTATGTGCCACTATGCATTCGTTGGACTAGCATATCTGCCACACTGGGCAAACGTCTGTCAACCCCACCTCAGTAAGAAGTTACTGGTTATACATGAAGTGTGGAGGGGGACTATAGGAGGAACCAAAGATGAAAAAGACTTCTGCAGGAGGGTAAAATGAAGCAACTGTGAGAGCTTTTGTTAGAAAGAATTTAACAGAGGCATTAAAAATAAGCAATAGTCAGACAAAAAGGGAACCAGACTTTCCCGCTTGCTCCTATTTATAATATAAAGTCTTGGGGAACTCCAGTGGAATACTATCACTTACAATGGACAAAGAGAAATATTTTTATTTATTTATGCATTATTTAGTGCTAGAATTCTTTGTCAGAAGACCATAGCTGCCTTAGCAGATTGAGGCAGGGGAGCAGGGAAAGGATTAGCTAATGGTTCTGGTAATCAGAACTTTCCAAGATACTTGTGAAAGGTTGTTAATAAAGGGATAGAAGGGCTTATATCTCACATAAAGCAGCTGCTAATTTGTGTGGAAAGAACAGCTACCTTAATGCGAATTTTTTACTTTATTACTGAGTGTCATGCTCCTTCCTATAAAGAATGTGGCATGAGCCAGCACCAGGGCCAGAATTCTGGTGGAGATGGCCACGCTGGGATCTTCTAATAGGGAACCATGACCCCTACAACGCCACTGTCACACAAGTGCAACACACTGCACTGAACAGAGGTGGTAGCTGCAGCCAAGCTGAAGGTCAGTGTGCTCCACAGGAAGCCTTACACTCCCCTAGTCATCCAGACTGGGGACCTCTGTATCAGTTCTCTGTCCAAGCATCCATGTTTCCTGTCTGCACTGTCAGGGTAAGTGCAGCAAGTGCACCTGTACCCAGGAACTGGGGAGCTCAGGTACATCCCCTGAGAAACAGGCCTGTATTACTTGCAATACAGAGTTGTTTGCACATGCACAATACGGCAGATGATACACTGGATTTACATTGGGAATTTGGAATACAGGGGACCAGGACCTTCCAGCTTCCTTAAAGCAGTCCTGGAGCAGGAATCTGGCCTGGACTTCTCAACTGCTACGTTAATATCTCTGTTGTTGGAATATCTGTTTCCCACTGTTTCTTAAATAGGTGGTTGTTCTCAGCATGGAAATAATTTCACCAAAATGAGCATGGGGCAATGCAAACACTTAAGAACTCTGAATTTAAGCTGTGTTTCTCCTGTGGTTACATTTTCTTTACTCAGTGAAAATATTTGTTTTCTTTCACTCCATGTGTAGTTACCTAATTCGGTTTACTGTTCCCTTATTCTGCACCACTTCCACAAAAAACACAACTAAGACCCTCACCTGGGATTTTTTTTTTTCTCCTTTTGGTCATCTGTCAATCCCTCTGAGATTTAGGCTTGTCTTCCAAACCCTCATAAATAAGTCATGAGCATGGTAAGGTGAAAAGAAAATAGCTTGGTCTGTGTTTAAAAAATACTTACCAATATACCTTGTCCAGTGGTGTTTCAGCTCAGATTTCTCTTTCCTCTCATTTCTCCATCCTATGGTGATTTCCTGACAGCTATCTAGGAACTATATGACTCACAATTCAAGAATAGAAACTTTTGAAGATTTAAGAGAAATAGGAAATGTTTTCTTGCAGATACATGAATTTTAAATCATTTCCCCAGAGTCAAGAAAAGAACTCAAAATACAGACACATGCACACACAAGCATAATTTAAAATTTTTGAACAAATAACAAGTTCTATGTTTTGTGCCAAGAATACAGACTGGAGCAGAGAGATTACAAACCTGAATGTGTGACTAAAAATATACGTACAGATGGGAGGGTATTAGAATCCATGTTGCTTATTTCAGAACAGATGGAGACTATGTCGTATTACAACTAATATTTTGGGAAAATACTAAGCTGTGCAACTCCCAAATTAAAGTTTAAGTACAACAAAACAGGCAGTATTTTTTGTGTCAGTAATCAGATGCTTTTAGAGGCAATATGTTAAAAAAAAGAGGGAAAAAAACCCAGCTGAACAATATAAATAGTTCTGTTGCTTTCTCACAAGTGCTTAAGCTTTGGCAAAATAAGGACCTTAATCACCAGTTTGCTCCTTGTAATTAATAAAAATGTCTAATCTACTTTTTCCTTTCAAAGCCACTGTTCCCTGACTCAGAGCTTTCTTATCAGCATTACAGGGTGATTTTAGGGCACTCAGACTGATATGATTACATTAAGATGGAAAAAAATCACAAATAATTATTTGGCCAAATGTCAGGAAAAACTTCCTGATAATGAACTCTTCGTTGATTATAAAATAATTCTTTGGAATAACTGGGAACAGCATCTCTTGGGACTAATTTGTCATGAGGCTAAGAAATAAATGACATTATAAGTTACTGCTCCCCCTAATTTCTGTGACTCAGCAGTTGCAATTTCAAACTGAACTTCAGTGTAGAGCACTGGAGAAGTATCTGAACTCTCTAAAGATTTTATAACGAGCTCTGAAAGAAACCAAGTTATAGCAGAATAAAGAGCACAGATTTGTTTTGGCTTAAATCGATGTAAAAGCCCCTTTGAGCTAAGGCCAACAATTTAAGCTGGGCAAGTTCTGCTGTTTGGTGGTCAGGGGTAAAAGGGTCTCATGGAGGCATTGAGAATAAAGTAGCTCAAGTTGCTTGTCTACCTGTCTTCTTTGCAAGAATAACGCAGATTTCCAAACTACCTAAAGCAACTGAATATAATGGAAAAATCTGACAAAATTAATGGAGGATTTCCAAGGCTCCTCTCAAATAAAGGAACTGATATAGTTTCTGTTTTCTTCCACCATCTCTCCTTTCAGTCAGCTGACTCTGACCATCTGTGTGATTACAGCTTTTTTCTCCTGCCAATAACAGTACTAGCTCTGAGCCACTACAAGGTTAGAAGACACGGCTCAAGGATGCATCAGCCCATACGACTTCTTTGCTTTCTGTCCTCCTGGTTTTCTTCCTCTGTAAGAGAGACATAGACATAGTCAATATTTTTGTAGTGATTCCAGAGTTTTGGTGTCACAACATAAGCAGTTGGTAGGGGGTGTGCTCTGTCAAAACTTACAGTATTTGACATGTATTCAGTCAGCTCACACAGAGTAATGCAAGCAGCTCAGAAAGATCCTCCAGAACTGATGCACCATGTTCTTCTGCTGCAAGATGAGAAAGGATGGAAGAAAACAATGACAGACATAATTAGGGATAGGTATACTGAATTTGACAGCTCCCTAGCCATTTTTAACTGAGATAACATAAGGATGACTAAGTTATAAAGACAATTCTTCTCTCTTACAATCTTTAGGCTACTATACACTAACTTCACGTTGAATATATTTCCCGTCTTGAAGTTTTGTGCCATACAGACTTCAAATGTTATGCAATTTTCTACCTTCGTCTCCATTTAATTTTTTTCCTCTGCACCCTGATAAACCAACGATGGTGTTTGGTTTGGTTGTTGTTGTAGCTAGAGGGAACTTTGTTTTCTCCCTGTGGGTAATGCAGGACAGCCCAGCCCATGCAGGTTCGCTGAGTTACCAAATCAACCAACAGGTATTTAGTACCACAAAGGTGATCCCTGGCTCTAGTTGTGGTTGTGTATCTGTTCCCTGCAGGTAATGGGTACAGCAGTTCTGTTTTACTGTTTTGTTTTCACCAAACCATGGCTGTTACCTCAATAACTTCTGGGGACACTGAGCTCTCAGCCACCAAACTGAATGCAGATATGGGCAAGATACCTTGGAAGTATAAAGTGTCTTGGTTTTCCATCTTTTGTAGTTTCAGCGGTATGGACAGCTCTCTGAGACATCTTTGTTGTGTAGGGCTAGATAAAAGTTCATTCATCAATCAAATACTTTGTAAAACATATGTGAGCTAAAAATTACTGTGCAACAGCAGATTTTTCAGAAGCAAATGATTAGTGGCAAAATGGAGGCATATAATGCAAAGGAGCCATAGCAAAGGAAGCATCTTAACAGTGACTAATCAACATATCAAATAAAAGCTAATAGATATGTGTCAACCTTAAACATTGAAAATCCTTTCCATTTTACAACGGAATATACTTTTTAGTTTAAAAAGAATGTGCCTTGGTTATTTAATATGTTGCCATTATTGGCATTATTTAAAAAAAAAGGTGTGCTTGAAAATAATGAATATACTTAGTTGGTAGCTTTTTCTATATGACTGGTTTTGAAGTATCAGTATTGATCGGTCAGCTTAGTCATATACTGGAAATATCTTTAAAATCTTCATTTTAATATCTTTAAAAACTTCAACCTAAGCAGTAATCTAAAAAAGTACAAAAATAAATTACATGACTCAAAGGACATATTTTCTTTTTGTTCTAATTTCCATATAACTATTTTCTATCAGGTGGAATACAACTCAAATAAAATTAACAAAGGCCAGACTTTTCACTTGTTACCTTTCAATTTCCATCCTCTGTGAATGTGTTATGATTTGCAAATCTCAGAAGCATTTTACAAACAGTATAGTAAGCAGTTATTAACAGTTTAATGCAAAATTAAACATGATTATTTGAATTTCTAAGGAAACCTCTAAGTTTCCCTCTCTACTGGCTTGAAATTACACAAATCCAAGACAGCAGAGTCAAGTCAGTCCATGAAGAGGAGCTATTCATGCTTTTTCTAGGTTTGATAGGGTGGGACCAGTCCTATTTTATCAATCTGTCTGCTGCTATATCTAAAGTCACATTTAAACTCCTTGCCAAATGGAGCTTTCAGAGCAGAGCTCAAAGGACTGATTTCCATATCCCTACTCCAAGGCTAAGCAATACAAGCCCACACCTCTCCAAAGGAAACAAAAAGGAAACCACCATTGACCTATTCTCATTTTAATAAGGAGCTTGATGACTTCCTTGAATATCACTGCATATACATTTCCACATATTTACTATATAAGGAGGCCAATGTATTGATTCATATTTATTGGGAGAGACATTTATGCCACATACAGCAACTGCATTTGCTACCACGTCTTGCTGTCATCAGCTTTTCTAGCTGTGCTCAGCCAGGATCTTGCCTAAGGGATCTACCTTATATTTTAACATAATGTGCTGTCTTATTAGCACTGTCTTTTGTAAATTAAGATCTTTCTGATGGTGCTACGTCAGTGCCACAAGCAAAGACTTTATTTTCCATTCATCGCCACATTCCTTTTGTTCATTGCAGGAAGAAATCATGCCTGTGTTGAAACCATTTTTTTCCCCTATATAATATTTTGTTCATTGTACTTGTCCTGGCTTTTTTCCCTGCAGGACTTTCCCAGTACCCAAGAAACTCTTTGAACTGAAAAGGACCAAGGGGGAGCATACCGCAGCTACTCTTCTGTTAACACAAGGTCTGCAAACCATTGCTGTCAGCTCTGCAACTAAGTACACTTACCATAGTACACGTCAGTCAAAGATGTGTCAACTTTGCCTATATGACTACCAAATAAATTGAAACTGTTAGCAGTATTACAGACTGATTCTTGTCCTTCAGAATGGTTCAGGCTTCTCAAAAATTGTCCTCATTTTGCTGTTGACACTATCACTTGCTGTTCTGGCCTTTCTCACTATCATTTAATTGCCCCTTTTAAAAGCACACTAGAACTAGCAAGGCAATTGTTTTTGCATAAAAACCTGCAGAGTAAATGAACTGCCCCAATGAACCGAGTATGCCACAGAACTGAAGTTTTCCCCACCAGTACGTTCCCAAAATGGCTCTTCCAGCTTCTCTCTTTCCCATCCTGCTCCTTAGCGAGTGCTTGGCATCATAGAAGTAGCTTCATACAGCAGATCACTGGTATTTAGCATCCATTTCCATTCACAGGGTCAGTTCTACTATTTGGGAAGCCAGTCTCCTGTTTCAGCCACTGCTGCAGTCAGGGTGAGAAAATTAAGTTCTGCAGCAGATGGAAATAGTTTTTTGCCCTTTTGAGTACAAAGAGATAAAACAAGTGTCTCTCCCCAGTTTTCCTTTCCCTGTGGAGTTTCACATCTGAGACTTTTCTCAAAGCCAAATTTTCCCAAAACAAAGTTCTTTTCTTCTTTCTTGTCATTTGTTCTTTCTTTCTTTAAATCAGAAATGACTGGCTGATCAAAATTGCTTGAAGCCCTTAGTGGCCTGCGTGGCTGAGCATGCTGCCAACACAGCTATTGAAACTCCTGGGACTTTAACTGATGACAAAGGCTCCAGACAGTGACTGGCTGGCTGTGCTGGGACTTTGGGCTCCATGTAACAGTAGTTTGTCTCTTCCCAACAACCAATAAATAGTACCCAAGTGTTTACTATCTGTAGCAATAGTCCATGTTCCTATCATATTTAAAGGAATAAAGGGCATGGGAGTTATTATAGAAGGGAAAAATATTCTTAGCTATACTCTTATGCTAGAGTGAAACAAAACCCAGGCATTATGTGCAAGTGTCACCCATGCCCTGAAATGCTTTTTCACCACTTTCTCAACTCCTCTAACTGCAGGCAATGGATTGCTGGTTATGCCCCAACCCAGCCTTCCTTTCTGGACATTTTAACCTTCTTCAGACTGATCAGTTGAAGCCCTTGGCTGGGGTGAGGTTCCTGTCCCACAGCAGCTCAGTGGGGAGGTGATGAGCTGTCCCTCGGCAGCACTCTCAGGCTTTGAAGAGAAGTTATATTTTCCCTTTGCAATGTTACCTCCAGCAGTCTATGGATCAGTGTGTTATGGGGCAACTGCCCTGACCCCAACAGCCCACCTGTGCTGCCCAAAGAGATTTACAAACTCACAAGAACCAGAAAGTTTTGTGGAACAGAGTGAACAAACATCTGCCAGGAGCTCTTGAGGTTTCACTGATCCTCCTGTGATATGCCTGCTCACTGAAGACCCATTGTCATACAGACAATGCCCTCTGAAGTGCCATTCAGGTTCCACTTTTTGAGATTCCCTGATACATATATAAAAATAGATAGTTTTGTTCTCATAGCCTGACAAAGGACCAGGGTAACACTGAAAACAGTAAGGCCTAAGGTGGTGAGAAGCAGGTGGATCTATACAGCAGTTCTCCTGTAGAGTCTAAAAGTTGTCCGCACCCTGACCCAGCCTCTGCTCCTGGAGAACCAAGTGCGAAGACTGGGAATAAATGTTAATTAATGATCATTGAGCAGAGGGTAATGGACTGTCTTCTGCTAATAGATTACTAAAATCAACTAGCAGAAAAATTAGCTCATATTTGTGTTCTGGATATCTCTGAGGCATCTTTTCACTGAAAATATGAAATATGATGTAAAATTAGGTTTTTTATATACCACTAGATGGCAAACTAGCAGTGTAATACACATCAGACTTCCTATCACAGAAATGTCTGATTAGACATATAGTAAAAAACGCAGGCTATCTGTATGAAAATAAAGAGAAGCTTGATGTGGTGCATGCTGATAGAGAAGAAAGAATACTTCAACTTTCATGTTTAAAATTAGTATGTGATGTCTTAAGCCTGGAAAATACAGATCTTGTAGGAATCACAGAAGATTTCTAGGGCAAATATTTCACACGGTCTTTGCTTTCCCTTTTGATTGCCCACAACCATGCACTTACAGCTCCGTTGCCTGGGGCTGAATGTCAGACCACACTGTAGTGGCTTCATCTGAAACCAAGTGGGGGAGTTTGAACCAGACTATCACAAGGCCCTTGAAGAGGGGCTGTAACACCTGACTGAGCTGTATGGATGTGCTCGAGGAGTGCAGTCCGGCTCTTTCCAGTGTACACATTTTGTAGGGGCCTCATCATTTACATAAGCACAAAGATCTTCATGGGGGTTTACCAGCCAGCACAGCACTTAATCAGAATAAACTTTCATCCTTTAGATAACATTATGAATGTACAAACATTTATTTCAAATCTAACTGCCCTGGGAGCAGTGAAACCAGGAGGAAGCTCCAAGGGAAAAGCCGTTATTTAACATTTCCTCTCCACCATATACCAGCAACAAGTTGTAATCAAAGCTGCTGGAGAGTCATTTAAATTGGCCTTTTTCTCCCCGCAAAGGAATTTTTACAACAAATGCAGGAAGATGGCTTCTCTGTTGCTCTGGCCAGGACCATGGCGTGGCAGGGCCAGAAAGGCAGCTGCCCCATGTGCCTTTGTGACCAGGGGCAGCTATGGGGACAAGCATCACAGGTTTAACAGCCATGGCTGTTAAAGCTGCTGCTGCTGCTGCTGCTGCTGCAGCTGCTTCCTGGGGAGGTCTGCAGGGGCAGAGCAATTAGAAAAAGTACAGTAAAGAAAGGGGAAAGACACCAAAAAGTCTCCCAAGAGCTCCCAGTCATTTCCCCCATTGCTAAAATGAAGTCAGCTAAGGGTGTAATTGCTAACAGTGGGTTTTCTAGCTCAGAAAATCTCTAAGTTACAGAATAAACACTGGAGATGCAGAACGCTCCATAACCCTGCTAAAATGTATGGAAAATGGGGAAGAATGAATATGCTCACTCAAGCCAAAATGCAACCCTATAGTGATTCAAGAAGTGCACACTGGGAAAAGTGAGTCACTTGACTTGTTCGTACATATTTAGTCCCTTGCATTTGGTTTATATCAGGAGGAGAAGATGACGATGGAAGCAGGTATTTCCTTGTGAGGATCTTCAAACTATGAACAGAGAAGCTTTGTTTTCCTGTGCACCAGAGTCAAAACCCAGAGCTCGCTCCTCTTGTCACAGCCCCCACCCTGCTTTTTCCATACCCACCAGGCCCAAACACTTCCTGAGCTCTCTGAGCACCACAGCATATGAACAAATCCCTTTTGGGTTCTCTCCCTGACACCAGTTCACAGACACAGCAGTTAATCCCCAACTCTTATTTTAGTTATAAGTTCCCACAGGAACCCCAGTGCCCATACGTCCCAGCATCTGTCCGGACATTTATACGGTGCTGGTTTTAGGGACTAATTTCCATTATCTCAGCTGTCACCAAACACACATGGAATCAAGATCTCCTTCTGCAGAACACGGTTTCAGCAGGCTTCTTGTTTGTCTTGGACAAAAGACACTGACCCTCAGCTTTCGGAAATTGCCCTATGGCTCTCTTCATAACAGCAAAAGTATAAAATATTGTATTATTGTTGTTGATATTAATATTATTACTCTTGGAGGTGCTTATTTCTGTTTTCTTTTTATTCACATCTGGAGGATCAAGGCAAAAGCAGTAGATAGGTACACAAATTTTTGGGTATGCACTTTTTTAATGTATTGCAGTACTTGGACTGCAAGAAAACTGCTCAGAAGTAAGCCACACCATTTGCTTGTGATGCATTTTTTCTTCTTAGCCTGTGTATTTAAGTCTTAATTCATCGAGACTAGGTCTTACACTGCAAAACAAATGCTTTTTTATGATCTAGGCCCTCTATTGTATTTTATAAATACCTAAAGAGTTGAATTAGGCAGGTATTGAAGGCTGTTGTGGGCAGCTTCCACTGCCTATTTTACTGAAACCTGAACTCTGGAAAGCTGAGAGGACTGGGGGTATATGGGGCGATGGGCCGAGGTTAGGGAGACAATGCTGTGGTCCACCTCTGTCTCCAACCAGTAGAAGAAGTGGTTTCAGCAATCTTTGCTCTCTCAATTTGCACCCGTTCTCAGCCCTCCTTTTTGCTCCTGTCCCTTTCTTTCCAGCAACAGTAGCACCTTAGACCCTGCCAGGCTCCCTTCCTTCATCCCTAAGACAGTAAAATCATTGGTTTACATATTTTTCAGAGGGCACTCAAGCTGACTCAAGTTGTCACATACACACAAATAGCAGGCTACATTAACTGAGCTTCAGCTGCATTTCTGAAAGCAATGTGATTATAACAGCTTTAAAAGACAGGACAGTCTGTAATTAGCAGAGGGTTTTTCCTGGTTATTACATTAACCTTTAGTTGAATGTTACTCAACCCATCATGATGTTATTTTTATGGTCCCCTGCTAAAGTATGTCTCTGTAGGATTGCAAACCTGTCTTGGTCAGTGGAAAATTCCATGTCCTTGCATAAATCCTACAAGTGCCTTCCGCTGGTCAAGTGCCACCCTGCACTGTGCCTGGTAAGGTTTTGCAGACAATGGCTTCGCTGGCTGGAGGGAATCCAGCCCCACTAGTAGCTTTTTCAGTCATTCTTTCTCTGCGCAATGAATGAAGAATGAAAAATGCAGCTATTCACAAAAGCAGTTTTGTCAGTCAGTAATGACCCGAGTACTAATGTAACACAGTTTGTCACACGATGTGTTCTGTATATTGTTATTTTCCATAGGGCTTGTTTGTCTCCATGTTTTCTAAGCAGAGAACTATATATAGGGTTCAAGAGAGCTCTAGACATATACAGCGAAAACAGGGGCCATGACCATAGCAGAAAACACTTAAGCTGGATAAATATGCAAACATTCCTCATAAAAATCCAATGAAGAGATTAGCTGCACAAATACACAAAAGTTCATGAGAGGTGGTCTGGTACAACAGATTCTTCCTTTGCTCATTTAATCTGATTAAGGTCATTCCATATAACTGTAGTCTATGATGCAGTAAAAGTATCATTGTAACTTAGCTTAGTTCAAGTACTAGCAAAAATTTCCTAAGTGCACTTATGACAACAGCATAAGACCTCGGAACAAGTTGAGTGGATATGGCATGAGAAAAGTTATTTTTATTAAAAATAAGAAATAAAACTTTGTACAGTTTTGCCTAGTTTTCTTTCAGAATTCTTAAAATTATGATCCTGATGCAGATCTGTGAGTAAGAGAAAGAAGTATCAGCTGAAATAGTCCTGTACACTGCTGAGAGTGGAAGTAACCCTTGGTGACTCAAGTCACCAAGCTTTGGGGTCATTCTCTGATTTATCTTGGACTCAGTTCCCTACCAGCTAAATGGGCATATGTTTTCCTTTCACCCAGCCTACTTTTGTGTTCAGACCAAAACGTTCTTGGGGCAGCAGGTTAGTCTGCTGTAGACCTCTGGGTTGGGGTCTTGGCAGGACTTCAAGGTGCTACCATACCCCTGTGATAGCTGTGTCAAAGTAAAAAGTTTCACCATAATCACAGAATCACAGAATCACAGAATCACTAAGGTTGGAAAAGACCTGTAAGATCATCAAGTCCAGCCATCAACTAACACCACCATGCCCACTAAACCATGTCCCACAATGCCTCATCCACACGTTCCTTGAAAACCTCCAGTGATGGTGACTCCACCACCTCCCTGGGCAGCCTGTGCCAGTGTCTCACCACTCTCTCAGTAAAGAAATTTTTCCTAATATCCAGCCTGAACCTCCCCTGGTGCAACTTGAGGCCATTTCCTCTTGTCCTGTCGCTAGTCACTTGGGAGAAGAGACCAACACCCACCTCTATACAACCTCCTTTCAAGTAATTCTAGAGAGCGATAAGGTCTCCCCTCAGCCTCCTCTTCTCCAGGCTAAACAACCCCAGCTCCCTCAGCCACTCCTCATGAGACTTGTGCTCCAGACCCCTCACCAGCTTTGTTGCCCTTCTCTGGACACGCTCCAGCACCTCAATGTCCTTCTTGTAGTGAGGGGCCCAAAACTGAACACAGGATTCGAGGTGCGGCCTCACCAGTGCAGAGCACAGGGGCACGATCACCTCCCTACTCCTGCTGGCCACACTATTTCTGATACAGGCCAGGATGCCGTTGGCCTTCTTGGCCACCTGGGCACAATGCTGGCTCATCTTCAGCCGACTGTCAACCAACACCCCCAGGTCCTTTTCTGCAGGAGAGCTTTCCAGCCACTCGTCCCCAAGCCTGTAGCATTGCATGGGGTTGTTGTGACCCAAGTGCAGGAACCGGCACTTGGCCTTGTTGAACCTCATCCAATTGGCCTGGGCCCATCGATCCAGACTGTCCAGATCCCTCTGCAGAGCCTTCTGACCCTCAAGCAGATCAACACTCACGCCCAACTTGGTGTCATCTGCAAACTTGCTGAGGGTGCACTCAATCCCCTCATCCAGATCATCGATAAATATATTAATCAAGGCTGGCCCCAAAACTGAGCCCTGGGGGACTCCGCTTATGACTGGCTGCCAACTGGATTTTGCTCCATTCACCACAACTCTCTGTGCTCGGCCATTCAGCCAGTTTTTTATGCAGCAAAGAGTGCACCTGTCTAAGCCACGAGTCGCCAGCTTCTCCAGGAGAATACTGTGGGAGACAGTGTCGAAGGCTTTACTGAAGTCCAGGTAGACAACATCCACAGCCTTTCACTCATCCACTAGGCAGTCACCTGGTCATAGAAGGAGATCAGGTTGGTCAAGCAGGACCTGCCTTTCATGAACCCATGCTGGCTGGGCCTGATCCTTTGGTTGTCCTGCATGTACCCTGTGAGCACCCTCAAGATGAACCTCTCCATAATCTTCCCCAGCACCAAGGTCAGGCTGACAGGCCTGTAGTTCCCCGGATCCTCCTTCCAGCCCTTCTTGTAGATGGGCATCATGCTGGCAAGCCCCCAGTCATCCGGGACCTCCCCCATTAACCAGGAATGTTGATAAATGATGGAGAGCGGCTTGGCAAGCTCCTCCGCCAGCTCCCTCAGTACCCTTGGGTGGATGCCATCAGGCCCCATAGACTTGTGAGTGTCCAGGTGGCATAGCAGGTCATTAACTGCTTCCTCCTGGACCATGGGGGGTTTATTTTGCTCTCCATCCTTGTCTTTCAGCTCAGGGAGCTGAATACCCTGAGGATACCTGGTGTGGCTGTTAAAGACTGAGGCAAAGAAGGCATTAAGTACCTGAGCCTTTTCCTCATCCTTGGTGACAATGTTCCCCCCTGCATCCATTAGAGGATGGAGATTCTCCTTGGCTCTCTTTTTGTTGTTAATGTATTTGAAAAAACATTTTTTGTTATCCCTTACGACCATGGCCAGATTGAGCTCTAGCTGGGCTTTTGCCTTTCTAATTCCCTCTCTGCATGACCTAACGAGATCCTTGTACTCTTCTTCAGTTGCCTGCCCCTCCTTCCAGAGGTGATAAACTCTCCTTTTTTTCCTGAGTCCCAGCAAAATCTCCCTGTTCAGCCAGGCCGGTCGTCTTCCCGCCAGCTCTTCTTACGGCACATGGGGACTGCCTGCTCCTGCACCTTTAAGATTTCCTTCTTGAAGAATATCCAGCTTTCCTGGACCCCTTTGCCCTTCAGGACCATGTCCCAAGGGACCCTCTCAACCAGTGTCCTGAACAGGCTGAAGTCTGCCTTCCGGAAGTCCATGGTAGTGGTTTTGCTGACCTCCCTCCTTACTTCACCAAGAATTAAAGATTCTATCATTTCATGGTTGCTAAGCCCAAGAGTGCCTCCAACCATCACTTCTCCCACCAGTCCTTCTCTGTTCGTAAATGTGCATACCAGCATCATTCCGTTGCTGTTTTCTCTTTCTGTTACAAATGCACACATTTGTGAAGTCTCCCACTCTAGGTGTGTAACAGAGCCCAGTCCAGGCACCCAGAGCTAAGTATATGGGTTCAAATGCTGCCAAGGGAGGGAGGATGGGTAACTGCCCACTAAATTGGGGTTTCCTCTGAAAACTAGGATACAGAGACTGTACAAAGTGATGCTCCTGGTCACATACCCGCTTCATTTCTCAGCACAACCAAAGGACTTTTGTTAACAGTCACTTGGTCCATGAATACAAACACCACTTTCAATGAATGGATTTCAGTAGCGATAGTATTCCTTTTCTACTAATTTTTGTTTCTCCACTGATTCATTCTTTCGCATACCATCAACTTTTTCTTCAGCTGAACAGATACATTCATTATATTTCCCTCTTTCAAGAATATTCTTCATCTATGTTTTACCCTGTAATGTGAAGACCTCCTGGATGAGTTTGCATTAAAAATTATTCCTATTTTCTCCATTCAATGCTTAACATCTTCGAAAGTGGCAGAAATATGGTAATGAAGGGAGTAATATCTCCATCTCCCATAGCAACATATACTGAAGTTAAAAGAGAACCTGATAACTTTTGAGTAGAAAATTATATAACTTAATATCAGACCTTGAAGTTGGGTGTCTAAATTCATGTTATGCTTACTGGGGAGAATTGGGCACTTCTGGAGGACAACTCAACTCTCCTATATTGAACCTCTACACTAAGATTAGATGAACTGCATCCTAGAAGTACATATTCATGTTTTAATGACTATAAAAGGAGTCTGGATGAGTAGCTCACCATACAGCCATCTTCATCATGGGCATCCAAAGTTGATTAACATGAATCCCATGCCGAATGTCCTAACTTCCAGAAACTTCAGAAACCCACCTACTCCTGGAATGCGGGAAAACACAATCCAATACAAAAATCTCAGGTTATTCAGCAGTTTTTCAAGATATTTTTGTTATTAACAAGTCACTAACTCATAGTCTTCCACTTCAAACTTGTGAGCTCAACACTTGAAAGCTGCAGTATGGCAGTTCTCATTCCTCCTGTGTAGTCACACTCCTTGAGATGTAAAGGACCTCATACTTCCTGACTTTCTGAGACAAAAAAGGCTATTCTGTGCTATGATGACTACATGGTACAGGAGTGGAAAGCTGTGGGGGTTTCCTATGCTGTGGTATGCCTGGGGCATGAGATAACAGCTTCCATCTGGAGCGCTTCTTATATCCTACCTTTCTGCAAACTGTTTTCTCCACCAGAATGGATACGTACAAGGGTGTTCTTGGAGGTTAATTTTAGCTCCAGAGGAAACTCCTTCAAGAGTCAACAGAAGGAGGTAGACTTCTACAGAGACCAAGTCAAAATGTCTAAATTACAGTCCCTTCTGGAGCTCTAAATTGGGCTTGCCCAGACCATGGATGGAGGGTGTTGCTGATGGGAGTGATAGAGAGCGCACTTCACTCCTGAAAGAGAAGAAACAGTATGTTTTATTGATATAAAACAGTGAGTTAACGAAGTTCAATGGTAAATGCGACAGTGGTTTAACAAGATTTGATGGCAAGGTACGCTTGATTATTTACTGCATAGAGGACAGAGTCAGACAAAACTGTCAGGGAGACCCTCCCATTGAGTCACGAGGTTCAGAAAGAACTCCCTTGCATTGTAAACTCCTTCTCAGAGAGGAGTCTAGGTGCAGCTGGATCCAGACTTAGTCCCAGACTTGGTCAACTGTTTATGCCTAAAGGATTATATATGTGCAATCAATCCTTTATATCACTTAGCTGAGGTTTCAAAGTTTCAGCGTGCTATTAGTCACTTACTGAGAAGCTGTTGTAGTAAGGAATCTCTCAACGTCAAGGAGTAACCTTGAGAGGTGTCCCTACTCAAGGGGAGATCCTGGCATGCAGCCCGCTGCTGTGCAGGAGAGCTCAAAGGGCTCTTGGGCAGCTCACTATTTATAGAGGATGAGATGACTGACTCATAGTCATATTTGCATACCAACCACAGATTTTACATTGACCAGCACTGTGGTTAGGTGGGCAGATAGTCCAAATAAGCACTTGGCTATTGTGTTGTTATCTGTCTTGCCCAAATCCACTTTGGGTGGGGCGCAGCCATCACCACCACCACTGGTAGTTATCACTTGAAAAAGGTCAGGTTGGGGCTGGGGAAGCACACCATCACAGAGTGTAAGGAGATTGGCTTCATGAGGCTGAAGGTGGTTTATAATCTCTTTGGGAAAAGGTCTTTGAAACAGGAGCAGTCTTTGTTCAATTTATCAGCATTGTGTCTACCAAACTACAGCCCCAGACCTCTGTAGCCCTGAACTCATCTGTTGTCTAGGGCAAAAGTGAGCAGAACCAGCATGAGCAGTAACTTCTTCCCTAAATCTTCCATCGCTAAAGAAATAGTATCCACTATGGTGAACCTCTTCTTGCACTTCCAGAAGGCTAAACCATTTTGGAAGGGGTTTGGTGAACATCATTGTGTATTTCTCACCACTGTACTTAATCAGACCCTTTTTAGAAGTTAAAAAGACCCCAAATCAGCTGAAGATTAGATAAGTTAGCTAGATAAAGTACCTTCATTTCTCATGAATGCTTTCTCAGAGAAGAACAAACTTCAATCCACAGCACTTTTAGATTAAGATCTGGAAAATTCTAAAGCAAATACAAATTAGTCTGTGGTGCAGCTGAGCTTCCACAGGACATTTGGCTACCCCAAATTATCTATTTAATGTTCTTACAGAATTTGGTAGAGCAGTTTATGTTTAGTTTCTATCTTTATATGAAAATGGTAAATCTTCACCCACAGCTACATGACAGAAAGCTTTCAAAAGACTGAGATGTTTTCAGAATTTCTATACAATACTTTAGGATACACACTGTTACGTCAACATCCATTGCAAGGCTGGAGACACGGTGTTGTGGCATCCTTTATTTTCCATCTCTACAAAAGTTTTACTGTGACTGTAAAGGGCATTGGACTTCATGGTTTATATACAATACCATGCATATATAAAATCAAGGCTAGAAAAGTGCAGCCATGGGATAAATTTGGGCTTGACAGGACAACAGGAAAGTTTCAGATAAGCCTGGCTGATAATAATAAACCTTCACATAAGGTTCATATGAAGCCTTTTCTTGTCTTTCCCTTCATCTTTTCTAGAAGCAGGAAAATATCATGTTCTAACTCTCCTAACACTTTCTGGGGTAAACGGAGTTCTGACATAAATGCCTAGCTCCTTTTCATGCTCCATTTTTGTTTTTCTTTATACTTCAAAATAGTGTGGAAGGAGTCCCAAAGCACCATAGCTTCACCTAAAGCTATTTACATAAAAACCCCTTTTTAGTCAGTTTATGACTTGGGAAATTTGCATCAAGATCATAAAATAAATGTCGTTATACCACTTAACAGCCACAAGAATACAAGCTTCATCATCTCCAATGATGTTTTACTTCTGGCAAAAAAGATTAAAAACATTTTCCCATAGGTCCTAGTTGTTCAAGCCATACCAGGGAGCACTAAAATTTTACAACCTGGTTTAAAATACAGCATCACTACTCTCTCTGGTTAATCTTCAAAATCTAATCACCATCTGATATGACTACAAAAGGCACAGTAAAAATATTCTTTAAAATTTTTCCAAACCTTCTAAGAGATTAGCATTAGGTAGTAAATTTACTTGTGTTGCCAAAATACTGAACTTCACTCCTAAAATAGATGCTTTGAAATAGATCACTGGAACTCTTAGTGCCTGTGAAAAGAAATGCTTATTTGATTGTCAGTAGATTTTTAAACACAGTTACTGATGTCCTCTTTAACACATCACACAACCCTCATATGCTTGTGGTGGCTCTCCAACTTTTTGTTTGGTGCTACCTTGTCCATGTGCAAAAATACTTGACTCTCTGTATTTGTACAAGAGTCTGCCTAGACAGCTCCATGTCGGCTCCTTGTCCAGCTCCAAGATGAGAGCCCTCAACTTGGTCTTGCAGCTCATTGCAGCTTCAGTGTCAAAGCTGCCTGGCTGCCTTGGAGCATGGGGAAGCCAAAACCACAACTGTCTCTGTCTGCTGTAGCCTCATCTGTAGCAGGGCTCCCAAAACCAAATTCATATGGAAAACATATTTATCAAAAATTATCTGTAAAAGGCAAAACTTGAGTGAATTTTTTTCCCCAGTGTATTTCTTATTCAGCATTAATATCTTCAAAGTTTACTAAAAATAAAGATTAGATTTTGGTGTGCCTTGTTAGATATTTAATATTAGTATCTTTCTCAATAGCATAGTTTTTCAATAAAGTCAAAACTTACCACTGTTAGTGAAAAGAAGATTATTAAAATTTTTTATATTTTTGAAGCTTTTTTTACAGTTTCAAGATAGAAAGAAAACCATTTCTTCCAGAGAAGAAAATCATAATTGTGGTGATCTTCATCAAAGCAAAAATGAAATTCCAGAAAGCATAGCAAAAAATGAGTAGGGATCAAATTTGAACATCCTTAGATACCACTGACTAAGAAATTAGTTAAAACAGTAATTTTCCTTTTTCATACCAAACCTTATTTACAGCCCAGCTCTTGCTAGGAAATACCAAAGTTCTCCCAGTTTTATCAACTTTTTCTACCAATCACATGTTTGTGTGTGTGGTCATTCTTGATGTACCATATGGCAGGTATTGCATACCTCCCAACGGACTACAGAAGTGGGAAAGAATTGTTAGAACCTCAGAGGCAGCAGAGCAAAAAATGTGGGCAGAAGGGCTGCAGAGTTTCTGTGTAGACTCCCAGTGTTGGAAACATCACCAGCGCAGCTGCCAAGTTGTAGCTGCCCACAGAAGCACATGCTAAATGGATCCCTATCTCTCCATTCTACCACAGACAATTATTTGTTTTCTCTTTATCTGTATTTTTATCTCCACCCTAGCACACATTCAATTCTTTTTACAAAGACAATCCTTGGATAGGATTCAGATTCAAGCTTCTTTTTTTTTTCCTCCAGACAAAGCCTTTTTATAATTGTGCGGGCATTACATAAGATTCCTTTTTTTCTGAATTTTCACTCAAGTCAAATCTCTTCATATTGTATAATTAGGCAGCACCTGCACTTCAGACAAACTCTGAGAGTATAACTCCCTAGCACCCAAAAGTGAGAGCAGGATGTTACCATCACTTCTGGAGAATCAGACCACAATTATACCTTAGGTCTTGAATGCATATGCCAGCTGAATTAGATAAATAGCTTTAGTTAATCAACGTTGGCCTGGATCTGCTGAGTAAGATGTGCAGTCTCAGGTAAAAGAAGGTAAGCAGAGATTAACTATTTCTAGTTTGGATCATCTGAAGTTTACACATTTTCACGGCTCACCTCTGTATAGTGGGAAATTGAGTACAGTCCATCATATGTCACAGAATCACACAGAATCACAGAATCACTAAGGTTGGAAAAGACCTGTAAGATCATCAAGTCCAGCCATCAACTAACACCACCATGCCCACTAAACCATGTCCCACAATGCCTCATCCACACGTTCTTTGAACACCTCCAGTGAGGGTGACTCCACCACCTCCCTGGGCAGCCTGTGCCAGTGTCTCACCACTCTCTCAGTAAAGAAATTTTTCCTAATATCCAGCCTGAACCTCCCCTGGTGCAACTTGAGGCCATTTCCTCTTGTCCTGTCGCTAGTCACTTGGGAGAAGAGACCAACACCCACCTCTATACAACCCCCTTGCAGGTAATTGTAGAGAGCGATGAGGTCTCCCCTCAGCCTCCTCTTCTCCAGACTGAACAACCCCAGTTCCCACAGCTGCTCCTCATAAGACTTGTGCTCCAGACCCCTCACCAGCTTCGTTGCCCTTCTCTGGACACACTCCAGCACCTCAATGTCCTTCTTGGAGTGAGGGGCCCAAAACTGAACACAGGATTCGAGGTGCGGCCTCACCAGAGCCGAGTACAGGGGCACGATCACCTCCCTACTCCTGCTGGCCACACCATTTCTGATACAGGCCAGGATGCTGTTGGCCTTCTTGGCCACCTGGGCACACTGCTGGCTCATATTCAGCCGACTGTCAACCAACACCCCCAGGTCCTTTTCTGCGGGGCAGCTTTCCAGCCACTCTTCCCCAAGCCTGTAGCGTTGCATGGGGTTGTTGTGACCCAAGTGTAGGGCTTGGCACTTGGCCTTGTTGAACCTCATACAACTGGCCTGGGCCCATCCATCCAGCCTGTCCAGATCCCTCTGCAGAGCCTTCCTACCCTCAAGCAGATCAACACTCCTGCCCAAATGTCCCAACGTAATTTCATTATGTTCCTGATTCAGGGTTTGGTACAGAATGGACTAGTAAGCATCCACATTGAATTTACTTGATCTTGCTGCATTTTCTCTTTCAAGATGGAACCTCTCAGAAACCTGAGGGTAACAAGGGGTACAAAAAGCCTAAAAAGCATCATTATAACAATGATGTAGACCAGCAATAGGGTCTTTCCCTCATCACGTACCCTACTGCATGTTATAATTGCAGCAACAGAAAAAGAAAACATCAGAAGAGCCCAAAAACCACCCCTGTGCTCTTGTGTGACCCCTCACTGAGCAACGAAAGTTTCTGAAACACCCTTTTTTTTTTTTGCAGGCAGGAAACCATATATTTTACTATCACATGAAAGACAGCAGTCTGCTGCTTTTTTGGGTTTTGTTTTTTCAAAGCAATGGGTTTTCTAATGACTTTGCACAAGTATAAACTAGGTTACTCACATGCTTCTGAGAATATTCTTTTTCTTTACTAAGTCACTTGTTTATTAAATGGCATAGGAACGTCTCAGAAGTATTGAAGTTCAAAAGACATAGAAAGATTAGAAAAAGCAACAGTTCCTCAAACCGAGTTTTCAGTTTACGTAAACTCCATTACTATAATTTTAGCAATTAAATTAAAAGACGTTTTGAAAAAATAACAATACCTCTACTGTCAAAAGCACCTCATTCAGCTCCTCCAACTACGTGATAGCATGTCTCTTCATGTAGTTATTATATTAAGGCACAAGGAAGTGTTGGATATACAACTTATCTTTGATAAAAGCCATGCTTCCCAGGAAACTATCTAATCATGAAGGTAACAATAGGTGAGGAATCCACCACTTCCTATGGCAGATCGATCCCAATAGTCACCAAAAATATAAATATGTGTCTGCCATTTGGATACTGGATACTGGATATAGGGAGAAACTTTTTCCCTACGAGGACAGAATTGGAGCAGGCTGCCCATGGCAGTTGTGCTCACCACCCTTGCAGGTTTTCAAGACCTGACTGGATAAAGCCCTGAGCAACCCGGTCTGAGCTGAGAGGTGACGCTGCTTCTTTGAGTAGGAGGCTGGACTAGCGACCTCCCAAGGACCCTTCCAGTCTGAATTATCCTGTGATCTTATGACACTATAATCCCAACATTAATTTGCCTGTCTCCAGTTTCCAGGCACTAGTCTTAATTAGGCCTTTATGGTCTACCAGGCTTAGCTCTGCTGAATTATATCTCCTTGGAGTGCTCACTCCCTGGCCACCAAGGAACCAGAAAGCAAGATGTGACAGAGCACTTTCAGTGTCCCTGCTGTGAGACTGAGGCATGAGGCTCTGGCAAATCCAGCCTCCAAGGAGTTTCCCACTCCTGGCTCTGCAGCAGACCTCCAGGCTCCCAAGCTGCCTGTTGGTGATCCTTGGGAAAAGCTCTCATCTACATCACAGAACAGCCCAGAGCCACAGACCTTGGCCTTTCTTCATTCCCCGCCAGGCAGACTAGCAGAAATACTTTTGACAGAAAAAACACACCACAATTTCCAGGCTGCCCCTATGCCCAACTGCAAGCAACTAACTGTAAAAATATTTTATTATGTTATTTTATTATTAAAGAAGACCAGTTATCAAAGCTAACTCAGACACAGAATTAAGAGTAAGGGACTCTTCAGGACATGATAGACAATCATGCTGATACATGATGTGCTTTCCTATTATAACAGAAATGGTGAGTTTTGAAATTGGGATGACAGAGTTGTTTCCCACGTGGAATAACATGACATATATTTCAGGTCCTTCTGTTAAGAATTACAACAGAATTCAAAATGAGGGATTTTTTTCAATTTAGATAGAAAAAAACATAGTAGAAAAAGGGGAAAAAAAAACATGAGAAAAGTTTATGTGCTCTGTTTTATCTGTAATAGACACTCTTTACTGTTTTGGAGACAGCAATTAGTCTGAATTAAATTGAGTGTTTAATAAGATTTCTAAGAAGTCTGGAAAGGCTGGAAAGAGATAAATAAGTCTAGACAAAATATCCCTGTTTAATGTGGTTATTTATGCCACCTATGAAGGATGTGACCTGTGGTGACCAAGTTCTGTAATCATTTTAGCATGATACAGAGCATCATTTGAATTAAAGAACTCAGCCACTTGAACTTCGGTGTGTATAATAGTCCCTCTCATAGTGGAAGTGTATTTAATGCATTGAAATTAGTTTGAAGAAAGGAATTGTCCCAGTTCATGGTTTTTTCTGCAGATTCTTTTTAGGCCTGGACATTCTCCCAAGATATTCAAGAAGCTCCACACAGGAAATGGGAGAAAAATGTGATTACACTTAAAATACTTTGCACTACTTTGATTACTACTGTGTTAACTTCTGCATTTCCTGCTGACAGTTCGGTAGAGCATTCCATGCAGCTATTACAAGGCACAGATTTTCAATATAAAGTTTTATATTTCAGTCGCGGAGAAGCAAGAAGTAGAAACTGCTGTACATCATCCAGGATGAGATCAGAAGTGCCATAGAAACAGGAAGCTGATATAACTTTGCCAGAAGCTATGGATGAAAATCTGATCAGGAAAAACCGCGAATTAAGTAAATATGAATGAGAATTTATTAATCTACTTCTTCCCACCCTATTTCCGTGGTTTGATCCATTATTTCAAAAGAAGCACCATCATTATTTTGGAAATTTTGTGACCCCTCAGCGAGATTTTAGGCTCAAGATCATAGCCCCAGATGACAACAAGGTGCTTACCTGACTGGATCTTTCAAAAAGCAGTGAGTGTCTCCTAGGCCAGAATGACAATTCTTCCTGTTCTTCATTTGTAGGTTTACAAGACGCATCTCACAATAAGACATGAAAAATACTTGAGGGAAAAGAGCTGGAATATGGCTATCACAGGGATGAGGTTCTGCTCTTAGTCTTTCATCACCTCTTCAAATGCTTTGCAGGATACAGCGAGCAAACTGGATTTCATACAGAAAATGCTGATTTACCTCAAACCAGGCAGAAAATACACCCCTTTTTGCTTTCAGCCAGTGAGTTACCATGGGTATCCCTGAAGAGCTTTGTGCTTCATACAGTGCTACAATACTATACCACTGACACCACAATGCAAATAGCAACTGATAACAGAAAAAAGAGTAGGTCTTGTGGGCATGCCATCCAGCCACCAAACCCTACCCACTCCACACCCCAAAAACCCCCAAAAAATCCCAAACAACCCCAAAATTAGTATTTTGCCCCTTAATGATAAATTGAAAAGATCACTATTGAAAACAGGAAAACATTCTTCACTATGCAGTGAATCAGAGCACATTTTGGCCACATGTTAATTCCTGGTGGGTTGGACTTCTAGATAAAATATAAAACACAGAAAGCTCATTAAAACAGGAACAAGAACTGTATGTCTCATTTCTCCTCCTTTTATATTTCTGACTGGAAACTTAATCATTTCCTCATTTTCTAGAACTGAAAGCTACAGCATCTTGAATTCTTTTTGCTGACTTTCTCCGAGCTTTTTCATTGCTTGACTTACTTATCAAAGAGTTTTCACTGTGGTTGTTTAACATCTTCGTTCTTCAGTCTATCTCATCAGCATTGTCAGGACAGGAGAGATGGCTTTGGCAGCAATCTTAGTAAGCAAGACAGAAGAAACATCAATAAAGGTTTATTCACAGGGCTTTGCCATTAATCAGAATCCTTTTAAAAGCCAATAAATGTTGCCCTGTAGCAGATTTACTCTTGAGGATTGCAGAGTATCACACATGGCAAAGTACATACAATAAGTAAGGTGACAGGTAGGAGACAGCATCTTACCTGGATCATATGGAGTCTCATAATGGCATTCAGATTCTATAATTTTTGTAAAGTGCATATTAAGTGCTGATCTGGAACATGTCCCCTTTTAGTCAGACATGACTGCTTCATCTGAAAATCTGTACAAAGCTCAACAGTTATGGTCACAAGAACCACCAAAGACCCAAAACCCAACTTTGACCTCCCTTGCCTCCCACCACTATCAAAAAGGAACAGAAAATTTTTACAAGTCACAGAGAAACAAAACCAAGAACTCAGAAAAAGTAATGTACAGTTTCAGGACCAGTTCCAACACCATGCCATGGCCAATGTTTTCCAGTTCAGACCACAGGCTTTCAGGGTGCTGAGCAAAAAGCCAGGAACTGAAAATTCACCTGAAAAAGTGGCTACTTAAAATAATCAAGACTTCAAGAGAAATTTTCTGGCTGATGTATTTTGAGATCCTCTGGATGAAACTAAGGAGCGTTCACAGAGCATGAAAGGTATGATGGATACTGATGAAAATCATTCCTTCTTTTTTTTTTTTTTTTACACAAAGTCTGTAGCTTTACGCATGGGGAAATCAAAGCTGTGCAGAGTAAAAGGGTAAAAAATTTTGAATTTGAAATTCAGCACAGGGTTTGTGCAGCCAAAAAGAATATTGCACAAATCAGGTGCAAGAACCGGTATTCAAGGAGCTTGTGCCCCAACACAAAGGGACTGGTTAACACTGATAATAAGATGTTAAGGCTATGAGGGAATTAAGACAGCAGACATCATTTCTATAACTTAAACCAATGACCCAGCAGGCTTGCAGCACTGATGAACAAACTTTGTTAACACATGGTTATACTCTTCCTAGTGACTCCAAGTGCTCTGGCATTGCAAAGGCTGCATGTGTGCTAAGCTCTTGTGTGGTCCTCAACCTTACCCTCCTCCAAACTGGGAATCACGCAGAGGACAAGGCAGAGTGAAGATGGTCTCTTTTCATTGATTCAGGAGTGCCTGAAGGAACAGAGCAGAGCAGTGGCTTTCAGTGAGCATCTGCAGCCATTTCCTCCTCAAAATATTGTGTGATGATGCTTCCAGCAAAATTAAGGATATAGCAAGTCAACACATTCAGGGTTCAGGATATAGCTATGTGATCTCATATTTCACATCTTTATTACAGCCAGTGCAGAAACACCTTTCTTGCCCAACTGTATGAACGAAGTTCTACCTCCTTATATTTAAATCATATGAATGCTCTGAAACCAGTGTTGCTTCTGAGTCATCTTACATTCCAATTGGCCTCAAACAAGAGAGTAGACAAGCAGAGATAGAGTGACTCATTACTCAGATTTGAGGAATGTCTGCAATAGAGTGACAAACAAAATGCTTAACCCTGATGACTGTTATTTACTCTCCTCACTCTCACCAACCATGTGAGCAGGAATAAAATTTAAATGTTAATTCTCAGCTCATGTGAGTCATCCTTTCTTACAATATTCAGACTTTTTTTTTTTACTTGTCCCTTTGGCACACCAGTGCAAAAATAGCTGCTTGGAAAGGAAGAGAAAGAAAGGCAATTGAAAATAATTCATGGAAAGGGCTTGTTCTTCAAATTTGAATGGAAAAGCTAAGTTTCATGGCTACATTACCTAAATCTACTAACACATAAGTTTTACTGTCAAAAATAATGAAGAGTGAAGGGGACTCCAACTACCTTTTCTTCAGCAACCCTGGTTTGAAAACACTAACTTTAGTTAACAGAAAAAAACCTTCTTACTTTAACCACCCTTACTGAGCCAAATACAGTTCTCTCCAACAGATTTATTTTATCCTTCCACACCCCCATTTTCCCAACTCAGATCTTAAACTCTGATACCTTTATTCATACTGAATGGCCTTAAATAGTCATACCTATTTCAGTGAGCCTTTGAGAAGAAACCTCTGTGTCAGCTGAGGTTTCTAAAACTGACCATGCATGGAAAATTCTTGTGTGAAACTAAGTCATTATGCTGGATCTCATCATGTACCAACAAGACCATGAATTCATTTCTGTTTTTACAGATGTTTTCCAGTTGTATCATACCTACCCTTTAAACATCGCTTCAGAGTTCCAGCTCAAAATGAAGTCCACAGACACAAAGCAAGATTTTCATCTAGATGGCATTTATTTTCAGTATGGATGTTGAAGATGCCAAAGGGTTTGTCTAAAAAGCACAGAATTAGGGAAAACACATTATTTAAAATTGTGTGGTCTAAATTAAAAAAAGAAAACTCTATTTCAGGCTCTGAAACATAAGAAAGGTTCATGTTCATTACCTAGAAATGACCCTTAGACGTTTCAAAGACAAGAGAACAAGTGTCTATGTACCTTTAGCAGGTGCATTGTAAGCCTATTCTTGGATTGAAAATGCTAGGGAGATTAGGTGTTGGTACTATACTTCTACACATGTTTCAATAACAAGTTAATTTTGGTCATCTAGACTATATCTATACTTGTAGTTAAAGTTGACATTATAGTTGCGCCAAAATTATGGCCACAAGCCTTCTGTGTTTCCATCTCAGTACTTGTGCCCAAACACACATGTATCTTAACACTAAAATTTCCACTGAGCTCCCAAGAACAAAGCACACTTCTGACATTTATCTCTTACTCAGTATTTTTTGCAGGATATCTTGAATTTACTGATTAATTGCCCAACCTTAGCAGATAAATTAATCCAGAGGCAAACATATAGTTCTCTATTTTTGTCTTTCAGATTGCCCACTTTCATTTTTCCACCCAATTATTAGAAAGAAAATTCATCACACTGTCATTTTTGCTGGTAAAAGATTTTCAATGTTTGGCCAAATTTGTGTCAAACTTCACTCCTTTTACTAAACTATTTTTGGAAGAGTTTTCCATTTTCAGTTATAAAGCATCTTCACTCCTGCTAGACCTAACCAATTGCTCAAGATGTTTAGAATATTTGTTCAGATAGGGAAATTTTGAAAGTGTTCAGTTTGCATCTATGGTTCCAAAAGTGCCCTACAATTTTAGTTCTCCATTACCTTTTTTCTCTGAATTGATCAGGAGAAAATCAAAGTCAAGACAGTTTTCAAAGCTGGTACCAAATGGATTGTTAGAAGTAATAGCTGTTTGACTTCAGAATTTTGCACTTTTGCCCTAAAAAACTGTGACAGTCTTGGGTAATAACACAGGCTGGTGAGCAATTCTGCTGTCTCATTTCACAAAAGCAAGGAGTTGGAGAGTCACGGTATCACACCACCATGATATTCAAAAGTCTTTACAGCCACTCTGAAGCAAAATTTTCAGCGGCATGACCCAAGGTAAATAATTCTTTGGCAAAATATTCTGGCTAAATTTGTTTCATGCACACCCATGTCAGCTGAGAGAAAGAAAACACTTCAACCAGTGGGCCAAATGTTAGCTTAGACCAAATGCAGACATGCTCTGAAAAAATTGCACATGAAACCTCTTACGCAACAGGTAAATCCTTAAGGTTTTACTGGGTGTGTAGGACTAAGACAAGGTCAGCCAATTCACTACACATGGTTCAACAGATGCTTCCTTTGACCTGCCAAAACCTTTCCTGTTATCATGCTAAAAGAAATCTAGTACTTTGCATTTGTGATTTTAATTAGTGAGGAAACTAAAGTATTGGATTATCAGAAGTAAGACTACAAAACATTAAACACTTTTTAGAAAGATTTACAAATATTATAGACAGTCTCTAACTCTGAAGAGGGCAAAGTCTAATGGCACCTCCAAAGGTAAAGGAGCTTCCTTGTCTTGTTATTGTTGGGAAGATTAAAACTGGAAAGCAACCTGCTGTCACAAGCTGTCTCCACCAAAGAGGACAAAGAAAATCCAGAGCACCAGCATCATGGGAAAGAGAGAAAGAAATCACAGATCGTGTCAGAAAGTCACAGTGGAAATTGTCTTCACTTTGTGTTGTGTAACTTCTGCTCCACTCCGCACTTCCTATCAACAAGACAGTGCTCTGGTTTACATTCTTCATATATAATTTTATTAATAAATTCTTTTTAAAGCAATCATCAATTAGTGATTAGACATGTTTGCATAAGATCTCTTGAATGAATCTCTTGCTAATTTCTCCTTCCTTGCAATTGCCATGACTTATAAAAAGTTTGGTTACCCTGCTTCTTATACATTTTTTGTTGACAATTAGAAATTTGTCTCAATGCAAAATTTAAGCCTGAAATGTAATATGACAATACATCCCACCCTACCTTAAGTAACCATGAAAGACAGGTAATTTGGTTTCTTTTTTTAAAAGGATTTATGAATGTGGATATCCTTCACCTGGAAGCTGTCGTAACTTTGCAGATTAGGCTGGCAATGCTGCATTATCAAGGGCATCTATCTTTCAACTAAGCCAAAACCAAACTGCAGACTTAGCCTTAATTAAGAACTAGCTAAAAATTTGCTCGTATTTTTGAAACTTTTGAAATTAAAACCTCAGCAAATTAAAAACTCAGCACTCGTTAGAATATTTCTATTCAATTTAAGACTTATTTATGAAAAACAGAAAACAAAAAACATTTAATAAATGTTTATAGAAAGTTTTGTTTCTGAAATTCAACTTATTCCTTTCAGATACCTATTTTCAGACTTCAGGGATCTTTTGAACCAATCTAATAGAAAAAAATTAAAACTTAGTTTTAAAAGTACAGAGGTTAAAAAGACAAAGGAAAAAAACAAATTCAGATTAATTTTCTGCTATCAGAACATTTCATGATGTTTAGATATTCCCTAATTCCAGAAGAGAAATTATGTCTCACAAAAATATGTATTTTAAAGGGATAGTGAGAACAGACTAGAAACACAAATGCAAAAACCATTCTGCAATCCTAAATAATTCTCACAGAGAATGGAGTAACTAACTTCTTGCTCATATTGGCTTGGAATGCAAAGTCAGTAGGTCTTCTTCCAAGAGTAAACTGTTGTATGTTTTGTAATTACAAAGAGCAAAACTTGATGGTTAAACTATATGTTAGATAACAGCCCAGGTTCCCACTTCATTACAGCTCCCCAAAGAAAACAATATCAAGTTTGTCAGCATTCCATTGAGAGTCTTTAAACAGACAAGCTCATGAACTTAGGGAAAGCAGAAACAAAAAAGTTAAAAACCCTACATAGACTAGAAAAGACCTATCATGAAGTAAACATAAACCAACCTGCTGATTCTGTGTCCAGTTTAGAACAGTAGATAAAGCAAATTCTGAGAAAAAACATGATGAGTACTGCTGTTTTGTCATGGAAAATTTTGTAGAACAACATCAGTGCATCATATTTCATCTGGATAAAACCAGAGATTTCTGACCTCTCCTGTCAGTCTGACTTGGTCTGTATGTTCACTTTCTCCCTGTCTGTCTGATTAGTTGTTCCAGATGGATAATAGAAAAGGAAACACACCAAGCTTACCTACATTAAAATATCATCTCATATTGAATTTAGGGATGGAAGATATATTTAATATTATTGCACCATTTATAAGTGTTTTAAAATCGAAATGTTTCAAAGTATGACTTAATACAAAGTTAATATCTATCTTCAAGAAAACTAGAATTTCAGAAGGACTTCTAAAATTATTTAAGTGCATGCAGTCCTTTAGTAAGCTTTGCCTCAACATCTGCTAAGGACCTTGAAAATCTTCCCTTAACATTTTTCATGCAGAATTTGAACAACCTTTCTTTCTTCACTCTTCCTTAGGTCAGGTTTCTTAACCTCTGTAATCTCCTTCTTGCCTTATAAGGGCTTTGGAATACGAGCAACAATATTCCTTCACTCTCTGGCCTGCCACATGTGAAGTCAGACAAGACAATCTTCAGGCCTAAGAGTCCTAGGAACAAGGCTCTTGTCTGCAATGTTCTCGCATATAATTCTGAGTTTGCAAAATTCATTGTCTACTGTCATTAGAGATCAAGCCACAATTTCAAACTCAAGCTTGCGCATCCTCAGATTTTCTCTGCTTCTTTGCCACTCTTGCCTCTGAGCAGATTTTTAGGAAGAACAGGATGTAATTGACATTTTAATAGCTGTCTTTCACTATAAAATTTCTTGGGGAAGTAACAGAAATTACAGTGACTGGTACAAACTAATAAGGGCCAGAACACAAGCTGCTGGCTTCAGCTGGGGAATCTGTGAAAAAAAAAGTTATTCTGATACCATTGGCGATAAGAGATTAACTTTCCCATAGCACTGTCTAGAAATAGTCTAAGACCTCCTACTGCCAAATCCTTAAACTAAAGTGTAAAAAAATAGCATAGATGATAGTGGGACAACTTCTTTCCTAAGGTACACATTAATCTCAGTGAGGTTTTGCACAGCTAGGCCAACAGAAAGGGAATTGCAGGTTGTCTTACTAAATTTTTAGTAAGCGTGTAACACACTCTTTAGAGGTCTGTGGCCGCCAAGGTTTTTATAATTTTCTCCTCCAAGGTTCAAATCACTCCAACCCCATATCTGGTAAACATTCATGAAAATGAGTGTGGAGGGAATGAGTATAGCCTCCAGGATTTTCAGGTCTCCTTAATTCCAGCAACATGTTTACCCTTCTTAAGGAGGCTTCTGGCTTTTTGGCTTTAATGTTTCATCTCCTTTACAGGAGATGTAGCAAAGCTTTCCTTCATTCTGCTTTATTTTATCATGTCTTTGTTGTATGTTTTGTAATTAAACAACTGCAACACGCATAGCATTTGATGAATCTTCTCAGGACTTCAAAATTTCTGCAATGTATTGATTTTTATGAATCACAGAATCACAGAAAGGGGGACAATCACTTCCCTAGTCCTTCCGGCCACACTGTTTCTGATACAGGCCAGGATGCCATTGGCCTTCTTGGCCACCTGGGCACACTGCTGGCTCATATTCAGCCGACTGTCAACCAACACTCCCAGGTCCTTTTCTGCGGGGCAGCTTTCCAGCCACTCGTCCCCAAGCCTGTAGCGTTGCATGGGGTTGTTGTGACCCAAGTGCAGGAACCGGCACTTGGCCTTGTTGAACCTCATACAATTGGCCTGGGCCCATCCATCCAGCCTGTCCAGATCCCTCTGCAGAGCCTTCCAACCCTCAAGCAGATCAACACTCACGCCCAACTTGGTGTCAGCTGCAAACGTACTGAGGGTGCACTCAATCCCCTCATCCAGATCATCGATAAATATATTAATCAAGGCTGACCCCAAAACTGAGCCCTGGGGGACTCCGCTTGTGACCGGTCGCCAACTGGATTTCGCTCCACCACAACCCTCTGGGCTTGATGTGACCAGTGGGGCACGGCTGTTTCAGTTGATAAAGCAGAACAAAAACCTTTGAAGAAGAGAAAAAAAAGCCCCAACCCCCCTTGCAAGGGGGAACCTTATTTGTATGCTCTAGGAGGCAATGAAACTCCCCAAATATCAAGTTTCTAAAAGCTTCTTAACATATTCTGCATTTTTTCTCAGCGATTAATTTCTTGAAGAGAACAGCACAGTGAAAATGTTGGCACTGTCCGAAATCGTTAGTGTGGTAGTTTGCCCTGGCCCAGCTACCAATAGCATTTATAGGCAGAAGAGAGGAGAAAACACAGAAAAGCATAGAAAAGGGAAGGCAGCGCTACAGCAGCACCAACAGCAACATCAGCAGCCCCGGCACTCTGGGAGGAGGGACTGGATTTGGGAGGTGAGGAAGAGCCCCCATGTTGGAGTCACGCAGTGCCAGGAGGCTGTGGGCAGCGGTGAAGAGGTGGCCCTGCTGTGCTGCATGGGAATGCAGTGGCAGAAGGCAGCGGGAGAAGCTGTGTCTCCCACAAGAGAACAAAGCATTTATGTATGTAAAGCTCAAACACAAAAAAAAATTGAAACCACGGTTTGGGAATGCTCCAAGATGAAAGAGCCAACTTGCCATTTGGGGGGGGACTAAGTCCCAGTCATAAAATCCTCAGGCTCTAAAAAAGTAACATCTGGGCTTGTCAAAAATTTCTTATTTGCCATCCAAAAGAACACAAAATTAGGGCCAAAGCAAAAAAACCCAAAAACCTAAACCACAGAAAAAGGAGAAAAAAAATCACAATCTCAAAATCACAGTCTGCAAGAGCAGATGTTCCACAATAAACTCTGCAAGTCAAGACAAAGAGACGATGGAAGATGATGCAAGAATTGGAATGAATTATCAGCTTTGCAAGAGATTGCAGATACCATTTCAACATGGAGAATATGGAAAAGAAGATGGGAACAATAAGACTGCTGAAGTCTCTCTAAGATTGCAGCCTGATGAACAAGAACTGAAAGCAGAAATAGCAGAGAAATGTGTCAATGTGCTGAAAGCAAATGAAACATGTCCAAGGCAGCACAACACAAGGACCAGTCATTTTAACACTGAAAGATCAGTGAAACATTCAGATCTTAAGTAGTGTGATTCACTGGAATGCCATAAAAAAAGAAATCACCCCTTAATTGGCTTAGAATCAATCAGAAGTTCTCATTTCCACCAAAGGCAAGAGCTGGAGAAGAAAAGGGGACTAACCAGGCTAAGAAAGAGTTTATAATGTCTTGTAGAGGGCAGCGAAGCTCTCACTAGAATAGATCTGGAAAAGACTGTCTATGTCTCCACGAAAGTGCCCTTCACCCTGAAGCTACAAGGCAAGCTGCAGAGATTCTTGCTTTGGGATATCACAGCGTGGAGGAAAAGAGGAGGGACATTTATACCGTCTTAAGTGAATTGCCATCCAAATGCAACTGCTTCACTGACCGGATAAAGAACATAAGGCCCCTGAGTACTCTGCTTTATAGATAAGGCAGCCCAAAAAGTTCAATGCCCACAGTATCTCTGCCTTGTCTTCCATGGACATCCAGGTTAGTTAGATGGTATGGCAAAGGTGGCTCCATCATTGTTTTAAAAGAAGGCATCTACATCTTCAAGGAGCATTAAGCCTATCCTTGGCAATACTTTTGATGCTTTTTGAGAACTGCAGCAGGACTGAGCATGTCAAAAACAGAGGCAGAGGAGTGCCTACTTTCTGGCTCCTGATTGAGCTTAGATTTGACTTAGATGTCAAATTGTTCAGACCATTCAGGAAGATGATTCAGAAATGTGCAAAGGTATTATTCTAGGCCGTCCAGACAAAATGTGAGGTGCTTTTGCAAATTACTCACCCCAAGAAATCAGGCAGCAGCTGAGTAGCGTCATCACACATTTTGGACAAAAGCACTTAAATTGTGCCTAGTCAGTTACTGGAAATAGGCCTGATCAAATACACAAAAAGGGAACATTTTCAGCTTTCAACAAAGACAGAAATGCTGGACAGATGATCAACGTCCATGTTTTTTCCATGCCTGATGCATCAACATGAGTCTGACAGGTGGGTTAAGAAAATAATAGATCATACTTGTTTCCATTCAGCACCTCCTTTGGGAGACACTGTCTGCATCTCAAATAGCAAATGCAGTCTGTGGAAATTCCTGAGGCCTGTATCTATTTCCCGGCTGTTAAAACTGGAGACCTGTGAGAAACCAAGCTATGGAAGGTGGAGAGGAAAATGTTGGCTTTCCTGTCCTCAATTTGACACAAGGTCAGAACAGAGATGGAAAGTGCACCCTCATCTAAGCTCTTCAAAGATCTCCCACATCCAACTATTTCAACATAGTCACTGTCTGTGTCTCAGACCAAGGTCTGAGTTGGTTCAGCTCCAGGTGTTTCACCAAAACCCACAAGATTTCTCTGTATTTATATTTGAAAGTTTACATAGATGACATTTTGATCTGACTATTTATTTACATAGCAAAAAACATGACAGATGGCTCAGAACAACTTGGGAAAAAGCCCAGCCTGATGGGTTAATGCTAAATAAATGAGAGAAGAAGTTAAGTTTAGACAGATGAAAGAGGAGAGGAGAAGTTGATACAGGAAGATATGCAAAGAGGCGCTGCCTGTCCCCAGAGCACTGGGAGGAAAAAAGTTTCCTTGGAATGATAAAGTATCCCAGGAAAATATATCTAATTGGGCTGCCTCAGTCAACAACCTGCAAGCACTACAGGACAAAAATGTCCAAAGAGCAGGGGATGGAAGTGATGGCCAAATGCCTGAGACACATTAGAGACACTAACAAGAGCTGAGCATCAATGTATTCACACAGAAAAGAAGGGCCTGTTTGAGTCAGGCTTATAGAGGTCTTGTGTATTTATTATGGGAAGCGTAATCACAAGACAAGCTCAGGATGATAGTAACAAGTCATACAGCTTTTAGGCTGGAGCTGGCTCGTGTCCTGCTGGTCCAGAACTTGAGCACACTGCATTGGCAGCATCCTGCAATACAGCACTTCATATCACAGGCAATGCCAGCATTTCTTTTTAAGCAGAACAGACCTAAAGTGCATAACAATATGACAGTAGTAAAATATTATCTTCATTTTAAACACGGACTGTAGATGTCACTGTGCTATAGGAAGACGTGCATTAGCAGTAATTATCCAAAGCAGTAATATTAGGACAGCAGTTTGTACAATGCATCTATCTGAATTTCCAGACTAGATTTTCCAGGCTAGACTGCAGAGGGGGTCTCTCTGTTCCTACTGTGGAAACTGCAAAAGCAGCAAAGCCAGCAGGAGGGCGAACGAGACGGAAGCTGACTTCAGGCACACTGCAGTGGCTGGGACACCAACCTCCCCTTTGGCAGCTGTTTAGGGATGCTGCTGTTTCATATCTAAAGCTCTCAACTAAAACAGCTGCTGCAGCGTACTTAATGAGCAGATACACTATAAACACTGTACTCTTCTTGGTGCCTCAAAGAATTTAGTGTCCTAGCAGCCCAATTTCTCCTGACTCTGACACCAAAAAGACCAGGAAAGAAAAGACGCATTTGTGATCTGGAGCACAGGCAGATTTAGGGTAAGTCTCCTCTGCAGTCAGATTGATACGCGACTGCAGCACAAACAGACCTTCCTCATCCATTCAGGTGCCAGCAGCAATGCCACTATAGCCAGGCTTGGGGTGCAGTCTATGCATACATCATCCCACAAGATTTCCAGCCTGGCCTGGAGCTTATGGTCCAGCGCTTCAACAGCGTTCAGCAGCAGCAAAATGTATTCTGTCCCAGGTCTGCCTACAGGCCCTGCAATCACAGCCTTCCAGTGGAGACAGTCCTGCTGACTCATTTGAAGTTGCATACTGAGTCTAATTTGGGATATATGACATGGGCAGGTCTGAGCAATGAAAAAGCAGCATATTCAGCAGCACGTTTACTACCAGCAGTGATTGTCTATCTGTGCCAAGAACTATGAATTTTACCCCTACACTGTCTTCCCAAAGCCCCCCATAACAGTTAGTTGTCCTGGCTGAAATCCACTTCCCTGGCAATATTAGCATGTAGAAACAGTACTGCTGTTGGGCAGCACATCCAGCTAACTGAAGGAACTTGTCCTGGTAGAAACCCCGTGGAACAAGGTAGCCAACAAATGATGCAACTAAAAATATGGTGCACTGTGGCCTGGGTTAGCAAGCAAGCATTCAGATTTGGGTTGTCAGGGAGAGGGTGTGCAGGAACTCTTCAAGCCAGCATCACTGTGGTCTCCATGTGGTATAGCTCTGATGTTGCTAGGAGCTGTGGGACAGTTTGCAGTGTCTTGAAACCTGTACTCATGACTGACACATTCTGTTGCTGTTCTGTTGTCCTAGGGGGAATATTCAGGCCACACACTGCGACCAGCTCGTGCCTGAGTAATTTGGCATGTATTTTTTGCACCATGCTGGCACATGAACCCCACCCTCATTTTCCTCGGGAGTCACGCTGTGTTGGGAAAACACAATGTGGTGGAACTTCTCTCATCATAGATCTTTATAATGTCCTTTGCTTCTCCCTTATCTGTGTGGACTACAGATGCTTTATTCCCTGATGTCCTTAGTGTTATGCAGTATATTCAGGGCAACATCTATAACAGATGGACTATTTCTGTTGCTTTCCAGACCCCAGTAACAGCTGAGATTGGCTAAGTCTGGCGGTATTTACTTCATTACAGCAAAGAACACACACCAGGATGGAGAGTGGACCTTAACTGGACATGGTGGGTGGTGGAGCTGCACTGCAGTCCCAGGGCTGAGCTATGAAGAGGGGAAAAGATAGGATGGAGCAATGGTAGTTGATGCTGGACTTGATTTCCACTGGAAACTGGTTCAGCTGCCTGCTGAATTCTTGTTCAAGAGCACAATGTGACGAGATTTGGACTCTGTGAATCCAATTCTTCTCTTGTGGACGCTAATTTGGAAAAACATATCTTAATTTCCATTTGTACCAGTGTTACAAGACAATGAGACTTAGGGGTGAGAATCTCACTTGCCCTAAATCAGCATTGCTCATTTGTCAGTTGTGACCCACATTGGCTTTTACCTGCCTCGCTCCTGGTCATGATGCCAGCCGAATTGCAGCAGCCCAAACTCAGAAGAAAACACCACAAGATAAGCTGACTGAACAAGCCCTGCCAGCCTACTACTGCTACTCAGCCTGGTTCAGACTGGAATTGTACCTATGCTAGGGTACTGCAGTCATTCCTGCGGCTGCTGTTTAGATGTAGTGGTAGTGCAATCTAGAGGCATTATTATGTTAGGCTTGACATCAACCTCCTTTTATGGTCATTGTGTTTGGTGTTGGAGTTAAATATGGAGATGTGTAGACATTTGTAGTATAGATTTTGTCTGCGGTGTAGGGGAAAAAGGACATTCCTATGGAAATAGAGCCTTCTGGACAATATTTTTCAGACAATTCTACACGTAGTGCTGCATCCCTTTTTTATTGACATTTCCAATGCAGTGTCAATGGTTACTAGCGGTAACCTTGGATTGTTCATTAACCAGTTTTCTGTCCTGCCATTGACCTGCTATAGTGTAATCGCAGCGGTGCATGTGTGGTCTCCAGAGAGTCCCTCTGTGGGGAAAAAAAAAGTCACACAAGTGTCTCCCATCTATCTTAACTGTAATTGTGAGCAGAAGGCTGCACAAGGCACACAGTCTGGGTTTGTTTCCACTGACTCACGGCTGTCTCTGGGAACTCTGAGCAAATGCAGCTGCTGAGCAGTCTTTTAAGCTGCTTATTTGCAGGTTGATAATAATTGCTATCAGAGAGCCAAGGGATACAGAGCTTTTATGCAGAATTCATACACAATATGTTTAGTGGCCCAAGGGGGAGATTTCTGCCCAGTGATTTTCTCTGCACATCTGCTCACTTACTTCCTTTTTGCATACCCATTGCTATTACCAAGTCTTACTTCTCCTGAAAAAAGAAATGAGGGAATCTCAGCAATGCCACAGAACCAGATCACTCTTTGACGCTGTGTCATTCAAGGAGGGAGGAAAAAGAAGAATCAAAGCTGTAATTCCCCTCTTTGTGTGTTTTATATGTAAGAATCAAAGGTAGAGCAATTGCTGATCCGAGATTCTGCAGTGCTATGAAACCAGATAGCTCTGCACTGGTACCACTGTTAGATGAGTTAGTGCTTTACCTTTCTTTTGAAGCCTCACATGGTGTTAGACTCCTCCATCCTTCTGGGACAGAACACAGAACTAAGGGGTCATTCCTCTAACACAATATCTGCATCTTTGACACTGGTAAAACATTTGCTATGAAATACCACTGTAAACCAAAACACAAAGGGGTGTCAGGAGGAAGAACCCCTGGCAGTGTCATTTTTGTTTCTTGTATTATGACAAAGTTTATTAAATTTCTCTAATTTTTACTAATTTTGTACTAAACATTATGGATATAAAAGACGAACATATGTTACCCATGCTATTCTAGTCTTGCCTTCATTTTTAAAAGAAAACTTGTCTCTGTGACCCTGCAATCACTGTAAAATTTAATTGATTGTATAATTAAAGTACTGCCTCTTGGTCATATGTTGTCATTATACAGCAACCCTTAACTCAGCTACAGCAATGCTTTAACCACATTGACTAATCCAGTACAGATCACAAGCTAAAATTCAAATAGCAAAATTTGAAGGCACTTCATGCAAGAGGTATGAAGTAGAAAGGGCATAAAGAAGGATGCTCTTAGCCCCATAAGTATTGCAATTCTTTTTGCATTTTTCAGAGAGACAGGAAAATTCTGCCCCAAAAAAACCCACCACAGAGGACTGGTCCTGCATGCTCAGAAATATAGGATGTGGCCTTAGCAGTCTTAGCTGCACATGCAAATGGGTGCCAGAGCACAGCACACAGAAAATGCAGTGTTTCCACCCAGGATAGATTAACTGTCATGTAAGCATTAACCTATTTGCATCAAGTCACTGTGGAGCACCTCAGCTCACAACTGAGGAAAATGAGATGGGATTTTCAGCAGGTTTTCTAGTTTCAGCTGTTGATGGAAAGGGAATCCAAGGAGTTTTGAGCTTCCCACTGCATCACTGGCAAAATAAATTTAAGACACGAGGCAGGTTTGGATCATCCCCAAAAACATCACCCTGGGCTTGCACAGAGGGCAGAACAGGGCTTGGCAAAACCTCTGAGGAAAGGGATGGAACACCTGCTTGCCAGGTCAGACCCAAGCCTCCTTCAACTCTATGATATTGCAGCCTGTCAGGTAAAATGAGACAGAAAACTATGGCTATGACATGGTATCTAAAGTATAATGAAAAACTGGAAGAAATTAACTTAGATTAAATAATGCATCATTCAGATGTTAGTCCTTTCGGACACAGAATGAATTACTGTGTTACTTTTACACTCCTGTGAGTTGATGGACACCAGCTTGTGAGCCAGCCACAAGTGCCTGAGTAAGGAGATGGGGCTTCTTTAAACCAGGACCTCAATGACCTTTGCTGAAGTGCAGTACCACAGAAGGTTGCATACATTCATCTGACTAGCATTATAAATGGCTGAACAATCTTAATGTTGCCTTTCCCTCTAGTAAAACAGTCAGTTTTAGAGTCACAAGAATAAACTTGACCTCTTCTTTCACACGCTAGTAACTAAAGAGATGATGTCCAGAGGGCTCGTTCCTAGCACTTCTTTTTTTAAGCCCTGTCATGTGTTAGAGTTTGTTTTAGGCTTAGTGAAATCAAAGTGCAATGTGTGCTGTCTTCCACCAATCCCTGGTAGTATTGCCAAGAAACTTAGCAATTCTTTTCTCAACCTGGAGCCTGAAAAATAAAAGACTTTACATTTCCATGCTGACCTGCACAGTAAGTGCTTAGTATTAGAAAGAGAGCACTTACAAAATGGCATCTAGCTGTCCGTCCCTTACATCTTCCTTCAGAAACCCTAATTCTCCAGAGTCATATTTGGTGGCAATTTTGTTGCTTAAATAACCGTTCAGAATGCAAGTCTATCAGCTGAATCATCTCATATTCTGATCAAGGCTGCTTAGACTATGAGGCACGTTAGATTTAAGTGATGTAGGTAACGGACAAAGCTTCACCAAAGGGTGCAGCAGTACCAGCCCATTACAAGATCATTCAGCTTCAATACAGATTTTTGTAAAAGTACATAATAACATGAAACTAATGGCTTTTATTGCTGGCTTGACAGCTGAAAAGTATTAACAGGCAAACCACAGCTTCTGGATACCTGTAGAATATGGAGTCCTAATAACCAAAAAGTGGCAAGTTATTTAAAAATTCAGTAAGGTTCATTAATGTTTAGACATAGGTGTGTTATTCCACCTTTAGTAAGTTTTCTAGTTGGTTCTTCCATTACAAACTTTAGGGTCTGTACCCACAAAATGCTGAAAGCTGCCATCTTTCAGAACTAGAATGGCTTTGGTCTATAACCAGAAGAGGACACAAGTCCTGGCAGATTACACATCATGGTGATAATGGTGTTTTCCTTCACACACTCAGGCCTCGCAGAGAAGGTCTGGATGCATCTGGGTACCTCTGCATGCAGCAGTTCAAAAGAGCTATCCCCTGGGGCAGCAAGTGAGGTCAAGTCGGCAAATCTGCCTTGCAGTCACCTAGCTAGCAGGCTGAATATGAGGGAGGTATGAGATGCAGCCTTTTTGGACTGCTGGACAGGACTACCTTGTCCTTTACATGTCACCTCTTTACAGAAGGAAAAGCAGTAGCAGGGAGCCATCAGGCCTGGGGTCCTTCCCTTGGAGGTCGAGGCTCCCAGCACAGCACCACTGGGGTGCCTGGCACATGGCAGAGGGGCAGCACTGCCACACAGGGCACGATGGAAATAGGTTACATCAGGCTGTGGTCAGGGACAGGTTGTCATTTCAACAGGTCTTTTGTCTGAAGTAGGTCAATCTGGTTTTGACTGAAACCAAGAACTATGACATTTCTTTCTAAAACTGAGCAGATGATGCAAGAATTCAGTAATTAGACTGTGCAGCTAAGATATACGAGACCTCATTCAGTTGTCTTCTCCCTTTTGAAGGATTTTAGCCTCCTCTGTGCCACTTTCACAGAGGCTGCAAAACTTGAAGCCTGAGGTGTATAGGCTGCTATTGCTTTTAAAATGAGAATGCAACATGGACAGGTTAAGAGGTTAAGGGCTGATTTTCCTTGAAGCCAACAGGATCTGGCAGTCCTAATCACAGGACCTGTCAGTCTGTAAGCTGATCCTGGCCTCTGGAAGGAAAACAGCTCAGAGGGAGCTTCAGAAAAGCAGTTTTCTGTTAAAAGTCTGGTTTTCTTCTAATCAAAAATAAACTCTTTGTGGCCCTCACAACTTGTTATCAGTTGGATAACCAGCGGATAACCTGCAACTCAGCTAAGCAGAAATAGCTTCTCTCATCACTAGACCAAACAGACATGACAATGGAGAGAGTGGGTAGAGGGAATTCCTCCTTTGGCTAAGCCAATAAAACTGCATAATGTGAACACGGGCTGGGGTGAGAACATCTCATCTCTGGAGATTTCTCCACTCATGCATGGTCATCCTTTCCTCATGGTGCAAGTGCTCCAGCCCCTAACCAGCCTGGGGCTCCTCCACTTAACTGGCTCCAGCTTATTGAGGTCTTTCTTGTGCTGGGTTAGAGTGGGAGACAACTGGATCCAGTATTCTGAATGTAGTCTGATAAGTCACATCTCTCAGTCTACCGGCTGTGCCCCTGTTTGTGCATCTCAGGAGGCTGCTGACCATCCTTGCTGCCAGGGCGCGCATCTGTCCCATTCTCAGATGCCCACCAGGGCCCCATAGAGCTGCTCCCCAGCCAGTGCCCCCCAGCCTGTGCTGCTGCAGAGGTGCTTCCTTCCCAAGGGCAGCGCTCGGCATTTCTCCTTTGGTATAGTGTCCATTGTAACTGTCTGTTACATAAATGGTTGAACCGTAGAACCATGAATGACAGGACCAGATTGGAAGTTTTGACTAAATTGCTTTACATCAACATCTGTTTTCCCTTATATTATTTATGAAGAACAACATAAACCTCTTAAAATAATTCCAGATTTATTAGAAATCTATTTCTATCTTTATAAACACTGATTAATTTCTCTGTACATACGTATACCTTCATAACATCCTTCAATTTCTTTGAAGTGGTACATAAGCAATACAGTTGGCATGCCAGAGTGTGTCACTTTCCCCTTTGTCATACCTAACAAATATATCAGGGTGGAAGAGCCCCTCAGCCTCCCAAAGGTGGTGCAGGAAGTGCGCTTCTCCAGGACTTTGTCATTGCAGTCTTATTTTCCATGTAAGAGCATAGCACAGGTTTAGAGAAATTGAAGTCTGTTTTCCATTGTCTTCTACTAACCCCTGCAAGATCTTCTCAAATGCAAGCTATGCTTTTTCAGAGCTAGGTGATGTGGTCTCTGTATCTCTTCATAGCACAATAAGGTCTCAGACACCACTTTCTGAAGGGTGGTGATCTTAGCTGGTAAGAGTTCAGTCTTTTTCCTGGACAAATGAGAAAAAAAGCTGGTGACCAAACTTCCGAACAATGCTAACCAAACTCAGTCCCCACAGACGTCTTGCTAAAATCCTTTTGAAGGCGTGACATGGGCAAAGGTGCCTCTTCAGCAAATCCTCCTTGGCATCACCAGAAATCACATACTGAACATTGCTAGCAAGTATGTCTTATATGACAAGATCTCCATTTGGAAAGAGTAAAGTTATTACGTGAGAGGAAGGTCAAATATTTAAAATTCTACACACTCAGAACGAGGCTCCATCTAGTCTGGTATCAGAAATGTCAGCTTAAGAAAAGCTAATTAAATGCAAAGCGATTTACACAATGTTTCTTTCACAAGAACACCTCCCTTTCTAGTAGTTTTGCGTTCAGGAACATGCTTAGCTGGAGTTTACATTTGGATCAGGGTACTTAACAGGCACTGATGAGCCTCTTAGTCATGAATCTGTCATTATTAAGTCATTTTATTTGTGGTTTCTGTAACTCCCCATTGGAATTATTTCCACAGTTTAACTATGCTTTAGGTATGTGAAAAAATAACACATATATATAATATTAATATATAATATTAATATATTATAATACTAATATATTTTTGTATATAACCCATAGCATTAATACAGAACTCCACTGTCCACAGTAAAATGAAAATAAAACTTCTCCTTAAAAGAGAAACATAATCTTATGCTGCACTAATATTGGTAATATTTTCCTCCTTTTTATGATGCGGATAACTGTCTGTGTTTTATAATGCCAAAAAAGGAAAAGGTAGCAGTGAGTGTATAATTTCTATCGGGTAGCTGTCTTTTATGCTTGACACAGTACACTTGTTTGTATCTTTCTAGTTGGAAAGCATCCATTACGAGAGGCGTCCAGATGGAAAAGGGGCATGTAGTCAACTCACTGGCAGCTGTGGGCAGCCGATGGCCAAGCAGGGGAATAACCTGCTGCAAAAACAGCAAAGACAGCAGGTCACCACCCACTGCAGATCCAGCACCAAGCTGAAGCTGCTGAAATGCTCCTATAAACGCAGCACAGCTGAAAAGCACCTGACTTGCTTCAATATCTGGCTTAGATCTGGAAGAAATTTTATGTACCACAGACTCTGATAAACATCCTGCAGAAGCTCACCCAGATCCCACTTCCCCACCCCATGGGCTTATCTCTCACCAGTTCCTTATATTTTCCACACCAAGCAGCTGATGTGACTCACAGGGATGTTCAGAGCTGGGAATCTCCAGCGCCAGGTGGTTCAGCACAGGGTGAGCATATGCGCATGATCCCATCCGGGTGACTCCTGGCACCCAGGGCTGCCCACAACGGTGACCCCTCGCAGCCCATGGCGTCAGGCATCGCTGTGCAGGTTCATCCCACGGCTCCAGCCGAGGTGCTGCTGCCTGCTGTGGGGCAATGCCCACTGTGCCCCATCTGGGCTGGCTCCTTGGAAACACTCAAGCATCTCCCGACACACACACAGGCTGGATTTAAGCGTTTCCATCAAGCAGGAGATTCCCATTCCCCATGCAGCGAGTAGCTGGCTGTGTATGCTCCCTTCAGAAAGGTCATGCTCAAACCATTCAAAAAGAGCCGAAGACAGAAATTTTAATCTTAGTGCTTGGGCCTTCTGCCACTGACTTCTGGCATGGGCTTTGGCTTGTTCTGTAGACCTTAACTGGACCTGAAGGATCAAGGCAAATCTGAAGAAAATATGTTTCAGAAATGGTAAGACTGTAAAATGGCCATTTCTGGCTGTTTTTTCATTGTATGCACAAGACTGTATCATTTAACATATTTCTAAGTTGTGAGAGTGAAAAACTTGTCTTTGGAAAACCTATAATTTGCTTGGAATAAGCAGAATACTGATTTATAAGATAAACTGATCGAACAAAACAGCTAATTTTTATTTCGGGCACTGACTCAAGCACAGTCTGTGAAGATTTCTTGATCTTACTCAATCCAGACTGCAGACAGAACTTCTAGTTTGCTGAGCCTTGCTTTTTTCTGGTTTTGCAGCATGTGTGGTTTACTGTTATTTCAAACATTTTTCGTTAAATATTGAGAATACTGAGACAGAATTTTCTTCCCACTGGCACATGACAGATAGTCATTAAATCCGCTAAATGGAATGTGTACATACTGCGAGCAATCCAAATGAGGTCAGTGGCAGAAGTAGGGGTAAGTTTGCCAAATACATATACAAAAAATTCATGAACAGTTATGCTATTTAAATTATTCACTAATTAGAATGAAAAGTGACCCAAGAAGAACTGATCAGAAGAACCAGTGGTTGGTTACCATTGTTATTTTCTAGACTCCTTCTGTTAAACGTTCACATGAAAAGAAGGTGATCATAACTTCAATTCAGCAACCGTTCTTGTATGAGACCACAAATTCACGTGTCAATTAAAGAAAACAAGTTGATTTTTCTTAGGGATGGACCAAAAGAGCCAAGTGCACCAAGGGTCTGGGCATGTTCCTATGTTTATCAATCTATGTCCACCTCTCATTGTCCTGGTATTGGTAGTCTCCACAGGTAGCACAGGGCTGTGCCATGCATGCAAAAGTGTTTAATTACCTGGCACAGGTTGGGAAGATGGCTCAGCACTTCATCTGGGGACTCAGCAGAGCTAGGCATAGGAGTTTGGTGTCAAACCAGCTCACTGTAAGCATTATACAGCCTGGGCACATCCTGATGCTTGTGGTCTTAAATCGATAAAAGCTTCAGAGATGGTCCTTGACATAGGTGAATATTACCACCATTTCAGGAGTAAGGCATAGAGGCAAGGGGAGGGCTTTGGTTGAGAGGAAGCTGGTGGCTGAGATAAGATCAAAACAGGGATTTTCTGTGAGAGTGGTGTCCCTTTTCACCGTTTCAGAAACATTTTCAGCTCTGAGGGCAGCTCTGGGCTTGACCTGCCAGGCTGTCCTTCCCTTACTGCTTGGTTCTTACAGCACTGCTTGAGCCTATTATTAAAATTGCAATGCCAGAAGGAAAATTTTTAAAATAGTCTTCTGGATTTTCATATTCTTTACATGTTTGGATGGGAGGAAAGATAATGAAAGTACCAGACACAGATGCATTATTCAGCAAAGTGACTGCTACATCATAGAGGACCATGCTAGGGTTTGTGAATCACAATGGAAATAAGTGGATGTAGATCCACTTAGGCTGTGTTTCCTCAGCATGCTTGCTCACCATCCCAGACCATTACCATTCCACAGGACATAGCAATGATAGTTGTTCTACAAGTCTACCTATCTGTAAGTAATAAAAGTTTTTATTTTAAGGATTGCAGGACTGATCCAATGGAAACCGCAAGCCTATTTGGTTTCTCTCATAAGTAGTGCCAGAGAGCAGGAGGGAACTGAGGATGCCTCAGTAGGAATCTAGAAGTCCAACTTATCTCTGCTGATCAAGCATAACTTGTCTCTAGACGAGGCATGGTTTCCTCATGAGATCACTGGGAGCTTGTGAAAAGTCTAGTAATAAATGTGGATACTTTTCAATAACCTTTTTACATAAGAGCAAGTAGGGCAGAAACACCACTAGCTGTCTGGTGAAACACTAGCATTATTTTTTTTGTTGTAAATGGCATCAAATCTCAAGGCTAGTTTTATCAATAAAATTTTATTCTGCATTCACTGCAGTGATTTAATTGCATCCTTTTACAACATGAGTCCCTTACTCTTGGCTGATATGCAGTATGTTTTAGTTTTAATGAGTGTTTAGGTAAATCTGGAATTGTCCATTCAGCTGGTATTAAAAACACCTTTTCATCTTTTGCCAATAAGGTTTTTGAGAATGTTGTCTGTGCTCAGGTAATAGCTGAACTTGTAATGGCCATGTCCCAATCTGAAGAAGTAAATCTACTGATAGTTTTCAAATAACTGATCGTAATGGTCACATCCCAGATTTTGAAAAGTCCACAGAAATCCTATTACCATCACACAAGTAATCAGAGTATTCTTCACATCCCTATGTATAGTAACAATATTTTTAGTGTAAACAGGTTCCTGGACAACAGAAAAGTACAAATTGTACTTATGTCTTTGCTCTGAACTCAGGTCATTAGGACATTACTACCACAAGAGTTTACAAATGTTACCCCTCCCAGTGTGGCCGATTCTATTAGAAGCCATGCTGAGAATAGCAGTGATTTAGCCAATCACAAGTTATTTTTAGCTTGGTGCTAAATATGGAAGTTGTTATATATCATTTGGTGTTCCAGGCTGAACAGGCAACGTGGTTAAATGTTTTATTATCCAAATCATTACTAAGAGATTTCCATTTAGCACCATTTACTTTTGGTATTTCAATGTGAAAATGAAACAATCTTCATTTCCAATAGATTTGGATGAGTTTGGTTGTTTCATTTTCTGTGTGCCATGTGGATTTGAATCTACCACAGCATAAATATAGATGTCTAATACCATTTTCTCAAGTTTACAAGACTACTTACCTCTTTAGGCTATAATGTAGTCAATCATATCTTCTTTGCTCCTTTTTTTCTTATATTAATTCATTATATAGATTAACCTTTGTAAAGAAATAATTTCTAATTGGATTGGCATAGTAGAAACCGAGTGTAAAAAAAACTTGGCAAAGTGCCCATTTTAGTATATTAATTCTGCCAAATGTGTTGGTAATAAGATTGAACTGGATTTGAAAGATTAGGCAGTCTTGGCTTAGAAGGACATGAAGGTTAGTTCCATACAGTTTTTCAGCTGTTTAAAGAGAGCCAGTATTTGAATATTTGTCTGTACTTTTGTGATGAACTCTTTCTATAATCTTCTTTTGTGGGGAAAAGTGTGCCAAAATTAAAAAATAAATAAAAATAGCTGATGATTTATTTCCATTATCTTTGGATGTTGAAAATGATCCACACAGTCCCAAGGTTTATTAACTCAGAAGCTTATGTGTCAGGGCCTGCCAGATATCTGATCGGGTGACCCACATGTGTGAGAGCGTATTCAGACAGTTCAACTCTAAATGTTTTTATTTTATGCTGCAGACTATAGACAGGGAAACATGGCAAAATTAAATCAAAGGGGTCAATGAGAGCTGCCTTGTTGCTTCTTTCATGGATTTTGCAGAAACTGTTTCTGCCTGTTTTCACTGCAAGACAGACTGTACAAATGGTTGAAAATTTAAGCGACTCCCCACAGAAAGAACTAACTAAGAAAAGCAGACAAACACAACCCTGATGCAATCAGCAGCCTTCTCAGGCCATCAGGTTTGTCTGTTTGATGGATGATCAAGCCCTGTTTGCAGCTTCTAATGCCTGTTTCATATTTATCATTCATAAATCAAAAGGGCTTGGCAAATTCAAATGTATCTGCAATGTTGTTAAGATGGAAGAAAATCGCTTCTTGTGTTTGTTTGTTTTTAGCCACACTATTATAAGGCATTGCATGCATCCAATTAAAAATGTCTTGCTGTTATTCCATGATTGTATCTTTATATGCCTGCAGTTTTTCCTCTGCACCTGTGGCACACAGGTTAAATGTTTCTATAATAAGCCCAAAGCAATGCATGAAAGCAAAGAACCAGAGCTATTAGTCCAGTACATCCGAACATATAGCTGAGGTAGATCAGACCTTTTCAGTCAAAGGTTTGGGGACAGAAATTGTGGAAAGCCATTTCGTCATGGCATTTGCTGTCCAGATACTTCCTAAGGTGAAGATTTTGTTTGACTCTTCCAACAATCTGAGATAGCTAAATGAGCCTGGAAATTCATGTTTGTTTTGGGGTCTTCTGAGGGCAGATGGCTGGAAGGAGACCTCAACAGAGGTTGGATGCTATTCCATGAAAGCTTCATGCTCTGCACGGTATGAAAGAAAACTGATACTTCCCTTTAAAAATCAAAATCTTGTTAGGATGGCAAGAATCATCTCTGTGTCGTGAAACGATGAGTAAGTTACTGTAATTGCTTTTAAGACATCGTTATCTTGCAGAAAGAGGACTAGGTTCCCTGCCTTTCACTTTCTCCTGTCCTTCCTTGGCTCTAATTACAGCAATGCTTTAAGCAGGTATCACCCAGCAGAAACATCTCCTTCCAATGTGGCTGGCAATTCAGTAAATCTGGATGTCGAGGGCAGAGAAGAAAAGAGTGAGGAGTTCTGAGAGCTGCTGGATAATCAGTCTCTTCCCCCTTTCAGATGCTGCATAATGCTCCTGCCCCTTCCCCTGCCAGACAGATGAGCCATGTGTGTGCCAGAAGGAGAAGAAACCTGAACTACTGCAGTCAACAGCCTGCGGTATGGAGGTGTGGAAAGGAGCCCACGCAGCAGCTGTGTTTTCCCTCCAGGAGCCTTGGAGAGCCCTGGCCCTTTCTGCCAGCCCCATGTCCTGGCACAACCCAGCCCAGGGCTCACAGCCATCACACAGCGTGGTTCCCACTGAGCAAAGCGGGGCAAGATTAGCATGCTACCTTTTCTCTACCCAGCTGACTGGACCCAAAATGAAGCACACTGGAGGGATCTGTACACCCTGGTGTGAGCTGCACTGGGGGACATGAATCAGGCATTCCCTTCTCCCAGCTGTGGCAAAGGGGCTGTAAACTCCCACAAGAGAGAAAAAATGCAGCCAACGGGGCAGTAATGTTGTAAAGCTCCTTTGCCAGACCTGCCAGAATCATCAATATTGTTTTATAACTAGCTTTCTTGTCTCCAGAAAACATATTCCGTAACCAAGGGTTGTGGGTATGTTCCAGCTGTGGCCTTGATCCCAGGTGTCACCTCTACACAGACCTCCTTGAGGTTTCCTTAGATGAGGCATGACTAAATTTCTGGATGGGACAAATTACTCAGCTAGTAAGGGACAAAGGACAGGACAAGGGCAAAGGACAGAGCAAAAGGTCTCTCTGTTTCCTTTGGGCTTCTAGCACAGACAAGGTGCAAAGTCAATGTATTTCACCACCTTCCTCTAATATGTACTGAATTTACAAAAGAAAGGCCACAGAAAGATGACTTACAAATGGAGTTTAATGATCCTCATTTTGGTCATGGACAGATTTTGCAATCATAATAAATCTTAAACCAGATTAATATATCTGCTGTTCATGATGGAGTTTCTACAGTTGTAGAAAAAGGTACAAAATATTTTATTCATAAGTCTAGCAAGGCTGGGAACTCAATCTGATTGACTGCACTGACCTACTTTTCATGAATGCCTGATCTCACACAGCCGTGCTGGCTGTCTCAAAACTAATAGTACAACAGGTGAACATGCCTTCCTGGCCACTTCAGAGTAGTGAGCTAAAGCATGATTTTTAGCTCCAGAGTTTTCTCCTTTGTGTTTTATTTGAATTCATTGCAGTCATAGAATGATTTTTCCTTTATTTTTGGTATCTGTTTTTGGTCAGACTTGCTGGCTTAGTACTTGCTGAATGTAAAAAACTTTTAGCATGAAGCATTAAAAGAATGTTGTTGTCTTTCTTGCAGCCTGGAATTGTAGCTAAATTAGCATCACTACAAATAATTTACAAAATACACATGCTTGTTCACTGTATCATAAAACCATGTCCTGTCCATGATATACTCTTCCTGTTGCAGATCTTGTATATTGCAATTCAATATCCTGAGGTGGAAATTTCCAATCAATTAAGTCTTTTTAATATTAATTTATGGATACTCAAGTTACTGCCACTTATTTGAAGCCTCTTACAAAATGGACTTTGATATTCTACAGATCTTTGCATAGAAGATGAAACTGAATTTGGCATTCCTCTCCATTTTTCTTTTCCTTCTTCTAAGTAATAATTTTTTTCTGTATGTTTATTCCTCACTGAAACATAGCATACTCCCTCTTTTTTTAAGAGCAGCATGCTACGTGTTACATGCACTAATGAATTGGCATTTATAAAGCAGAATGTATACTGTATCTAAGACGACTGCTGTGAAAATGCCTGAGTTGCTGCACTCTCTAAATAGAGCACAATTATGGCATACGGTTGGAGTGCTTTTATCTGTACTGCCACTGCTGGAAATTTAACTGTGTATGTGACCTGAATATTTAGAGCTCAATGGAAAATTCCATAAATGTAGTGTAGCTTCAGAGCACCTAACAGCTGTTACAAATATTATACCCCTTATACGCCATTGTCAAATGATACATATGAAGCCCCTCTCCTATCCTGGGTGTATTCTGTCACTTGTATCGATGCAGTATTTTAAAAGTCCCTTTGAGAAATGCAATGACTCTAGGCACTAAGCAGCTTGCACAATAATTCAGAGGTAGTTTTTCCTGTCTGTATATTCATACTCCTTCCTGGCTGTATGCAGTTAATGTTCAAACCTGAAAATGCAGGAAGAAACTGTATCATATATAGACCACACTTACTGTGTGCTTTTATTTGCTTAGTTTGATATACATGCTAAAAGCTACTACCTAGCTGAGCCGACACAAAAAGAGAGGGAGCAGCTCTTCACACTCTCAGAAGGTTTCTTATTATAGTGGGACGGAGCAGAGGTGTAATATATCCATGGATCCTCCCTTTCACTCTAATTTACTACAAGAGTACGCTAAAAGCCCACAGCATTGTTGTAGTAGGAACTGCAGAAACAACAAGTAAGAAGGTTTATAAGAGCAAAAGAGAGAGCTTGCAAAGCATTATGTTTGAAAAAGCACAGTAGTTTAAACAAGATTACACAAGCTGCAGGCTGGCTTCCTAACTAATGATTCTTCCTGCCTCCTACTTATAGTTCAGTTCCTCTTGCTTTTATGCTGTTTGAAGATGTTGAAAGGCTCTTTGCTGCAGAGAGGAGAGAAGTGCTAAATGTGGTGCACCCAGCCACCATTGACAACCCGCTGCTGTGCACTGCACCGGCTGCGTAAAGGGACAGGGAAGGAGAGGAAGCGTTAGCTGGGTGTGCATGACTGCCCGGCCCAATCTCAGTAACACAGAGCTGTTGAAGTTTGCGCAGAACAAATGGCAGTTTACCTACCTGAAACCAAGATCTGCGTGGCAAAGTAATTTCTCTGTGGAGGGGTATATTGGGTTTGCATGGCAAGATTTTGGTAGTGGGGGGCTACAGGAGTGGCTTCTGTGAGAAGCTTCTAGAAGCTTCCCCTGTGTCCGATAGAGTCAAGGCCGAGCCCATCAGTGACGGTGGTAGCGCCTCTGGGATAACATAGTTAAGAAGGGGAAAAAAACCCCTGCGCAACAGAAACCGCAGTTGAAGAGAGGAGTGAGAATACGTGAGAGAGGAACAGCTCTGCAGAGACCAAGGTCGGTGAAGAAGGAGGGGGAGGAGGTGCTCCAGGCACCGGAGGAGAGATTCCCCTGCAGCCCGTGGTGAAGACCATGGTGAGGCAGGCTGTGCCCTGCAGCCCATGGAGGTCCACGGTGGAGCAGATATCCACCTGCAGCCCATGGAGGACCCCACACCAGAGCAGGTGGATGCCCGAAGGAGGCTGTGACCCTGGGGGAAGCCCGTGCTGGAGCAGGCTCCTGGCAGGACCTGTGGACCCACGGAGAGAGGAGCCCACGCTGGAGCAGGTTTGCTGGCAGGACTTGTGACCCCGTGGGGGACCCACTCTGGAGCAGTCTGTTCCTGAAGGACTGCACCCCATGGAAAGGACCCATGCTGGAACAGTTCATGAAGAACTGTAGCCCGTGGGAAGGACCCATGTTGGAGATGTTCATAGAGGACTGTCTCCCGTGGGAGGGACCCCACGCTGGAGCAGGGGAAGAGTGTGAGGAGTCCTTCTCATAAGGAGGAAGGAGCAGCAGAAAAAACATGCGATGAGCCAACTGCAACCCCCATTCCCTGTCCCCCTGCACCACTGCTGGGGAGGAGGTAGAGAAAATCAGGGGTCAAGTTAAGCCCAGGAAGAAGGGAGGTGTGGGGGGAAGGTGTTTTTAAGGTTTCGTTTTTATTTCTCATTATCCTACTCTGATTTCATTGGTAATAAATTAAATTAAATTAATTTTCCCCAAGTTGAATCTGTTTTGCCTGTGACGGTAATTGGTGAGTGATCTCCCTATCCTTCTCTCTACCCACAAGCCTTTCGTTATAATTTCTCTCTGCTGTCCAGCTGAGGAGGGGGAGTCATAGAACGGCTTTGGTGGGCACCTGGCATCCAGGCAGGGTCAACCCACCTCAAGGGGAAAGGTTACAAATTCCATCCCTTTGCCCTTAGCTGAGCAGGACCAACACTGTGCATGTCAGTCCTGACAGTGCTTGTCCAGCTTGGTTTCATGGTCTTCCATAGGCACCACCATCTCTTGTGGCCATCTGTTCCAGCACTCCTGTGTCCTTACCCTTATAAAGTGTTTTTTTTAATGCTAATGTCTAACTTGAATCTTTCTTGCTGCAGTACATGCCCATCACTACTTGTCCTTAAAGCAGCAGAAACAGGGAACAGATTGTTCCTTTCCTCACTGCAATACTGTCTCTGCACGTTGCTCCTCACAGTAACCCCTTGTTAGTATTAATAAGCATCATCTCCTAGATCTATCCAATGGCAAGAAGAGGAGATTGCATGTGAGGGTCTCTCAGTAAAAATGGGAGACAGAGAAAGAGAGAACCAACTAGCTGCCTAAATCAGGGTAATGGCAATCTGCCCCTGATAAATTATGCAGCAGTCAGCACACTGGGACATGTAGCAGCAGAGCTAAGATTAATCTGTGCTCCCACGGGGATGTTGCAACTCATGAGGATTCCCACAGGGAAACAGTCCTTGAGTACTCCTGAACATCGGGAACATGATTATAGGAGACCCTTCTGAGGCTCAGCTTTAGGGAAGGCATTTATGCAGGCCAGGTTTGTTACAAGCACTTGCAAGTGAACACTTTTAGAAAGATCTTTCTCAATCAAATCCTGTTAACTAATAGGAGTTTAAGGCAAACTTGGGTTTAAAATAGGTGATGAAAATTATTTTATTTATTGGTTTACAGTTTAGTACTATGACCAACTCAGATTACAATAAGATTGCATCAGATAATCACACCATTGAAGCCTCCACTCTATTTTCCCTATCCCTGGCTTCTTTTGAATAATGCAGAGGCATCAGAGCAGGTTAATGTCATTGACTATCCCTGTTGTTGTAATACTTTGCATCTTCTCCAGGTCTCCACCAAATTCTCTAACTGAGCACAAATGTGAAGTCCCGTTTCAAGGATCAGAGTCACAACAAAGGTAGCACTTAGAGAGCACCATCCCCCACACCATGTCAAAATAACGTATTCACATCCAAGCATCTTGTGGAGAACTGGCAATTCAGCAAAAGGTGAATTTGATTTAAAAAATTTTTATTGGCAGAAGGTATAAATTTTCTGAGTGCTAAATGAGAAACATGTTTGGGGATATGGCAGGGATGTTTAACCAAAAGGATTTTGAAAAAAAAATCACTATTTTTTAATATAGCAAAGAGTCTCTAGCAGTGAAGATCCAAAATATCCCTGACCCCCTAGGCGTGATTTGTAATTGCCCTCATGCTCTCAGTAGCTTTCTCAGTTCTGTGAAGTGAATTGCACGATGTCATTAAAATTAAAGTAACTCATGCAACTTGCTGGAGCTACACCTAATTAAAATGCAATGGAAATGCATTCATGCAGGAACTTACTTATTGCCACCCCTCCTTCAGGAGAGAACAGTATGTTCATGTACTGACAGAGAGAAGCAATCACCTCTGGCACACAGGGAGTGCTGCTGGTGCAGCGGGGACTGAGAGCAAGGCAAGGATCTGCTTCTTCCCGTTACTCACACCACCCCTGGGGTGCCACGGGAAAGGAGCCCAAGTGCACCGCAGTCGTGCACGCCCAGAGAAACCTTCAGTTGCATAAGCAAAGCTGATAACTGCATGCCCTGCAGCACACTGGGTAGATACAAACCTCCGAAGGGGGCTCATGGGCAGCTGGAAATCTGTCCAACCCCCCTGTAGTCTCAGGGGTGTAGAGAGCCTGGGCCAGGTCCCAGCTTGGGCCTGGGAAGAAGGCGTTGTGCCAGCTCCAGCTTTGGGTTAATGAAAACCTCAGTGACTTCTGAGAGATTATTTGTATTCACTGGGATTGTAATTTAAAGGCCCAGACCTCTTCCAGTCAAAAACAATTAGCATCATCTGTCACCTACTTATTTCTAATTTACAGTAGTAAAGTCACCTTTCATAGGACTTAAGTGAGTTTTCTAAATGTCACTATTACTACTTTTACATAATAATAACAATTTTGAGACTGACTGTACTTGTTAACTTAATTCATATTCAAAAAAGTTAAATATTTTCAGTGTCAGGCATATTATCATCTTTTTGTCACATTAAGTTAATGGCTACACTCTCTTGAGAAATTGAATACAAATCCTACTCTTATAGTACAAAGCATGTTAGAATTCACAGGTTTTCCTGAGATTATTATTTTGGCTTTACCTTGCATTTATGATGTAAACTTTTTTCAGTGTTGTACCCTGCTGGCATCCTTTCTCCTGAGGGAACCCTACTGACTTCAGCCAGAGTCACTGGAAGTCATTGAAGAATCATAGAATCATGGAATGGTTTCGGTGGGAAGGGACCTTTAAATATCATCTAGTCAAACCCCCCTGCCATGGGCAGGGACATCTTTCACTAGATCAAGTTGCTCAAAGCCCTGTCCAACCTGACCTTCAACACTTCCAGGGGTGGGACATTCAAAACTTCTCTGGGCAACCTGTTCCAGTGTCTCATCACTCTTATAGTAAAGAATTCCTTCCTTATATCTAATATAAATCTACCCTCTCTTAGTTTAAAACCACTAATAGAATCAAAGCCAGAGATTCCAGAAACCTGACCCTCAGCAATGACATCGTTAGTAAGTATTATCCTTTAGGAAGGCTGGAGCACTGTTTTGCCAGTTCTCCCAGTTTAACTGCAAATCTCTGAAAAGCCCAGATCCTGGATTCATGGGACAGGGAATGAAGCATTTTACAAGGAAAAAAAATTACAGGATTAATGGTTGTGAAGAAAAGTTTGGAAAAGAGAAACTATAGTGGACTGAAATACCACAACACAGATAAAAATTATTCAGAAGTTATTTTAAAGCCTTTCTGATTTCAAAACCAACCTGAAAATTTTGCATTTCTGACTCATGATACTTAACACAGGGAACAAATCCTAAAACTGGGAATATTTGTGTGCTTAATTCCAATGCCTTGAAAAGGGAATGCAATTGACAGCTGCCACAGTTGTATTTGGATCAGTACATGAGGTCACCTCATTTAAATGAAGGATTTGCTTTCATTTGAGAGTGTGGTCATGTGCTGCACTAATGAGATAAATCTCGGATTTCCACAGAACCTCCCATGCTTATCTTCTCCCTGATGTCTGTTATAATGATGACCTCATCGTAAAGAAAATCTTGTTATCTAAAACTGTTTTATCCCACACAGTTGTTTGGGGTGAGGCTAGAAGGGAGGATGACTGGCAAGAGCAGGAAGAGTCAAGGCATCCTGGCAATACAAAACACATTACACACTGTTGATCCAGCCCAGCCCAGCAATGACTACATGGCCATGACAGCTGTTTAATAAGCTATATGAAAGGAGCTCGTGTCTCTCAGCAGTTCTTTCTTGCATGTCCCAATGGCAACGAGTGGTGACACCTGCCCAGGTGACTCAGAGTGATACCCGTGCTTGTGGCCAGGCTGGCAGCTGACACTCCTTGGATTGGTGCTGCTGGGTCCAACTCAGAGCAGGCAAGGATGATAAGGACACGGTGCTCTTGTGCTGTTGCAATAACCCCTTCACCCTGCAGCAGCAGCCAGCTATGCCAGCTGTGGATTAGGACCCCAGCATTTCAGGGGCTCCTGTAAAAATGGTAGTAAGAAAAGTGATCCCTGCACTAAAGACCTTCCAGGCTAAATATTGACCCTGTGTGTAGACAGCTTTATTCCTTAGGCCACCTATCTCAAGCCCTTTCCCCACTTAAAAGCATCAACAGTCATTTAAAAGGATAAAAATTCAGTTTCATCTTTGTTGTCAGATCCTTATTTCATGTCTCAAAATCCCATAGGAATAGTTATTGACCTGCGGAGGTTTTACTGTATCTTGTGATTTCTATTGATGTTACCTTGTGTGAAATAAAACATGGAATTGAGACAGCAAAAAGCACACAGGCAGCAATTCCCTGTCCAGTGTTTCATGTATATGGCAAGAACAAACAGCAGATGTCAGCACTAATCCAGAACTTGAAATGTTCACATGGAATTTAATCAGACCCCACTTTACGGTCCTCAAAATGCATATGCTCAGACTGTGAAGAAACTTATCAAAATTTCTGCTTGGAAACAGATATACATTTCTATTTAAAGAACTTTAGCAAATTTTAAGTATCACTTCTACATGAGTACTCCTAGCTAGCAAGGGAGCATATCTGTATGGATAGGTTTTTGCCTTATCCTTGCACTAAAAGATCACCAGATCCATGCGCTTCCCTAAAAATGATAATTATTTTTAAAAAGGGGCTTCAGAAGAGATAGTAGTTTGGAAAAGGCAAGTGCAAAGGTTCAAAAGAGACCTGATGAGTAACAAGTAGACCTGAAGCTGAAGGTCAGAGGAGAATCAGAGGGCTCTTGGTGCAGTTGGCAGGTGGGGGCTGCAGCTCAACCTTGCTTTAGGGTAGAACAGGATGGGGCAAGTGAGTGAAATGGATGTGAGAACATGGATTCTGCGGCCAGGGGTAGAAGTAGACTCCATATCAGCTGAACAAGTTCTACAAACCACTGAAGATTTTCCTGGAAATAAAGCATAATTTAGCAGTACAAGTACACACAAACCATGTACACCTGCATGCTGAACTACATGAAGATGTGGGAATAGCATCCTTCCTGCCTGGTCACTGCCACTTTGAGGTCAATGGATGCTGGATTTCTTCTGGAGGACATGTAGCATACATTAACACGCTTCCTGCCAAGCCCTGGAAACTTTTATACCTCTTGAAAAAGAAAGACAAAAAGAAAATTTAAAATGTGCCACAGATTGCATGGACATTTCCTGACAGCACAAAGCACAGTGAAATTCCTCAGGGTTTTGACCACCGTCAAGGCTACTAAAGATACAAAAACATACTACCTATGATAGAGCCCAAGATTGCTCTTTCCAATATCTGTGATGGGATCTCTCAAATCCTGCAGCAATCGGATGTCTGCAGCAAATGATCCCTGATAAGACTGCTCCAAAGAGGAATCTTTCAGCCAGGATTTCTCCCAAAATAGGAACAATTTTTATGTCAATACATAGGAATATGTGATTTTATTCTGTTGGGGTTTAATTCTAGTTTTCTGAAGCATTTTCCACCAAAAACAAAAAACGGCAGGCTTAATGGCTTTATTATCCACAACTATAGCTTGGTCTCCAATGATCACATGTTCCTTAACTGACATTGAATGGAAGAGGACAAGAAGTATACCCAGGGTCAATTACAAATGTAAAAGTATCTTGGCTATTTAAAATCGTATTAGTTCTGGTTACAAAACCAAACCAAAACCCGTTTACATCAGGAACTTAAAGGACTCAGATAGTTCCTCCTGAGCTGAGAGCTAAGTCTCACCCTGAACAAACAGGCAAGATGCCCAGAGCCACCTTCAGTTTTTAGCAAACACCACCACCAGATTACATCCAACTGCATCCCCTGTTATTCCGTGATCTTTGCTTCCTGAGCTCCTTTGCTCTGTGCTATTTTTGCAAAAATAGGACTGTTTTTATAATAGGCTGTTTTTATTAACTAGTAAAACAATTTACTTTGATTCATCTTCTCTGACCAGAAGAGCATAAGAGATCATCAATCTTACCTTCTCTGTCAGCACAAAGATGTCAAACCAGAATTAAGCGGTGGAAAAATTGTTGAGGGAGAAAGTGGAAAAAACAAGACAAACAGAATGAAAAACAGTGAGTCCCCTTTCTCAAAAGAGTGGAAAAGAAATACTGCTGAGCTGCCTTGGTGCTACTAGTGAATGCTCTGTCAGGTTAGAAACTTCATTTTTCACACAGAATCAGAGACATGATACCTGAGAAGAGCTGCAGGCTTTTCATGAATTTAGAGAAAAATTAGAAAAGTAAACAAATTCTCCTGTGAATTAACAGTGCTTTGATCTCCACTTTTTACAATAGCAAAGACAATCGTCCTTTACACCATACACCTGAAATTAGTTGCATCATCTTTTCTTTGCAGGATACTCCAGTGCAGGATTACAGTCCTCTCCTGCCTTCACTTGTGAACTGCTCTCCCCAAGGTGTCTTCTCTCATCCTAAGTGGTGACTGGCTCTTTTCCAAACAGAAGCACAGAAGACTGAATTTTCTACCCATTTCAACACTTCCTTCATGCACACCAAATGCTCTTATGCATAACCCTGAGGGACAGGATGAGCTCTATAACACGATCTGAAGATAAGGAAATTCCGGTGACTCCACAAGTAAAGTGAAATCACACGATCTGCCTACCATAAATATCCCACATCTAGACTTTAGATATAAAAAGTACTAACAAAAACACTTCAGCTGTTCTGTATTACCGCTCCAGCAATGACAGAATGAGAGCTGGATTGAAGTATATTGGCTCTATAACTGGTGCAATTCTCTAGTCTCAAATCCCCACCAGCCAGAAGAAACTTTCCATAGCTGATGGGTGACCTTTCACTTAGCTCAGTGGCAGGTAAGGTTAGCTCCAAACCCAACACAACATAACAACCTGTCAAGACATACATGAAGGTGAGCTTTATGTCAGATGATTGAAACCTTTGTAAATACTAACAGGTGAGTAAAAAGAAGGATTTTAGCCCTGAAGAAGTCTAGGAATCTGGGAGCCATTGTGGACAATGAAACAAATGCATAATATGTAGGAGGTACTGTCTTGCAGCAGGTCTTGATATCCAAAGCAATTTCTTTTCCCCATCCATCAGTATCTTTTCTACCCTATCTGGACAAGACTGCAGCCAGCCTTTTCTCATCAGAGATTTACCTCATTCAGACACTGGGGAAACAAATAAACTGCATCACCTATCAGTTGCGGGCGGGGGAGGGGGGGCGAGCATTAAAAAAGGGGCAGAGCTGCTTATTATCAAAGTAGTGATGCTTTTGTGTCCCAAGTCAGTTTGGACCCTCCAGTCATTTCACATGAGGGCAAGCAGCAGCCAGAAGTTAGACTCTGCAGAGCACTTCCTTCTGATGCCCCTTCCTCTGAGACCTCCCAGAGAGGAGAGGACAGACATTCCTGGGCAATCAGTGTCCCCAGGAACCTTCAAATGAAGGGATCCCAAAGTCTATCAGATGTTGTTGATAGTTCTCAAAGTATTAATATAAATGAATATAAATATACTAATGAAAATATTATCCCAATGGAATATAATAAGGGAATCACCTAATTCATTGAATGCAAACTTTTATTCAGTTTACTGCTTGCTTTCTGAAATTGTTTTGGGCTACTAAAAAGTACTTACTGGTATACAGTAAATACTGATATACACAAGTGTTCTGGGTAACGTCTAAAGGGAATTCTCAAAAAACAGAAAGTTTATGAATGTAGAGCTGTTATTTGTGTGAAAACAAGTGAGACTGGACAAAAATTTTCAAGCACTTCTGTTTATAGAAGCTGATGTTCATTCATGAAATGCTGAGTAAATTGGAAGTGGGTGCTTCTTTCAGGAATGCTGTCATACCCTTTCTTAAAAGGAGCTTCTGACCATTCAGTAGCTCCTTTGCGTGCCTTTTATTCTTATCTGTGATCCCATCTGTCACAAGACCCTCCATGTCCTCAAATTCTACCTCTTATCTGACCACTCTACTCTATAAAATATTTATGTGTTACATAAATATATGCCACATGGCAGAGTGAGAGTGAATATGAGAATGCAGGCACGTGAAGTCACATAAAGACATGACTTCATACTGAAAAAGATGCAATCTCCATTCTCTGCAGGGATGCTATACTTTCTTGCTTGTCATTTTGCTTGAGTAGTTTATCAGAAAAACACATTGACAGGCTTGTGCCAACCAGCTTTTTTGGATATGTGCACAGACATATTTTTGGATTTTCAGGACATTTCTCTGGTTTTAAATATCAACAGTGGAACATACTCTAACAGCGGAGTCCTTAAGCAGCCCTCTCAGAAAAGCAGAATTTAGCTCATTCATCCGTTCAGAGACATGAAGCGCTAAAGAGACTATTGTTTTCTATCTAGTAAAGACTTTTATCATATCACACTCTTTGTCACAGTATTATCACTTATACTTCTTTTTCATAACAGATTGCTGCAAAGCCATGAGCAGTTCTTTAATGTTTTGTTTTATCCTTACTAGCTGCCCATTTAATCAATGCCTTATCTAAAGACAGTTTGATTCATTTCCTCTCAACTACCACTATGGAAAAATTCAGAATAGTACCTGAGAGCTTCATACACGATCAAGAATTTATTTTCACACCCTCCCTGTGAGAAGGCAGCTATTATTGTCCCTATCTTTGTACTTGGAGAATTAATGCATAGAAGGACTGAAATCAGATTTACTCTAAATGTCTATTTAGGTGCCTATTTTAAGAAAATGAGGGTGTGAATGTTACAGTTCTAGCTCTAAGCACTGCTTTTCCAATAATCCCAAGTCAAGCACTTGGGATACAGACTCCAAGTCCCTCTTGTGTCCCCTTTGTTTATTCCTCTCCTCTTGGGCCCGTGAAGGGCCATCCTTTGCTGCAAGATGTCACTGCTTCAACAAATCTTGTTCAAATCCTCTCTGCCCTTCCACTCCTTTTGCAATGATTTATACCCAGCCATCAGAACAGCCTTTGGGCAGTAGGGAATTGGGATTTGAACTGATCATAGCTCAGTAGAGAGCCAGCTAAGTAGGGATCTGAACTCAAAGTTCTCACTCCTTGTAAAGTCATTATAGCAAAAAAAGCAACCACCTTCTCCATCAATACTTGGACTGACTTAATTTTGAACAAGCTTAATTTTGTCAGGCAGGGTGAGTTTGAGAAGTTACTTTCACGGAGGCTCACTTCATTTCTGGATCCCGAATGCTCTCAGGAAAGGGGCAGGTGCTGAATTACTCTGCATAGAAAATTATGGGCATGCCCAGGAAGAGGACTACAGACATCCAGAGATCTAAACCACACAGGAGGGTCCTACTGAAGTTGAGTGCCCCTCAGGTTGGGTGAAGAATCTGAACCATGATCTGCATGTAGACAGAGTCACACTTTCCTCTTTTACATCCTTGATTGGACTTAATCATGCAGAATGAAGCATATTCACAGTGCTTTTAATTAAAGGGTTGTCTATAATTCTGTTCCGTCTAAATTTGGAAATGTTTATTTTTTTATTTAAGATATCAGAAAACATTTAAAGATATCTTCCTTGTCATTCTTTTATTAAGCAATACCTTGAACTTTAATAGCCTCTTCAACGCAAGTGTCATGTGAGTGGAAGCTACAGAATCTGTCTCATGAGGAATTCCAGAACTATTTTCCTTCCAAATAAAATGAGCTGTTAAACTATTAAAAATAAGCATTGATTCAGTTCAGAAACAAAAAAGTTTTGTTGGAATAACTCAGAAATTAACCATAAAACACAAAAAAACCCCAACCTTCGAAATTACAGTTTGAAAACCTGATGATCCCCTTTCCTGGCCAGTCCATATGTTTTGCAGGTCTCCTACAGCCATGTGACTCATGCAATGGTCTGTGCAGCCTGGTCAGAGAAGAACACCTCCTGCTTCTTTTGAAAAGGACCTGAGCTTCAGATCAGGAGTTTAAGCTACATCTGCCACAGACCATTAAAACTGTCAAAGAAAACTCCCAGCCAGCACTAGTATAACAAGCAGAAACATTCTGTCTCAGGTTTATCAGTGGATACTCTTTAGGTAACTTTTATCTTGAGTGACAAAAAAAAATCAGTGGGAAAAGAACACGTGTTTTGCTAAGGAATCTTTTTGACAAAAAAGTTGCAGACACCTCTAATTGTGAGCATCTGTGAACTCCACACGAGTCAAAAGTTTTGTGATGAGAAGAGACTATTATGCTCATCATCTTGACCTCTGATACACGAGCAAATTATCCAGTAGTAATGGATGATTAACTGAGAGTAACTGAGATTAGTAATTTGTAGGCAGTTGAAGTGAGTGGTTTAGGAAGCCTGCATCACTGTTCTGAATGCATGGTGTCCTTGGTCCAACCCAGCTTGCATTAGCCACCTACCTTGAGCTCCTGCCTTGTAAGCAAAGGTGGCCTATGTGCTCTCTCTAAGGAGAGGGACCTTAGACCTGAAACACCCTGTGGAAATGTCCACCTTACTGACCACAGAAGAAGGTCTTGGCCACCAACTTTCACACATCAGCTGAGTAATCAGAGTTAGGAGCAGTAAAACTGAGCACAAGTGATAGTAAATTTCTCACACACTTCGTAACCTGCTAATAATTTCTTATGGTCTTAGTAACCACTTTACAAACACCAATAAAATTTTTCACATTTTCCATGCAGAGAAATTGAGGAGTGGGACTCTTTGTAAGAATCATGTAATAAGTCAGGTTTAGAGTGGAGTACCTTGTTCCCAAGATTAACTGCCTTCCCTTTGTCTAAGTATTGCCAATGCACTTCCTACCCTGTGCATTTTAACGCGCTTATTATTAACCTCATTTCCTGCTGGCTTCTCTGTTCTTTAATCCCCCTACTTCAGTCTTGCTCTGATCCTCTCAGCTGCATCTCTGCCCTACTGCCGCATATTTTATGGTGTACCTTTTTTTTATTAATAATCCCCTCCTCGGGTGTCCCCTTCTCAGTGCCTCACAGAGCTCTCTTCCTCCCAGCCCCTTGTTTTCCCCTTCATCCTGCTATTCCCTGTTTTGCTCCATATATTCATATATATTCCAGGACATCTTTGTGCAGGCCATCTTCCAGGCCATCTTTTCGATCTTTCTAGTGCAGCAAGATTAGCTGAGATGGTCTCAGCAGAGCCAATTGTGATGCCAACACAAGCCCTCCACATCTCTCAAACTGCTCACTTTGCTCACCCAGAAATAGCAGGAGCCATTTTATTCCCAGGAGCTGTCAGAGGACCCCTCTTTCACACAGGAGTGATGTGTTCCCTGTAAAATTCAATCTGAAGCCAGAAGTGGTGCTCTGACAGCAGATCTCAGAGGCAGTCAGCAGCAACAGCTGCAGTCTTGGATGCTTGACCACTCCTGAAACGTGCCACAGAGCTTCTCCCTTTTCACCGAGCTCTCTGCAGGGAGCCTGTTTATGGCGCCCCCCTCCCCGAGCTCTGATGGGACCACTGTACTGTTATACATCAACAGCAAAAACAGAAAATCATGGTACACCGCTTAGCTTATCAGGTGGACCTACCTCATGCTAGTTGTTAACATGTCCAAGCTTTCCTTCCTACTTCTTACAAATGCATACTTCTGTTTTTTATAAAAACGTAATACTTTCCTTTGTAGAAGATCACTAATCCATACCATGCCTGGGTCTGATCCAGCACACCTAAATTCTGCTGAAGTTAAGACACAGGGCCAAAACCGCTGAGGGATTTAGATGAAAAAACAGCCTGGCTTGGCCAGAAACCCTGCTCAGCTCTGCCATCTCTTACTTCTGCACCAATACATGCAGCAAGAGACCAACAGCCTGCAAGTCCTTGCCCATGAGCCCTATGTCCCCATCACAACACACCATCCCTGTCTTTTTCATGACAGGTAGCCAGTGCCACCATTTGTCCAAAAATGGTGAAACAAACTGTGAAGACCTACGAGAGGATCATTATCTCCAGGTCTCCTCTATCTACTGACCAAGCTGGGGAGTAGTCTGTGGCTGACACCACTCCCCTGCTCCTGCCCTGCAGCCAGCTGGGGCCATAGGGCTGATGCACATGCTCAGTGTCCCTATGTCCCTCAGTGTGTGCTGGGGCTGTCCCTCACAAGGGTGGAGATGAGCTCACAGCTCTCAACTCATTGCCACTTCCCTCCCTTGGGATGTGGGGGACAACCACACCACCACAATCTACTCTTTTATAATTAATGACACATTGACTTGCTGTTTTCCTATTCTTTTACATATGATGGCCACAGAATTTGTCCATAGCCTCAGAAATGCTGTAAGATGTTATAACACAGCTATTGTGTTACTTCTGCTATTACTTCTGATTCTTCTATCACATTCTGCTGAAATAGGCCCCCCAGTTACTGTTGCAGCTGAAATCTATCCCATGCCAATAATGTAGGTAGTACTTTAGTGCTTAGTTATAGAGGAAATTAAGCATTATGAAAAAAAATTATTGTAAGTACTCAGATAGAGAAAACAAGAATATTTAACATATCTGCTTCCCCAGAAATAACAGCAATATATATTTTAAATATAGTCAGGATATAAGCAAAATCTCAAGGGGACACTCTTTCCAGCTGTGCTCATGCTTTGCATGGCTGATGATTTCAGTATTTTGATACTTCTAATTTTTACATCCCTCTCTGCTTGTTTTGGGGCATTCAGGAGGGGGGATTTGTACCCATTTAAAAACACTTTGAAAAGCAAGAATATTGGCCTAGAAATTCTTGGAAAGAACTCAGCTGTGCCATGTAGAAAGGAACAGCTTTGATGTATTTGAGGAAGTGCTCCTGCTGATCTGGCATTTTACAGTTTGTTTCTGTCCAAACCAAACTGCTTGCACTGATTCATTAGCAAAGGAAATGTCTGTTCTTTGCCAGCTCACATTTGCCTATGCCAAGCTAGTTTGTCAGGCACCACCAGTTCCTGTAGATGGCACGTGCATAACCTCTCCAACATGGTCACATATTAAAGCCAGTGGCAAAGAAATACTGGGAATGGTTTTGGCTTTAAAAAAGATGACTTGAATGTATGGAAACATCTGCTAGAGTCGTACCAAATTCCAAAAATTTTCAGCAATGACAACTGTAGTTTGTGTGATAAACATGTGCCAAAACCTATGTTTGATTAAACAATGTAAAAATGTCTATTTCTGCATCAAACATGCAAAGTGTGTTTTGGTCAGATGCAAAGCTGTCTTTGTGCTAAATGAAGACTATTTCTAATGTGAAACTCCCAGCTCCTTTTCCATTGTTTTGTGACACCTATGACTGCCATCCTCCATCTTCAGTATGTTCCCCAGCAGCACCTGCCCACTGTTTACAAGAGCTTCTATTCCACTTAAGAGCTTCCACCTCTTCCCCCACCTTTGGGTGAAGGAGGTGACGCCTGTGGGGACATCTTAACACGTATGAGATTTTCCTGTTTTGTAGAAGGCTATCCTTTCACAGTAGTTGGACCCTAAAAGGGAGAAAACGAATCTCCACCTAGCAACTGTGTTTCTTAACTTTAAAATTTACCATCAGGGTCCAAATTTCCTGCTAGCTGCCCTGCTAGCTGCATATGAGATTTCCTTTATCTAAAACAATAGCTTATTTTCTAATTGTCTTACCAATCCAATGTTTTTAGTATTTTTTAAAAAATGGGATGCAAGCACGTCTACAAAAGGAAGGGAACTTATTTTCTCTGAGAATATCACTGGTTTTACAGAAGAATTGCAAAATACCTTGGTCTTTAAAAGATGTATCTGGCAAGAATTAAAAGTGAGAGTAGGATCACCAATCAGAGGGATGGGAAACTTATAGATAGACATAGCATCCCCTCCCAGCAAGCCAGAGCTCCAGAGCTGCGCTGGGCAGTGCTGCCGGGGGGCTGCCTTCTGCAGCAAGGGGCTGCCTTCCCTCTGCAGTAACTGTTCCTGAATATGAGTCTGTCCTCCTTCTTGCTGCCTTTGAGCTGTTTAAACTAACAGCTTTTACCTCACCATTGGAGTGGGCTCACAACATTTGGGGGGAAAATTATTGAGTGCTGAATATTATCTGATATTTTAAACTAGGATGTGTTAGAACCTGTTTGGTATAAAAACATGGTAGGAACACAAGACATCCATGTTGACCTGCACTATTGACACCAAACTGGCTTTTGATTTTTTATGTGGTTTACCTAGGAGGCTCTCATTAAGTCTTATGAGTTCACTACATGCCTTTTTTGCACCTCTGGAATGATAACTCTTCCTGTGTAAGCAAGCTGGATGAGACTGCATATGAGAGGGCGCAGAAGTCCATGTTCAGTTTCTTCCTAGATCAAGGAAACAAGCCATTGGAATAAACCAGACACATCTGAAATTAATTTTCTGTCTGATCTCCCAAGACTAAAGTGCTTTTCTTGGTCTAGTGTTTGTCTGCAAAATTATGTTAAATTATCCACTTAAATGTGCGTGTAAGATAAACGCATGCTTCAGTACCTTGGTGATACAGGACTGCTTGACGTAGGGGCAAGGTGATATTTAGCCAAGCATTAGAGACATGTGAGGAGCTGATGCCTGCCTCTAAACCTGTGATTTACCATGGCAAACAAATGGCAAAAACGACACATGACTGTAGTTCAGCACTTAGTATGACAGGAGCAGACTTTGAATTCCTGTTCTGACTCCCAGCACCATTTCTGCATTCAGCACTAAACCACCATCAGCTAAAATAAAGAAACAAGTCATGGGAAGGGAAACTTGAGTCAAGGCAGGTCTTCTGTCCCCCAAGGCAGGCAAGGTCTCCTGTGCGTCCTTGCTCTCCCCTCTTTTTTCTGGGAAGCCTATGAGCCTAACCGGAAATACGGCTCCACTCAAGGAGACGAGTGAGAGACCAAGAAAAGGAGTAGCTGCCAACACTCAGCTCATGGTACCTAAAGGCCAAATATGATGACACAGAGAGCCTCTGCACTTGATTTCTTTTGTAAAGTTATGGATAGTTGAGGTTTTCCAAAAACTGTCATTTGCTTTAAACATTTCTAAGTAAACTTCAAGACAAAAGCAGACATCTTTCAGGACAATCCAGGCTTGACTCCCTCCTTCCCAGCATCAACATGTAGAGACTATGGTATTTAAAGACTGTCTGTATGTGGCAACACAGTACTGTACTATTTGTTCAATTAATTACTTAACACAGAGATAGACTCAAGATAGTATCCTCAGCAATATTTACAAGGTCTTCTGGAGGCAGACCTCAGTTTGCTCTTCGCATGTTTTGAACGAAATGAAAGCTCTGTGGGTGCATTTAACAGACATTGCTCAAGCTTGATGGTCTATTAGCTTGGGCCACACAGCTCCTGATGAACTCATGGCATGAGCAGAGCAAGGCAACATCTGCCTGCAGAAGACCATTTAGACATACACTCACATTTTTTGCTCTGATTGTGAAGAAGTCATTGGCTTCATAACTTACAGTAACAGAAATTTGAAAAATATATCCTTTATATGAACAAAGGAAGCTCTATAAGCCCATCTGGCCAGAGGGCTAAACACACTTACTGAATTGTTATCTTCTCCATCAGGTTATGCAGATTTTCTAAAAATAGGTCCATTGCAAATTCTGGAAGTCTAAGAATTTATTTGAGCCACAAAAGGTAGTGGATTTAACTAGCTAAATAAATAAGGAGCACAATGAAAGACAGCTTTGCCAAAGAGCAAGTCACTTTTTGAGGAATACAAACAGAAAATTTGAAATAGCTGGTATAATTTAAAAACAGATGCAACATGAACCTTTAAAATCATATTTTACTCTTTCTACCTCATGACTCCAAGGTGCTGCCAAATCGAATGAGTAGATGGCAGTCAAAGTAATAACAGGCATTTTCACTTGCTCTCTCCTTTTATACATACATACAGAGAGAAAGAGAGATGATTCATGAGAATGGAATTTGAATGAAAGAAGTGCTGGGCATTTACTTTTCTATTTTACTCTCTAAGGTCCTCAATTCTTCTAAGAAGCAAGTCAGCCCTGTTTAATTCTTTGACAAGTCAAGAAACTTTGATTAACCTTGAATTGAATAGAAATTAAGAATGAATGATGGGGTATAACTGATTATTAAAATCATACTTATCTCTTAAACACTAACTGGTTACAAAGCAGGATCTAGGTAAGACATTAAGTAATTCCAAGTACCTAAAATGCAAGCGACATGCATAACCCCTCAATGGCAATACATATCTCCATTTGCTAAAGCTCCTTCTTCCTCTTCCTGTGGACATCCCGATGCCCACATTCCTACATCAAGGCACAGGACTCAAAAATAAAAGAAAAGAAAACTAATGCTCATCCATGTATATGCTAGTGAACATGGGGGGAGGTTTTAAAAGAACAACACACTTAACATTTCCTCAACAGAAAATGTTTGCTACCTGGCACTTTCAAACCTGAAAGTATGAATCTATTATACAAGTACTGAAGGAAGCAAATTCCTCTTTTATATAATTTTGAAATAAGTGGCTTTATAACACACACCAGCGTTTTGCAGCAGTTAAGTCACAGCCATTAGTTCCCTGAGGAACTAGGTTACCAGGTCTCCAACTTGATTTTCATAAGACCTTTGTATTTGTATTTTTCTGCCACTTTACAATATTGAGTCTTGAAATGTTCTCTATGCTGCCTTATCTGCTGTGAAGTTTATAGCTTGCGTTTTCTCACTCAGTTTTCTTTCCTTTTGCAACAAGATCAGGTGACCAAAGTTAAAGGTCTTTTAAAGGTCCCTCCCAACTCAAACCATTCTATCATTCTATGATTCTATGATTTATTCATAGCAACAGCCACATGCAGAAAATTTTGGACATGTTTTATGGTAAGGAATAAAGAAATAATTTTGTTTCTAAAGAAACAAAAGATTTGTTCTATGTGGAAACACTTTATAAGTTTCAACTCTTTAATCAGTATTAGAAATCTGCTTATACCTAGTTGAAAACTCTTTGAAGTGATTGCAATTGATATTATTCTCTGCAATTTCAGATGCAATAAAATGCAGTTTTTCAAATAATCACTAATAAAATGGGATCTTAAAACAGTGGTGAGAAAATAATTTTTAATCAACAAACATAGCAAGTTATAGAAAACTCATAAACTGCAAATAAACTAATTTCACCAAATACACTGTAAACAATAAAAAGTTTGAATAACTCTACAAAGAAATAAATCTAACTTGGGTAAAATTTTGCATATGTAGAGTCAGGTTTTAGGTAACTTTTCTTTTTCTTATGCAACTTATAATGTAATACCTTAGTATAATTAGAAATTGGAACTTCCTTGAAATATCCTCAGTTCCTTTGATGTCAGGTTGTAATTTCCTTCACTTAATAGGGTATACTCTTAATGCTATTTTAATATATTTTTTAAGTTGTTATTATTTGTACTCTACCATGCCTCTGATTCAAAAAAGTGCTAATCAAATATGTGTTTACATGCTTTCTCAAAGAGAGAGAGATTTTCAACTGCAAACTAAAATCTGAACTCCACATATAAATTGAGCATTTAATTTTTTTTTTCAGACTCAGTGTCTGAATTGGCTTGCAGCTCTAAAATCCCGAACGTTTCTTTAGCTGCAATAATTAGGAATAATTATGTAACTATTGTTTTAATTTCTTTCCACTCTGAATATAATTATTTCAACACTGACAAGTAAAATAGGTCATCTCATATTTCACAATAAAATAAAGCCTGCATAACCATGGGCAAGGTAACTGTTGCTGATTAATTTAACAGACGTGTCTCTGAATTTTAAAATTCAGTATCAGTCAATTGTAACAAAACTTTTATGATCCCTTTGGCCAACAACTATGAGTTAATGACAACCACAAGGTAGGGCAGGTATTCAAGTCCATGAGGTCATGTCCTTTACTTCTGAATCTGTTTGCATCTTGTTCTTCAGCAAGCCAAGGCAGATTGATTGCAATGAAGTGTTGTACTAAGCTCAACTCAGAGAAAGCATAAGTAGAAACAGGTTGAATTATCACTAAATAGATTCCTTTTCTCCCTACCTGGTAGATGGAGACTCTAGAACGTTAGTGCTTGCTGCATATTGGCCCTGTGTAGTCTGTGGCAATTCAGCCAGACTAGATGTTTGAATTGTGTTGTATCATTTCATTCCTAGGTTATTTAACTCTTCCTCAACATTGCTGTAACCCTTTGGTCAATTTTGAAACTAAGTAATTGTTTCAAAATAAAAAGTTGCAATATTTTGCTTTTGAAATTTTCTAATACTGCAATTCTCAGGGTATTTTTAGGCTCAAAGTGTTTGCCAAACTGGTTCTCAACTTATGATTAGTTTCAGCCCATCTCATAGGGCATTTTCTAATCATGCTGGATGAAATACTGATTTGTCTGTGGGCTCAGAGGAGGACTATAACCTCCTTAAGAGCTATAGGCTGCTTCCCAGAAGTGAAAACAGCTAAAATGCCATTCCGGTGATTACATTTAACCTTTCCTTCTCCTGTGCTTTATCCTTTGTGTTGTATTTCCAGAGCTGTCCATGACAGGGAAGAACATGGACATGTCACCCTGTGAAAACAGTTTTGAAAAGAAAAAAATGAAAAGCCTGCCAGAAAAATAATGAATTTGGGCTCTCTATTTTCTTATATTCCTTATGGATCACAGTTCAGGCAGAACTAGTCAGTCCCAGCCTCACTAATATCAGGTTGTCCAATACTTCCCATTATTGACCTGTGATGTAAGTGCCTTATAACCTTGTCCAGTTTTATTTGGGCTGGATTTTTCCATGATGGATAACAAGCTAAGGCAAACACTTTATATGCCTATACATAATTTTCATGCTTCAACTGCTAATGAATGATCTACATTAAGAAAAAATATGACCTGGTAAATCTCTTCAGGTTTTGAAAAAAACTCTTGAGCTTTGGCAGTGGGCTTCGTGAGGTGGAGGAACTACCTTGCAGAGCTGGCCAAACAAAAACTTATGAAAAGATCTTAGTGGGCACAGCAACAGAGAAAAGGGAAAGATCATTAAAGATCATGCATACTCATAAAAGGGACATGACGTGAGAATTCACTGGCGGTCTTGATTCTTGCATTTCTATATCTTTTAGTGCTCACAGCCTTAAAATTCTGTTAAGGAAGGCCTGTGTGTGTAGGTTGGTATGTGTATTTCAGTATTAATTAGAAAATCATCTTTAAAGAGAGATCAAGAATATAAGGCTGCATGAACTCAGGAAATATCGACAGTAAATGGATTATATAAAAGTGATATGAGAAAAACAAGCAAGATGGTTCTGCTCATTTTATCACCTTGGTTTCAGAGAGGCTTAATTGTGAAATAGGTTGTGCAAAATAAGATTCTTTCTTAATCTGGCAACTTTTTCACCAGAAATTAGTATTAAACATATACCAAGTAATACAGCTTAGGTAAAATATGGTACACCAAGTCCTTTCCTAGAAAAAATCGACTTATGCTGAGTCCAGCCATTAACTATCCCAATTATATGCAAAGCATGACAAATAATTTCACTTTTAATCATTAAGTCCTGCAGAGACTCCGTTTTACTTCATGAAGAAATGCTTTTAACTTGGAGTGTTTAGTACTGCATTTACCCCAAATATAACTCAACTAGAATTTAGTTCTTGCTTAGACTTTGTAATACTCTGTTTGAACTAAAGCTAGCTTATTAACAGCTAAAATATGAACTAGAGAGATATCACTATTGGTATTTGAAATTGCAGAATAACGTTTATATTTATTTTTGTATATATATATTCGAAGACGGATAATGCTCTGATAATGTTCTGAACTTCCTGTAGTTCATTCTGATTCTTTCTCTATTCACCTCCTATTCCTGCCAGTGCCAGTATGCTGGTGATACAGTGAATCTTCGTTTAAGCTGAAACAGGAATGTTACAGTCTTTTTACTTCATGATTTCTTTCTGAGTTTCTACCTGTTTTCAAAGTCTAATTTTAAAAACATATCTATGCAATAAGGCATTGTATCACAGAATCACAGAATCACTAAGGTTGGAAAAGACCTGTAAGATCATCAAGTCCAACCTGAAAAAAAAAAAAAAAAAAAACCACACCACAAAAAACAAACCACAACACACCAAAAACCAACCCACCCAACACCACACAGCACAATGCCCATCAAGCTACATCCCACAATGCCACATCCACACGCTCCTTGAACACCTCCAGGGAGGGTGACTCTACCACCTCCCTGGGCAGCCTAGTCCAATGTTTCACTACTCTCTCAGTAAAGAACTTTTTCCTAATATCTAGCCTGAACCTCCCCTGGCGCAACTTGAGGCCATTTCCTCTAGTCCTGTCACTAGTCACTTGGGAGAAGAGACCAACACCCACCTCACCACAACCCCCTTTCAGGTAGTTGTAGAGAGCGATGAGGTCTCCCCTAAGCATCCTCTTCTCCAGACTGAACAACCCCAGCTCCCTCAGCCGCTCCTCATAAGACTTGTGCTCCAGACCCCTCACCAGCTTCGTCGCCCTTCTCTGGACACACTCCAGCACCTCAATGTCCTTCTTGTAGTGAGGGGCCCAAAACTGAACACAGTATTCGAGGTGCGGCCTCACCAGAGCCGAGTACAGGGGCACGATCACCTCCCTACTCCTGCTGGCCACACTATTTCTGATACAGGCCAGGATGCCATTGGCCTTCTTGGCCACCTGGGCACACTGCTGGCTCATATTCAGCCGGCTGTCAACCAACACCCCCAGGTCCTTTTCTGCGGGGCAGCTTTCCAGCCACTCGTCCCCAGGCCTGTAGTGTTGCCTGGGGTTGTTGTGGCCAAAGTGTAGAACCCGGCACTTGGCCTTGTTGAACCTCATCCAATTGGCCTCAGCCCATCAATCCAGCCTGTCCAGATCCCTCTGCAGAGCCTTCCTACCCTCAAGCAGATCAACACTCCCTCCCAACTTGGTGTTGTCTGCAAACTTGCTGAGGGAGCACTCTATCCCCTCATCCAGATCATCAATAAAGACATTAAACAAGACCGGTCCCAAAACTGAGCCCTGGGGGCCCAAAACTGAGCCCCTGTAGATGGCAAGATAAGCAGCTGAGGCAGAAGAGAAAAGTAGACATATCCTGATTATGTCTTTGGTACTCAATTCTTGCCAGAGCATTTGCAATTTATTTGCAAAGTCTGCATAACTTTTAGGGGGCTGGCGTGGGGGCTAGGTGGTTGAGTTTGGGGATTTGGCCATTATAAAATATTGGCCACCAGAATCTGAAATTTTTTTTTAGCTATCATAGCCTAATTTTGCTCTGATTTATTTCCCATGCTCATACAGAAAGTTGGAATTACTTCATTCTCTTTAGATTGATATTTTCTGCAAGGTCACTATATTTGCCATCCCTTGATTTGTAACACCAATAACCTTGTCATTTATCTTATGGTTTTCCATCTTCTAGCTCAAGCAAGTAATAGTAATTATGGTAGAGATTTTAACAGAGGCGCAGTAAACCCACCTCCCTATGCCAGGGTCCCCCCAGCAGCATCTTGTTCACTGGCTAGCACATCTCCCGGGAACACACTAGCACATTGCAAAGGCCACAAAATCTGCCTTTAAATGGTAAAAAACCTTCTCAGGCCTCCAGCTCAGACCACTTCAGGTGCTTGACCCAGCCTTCTGGTAATATATGAAGGGGAGTTTGCTGGCTATGGACCTTTGGAGAGAGCTGCCTGAGACGTTCAGGAGTCTGAGTTTGGACACAGGGTGGTGTTTTTGCTATCCTGTTAGCATGTCTGTCCTTTAATAACATTTTATATTACTTCTCAAATAAGTCTCAAGTTCAGGACAGGTCACATCTTGTTTATTACACACGGATAGTAGAATAAATTAACTCAGACACGTCTTACTCTATTCTAGACTAAGATTAAGAACTCCTCCTTTTAAAATACAGTCATTGGTCTTTTGATATGATATTGTTCCAGACCATTTAATCTGTATAGTTCCTTCAGAAAACAATATTTGTGAATGCCTAACAAAACATTCCTGAACAAGAAGTCATTCTGCATTTCACCCTTCCAGCCTCAGAAATCAACTGTGTTTGTTGCATGTGTGTTTTATTTTGTTTGGCTCATTGTTTCCCTTAGTTTAGAGATCAAAAAGTGAATCTTTACTGTAAAAATAAGGCCTGTGTTGGTCAAAAAGCAAAAAGGGGAGAGGATGGGGAACATTTCACCATATATGGGTTGCATCTAACAGCTTTATTAACAGTGTGCTTCAGATGCTTTGCATTAAAACTTAATATAAAGAATGCTGAATGAGTGCCAAAATCAACTGCATTGTTGGATAAATGGTATCACTACGCCCAAGTTCTGATTTATTCTGACATAAAATTTCTTGCCTGCAATTAAAGGTTCATTATTCTACCCTAAGACGTAAGTAAACACTGATAATAAGGATTTAAATTATCATAATGGTTTGTATAAATTCTATGATCAATTTTTATTCTCCGAGTTTTATGCTTCTAACATCCATTACATAGTCCTATTAATATTGATAATTGCCACAGGCATACATTAAGTACTCTACTTTTTTCTCATCCCAGTATTGGCCAGAACTTACATACAGCCTGGCTGTCTTCCACAATCTGCTCCACCATTATCTTATTGCATGTTTTTTCTTGTTATGTCTACCCATCTCTCTTCCTTTGCCCACTAAGTCATGCTACCCTCTCACTTGTGCTGTAGCTAACATATATTTTTACAGAGAAAAACACAAGTGGGTTGAAAGGAAGGACTGAGGAAGGAAAGAAGAGGGAGCTAAGAGACTCCTGAAGAAAAAGATACACTGATTTTCCAAGTGCAGGGGTGATGAGATAGGTGCTGGAACACATTGGATCAGAACACTGAAACAATTTCTTATCTCCTTCTGCTGTATTGCCACACATCAGTAGCCTCAAAAATTTTTCCTCTTTCTAAAAATTTCCATTTGGGCTCTGACTGAAGGTGGAATGTCCTGGAAGGTTTGAGCAAAAGAAAGTGGTAGCTTTTTTTGTGGACTGAGTGTAACAAAACCATACTTTCCTAAAAATAAATTTATTTTAAAGTGCCAAAAGACTTAAACTCTTCCTATGGACTTATTTTTCAGTGATTTTGTATTTTAAAGAGAGAAATAAACACAAAAGTAAACCTGGAAATACTACTGAATCAAATGAGCAAAGTGTAATAGCTATTTACCCAATTAAGAAATCAAGAGGCAGAAAATGCCAAAGGTTGCAAGCATAACCTTAATTCAATGTATCTTTTTTCTAGCCATAGCTATTGGTTATTTGGTCAAAATAAACGATGCCGTTCCCTACCCCATGTTTACTGAGCTAACTGTGTAGCTCAAGCAGAAGCCACATGGGATGACTGTTCAGAGATGGTCCCCTCCCATTGCACTGCCTGGAGCAATAGCCCAACTTTGTCCATGGGACAGGTTAACTTTTTGTTTACTAACATGCCAGGCTGTTACTGAAGCAACAGAATATAGGACTTTATGGAATTTAATATATATGTATGTATATATATATAAAATTTAGAATTTAATACAGAATATAGGACTTTACCTACTCTTTGTTAACTGTTAGCCATCACAATGTGATTGTCAGTAGGGATTGTCATAACATACACGCTTGCAGGTGCAGTCCTTGCTAAAAATGTTCTTCAGTGTAGAGATCACTCCACAAATCTCAGCATTTGTTTGATGCAGTTTTCTGTATGCAATATGCATTCATACTGATTAAAAACACTTATCTCTTCTAGATTATATATCCATGAAATAAAGAGCAGTGATTGAGTGTATATTGCCTGTCTTCCCAAAGTGTATTTCACCTTTGTGACAGACATAGTGTTTTAATTGCCAACTCAAGAACTAAGAAGTCAAGAAGTGCCCTAATCAATTTGTCCATGTGTCCTGTAATCAGTTGTTCTGCATATTCTCAGGTGTGTAATAGTATGCATTATTTAATTAAATGAGCACACACTCATTTGTCCGCAGGGAAAGTGTACATTTGCAAGTAATGAATGCAAAATATTTAATTCTTATGCAGAATCCGATTAATTTCTGAATGCAATTTGTCTGCATAGTTGGGGGGTTTTTAAATTTGGCCTAGTTAATTATGGTAATCCAATAGTATTACTCTTCCCTCTGATATTAAAAGCAACAAGCTCCTCATGTTAAAAGAAACTTCTTTTTTTTATTTTTCTCCTTGGGAATATATATGGTTTGTACTAGATCATAACTGGATATTTGTGAGACTTGGTTAATTTGTCTTGGTGGCCTTGAGGGGAAAAAAGGATTTGATCAAATCATTCAACATTATCTAAGCAAGAATTAAGTAACCATGTTCATATTATTCTTATAAGCACTTCAGTTAACCCCAGTGAGACTACTCCTCTGAATCAAATGAACAGGATTAAGCTTTCTGATCGCTGACTAGTTTGTGTAATGTCAAAATGTATGTCCATGTAGTCTGAATATTAAAAATTGAACTAAGGACAGAATTTTGATTCTGAGGATCATTCTTCTAATTTATATGACTGACAACTCATAAAATGCAAAGGTTGCTTCTGATAATGTAATCTAGCAGTTCATCCAATTTGAAAAGACATTTGTCTGTTAACTAGTATGTGAATTTTAGCACTTTGACCGAAGGAACGTCCTTTGATTACACTTGGACAGCACCTAACACACAGGGTTGCAACCTCAAGGCACTCAGTGGCTGTAGTTTTGCCATTAATCATAGAAAGAGATAATTTGCAATTGAACCAACTGGAGCAGTAAGACCTGGGACAAAGTTACAGCAGAATTCCCTAAACCCTGAAAATTCAAAGCTGAAGTGAGACTTTGTCCTTTATTCATCAGATATCACAAGTTCTTGCAACAGATCTTACATAACCTGCAGCAGATGCTGTAATACATAAACAAATTCTATTGAGCTAAGAGGAAAAAAGAGTTGATGCCTTAACTGTGAATGTCTTGTCTTCTGCGCATTTGGTTTTAATCCTAAAAAAGAATTACCTTTTTGGTGGTGGCTGGTGGGGAAGTAGAGCTTTACAGGAGTTCAATGTCACCGATACATTTTCTACCATGTGCAGATGTTTACCCCTCAGGAAAAAACAAGTGCATATTCAAATTGCTGTGATTATTAAAATGAAGTCTTAACCACGTATTTGCAGAGTAGTCTACAAAATTGCATTTAAAAAAAAAAAAAATTAAGTGCATTATACCAGCCAAAGCAAGCACAAAACTTTCTTCTTCTAGAGGAAATTCTGCGTAAATGTCTGGTTTGTTTGGCAGCTATTTTAATCTGCTTTTGTAATTATCTTCCTTTTCTCTTAGTCTACATGTCAGTGCATATCCAGTGGGCCAAAATACGTATAAGATCACAAATCAGGTTTCACTAAATTTCTGTTTCCTTAAACCCAAGCAGAGAGTGCAGAGAATCACATTTCACAGGGGTCATGTCAGCAGAAGGAACTGTAAATGCCAGAGCACATGGCCCCTGGCTCAGTGTTTCTTTTCCTGTTAAATCTGTCCTGTTAGAAAGTGCAACTAAATGTTCAGCTTTGCTTCTCGGTTCATCAGGCTCTCCAGAAGGATTGCCACAGCACTGGACGACGAACTCAGTGCTTTCAGAGGGGCTGGTGGCACGTGGGCTCACAGGAGACAACCACCGGGAGAGGAGGGCAGTGCTGGGCAGCTGACAATCCAGGCATCAGCAGCTCACCGTGAACTTTACATGGTCATTTTACTGCCTTTTACGCATTTGCCTAAGAACCAACAGAACCTTAGCCAAATGTTTCCCAGAGTTTGAATTTGGAATTTTGTGGTCCACAGCCTGAAAGAGCTCCAGGGGCAGCAGTCTTTGTTATGCATCATTACCTTTTCTCTATCTTCTTCAGTAAATGAGAAATAAACCACAGTGAATTACAGGATTAAGCAGCTGAACGTGGGTTCTGCCAAGAGTGCTGAGACCCACTGCAGCCTGGGAAAGGGGTTTCACATGTGCCTTTGGGTACAGTCCTGTCTTTGCCTGGCCTCGCTTGTTACCATTTGCCTAAGAGAACACCTCTCACCTATCGAGTGCCTCAGTCCTCCTGGCTGGCAGCAGGAATAATTGCAGCTTCTGAAAACCACTACAGCAATCCCTGCTTGCATCTTTTTTGACTGCTGTCAGGCACTGCGCCCTCTCTGCTCTGCCCACATTTCTCTGCCCTGTGTGAACTCCTGTCCTTGCAAGGAGGGAGCGCTTCTCCCATAATGGGCTCCATGGCAGGAGAGAGCTAGATCCCCGTGCTTGAGTGCATGTGGGTGCCTGAGCCCCGCAGTGATGCCCAGTTCCCAAAGAAAGTTGGGCACCCCAGAGTTAAGTCTTCATGTTTTGTCCCAAAGGATTGTATATGCATCAGACTCTCACTGCAAAGACATATTTGCCAGCTATGATATGGAAGACTGACTTTCAAAAACACAAATTTTGGAAGGTTTTGTAGTGAAGTACAAAGAACTGGCTAAATGTTCACCTTTGACCAGGATTGGGAAAAAATAATTAGGAAACTGCCTTTCCTAGATTTCATCTGATGCCCCACAAACGCAGATGCAGAAGGGTGAGTATATATCCCTGACAGCACAACTGTTTGCAGAGCTGTGTTGGGACCTGGCTCCAAAGAGATGAGCCTCGGGACCTCCACAAAAATCCACTCCACCCAATGCGCAGAGCAGCCCCAGTACCAACACAAGCATAGGGGTGCAAACAATTAGAAGAGGGCAGACACAACCGAGTCCAGCACTGCCACCAGGGAAAAAGACTGTGCAACCACAGCCACAAGCACTTCAGCTTGATTGATCTACGAGCTGAGCTGGAAAGACCAAAGGGGAGAAGTGAAGGAAGGTTGCGGAGGAACATGAAGCAATGAGACGTCCCACCCTAGGTCTGCTATGAGCATTTGTTTCAAACAACAGCTGTTTTCTATAAAGCTGACTTGAAAATTGGTATCTTCCTACTTCTGAGAGAATTTGTTAATTTCATCTTTTTACTGGCAAAAGTACTGTTATTTCTTTTCATTCCTGCCAGTCCTGCAGAGCCACCTCAGCGCTGGGGAGGTGAACTGGAGTCTATTTTGGCACAAAACAGAAAGAACACAGCTTGATCTCAGATCCCGGGGTGAATTTTCAGTGCTGGCAGTCAAGAAAGTCATGGTTTTATTTGTAAATTAAAAAAGAGGTCAACAGGAAAGTCATTGGGGAAAAAAAAGAAAAAAGCAAATATGGAACCCTACCATGCCATTTATAGTCTCTTTATAGATGAGAGCACAGTTTATGTAATGTAATTTGAGTTATAAATAATATTATTATTTGTTTCAGCCAAAAATCTGTAGCTCATTTAATTAAGAGAATAGATGTGTTTGTGTTGTTACTTTATTGTAAAATATATCTGTAATGATGATCTATGGAAAAGTTACTGCAGTGGCAGAGAAAAGGATAGTAAAAGAACTTAGGCAAAGTATTTCCAATAAGAAAAAAACCTAAGGATTATCGGATCTCTTTGTTCCTTTAAATCAAATAGCTGAAAAAAACCAAATTTTAAATAAAAGAAATAATGGAAGAAACGTAAATTGACAGATTTGACTTCCGAGTGCAATGTTAAAAAGGGTCCATTGGTACCAATAAGTCTGGGAGAGAGGCTTAGTCATTTTCTAAATCTGTTCAGCACTCAGGGTGTCCCATTCCCCTGGCTAGTGTGTGGTGCATGCTCTGCAGTAAGCCATACAATATTATATCAATCTTTAATGCTCACTTATTTCAAGCACCATTGATGAGGAATTACTATGTGATGTCAAACAGAAATGTTCACTGCAAAAGAGAAAGAAACATTCTTTTTCAAATATTGTAAATGAAAACACCACACAAAACCACAGAGATAGTAAAAAATACGTCACACTGTCCAGAAATCTGAGATGGCAACAGTGGAAGATTTGTGGTACTTCTCTGAGCTACGTAAATGCTGACATTTAATTTTTACAAAGCTGATGTGAACCTTTTTTCCCAGAAAGAAAATAAGAAATGAGGTTTTAAGAAAAATAAAACATTAAGCGCTATAAAACAATCATTTATAACATTAGGTTGCAATATGTGGAACAGATCGGTTCCATCAGGAGTAAGGCAGGTGGAGGAAAAGTAAAGAAGAAATACATTCTTGGGAGGCAAGGTTAAGGAGGCAAGGGGATGTGATTTGATATTTAATGAATGGATCCACCCAGTGAATATCTACAGCAACACGTATAGCAGGTTGTCATGAGCTATTTCCATGGCTCCCTAATGTGGCTGCCGTTTTGTGAGGGAAAGAGGCAGGGGGTGGCAGACTGACAGGGCTCTCCCCCTCAGATCCAGAGACCAAAGTCCGAGCTCTGCTCTGTACTGGTGCCAAAAGCCATTTTCAATAAATCCAGTTATAAATAGAAACTCATCTGTTAAAGCCAGGGACTCAAAAACCGCTGAATGTGATGCTGTCCATATCACACCCCTGGCTGTCACTAGTTATAGAAAACGGTATACTTCAGTCATGCTTGTTTGGAGACCCACATAGGCAGAGCTTTGACTCATTTCAATACAAGTTGTGGAGGGTTTAGTGACCTGGATTTACATTAGCAGGGACAAGTGATGCTACAGATATAGCCCTGTGATAGTTAATCACAAGGTTCTCAAGCTAATATAAGAAAATCAAAGCCAAGGTGGCTAGGCTACTTCCATCACTTAAACTAAAGTAAATGTATAAACCTAGGTCTTGAAAAGTAATTTAGTTTGTTATTGTTTTATAATAAGTTTTGGCCATATTATTATTACAGTCATGAAGCCACAGCACAGCTCATGTACCCTATGACAAACTGTGCCACCACAGGGTCACAATTTACATTATCCCTGTGCTGAGCACAGCGGCAGTCAAAACTGAGCACAGTGAGCAGGTTAAAGAAACTTTTGAAGGATACGAAGGTGTAAATTGTCACACAACTTCTGAGGCAGGCGTTCTTTGGCAGGGTTTCACCAGTGCCAGCTGAACCATCCCTTCTCACTAGAGCAGAAGCATGTTTTGCACCAACGGGCAGTCATGGCAAGGGAATAAAAATCAGAGATTGAATACAGCTCCTGGCGCAGCATGTCTGGGAGGGAGGCCACCCATCCTGGTGGGGATCTGGGTTGAACCCCCTCGCCAGCCCCCACTGGGGGGGGTGGGCCTTGGCCCCCAACAGAGAGAGGGCACCCATCCTGGAGGACACGGAGCCAGGGTGGGGTTTTCACCCAGCCGCACTCAGACCCCAAGGCAGGGGGAAGGTGTGCCCATGAGCCCCACCACAACTGGGCTTCCCTGGGACCAGGGCATGTCACCAATGCGCAGCAACACTAGGGACCATCCCTTCTGCCGCTGTGCATCATCCCTTATACCAAATACAAATAACACCCCTGAAAGCAAGGAAATAGAAAACCAGTGGGGAAACAGTGCTGTAATAAAAATAAATTTCATCTGAGGTGGATGCACTTCATCAGTAGATTCCTACATCAGATTTTTAAACATCTTCAGTGAAGAAACATGTTAGTTCATAGGAAAAAACCCACTTCCTTCTGATGAAATGGAGACATGCTGATTGACAATGAAGTTTTGGGGCTTATTAAAATAGTTCGAGGCTTTAACTGAATCTCTGCCTCTGCTACGAAAAATATTCACAACATATTTGAAGTTTTTACATTTCTGTATCACAAAGAGAGCACCTTCTTGAACCATCTAATTTTGGAATAGCATGAATTCTCAGGACCAATGAAGGGAGCATGCCAAGGTAATAAATCTTTCAGTGCTTAGCAAAGAGGAAGAATTTGGGGATGCCAGCATGGCAGTAAAGACTTTATAGAATACAGCAGGAGTTTTAACTTTTTAACTTGACTGGAATTGGCAATTTCTGAGAGCCTGTGAAAGTTGCCTAAGAAAAACAGGACTTTTATCAGTAGGATCAAATTCACTGCAGAGAATCCTTACTCATTCAAAATTCATTAGAAGTCTGTAAATTTAAAATAGTTGAAAGCTGTTGGTATAACAAGCCAGTCATAAATGTGACCAAATCAGGTAAAGCAGAAGATATAAAACTCATTAGTGCAACTTCTAGAAGAAATAGTGCCATTTAAAACAAGTAAAATCAAAGCATAACATAAAGATTACAACAGTAGTAGGGATGGTCAACATGTATTTATTTTTATTCTAAAAGTTTCTGATTATTTCCACTACAAAATATGCAAAACCTCACTTGTCCTGAACGATGAATGCAAAAATGGGGCACGTGATATTTCTCTGGTCTGTGCTAATTGATCTTTTGTACTCAGCATCCCACTAGCTTAGATTTCCACAGTCATTCTAAACATAAACTTCTGTGTTTTTGACAAGTCTTTAGGGTCTATATGCACATTTTAAAATCAGTTGGTTCAGCAAAATTGCTATCAAAAACTATAAGAACAATACAACACACCCCCAGACTGACCAGTTTAAAGCTGAAGACGACCTGTAAGGTATATCATTAATCAAGCAAGTTTAGATCTTTAGTGAATGAATGTGCTGAACAATACTGAATACATTCATGTGATCATATGTTTGGGAAGGTATATTGTGTTTATAGTGTAAGAATACCCTTTGAAAGATTTATACCCAAATCTTGTTTATTGCCTGGAGACGCTCCAACATTTGCAGGCAGGGAAGGCAGTAGATGAGTCACCTGTGGCCTGAAACATTTGGGCAGAAAGGACATCACTCTTTGCAGGTCAAAAAACAACAAAGAACACACTTACAACAGGGGAGTTTATGCACTTAAAGAATAGCATTTAATTAAACTGCACCTATTTTATACTGCTTTGGCATATTTCCCTCTGTCTTTTAGTATTAACTGCAGACTACATATCATGTATTTATCAAAAGATGAGTGATAACAGTTTGGGTCCTGTTAAAGCCAAAAAGTGAATGGGATTGCTACAGCAACAGCAGGTGGGACAAGTTTGAGGAGAGAGGGAAAGTATCCCCCATCAGCAAGGTGAAAATAAGTTTTAGAAATTATTGAAGCTGTATTTCTTGTCATTATGCTTTTTTGTTCTCCAAATTCAGCCATGTAGGTCTGAAAAGTCACATAGGTCTGTGAGTTTTCAGGGTTGAAAGAACATCAATTTTTGTGTATTAAAGGAGAAATGGCATCATTTGAGCATGAAAGACAATGTACATTCAAAGACAGAAATTTCAGCAATTTGATGACAGGACTATTTTAATCCTCATCTGTGTCTGTTGGCATGTATTTCTCAGTAAAAGTGAGGACAGTGTAACCAGGGACATACTGCTAGTTTTACTCCTGCTAATTCACTCCACCTCACCTCTGACAAACCAGAAGCCCTGGAGAATAATTTCTCTGAGTCTGTTCCAAACAAACCTTTTCATATCTTCTCTATTTAGGAAGATCCTGATTTCTTTGAAGTACATCAATCTATTTTTAAGATATTACAAAAAATAGGTTATACTGCTTACTAGGGCTCATTCTAATAATTATTATAGAACATAGAATTTTTGCATTTTAATAACCATATTAATTCTTCTGATATGTCTTTATTTAGAGGTATGCCATTGGAGCTGTTTCTGAGCACTACAATAGTTGCTTGATTTCACATTCTTTTTCTCACAAAAACACAGGCATTTTCATAATTCTCAGTTAACATTTTAACATATTAATTTGTTTTCATATAGCTCAGGATTTTTCACTCTTCATACCTGAGACATGTATAATATTCCTAACACATAATTCAAAATACTGAATGGAAGGATATCAATCTAGAATACATCTGAACAATAACTGTTGGATCTTATCATTTCTCCTGCTCTGTTGAATTTCAGCATTTCAGAGAAATTTCATATGTTGACGATACCTGAATATTTTCCCATAACATCTCCTTTTCTCTCCTTATTAGTCCCAAGAACATAGATTTAATTCATTTATTGTTTTGGTCGGGTGGCTGCATTCTTCATGCGATTTATTCTGCTGAAGTTTGGAAGGCTTGAAATTTGATTAAAATGCAAATTAGAGTGGTAGGTGAACCCCTAAGTTCCCCTAAGATTAAAAATAATGTTTGTCATTATTCTAGAAAAATAGAAATATTAAATTATGTTTGTATTGGGTTTGCGTGGCGTTTTGGTAGCGGGGGCGGGCTACAGGGGTGGCTTCTGTGAGAAGGTGCTAGAAACTTCCCCTATGTCCGATAGAGCCAATGCCAGCCGACTCCAAGATGGACCTGCCACTGGCTAAGGCTGAGCCCATCAGCAACAGTGGTAGCGCCTCTGGGATAACATAGTTAAGAAGGGGGGAAAAACTGGGAAACAGCAGCCGGGGAAGAGAGGAGTGAGAAGAGTGAGAATATGTGAGAGAAACAACTCTGCAGACACCAAGGTCAGTGAAGAAGGAGGGGGAGGAGGTGCTCCAGGCGCCGGAGCAGAGATTCCCCTGCAGCCCGTGGTGAAGACCATGGTGAGGCAGGCTGTCCCCTGCAGCCCATGGAGGTCCACGGTGGAGCAGATATCCACCTGCAGCCCATGGAGGACCCTACACCAGAGCAGGTGGATGCCCGAAGGAGGCTGTGACCCCAATGGAAGCCTGCGCTGGAGCAGGCTTCTGGCAGGACCTGTGGAGCCTTGGAGAGAGGAGCCCACGCTGGAGCAGGTTTGCTGGCAGGACTTGTGACCCCATGGGGGACCCACGCTGGAGCAGTCTGTTCCTGAAGGACTGCACCCCATGGAAAGGACCCATGCTGGAGCAGTTCCTGAAGAACTGCAGCCCGTGGGAAGGACCCACGTTGGAGATGTTCATAGAGGACTGTCTCCCGTGGGAGGGACCCCACGCTGGAGCAGGGGAAGAGTTTGAGGAGGAAGGAGCAGCAGAAATGACATGTGATGAACTGACCTCAACCCCCATTCCCCGTCCCCCTGCGCCGCTTGGGGGGAAGAGGTAGAGAAAATAGGGAGTGAAATTGAGCCCGGGAAGAAGGGAGGGGTGGGGGGAAGGTGGGGTTTTTTTAAGATTTGGTTTTATTTCTCATTATCCTATTCTGATTTTGATTGAGATAAATTAAACTAATTTCCCCAAGTCAAGTCTGTTTTGCTCATGATGGTAATTGGTGAGTGATCTCCCTATGTCCTTGTCTCGACCTACGAGCCTTTCCTCATATTTTCTCTCTCCTGTCCAGCTGAGGAAGGGGAGTGAGCAAGCAGCTGTGTGGTGATTAGTCCGGCTGGGACTAAATCACGACAATGTTCTTTTAACATAGTTGTGGACATAAGTTTATTGGGTTAGCCCAAGATCCAGTGTCTGTTCTCTCATAAAAAGATATGTGTTAGAGGGTGGCAAATTCTTCTTAAGGGAAGCACCTCTCTGCTGGCCTGACATTGACGTTGTGGGAGAGGAGCTGCTGAGGTAGAAAAGAACTACCAAGTGTTGCTCGTTTTCTGCAAAGTGGAGAGCTTTCTGCTGTGAAGTGTAGAAAGTAATTGCTACTGATGTTTAGACTGGATAACACTTGAGAGATTTAGTAGGCAGCTGATTCTGTGGTGATCACATAATGCTATTAAGTTTTGTTATTTTTGTGATGTTCTGTATAAGAAATCTGTAGGTGTAAAGCTCCACTGTTTCCATAGACAGTGAGCATCCAGGTGCATTACGGTTCATTTTAGTATACCGTCTCTAAACAATCGCAAATGTATATATCAGTTTGCATCCAGGTGAGCCGCTATTTTGAACAACACCCAGTGTAATCTCTTCCTTTCTTCAGAAAATAGTGGTGATATTAAAATATCCAGTTCACTGACAAATCAGGTAGTTGCTCAGTCCAAGCAGGCTAAAGTGGACTTGGGAGAAGGAGCAAGAAAAGACAACCATATTGCATACTGGTAATTTAGTAGAACTAGCAGCCTTGTCTCCTTCTCTTCCTCCTCCAGGTGGTCCCAATGAACTAGGTGTGGAAAGGAGGGAAGCTTGTAGCCCTGGAGCTGTGCACAGTTCCTAAGTTGCTCACGTGATGCTCCTGTGCTCAAGCTACAGCACATAACCAACAGATTAAAGACTTTGTATGTGTCTCCCAAGAAAGTTGGTCAGCAGTGATGAAGGAACCTACAGAGACAACTTTATGTGGCAAAACAAAATACTGGTTGTCTTTATCAGTCTTCTCAGGTAATGTAAAAAAATGGGTGCTCCCCCTCTACAAGTGAGATCTGGGAAGAGGCAATAAGGTTGCTTAATATCGAGAAAAGACCAAAGCAGATATGATCACTTACTTCTTCCAGGAGTAAATTCTGCCATGAATTGTTGGGTAAAGTATAAGAAAGACCCAGCAGCAAAAGCTAGATTGCAGGAAGCATAGCTATCCACTGGATATCATCAGGAACTTGCTTTAGGCACTGCATAAGTGATTTAAAGTTGATGTATACGAACAGGCAACCTGCCAAGGAATTTGGTCAAGTTGGAGTTAATAAAAACCCAAAAGCTTTTTGTTAAGATATAAGTAATACTAGATATATTAAGCATCAGGCCTCCAAAGGAAAAATGCTAAAATTAAATTCAACACCGAAAATGCTTATACAGATCATACAAGAGGAACTGAAAGGATGAAAACACTTAAGTAAAAAACCAAGCAGTAACTTTATAAATACAATGACATTTTGTACATGGAAAAGAAGGAAAGCCAAACTGAATAAAGATAAATTGAAGGGACATGTATTAGCTGATAAAATTCAAGATGAAAACTAAGAGCAGAGGGATAATGAAGAGGAAACAGTCATACACTTAAAAGGGGGCTACAAGACCGTTCAGAAGAAAACCTGTTTCCAACCTTAACTGTATTCACACAATTCTACTGAATGTCTTATGGTGAACAGTAGTATTTTTGCAAGATCTCAGGCCTTCAAGCAGAGGGGCCCCAAAAAGGACAGGTGAGTTTCCTGGAGCTCAATAATGTTTGTGTCACTATTTTTGCCATAGTGAGTTGGGGAGTTATCTAAAGTTACATTTTGAGGCAACAATCATGAGACAATGAAAACAAAGTCCAGTAATAAATTCATGATTTACATAGCATCAAGTTATGCTGTTTTTTGTTATACTGTATGGCAAAGTATTTTTGAAACACAATTTGGAATTGATAGATGTTTACCTAATATTCATGTGTATTTCTTCAGAAACATTTGCCGTATCTTAGAAGCAGCATATCTGCAATGTGATGCAGGGGTTGCTATGGTGAGTTCACATCTCTTATTTAATGCAGTACCTGAGTAAATACACATTGTAACAATCTCTGTTAGAGGTGCTATTAGCAAAGTTATGTCAGCATTTCTATCAAAAATACTTGTTTTCCTGTTGCAACTTGGTCAAAAGACAAAGAAAACTATTCCTAGACCAAATCCACAGAACTCTTTGCACTCCTCTAGTGTATTTTTTTCACAGCTTCAATCACTTTCTGAAGTCCTCTCTTGTAAAGATCAAATAAAAAATCAGTAGATTTGTTTCTATTCTTTAGTAGCTAGTGATTCTGATGACAGTTACTGGACTTTTCATTTAGAAAAATCTTTAGAAAAATTTGGGGGTTAGTTTTCATTTCACTGTTTCAGTCAGTGCCAGTGGGCATTCAGTCAGACATTAATTGCATTACTTGTTTTACAGCCCTTCTGTACTGCCAGAGTGGCATAAAGACACTTTTGTGTAAAGGAGAACCACGTCCTGGGTTCTTGTATTTAGTGACTCAATTTAACTAAATGGCATCAGAAATTTAACTTGTAGACTCCAGCGCATTCTTTTTGAGCAATTATTTGAGTCACTTTCCAGGATAACACATAAGAAAGGAGTGCATTGCTGGAAATAATCAAACATATTTATCTTTTTAGCACCTATTTATTTTTCTAATAATTCACTTTGAAAAAGAGTAAGTAACTTTCTGAGAATATTTTTCTCTATGAGCTCCCCTGTCTACGTCAGGATAACTCTTGCATTATGCATTTGTATAAATTTGTAGGTTGACCTAATTAAGTGGTTTCCTTTCATGAGTTTTTTTTTACTAAAATAACTTTTGTAGGAAATGTCTATATGAGGCAAAACCCCTTATAGCAAATAATAATATTTGTGAAAAAAAACTGCTACAAAATTATTCCTAAATACAAACATTTTTCCTCAAAATTGTGGGGATTAAGGACCTGCGTGGAAAAGTAAAAATTTACAGTAAAAAAAAAACCAACCTTTTCTAACTTGCCCATAAGGTCTGATTATTATACCGGAACTTGCATATGTGCTTGTATGTTGACCTCATGAAGACTATACATTTCGGTGGAACAGTTTCTTCTGTGCTTCATGTCAGCCAGTAAGAGTGGATACTTATTACTGAATTGGCTGAACTGTGAGGCTGAACAAACACATCTTTCCCGTAAGTCAGGAAGAACACGGTTGAATGGAGAAACTCAAACAGATCATAAATGTACATCATTAGCTGGTAATGAGAAGGGAAGGCTATTTTTTGAGAATTTACTCCCATAGTCAGAAACAGAGAGATGCGATGTGTTTCAGATGTTGAAGCTGGGTTTTTACACAACATAAATCAAAGTCCTTCATGTCATAGAGATCCTTGAAATAATTTTGATAGTTTTTTGGGGGGTGACTCTTTTGAAGTGCTACAGTATTCGGATACTACTGCCCAACTTGTTGCTCGGTTTCTGCAGCACCATGTAACAGGATAGATCTCAAGCTCCGCAAAATCAAGTATTGCGGCACTAGAAGATGAGAATAGATCATGCACTTTCAACCTTATGTTGTAAGGCATTCTTTCCAAATACAAACCAGTATGTAACATTGCAGTATTTAGGGCCAAAAGCTGCAACACTAAAAAATTTAGAAAATACTGTCCAGTAACATAAATAAAGGAATAATAGAACATAATGAATCCTACAGGTATTATGGCACGTACCTATGAGCAGAATATGACTAAAACAGCAGTCTATCCACTTTTCAAAAGAATTATCACCAGGAAGCACTAGTAATTTTTTTTCCCATTAAGATCCCATATTCATATTTCGCATACTAGTTATCTTCAGTCTTATTCACCAAAGTGCAAAGAAATCCTTCTAAGACAGTGAGTCAGCATATTCTTTCTTTCTCTTTCTGTCTCTTTCCTTCACTTGCGCATATTAAACTGGAGCAAGGAGGACTGGAAGGAGAGGGCTAAGTTCTACATTTAAGGGTCTTCATCAGAAAATAGTTTTCAGACCCCAAGGGTGAATACCCATATAATATCAGCAGGCTAAACCACGGCAGCTCTGCCGATCTTATTCATGGTAAAACACAAATGAGTTTTTCAAATAAATGGATCCGAGAAAGTAGCATTTAAGCTATCTTGAAAAAAGCAGCACAAAACAGTGTGATGCACCAGGGCAACATGCTAAGAGCAACCTCCCACCATTCCTTTGGAGGTCAGTGTCTACGTGTTGAAAAACAGTTGACACTTCTCTGGTTTCCTTATGGACAGTACCAACCAGAATGCATTCGAAGTATAACCTTGAGATGACAAAGGTATGAATTCAAAGACCTACAAGAGATGATAGAAGAAATCCTGGTCCATGCTTAAAAAGTTGTACCAGTGTGATACCATTTATTGTATGTACCACTTTTCTGAGGCACAATGGATTGTTTCAAAGTTAACTATAAATTTTCATTCCTTTTGTTTTGTGATAAATCTAGAATTTCTTAGTGAACCACACTGGTTGCTAAGACTTCTTGTGGTTACCTTCTTTATTCTTATGATAGAAAATTTATCAGGTAAATCTGAAAATATGACCTCATATGTTACATCTTTACCAAAAGTTTTATGGGCCACCAGTGAGCCACAGACTCTAGATCTTGAAATTAATGTGACAGACACTGTTGGTACATAATTTGACATTATTTTAGACTGTTGCTGTAAACTATTAGCAGCAAAAAGCAAAGATTCAGAACCACAGTATGATAATTTTCATCACTAAAAAAATCGATAGCATTATCCGAGTATGTGAAGTTCAGAGAAGTTTCATCATCTTTTCATTATTTTAAATTTCACTTTCAAATCATGTAAGGTGCAGCCTTGTGTAAGATAACAGCTGCTAGACCATATCATAGCTAGAGTTCAGAGTTTGAAGGAAGTAAAAAAAAAATTAAGAATTATGTTATTAAGAAATGCATTAAGAATGTTTAAGAATATTCCGTCATGGTCAGATGTCCAATTAAAAGATGAGCACTCATGCAGCATTTTAGCCAATCAAAACATTCTACAAACACTATCTGGTTTTCACAAAATCGTTGTGAAATAGGGAAGAAATTATTATCACACTTCTCCTATCATCAGAACTGATTAGGACTTGAAAAACATATCATATCTTACTAGCATTGATGAGTTTTGCAAGAAGTAGTAGTCAAGATTACCATCTAGTCTTGATAATTCATTTGATGATTTGGAGTTCATAACCGCCATGGACAGTTTCTCTATACACTGTGAAAAATAGTTGAGCTAGCCCATTTTGCTTCAAAGTAAAGTAGGGTTTTCTTCAAAGTAAAAAGAAAATTTCATAACATTGCAACAAAAAATATAACATCTTCCTGTTTTTCTAGCAATTTCTTTTCAGAAATTCTTTTCTAGCAATTTCTAGCAGAAACTTTTGATTCCTAAAATAGCTTGTTTTCTGCTTTTTTTCTTTAACTTATCCAGCAATTTGATCTGAAGATTTAAATGTCATATTTCAGAAATGAATGTTAAAGACATTGCACAGGAGGAGAAAAGACAAGCTAAGTTAATAAGAAATCAGAAAATTCCACTATGAAAACAAAGGTTGAAATTTAAGGTACAAATCTTTGCTTCACAAGTCCTGTTAGGAGGCATGGTTTTACCCTTCTGCTTTTAAACCAGATTAGTGGATAATGTTCTGATTATTGAAACTGAGAGGTACGAAATTGCTGGATGCTGCAGGAATATAATTTTTTTAGTATATTTTCTTTTTACAGTGAAAAAATTAGGGGATGATAAGGTTACCCAAACAGATCTTCCTTTGCCAGGAATAGGAGTTTAGCTTGAATGAGTATCTCAGCATTCAGTCCATGTTTCTACTTTATGGTTTATTGCCCACAGACACCAATGCAGGTGAAGACACAAAGCAAATAAAAGAGTAAGAGGTTGATGGACACTTTTAGTTTTGTTTGAAACAGGTGTCACAGAACTTTCACACATCTTAAAAGTGTGACTCATCTTGTAGGTTTTTGTTTCTATTTTACTATGGAAAACATCATTCCTGCTCTGGGAAAGTTTGGTTTTGTGGCACCGAGCATACTGTTAAATTAGCTCAGGTCTTCCTCCACGCAAGAGTGAAGTTGGTCACATGCATAAATGCTGCCCACAGGAGAAGGAACGTTGGATCAAGCCCTTTCTGACAATTTAAATCCTTCATTGGCCAATGGTGGAGGAGAAGATGAGTGACACCACCTCAGCCATAGTCCATTGATGACCTGCCTTTTGTCACTCCTGATCCCTTTGGTTTTTTGGAGCTAGAATGGTTGCAGAAAGCAGCTCCAAGAGAGGGGAAGCACTTTGAGAAATTTCTTCAGCTAATTAAAGTTAGGTGTTGACAGGCTGAAGGGATTCCCATCCAGACTTTGGCAGAGGAAAGGCTAAAACAGAGCCGAGAAAGGAAGTGTAAAGTGTGACTGGCTCAGGAGACAAACTTTCCCCTCTAAATCAAAACACTGAACTTAGCCCGGAATGAGGGGCAATTAAAAGATCTCTGTTATCAGTGTTGCTGTTCAGGATGCTGTGCAAAATTTACTGATAGCTAGTCCAGCTGCACACATCACAAAACCCTTGCTATCATTCTCAGCTGTTTACAGTTTAACATAAATCAGAACCAGATCTGAAACAAGTTGTATATCTTGAATTGGACTGATATTCTCTATACAGTAATTCTTGTTTTCCTCTTGCCAAAGTGGTGAAGCTAGAGTAACCAGATCTTAAATATCAAGCCAAATATGGACAAGAAGGAGCTCTATACACAAACACTTCTAGAAATAGAAGTATATTCATTTTCAAATAGAAATGTCACTGAGCAGTACACACAGACATTGCATCTGTACAGGAATATGGAAGTTTCCCACCTTCATATTTAAAAAGGACGGTAGAAAGTAAATTTCTCACTTACCACATAGCACTACTTGCAATAACAAAAAAAAAAAATTATCTTCTGAGTCTCCTTGTTTTGCTGGAATGGAGGTGGGGAGAAATCCAGCTCAATTCATCAACATGTTTAAATAGTGCCTTTGAGAAAGGATTCAGAAGCAAATATGTACCGTTGCACCGGGCAGCTGCCTTTGCGGATTTCCAGTTAAACAAACATCTATTGCAAGGTATGTCTCGTAATGAGGTTGTTTTCTCTAGACTTTTTCTAGGGTCATGGTCATCACCTGGGAATTGTGGTTTTCAGATTTACGAAATTGCTAATCGATATTTGTGCAAAATTACACAATAGTATAATAAACAATAGTGGAGTATGAATGTGCAGCACATAAAAGTAAGAAGTTAATTTCCTGTGAGAATTGTTGATTTCCAGATTTTACTTCAAACTGTACTTAACAGAGTCAAGTAGAGTAAGTGACAAAATTTATAACATGTTAAATAATTTTTAAAATTTGAGAAAAAAAGAAAGACATGGAAACCAGTAGTGACAAAATGTAAATACAAATACAGCTCTGTTTTAGCAATACTGATTACTCTCAACAGGCAAGAGTGAAGTAAAGAAGCGTGAGTCTTTGCAGGAATGGTGATGGCTCATTGCAGTGTGCTTACAGTCTTCTCTGGCATATTCTTTCAGTCTGCTGATCCAGGAAAAAGCTTTTACTAATAGGATTTGATTAAAAGAAATACTAATTGCCTATTGGAAGTCAAGAACTACTTTTTCTTTACCACTTAAAAAATCTTTAAAAAAAGCTGATTGATATACCAACAGATTTTTCTCATGAAGTACCATTTTAACCAGCATGGTAAATACTTTTGTTTCCAGTTCAGAAAGACAAAACTCTCAAATTTGGACTTCTTTTCTGAGTGCTTTTACAACTGTATGGAGTTACAGCAGGGTCTCAGCTACTGCCAAGACTCTGTACTCGCTCCTGAGTTAGGTGCTCAAACTGCAGTGAAGTGCCTGGCTTCATTTGTCTCTGATTTTTAGCAGCTGTGTTTGAATTGAAAGCTTGATTGACAATTATCTCACCTTGACAGAAGCTTGATTACTTGGACTATGAAAAGATTCTTTACCCTATTTTGTGATAAACAGTTACTTTCTTATCCCACTTTTTGACATTAACTCTTACTTGCTCCTGAACAGCCACAGCTACAATTTTTAAAATTAAGCCAAAAACGTTAGGTGGTTGTAGCTCACATGATGCTTCAGTGTCTAGTAATGTTACTTCTTGGATTTGCCTATGTTGATGACGTTTTAGCATGGATAAAATTCAAAATTGATTTTTCTCCAAGAGTTCTACTGAGCAAGGATTGTGATAAACCCTGTTAATTTAGGATTAAAGAGAGAATGAAAAGCCAGCAATAAAGGCCCTTTGATAGCAGTGGGGGATGAGTAATGGAAAATGTTCTTGCTGTGGACTAATCAGAGTGTAATTGCTAAAGGAACCAATATTTCATTAATTGGAAAGGCAGTAAACTCAGTCAGTCGCAGTGCCAAAATATTGCAGTTCAGTTGAAGAATTTTATTGAACTAATTGATTTAATTGTTATAAGTAATGTTGTTATGAGTCATTATTAAGAAACATTATTCTCAATATAATTTTCTGAAATATAAAAAATCATTATGAGGCAAGTGATTTTCATTTCAAAAAAAGATGAGACAACGGTTTTGATTTAAAAGAGCAACTTGACTAGGTTGTTTCATTAGAAATTATCAGCACTTGATTTTGGATGTCATCATGGATAAGCTGAAGCACTTTGTAAGTGAAGGGTACTTGAGCTATGTTTAGACTAGCTTAAACATTTCTGACAGCATTTTCTTAGAGTCAGAAAATTGGTTTCATCTTATCTGCTTAATCTGGATATAACGGACCAGGGAAGTCTGCCTCCCACTTTTGCACACACACCCTCCGCTCCTCTTTAGCCCTGAGAAAACGTGCAAGTGCTGTAGGTTACTCACTAGCTCCACAATCAGTTTAAACTGCAATAAGCAGTCCTGGCTTACCTTCCAGTCCTCTGCCTGCTTATTGCCATTTGCAACTCTCTCTCCCTTCTGCCAGATGTTCGTGCAGCCACATGATGAGTGGGAACAGGGCAATGCTCTGGGTTAAAACTAGCCTCTTTTTTTTTTCCTCCCATATGTATTTATGACTATTTGCAGTCACTGGGGAAGCAAAGAGAGTGAAAACAGTGATTGGGTCAGTGGGAAGCTGGCACTGCCTCTTTTAGCATCAGCATTTGCTTATGTTGACTTAAGGGAGTTGTGGGACTACAGTGTTAGGATTGCTCCTCCGGGGTTCAAACCCAGACGGGGTCTGTGGAGCAAGAAGCAGGAGCCCAGATACATCAGTCACTGGTTCCCTTCCTTTCCCCACAGTGTTTGGACTCATTGAAAAACTCATCTCATTGGCACCAGTTCTGATGCAATATCCTTTAAATTCAAAAGCGGAGGGAGAGTGCTTTATGTAACCCTGTATGAACTGTAAGTGCAGCGTCCTGGCCATGTCTGTGTAATCTTTCTGGGTCTGTGACAGTGACAATAAATATTGACATCGCTGCAAAGCCAAGCAAACTCTTTGGGAGGTTTTCATGCCACAATGAACCTTTAGTGCGTTTCTAGCAACATCCCATTGGTTCTCGAATCACAGACAACCCTGACGGTGCAAGATTTGTAGGGGAAGGTAATGTCACAGAATCACAGAATCACAGAATCAGTACGGTTGGAAAAGACCTGTAAGATCATCGAGTCCAACCTGGGGGGGGGGGGGGGGGAAAAAAAAAAAAAAAAAAAAAAAAACCACACAACACAACCACAAAACCCACGCCACACAACAACAATAACAAGCCACAACCCACCCAACACCACACAGCACCATGTCCATCAAGCTACATCCCACAATGCCACATCCACACGCTCCTTGAATACCTCCAGGGAGGGTGACTCTACCACCTCCCTGGGCAGCCTATTCCAGTGTTTCACCACTCTCTCAGTGAAGAACTTTTTCCTAATGTCTAGCCTGAACCTCCCCTGGCGCAACTTGAGGCCATTTCCTCTAGTCCTGTCACTAGTCACTTGGGAGAAGAGACCAACACCCACCTCTCTGCAACCCCCTTTCAGGTAGTTGTAGAGAGCGATAAGGTCTCCCCTCAGCCTCCTCTTCTCCAGGCTAAACAACCCCAGCTCGCTCAGCCGCTCCTCATAAGACTTGTGTTCCAGACCCCTCACCAGCTTCGTCGCCCTTCTCTGGACACGCTCCAGCACCTCCATGTCCTTCTTGTAGTGAGGGGCCCAAAACTGAACACAGTATTCGAGGTGCGGCCTCACCAGAGCCGAGTACAGAGGCATGATCACCTCCCTGCTCCTGCTGGCCACACCATTTCTGATGCAAGCCAGGATGCCGTTGGCCTTCTTGGCCACCTGGGCACACTGCTGGCTCATATTCAGCCGGGTGTCGATCAACACCCCCAGGTCCTTTTCTGCAGGGGAACTTTCCAGCCACTCATCCCCAAGCCTGTAGCGTTGCCTGGGGTTGTTGTGGCCGAAGTGTAGAACCCGGCACTTGGCCTTATTGAACTTCATCTGGTTGGCCTCAGCCCATCGATCCAGCCTGTCCAGATCCCTCTGCAGAGCCTTCCTACCCTCAAGCAGATCAACACTCCCTCCCAACTTGGTGTCATCTGCAAACTTGCTGAGGGAGCACTCTATCCCCTCATCCAGATCATCAATGAAGATATTAAACAAGACCGGTCCCAAAACCGAGCCCTGGGGGACTCCGCTTGTGACCGGCCGCCAGCTGGATTTCACCCCATTCACCACAACCCTCTGGGCTCGGCCATCCAGCCAGTTTTTTACCCAGCGAAGAGTGTACCTGTCTAAACCACAGGCCGCCAGCTTCTCTAGGAGAATACTGTGGGGAACAGTGTCAAAGGCTTTGCTGAAGTCCAGGTAGACAACATCAACAGCCTTCCCCTCATCCACTAGGCGGGTCACCTGGTCATAGAAGGAGATCAGGTTGGTCAAGCAGGACCTGCCTTTCATGAACCCGTGAATGTAATTCATTAGACCCAATGGCAGAATTCAGGAGGGAACATTCACATTTCCAGACACCAAGTCCAAAAGGCAGAGCTTGTTAGTCTTTCAGATATGGTCCACAGTCAAGGAGATATCAACAATGAGTTCCCGTAAGGTGACTTTCTTTGATTGCTGTTTGTGTTCAGAAAGTCGCTTGGCAGACTTCTTGCCATCAAGCTGTGGAGTCAGTGTAGCTCAGGGGTCCAAAAGGCTCGGTTAAGTGCCTGGAAAGCCTCTCGGCCAAGGTTCTGCACAAATTCATTGCAGCTGCAGTATGAAAATAGGGTTGTCATTTCTGTTGCTTTATCACTGTTATTTTTAGCTATTACATATGTCTCCTGTGGCTTCTCCTCTTGATCAAGTGCCGTTATACTAACAACCATGCAGACAGGCAGCACATGACCATTTCTAGCTCTCATTTTTTAGGAAAGAATAGAGCTTAAAACTCAGGAAATCTCACGAATTAAGACTGGAATTCATGAAGGCATCTTCCTCATGGAGTGCCTCCCAGGATTAGGTGTGGTACTGAAAGGTGGAGGACAATCTGCTGGATCAGATACTGGCTACCATCACATGAGACTGTTGAACTCAGTGGATCAATGGCTTGATCAGAGAGGGCAAAACCTTGCAGAATTTTCACAGTTTGGTCAGAGCAAAAGTATGTTTTGCACAAGGAAGCAGGAGGGATATAAAAACATGACCGTGTAATAAACATGTTTCAGCTAGTATAATAAACAGAATTTGGAGCCTTCAGTGCTGAGCCAGATTTCTCTTTTAAAAGAGGAAAAATGCACAGCCAGGCATTGTCTCATATGACAAATGATAATAATGAGCAATAACAATAACATGAATCATTGTTATAAGTCATCTGGTGATTTTTTAATTTTTTTTAGAAACTAATAAAGCATTACAAAAAGCCACTACCATGGTGTAAGGAACACTATCAAGAAAAATATGTGGAAGAGACAGAGACAAAGCTTTTCTAGACATGAAGTTTCAACAGAAAAAACAATAAGAACAAGGATGTTTCACATAGAGTATGTTTTTGATCTTTTTAACCCTTTTTGCATCTTGTCTTTTTTACATCATTACTTTACTATATCATTAATTCATTAAATAGCTGATAAATGGCAGCTAGTTTTCCTTGAGGGCCTACATGCTCCTCTGCTGCTTAGCCTTGAATATACTTATCCCTGTGATGTTCAAGTGAAATAGGGATGTACTACATCCCCAGTTTTGCAGATGGAGGACAGGGGAGCAAAGAGTGGATTAGATCCATTCACGACATTGAGACATCTTATTCTGAGCTGCTGTGAATTTGTCTACAAGGTGTATTTAGGACAGACATGCACTGACACTGCCCATGCTCAAAGTCAGTCCAACCCATGGAACCCTTAGGAGTGCAGCAGAGGAGAACTGAAGCTTTGTTAGGCTGTCACGTCTCATACTGGTAGGTGTGTGTTTGGTGTATTACGAACAGATTGGGCAGACTGAACAGTGAAGAGACTTTGCCTTTATAGGGCCTGAGTTGCTCAGTTTCTGAGCTGCTCAGCCCTGCCCAAGCGGTGGCCGCATTAGACAGGGCTCTGTGCGCCTTGGGGACCTCCCCAGGGAAAGTGTCTGTGCCTAACACATTAGCGTGAGCTCTAAATGCCACTCTGGTGCCTAAGGTCTCCACGAATGTTGCCGTAGAGGTGTGTTCAAGATGGCAGAAAAAGTCTGCAGCAAAACCAGGAATTCAGTTTTATGTGCTGGACTAACTCTGCCCTGTAGGGCACCTGGGGAGATCAGGACTAGGTGTATGGCATCTCCCTCTCACTGCCAGGAGAAAGTAACGGGCTCACATTCTACCGCACCGGGAATGTATTGGTGTCACCTCTTTTTCATTAATTTTAATAAATGGGAAATCCTTGTAAGCTGCCAACTCCCATAGGTGTCCAAAGGCATGTTTTTCCCCTCGTGTAAATATGAACCTTTTTAAGAGTGGTACCTCATCCTGATTTCTTCTAAAGAGCTTACTCTGTTCTCAGGGTTTAAGTAATGTTGTTTAGTGCTGCAAAGTATTATAGACTGCTCAGACAGCACAAATAACAATATTGGTCTCCCGCAGAGTCTGCTAATGAAAGGGAAATCTGATTGTTTTCACGGCTGATTTTAAATCGCATCTAGTTTATGTGAACACATTGTTATTTTTATAAACAGAAATGTCGTCACAGGACCCTAAAGATTACTGCTGAAACTAAGTTATCAGTGGCTTTTTTCATGTTTTATAAAAGCTTGTTGACTCCTAGTGTAACAACAACCGAAATGCAATGGCCAAATCATGGTTAACACAAACACAGTCAAGGACAGACTAGACAAATGCCTGTTAGGAGGAGCTTGCCCACTTTTTCCAGCTAGGTCAGTGGTCCAATAAAAGTTATGCCTTACATCCTTGTCTGCCTCTTTTCTTTAGCTCACCATGGGAGCTACAACTATGCCTGTGGTCTCAGTCAGGAAGAACCCAGGTATTGCTAATCCTACTGTGGGTCAACTGTTTTCATTGCCTCTCTGCCTCCAAGGAGAGCCTCGCTCTCTCTTCTCCATATCCCCATTAGGTTGTTGTAGACAGCAATAATATCTCTCCTTAGACTTCTTTTCTGCAGGCTGGCCAAGCCCAGCTCCCTCAACCTCTCTTTGTATGCCTTGCACTCCACAACCATCTTGCTGTACTCCTTCTTCGGGGGGTGGGGGAGGTAGCAAAACTCAGAAGTGCCTGATGGAGGAGAATAATCTCTTCCCTGCCCTTGACCTGCTGGCTGCACTCTAACTAATACAATCCAGATGGTTTCATGAGAGCTTTTCCAGGCCTTCACTCTGTGACCCTGAGGTGAGGAGTAGTGATGGCCATCTCTTCCGTCCCAGCATGTCATGCTGGCACATATGGAGGCATTTGACAGCTGTACACTTTTAAACAAATATAGGCTTCTCTGGCTGACTAGAAATGAACAAAAATATATGGTATGTGTTACCTATTAAATGAAGAATGGTGAGCTCTCCACAACCCTGTGTGACTGGAAGAGTATTTATCTCATGGCACATAACCATGGACTCATGTCATAGTGGGCACACATCTGGTCATGCAATGGGACAGGCCCTATTGGGCCCCAGGGAAGAGGGAGCCGCAAGCAGCCTAGCCTAGCGAGTGATCCTGCTGGAAACCTTTCCTTACTCACACCTGAAGGGCCTCCACAAGAGGTGGCAGCAGAGATGGAGACCACCTGCATGAAATGTTCTGGCAGGTTGGATCTGAGCTGGGCTGCTTCCAATGAATTGCTCGGGAAGCAGGGGTCATTGCAGCTGCTGCAAAAATTAGCCTCCTCAAATGAGGATGGAGACCAAAATATCGGACTAGGTTTAACTCCTTTTCACCCAGCAGATTTGGACCTGCAAGTTTTCCAGATCTTAAAAGAAGCAGAGGTCCCACAGACATGTCTAATGTGCAGTTCTGGATGCTCCCAGGGCCCCTGCGTCTCAAGCACCCACTCACTGCCCAAGTCACAGGCGTCAAACCACTGGTATGTTCGAGTGCCTGAAATCACTTGCTCACATTTGGGCAGAACATGGCAGCAGCTATGAGAAAGCACAGGCACTCTGTTAGTCACCTGAAAGGGCAGTTCTCCACACTTAGTAAATGGCACAGCATAAAGAGATTGGATAAATTGCAATATATAGCTCCAAATGATCAGGGATGTTAAGACTTCTTTTATATATCTGTATGGAAAGGGGCCAGGATCAAGTGGTCTAACACCTCAGTATTTCTCATTGAGCTGCTATATTTAAAAACGTATAAAATCATGGTATTATATTGCATGTTATTCAGCGTATATACCTAACAAACTCATCATTCCTCTGCCCTGCAACTTTGTTTGCTCAGTCTCATTCCATGTAGAGTATGGACAATATGTTCTTTCTAGCACATGTGGGCACAATAGACTCAGGCTTGCAGTGAAAATCTCCAGGTAGCCCCTGCCTCCACTCAGGCAAGGCTTAAAGCCAGCAATGATTGTCTTGACAGTGCAAGATGTTCCCAAATGTGTTCTGAAAATAATGGACGGGGGATTGGCACCACTGAAGTAATCTTTTTTATATGAGGGTGTGGAACAACAGAAGGCCTGGAGTAAAAATCTAGAGAGGATGTTTTTGTCCGTTTCTGACATCATTCATAGAGAAAGAAGGCAAAACAAACTTTGCACGGTAAGTCCTTCTTCTAAATAGCATGAATAACACATATACCCTTCCCAAAGCCCAGACTCATACCACCAACCTTTAAGCACCTGACTGAAGTGTATTAAGGAAGCTGGCTGGTGACCATAAGCCCCTTCTAGGTGGTCTGAATAATTTTCTCAGATGTTCTTGTGTCCCTCCATTGAGATTATACAGACCCTAAGGCAAATTTTCTCCTTTCTTAGTCATTGCAGTGAAGTGCCTTTTGTTAAGTGTTATGAACCTGAAACTCTCTGTCTTTCCATTCTTCTTAAAAATACTGGGCAACAATGAATACTTGCACTTTTCACTGGCAGGAATCATTACAATAGGGATATGTGGTAGTGTTGCAAAGAAAATATCCTGTGCCATCTGTAGTCATACTTAATGTTATAAGCACACTAAGTCAAAAAGCACAGTAGTAAAGCAATTAATATATTGTAAATTATAGCCATGATTCTGAAACTTGTGTTTATTATAAGGAATCCTATTTCTTAAAATTAATCACTTGAGTTTTATTTAATATTCTATTTCAGCTCTTCCTCGGTTCACTGTAGCCAATTGTAAATGCAGCTTTTCATACTTGCCCTGTGAAGCTCATTATTGCCAAAGAGACTGGAATAAACTTGGGGATAAGAAGAAATTATGGTTTTTGGAAAGGAAAAACAGGATGCTGCAGCCTTTTTTCAGAACATATCACTTATTCTGCTACAGAGAATTTAATATATTTACCAACTATTCTCAGTTTTGTTTTGCAAAATTTGTGAATATTAATATTTTGAAAGAGCACTTCAAGCTCTTTTGTGGGTAGTTCTGTGTTTACAGTGTATGTGTGAAGACAAAAAGATTTCTTAAGCCAAAACCTGCTGCTCTTTCTCCAGCAAATCTCCTCAAGAAATCAATGGAGTACTGAACTCCTCAACAAGTCTTTTTTTTAACTTGCTTCTGACGCATGGGGTGTTGTTTGCCTAATGTCTGGCCATGTCTCACCTAATCGCATTCATGTCATCAGTAGTTTTGAGGGCATCTTTAATATCTTTCTGTTCCTGCTTGTGGCACTAAGCAGTTTCACAGACTCATCAGAACACTGGTTGGAAGGGAACTGTGTAGGACAGCTGGTCCAACCACCTCCACAAAGCGGGGCTGCCACGAACATCAGGTCGGCTCAGACATGGCTTTACCTTGCAAGGTCTCAAAAACCTTCAAGGACGGTGACTCTGCAGCCTCCCTGAGCAACGTGTTCCCAAGTTGCACTGCCATTCTCCTACTGTCCAACCGGAACCTCCCACACTCTGGTATGCGGCTCCTGCCCCATGTCTGGGCTGTTTGGCACTACTGAGAAGAGTCTGGCTCTGTTGTCTTTGTAACTACCCTTCAAGTAGCTATAGCCTGCTCTCATGCTCCCCCTTAGATTCCCCTCTGCCAGCTTAAACAAGCCCTGCCTTCCCAAACTTTTTTATTCTGAAAATCCAAATGTTTTAGTCCAGCTGAAGTCACGTGGCTCCTTAGTTTTGTAGGATCTGGGTGAGAATTCAGGGTGTTTGAGATGCAGGAGATGACATTACCCTTCTTGGACTTAAACTTTAAAAAACTGTGAAATAAGAACTAATTTTTTTTATGTGTATTTCTAAGGATAAAGCATAGCAAGAGTCAGCTAATACTGAAATGATCCCTGCAAAAAAAGTGTTCTAACTCTCTTATAGTGTGGATTTGCTCCTGTGTGCAGATGTGTGTGTAGGGACAGGTGCTTTGAATGCAGCTGGTTTATCATCACCAGGATTACTTTGTCTTCTAGTGTACTAGTGAAGAGCAGACAGCCACAACAAAATAGCAAAATACACTTTGCTTACTTCTACAGACTGGCTGCCTCCATGGCAATGATGATGAGTACAGAGTGAAAAATAAACTCTGAGCTCCAACAAAATCTCCTGCAACTTCAGAAGAGAGTATTTGAGCAAGAAGCACACACAGACAGACATAAGGCCCTTGTACCAAGAGGAAGGTAGTATGAGCCAGAGAGCAGCAGTTTCTTCAAAACAGGGATATTACCATATTTTTTTTTTTAGTTTATAGGTGAGAGTTGGATTTCCTGTTTGTAGAAAACTGGAAAATGTTAATGAAACATTTAACACAACCTCACATTCTAAAAAATAAGGCCAAAACACAGAAAACATGTGCTTAGCATTTTGATAAAAGCATCTCCCGCAACTTCAGCACCAACCTTATTTTACCCTATAAAGCCTTTTCGGCAGCCTAGGCTCCAGGCATAGCAAAGCAAGCAGCTACAGGGACAGCGGCGCAGCCCTGACCTGCTTTGCCTAAGCCCAGATCCTAGACACTGACCGCTGCAGCCCAAGTGTGTGGCACAGCAGCTGGGGCAGAAGCAGGCAACAGCACGCACTGGACCCCCCCATCACTGCCCCAGTGCTCCCCATGGGGGACCTGAAGTACAGAGCTTTGAGCCAGCACCTCCAGTTCACACAGTGAGACCAGCTCTTGACTGCTTTTTGCCTCAGACAGGGGCTTTGAGCAATGGCTGGTAGGTTTTGCTTCCTAAAGAGCATTATAGTGTTCAAAAAATGGGACCTGCTGACATGGAGAATGTGGGAGGTTGATGCCTGGTGCATAGGGACCGCGGAGCCCTATCTAATGGCACTGCCATTACCGCCAGCTCCACTTCTTGCTGAAAACCTCTGCTCTGGAAACACCCTTCTAGCAATAGAAGATTGTTTAGGGGAGGCCTTCTCTGTGAAGGAAATGTGCCCTCAGTCCTTGGATCTGCCATGTCTGGAAATTTCTCCTGTAAATAATGGCAGGTATTACTGCATCATGTTTTGTCTCTATAAGACAGTAGCTAGCCAAAAGGCACCAGAAGAGGAAAGTATAATATAACATCTACCAAATATCATAGTTCTAGCTGCAGTTGACCTGGCTTCCTCAGAGAAAGGGTAAACCGGGGTCTGGGCACTGCAGGGGAAACACTCCCTGGTGAGCTGCTGGGTGCTCCATTGGCACTGAGATGACTATCGGAGCTTGTAGTATGATCCCAAAAATTAACAGAGAAAGAAGAGATTTGTTTAGCAGCTTTGGAGGGGGTGTTGGTCAAAAGTAGTACACTTGGCCCTTCTTTGAATGTAAGAGAAGCTACTCTGGCTGCAGAGTATCTGTGGCAGAGACATGTCTCACAGAAAGCTAGTGCCAGCTACAAACAGGCATGGCTGTGATGAATATCACAAGGTTGTGCTTTCTTTCGTTCACTGTTTCCAACATTACCGTCAACAATTTAATCCTATTCTTTTCCAGAAACCAAGAAAATATATTTTCTTCTTTAAACACTTGCATGATCTCAAGTAATCCTAGCAAATACAAAGTTTTCTTTAGAAACAGTGAAACCAAATACAGGCACACTGAAGACAAGATAGAAACAGCTCTGCAGTCCTAGGGTTACAATGTGTCTCCCTTCAGTCTGAAGATCGGACACCGATATTTGCTCTGCTGAGGGAAGTCTTTCCTGATGAAAATTAAGCAGCACTTTTCTGGTTAGGGATAGGCAGAAAGATCTGGCGGTGTCAAGAACCGCCCTGTTAATACAGCTGGCCCCTCCTCTGCAGACAAAATTGCCCACAAACATGTGGATGGTTTCTGCCAGCCGCACCTGCCTGTATACCTTACGCTGTCTGGCGTCTTTGGGGCTTCAGGCGCTGGGGCAGGGGCACTGCTGAGCACCATCAGTCCTGATGGCTCCATCCCTCCATGCACTGAGGAAAGACCTACCCAAGTACCTTGATGTGGCTACAGAGAGAATTGTGCCACGCTGCTTAGGCTCGATGGGTATCAGACATAGACATAGATATCTGTGGTATTTGAAAAGGAAATGAACTCTAATCTTGATTATTATTTTTTTAATCATCTTCAAAAAACGTATCAGAAGTCATTTTCACAGCTGTTGCTGATTTGTTACTACATCTGTCCCCAAATCTCCCTGCTGTTTGCTTTATGGTTTACAATCTTATTTTCATTTGTTTCAAGAAATGTTTTTCTCTCCCCTGTCGTTACATGAGACAGTCACATGAAAAACAGCGCAACGAGGAAACTGCCTATACCCACAGTCCTGTCAAGTGTGCAAAGCAAACAGGCACAAATGGAGCAGGACTGCCTTCCCCAGCCCCTCCTGCAGCTCTGCTCCTCTCACCCTAGCAATGGCAGAGAACAGTTTGGTGCCAAACCACAGCTGAGAACTGCTTTAATTCATTAAGGAGACCTATTCTTTGTCGTATGCTTTAATGAGAGAGCCTGTTTCCCTCATTAGAGCAGCTGATGCAACGGAGAATATGGGCAGCTTTCAGACTCAAAGTCCCTTCAACCAGTCGAAGCACAAAAATTTGTTAATTTTCCCTACTATATGATAGGTTTAAAGCAAGATACAACCTCTAGCTCCGAACCTTGCAAGTCTTCATCTTTGGACTGTACTACTTTTGGCATCATATGGCATGACGGGCCTTACGATCAATAGCATTTTCATGGGAATGCAGAACTGAGCGAGACAGAGCTTATTTTTGTTAAACTATTTGTCTGAGTCTATATTAGAACTAAGATTTTTTTGGAGGGGGGGAACCATGAAATGGCACACCACAGATGGTGCTGGCAGCAAGGAGACAGCAGCCCTGCTTGCAGTGGAGGGAGGTTGGGTTCCCACAGGTTGTCACCCAGCCTGAGCTAAAGCAGTCTGAAGTGCTCTGCAGGAAACTCTAAGAATTAAAAATTACATCCCCTCACTTGCTTTCCTGCCTTTGCAGTCAGGCCAGTCTGAGGGCTTTAATCACAAAGCCTACATGGGAGGGAGGGCTGGAGGGTTGTTTGGTTTTTTTCATTATGGTCATTAGGTAATTGGATAAAAGGTTGTAAATTCTACAGTATTACTGGCACATCACAGGTAATGAAATACTTCTCCACAGGTCTATATTGCTGTTAAATGAATAACATTTGTCACTTGACATATACCTCCACAATTGCATTTACAGTAAATATTTCAACAGGGAAACTAAGGCACAGGTCAACCAGCCTATTTGAAAGCACACACTTCCAACCAAGTCCTGCCATGCACACCTCACTGCAACTGCAAGATGTAGCTCTGTAGTCGCAGAAATAAGAGCAGTGTGGGAGTCCTTACTTATTTCTCCCAGATCCTATTTTCCAGGCTTATTATTATTGTGCTACTGCAAGTTTAATGCACACGCATCATTCAAAAATCACGACTATCAAATGAAAGCATGATCAAGCCTGGGTGAAGCATACTGCGGATGTGCATTTTGTAATAGAGCTAAGCTCAGAGAGCAAATAGCTCTGGTAACTGAGATGTTTGCCCTCAGTGTGCTCCAATAAACTGATTTACCTTTCTTCTTTTTTTTTCCCCTTTTTTTTAAAAAGAGCTGACGCAAGTTTGTCAAAGGGAGTTGTTGGGGTGTAGCAGCTGTTGATTGGTTCATCTGATACACTCCCATTTGTCTTTAAATCACTGTCCAACTGCTCTAGGTTGCACATGAGCAAACTTCTCATTACAGGTGCAATTCCTAAAAGATATAACCTGCTTAGCAAGCGAGCAAGAGAACCTGCTTGACTCAGAGGTAAACCTAAAACATTTTTCTTTACAATGTTTGATCAATGTATTTTAGACACTGGCAACATCTTCACAAATTGAGAATTAGAAATGTAATTAATCTGTAAGTATAAGTGCAATGTGAAGGATGGGTTCCATAAGATTTACTGACATAGTAATTTATGTTGGCAAATTTCTTTGGTATTTCTTCAGGAATGAAATTCAGTCTTCTTTTTTGTACAGCAAATCAAAACCTAAGCAACCAGAGAAGCAGCAAAAATTGTTTAAAATTGACCAGGCAATTAAGAAATGAATGCTTGCTTTCCTTTGCAGCCTTTGGCTAACTTCTGAGATTTTTTTTCAAGGCTCCTGATTTACTTGGCTAACATTTCTGTAAATAAACGAATTTGTGAAAGCAGGCTTTGCATTTTTATTGTTTATTTCACAGTGACAACACTTATTTCATTGTGAAATAACTGTGCAGACAATAATATTATAAAGTCACTGTCATGAAGATGAAGAATCTGGCAAAATCTGCTAAATCAGATACCATGGCAGAGCTTACAAATCTCGATACTGCAAAACCCATTAATGTGTTAGTCATATCTGTGACCTGGCATTATTTGCCCGATGGTTGTCCATTTTCTTAATGTCCTAACTGCAGACTGGACAGGAATCAATAACGTTGTGAAATCAGATGCCAAAAATTTCATCATTTTCTGAATCATTGCTGAAAACCGTTACTTCATAAATGATGCAGAACAGTACCCTATACTTGAAGAGAAAAATAGTTTTATAGGGATAAATAACTTCCCTCTAATAATAGGTGAATCTCTTTTGCAACCAGTATTTCCATTTTAATGACATACTTTAAGAAAAATCTTTTCTGTTCAGCCAAATGCCATAGGAGGCAGCAAAACCATCGCCGTATTGAAGCCAAGTTTAAGGAACACTGTAGATCTAAGAGATTTTTCTTGTATGTAAACATAAGGGGAAAATGTATTGATTTTAACTAAAGGGAAGGAAAAAGTGGTGGAGAGGTTTTGGTTACTTCCAAACTTACAGAATTCCTCTGTAGGGAAACGAAGTCAGGCAAGTCACAATGGGTTTGGATGCCTAAAACAGGGTTTAGGCACCAAATTCAGAACTCTGAAGCAGAAAGCATTCAGGGAAGCTAAAGCAGATGAACTTTGGTGTTTCTCCTCCGACGTCATGTGCTAAGCTTCTGGCAGGGCCCAGGCCTGCCCGACCTTGGGGGGTGTGCTCTGTCACGCCATCACTGCCCTGGTGCCTGGCCATCACCCAGGAGCAGAGGTCCAGCCAGAATGAACCCCTGCAGGGGTGCAACCAAGCACCCGTCTACCAGCCCTGGCAGCGGGCTTGGGCACGGTACAGGGTGCAGCTGTAGCCAGCAATTTATTTTAAACAGAGCCAGCTAGTGAGTGCATCCCCCTTTTTCTAAATAATATCTTGCAGGTTGAGCAGCGACCCAAGAGGCACAGGGCTACCCCATTTCCTCCTCAGGTGAAGGGGTGGCAGCTCTGCCCCTCTTGTGTTACTCATGGGGAGCACACACTACCAGTAACTCAAAGTCCTCCCAAACCCTTGAGTACCTGCAGTGTTAGGAACCTGAAGATATGGATTTCCACCAACCAAGGAGCAGCTCTGCCAAGTTCTGCTGAAGTTCAAAGGCACCATTGGTTGTAATTGCAATTATTAGTGTTTGCAGGATTCAAATCTAATACCAAGCCTGTTTCATGGGTCTCATCCTGCCCATATTTATGCCAATGGCTTTCAGCTCATGGTTTGCAGACCCCCTGAGCTCTACCAACCACTCCCTAAAATGTGACAACTGCAAGAAACCAGGTTCTTAACAGATTTAATTTTGCCACCTGAGGCTTTGCACCTTCACCAAAAGTCTTTTAGGAATTCACAGATTAAAAAAAAAAAAAAAACAATGAAAATCACTGCTTTATGCAGTAATTCCACAGCCTCTTGAGATAGTGCGCATAAATCAGATTACTTGTGTAAATGTTTGACAGGACAATGTCCAGATGATTCTTATGCTGTAACATGTATTTCCAGTCAATTTTTGCTCCCCTTTCCAAATTGTGTTTGCTGTGGTGCACAGACTTTCCTCCTCAGCCTAATCTCTGTGTAACTTAACTCCTGGCAACTTTTTTGCTTACTTTTCCTCTGTTTCCCGGCTCTTTGAAGATCTGTATTCTTTGGACTGCCACTTCTGAGAAAGAGGTTTCTCCAACAAGCATTAGGCAGTGCACACAGGGAAGATTTTACCCTTTACCAGAACAGGGCTAAGCGCAGTCAGATTTGTCTGCCTGACTTTTACACCACAGATTAAAAATAAGCATCAGGAATTGGAAGGACTCTGTTCCTCAGACAGGGCAGTGTCTGCGTTTGAAGACGGTTCTGTGAATGAAACCACAGTTGGGAGGGCTCCGTTGGGTTTTTTTATTATTATTTTTTTGTCTCCCGGAGTTATTCATATCCCAAACGGGCAGAACCCCCCGGCCGCTGGAATGCGAGTGCCGGCGGCTCTGCCCTGATGCCTGAGTCACTCATCCCCTCACGCACACTCCCCGCGCGGCAGCTGAAAGGAGTAAACACAGCCGCTCTCTCTGGTAGGAAATCTCCTAATGCACTGTGATATTGCTTTTCCTTTTCAGTTGTCTGGTCTGGGTGAATGTTTTTAGTAAGAAGCAAGGAAGCTGACTTTAATTTCTGGCCTGGGGTCAGTTTTAGCCTCCAGGATTGGTATTTAAAGTTTACATTTACATTTTAAGCCCATGCACATTTTGCCACTACAAATACATTTGTAGACGTTCTTAAGAACAGCATGTGATCAGTAGAAGAGGATAGTGAAGGTCTGGTCATCAAGTGAGGACCTATACATCCATAAATGCAAAACCAGGACAAAGGCTATTAAATAATTGCAGGTTTAATGTTACAAAGAGCCAGACATAGAAGTTATTTGTTGCGATGTTTTCTGATATTGTTATTACACAGTGCTGGGCTGCATTTAGCATGTGATATTTATGAAAAACGTAATGGATCCAGCCAGTGTGCCTGATTGCAAGGTAGCAGGTACAGTGGCAGGAGTCTGCAATTCTGGCCCCAGGTGTGTCAGCAGTGTGCTATGTGGTCGGTGCTCACTCCGTTCACTGATGTGCCCCTTTGTCTCCTCAGCTGTGAAATGCAAATATAAAATGCATCAAGGAATATCTTTGGGAAGGGAAAAATATTGTAAAACTGCAGCAATTCTTGCACAGTGTTTTTCTCTTGAATCTGGGAATAGGAAAATGAATGTAAATGTATATCTGCAGATGAGACTGTACATGAAGCTGCTGAAATTCCAGAGGTGAAGTCCTCTTTGTAACTTTGGTTCGTATAGTTTCCTTTGGTCTGTATAGAAATAAAGAGTTGAGCATTTATTCATATGATTTTTAAAAGGCAGGAATTTTTCTAACAAAGGTAAAGATAGTCAGTCTTATTATATCCATGTAATAATCTGATGTGAGACAGAGCTTCTAGTCGTGGGACAAGTAAGAGTTAAACACAGATATACTGAAAACCAGAAACTGCTATATCAGAATTGAACCTCTGAATTATCAAAGGAGTGATCATACAGAGATTCTCACCTCTGTTAGATCCCAGTGAAAGGGACAAATCTTCAAAACATTTAAATCTCTGACAGCATTAATCTTACAACAAATGATTCAAAACACTGAGCATTTCCCTTAAGAGTATGTATGTTTTGAAGCAGTGATAGGAAAACCCTGGTATAATCCATTCATTTCTAACAGCAAGCACTTCTGCATCACCACCCCCTAGAAATTCAAAAATAGCAGTTCAAGACACTATTTTCTTCTAGCTTTGTTTTGCAAGATGCTGGACATCCACCGTGCATCCATTGGCCCCTGCACTCTTTACCAGTTGAAGGGAGACAGAAGGGCCAAGTGCTGGCATATAAAGGGACATTATGCTTGCCCAGAATTTTCCCAGTCTGCAACGGTTTCCCCTCTTAATGCTATTACAAAGGACAAACACAAACCCAACGATTCACACTGGTTTATCTAATTTGAGGAAAACTCTAATGAGTTTCGTTGTGTTTTGTTTGCAGAACAGAGTGTTCTGGTAGTCCCTGCATGGTAGAGAGGAGCCACAAGCAGACGGCACAGTGCTGTTTACCCTGAAGAAGCGAGTGTGTGTGCTGGAAAGCGCTGACCGCTCTAATGGATCGTATGGAGCTGCAAAAAGTCAACATCGAACTTGATGATCAGAGCAACAGTGGGGAAAGCCTTGAAGACAACTACACGGAGCTGGTTGATTCAGAAAAGGCTGCAATTAGGAGGTAAGCATTTCAATGGGAAGGCTGTTCTGTTAAGACTGGAAAGCAGTAATCAAAAAACAAGCTTCACTAATGGCACCTGGGACTCAAAACATTTCCTCGGTAATATACTGAAAATAGTGCGATTGTTTAGCTAGGGTTTTCCCACGGCACCGACGCTCCCTGCTCTGCATCCTGGAGGACGGTGTACCCAGCACAGCAGGGGCAGCCTGGGTCCCCCCTGCCAGCCACTGCCTGGAGGGACCTCTGCAGGCTCCCAGCCCTGAGCACCCACTTGGCAATTTCCAACCACCCCAGTCAGACAGCGCACGTGTAAATTAATACGCACTCAGGGCAATGCCACCTGAGTATGCTGCCTCCGGGCTTCAGCCTTGCGGGAGAGGAGGAATGCGTTCCAGGGCAGGGTGTGGAGGGCAGCAGCTCAGTGCTCCCACAGGGACAGCCCACACTCAGGCATCTCCAGCAGGACCCACCATAGCATCAGCATCTGGGTGGCCTGAGAAAGACATCTCAAAACCAGCCATCAGCCTCCAGCTCTCGGCTTGCTGAACCCCCCGGCACGTATCTCCAACAGGGCAGTTGCAAGGCACTTTTTGTTCCTCAGATGTGAAGTACGTGCTCAGCTTTAGCACATTGCTGGCAGTAAGGAATTGTTACTTTCCAACATCTGCAATCAGACTTAATTTGAAGATCACTGGTTTTAAAACTAAATTCCAAGGCAAAGCAAAGATTTATTACACATGTCATTGGACATGAGAATCTTACAAGAGAAAAGAGGGGGGTTTTCTGAATGACTTTTAAATATTCATTGCAATGTCAAAGGAAAGTTTCCACTAATGACAAAAGGCACTGCTTGAACATAACATGTGTCATAAGCCTTATCTAATATTTTCTTATTTTTCTTTGTTTTCAGTCCATTTGCTAGTGATGATGCAGAAAGTCAGAAGTTCCTTACAAATGGATATCTGGGTAAAAAGAAATTGGAAGAATATAATGATGAATATGTAAGTTTTATTCATTTTTAAAGTTAATTACAAAGTAAGTCTTATTGACCTGAGTCTTTTTCCAAAAGTTTCAGTAAACAAATTTTCTCTGGAGCTTGATCAGCATAATCTTGGCTTTGGAGGAGTAAACACATTTTCTAACAGTTAGTGTAGCAAACCCTGTCTGTTGTCTTGCAAGTCAAACTGGGTCTTTCCCTCACAAGTAATCAGAGAAATTCCCCAGATCATACCCGGCTTCAGTAGTACTCCTGTCACCTCACTCGAGATGTTCAGCCAAGGGTTGGTCTGCACCCATATTTCTGACAGGAGATTTGCTGTAGAGAAACTTTGTTACTCCTACATCAAGGTAGTGCTGGGCCTTAGTGCGTGCATCCTTGTATTGTTTGTTTTCTGCACCAGTGTAAATGAATCCACATCCTTTTAAAGAAGGGACATTCATGTTTGGCTTTACAGTGCTGAACATTACACGCTCAGCATGACTTCTAGGCAACTCCATGTGCAGATGGAAGCAAAACACCTTTTCCTGGGGTGTGCGTGTGGGTACCTCTCTGCTAAGGATTTAACTTTATTCAAAGTTTTCCTGAAGTTGATGCAAAGAAAGGCATCGTTTTATTGGTCATGTTACAGGTTTTATTAGGATTGTTCAAATAAAAACAAAAAATATTTTTTGTGATTGAAAGATAAAATTAAAAGCCTTATACCCCCCTTCCCTTTCCATTTTCTGGCAGACCACACGCACCATCCTCCCTCTCATAGTTTTTTGTCCTCTCCCACTCTCCTGCCTCCATCCCAAGCCACACAGCACTTCCTTCTTTTCTCCCCCAGACACACTTTTAGTTCCCCAAAGAAAGAAGCACATCCTACTTGGAGAAAAATTCAATTATCAGTTGGATTAATTTTTAAAATAATCTCAAATTTTTAAATCAATAATTGGAAAACCTGTTAGATAACAGCATGTATTTCTATGGAGGCTGGCCAACACAGCTAGTTGTGGCTATGTCACCTCAGTCGCCTGTCAGGGATGTAGCCCTTCTCCCCGACAAGACAAGGGGAGAGTGGGAAGAGGCAAACACCTACCATCACAGCTGGCTTTGGGGGTAAAAGACACCCCTTATGGTGGCAAGCACCTGTGGGTTCAGGCACCTTGACAAGGCTCCACCTCTAGGGATCAAGGGAACAATACAGGGAAAACCAACAATGAGGATAATTAGTCTGTTGTGCTCAGTAAAATGCAAATTAATTGCCATTTTCTATTCTTGCTCCTAAAAGCACCAGGGCAGAGCTTCCTTTGGAATGTCCTCGTTCAACCTCAGCAACGCTATTATGGGCAGCGGCATCTTAGGGCTCTCCTATGCCATGGCCAACACGGGAATTATCCTTTTTGTGTAAGTACATAGAAAGAAAAGCAAATAGAATATAAGCAGTGAGCTGGAGCTAAAGTTTTTGTGGTTAGAGAGGTACATTAAGCTTGTTTTGTTAGCTGAAAAGTTTTGTAAGATCGTCTGTAATGAAAACGTTTCAGCTGCACCGCAAGGAACCATCCACTGCTGACAAATCATATTTTTTTTATTTTAGCCCTGTTTTGTATCAGGAACACAACTGTGAATTGATACTGTGCAGTCAAAAACCAGAGGGGAAGAACAGTATACTGGTCTTAAAATAACAACAGCAATCTTGCTGGTTTAGTATGGGAATTGAACAAGGGAAATAAATGACCCATAAAGTATATACTTCCATCACCCCAGCTATCTAATCACTATGTAGAAATGGAAGAAGAATATTTGATATAAGTCTGAAATAGCAGTATGCTTTGAATGCAAAGGCATTCACAGATTTATTCAGATTTAATGCTGCTCCCTCAAGTCTATCTGTACGCAGTGTGCACAGATGACAGCAATGGTATGTGGCTGACATATGGTATCTATACAAAATGGGTTTTGATAGACAGTAACAGATAGCCATGTGAAGTTTTTTAATCGATGGCTAACCTTGTCAAATGAGAGAGAGTGTACAAAAAGAAAGTTGGTTTTCTTTTTTTAATAACTGGTTTTAATGTTAACTGAAGCCTTAATTTTAATCACCCATGAGGCTGGAATAAAGCATGACAGTACTGTATGACAATAGGCCATTGTTTTGCATTACCAAAATCTAACAAGCTTTTAAATCAGGTTGCATGGCTAGATTTATATGGCTTCTTTCTTCTGGAGATTGTGTAACTATGACAGCAACAGCATTTGAAATGCTACATGTAGCTTCCAGTTGCTAAGAAACACCTCCTGTTTTGCCAGTAGAATTTTTAACTGAAAATTAATTGTAGATGCGAATGCTGTCCTGGATAAGTACTTCCCAGCACCTGCGCTCAAATGGTTTAGATATAGTATTTGCAGATACAAAAATGGAAGCCAGTTCTAAAATTGACTGCATTAGAGTCTGAAAAATGTAGGATTTTTTTTCCTCCAGCTTTCTCTGAGCACTTGTACTAACTAGTATGGCCATAAATTATCACTGGGAAGAAAACTGTGATACATCAAGCCTCACTAGGGGAAAAAAAATTGCCATTGTAACATCTTCATTTTTAAGGCTCTGTTCATTCACACAGGTGGCTAAAAAAATCTGATATGAGCCTAAAGACATTAGCTCTGCTGGCAGTGCTAAAGCAAGGAGTAATGCTAAAGCAGCCCTATAGAGTCTTATAGAGAAAAAATAAAGGATGTCTCCATCCCACAGCTCATTTTCTTTTCTGTCATACTTCCATGCTTTCTGCATGAGAGTATTCTCCCTTCTGGTAGAGGAAGGACTTGTATTTAAAAGTACAAAAGGGGGGGGGGGGGCGTGATATTGTTACCCCCTTGGCATGCATCCACTTGCCACAGGTTCCTCTGTTTTCACAGATTGTGGTGTTAGCATTAGCGGGACAGAAAAATCCCATCTACTAAATGGAAGCTGCTGGACATTAATTCTAACTTAGTTGACGCTGGCAGCATTGTCCAAATTTTCGTAATTTACTGTTTTCATGTTGCCCAAGTGCTCTCGTGCTTGAAGATGTTCCACAGGGTGAAGGCAGAAGGAGGGATCCTAAAATTCAGAAACTCTCCAGAAGTTCCCATTACACCCTTCTCTCCTGTGGGGGAGGTTTGCAATCACACGGAGCACACACTAGAGCGTCTCTTCTCCTGCCTGGCATGATCTAGTGAGTGCAACCGGGATGGCTTTGGTTTACCACACCTCGTGTGTCAGGACACGGACACCATGTCTCTGAATAGCAGCTGCATGGGTGCCCCTGGTCAAGAAGGATGCCATCTTGGCAGGATACACTACAAGCTCAGACACGATCCCCCCTTTCCATATTTCATGAGCCCACAGCATGAGAGATGACCCTGCTTATATGAAGTCTGTACTGTTGTCTGTCTCTCTTTGAGAAATAAACTTGAGAGAAAAGTGATGGTCTGGTGGCCATTACCTGGCCCCAGGCCTATGCCTCCTCTTAGACTGTAACTCATTTATGAACACGGCTGTCAGTGGCTCCCGTATCTATACAAAGCCATGTGTTCAGTGGAGTGGAAGGTGTGGGCACAACATCTTGTTCAGCCATCTAGTAAGGCACATCGGTATGTCCTAGCTCTGTCACGTTAACATTGCCTACCCTTCTGCACCAACACTTGTGCAGGCTGATGACAAGACGGTTATTGTAATAAGGTATAATGCCCATGGTGTTGTGCCCTGAAAATGTCATACAAAGCTACATTTTTCAACAGCACTTCGCAAAAGGCAGACAGCCGAAACCACATAGGATGCAAATGCTGTGTGGAAGGAACATGGCAGTAATCAGAATTAACAAATTCAGGCACCAGTACCTTCAAGCAGTACCTAGGCTAGAAGAGTATGCTGCTAGTGCTCCAAGAGCAGGTTTTCCAGGGTCATGCAGAGCTTTAGCATTATGCAAGATTTCTAAGGTACTTTGCAAAGTGAGCATCTCAAGCTAAATAACTTCACAATGACACGGCAGAAGTCAGAGTAGTGACTAGCCAGGACCTGGCAGTGAAGTTGTCACAATCATGGTTTGGGGTGGTTTTTTGACAGCTCTGAGTAAGGAGAGAGATTAAAATGAAAGGTCGGTGAGCAGGTAAGAGACCAAAGACCTGACTCTTGCATAGAAATCTGGGTACTTTAGTAGTTAAGATGTAAGATTCTGTCCTTGTGGAATAACATAAAATTGGCACCTACATGGACTTAAACAAGCCTTGAGGGGCTTCTGGAATGTATAAGGTGCAACTGCATTCACAAGTAAGCTACAGTTGACACTTATCTCTGCATTTAGCACTGGGAGTCCAACGCACAAACCTGCTGAAAATTATTTACTCGTTGAACTTCATTAGAATGAGCAAGCATACATTCAAATTAATGGAGTGTCTCTGATGTCCTGCTTGGGATTCTGATTTCTGTTTTGCCTTGCAGAGTTCTGCTGCTCAGCGTAGCAATACTGTCACTCTACTCGGTCCACCTCTTATTGAAGATATCAAAAGAAGGAGGTATGATCAGGCTCTGACTGACAAGAGTCCCTGCTGCATGCATGTATTTTACCTTGGAATGCAATTCATCAAGTGTGCCCAATGCAGTGGCCCATGTTTCTTTTGTTTGTTTGTTTCAGGATCACTAATATATGAAAAACTGGGAGAAAAGGCATTTGGCTGGCCTGGGAAGTGTGGTGTTTTCATTTCGGTTACAATGCAGAACATTGGAGGTAAGGGGCAAAAGTTTTTAGAAAAAAATTTTATAGCTTCCAATGCTTTTCTACAGAACATAAGTGCTTTCACTCCTCTGTTGGGCTAAAAGGCATCAGAGATGAGTCAGGTACAGTATACACTATATTGTCATAAGGAAGGGTGGGAGGAATTCATCTTGCCGTGTTTCAGCTACCTGACACTTCAGTGCCTGGTGAAAGCTAGTTGCCTGGGACCTCTCCATGACCAGTGAAGAGACTTCAGTGATGGCTAAACTGGCTTGGCTGACCGTCATCAAGGAGTTGGCCATTTCTCTTCATTGAGTACAGCTTAGACTAGACATCATCTGCTTCAACTTAGAAAAGATGAATCCCACCTAAAAAGAAAAGCACATGGTTCTGACTTCTCCATTAAAAAAAGGCTCTTCAGTAGTTCATTTTCCAGCTGAATTCTCTTCTTGAAATGACAGTTGGGTTGTGATCTCTCTAAGATGTTGAGTGTTTAAGAGTGATTGTTGAAAATATTGATTCACACAGATACTTCCTGTGAAATATCTATCAAGTAACCTCCATCCTCTCAGAACAGGAGACTGTTTACTTACTGACGTAAGCAGTAGGGGTAGGACTGCGCCTTCGTGCAACAAAGCTTATTTCCTTTTACTGCCCTGGGAGAAGGCTTTTAGGAGACTGGAGAACACCATATCTGAAAGCTCAGGGGAGTGTTTAATTTTTTCCAGATTTCTTAAGGAGAGGTAGTTGAAATATAAATTAAACACATCATTGGTCAGTAAAATGTGTGTAGATTTTTTTTGTGATCTATCTCTTGGAACCTGGTATGTTTTAAAAATCTCCATCGACAACTTTGCTACCCAGACAGAGGTCTTTCACATCACTTTACTGCAAGAGACTTTTTGATTTTGTTCATAAAAGATCCTATTCCATGGTCTTCCTTTCCTTCGTCAAGCCTGGATATCAAATGTGGTTGAATTCAGGAAGTAAGTGTGCTTCCCTGTTAGAGAGGAATAGCTGTTCCTCTAGTCCAGTGGTTTTCAACCTCTTGTCTAGATTGATCCACAGGTCTCCAGACACCTCTCTGTGGCCAACGTAAAATAACTGAAAAAAGCATGCTTTCTGGCAGTACATTTAAATGAGATGTATAGAAGTCCACCCTTGATCAGGAATCTTGACAACTTGATATCTTGATATCTTTTTTAAATATATGGAATAGAGTATTAGAAGAAGGAGGCTAAAAATAGAAGGGATATGGTAGATGAAGAGATTTAGAGACAGTAACAACTAAAGGTACTACAGAATGTGGATGGACAGTGTCCATTGGAAAACCAACATTTACAACAGAAAAACAAAAGGAAAAGTTAAGAGTGTAAATTTCATCAGAACAGTGATTTGAGCATGTTGTTAATTCAGTAATAACTGTATTGTATTCTAATACTGAATGCTACATGTCATTCAAGACATGCTCATAAAAATATCAAGGGAACATACCCTCTATTTAGTCACACTGTTATTTGAACAAAACTCATTTCTCTATTTTAGCAAAATCTGGTTTCCCAAAACAATATGTTTTTCATGCAGCATTAATGTTTTTTAAAACAAATTATTTTCGTCGGCGCTACACTGTTTTCTCTGACGGTGTTTGTTTGGTTTTTTCAGCAATGTCAAGCTACCTCTTTATTATTAAATATGAACTTCCTGAAGTGATCAGAGCATTTATGAAACTTGAGGAGAGTTCTGGGTAGGTATCTTTGCCCAACCTGAACCGCAGATGAATTTTTTTCACTTTTATGTCAATGATAATAATTATTATTTTTTATTCCTCCTCTTTAGAGAATGGTATCTAAATGGGAACTACCTCGTCATACTTGTAACAGTTGGGATTATTCTTCCCCTCTCCCTTCTAAAGAGTTTAGGTAAGATTAATGACCCACTTAACCTCATTTATTATTTCTGTTAAGACTGTGAATTTATATGTCGTTGAACTGTATATTTTTTTTCTTACTTCACAGGTTATCTTGGTTATACGAGTGGTTTTTCGCTGACCTGTATGGTTTTCTTTGTCAGTGCGGTAGGTGACTGTTTGGGTATCGTCTCTAAGCAAATACAGAGCCTGTAAACTGTGCAACGCTGTTACATTTCTTACCATGAAGATTTAATGTGGATGTTACTATAGCACCTGCAAGTGAATCAAATCAACAAGCTTATTGCTGAACGAAGCCAGAATAAAAAAGATCAGCCTAAAAATCAACACTTGAGAATAAAAAATAAAGCAGGACAACAGCAGAGGCAGAGTAACAACAAATACTAGCAGGAGAAGCAGAAGTGATAGCACTTGGTTTCTTGCTCCCACTCTTTCACCTCTCTTGTCTCTGTGCCTGTTTGTATTTCTGTTGGCATATCGTGGGTGTAAGTGTAATCTCTATGGTGGTACTCTTCTGCTGACATTGCCTACTCTTTTGTAGGTAATATTCAAGAAATCTCAAATACCCTGTCCTCTCCCCATCATGGACCACGGGGTTGAAAACTGGACCACCACCAACTACACAGTGCCAATGCACCTGGTCATGTTACCAAATGAGTCTCTCAGTTCTGGTGTGAATTTCATGATGGACAACACAGCTGGGCACTTGCCGGGCCTTGAGGAGCCAAAAGATACCTCCCCCAAAAGTGGTGTAGAATACGAAGCACACAGCGACCGTAGTGACATGTGTCAGCCAAAATACTTTGTGTTCAACTCACGGGTAAGAGACATTCTGTAGAATTTGTCTTTAGCCATTCGTACCACAGCTAAACTGCTGCCTGCCAAAAGTCAGAGGTACAGCAGTGACCATTCTTACTAATGGGAGCTTTATTTTACAGACTGCCTATGCAATACCCATCCTGGCATTTGCATTCGTATGCCACCCTGAGGTGCTACCAATATACAGTGAACTGAAAGAGTAAGGTTCTTAAATTTTGTCCCATACTTCCAGTTAACCATAGCTAGAAATCACTCTCTGTGTCTTCTGCCTTGATTGGTGGTGTGTAGACACCCACCCTCTAATGATTTATTGCATTCCATAGTAAGCAGATATTGGCTTTGCTTTGACCTAATAGTCAGATACTGGTGACAGAGAACCACTGTTCAGATAGCCACATTGATCAATATTTACTTAGGAAAGGAGGAATCTGGACAGTCCTTCGAATGATGTGAAATATACTGGGGAACTTGGTTGCACTGAAATAGATAATTCTGGTTTCTAAAAATATCTTAATGAGTTCTGTGTCTGGGTCAGCTGCTGCTTAAAGTTTCTTGGGATGCCATTGGTTTGGGTGTCTTACATAGGCTCTTAACCCAGACTATTTTGCTTATCAAATATCAAAAATCAAATACACTTGCTTAAACCAGCACAGAATTGACAGTTGGGAAGGGCTAAGAAAACACATTTGTTCAACAGCAAGAATTACATTACAGGAGGTTTTGCTGCAGAACTCAAGGAGGCCAAGACCCACTACCTCCTATTTCAGCAGGTTTAACCTCAGAAGAAATAAAAATTCTCAAATGACTTGGGAACCTGCTTCCAGGTCCTATATGCTGAAGATTTTCTTACACCAAGTCTTTAATGAAAGGATTTCTAAAGAAAGGATTTGACCTGCAGGAGGTTCTTGAACCTGCGGAACAGCCCTATGTAGGTATAAGGGTATGTTCGTATAGAGCTGACTGCAAGCTCTTTTGCCTATTATTATTACCAGCCCTGTAATTTTAGCCACTCCGTTTTTTATTTAAAATACACCATTTGAGATTGATAGTATATAAATACTGATATACACAATAACGTGGCACATTTATATGTTGTCACTAAGTAAGCAGTAGAAATGGAGTTTCAACACACTTTTATAAGTCTGTGCTGTTCTGCATAGAGCTGCAAAGCTTCAAGCAAGGAGTTCTGTGTAGCTAATATAATTGCTATGAGCTTAGTAGCCAGTGAGGGGATGTCAATAGAGCTATGCCTCCTCAGAGTACTTGTACAAATAGAGGCTTTATTAAGGATAGCACTGCTATTCTCTTTCTTTCCTACTTCAGTCGTTCCCGAAAGCGGATGCAGAATGTCTCAAATATCTCCATCACTGGCATGCTTATCATGTATCTTCTGGCTGCCCTCTTTGGATATCTTACCTTCTACGGTAGGTCAAAGCCCTGTTCTCTGCGGAATTTTCCCTCTCATTTTAAGCAGGCAAGATGGATCTATCACACTGAGGCTCAAGTGCTCATGTATTTTCTGTGGGCCTGAATCCAGGTGTAAGCATTATTCAAACATAATAGGTAGTGTGTAACCTCCTGAACAAGCGGTGGGACTTACCGAGCTGTCAGGCCACCAGTTCCTCACCCATGAGAGACTCAGGGGCACCTACTAGGGGGACCAGTTGCATATCTCTTGGTTTTATGAACTCAGACAACAAGCTGCTGTAAACTTGGCTCTTGGCAAAGGCCAAGAGTGGCTGTACTAAAAATACTCTAGTGCTCAACAGTTTTATGTGACACTGTTAAGTGCTACCCACCCTGGCTCTGACGCCACTAATTCAGCTTCACCTATGCTGAAAAACAGGTGCAAATCATTCTAGTGTAAAAAAAATATGGATGAGCTAGACTAACCGGTAGGTAAACAGAGTAGCCCCTGTATTAGCACACAGTTTTATGCAAACAGCACCTCTTTTTACCTCGTTAGTTCCTCTGTTACAGCAGAGAAGTGAAGGACACAGCACAATCTGCTCTCTACTGCTGGGGCAAGAGGGCTCTGTCTGAGAGGTGGGACACCTGGATGGAGGTCAAGGGATCTGTTCCCAGTTTAGTCAGTTGTTTCCTATTCCATATCACAGGAATTATTTTTACCTCAGGTTCCACATCCAGTTAATGACTTTGAGAAAGTAATTTGAGATACTGGAGTACAAAGCATCACCTCAGAGCTGTATTACCCTCATAGTCTCTGAATGACGGACTTGGATCAGACTTGCTGGGAAAATTCCTCTTTCGTGCCTAGCCCATAACATGTGTCTGATGACAGCAGCTGGGCCAGAGCTAATCTTATCTGGCTGTAGTATAAAGATCCTTTTGCATGTGCCGGTATTGCTTAAGTGATTTAACTCCTCTCTGTTTCTATTTTGTAGGGGAAGTTGAAGATGAGCTACTTCATACATACACCAAAGTGTACACCTTTGACACTCTCTTGCTGTCAGTTCGCCTGGCAGTGCTGGTGGCTGTAACCCTGACTGTGCCCCTTGTCCTTTTCCCTGTAAGTAACAGAGCTGCTGGAGCTGAAATCGGGGCTAGCCCGTATACACTGACTGTTTATACTTAGCACAGATGGACTTTAACGTTGAAGAAAAGTAAGCCTGACTTTTTATTTGTGAGGATCTGTTTTCTCACATGCAGTTTGACCAGAGCAAGGACCTTCGGTAGTTAGGGTTGCAAACTTTGAAAGACTGAAATAAATCAGTCTTCATAAATAAATCAGAAATAAATCAGGAACAACTGCCGTGTCTCTCTCTGGGTCTCTCTGTACTATATTGGTCAGAGCAGCAGTGGAAGTACCAAAGACTTGGGGATATACCGAAACCACTTATGAGATTTCCTAATACAGGCATAGGCACCTGCTACAGCATCCAAACTCAAGACAGACACGGGCGGCTCAGGCCACACACTGTGCAGGACTGCCAGACCTGGCTGCCAAGGTAGAGAGGCAGAGGCCCTGTGCACATCTTACATACAGGAGAGGAAGCTGAGTGCCAGGAAAACAGATGTAGTCTGAGCAAAGTTTGGAACTTCACAGGGAAAAACGCAATATCCACAATAGCAGGGACAGAAAGGCACAGCTAAACAAACCGCTCTGCAGAGGGACTGACCCTCCTCAGGGACCGATCCCCACCTGAAGAGCAGACCTTCAGGCTCCTGCATCTACAGGACTGTCCCTCATGCCCTCCCTGAGCTGCTACTCAGCAGGGGAGAAAATAGTTGATCCTGGTCAGCAGGTTTTGGGAGGCTGGTCTGCCATGTGTAGGGCACATACAAGCCCAGCATCATGCTGCTGGCGGCTTCCTGGCAATCTGCGTCACACCGTAGTGTTCCCATCTGATGAGAGCAGTAATCCCAGGGTCCTGTTACTCCGTTGTCCGGGATGCAAACACGAGCTCTGCATGGGTGCTGTTTCCAGGCTTGCTGACAAATACCTAAGAGCAGGGATCACCATTCGAGGTTGTCTACAAAAAAAATTGTTCTGGTATAAAGTACCCGGAGTGATCAGTCCATCTAGCTTACAGAGCACCCTGGTGCTCTGCCTTAAATGTCATGTTTAAACCAGTGACCAAACGCTTAAATTAGTCTTAATCAACTGATTACTTTTCATGGGAAAACAAGCTAAGGGCATTGTAAAATCTTCTATCTGTCAGACGTAGCATTTTGCATTTTTAGCTTTCTGTATAATCATTTTTATAGGTGAATAGTGTGCAAAAGCTTAGCAGTTACATACCACAGCACTGATTGCTCTATTAAAAGAACTCCCAAGAAAATATCGTTTGCTTGTAAGCCAGCATATCAAACAATTTTATACGGCCTATCAGGACAGCCAGATCAGCAGATCTAATTACTCCAAATAAGCAGCACAGTTGTATCAACTACTTTTTTATGAACTGCCACATTTGTATTTTCTTAAATTAGTCAGAGTTTATTCTTTTCAATAAAAAAAAAAGCAATCATTGCACTGTTAAAAAATAAAATTAAATATAGATTTATGTACCATTAGTCATTGTAAAACTTCAATTTGATAGCTTCATTTTAAGGACAATGTCACAGCAGGAATAATGCACAAGATGCTGACAATAAGTGAACAGGAATGCAGGCAGCAGTTCTTTGGTGGAATAAAGCTGTTTTACACCACCTCAGAGACTGGACAAAATTTTTGCAATCTGTCTCCCTCTTCCTATTATTGGCTCACATCAACCTGAAAAACACAAAATGCAAAATTCATGCCGTGTTTTCAAATGATGGGCTCCAATTCTGACAGCACTCCATACATTTATTGAATTGCCAAACTTATCCAGAAACAGTTGTCTGTTATTTTAAAACAACCAAACAGAGGAGTTTTTTGAGCTTTTTTCAGTGTAAAAGCATTTCTGTTCAACTTCTACATTTCGAGTCTTTTAAGTTAATCACGGTACTTCAGAGTAACACTATCTCCTGCCACCAAAGGGATTTGCTGTTGACCTTTTTCCTACTTACCATCTTTGCTGATGAAAAAGCAAAAAAACTCTCTCTGTGTTGCGTGAGAAAGTCAGCAGAGCAAAAAGGATCCTCTGCAATAGATTTTAGGATTATAATTTCCAAGTGGCATTCAAAAATATGCTTTTATTTTGAAAGAGATGTATATGTATATGTATATGTATATATTTAATGGAAGTAAAACAACAGCTTGCTCTTTCTCTCACAAAAGTAAATGACAGAACTCCTGTGGGATTTTGAGAGAGATCAGGTTCAGGAATACAGCAACTTAATTTCACACTTGCATTTTTTGCCTGCTGATTAGTATTCATAGTTAGGGTTTCTTGGGAGTTTTTTTGCTGATATTAACATCTTTCAGTTGAACAGATTTCCTGTCCCTGATTTTACACCCTATTTGCTTGACTTCCTTGTACGCTGCAAAAATTTGAGTTTCTGCATTAAAGTGTGAACCCAATTCTCAAAAACCTACATCAGAGTGAGATTACATTAAGGGAATCAAAGACTGAAAACACAGTTCTTCAGTCAGAATTTCTCACACCAAAAGTAACTAACATAGATCATTTTAAAAAGTGAAAAGCAAAGATAAATTAATTGCTGTTTTACTTTCCATTCTGGTTTTCATCTTACAGATCCGCTCATCTATCAGTGCGCTGCTGTTTCCCCAAAGGCCATTCAGCTGGATAAGGCATTTCCTGATTGCAGCAGTAATTCTTGCTTTTAATAACCTGCTTGTAATTTTTGTCCCGACTATTAAAGACATCTTCGGATTTATTGGTAGGTTTCATAAATACTTTTTGTTTAGTCTGCTAATCCTTTTCACAACATATTTACATTCATGGACTGAATGACAGTCTCTTACAGTAGAGTGATATAAGCACAGATTAAAGTCAAAAGGGAAATAAAAATTCCCAAACAGCTGACAGACAAAGCTAAATGCTACCGAACTTCGTTGCTACCTTGCATGAGACATAAGGAATCCAATAATCCCAGTATAAAAAACAGTAAGGAATTCCCATTTTGAAAAAAAGGGCATTTAGTGCATGTGGAGGAGGGGGGAAATCACCTTTGGTTTTCAAGCATCTATAGCCTGGACAAAATGTATTGACTTCCAGACTGTGATGTTAGAAAAAAGAGAGAAGTGACACATTTCTTTTGACATTCACAGTTCTCTCCCTACCTCTTTCTTTTGGTCAGTTTTGGTCTCTGACCAAAGAGGTCCATGAAGACCCTCCATGCTCTGAGCTGCTTGAGGACTCAGGGATGCAGATGCCCTTGAGAAAGACACCTCCATGGGGTTTCTGCCTTTTTCATATTTTATACTCCACACAGCAGTCAGTTTGCACCTCCCTGCCTTTTACACCTGGGTCACCATGCTGGGCTCTGCCGAGAGGAGAGGAGTAGGCACTTCCAGGGCACAGTTCATCCGCCCCGTTTTCAACACCTGCTTCATCACGCCCTGGGAGTGCCTGTTTGTGCCTGTTTGTCCCCGCTTGACCAACTCACATGCGGATGTCCATAACACTGGCAGTCACACCAGTTTGAACAAATCCTCTCGGTAATGAGTGCCTCTTCGGGCCCCGAGCACTCAGATAAGTGTTTGGACATCTACAGCTCTGCACAAATGCTGTCTACAAAGAAAGCCCTTTGTGCAGCTGGGCTTGGAAGAGCAGCTGCCTTGCCTCGCGCTCTCTTTTGCAGGTGCACCACATTGCTGATGTGTCAGATGGCACGGTACTGAGCTCTGCTTTCTCTTCCAGGTGCCTCTTCTGCTACAATGCTGATTTTCATCCTCCCTGCTGCCTTCTACCTGCGGCTCGTTGAGAAGGAGCCCCTGAGGTCTCCCCAGAAGATCGGGGTAAGGATGATGGCAGCAATTGCAAAAGGAAGGATGGGAGGGTGCGTGCGTTCCGCTGGTCACAAATAGTCGGCCCTTTGACTTGCAACACCCGGCAGCTGATCACAAATGGTAGTGTCTCACTCAAAATACAGGCCAAGCAGTGTGATTCACCTTAGCGTGGAGAGCCAGGCTTCACAAGATAAAGCCTTTAGCGCCCTACTGCTACTGATACACAACAGTAAGTGTCTAGGTTAAAGTGTGTCTTAAATCACTAGAAAAAGGCATTTATTTAATCCAATCTAAGCTCTAGTTAACACCTGCACTTGTATAAATAACACCTAGACAGTGTATAAGGAGCTGTTGGTTCATGCTAAAAGGTCAGCTGTGGATTAACAGGAAGATTTGAGGTCAAGGTTAAGAAGGAAGTCGTACTGCAGAGATAATTAAGTAATAGTGCGTGCCCCACTGAGACAGATCCATACACCTGCAGGACACATATAGGGAGGTCTATAATTTATACACAGCATGTGTTAATATGTCATGCTGGACTGCCACAGCAATACCTTTCATCCTGAGCATCAATAGCCATCTGTACATTTAACAATATCACCAAGGAGATGTCCTTTGAAAATTTAATCAGAAAAGTTATTGATGAAATATATATGCAGGCACAAAATGTAAACAGATGTACAGATAAACATCTATGTACATGTTCACAAAAAACAAGTGGAAGTTCAACCCATACATACTGCAAGTATAAAAGAAAAGGTTTGTTATCATAAAATGTTTTCTGAGGATGACTTTTGGAGCTGTTATTATAGAGAGTCTGTGAATATTTGTTCATGTCTCTTTGTTCATTCTTCATGTTGCTGTGTGTTAGGCACATCTAGAATTTCACACCCTGCACTGAGATCACACACAATATTCATCTTTGTGTTGCGAGGCAGAATATTGTTAAGTGTGGACAGATTACAGTAAACTAAAGCCCTGCTAAAGCAAAGGGGGAATGTAGGCATCTGAATCACTTGAATATATACAGAAATGCCTTCAGAGAAGAGAGATGGGCCTGCCTGTTTGTCTAATAATAATGAAAAGGATTAATTCTGAAGCTGTTCTTGATATCAGAGACAATGACTGTTCATTGAAAATTGGTCAGATTTAAAGAAAAAAGCTGTTTCTCTGTTATATTTTGTATTATTGTTCATAATAATGAAGTGAGGGTTTTTCAGGTCTAGTCTGGTAAAGCCTGGCTCTCTTGGACTGAAATTCACACAAGACTAACTTTGATTCATGTAGCCCTGTACGACATTACTTGGGCCACAGAGAATGACCCAAACTCGGGCCCTGGGTGTGACATAAATGCGGTTCTAATGGGACAGTCTGTGAACTACAGTCTGCTCAGTCACTTGCTTTATTAATACAATTTATTCTCCAATTGCAGGCTCTCATTTTTCTCATAGTTGGCATAATCTTCATGATTGTGAGTATGACTCTTATTGTAATGGACTGGATTTACAATCCCCCGAGTGCCAGACATCACTAACCTGTGGAGACAACTGAGTGCTTTTTATACCATAAATATTTGTATTGTGTGCTCCAAAGGACACCTAAATGGGACTGGTTTTCCTAGCTAGTCACTGCAGTATTTTGAAGACAGTTTCTGGTAAGGTCACTAGAACCCAATGGAGTCTACGTCATCCTTTTCACTAAGGATCGTTATTTATGCATTAGGAACCTGAGCTTAGCATTTCTGGCCAGGTTAAATGAAATGTGTGGTGTGGATGTTTTCTACTTTCAAAACCAAATAACTGTGTACATAGTTCTCAAAAATAGCTTGGTATCACCCTTTGCAACCTCTCCTGTCATGCTAATAACCACAGTTCTTAGAGCCCTGGAAAGGTAATGGCCAGAAAACCAGCTAGTGCCTTGTTTTCTGTCTGAAGTTCGTGGGAGTGGTTGCCCAGCTCCAAGAGAGCTGGTACAGTTTCTGTAGGGGATCTGAAAGGTGACTGCTCCCTACCAATCTGTTTATCAGAAAGGTGACAGCTTTGACAAGCCAAAGGACAAAGCTGAGCATCAGATTTGTTGCCCAAATTCGTCGCCCTTGGCAGGTGACCACTGTCATACAGAATAAGGCTTTCTGGCACAGACTCTGTGCTGGGGTGTGTGCTTGAAGAACAGTCGAGCATTCACATTTTGTTGTTAAAGATGCCTTTGCTGGAAATGTCAGGCATTTCTGCTGTGTTTTTTTTTATTTTCTCTACTTTTTTAATTCTTGTGTGAGCTTGCATCACTGAACAAGTTGTACCCTCCATAGAAACTTGTCTTCCATTCTCACAGAAATTTAAGGAGACCACAAGGTGTGGCAAAGCACCGTATCCAGTATTGTTCAGTACTTGTGTATTTGATAAATGTTCAGTGCAGGAAACTGTAATTTGCTATATATAAAAATATATGTATTTATGTACATAATTTTTTGTTTTCCTCTAGTTATAACAAAGTTACCCTGTGGTAAATGATTTTTGAAAATTTTTTTATGTGTCACTCTGTTTTCATAGCCACACACTTAATATTGTTTTGAAGAAAACATATTGGATTGATGAGTTTGTAAAAGGTTCATTTTTATTCAGCAGTGTTTGAAATATACCTGTAACAAGCCCTAACTGTTACCTGTGTAAAAACACATTCAATTGTTTACTACTTCTGTTACAATAAATTGCAAGATGTTTTCCTCTTGAGAATTTTTAATACGTGCCTCAAAGTTCTGTATTACCATTGTAAACCACAAATTTGGGTAAATTGCTCTGTTGCTGTACCTTAGCTTGTCTATCCATATGCTAGCATTCAACAGCATACATACAAAATTCAGCTATGCAAAGGAAAGACATTACTGACAATCTCAAGTGTACCATGCTATGCAGCTGTGCAAGACAAAAAAAAAAAAAAGGTTAAGTTCAGTGTTATATGGATGCTTAATTAACACTCAGTGTTAATTATCCAGATTGTGATTTTGTCTGTGCTGTGGAGTACCCCCTACATATGCTCTCTGTACACACCAGGGGAAAATAGTCAGAAAAGTCCCATTAACTCCATAGTGGAGGGAATGAATGGGAAGGTGCGACTGTTGGTTTTAACACGCTTACACAAATCCAGGCTCATGTAATTGAAGTATTCATTTTCCAACTTAGAAATCTGTTGAGGACACACCTGTGAACTCAGAAAGCCATGAGGCACACAAAAGTTGACTCTGGTCAATCATCAGCTTCACATGAAATTCAGTGTGTGTGTGTGTGTGTGTGTATAAAAGTGTGTGTGTATAAATGTGTGTCTACTTACAGGTTAACTGGAAAAGCATGTCAAATATATATTCCATGCCAACTGCTATATTTCTGAGCAGTATTTTATGCTCACTTGAGTACTGTATCCTTAATATACTGGGGCACACTTCCTTGCAAATGGTATGTCTAGGTTTGCATTTTTTAAAGAAAAAGGTGCCAATAATCTTTTGCTCTATTTTAAGCAGACTAATATAAATAATGCCGCATTAGGACTGAAAAGACCTTTAATACGGACTAGAGTTAACAGTAACACCCACACACCTCTCTTCCTGTTGCTGTTACTGAGAGTAACATGTAGGAAGAACTGAACTGTAACTGCATCTTTGCTTCAGAGCAAAAGCACATATAGTGACTGCAGCTGCATGTAGAGACTTAGGAATTCATGTAGCCCACCTAAAATATAGAAAACTTCAAGAAAAGTAACAGAAAAGCTACGGAACAATGGCACAAGCTACTGCCTTTTCATGGCACAAAACCATCAGTGTCCAAAATAGAGGTAGAAAGTCTGTAAAATGTCAAATTTTCAACTTAAAATATGTTGGTTACAGCAATATGCAGCTGCTGCACATACTGGGAGTAAGGGTAGTATTGCACGCTAACATTAGCACTGTTGGGAAGGGTGGATATTCGAGTTTCTTGTTCATTTTGTAATGTTGACAATAGGCCTTGTGAGTATTTTTATTACGAAACCATTCATTGATGTACAATAAATGAATTTTTCAAAGGCTGCAGAACTTTTTTCTTCTGTTTTAGGCCAGCAGGAGAAGGAATTTTTTGAAAATCAAGCAGAGTCAAACTGGTAGCCTTAACATGAGTATCACTAAAACTGCATTCCCTTTTAAGAGAGAAATTTGTGCATCCATGTATCTGCAGATGAGCAAGACAGCAGACAGGGCAACCCCTTCATATAATAACCCTTTTGCATACCCTGTTTTGTATCTATTCATAGAGCTGCATAGACATCACTGGGTAAAGAATGGCTGGTGTTAAAAGTGGGGTTATCTGCAAGATACTGAATGCGTCGTTCTTTGGAACGTGGGATTAGCCGGGATACACAGTATAGCAGCTAAGTATAGTCACTATTAGGAGCGCACACCAGATGGTACTGCTCTGTATAAATACTTCCTATCATTTCAACTGTAGGTTTTCCTGCTGTTACATATTTGTCTGGTGTATAATCGTGGCCCAAAATATACTGGTCTATGCGCCGCTCCAGCATCGATGAGCTCATGTGAGAACCATGTTCACAAACCCAGCCAGCCAGCGTATGCAACCTGCCCACTAATGACGGAGGCACTGCAGATCCAGACACTTGCTTAACACCTATGACATGAACATCCTCCCAGATTTTCTCCTTCCCTTGAGGTTAGGTATCCTTAATTTCCTGCAGCATCTCCTTTGCTCTGTCTTGGTGGTTCTTGAGCTGTAAAATTCTTGTGGCAAGACGTTGTTTTAATTAAACAATTAAAATTGTGGCAAGTGAATAAGGATAGTTAAAGAAAAGGAAAAGGCATGTCTTCAAGGACAAAAAAGAAAGCAATAAAAATGTGTTAGAAATTTTTGTGGTCATAGAGGTGTGTCGTTTAATGGGCATGACAAGAATGCCAGAAGTGATATAGAAAAAAAAACAGAAGTACTCAATACATATTTCAGCTCTGGATTTGGAAAGAGGCAGAACCAGGGATACTCATTAGAGGGCAAAGTCCTCTCTAGTCCGTAAATAATCAAAGTTGGTGTTAAACAACATCTATCTGAAAGAAGGGCAGCAGGCCTAGATAAGCCACAAAACAGCTGGCTCTGGTGCTAATTTTCAGTAAACCCTGTCATGCTTGGCTAGTTCTCAATGGCTGACATAATAGTAATTGGAGCTAGTCAGCAGTTACTCACTGAGAGGTCTAGTTGGTGCTATAGGTGGAAAATTTCCATTCATTTGACTTTAAATTTCAATGGAAGTTTTACTGAAAATGTGCTATTGCAACTAAATTCAGGTGAAGCCTGGGCAGACCCTAGTGGAAACCTGCCTGGTTTTCCATTAACCTGCCTGGCAAGGTGCTGGGGGCTCCTGGGGGTTACAGCTCCTGGACGCCACCTCCGCTGGCAGCTGAGTCTCCCCAAGCTGGGGACCTGGGGACCTGGCTATAGGGCCAGCCCACTGACACCCAGCCTGGGCAGCCCAGGTGCTTTGGCTGGAGGTCAAGGGTGAACTCAGGTTCACAGAGTTTCTTCCCGTTGAGCTCGGTCTCAGTGCTGTGGTGGAAATCCCATCAACATTTCCATCCTACATTGTGCTGTCCAGTAGCATCCTGAAAAAAAAACACCTGGAGAATGGTTTTGGTTAATTAAATCATCACTTACTGCAAACACTTAAAAGCTTGCGCTGAACCTGGGTGATTAAAGACTGTTTTCATAAAAGCATGGGAGACATGAAGCTGGAAGGGATCTCAAGCAACCTCCCATTCCACACCTGGGTTAGATAACAGTCTTCTGTTAGTGTTTGCAGGCAACAACATTGGCTCCAGCTGCTCATTTCAGACATTTAGTAAACTACATGGAAAAAAAAAATGCTGTGCTAACTGGTCTCACAACCACTGCTTCCTGTGAAGAGCTGCTGTTTCCAGCTCCACAGGAGACACTGCTGACGCCCCAGTACCCTCTGGACGCTGAGGTGCTGGAGGGTCCCCAAGCTCCCTGGCAGCTGGGACAGCCTGGTGGCATTCGCAGTGTTGCAGAGCTGCCACCTTCGTCAGCAGAGCGTAATGCTGAAAGGAGTCATGTCATGTGGAGCCTAAGTGCCCCTGCCCACCTGGTGAGCCAAGTTCTAAATCCAATGCATCATATAATGATAAACAGCTTTGGAAATCAATACACTATCCTAATTTTGCTATGTAAAATGAGATGGAGACCTTGTTCTGTTACTAACAATAAAACAGAAGGTGTTTATCTCCCAGCAGAAGCAAAACTAAATATAAAAGGACACTCGCTTGGCCACAGCTCTCTGGGACACTTTGAAGTGTATGTTTCATGTTCCACGTGCTCAAACGGAAACTGTTCACAGCATTCATTCATCTTTGCATGCAGCACGTTGTGACGGAGAGAAAGACTTCACTGTCAGGTTCAAATTAACAATTTATTTGAACTTCACTCACAGGTCCAATACGCCACTATTGCAGGCTTTTATGGATACAATGGAGGAACGCAGTATTGCAATTAAATACACAATTCACAAGCACACTAGATATTAATGGCTTAAAAAAGAGTGCACTAAACACGATCTTAAAGCATGCCAAATACCATACGTATGTTTCTTAATCACTTACCCTCTCTCTCAGGTAAGGCCTCTTAATCCCTGGGAAGTTACCTTGTACAGCATCCTGGACAAGGGGGAAAGAATCTCCTACAGGCCAGCTGTATCCTTGGAAAAAAGACTCTCCCCATTTTTCTGCCCAAACCTTATGGTTTTTATTCCCTGATTTGATGGGTGGGGGCAGGCTTATGCATGAATGTTTATCTCTGGTGCCTTGATGGCTCGGCTCCTTAGTCTGTATGGTAATTTAGTGATGTCTAGCACACAAAGTTACTGAATAGTGGTGGAATGGTACTCAGGGCATTTTGTTTGTTAAGGGATCATTCAGGCTCCATTCAGGTTTCGGCTCCCTTCGGGTTTTGGCAGTGTTCAGGCAACCCCGGGCTGAGCCATTTCCGCAGCTCCCCCCAAGTCATCTCTGCATAGATAAGGATTTGTCAAGGTGAGACAAAGCTGAGTCGAATCACAACTCCCTGCATCTTGCCTTTGTGCTCCGAAACCAGCATGATCCCATACACACATGCCAGGAGAGCCTAGCACGTCTATCTTAAGGCTTGGGAAAGTTACCCTGTCCTAAGTAACAGATTGTCTACACATAATTTATTACCTAGCAGTTTATTCCCAAAAGGAGGGTCCACACCTCCTCTCAGGGGGAAGCTTGCTGATGACAAGAAGTGATGGCTGCATGCCACCAGCATCAGCCCCCTTCTTCCTCTCTGACCAAGGTGAAACTTCTGCCTCTTCCCATACAGAACACCCGACTCACCTCATTCTTTGTTTCCAAGTTCGCTGGGTTTAGCTTTCACACAAGCAGCTCAAGCAATTGAGACAGTTTCCAGATTGCCAAGGTCAAACTAACCCAACAAACAGCTTCATGGGCATGAGCTAATACAAGTGCTCACACTAAGATTGACACTTCTCCTTTGAATCCCCACCTTTAAGTTGGTCATCCTGAGCAAACTTAGAGGGCTTAGCACAAAACATTTCTGAACTTCCCCAGGAAGAAGCAGCTGCTGAGGCAGACACCTTTTCACATACTCCACATTATTTACTGTTTCCTACAGGTCGCTTGATGTTCTCCCTTGTGCTTGCAACAACACATCCCCACTATTCAGAGGCACTTCAGCCTAATATATCACTAGTGGACAGAAATAGGTGCCCTACTTATGTCCTCAAAGCCCCGCTGCAGGGGTTAGGAGCCACCTGTTTCCCTCCTTCAGCTACAGAGTGATGTAAGTTACATATATCTGGAACCTGCAATGAACAGATATAAATCTTCCAACGGGGCCTGGGCTGTCTTAATACAACCCTTTGCTCTTAATAATGCTTTTGCACTCTACGGCTCATTTTATAAACCTTCTGCAACATGCAATTCAGACCTTGTTTTAATCCAGCCTCAAAGAAAACAAATGTTTTAATTACCCCAGCTTTTACACCTGTGAGTAACTGGGCAGATACAGGCTCAGTAGAAAATTATATTCCCCATTATTTTCTCCAGGAAATCTTATATCAAACCCTAGGCTGTCACAGGGAATGTGATTCCTTATATTGCTCATTAAGGGTCAGCGAGACACTGAATCCTGCTACTAACCTCACCCATAGCGAGCTGTGCAAACATCCGCACAACGTGCAGCTAAAGCAACAGCCAGCAATTAAAGCAACTATGCTCCTAGAAGCTATTGGGAAATCAAAGACAAGATCACTCAGAAAGCAAGTTTCCCTGAAATTGTCTCCAATGCCCAAAATCTCATACTACTACATGAAATATATCAAATTGCCTTCAGCCTAACAGCATTCACGGTGGGGTGAGTCAGGCAACCTAGTCAGGGATAACTCATTTTTTTACATACACTCATACACACCACCAGAGCCATGAACAGACATTTTGGTTAAATGGGAATATCTTACCTGGCTTCAGGTACAAAAGAAAGACAAGGACAAGCTCAATATTTCTGTAAAAAAAGAGGGTATCACCAGCATCCTCTGGATGGGACCAAAACTGTTTCCCTGCCATAGACACTGTGCAACCAGCAGCAAAGGGACCACATCCTTAACTTCAGAAGTTGGGAGCATGCAGCTAACACTGGTTCAGTCCATGCTCCAGCCGCTTTGAAGCACAACAGCTACTATGAGGGCCAGGTTACTCATTTGGTAGGGGAAGTTTTGCTAAAACACTGGAGTTGACTGAAGTGCCAAAGTCTTTACCCAGCATCTTCCAAATTCAATGCCAAATCAAAGAAAGGCTTCACAGCTGTGTGCCCATGTGAAAAAGGTTTTCGCAATACTTAGTACAGCCTGATAGAATATTTTAATTGGTTAACATGGTAACTACCAGGAACCAAATTACCAGAATAAGAAAACTCTCCTGCAGTCAAATTGGATTGTTTCCATGCCAAAGGAAATTTTTTTCAGTTTCACTTTCAGTTTTTCTGTTAACCTTATGCCCAACCATCAGTGAATAATATGAACTAAGCAGTATATGGGCACTAGCAATAAAATGTGAATCCTAGGAGGACAGAGCCTGCCGTGTGTGCTGAGCACTGCCTTCTGGTACCACGGAGCCAGGCTCAGCATTTTCTCTTCTTTAATCAGCAACAAGTGAGGCAGGCAACTTTTTTGCCCTGTTGGACACAAAAACCAATGAGTTGCACAAGAAACCATTTGAAACCAGTAGCAGGTCACCCCAAATGTCCAAGCCTACCCTGCCTGTCACAGAAGGCTGTGTCACACACTCCAGCCTCAGCAGCAGCTCGTGGAAACAACTTTCTCTCTCTGGGAGCTCCAACCAGAAATTGCTCATTGTAGTCCAGATTCAGCTTCGAAAATCTAGAAATAGCTTTCCTGCAAACTTGCTTGGGGGAAAAAAACAGAAAAAAACAGTGAAATGGAGAGAAATTCAGCGTTTTTAAACATTATTACTGAGTGACTGGGGAGGAGAGGGGACACAGGCACTTTTCGCCTCTGCCATACAACGTTCAGCACGTGTGAAGAAGACCTGTGGTGTTTGTACTCCCAGTTTCCATGTGCTGAGATTTCATCTGAGCACTGGAAACTACTCCATCGTCTTCTTTGATTCTTATATTCTGGCTATCTTAATCCTTTGATATTTGCTGGTGTCCACATTGGAGGTCTATGCTGGTTACTACAGCTATATAAACATTGTATTTCAGCATCTATTGTAAAAATCACCAGGGATTAAAAAAAACACTAGTTATATCTGTCTCCTTAATGAAGCAAAACTTTTTTATTTGCTCTGGTAAGTTTACCAATACATTCACATTAGTATATAGCTACGTTGAAGGTGGTGAACAGAGGACAAGGGACAAAGATTCACCAGAATAATGGGTTCTACCATCTGATCCTCACTTTGGAGGGGAGACATGAAAACCTCTCTCTTTCAGCTGGAGCGCAGAAGGTGGGGAACTAGGCAAATACTAACTTTCATCGAAAATTTGCTTAAATAGTACCCATGTGCTCTGCTCTCCTCATTCCTGAACACAAAAATACTTCGCTCATGTCAATTCTTGTGCAAGGAGATGGCCTGGAGAGCGCCGATGTGCAAATGAATTCACAAGAATGACACTTTGGGGAAACATGCAATCTGTGAAGGATAATACACAAACACACATTGCTATAGCAACACTCACGCTAATATATGTTTGCACAATGGTCCAAACCTCGAGGGTCTCATTCAAGCCTTCATGAAAAGTTTCAGCTCGCCAATGAGAGAGCAGGTGCAAACCCGTGAGATGGAGATGGCCAACACACCATATATTGTGTGAATTACTGGTCACTTGGGGCTGAAACAAGGGATGGGAAATAGTTTGTGAAAAATCCAGCATCTGACTAAAACCGTCCAGAACTAAATAAACAACAATTGTATTCATAAAAATCCAAGTCTTCCGATGACAATGCACAGAAATCAGTAAATATGGAGTTAACTGCTTGCCCTGAAAAGCTAGATCATCTCTGCTAAGGTATGCAGACTTGATACACCATATATCTAGTACCAGCTGGCATGAAGTTATTCCAATAAAAGCAAGTAGAAAAGTTCACATGCACCCCAAGACAAGTGGCAACCAAATCACAAGAAGGAACACATTAAACATGTTCCTGAAAAAATTTCCCTTCTTCTGCTTTGAGGATCCCCATATATCATCTTTTAATGAAAGGAAATAATGTAAGAACTAATTCAGATTAACTCTAAGCATGTGCTTTATTCCATCATGTCTGTCACTCATGAATAAAATATCAGTTACAGCATAATCCTCTGGGCTTTCTTCTGGGGTGTCATTGTTCTTGATATTCATTGAATCAGCAACACAGAACATGATGTGTCAAGCACCTGGCTTACTGAACAAAATGTGCTATATTTCTAACTTCTTAGTTAAAATCACCTTATATTTACATTTATCCTGCATACGGAGAATTCCGTTGAATGTCAAACAATACATTTGGATTTAGTTTCCACTGATCTACTGATAATATTAATGTGTCCTTTGAAAGCATTCAGCTCAGTTACCTCCAAAGTTCAAATAGATTTTAACCTCAGTGAGGTAATAAAATCCCAATCAGAAACCAAAAATATAAGGCAATAATAGTAGAAGTAGTAGTAGCAGTAGTAGTAGCAGTAGAAGTAGTTGAAATTTTGTCCCATCTTCAGAAAGCATGTTTGACAGCCATCCTCTGTCACATCTGTCCATAGTTATATCCTTGTCAAAGTATAGGCAGAAGGAAGGCAGGGGTGCAACCTGACAGCAGAAAGATCATAAATCCAGTCCTGAAGTTTATGCAACATAAGGAATTGTATTTTGCATTTTCTTTTTCAGTGTCTCTGATCGCACCAATGAGCCTCAGCCTAGAACAATGTCATTTTTAAGACAACCGGCTTACATGGGTGGCTATTTTAAACATTGGTGGACAAAGCTACATATCATAGAGGTCACAGGGTTGGAGGAAGCTGTAGCCATGTGCACAGTGTATTGTTGACACAAGGCAAGATGTCTTTGTTTATTAGGGACTGATTAGATTTTTTTTGTGTTAAATGTCCTTTCCTAATTGGCACTGCTCACCGTCACGCCTCCACATGACCTGTTAGCCCCAGCAACAGCCTTTAGTGGAAGGAATCAGAAACAGCCAGACACGTGCCTCAACCGGTGCCTGTGGACAATCCCACTGGGACTTCTGCCTGGAGAAAGCATCCAGCCACATATCTCTGACAAGAGTTCTCAGCGTTAGCAAAAAAAATATAAACTGCTAATGGTCAGACATCAAATCTTTCCACAAGACAGGAGAGAAGTAACCCTAGTCACAGCAGGCACAGCTGCTCGCCGGTCATCGGGATGACCCACCCCAGCTTTGCACCCAGCAGTGCCCAGACATCCTTTCCAGTGCTCGCCAGAGCGGCTTGAACCCAGTAGGCTGATTGTGCTCTGAAACTACAGACGAGCGCTCACATGTCCCTTCCAGTGGCTCTGCTGTGGGGACTGCATTACTGCCCTTTGTAGGGGGGCAGTAACACCACAGGGCAGTAACACCACAGAGGGCAAGTGACATTTCAAATGCTGAAGCCCCTTCTCCACTGAACGTGTGCCTGTCCATCATCGTATGCAGGGTCACTGAAGGCAGCCGCCTGATACCCTTTAACTTTCAGGTTATGGGTAAAGTCAATGCTAAAACAAATCAACTGATACCTGTTCTCTGAGCTAATCTGTCTATTGTAACCAACAGAACTGCTTCCGCTTGCATTTGATTCTCTCTGTGAGGAAAGAAAATTTCTCTTTGATATTTCTGGCAAGGTCAAACAGCTCTGCACTCAGGAACACACAATGTGCACATGAGAAATGAGCATTTTCGAATAATCTCCACATTGCTGTTTCCTGATTGCTCATGTCTGTGTAAGGAGTGTAACAAGTTCTTGAGTTCCTGCAGAGCATGACTTTTTAATCCTCAAAACTACCACAAACAAGCTGAGGAGGAATTTCTGCCATACCCACTCCTGTCCTGTAAAGCATCACTTTCTGACTGATTGAATAAGAGCCTGGTATGGTGACAGATCATACACAGTCGCTGCTGCTCTATGGCACCTTGCAGAGAGCAGTGGGTGCTGTCTGTCCAACCCTTTGACCCATGTTTTGAGGAAGACGCCATGAGCTGCTGCATCCAGGATAATTTCCCATAGTTCCTGAGGCATCAGTCAGTCAGCACAGATGGGTTGACAGAAACAAAGTTGACTTTAAAACGACAAATTTCCCATAATAGGTGTTAGAAGGAAAAAAGAGAGGTTTCCCCAACTATAATTGAGGAGGTGCCAGGCCCGTCCCTAGGCTAATACACCACTGAACTGGGAGGGAGCAGGTGCCTCTGTCTTGACTCTATAGGGAGAAGACAGTTTTGTCTGACTGCTTTCAAGCAAAAAAAAAACCAAAAAACCTTTAGGTGGGATTTATAGGTAGAAAAGGACGATAGATGTGATGGTCCATAAGTTCAAAATTTCTATCATTATCATTTTAATCACTGCAGCCATGAGTAAAAAGAAAGATAACAGCACATGAAGCAATCTCATTCAAGTGCACTAAAATCCTGTCTGCCTCCACTGGGAAAATGGCAGCACTGAATTGGCTGAAAAAAACCCGTTGCAAACAGCACTGAATTGCTAAGGAATCGAGGCTAAGCTCATCACAGTAATCATAATACTGGGAGAAATTATTCAAAACCAAAGCAGGATCATCTCATTTGTCCCACAGGAGAGAGGAGTCACCCAGGCACTGCTGACACCTTCCATGAGCTGCGTCCTAGGGTAAGTTTGGAGGGGATACTAATAGACATGCAGATGGGGCAGCAGAAGAAGGGATCCCTGAGCAGTTTACCCCCTGGATGCTTACCCAGGGTGCCAGGCCAATGCTGTAGCCTGTGCTGCTGGGGCTCACGCTGATACCAGAACCTGAAAAGGTGATGCCACATAAGGTGCAGTCATGCTGTGGAGCAGAGTGGCTCTGTGACCAGACTTACCGTCAGCAGTACCATCCGTTCAGTCTGCTCTCCATTACAAGCCAGCAGATTACCTCCTCTGCAGGCAATACTTCCCAGGACAGAAATACCAAACCTGGCTCCACTCAGGGCAGCGCTGCTATGGTAGCACAGAAAATGCATCTGAGCAGTACTATATAGCTCATGTCCACATGGACAAATTTGCTTCTACCCCTGAGCGAGATGGCCGTGTCTATGCCGCCTTCAGCCCATGCTCTCCAAACTGCCCCTGTCCACCTTGGTCTGCAGGAGAGTTAATTGGCACCGGGGAAAATCATACCAAGGAGTGGGTGAACAACTGAGGGCCACTGTCCGAATTAATACTCTGGCCCTAGTATTTTTACTACATCCAAGGTACCTGAATCAGGTTCATTTGGTCAGGTACAGTTCTGATCCTGCTGAGCCAGCCAAAAGGAACACATCCACAGCCCCGGAGCGCAGCGGCAGGAGCTGGTAAACCTGAACTGGCTCTGTACCTCCATGCCCAGCCCCCTGTGCTCCCTGCTCCAGGAGCTCAGGACTGATGCCTCTGATCCCGCCTGAGCTGGCTTCCAGCACCCACACAACAGCACACGTGAGCTGGGAAGCTCTCCCTGAATGAGTGCACCTGGCAGCATGATGCAGAAATTCAAGATGGCTTTACATGGAGCCACCTTGGGAAGCCATGGTACCTGTATTACGCAGGTCTTCCAGCCCCACTTTCCCTTGGATAACAGAAAGCTGACAGGATATAACAGCAGTAAGGAAACAAGCAAAAGCTTAGGCTACAGACTGTCATCCAGGAAAGCACTTACAATAGCACAAATAAAACTTGAATTTGCACTTTCATCTTCCATTGCAGGACTTTTGTTTGGTACAGTTTCTTTGTCCTTCACATGCATATTAAGTGATGTAGGGCCTGATCCTGAAGCTTTTATGCGTTCACTTATTTTGAGTGTCTGCTCCTGCAAGAAGGCGTAGCACACATCTACCTGCAGGACTAAGGTCTAAGTGACCATTTCCATCTCCTTGTTTGTATAATATTGATCATGTCTTTCTACTTTTGCCTTATTTCCCTGGCAAAACCTTTCAAAGCCAAAGGAAATGAAACAATACTTCCCTCTACTGGAAGACCCGGGAATTCTGGAAAGAAATGTTAACTGTTAATTTTTTCTAAGCTACTTTTGCTAGATTGAGAAGACAGACCACAGCAGCAGGGAACCAAGAAGAAGACAGAGGGGAGTTAGAATTCTTTTGTTTGTTTCTTAGCCCTGGATTAAAGCATTGGAGAGCTCCTATATAACTCACTCTTTTTCCTCCAAGTTTTAGTCAATGTGCCATGTTTATTATTTTAACTATCAACGCACCTTTGAAAACTCTTATGCCACTCAGGCTACATGCTGTGATGTTTTTAAGTCTCACTGTGTGGGCAATTTTCTGAATCCGTTGCATGGTTATTAGGTAGGTTTTTCTCAAGCTGCAATTACATGGCTTATTCCAAGACTCCAGTGAGACATTTGGAAAAAAAATCAACCACCACCAATGAACATCTTTGAAACTCCCATTGGGGGTGTGAATCAATGGCTAGCCAGGGGAAGGCTCCAGGGAACATGGAAAATTTCACTTGTGCGTTATAGACCTTGTTGAGAAGGCTATTCCACAAGGCTGGAAAGGGTGATTCCCACCAGAGTCATGGGAGCTCTGAGATTTCCAGCTTTTTTTATAAATCAAGATCATGTAAAGCAAGGCCAAGCACCAGCTGTCCCATTCCTGATTTCCAGGCATCACCTACTGGCAGCTGTCCATAAGCTTTTCTATAGTTAGAGAGATTTCTACTGGTTGTGGAGGCCACAGGGAAATTTGATAATAGGGGAAATTCATACCGAGTAATTCCCAGATATCTCTGTTCCCAGTTTTGTCTCTCTCAGGTTGTCTCCCAGTCTCTCATGGGGTTCTGCACAATAATTACATTACCTTCCATACCTTCCGATCATGCATAACTTACTTCTATAATCAAATTAGGCCCACAAAAGTAAGTCTGATCAACAGGCTTAACATCTACAAATATATCTTCATGTGAAATCCAAAGTGTCCTGAATTGATCTTTAACTGACGAAGTATCATTATCTAACACCTCTTCAACTGATGAGATAACAGATGAGGTATTCAGCTGCTAGTAAATGTTACCATTTCTGGGCTGAAACACAGAACTACGCAACAGCAAAACTACAGGCAGGAAAACAGCCACAAAACAGATTTTTCAACTGAAAACAAAAAGAATTATAGGTAGGATCTCCATGGTCAGATCCTGAGACCATCTTTGGTATGCATCCAATTCATACTGAAGGAAAGCTTTTACTGATTCAGTAGTAGCTGCTGAAGGACAGCAGCTCTAATCCAGGGCTCATATTTTGCCAGCGCTCTGGAATTAACACCTGCTGCTTTGGAAATAGTGTTGTGGCATCCCTTGGGGGCTAAAAGAGGTCAGAATGCCCTCCTCTGCTTCCTAAGATCCACTTGAATCACCGGGTTAGCAAGCTGGCTGAAAAAAAAAAATCAAAAGGTAGTAACACAACTTGATTCATGGGTTTGACATGCTCGGCTGAGGACTCTTCCCCCCCTTTTTGTTTGGTTAGTCAGTTCCTCTGTTTCACAAGTGACCTTGGATACTGTGTTTCTTTCCTGCATCCAGGAACATACTTGCCCCAAGTCTGAAAAGGAAGGAAAATGTAGTGTTGCTAAAAATGACCATACCATCACTTCAGGCAGGTCATGAGCTCTTTACGCCAGCAGCTAAGTAGTCATGCTCAGCTAGCTCCTTTCAATGAAATCAGATTGCATGTATGAGTAACTACTTATTCAGCCTCACACAGAATTCAAAATCTGGTCATTTAAAGTCAGGATAAGAAATGAGAAGACCATAGCAGATCACAAGGCCTAAGTCACATTGTAGGAAAGGACTTTGTGTTCTTAATTATTCAGAGCAGTGGGACCGCAAGACTTGGCATCTTGCATCGAGTAGAAAAAAAGGGCCTTTTTTTGTAGGAAAACAGCACACTAACCTCCCAGAAACAACATAGCTAGAAAGAATAGAGCTGGAGAGATTTCCTTTTAGGGCAAATCTCTCAGGCATTCACTGATTTATTATTAACATTCGTACTGCTGCTGTGCTAAACGGCTCCTGCTAGTTTGGGCTCCACTAGGCTAAGTGCCACACCAATGACTTTATCTGCACCTTGGGGCTCAAGTTAGCCTGTAGCCCAAAGCCCTGGATCACTGATACTTTGCCCAGCTGAGAGGTGACCTGCTGGTCCTTTAAGCCAGCAAACTGGGGCAGAGAAGGAGAGGTCCCCAGGTGAGGGCTGTCCCTACAGATAGCTTGGTCACTGCTAGCTCAACACCTGTCATTCTGAAATTGGGACTGAATTTGAGAAAAATAAATGAAAGTCTCAGTCTCTGCAGACTTTCACATCTGATTCTTCAGAGCTGTATATCTTGCTGCTGAATACAGGGGTCCGTCATTCCCCGTGTATAAATGGGCATTTGCAGAATGGGGGGAAATGTCAACCAGCTTTATGAGATACTCCTGAGTGCAGCAGCAACTGCTTTTATAAAGCTTGATCTGTGGGATTGGTCTCACACTGGCTTTGCTCTCTGTGGGTAATAAAGTTGTAAATTGAACCATTGCAACACATGGGACTTTTTTTTAATTTGGTGACCATTGCCCCCATATTGAACTTGTTGAATCGTGTTCCTCAGATGCTTGGACTGACACATCCCCAGTGTGACTGGAAAACAGTTGTGCATACCCTCCATGGTACAACCTATGACTAGCCTGCCTGGTTTGGCCATGTTTTACTCCTCAAAAGGCACAATCTGAGGCAATAAAGTCCTAGAGGTGACTTTGCTTGGCCACTTGGTCCCTCTGACCGCAAATGCCTGGCAGAGTCCTGAGGGAAAGGATGTTGCTGCTGCCCCATGCCTCCTTTCACCTCTGCTGCACCCTGCAGTTGTGCTGCACCTTGGCAGCAGTCAACCTCGCAGAAAGCCATCTGAACACGCACTGTTCCCCACTGCATTTGCATTTGGCTGGGCAGCTGGGGATTTTTCTTTCAAGCTGGAAAGCAGTGGAAACCATGTCTAACAGCAGCTGAGAATTGCTAAAATATGCGTTTTCCTGTCTGTGTACTTGAAAGCAAAGGTGTAGGGTCCCAGGACTTCAAGGAGAGGCTGCAGCACCTGGGGGTTAGTGACAGGGGTACCAAACTTCAGCCTTACGGGTGCTGCAGGGTAGCACAAAACAGTTGCAGAGAGACTAATCCTAGATGGCTTAATTTTGTAGTTCTGCCTCTGGATAACTACAACTGATGAGTTTGCTGTGAGAACAGGATTTTGTGGATATATACAAACAATAAATATGTTTTAAAAAGAGTCAAAGAAAGCAAAGATCAAGCAAATAGCATGTGGTATACTCATAACATCCGTGAAATCATAAATTAAGCACTTTAAGACCCATTGCTCTTCAGTGCCACCCATTTTTTCTGTTTTTTGGCTCCCAGGCCATGAAAGGTTGACCACTCCAGAGCAGGCTATTGCTAAACAGTCTTCAAACAACATGTAATTGCAAGACAACCCCTTTAGATTTTACATGTCCTTGTGAATTATTAGACTTCACTGCAAAACGGAGCCTAAGAAGAGCCTTTGAAGATAAAACCCCACGGGTTAGCCATGGCCTCTGTTTGCCAAGTCTCTAAAGACACTGCCTCAGGAGGAACCCCTTGCCAAAGAGTCTCCATTTTCTGATGCAGCAATATGCCACAACACTATGAAACCCACTTCATTTCCTTGTCATGGGCACTAGATGCCACATACTGCCAGGGGCCACAGGACCCGCCCTACACATCCGGATCCAAGGTCTGAAACCCAGAACCCCAGAGCAGTTCTCTGGGACCAAAGACAGGGGTCATGTCATCAACAGCAGCAGAGCTGTCCTCCTTCCAAGATTTTATTTCAAGGCGGTATGCCCTTCTGAAACACATGCCCCAGGCAGCCACATGACATCAAATACAAAGCAGGTTTTGCAACAAGAAATTCTAAGGCATGTGCTACCCAAGCTAAATATTCAGCGTAGCTCATTAAAATGGCCATTCTCCATGTTACATTTTTCTCTCTCAGCTGTCTTAAACAGAACACTCAACCCAAAAAATCACATATTCTCCTCAGCCTTTTTCACAGGGGCTGTTTTCTAAACCTTCAGGAGTTTCTCTTTTGCCCACCTCTGGTCTCCATCTAATTTGTCTGCGTTTTCTGTTCCAGATCTTGCTCATACGCTGCAGAATCACATGTGCAGCCTTTAAAATAGCAGAATAAGCTTTATACAGCAAGTCCACAGAATGGGAAAATAGGTAAGCAGTCTATCTCAATGCTCAAGTTAAGTTTACAGCATGCAGAGAGGAAGGACAATGCCTCCCCCTGCTTCTTACTCTGTCTCTGCATATGGCTGACTGCTGTTTGGTTTGTGCTCCATTGTAACCCCTAGATCCCTTATTCTGCTTTGTTGCTGCCTAAACACTTGCACCTTATTCGTAATTCTGCATTTGATTTTGCCTCGCTAAACACAGAACTTTTTACCTGTCATGAAATCAGTCACAGGAAGTTTAATAATGACATTTGCCCAGTTGATTTGAATTGGAATTTTCCTGATCTCCACAGTAATCCCCATCCCTCTTAGATTGCTTAGGCCTTGTGTTTCTCCACTACCTCATGATAAAGCCCCTGTTAAGACATCTAATTTACCAAAATATTTGTTGTTCTAGACCATGCTCTGAGCCCCTCATGGGTAAAATTGTATCAGAACCGGAAGTCCGGAAAAAAAACAACACAACAAATATTTCAGCCTCTTCTGGTCCTTTACAGACTGGTCAAAGGGAAAAATTCAGGTGTTGTTTTGGCACATGGACAGTATTTCATGCTACTGCAGGGAAAAGTTTTCAGACATGATCAAAAGATTTTAGATTTGGGGATTTTAAACCTGGATAACATGGCCACATAAGTGTGGATGAACTAGCAACACAGGTATTCTGTTGGGGGTGTTACAGTTCACTAGTCTTCCCCATTAAGAAATTAATCTACATGTTTCTTCCTGTACTTCAAATGTGTTTCTAGAATTTTTATGTCATCTGTAAACTGTCACTCATTTTCTCCTTAAGTTGTCTTTCCTCTCTTATTCCATCCTAACTGATATATTTTAAGTCTAGGGACCCCTATCTACCCTCGCCTCATGAGAGCACAGACCAGAAGACTCCCTGAATTCTTGCAGGGAAAAAAAATCAAGCCCTGAGGTAAAGATTTCTAGTGCTGGCATATCTACTGCTGCCATTAGCAAATAACTCCAGTGCTTGCCTTATGGCAGATAAGTAAATGGTGCCTTGATGTAAGTGTCCCACAATCCAACAGCAGTATCAGGAGGAGAGCCAGGCCACCTGATGGCCCCAGCATCCACCTCTCCCTTCAACACCACCACCTCTGAAAATCTAGTCCTTTCCACCGTGCTTCTTTGGCTGTACCTCTACGTTTGAAACTGAACACAACCTATCAAACACTATTGATTGAAACATTATGTTATCATATTACTTTCAACAGCACTCTACTTCAACCCAAAATAACATTTGCCTTTGATCCTCTGTACCAAATGTTTTCACTGAGCTATCCACAATGACATCTGATTTCCTGAGTGACTACAAATAATTTCCAACTCATTACTCTTCCCACATCCATATGCAGTATTTAATATGCTGTTGTATCATTGTGTTGGGTGGATTAGTTTGGTCCCTCTGACTAGTGAGTCACACAGTATTTTTATTAACCTAGATAAACCATTATCTGCAAGGTTTATGTCTGATCTTCTTCCACCAGCTTAAGAAGACGACATATTTTTTTAAAACATCAGTTAAGACAAATCCATGTGTTATCAAGTCAGCTCCTCCTGTTTTCTAACCGGTTACATGATTAGCCCTGACCTTTATCTGCTTGCTCACTGAATAGCTAATTGTGGGGACTTTTGTCAAAACCCCTATTCAGAGGAAGGCATCTACACTATCACTACATCACCTTGTCTCTCCAAGAAGAAAGGTGACACCACACTAGCAGAATACTGTAGAAACTTATCATTTCTTCCTGAGTGTCAAATTGTTGTTCATCTCCTCTACAGTACAGAAAAAAAAAGGTGGTTGGAAGGATAAAACAAGAAAGGATTATTTAGGTTGTCTTACATAACTATTTAGGACACAAACATATAAACTTTTTAGATAGTCTGAAGCAAAGATCACATCAAATGAAAACCATGGTCCATTAGTACTGTTCATGGGAGGGTGCCTCAACTCGGTTTTAAACTGAAAGAAGGTAGATTTATATTAGCTATTAGGAAGAAATTTTATTACTGTGAGGGTAGTGAGACACTGGAATATGTTGCCCAGAGAAGCTGTGTGTGCCCCCTCCCTGGAAGCGTTCAAGGTCAGGTTGGACGGGGCTTAGAGCAACTTGATCTAGTGGAAGATGTCCCTGCCCATGTCAGGGGGGTTGGAACCAGATGATCTTTAAGGTCCCTTCCAACCCAAACCATTCTATGATTCTATTAATTTCTCACATAGTATCCAATGGAAAGCTTCTCAGCAGCTTTTGTCTCATTTCAAGATGCTCTGGTCCAACACCAAAAGGATTTGGGCACATAAAAGTAGGATCTAGACATTTCAGTCAAATAACACATTTCTTCACACCTCTGTTGAGTTTCCACCTCTCCGGCCATACAGTGGGAGTGAGAGCTGGCCAGAGAATTGCAAGACCATGGGGACAGTTTTGCTGGCATGGAGGCGAGGGTCGGGTGGCGTGGTAAGAAGCAGCAGATGGTGGAGAAGCATGAGGGCATAGAGACATGCTGGAAGTCACAGCCTGCAGTTCCACAAATCGTATTATGTTTTAGCTATTCTTACTGCTCAGAGTGGACTGATAGGGTAAAGATCTTCACGTTAGCCTCGGTTCCCATAGACATAAAGATTATGCAATTTCTCTTTCTCTCTCTTTCTGTCTGCCGTTTTCTGGACCAATTTTTGGCCCATTTTAGTGCAATCTGACAGAACCTGACAGCCCTCAAGAAGTTAATATTTCTCAGAGTTGCATGAAAATCAGCATCTAGAGAAGAACACCAAATCAGGGCCTTCGCGAGGGGAAAGGTTGCAAATTCAGCCTTCTTCCTCTGGCCTGTTTGGCCATTTCACAGAATCACAGAATCACAGAATCACTAAGGTTGGAAAAGACCTGTAAGACCATCAAGTCCAACCATCAACTAACACCACCATGCCCACTAAACCATGTCCCACAATGCCTCATCCAACATTCCTTGAACACCTCCAGAGATGATGACTCCACCACCTCCCTGGGCAGCTTATTCCAGTGTCTCACCACTCTCTCAGTAAAGAATTTTTTCCTAATATCCAGCCTGAACCTCCCCTGGTGCAACTTGAGGCCATTTCCTCTTGTCCTGTCGCTAGTCACTTGGGAGAAGAGACCAACACCCACCTCTCTGCAAACCCCTTTCAGGTAATTGTAGAGAGCGATGAGATCTCCCCTCAGCCTCCTCTTCTGCAGACTGAGCAACGCCAGTTCCCTCAGCTGCTCCTCACAAGACTTGTGTTCCAGACCCCTCACCAGCTTTGTCACCCTTCTCTGGACACGCTCCAACACCTCAATGTCCTTCTTGTAGTGAGGGGCCCAAAACTGAACACAGGATTCGAGGTGCGGCCTCACCAGCACCAAGTACAGGGGCACAATCACCTCCCTACTCCTGCTGGCCACACTATTTCTGATACAGGCCAGGATGCCATTGGCCTTCTTGGCCACCTGGGCACACTGCTGGCTCACATACAGCCGACTGTCAGACAGCACCCCCAGGACCTTTTCTGCGGGGCAGCTTTCCAGCCACTCGTCCCCAAGCCTGTAGCGTTGCCTGGGGTTGTTGTGACCCAGGTGCAGGACCCGGCACTTGGCCTTGTTGAACCTCATCCAATTGGCCTCAGCCCATTGATCCAGCCTGTCCAGATCCCTCTGCAGAGCCTTCCTACCCTCAAGCAGATCAACACTCCCACCCAACTTGGTGTCGTCTGCAAACTTGCTGAGGGAGCACTCGATGCCCTCATCCAGATCATCAATAAATATCTTAAACAAGACCAGCCCCAAAACTGAGCCCTGGGGGAGTCCACTTGTGACCGGTCGCCAACTGGATTTAACTCCATTTGGCCATATCTCTAGCCAGACACAAAATGCCTTGCCTCTTGCCCAGCCAGCAGTTAGGGGAAAGGGCAGGGTGCTATAGATAGGTTTAAGGAACATGGTGGGAAAAAGGAAAGATTGCCAAGAGCTACAAGGAACATTATTTCTGCAGACACAGAAGAGCAGCCCAACTCAGTTAGCACAGAGACAGCTGCTTCCAGCTCCCCTGGGCTTCCACATCCAGCAGGAACTAGGATCGTCTGAGCCAAAATGCTTCCAATCAGACTAAACCTCCAGCTGAGGCCTAAACCAACCTCACTGCCTTCCGCCAGTGTATGCTCTGCCTTTTCCACCCATTCCTCAAGCATGAGTAACACGGTGGACGCCATCTGAACCAGCTCCAGGTTTTAGATGCAAGGGCAAAGTTGGGTTTTGCCACACTGTGTTTGAGGAGTTGGGAAGTGGCTGTTCCTGCCATGGGAGGAAGAGGAAGGGATGGCGTGGGACAGAACAGCCAGGCTGTCCACTTCTACAGCCCTCTGTGACGGGGCGGTGATGGCGTGACTGCTGCCACTAGCAATGGCCAGACACGAGCTCAGCATCTTTCCCAACACATCCCTAAGTGGCAGAAAGCAGCAAACATGGCTTTCCAGGTCTGTGGCTTGGTCCAAGCAGGTGGTAAGACCAGAGGTGTTTTACCATCCTAGGGATCTGCTGTCCTCAGCCAGGGCCTGCCTCACCTGGGTGTAGAGCCAGGTCTGGGTCTCTCCCAGAAGACAGGAGCTGCTGCTTCCCTTCCAGCTGCATCGTGAGAGCAGGCTCTAACTTTGAAGTCTTTTAAGCCTGTTTTCTGAAGTGGTTCCACTTTGCAAGGAAACTTCGCTGAGACCAGAGAGGGAGGATGTCCTCAGTGAACTTTGTGGCTTCTCAACACTCAGCAAGGCAGGGGGAAGGTCTGGGCTCCTGTATGACCTCCAAGAACCAGCTCTGCATTTTATCCAAACAGTGTGGATTGTTAAAGAAAAAAATCTGTTGGAGATGTTCAAAACCAGTTTGTCTGATGAAAAACATTGTGCAAACAGAAGTAGAAATAAAGTAATTTTGCATCCTCGATTTCTCCCAATACAGTGAATAAAGTCAGCCAATCAGTGTCATCCGAAAAACCTCACACATTTTGAAGAGCTTTCCTTGCCCCCTTCAGGGACAGCAAAAGTAGGACAAAAAAAAAAATGCTTTTCTACATCTGTTTAAGGAAAACACTAGATAGTGCTTGACTTCACATTTGTGGGAGAATGATTACAGCCAAAGGTTTGATAAGTGTTTTTGCAACAGAGAAAGATATTCTGGGGGGTTTTGCAGCCACCAAAATGATGTGTTTCTGGTGTGGATAAACACTCCATTATCTGAGAAGTTGAATCATTATTCCTCAATGGTAGTGTTATGAAATATTTTTAATTGGGAGCTTGTGTTGATAACAACTAAAAGTGCATCATCTTTTCCAGGAAGCTAGCCTAATGCAGAGATCCATTTGATCTTCTGATTTCTCTATCGACTTTGTGCTGCATGCCAAAATAACGAGTCATGCCTTCATGTTACTGCTAGAAATGAGCTTAGCCAGAGTTCATCTCCAGACAGAAAACATACCCAGAGTCTGAAGGGATTTGAAATCACTAAATCATAGGTCGCGAAACAGCATCCAACAGCAGAGTTCGGAAGAATTCGGGAGGATGGGAAGAGAAGTGGTGGGGGGAAAAAGAGCAAGAAATTGCAGCAGAACATAGAAAAGGAGATCAATGAAAGCACTTTAAATGCAGTTTGGTTATGATACTTTAAGTAATCGAAAGCTACTGAATGTGACGAGAAGAATTTGTGCCAATATGCTGAAAACACCAAGAATGAGTCTGCTATTCCCAGAGCTCATGGGGAAGGGATTTTAGGGCCGGTCCTTCAGCGCTCCTGAGTGCTGCTGCTGCTGCTGCTGCTGCTGCTGCTGCTGCGCAATGCACTTGGCTCTCGGCCAGCTGCAGGGATGAAGAGGGCTCCATCTCACTGTTGCAGCTGAGCTTTTTTAGCTTTCACCTAAGTGAAGCTGTAAATTTTATTCTTAAGAAAGTATCTCCGTCATTCATAGTGAACAACCCAGAAAAATTTTGGACAGCTTGCTCAGCTGTAAGGATATCTTGAAGTATTGCAATAACAGCGCTCTCCAGAAGCCTCTTTGGCATGTCTAACACCAAAGGCCAAAGCTGATGGCAGTGACACTGTGACTTGGCTAACACATAGAGGTGCTACACGTTATACCCGTGGCTTGGATGACACGTGCAATAGCCCTCCTTCCCCCAAGATATTCACTCCAAGGCCGCATTCTGCTGATCCTCGTGAAGCCAGGCAGAAAGGAGTCCCCATTGCCCACTGCTGTCGTGCCTGTGCCGCAGGTTTGCCACTAGAGGACACTGAATCAACACGAGACCTTGCTGGAGGGCTGGACCGGGGGTGCTGCTGGGGGGCTCTGTGGGCCCACACCACTGCCTTCTCCCACTCATGAAAACCCTGGGAAAGCTGGAAACTGGATGGGGGGTTCTCAGCTGCACCAGCAGCGGTTTGCCACTCGAGGCTATGACTTTCTTAGATGTTTTCCATCCCTTTGGGATTCTTTCATTTTATATTTGGGATGCTTTCATTTTATATTTGGGGTGCATTTTTTACACCGCAGGGGATGAAAACTGGGAAATCAATGTTATTTTGCATTGTGCAAAGCTGGATGTGTTTGTTTATGGTGGGCTCTTTACTAGGGAGCCCATTCAAAAGGAATTTTGAAAGAAACCAAACAGGAAAGGGTGTAACAATGATCTCGATAAGAAGCATCATAGGCAATGCTCAAACACAATAGTTAGATTTACAGCCTGGAAGATGTGACTGTGATGGCTCTGCCCCAACCCCAGTGAAACTGTTGTTTTTCTAAGGCTGTAGATCCGGAGATCAAAGGGTAAAGATCAAGCCTGCAGAAGGAGCAGGGTAGAAAGGGCTGCAAAAGCTCTTTTAGGCTCATGAGGCTGACAGAGGCATGAAGTCTGCCCTAGGCGAGTTATGACTTGGTCTTCAAGAGAACAAAGTCTTATCGACTTGTACAAATTCTTGTCTACTCATGGGCATGAGAGGAGTGCTGAGTACAGGATGGCAGCAGGTAAATATGTTTCTGCTCTTTTAACTCAATGGCTCAGAAGTCCAAGTGCTTCGGACACGTAAGTCATTCTTTGTCATGAAGAAGCTCTTTAATGGTAGGCAGCAACCCATAACTGTTCATGCATGCTCCCAGGAGGGACTAGCTACCTCGCCACAGCTGTTGGACTGTGACGGGTATCACCCTTCATGAGTGAGGAACTGGATCCAGGCAACTTCTTGGGGATGGCTAGCTGGAAGGAGCTGTACCAAATGCCAGCACCAGCACTAGGGTGTATCAGAAGCAGGGTTGGCCCCTGGTATAGGCAGAAGAGGCAGCAGACTACTTGAGGAGAGCAAAATGGAGTGGGCTCCCTTCTTACTTGGCCTCTCTCAGGATAGCTAGTGTAGCTGCTGATGCCAAATGAAGGTAAGTCAGGCAGGTGAGTTAGTAGCCATTGCAATGAGCCATGACGCTCCTGCAGGAGAGACCCCTGCTTTCCCCCACTGCACTTCTCACAGCTCCCCTTGCAAGGGGGATCTGTGGCTTTCCAACATCCTTTTCATGAAGTTTCCACCCTGCTGCAGCTTTCCCAATAGCCCTCCCTTCCCAGTGCAGACACAGCCTAGCTCTGGTCTCCAAGGAATGGATAGACTCAAGGGTGGCCTGAAGCCAGCTCCAAGCAAAGCCTTGGCAAGGCACCTGAGGAGGAGCCTGCCGAGATCCATCAGCAAAATTAAATTACCATGTGAATGGTACCAAGGCACCACCACCGCCTCTGGGAGAGAAGAATGAAAAGGTTCTCCATCAAAAGCATGACATGGGCCCTGTGCCAGCAGAGAGGGACAAGGACGTGTGCGTGTAGGAGGGGACAGCCACCGCACCACGGTGCAGCTATGCTGGCAGTGCTACTGATGGGAGGAAGGATTGTCCCCTTGGCACCTTTCTGCCCCAGCATTTGGAAACCCATGCTGAGTTTGTGGGAGGATTCATAGCACCGTGGTGGGCAGAGTGCCTCAGAGCTGATTTTGGAAATAGAAGGTCCTTTATGACACTTCTGTGCCTTTTCCTTCTTTCAACAAATACATTAAGACACAGCTGATTCCTGTTCTTCACCATTAAGCACAGTATAGCTGTCTTTGCACCAAATATTGCTACTGGTAAACATCTCCAGCTACTAAAACCTACAGTAGGGGACAGAAGGGCAGCTGGAACATGGGGACAGGACGGTTCTCCCCAGCAGCTGTGCACAGCCTCTCTCATGGTGGATGGGAGTTGAGGTACACTGAAAACAGGAGAATGGAAGAAGAAATTAATTTATCTTTTTTAATTGCTGACAGACATTAACCTTTATTCAGTTACTGTATTTTCCATGCCACCAAAAAACACACAGTCACTGCAGAAGCTGAAGAAGAGGTTCCTCCAAATTCCCTATTTCCCAACAGCTAGGACAAGCTCCCAGAGGGGGAACAGGTCCAATTTGGAAGAGGGTTGCAAACCCCTGTCTCAGGAAGCATCCCAGCCAGGAGACTATAGGATGTTTGATGGGAAAGGGAAGAAAAAAGATTGATTCCACCAGTTATCCCCTAAGCCCTTGGCTTCTTTTTTGAATCTTTCTATATAGCAGATTTGGTTTATTTCTGAAACATCAAACCAAACCATTCAGACAATTCTGAGAAGTTCTTCCATGTTCTGTTCATCCATACTGTTGCCAAGCTTGTCCCCAATCCATAGGCACCCACTGCTAAGCCAAAATCACATTTGCAGATCACAAACTATTTGATGAGATGAAAAAAAAAAAAAAATACAGCCTGTTTTAATATCCAAATGGATTTTAAGACAAGCAACAGTGATTTATTTTTTCAAACACAGATGAAGAAGGAAAATTTAAGAAATACGTTTCTGGAAAACTTGTCCATGTCAAAATCCTCACAGCCACCAAGAGGCAAGAATACAGCTATAAATCACAGCATGAGGCAGGAGGGACTGCACATCCTTGTCACGTACAGCCAAAATCAAGAGCCTGAAAGGAGTCTAGATAAATCCCATATTGACGTAACTCATACTTTCTTTCACCTCTCCAGTCCCATTCTTCAGGCTTGTATCAAGAAAGACTCCTGCTAGGTTATCCAAACTCTGCATTACTCACTTCTATGTGGGTGCACCCCCTGCCTCACCCATGCCTCACCTCTGCTCTCTGGCCCCGAAGTCCAGGGGAGCTCAAGGTGGAGCCTCTCGCATACCTCAAGTCTCACTCCAGCGACTGTAATGACAACATCTAATGCTTGTTTAACTTCTGGGATTGCCCGAAAGAGCTATATTTAGGAGAAAAATCTAAAAAGTTGCCCCTTTGACTTGTGCTCTCAGGAAGTTCCTGGCTCCTGCAAGTCTCCCTGTACCAAAGCTAACTATTAAGCTCTTGTTATTGCAGCCCATTTCAGTAACAGCAGTTGCCCAGTAAGCATTACATTTAAACTGCACAAACCTTCTGGAATTCACATTAACATATAAAGGCCATTTTGCTCTATCAAAACACTTTTACTTCTTAATTTTCTGCTGTTATTCACATACCTGAAATAGGGATAATTCGCAGCCAAAAATGTTTCACAACTTCTAAAAGGTAACAGTTGTATCAAATATATTAAATATCTTCCTAGAAGCACATGTGTACACATTTTTTAGTATTCATTTTTGGCTTATTTTAAAAAAAATAATTGCCATTAGGACACCTGCTGGTATTCATCCTGTACCTAATTTCAATTATTGCAAGCACATAATAGAAAAGCAAATACAGGCAGTTTCAAATAGCACTAGCATTTGCTATCATATTCCAACCCTTGTTTTAAAGTATGCTAGCTGGAATAGTCTATTTTGATGGAAAAAAGTTAATTTTATGTTCTGATTTCATTTTTGTTGCAGAAGATAGAGATGTACAAGACTTCAATGACTCCCAAATTGTACAGTTTTACAACGCTGCAGCAAAATTACGATGTCAGTTACATGCATATTCAGAACCAACAAGCAGCAGATTTTAAAAGATATTCAGAAGTACACACTCCAGTTATGGGATGAGCTTTTGTAATCAAAAAAACCAGCTTGAAATTATGAGGATTATTCGTTCACTGCTTGTTCCAGAATTGATGTTAATGAAAAGAGCTGTGAAAATCCCTGTCCCAGCTGATTTATAGCTGAGCTTTCAGACAGGAACATCAGACATATTATTTTGGTATATGTTAAAAATAATATAAAAGTCTTAAACTATTTTTTTATATTACTTCTTGTGGAAGTACATTGTGGAGAATAAACTTGAACAATGGCACTGGTTACAAATAAGTAATCCAACCTTTCAGTACTGAACTCCTTGCAGTAGGCTGCCTCTCTAAGTGGGTTGCACCATTTAGAAACACTGGTGGGCTGGAGCATAATGGGCTCCAGCTGGTGTCACCTGTCATAGCTTTAAAGGTGAAGAAAGATAAAACGATCTGCAAGAGCTGAGCTTTAGGTGTTTAATACCTTCTCAAACATGCCAAAAGGTTTAAACACACAAAATATACATTCAGATGGGGTTTTTTTCATTCCAAGAGGAACTTGCATGTAGAAATAAAAGCTATTTATGGCTGTGCCATTGTACTACTGAATTCAGCCACCAGCCATGCTTTCCTTCTCAAATAATTTTGCAAACTTTTTCTGAGAGGGATCAGTAACTCCAGGGTTACAGCCCTTCTGATGCCCAAGGTAGCCTCACTCATCTGGAGACAGCCTCAGTCCTAGCATTACTTACTAAGGGGGTCCACAGACGTGTATCAGCTTGCAGTTGAGCTCAGCGTAGCTGCAAGAGTACAAGGCTGGAGCCCAACTTACATATAGCAGAGTATGCCCAATCTGATATATAAAAACATCTGAGCAGATTATAAACCTCCTAAGCTTGTGCTAAGCAACTTGCTCTAGTTAGGTCACGTATAGGTCACGTATGTCCAAAATCCTGCCTTTGCAACCTCTGCCACAAGCCTTTTTCCTTTGGGAAGTAAGTTTAGGGGCTGCTGCAGAAAGCGTGGCCTCCTGGTGCTGATCTTCTGCAGAAGGTCTCCAGCAGGACACAAGCCCACCCTCCAGCACTGAGCTGTGAGACAGACAGCAGCTGTCCATGGGCACCCTGGACCAAAGGGAGCTGGGTCTGGCTGCAGGAGAGCAGCAGCAAGGATCTGAGCAGGGGAGGGAGAGGGCAGTGGCTCATTAGCTAATGAGCTAACGACAAATGAGCAGAGGACAGGCTGGCAGCCCATGCTGGGGCCTCTCAGCATGTGGTTTGAACCAAAGGGCTCTGCAGAAAAAGGCATCCAGAAGCGGATGCGTATGTCTGGGAAATGCTCCTGGCCACATCTAAACCCAACACTGTGGCTCACCATCCTCACTGTTTTTTGAAATCTCTTCACATTGAATGTGGAACTTGATTGGAGGTGTTTAAAATCCATACATATATTTTCTCATTCGGCAGCTATTTTTGTCCCTGTCTGTGCCATGGCTGTTTAAGAGGGGATGTTAAATAAGTGCAGCTTTAAGTGACTCTACCTTTAACTTTCTAACAGCACAGGTGAACAGCACAGGTGTCTCCTGTTCTCAGACTGCTGTGAAACATTATCTTTCACCAAGTGCTTAATAAAAATGTGCTTTATCTTGATGTCAATGTTTGTGGTGTGAGCAAGTCCTCCATGCTGAAATTAGCAGGTGACAGTGCAGCTACCAGACGTGTCTACACTGAACAATCTCTTCAAGATTTATTGCAGCCCCGGTGAGCTTTTGGGCTTGAAAGGCCTTAAACCCTCTGCAGCAGCCAGAAATCGTAATTCAGAGGCAGGTAAAAACATGGCTTTCTAACTGTAGACTGTTTATATTTTCCCTAAACCAGCAAAACTGTTTTATAAGCAGCAGTGGGAGGGGTCAGCTGCAGATGCACATTGGGAGATTCCAGGGTGAAGGTATGCAGCACCTCTCCAAATAAAACTGTGGTGCAAAGTACATCTGCAGTGAGACAGGCAGTCTGTCAAAAAATGCCTGGGCCTTAAGCCTAAAAAGACAAGATGGGCAGTGAAATCCCTAAGGCCTTTTAAACTATTTTGAAAAATTACAGATTAAACAGAGGACAGAATTTTAAGCAGGCTTTTAAACTATTTATTAAAACAGTATAAACCTTCTAGATATAACCATTATCGAGACGCAGAGGCCTGCATGCAACTTAAAAGGTGACGGGGAGAGAATTACTGTGGGGTTTTTACCAGAAAAAGTAGAAGGAAAAAAAAAAAAAGAAATAAAACCTCCTACTTAATGTCAAAAAAGATAATGGCAAATATGTCAAACTTCTGCTGTGCTGGTAAAGCTCCCACTGAGAATGGAAGGAAATGAACCTGGAGTATCTCAAATCCTGGCTCACAGGGTCTCTGCAGACTGCAGGATGACCTAGTGAAACATCACCTTCTAGGGCTCAGCAGCTAAAGAGCAGCAAGGCATGACTGGCCTCTGCATCCCACCTCTGCAGCATTTTGCTGCTGCTCCTTGCTGGAGGTTGCCATCTCACAGTTCACAGGATGGTCACAACCTGCTGCATAACTCTCCAGAGGGCAGGACTGCAGGAGACATGATGGGCATCTGCAAGCACTAATCTCATGAGAAGTGTGGCTATGTTTGGAAGAGGACATCTGCAAACAGCCAGCTCCCCACACAAATGCCTGTTTAGAAAGATGGGCTGGAGGGACAAACCTGTGTTGGGCACATCATAGCCACCAAAGCAAAATATCCAAAGAATGACATAGGGAAAAATGCACTCAGGGTCTTCACAAGCAATGTTTTTAGCAATGCTTTCAACTTTAAGCATTATTTCCTTGCCTCTGAGCAGCTGGTAAATGGGTTCTTGCAGAGCCTTTACAAGCAGTCCTTGGAGCTAGGTATCATTTCAGTTGGTCCTGATGAGGAATTCAGCAACCATCAGGTCACTGGTTAGGACCAAGAACCTAAAAGTGGCAGTATGTTTTCTGAGGACTTTACAAGTCACCATCAATAGTACCTGGGGAAATCTAACATTCAAGAGAGGCGTCAGAGAAGAGACATCCTGCTTCATTATGTACAAAATATAACACCCTCTAGCTCATGTCTCATCAGCAGACCCTTCTCCTGTGACACCTAATCCCATGAGAACTGAAACCGGATAGCCTCTCCAGTAGGACAGTGTTTTAAAATCTTCTGCAGTGCCTATAAACATTGTCACAAAATGTTTGTCACAAGCTAATTCTTTGGGAGACCATCCAAAGACGAGTTTGATTCTCACCATGTTAAAAGCATCCTTCCATTTTTCCTCAATTCCCACGCCAGCTAGCTTGCACCCTTCAGTTTTGTTTCTCCAGCCCTGGAAAGGGCTCAGGGTCCTCACAAAGCTCTCAAATGTCTCATTCCTCTGTCTTGGTTAACAACCAAGAATGTGCTGTGTTTATTCTACTCATTTCAAACCACCACAGCAGAAACCCTGATACCACTTGCTTGTACCAAATGGGTAACTTAAGGAAGGCAGCTTGTCTGGCCTTCTGAGAAAAATACCATACAAATGCCACAGTTTTGGCAAACACAGGCCCCTTCTTCAAAGGCACACAGAATTTTTCAATGGACCAAATGCCAACATTGCTCCTCTTCTTGTTGCCACACACAACAGGGTGATTGTGATTTTGAATACGCAAGGCGCTGAGGAGCTGGCAGATGTCCTTCTCTGAACGAAGCTCTCCCCTTTAGCATGTTCACAAGCCCAAAGCACTTCCAGAAGCACCATGATGGATTTGGGGAAGGCAGGAACACATTCAATGGTGCTGGTTGCATGCAGTTTCGGGATGGGGAGACACTCTGTTCCTCTGCCTTCAGTTGCTCAATGGGAGAGTCCTGCCGGAGTATTCGACGCCCTTGCTGAGTGAGCTCTGTTTTGATGAAAGTCTAGGGACCTTCATCTGCTTTGCCATATTCACGACCCCACATTGGTCTAATTAGAGACTTCCCTTTTCTGAGGAAAAGTCTGGTAACAGCAATGAACAGAGGCTTTTCAATGCGGCTGCGCACCCTCTCACCCTGCCAAGCTCATGGGAATGGCATCCCTCACCTCCAAAAGCTCTGGGTTTATCATCAACAGCTGCACAATTTTTTACACAATAGCATCACTTGTGAAGCTCCTGCTTAGGACGTTGCTGAGTCCCGCTGGACTCTCTCGTGTCCGCACACCTCCAGAGGCAGCGCTGAGTGAGGCAACAAGTTCTGCTTAAAGCTTTGTATCCTCCTCTGACGTTCACCACCTGACCTGTTAATTCTGCATCCCCTTCTTCCTTCCCAACACCTGTTAGTGAATAATAACATTTGCATCACTGCTGCCTGGGCTATGAACTAAATGTAGCTACACTGGTCTCATAGTCTAAAGCACTTTTTCAGACTTAAATTGTCCACTAGACATGCCACATTTCTTCATGTATTCAGAAGCCATCCTTTATCATCAAGGATTTTTTACAAATAGAATCAACATCCACTGCACAATAGATGAGGCAATCATTTCTATCCTGGGTCACCAGGGCTCAGTTACCTGAAAACAGCAAACGTCACAACAGCAATCACACACACAGCCTTGGCTCAAACAGGACTGTCACTGAAAACAGCATCTTTTTCAATGCTCCAGTAGTTATACACAGCAGAATAAAAGGCATATAATTCAGGGCACTGTGGATATTCTCAGTCAGTCAAATACATTATTCTAAGGTACCCACCCAAAACATTTAATTTGCTAGAGCTGCACATTCCTCCTTATCAGTGCATACTATCCCAATAGCAGCCTCCAAGCTCATTTCACTGTGGCTACGGTAATGTAGCCTACCTTTCCCTGGTCAAGAAACATCTTAATTTCTTCAAGGCATCTCCCGTCCTGGCTAGGAAGTCTTCAGACACTTTTTCATTGGACTCCTACAAGAGCCAACTGATTGATCAGTTCTCGGCCATACTGTTAGATCGCAACATGCAAAATCTGTTTGTCTGTTTTTCATGAATGTAAATAAATAAATCATTCTCCCCACATAGTTTCGATGGCTATCAGAGATCACCATTCTAAGACAACATTTATTTTGCTCACAATGACTTCAGCTTCCCATTTTTAACATTACCCAAACCTCAAATTTTTTAATCAGTACACCTATATTCCACAATTTTTTAAAATCTGAGGTCTTGCCGCAGAGTTGTTCTCCTGCTCTTATGCCTCTTAGAGTATGGAAATTCACTTCCCTTTATGATATTTCCTCTGAACAACGTTGACTCCCCAATATAAGCAATGTCTCCGTAGAGTTGTTGGCTTCCTGAAGACAGTTTTCCCAAGAACTACTAATGCAACCTGTATGTGATGCAAATGCTCCTGAAAGCCGAACCATTTTTAACAGCAGTACTAACACAATGCCTCATTGCCCCATAAGGCATACCAGGCATCTACTTTTTGCTGCAAGACAGGACTTTCCTGCAATGGCAGACTTCGGCTCCTGTATTTTTCCTTACTCTAATGCTTTGGAAGTTCAAATCACTTCCTTTCAGGTTCCATCTTCTGAGGCCACCCTGTTGTGTTGGAGTCTGAAGAACTGAGCCGTGTTGTCTTTTAGGAAAGCAAGTGCGTTCAGCGTTTCCAGGCTTGGTGTGTCCAAGGAGAAGTCATGCTCCCTCACCCCTGGAAGCGCTGCCTGCAGGCTCAGCGGCAGAAGCCTGGGTTTAGGTAGTCCTGGTGACAGCCCTGTGAAGCTGTGTTGAAGCCTTCAGAAGGACTCCTCTCCCTTAATTAAGAAAACAGCGTTGTTCTGGCTCAAGATCAAATGTCACCTTCTAGATTTCATGAAGAGCTGAACTCGCACCAAAACATGATGAGACATCTTGTTGGGTTTGGGGTTTTTTTTACCAGAAAGAATCTGCAGGTAATGAAGCCTGGCAAGCCTCTGATGAACAGTCAGAATGTGTGCTAGTTATTACCTACTGTAATTGCAGCAATTATTAATTACCTGCCATTCTGCCATGCCAGAGAATTTCCTTTTTCTGACAGTCTCTTCCCCTTTGAGCTTATTAATGACTCCTGCCAATGAACCTTTCCTGTTTTGTCCCTGCTATATATGAGATTCCCTTCATATCAAGTAGTCTTGTAAAATTTTTTAATAAATCCTAAAAATACTTTGGAGAAGGCTTCAGACCATATAAAAAGCTTTCCAAAAACATGCTTCAATTTATAAATTCATAGTGACCAGACTCACAGTTGCAAAACCCCCACTGATCCTAACCCAGGGGCCTCCTCCTTTCCCTGTTCCCAGCACAGAGGGGAAACCTCTGCCTTATTTTATATGTACGCATCTCAGCATGCCATGGGCACCAAGCTCTGGACCCAGTGGGAAAACAAGGCAAGCAGAGCAAAGGTGTCTCTCAGTCCCGGTGTTATGCTCCCTGCAGGGTCCATACCCCTCATGCAGGCAGGATCAGGCCCCCACCAATCGGCAGGCAGGTCTGCAGAACTCTGCCCCACTGCACCTCCCACACCAGGTCCTCTACTCTCAGACAGACAGATTTTGGTAGTTGGAAAGATGGAGAAATGTCTACAGACCCTTGCAAAAATGCCTTCACCCCAACAAGCTGTATCTAGAGTATGCACACACCTATTTTACTCACACTCATGGCATTCACTTCTGAGATAAAGCCAATAATGAAGGCAATAAAACCAGCTTTTTAAAATACACCAATGCAGTACACGCAAACAAACACAGACTTTCCAAGCACTATTTAAAAAAAAAAATCCCTGTCATGGGATGAAGACATGCTAGGACGTGACTTTTTTCTATTTTCACCCACACATACTCAAAAGCTTTGGCTTAACTAACAATAATAATAGCAGTAATGAACATTACTTCCTAACCACTAAGTTTGCTATGCTTACCTAAACAAAAACAGACATGTTTTAAAATAAGACTCTGTAACTGTATTAAACAAATGCGTGCTTAAAGTGAAATTTAACATTAATTTGACAAATGCCAGTGGGAAATCATCCCATCCTCAGTAGATGTATCACCCTGCAATAGAAACAGGAGTTATTGCTTGGAAAACATCCCGAAAAAAAAACAGAAAAAGCAGGGTATGTACGGAGAGGTGGGGTCATGAAAGAAGCACATACGTATTTTGCCGATCAACATTTCTGCCCAGGATACTGCCTGATGTAAATGCAAAGGGCAGCTTTAATAACAGCAGCTGTCTCAGGAGGAGCCATTCTCCTCCAGCCACTGCTTCAGTCAAGCTTCACCATCTGTAGCAGGCACATTTTGAACATCGCGACTTTACCCGACACACAACCGATCAAAAGAAATTATGCACTCAGCCCTCCCCACACATAATTTCTCATCTATGAACTAAAGAGCCTATTTTAAGGGAGTGGGCTTTTAATTTTTAATACTTTGATGGAAAGGAGCATCTGAAGGCCTTCTTACAGAGCCACACGATGGGCCTCCCCCCGCCCCCCAGGCCGGCCCCACTTCCAGGGAATCAGGCCCTGGCCATACAGACCCACCTCAGTGTCTGAATTACAGATCTGAAAATATTTCTTCCGCTGTTAAAATATGCTAAAGTGGAGAAATACAGCCCGTACCACCATTTCTTCCACTGACAGTATAGTAATCACCACTTTAAAAACACCTAGCCACTTTACACACCAGACCATTTTTTTTCCAAGGCACATTTTTATTGATTTTTAAAATTTGATTGGCATTGATGCTCTCCAAAACTTGTCAAGTCAGAGCCAGGTGTTCTTTAAGCAAGTTGTCATTTTCTACTGTAGCACAAGTAAGAGCTGCATTTTTCACAATGTGCATATTTACAGCTTCCCTGAAGTCAGGAAGGGCTCTTCAGTTCAGCCCGGTCGAGGCAGATAAATTAGTGCATCCCAGGTCAGGTTCAAGGAGTCCAGTGGCAGCACCGTTATTCCCGGCCATGTGGTGGGGAGAAGCTTTTATCTAGTTTTTGTTTAAAGTTTAAGAGGCTGCTTGGCTTTAACCAGCTTACTTATTTGAGCTGCATAATTTCTTTATGTAAAGTCTAAAGACTTTGCATCGTATTAGACACTTTGGCAGACACCTCAGCTCCTGTGCTCTGTGACAGCCCTCTTTTCTTCAGGACACAACAGCAGAGCTCCCTCAAACTCAGTTTATTTCATAGATACATAAAGGACACCTCTCTCCCTTCAACCACACTTTTTCTTTAAGCTCATGAAACCTTGAAACAACGGCACAGCTTGTCACAAGCAGCCGTCCTTGGATGAGGTTTAATTTTCCATCAGATCGACAGGCTGTCCCTATGTCCCCCATGGGGACCAACTTCACCACAGGACAGCAGAGCTGTTGCTGATGAGCCTACGGGGAGACCACAATGTCTCCAGTCCCTCAGGTAAATCCTGCAGAGACCACGATGCAAGTTCCCGTGGCCTCGCTGGGATCGCGTGCCAGCACAGTGTTCACAGAAAAAGTCCAGGGAAATAAAGAGCAAACTCGCTTGATGAATGTGTTTATCACTTTACTGACTCCGTTTTTAATTCCTGTAATGAAGCAGCAGCCAACTCTCTGCTGTGAGTGGAAGCAGGGGTTATGGACACCTTTTTCCGGCTGCACGGCAAAGTGCTCTGGACTACAGGGAAGTCTACTACTACTACAAGGAAGAAGCAGACCCTTTGAGGAAAAAAAAAAATAAATAACTAATTCCCTCTCTGGTGAGAGTGTCATCATTCAGGAGGAATTCTAATTTTAACCAGTTCCCAAACATTACAGTTTGCTTCAGTTCTGTTTTCCCCAAATGCTAATGGGGGCCGGGGGGGGGGGGGCGGGGGGGGGGGGGGCGGGGGGTTGGGGTGATAAAAAAAGTTGGAGGCTGCTCTTGGTTTCCCTTTTGGGGTCTTGATTTCCATGTGAGGAAAGTGCCTAAAACCAAAAAAATAGTACCAGGGCCCTGGGGAGAGGTGAAGGGCAGGGTGATGCACTCGGCAGTGCCCTGCACGGGAGGCCGTGCCCCCCCAGCATACCCCACATGCTGGCAGCCCCTGTGATGCCAGGGATGCCGTGGCCAGCATGGGGAGGCAGCTCACAGGAACACAGCATCTGTTTTCAGTTAGGTCCCTGAGATGCATAAACAGCAATCTGGCATCTCACACAGGCTTTAAAAGTATCCTTGGGTAGCAGGGGGATAGGGGAGGGATGTGATGAAAAATCAGCATTGTGTTTATTAAAATATATCTCCAACGCTCAGGCATGCTTTCAGTCACCCGGTTTGTTGCTGCTTTTCCTCATCTCCATGTCGGGTTTTCGTGTCGGTGCACAAGCCGAAGGTACAGGCTGGGTCCCGGGAAGCAAGAGGCTGCCTCCCAAAAACCTCTCTAGGGTCTGGGAGGTTCCTTGCTGCCCAGCCCTGCCGCTGGCTGACGGAGGTAAACCGCAGCCACCTCCATCCAGGGAGCTCCCTCCCTGGCTCTGGCAGAGCATGTCTCACATGTGAGGCAAAGGCCATCATCTGCAACCTACTCAGGAAAAGCACGATAAGGAAAATTTCAGGGCGAATATTATTGTCCTGGTAAAATACGGCTCGAGTTATGACACTGCAAGTTACCACCCTGCCAGCGCACTCGAACATGCCAGGGAAGGCTGGTCCCCGTAGTCAAGTGGGAAAGCACTGCACAGCCTCGGCGCATCACCTGCAGCCCCGGGCAGCCCCATCAGCAGCATGGCCAGGCACAACCAGCAGCAGCTATTTCACACGGAGACAAGAAACTGGGGAAGTCCAGCCACTGCCAACCACTTTTTGCAGTGCTAACTGCAGCCAAGGCGACGTCTTCAGAGGAGTGAGTGGCTCACAAGGTGCAGCCTGCACATGGCTCTGGGGGGCAGCTCAGAGAGATCCCACGTGGGGCCAGGCACTGCCTCAGGGCTCAGGGGGCTCCACCCTGCAGCAGGGTGCCCAGCCCCACAGGAGAGGTGTCCCAAGGGCACAGTGCAAGCATCTGGGGTACAGGAGTCACAGAAGCACTGACCTAGGGAAAATGCCTAAACCTGGAGCCTTTTAAAAAAGCCTATATGCATTACAAGGCAAGAAGGCGATGCAACCTGTCCTGCAGCCAAAACTTCCTCCCTCAAAGGGAAGGGGACCAGGGCCCCATGCCTATCCGTCCTTGGCAGGTTAAAGGATTCACTTGGGACTGAGCAGATCGCTCCTCCTGTTGCAAAGGAGGCAGAGTGGTGCTCCAGCCCCTGCTGCAGTCCCTCATGCTGTGATGCCAAAAGCCCCCCAGGCCCCGCAGATGCTGCCAGTGCCTCTGGGGACACATTCAGCTGCCCATCATGAGCTGCCAGTCAAGGCGCTGCCTTCGTGGCCAGGGGATGTGCCAACTACTCCCTGTGCCTGCATCCAAAATTTAGTTTTGCATATTCCTCCCAGCCTGCCCTGGCCCCCAGAGGCTCAGCTGTGCCATGCCGTGCCATGCCATGCTGTGCCCACCACAGTTTGTCTCTTTCAGGTGCCTATCCTAACACATGAGCTGCTCCGCGCAGTTGGGTTTGACTCAGCTGCTCAGGCACTTGCCTCTCAATTAAAACGTAGGTGGAGGACAGAGCCGTGCTCCGACCTTTCACATAATAGCCCAGTAGTTAGAGCACTGCTCTCCTCAGATGGTGGGAAACTTCTGCCTGAGGCCACGTCTTTCAGCTATAACTATTTTTCTTCAGAGATAAGTGCTGGCTGAGGAAACACACACCACTCCTCCCATTGCTGCTCTTCAGTTTTTCACAAGTCTTGTAAAGGCAGTGGTCTTCTCGTCCACCCAGACTCTCAGGCGCAGTGAAGGATGATGCTTTGCCCCCTCACTCCTGCCCCCACAGGGTGGTTTATAGCCTGGTGATTCAGGGCTCACAGGAAGGAGTTGGCTTGAGGATCCTCTCAGACAGAGAGGAGACCCAAATCCCTGCCTTACACCCTCCCAAGCAAGTCTTCAAGCATGGAGCTACTGGATAAGAATTATGGCAACCAGACGTTTTAATAGAAGACAAACCTCTTTCCGCAACACTCAATTCCCTTCCTGGCCTAGGAAAGGAGCCCAAGATGACTAGCTGAGATGTTGGGCTCCACAGCTGGGGCCCCACAGCTGGTTCAGCATCAAATGCTGAACCATGCGCGGTCTTGGTTGGGAGGAGCACCTTACAGGGCGTTGCTCAGCCAGCACAGCATCGCCGGGATCTGCTGTGCTGCCACCAAACTTGAAGCATCTCTGGGAAATTGCTAGTAAAGACTAAAGCACCTCTAGATGCACAGGTATGGTGGCAGTTTTCAATGAAACACACTGTTCAGGTAGGGTTTCGGTATCTTTGTGGCTCTAGGTGTTATTATATAGAAGTTATAGACTCAAAGTGCAGAAAGGTGAGAGCTGCGTTAGCAAGATGCTTGAGTTCATAAGATGTGCTGAGCAGTAGACTATGTCTGTCCTGGCATGGTACCACACTAAGGTAGCCCCAGCATGAAGCTGGCTCGCAGCCAGCCATCCCGGGGAGCATCACCTGTCCCAGCTCCCTGGCTGCTCACCCTTCCACTGGTGACACAGTGGCCACCCTTCGCATTCTCTCCTGTGGCTCTGCAGCTCTATGCAATGCTCAGGAGCTCTCCCTGTCCTCCAGTCCTCTTCACACCCCACGGAAGCACGATTCACAGCCTGCTGCAGCGGAACAGACCAGAGCATATGGGCAGAAACAGTAATTGGTGTTTTCTCCTTTTCATTTCAGATCATTCCCCAAGATGTGGCTAAGTCCAGTGCTTGCAACATGGCTATGCCACGATCAACATGGACCAGGCATAAGCTGAGGTGAAACAGTGTTTTCATCTGGGGAAGCAGAGCCTCGCTGCAACCCCAGCTACTCCATGCAGCTACCAGCTCGCAGCAGAGTCGCTCCCTTCCCTGTCCAAACACGGACAATTTCATTGCATGACAGCACAAGCCACAAACACAAAACTCTCACTACAATAGGTCACTCTTTCTCATGTACTGTGTCTGCACAGCCCTATCTACCCTGCCATGGCCAGAGGCAACCAGACTAGGATGGGGAGCTCTACGGCAGTAAAAACAAGCCAAAACATCAAGGAGCAGATGAATGGCTACCGCCTACCACTGCTCAGGTTCCCGTTTTCATTGGCTTGGCATGCTCTTTAATGTCATGTAAAGCTGAGTTAACTGAGGCATGAGACTGCTGATACTATTCTGCCTGCTGTTGCAAGGGTACAAGCCAAGAAAACAACCTTCTTGGGGAAGAGCAGCAGGGTTGTCATGCTAGGAAAAAAACTGATGCTTCTGAACCACAAAGCCACTTTGTTCCTATTTCATTTTTCCAGAAGGTCAATGAGCTAAAATAGTTGGCAGTGAAATCAACTGCTTCACTGCTGAAACCAGCGTGACCCAGCCACTAGGCAGCGGCACGTAAGCCTGCCTTATTACATACCCTAGGTATCTGTGGTTTGTAAGCATCAAGCGTTTTTGCTTTAGCCATGAGTGATTGCTGAACAGCATACCCAGCTGATACACAGCTGGACCACCCCTCCGACTGTCAGTTCAAATGCAGGTCTCGCCCTCAGCCTCAGTCCCTCCACCCTGCTCACCCTCATCACCCTGCATCTGATGGACCCAAATTGGCCAGCACATGCTTCCAGCCACTACAGCCAAGGGTGAGGGCAGTAAAGCTTTGCCGTGTGGCTATTTAAAAGAAACTGCTGCACGTGCCTGTGTAAAAGCTCCATCATAAACGGAGCCATACCAATACAAGCAAGCCGGAGCAGCTGCCGCAGCACCCGGCTGCGCTGGGAGAGTTACGCTGCTCTGATTATGCTGACACAATCAGAGCAACAAACTCCTCCATGCCCCAAGGGTTTATCTAGAAAAGGTGCTTACAGGGATTAGGACTTCATTCCTGTTGTTAAAGTCAGACACGCTCTGCCCTTGACTTCAGGGGCTTGGGAGTTTGCACTGGGCCAAGGACAGGCTGGGGGGGGTTGGACTGTGTGACCCTCAACACAAAATCAATGATGCTTATGCTCTTAGTGCCACTGTATAAATCAGTGGTTTGTGAAACACAGGGACAGGTCTTCTAAAATTAAAAGATATCATAACAAGAGATATAGATTCCGTCTTCCAGCATGCTTTAAATAATTCTGAAAAGTTAAAGTGTTTTAAAAGAGGCACAGAATTTGTAGATTTGTAAGTACCTGTTAAAATTGCACTAAGGATCATACATATATACATTAAATACATTGATAGAAATATTATTGAGTTGAACATATCAAGGGGATGCAAAGCTTTCCACTCCTGCTGCTGCTGCTATATTTGTAGATTGAGACTGTTTCGTTTTTAGTAGCTGATAACCTTCCAGAAGAGCTGAATCAGGAAGGTAGCTTCACTACACACTTTTCAGGGAGAACTTGTGCAAGGAGCTGGCTAAGAGGACAACCAGAAAATATAGTCAGTGACAGACACAGATGAATCACCTGGCAGTCTTTTTTACTCTGACGAGTGGAAATCAGATCTGTCAGTAGCTATTTTTAATAGGTATGGAGCCATGAAGGACTCACTACAAAGTTTTTATATGCTTTCACTTACCAATACTTAATATTCCCTGTATCAAATTCTGGGGTGAGGTAAACTTCTGCAATTTGTGGAGACAAGCATCATATGTAGACAACTCCTACAAGTAGGAGCTGGCTGTTTCATCAAAGCCAGAAGTCCTAACTAATGTGTTTTGTGTAAAACTAGGAAGCAGCTGGTTTGGGTTTCATAAAGGTTACCACAACAAAGTTGCAATGGAAGGGGCAAGCAGAGACACACATCCAGTCTGAGCACCCTTTATCCAGATCACAGCACACGCTGTTCCCAAGACAGGCCTGTCCAGAAACCAACCTTGGCAGCTGCTGTGTCAAGTGTCAAGGAAGGGATTGTGCACGCGAAGTAACCTTATCAGAGGCTGAAATAAGCTACATAATATAGAACTCACATATGCTGCTGTTAATCTACCTGAAGCACAAAAATCAACTTGCAAAATTGCCAACTAGACTTACATTAGCCTTTCCTGTCCCTTCTCTTTAATAAGGGGTTCGCATGCCCCTGGAGTCATGCAGCTGTGACTGCAATGGGGAGATGGCCCTCAGCTGGGTGGAAGGCCATTAGCCTTCAGGAGTCTTCCTCAGTGCGATGGCCAAGAAACTGCGCAGAATTGAGATGCCTGGGCCAAATTCTCCTTTTCTGCCTTTTCAGCTAGTCAGTAGTGCCAGTGGAGTGGAATTTCATTTCCACACCAACTGGGAATTTCATTATTGCAGCACGAGTGACCAGTCTGCAGAGATGTGCATCAGTGCCTTCTGTACCACCCTCCCTTTGAGCTTTGGGTGCAATGAGCTGGACAGGAACCAAAGGGATGAAAGAAGATGTGGTCACATCACAGCAGTTTTTAACTGGTGTCCACATTGTCCAGACACTGCAAGAAAGGACAGTATGCAGGATGCTGTGTTATACTGAGTTATAACCAGCTCTCCAAATATCTGTCACCAGACCTTGCCTACAGAGAAGAACTTGACCCACTGTGTGCATAAAAATGTGCACGGAGTCGCAGAAGGTAAGATTAGATTACAACTTTAACTAACACAAGTATTAGTCAAGTAGTCTTTAAGAGATAAAAAAGCCCATGAAGTTGCTACATCTAACTATGCATGTTGTCAGAAGTGGGGTACATCCAGAACAGACTCGGGTACAAGTATCACTAAAGAACCAGTAGTGCAAACCTACTGGTTGGTCATCTCTGCAACTTGAGCAACTGCTATGTTTTTCTGCTTAACTTCAAAAAGTCTCGATCTCATTGCCTAGAATTTCAGATGGTTTTCTTGGATTACAGATGAAGGAATTGCCCTCATGGTATTAGTTCATAGGCAATCTTTTGTCTAGAGAGCTCACCAGAGGGGATTATTTACACTAATCCTGCAGTGGAACCTTTGAATTGTTCTGTGTGGAAAAGAAAATGAGTATCTGTACTCAGATATGCAGACATGCAACCTTAAACGGTAGAAGTCTTGATAACTTAGCAAATTGCAAGGTAAGATTGAACCCCCAGTTATCTGGAGAAGTGCATGGGCCTCTCCAGTCTGTTTTAGGGGAGAGCCAAGGAGCACACCGTTGGCTTTCCCACCCATTCAGCTCACAAGAGATAAAAAGGTATTTCAGCAGGCTGGGGCACGGCTCACTGCTCTCAGGAGGGCTCCATGCTCATTCCCAGGCATGCGCAGGGGCACCACTGTGGCAGAGTCCCTCCTGGAAAAGCACAGCTGAGGTTCAAAGTGTCATCAAAAAAAATCCTGAATGCACGATTGTTAGCACTTGGGACCTCATTCAAATCAGACTAGAAAAAAAAAAGATGCAATTCTGTCTAAACAGAAGAAGCAGTGTCTGAGGAGCTGGCCAGGTAGATGTCCATGAGCAGACAAAGCAGGCGGTCGGGAACGGTACCCTGGAGAGGGCTGTGGGGAAGATCCAGGTTTTGAAGACCTTTAGGCCTGTGCTTCCCTGGGCTGCCAGCAGGCAGGCTCCCTCCCTGGGGTGACAGTATGGAGGATGCAGACAGCCCATACTAAAGCGTTAGCGTGGTAATGGCTTTTGAGAACAGCGATTAGGCAAAATTACTTTTTCCCCTTTTTGACAGAAAATAGGATACTGTTTTTACAGCTTTCATAGCTGCTTTGCTTCCCCTCAGCAGCAGTTCATCCTTAAAAAAATCCAAAAAATAAACATTCAATAGTTTTGACCACAGAAAAAATTGTCAGTTGACAGAAAAAGGACAAAAAATTCCAAGTTTTTCCTTAACATGGCCTTCTTCACCCTCTTCCCCACCACCTCTCCCACCAACAATGGAAATTACTGGCTCCAATTCAAATAGCTTATGAAAATCACACAGGCTGTGGCAACAAACACATCCTGAGGTTTGCCTCGCTGCCTGTGTGAGGCTGGCATGGCTGAATCAGCTTTCCAGGGGACGGGGCTGCAGCCAGCCCCTGGGTGCACCACTGGCAGAAGCACAGCCCCAGCCTGGCTCGCCTCTCCGCTTCCCCGGGACAGGTTGGTAGCAGCCTGCCTGATGAGCTCCCAACCTCCTCCAGGGTATCCAGGAGCCCCTGGAAGGGTCCTGTTAGGCACAGGAGATGAAGCACAATTTAATTCAGCTATATGTTGGGAGAGCTAATTCCAGGGCTGGTCCCTGCGCTGCTGTGATGCTACAGGCGGGTTTTTCTGGCTGAGGAGCCAGATTCTCCATGCATCTCCACCTTGGTCCTCTCCTCTCACCTGCAGAGAAAGGGGAAAATAGGAGTTTTTCAGAACAGATGAATGGGACTTGACAAAAAAAACCCCCACAAACCCTAAAACCCAAGAAAATGCAGGCCTACCAGCCTTCAGAGTGAAATAACATTAATGACTTCCTTAAATGTTCTTCATGTCATAGTCTGCTTTGGTCCTCTAACTTAGAACTAGCAAAATGAGACAGGTAATGATTTATACAAGGCTTTGGCTTGCAAATCTATCATTTCCCCATGCGACAGCTCTCTCCAGTCTGCATGATATAGGAAAGCAGTTTCAACTTTTAAAGACATTTTGATATCACACAGCACTGACACACATTAACTGAGGTGTTTTCCCCCCACTCAACACAAATCAGGCAGTGAAATAATATCTGAGACATTGGTCCCACATGAAAAATGTCATTATGTGCCTCTATTTTTACCCTCACATGCAAACACCCCTGTGCCAGCAGCCCTTCTCTGGGAAGCCCCTGTGCCCACTCCACCACCTCTGGTTATTACCCCGGCATCTCTAAAGGCCTCTCAAAGTGCACGTGGCCAGCAGAGCACCCAGCACTGACAGTACTGAGGAAGAGCAAAGGACAAGGTGAAAGGCCAAGCCAGGCACTACCTTTTCCTGCTACAGAGGGCCTTTCACTCCAGTTGCTTCACAGCTGGGCTTCTTAATCCATGGTTTCAACAAACAGAGTTTGAGCAAATGATCCTTTGCTCTCAAAGCTTTGTGTCAGCTGTTAAGGAAGGACTTGGACAAGGGAGACCCAGCCTTGTCTAAGCTGGAGAAGAGGGAGGGCTGTGATGGACCACAACCACATCGCCTGGCACAGCAGCATGTATTGCACCGGTTGGCCCTCGTGGGAGAGCAAATTCCCCACTAAATCTGCATCTGTTCATAATATCCTTCCACACAATCCACACCACGGCAGGAAGGAAATGCAGGAGTCCCAGCCTCCGAAAGCCCCTACCTCAGGGACACAAACTGTTTGAGCAGTGAGAGGCAACGCAGCTCATGGTTTCTCACAGATGCTCCCTGCAAAGCATTTTCTCGGGGTCTCTCATTACGAAACAAGTTGGGGGTAACCGTGTCTGACTTCCCTGAATTCGCCCAGTCAGCTGGCCCCACTCCTCCTTGCGCAAGACGTTGGATGTCAGAGGCAGCCATGGCCTCATGGACCTATTGGGAACATGAATTACATCTGCAGGGCGATGGCAAAAGAGGAGTTATGGGAAAAGCAAATTGGCATGAATATAAACACACCACGGAGAGAGCGAGCTTCCCCAGGGTCATAGATACATATTGCAATGGTTTGGGACATGTAATTTCCTTGCAACATAATATTTAATTGTATCACATTAACATTCCTGTGCTGTAGTAAAATCTGCTATTGTAGCATGTTTTGACACGAGCTCTAGATTTTGGCCAAGAGCCGTTTTTCACTGTTAGTGCCATGGTGTGGCTGCACGCAGTAACTACATTTTATATATTCATTCCTCAGAAAGAGGAATTCAAACCCTTTTGTTCCAAAACAAAAAGCTTCCGAAACGCAGGCTGCAGCCTGGGACCCAGGAAATCCATGTTCCCGATGGTATGAGGGAGCTGAACTATTTCCCTCCCTACCCCTACTGTGTATGAGGTTAAAGTGTTAACATCTGAGCTAGCGGAGATGGCAGTGGCAGGAGGAAGGAGGGGGCCCAGGGCGGTGCCAGACCTGGGAAATCTTTCTGATGAACTACACAGCTGTTGTATTGATGCTCATTTTTCTTTTGTTGTTTTTCCTGCTAATTAAAATGCTTCTTAAGAAAGTCATTGATGTAAAAACAAAAGATATAAGAGCGCTAAGCGAAATCACAGAGGCAGTGCTGCAGATGACTTCGCTTATACAGTCATCCAGCTTCACAGGGCAGACTCAAGGATCTGGGGGGGTTCTGGGTGCTCTTGAAGAAGAGCAGCAGCAGCAGCAAGAGTGGCTCATCTCTTGAGCACATGGTGGAAGAGGGATCAACTGGGGCAGGGAGTGCAGGCACATCCTCCTCTTTGCTCTCCTTGTCTTTAGGGCCATTTCTCTGTTCCTTGTCAGCCATCGTTACAATCTCATTCCTTTAGCTCAAACTGCGCGATGCAGAGAGCTGCCAGCCCCAGCTCGGCCAACTGTTCTAACAAAGGCAGGCCATGGCTGGAAGTGTTTTCCTTCAGGTTTGCAAAACTTCGCTCTCCTTCAGGTATTCCTCACAAGGCACTGCTCTGAAATCCAGTAAGAATGGTGAAAGCACAACCAAGTTCTGCTCTACCAGCACATTCCTGCCACGCTCCACCCTGCACCCAGCCACCAAAGCCTGGCAAACCCTGGGGAGTAAAGCCCACAGCAGCTGCTGGAGGAAGGAAACCCTGGCCCACCACAAGGAAGGGGAGACTGAGATACAGGAGTGAGCTCCCCTCTGCCCACCCGTGGCTCATCTGTGATCGGAAATTTGCCGACACGCCGTCCTCACAGAACATGGGGCGGAAGTAGAAGAGCTCGCTCCTAAAATCTGGGTAGCATCCAAGTTGAGGCGAGGACAAATGTTGCTGACCTTTACAGTATTCCAAGAACTAAAATCCCTCGGCTCCCTTCCACTCGCTGGAGAAATGGCTCAAAACCTGTTCTCTTCCCAGTCTCCCCCCAGGGGAAAAAAAGCATCAATCTCTATGCAAGTGTATTTGTTCTGCGCGTTCCTTATTTTATATTTTACGAACCAATGCCAACTTTCAGTCATTGAATCCAGACACCCATGTTAACAATGGATGATTACATTTTCCATCCGACTGTTTTCCCACAAGCACCAGCATTAACTCAAAGCACTCTCTTTGCAAGTAATAGTGTTGTAACATACAGTAAGATGAAATATTTAACTGGTGCAGATGAAACTGCTTCGCTGGAACCAACAGAGCCACACCAGTTTACACCACCAGAGGCCTTGGTCCACAGCTGTTCCTGGGCAGCCAGGATGCTGCGTATGGGCCAATAGGATTTATGACCATTTTAAATAGAAGCAACTTTATCATGCGTGTCGGTAAACTGCTGTGCTATTGGACTGCAGGCAGCTGAGTACTTTTCCACTCTTTTTAGCTATTGCTATCAGAAATCATGGGTTAGTCGATAACTGCATTCCTCCGAGATGAGTTTGCCAGGGCACTGAAGGAGATCTGTTCACACTGGGAGGCATTGTTTCCCAGGCTATTCCAAACAATACAGAAAACACTGTGTTCTCATTTGAGTACTATGAAGAAAGAGCTCAGTGGATGGGCTTTTAAAGAACTAGCATATGCAATTCCATAAACTATATTCTTTAAATAAAGAAAAACCCTCTATGTCATGCAGAACTAAATCCTGATTCGCTCATGGACTGCATCCAGCATTAGAAATATGGATGAGCTTTGGCTGGGCTTTCTAAGCAACAGAAAGAAATACTTCATTCCCAGCAGAAGAAAAAGAAAAAAAAGAAAAAAGAAGCAGAGATTACACTAGCATTTGAGGCTACTTCATTCTCGTTAGCAAAACATAATGACAAATTCATTGAAATTGAGCAGGATCAAGATATTTGGGACAAGACCTTGCCCTGAGTTAACTCTTGCCTTAGAGACCTTGCTTCTGAGTCAACGCAGAGCAAGGAAATGTTAATCCATCCATACCACACTGGGTCAGTATTGCCAACCAGGTCAGAGGTAGTATTTCAGACACTAACTTGGTATTGATGTTTTAAATAGCAGCAGAGTGTATATGCCCCTACATAGCGCTTGCTGTGAGGAGCAACACAAACACACATTGGTTTTGAGGTGGTCCTGCAAACCAGCAATGTCCTAGTGGAAAGCGAAGTGGGCAGGCTCACCTGTTTGTCATTCCAAGCCAGACAGTAAGAAGTGGGTGGACTCCTCATTGCCCAAATTAGAAATGAATGGGCTACATTTACGTGTTTTTTTCCCTCACTTATATCATTGTTCCTACAAGAGACCTCAGTCTTCGGATCTCTCTCCTACCATTCAGGGTCAATTACAGCACGTACTTGGTTTTGCATAGCTTGTTCTCACCTCCCCACTTACCTGCTGAATCTAATAGATTTCTTTTAGCTTTAAAAGCAGCTGGATCAGGCCAGAAAACAAAGAGCAGTAATTTTCCCAGTAAGAGTTCAGCAGAGTCCAACAATGAAACAAGCTTTTAATGAGGCACAGCAGTAAGGACATGTGAAACAAAGATAATAATTTTCCATAGTGGAAGCTGGAATGATTTCACCTACATGACTTAAATTCTTCAGAAACAGGAGGACTTAAAACCACAGCTACATTTCTGTCCTCTCATCCCCTTGCCTTACCCCACCCTTACATGCGAGCAGTCCCAGAGAAGTCCATAGGAGGTGAACGGACAGACTGTCTTCACTGGACTGCAGTGGGCTTTGCTGCCTGGCATCACTTGGCTTATCATGTTCTTGTTATTCTTGCGAGAATCTGTGTTCGAAAGGGCAATTCCAAACTGAGATTTCTGCGTCACAGTCGCTGCCAAGGAAAGTGTCCAGGCTGGATCATGGCCAAACTTAATGCTGCAGCCTTAAAGGGGCAATTTCAGTTCAGGGTGTTTTGTTTTGTTTTTAAACCTAGTGTATTTTGCATTGCACAACTATATGAACCCACATTCGTGCCACACTAAGAGGACAAAGGAGAGGAAAACAGTGGAGAAGAAAAAGAAATCTAGCAGTAAAATAGCAGGTCTGTTTTAACAGAGCTAAATGTCCCTTGAACATTCCTCCTTATATGATTTTTGCAACAGAACCAGGTCTTAGAACAGACCGTAGATTAGTATCAACCAGCATGCTAGCTGCTGGGGCTGAAATCAGAAGCGGACACAGGCAGGAGCAAATACTGACTGGCAGTTACAGCACCGTTGCTTTTCTTTCCAGACTCACAGTGCTTGTCCACAGCTCAGGTAGGCAAAATGGTCCCATGCTGTGTCATACACAAGTGGCAAGAGAAGAAGTGAGGGAAAGTGTATGTCTTAAGATAGAAAACCTGAGATACAGACGTTATCCAGAGTAAGGAGCATCATAAGTTTTTCAAACAGAGGTTATTGCTCTAAACCTACCAAAGACTTCAATGGGCCTTTGGTTGGGACCTATGCCAGGAATAAGCAGAAATACTCAATAAATTACTACAACACGTCAGTCTAGGTTCTATCTACAGTGTTGTGAGTATCCTTTAAAAAAAAACACAGAAGAGCAGAAGAACGAGAAATATTCTGCCTAAAAAAAAGAATTTACATTTTTCTGTGAGGCTCATTCAAGGTGGAAAGATTAGAAACATGTTGGAAAAAGTTCAGAGAGATACTAGATTGATCAAAGGGCTTGGCTAGGATAAGAAACTAAAGGATCTGAGTTATTACTGCTTGGAGAAGAAATGGCTGCTGGGGAGGGGATAGAAGAGGCAACATAAAAAAAAAAAAAAAAGAAAGACCATTCTTGCATTGTGAGCCTGAAAGGGACCCAGTGCATTGCTTACAATCCATTCACATTACAATCCTGGGCAAAAAATATTACTCCCGATGAAATACAGCAGTTAACCACATCTCCTCAAAGCAAGTGCAGGGTGCTTCCAGCGCCATTGGAGCTGCCATCAGGCAGCTGCTGGCAGCAAGGCTGGTGCTTACAGCCCAGGCCACTCACCCCACTGCACCACACAGAGTCCTGACCCCCATTACATGGGATGCGTTTTGGGAGTTGAGCTCTCACAAATCTGGCCACAACACGGGGATGTGTTTCCTTCCAGCCCTCCGCTCTACCCCACTGCCACAGGCTGTTGCCCAGGAGCAGAGCAGATCGTGCGCTGCAGCCATGCCAGCCCAAAACGTGGTGCCCTGATCCCAGCTGCAAAGGAGCTGATGTGTGCCTCAGGGAGAAACATACTTTAACCCATTTTAGCTGCTTGTCAAGCAAACATGAGTCAGATCCCCAACATACCAACAGATATTAAATGGCAGCCAGAGCCTGCTAGAAGACTGGGACTTCTGCTTCTCATCAGAGTTGAGCCAAGTAGAGCTGAGTGGTTGCCAAAAGTGAAAGTCCCTGTCCTACCTCTTACACTGGCTCAGTTACTCATACAGCTTGCAAACATGGGAGAGCTAAACCCTAAGAAAATTGAAATCACTTAGGTTTTGTTGTTGTGGTTCTGCTAGATTTCTGAGCATTCAGCTCCCTGAAGATGTCTGAATGAGCGAAGGAAGCAGTGGGAGCACACAGCCAGGAGAAAAGCCACCCTCTCAATGCAGTCTCATAATCAGTTTTCTGTTGGTTACCTAATCCAGCAAAAAGAAGGGTTACCAATATAGCTGGCCACATAAGCACTAATGCCAGTACAGGGAAGACTGGGAAAATTGCAGGTGGGAGCAGGGAACAGCACCACAGCCTTTGGGGAAAAATAGCACTTACACCAGACCGTGAGTCTGCGGCCACATAGTGATCTCTAAGGTGACCTCGATCAGTAACTTGGGAGGTGAGGAAATCCAGGCATCTCCAGAAAGGGAGAAAACAAAACAAAAAACATGTTTACTCCTGCTTACACTGGGGAACTATTCCCTACAATACTTCTCTTAGGAACCCAGGAGCGGCCAGCACTGCCAAGAGTGCAGCTCTTCACATGTCAGTGGCCACTGAAATGGCAGGAGTAAAACAAGGAGAGGAAGCGCAGGCTGAGCTGGCAGCCCCATGGCCGAGCTCGAGGTGACAGCCGTGCCCATGGTCTGAGCAGGGGCCAGGGGAGCACAAACCCACCAGGCACTCACATGGTGTTGTGTGGGGCACACGAGCTTTGCAGCATGCAAGAGCAGGGTAAAGTCACTCCAGCTCATTTTCACACAATCTCACAATAGCCTTGGTAGAGCAATACTGTGGTACATAAAAAGCTTAGAATCTTTTCATATTGAAGGTCATAGCAAATCTAATCTGAATCAACATCTTTAGGTGATAAGGGACTCTGTTCAGAGGATCGAAGTCTCTTAATTTCCTCTTTGCACCACTGACAGATTCAGCTGGTACTTTACAGTCGTACAGGTGGCTTGACATCGATGAATTGTTCATCCCAAGCTGGTATACAGTTGGAATAAGAAAAATATACTGCACAATCTAGACTTATTTATAATGCAAACAAAGATCCTGTTTTCCTTCTTAATCTGTACTAAAACTGTAGCTGATACTAAGGAAGTCTAGCAACTAATAAATTTAAACCACAGGGGAGGGAAAAATTCTTTAAACAGAACTCGTATTTTGAAGTCCAAATGATATGATATCTCTAAAACACAAACAAATTCTTTTTTTTTTTAAATTCTACTTTGATTTATATCCAGCCATATGTATTAGGCCCAAGTTTTGGGCCTGGAGAGCTTACAGGAGTCTGAATCAAGAAGCTGGAGCACCTCACCAATAGAGGAGCAGCTGAATCGCCCAGGCAGGTCTTGACAGCACCAGCCAAAGAGAGTGAGGGGGCAGGACATCCTTTCTTAGCAGCCTTGGAGGATGCTAACCTCATTAACCATCAGCATTGCACCGACTGAACCACAAATGCGCATTCCCTGCACACCCACGCGGGCTCTCAGAACTTGCACAAGGCTGGGAGCTGGACTGCCATGAAACGCAGGCTGGCAAAGTATGGTGGCCGGAGAGAAACCTTCCACCTAAGTGCTGCTGCCCTCCAACAGACGTGGCTTCCTCTCCAAAGTTAAAAACCTGTCTTTAAGTTCTCATAACTTATCAGGAAAAAGACCCCTTACAGGCAAGGTAGGTGTTCATTTTAGCTAGAAAGCTTCCCCTTGATCTTGGCTGTTGCATAGGGGGCCACTGGCACCTGCAGGGAATTTCTGCCCGGGATGAAGGGAAAAGGTTGTTTTTGTGGAGTAAATCTCACATTACACACTGATCTTGTCAGTAACTCATTGAATGGCTCTAGGGAGTCAGCTAGATATTAGAACCAATTTTTTAAAAGTGTAAATGTTTGTTATTAAAAAAGAAGAGTTAAATATTTTCAACCACCTTTAATGGTTTGGTAACTCTCCAGGAACTTCCCCCTCATTCCTAGACTGAAAATAAAAAACAGACCCAAAAGATAGCTTTTGCTGCAGTAGAGTTGAACGCTTACTTTCCACATTAACCCCAGCCCAGGAGGGTGTTTTCTGATGCTCCCCTATATAAGAAGTCAAGAAAGTCTCATGCAGAGAGAAAAAGAAAGGCACTCTGGGCTCCCCAAACTATTGCACTATTTGCTGTTTGAATGGTAGGAAGTACCTCTAGAGAGACTGGCACAAGGAAAAAATATGTTTCTTTCTTTCTGAGTTGAATGCAATCTTTTTGTATTAGACTCCTCTCACTCATCAACTTTCAACTTGACTGAAAGCACACTTTGGTTTTCAGTTTCTCCCTGCATCTTGCATCACCATAGCTCTGGTTACTCATACTGAATCCACTCTTGCATGCTAGTAGGTTCAGGGTGATTTATTTTTTTTTAATGATAGTTTGATATGCTGCATCACATGGGGCTAGAACTGACGAGCCAGCTCTGGTGCCTCCAGAGAAAACAGAGATGGAAAGGATATGTGGACGTGGCATTGTGGAACATGGTTTAATGGGCATGGTGGTGTTAGTTGATGGTTGGACTTGATGATCTTACAGGTCGTTTCCAACCCTAGTGATTCTGTAATTCTGTGATTCTGTGTGACTTACCAACCCCCTGCTTTTGGTCCTTTCTGCTTTGCAACTAAACACAGCACATGAATACAGACTGGGCCTTGGCAACTATCCATTCATTATTAACAAATTAACAGCTTCATAATTCCCCCTTTTCTTTTGTTCTGTGTGCACAGACACGCACACACGCATGCACGCCTGGCAACTTGGTCTTTTTTCGTCTTGAAAAATCCTTCCTCCTGCTCGCCCCAACTTTCAACAGCACAACAGGGGGTCAAACCAGGAAAGCGTCGCAAGGCCTATCAAACAGATTTGTTTAACTTGTTTCCAGTTCAGTCCAGATCTTTGTGAGGAAATACACAACAGCCATGGAAAACAACAATTTTTTTCTGCAAGACCTCTAGGCCACTATTGTCAAGTGAAAATGTGCCCAAAATGTGGGCATTTACAAGCACGTGTCCACCAATCTGGGTGCTCCAGAGAGCATGGCTGCTTTCTGGAAGGATCTCCGTGTGAGGACAGACTCACTCCCCAACCCACCGAAGTTGCAGCTGCTTCTCCCCCTCACAGAAGCGGCACCGAGCGCCCCGATACGGGAGTAAGACCAGGCCAGGCTCATCCTGGCCACCCAGCGCCATGCCGCTCGGGGACACCGGCCTGGCTTTTCCTGCCACTTCCCGGGCTGGCGCTGCTTCAGAGGCCGCCCGTGGCCATTGTGCAGCCCAGACAGGGCCCCAGCGAGACTCCCCCTGCAAGGCCGTCTGAGGGAAAGGATTGTTTTATTTATGAGATGGGAGGAACAAATAAAGCTCCTGTGTTGTTTTTCACTCGGGATGAAGGGGAGGAAGAGACTTCTCTTATTTTTGGTAGCTAAAGCGTGTTCACCGCGCATTGCTTTCAAAGAGAGAAAAGGAAGCGTGGAGGCTGGGCATCAGGCACGCCCGAGTTTCGGGCTGGGCCCTCTCCTAGAGGGGGACCACCCTCATCCAAAACAACCCAGTGAAATGCAGCAGCCGGAGCAGGGGCTCCCACCTCCTGCAGCATGCCGTAACCCTGGAGCCATCGGGCAAAGGCAGCACAGCAGCAGGGGAGGCCCCGCATCCTCCATCTTGTGAATCTGCCCTTCCTTTCTGTGGCGGCTCATGTCATTCAATGAGGCGCTTTGTTTCAGGGGAAAACCAAAATGTTTGCTTGACCCAAAATGAACTGCAAGGTTTTAAATTCACCAATAAGCCATGACAAAAAATGTTTTTTCGAGTTAATGCCTCCAATTTATTTTCACATTTATGTGTTGACAGCCAAACAAAAAATAAGCATTCACACAATGAAGTTCTGTCTTCCACTTGTTTTTCACATGAATGATACTACATATTTCTAGTTACTGGTCCCGGGAAACTTTTCCAGATTTTATTTTAAAAGTAAATAGAAATGCTTGGGAGAAGAGTTAAGATTACACTAAGCATGGATAAGTTTTACTTAGCAACTCTGTCCCTTGGAGAAGGCTTAATACTGTTTATTTTATTTATCAGCTACATTTAGCTGGACAGATTCCATATTCCATTACAGTTCAGAAGTGATATATTTCGTCCTGTAACAATAATTCCTAGTTAATTATTACAAATGCATTTCTTTAAAACCAAGCATATACCAAAAATCACAATACAGAGCCCATTTCCTTAAGAATCAATGTCATTTTATTCCAAATTTCCATAAGAAAAATTACCATTTTAAAATGCAAACTTGTAGATACAATGGAAAATGAATTCCATTCAGATGATGCAATTAACCCCCAGTATAAATAATCTGTGGTGTATATTGTAATATGATAATGTGAAAGTCCAAAAGAACTCATTCCCAGACCACATCAGAAAATCTACTGAGTCAACAACTGCAGCAGACAATAACAGCATGAGTTAAAGGAGCAGAGCTTTAAAGCAGGTTAGTTCAAACTGGACAGCATTTAAAATGTCACTGACAAGATTAAATATGACCATTCATATTCAGGCGCTACGTGAATTCACTCAGAAAACATTTGGTACATAAGATCTGCGTGTGAAGTGACAACTAGTTCATCTTGCTAAGTCAAATTACTGCACGTGGAAGACTGTTCCTGCCTCTGTTTTGCATTATCACCACCGGTTTTTAAATCATTTAAAAGGAAAATTATTATTTGCTTAATCCATTTGCTTAAAATTTGTCTAAATTACATTAAGCAAACACATCTGAAGATCACTTTCTTGCCTAAAGATTCTCAGTGCACATAGGATGTGGCTATGGAACAGATGTGAAGAACTGAAATGAAAAAAGGGCATTATTATAGCAATAAACATGTTGTTTCAACTGTTCTCTCAGATAGAAAAAAACAGCATTTCAGTGGGATATAAGTGACTTAACTATATATGTAGAAACAGTGCAAGAACCATATGGTAATAATTACTAGAAGTGCATAGTTCACTTTTTCTTGACAAGAGCCACATGGCTTTTTTAAATCTATTGTATCACATATATGATGTAACAGTATATCAATGCAAATCAAACAAATGCAAAGCAGCTTTCCAGCTGAGGCTCCAGACACACAGAAGTCAGGCAGTTCCAACTTCTGGGTCCCATTCCCAGCTCAGCTCTCAATGCTCACATTTTCTCTTTCTAGCCACAATGTTAAAAATGCATGGTTTAAATCACCAGAGAAAGGAGAGAAACCACCACCACATTTATTATGAATTCCAACACCACAGCAAAACTGAACACAGGAAAAAAGATCTCCCTCCAGAAGCCTCCTGGAGTGACCACCTTGGGAAGGAGTTACTTACCAGTCCTTAGCGAATACAGGGGTGCCCCTTTTCCACAGCAACACCTTCACCACGCAGCTTGGTTTAATATCAACCTGCCACTTGGCCCAGAGCTTAAGGCTACAGCAGGGAAACAAAATGAAATTCATCAGAAGTCCCAGCTACTAAGCAAGGGTATATGGCATTACATGGTAAAAGCAGCCAAGATGAAATGGCTTTAAGTCAGTCCTGCTAATAAATTCCCAAGTGCCATGCACTTAAAATTTAGTATGGCAATGCTTTAGAAACACTTTACTTCAACATTCTTGATTTCTTTTTAAGACATGCAATATCTAAAGGCTGTCAGAACAGTATCATGGCCCATGACACAAGACATTCATCTGGTGTGAGTTCATGACAGTGGATCAAAACTCCAGAGAGGATCCTGATGGGTTAACTATGTGCGACAAGTCAGGCTGGACCTCTGAGAAGGGTGCTCAGAGAATGATCTAAAACTTTGTATCACAGCATCCCAAAGGGGAACGTGGTGCCTAGGATTCCTCGGTGAGGATTACCCTTTGCCCAAGGCCAGCAGCGGGTGCAAGGCCCTGCTCCACTCCTACCTGCTCCCGCAACAATCCCAGCATCAGGAAATGAAATAAAAACACCTGCTTTGCAGACCATTTGCTACTTCTGCATACTCTGGTTTTGTTTTTCCTTTTGGGATCTTATTTTCTGGGCACACAGCTGAATGCTGGGCCCTTGGCCAGTCCAACCACTCCCTGCCCTGCTCTCACCCTGCAACCCAAAACACTGCGTTTGTCCCACCTTGACCACTTTGACTACCAGGAGGCTTCACTCTATCACTTGCAGCAGGAACCTGCTGCTCCAGAAACCACCCCTGGCCCTGCCACCTCCGCCCCCATCAGCTCCCTCTCTGCACCCGCCGCATGCTGCTGTGCGTTGTCCACTGCGAAGAGCAAAGCCCCCCTGCAGTGCCGAGTGCCTTGGTATAACTACACAGCCACCGATAAGGGGATGATTAGATGCAGGTCAGACCTTTGTTGCACTACTTGGGATGGAAGTGAAAAGGAGCTGGGTGAGATGCCTACTGTGAGATAGTTGGGAATACCTTCAAGAGGCTGTTGCACTGGGTGACAGCTGGCTCTGTAAGGAGGAGAACTACCAAAAAACACCTCCATAGTGGAGTACTGCTCATATCCCATGGTATACCAGGCACGAAGCAGCCGCCTTGGTGGCTTGCAAGCCGGGACACTTCGTGGGTTGCACCAGCCAGCAATGGCTGTCACATTAGCTTGCTGTCTTGGCAGCGGCCATTCAAAATGCAATTGCATACTATACTGGCCAGACGCAAGCCTGTACCACCAGTTCTATTGCATTGCACAGAACCAATTTTAATAATCCAAATTAATCCTAATTAATAGGGGAAGCTGTGGCAGCATCATAACAAGTAAAGGGCCTTCTTCGCATTTGAGGTTTGGATTTCACAGAATTCACATATCTTAATTTCATAACTATACATTAAGGTCAAACCAGCAAAGGAATTAAGTTAATCTAGCTTCTACTTCAAGGAACAGAAAAAAGGCTCTCAATGTTGTCCCATCAAATCACTTGATTTTATAAATCACATATAAGTAAGATGAACATTTATGAATTCAGAAAAATTAATCAAGTCTTTCTCATTCTGTTAAGTCTACAAAGTTTAGATGTGGCAGGAAAGTGAGCTAATTTAAAATTATCGTTTGGGTCAGCATATCTATTTACAGTGTTCAATTACATGATCATATCATTTTGCACAGCCTTCTTTATATTGGCAAGCTATAAAAGAGCTTCTTCGAATGGAACCATTGTTCTGCTGCACGCTCTAAGAATAGCATAAACTATATATAAGGCCTCAGCTCCAGGGCTGTGCAGAGGACCTGCCTTGATAAATTCAGAAGTTTCCTATTGCATCAAAGTTCCTTCCTCCTTTCTCTTCCCAGTCTCTCTTGCCCAAATATACCAGACTGCATTTGGGCCAAGCAGGTCCCCCGCTCCCACATAGATTACGTACTGTTCTTCTGTCTTTTTCCTATGACAGACAACTGCATTTTATTATTTCCAAATTTGAAAGGCTGCTCTTTTTTTAACCATATTTAGCCTAGCCTGACACACAATAACAGAACTAGGTGTTATTTGCAGGTCAGTATTTTCACTTGCCTGCTAAGAGATGCTGACAGAAAGCTTCCCGGGGCCCCTACCCAGCTCTGGACCTCTCCTCTGTCACCAGGCGATGGTTTATCCATAACAGAGCAGTAGCACTTCAGTCCCGAGTCTATCACTGTAAAACCATTATGAAGTCTACTAGAAAACTCAATTTAGGATGCTTGGTACTTTCTCACAGAAGTAGAAATATCATAGTCAATAGTATGAAGGTCTTTAAGGCAGCTAGCTACAGAGTTTTGTTTTGCTTTTAGCTGGTGAGAGGAGAGAAGTTAAAAAAGATCAGCTTCTTATTTTCTGGCTGGTTAAAGAAACTGTGAGAACATCAGTGTTGGTGATGTTTGGTAATACACTTGATAATATGGAGTGCGGGTAACAAAAAATAAAACATGAAGTGGCAGAAAAAAAATCCTAAGTTTAAACCTAGGATTTGGGCAATTTTAAACAGACAAGAAATAGAGAGTCCTCCACTGACATATTTATGATCAAACAAAAGGTGGGGGTTTGCCACCAAGCTGAACTTTTCAGCATAATTACATAGATGCAGTGTGATGACAGTTTATGATCCCTTTTGTCTATTTTAACAAGCTGCCAACACCATTTTGAATATGCACACTTGTGCCTTCTCTCCCCCTCCGTGTTGTGCTAACACCACAGGGAGCAGTAGAACAGAGGTAACAAGACAGCTCCTCCCAGTTCAGTACAATCCCACCAAAATGGGATAATCCTAAACAACAAGGTGATTCCCATGGAGGGAAAATAATTTTTTTCAGGGGCATGGTCCCCCTCATCAAATGACCTGCCAGGATTCCCCAACGGAGGGGCAAGGGGGAAAGCAAGGAGATAACAGAGGAAGCAAAAAGTTATGAAAGGAGCCACAACTCCTTTTTACTCCTGTCAGAGATTTTCAATATCCTCCCAAATGAGGGGCTCAGTGAAGGAAAAGGGAAAAGTGTAGCTTACCCAGCTCAGACAGATTCCCAGGGAGTCCCAAGAGCACGCTGACCTCCAGAGACAGGACATGCTTTAGGAAGCATGGTTGGACTTGATGATTTACAGGTCTTTTCCAACCTTAGTGATTCTGTGATTCCGTGATTCTGTGAAGTCTGCTTTGCTCACTGCCTGCAAAGGCCTGTGCTTAAACCCTGAGCAAAGCAACTATGGGATAAAAACCACCTGTGCAAATCTTTTGGTATCTATAAGGGTTTGGTAGTGCATCTCAAAAGCCTCCTAAAGAAATGAAATGTAAGAGGGAGGGCAGTGTAATTCCCAGATATCACTGGAGGCAACACCAGATGAGTGCTTACTCCCAAGGTCCAGAGTGCTTGACAAGACACCCAGGAAATCAACCCAGGGAGTTACCAAGAGGCCAGATGTCATCACAGCGAGTGACCGAAAGTCATGTGAGAGTATTTTTTCAGATTTGTAGATATTTTCAAAACTATGCAGACTCTTTCCGTGCAATTTCTTCTAACCTAACTCACTCTGCATCCCAAACACACAGACTGGGAATGCAGCAGTCTGGCATGAGCTGCTCATGAGAGGAAAGAGGACCCAGCTGCTATTTATACATGGGTACAACTGACTTCAGACTGTGGCATGGACAAATACTTGAGGGACAGACCCTCATTTTATTTCAGTTTCAGAAATCCCATCAGCACACTTACTGAAGAAACAGCTCCTAGAAAAGCTGCATGTAAGCTTATAGAGCTAGATTTTAAAACTGTTAGTTTTGGCCTGTCTCTGGTCCCTCTGGATTTATTTTAGCCAGCAGTCTCAGTTTCTGAGAATCTCACAGATAGTATTACAACAGGGAGATTTCTTCAAGCACACACTCTCATGCACTGTGGGGACATTTCTGGCATCTTTAAAGAACATAACTTCTCTGACACTGGAGAGACCATGAAAGATACAGAAAAATACAGGCAGTGTAGCCATATTTCAGTAGATCCCCCTTCAAGTCCCACCGAGTTGTACGAAATCTTTACATTGGATCAAAGAGGATCTTCTAAATAAATAAAGGGAGCAAACTTGGCTGATAGAGCAGACACCATTTAAAAATATAAAGTAACACAAAATGCTTTGACTAATAGCTACAGCGCTTATCACTTTATCCGGGCATTCCCCTTTCATACACTTAAAAATTCTACATTGATGAATAACACTAGAGCATTATTTAAACAAACATGCTGTCTCTGTCCTCAAGCAGTGCCAGTCTTCTGTGTAGCGGACCGCACTAAGAAGAAACAAGGTCCAAGAACATCTAAGGAAGTGGAAGGGAAAGGAAAAGAGCACTCAAGATACTGCTTCAGCTGAGGTCTCTGAAGCAAGTGATGAAATGCCTAGCAAATGTGAAGAAGTAAAAGCTGGCCTTCAGAAAGGAGGTCACGCTGGTTTAAGACTGCACTGAAGGACTCGGGTTACTTCTCTGAGAAGTGTATTTTGGATTTATTATTACCAGCACCCCTGGATCATTTGGTCTTTCCATGGACTTCTGCCAGGATTTAATTACAGTTGTGGTACTAGGCTGTATGCAAAATATAACATGCAAACATGTTACCTGGCAAAGCTTAAATACAGGTGAGTAGCATCTGTTCCACTTGGGTGAAAGAGTCACTGAGCAGAAGGAAGAAACAATTTGCTGAGAATTGCAAGCCAAATCTGTGGCAAAGCCAAGCTTAGAAGCCAGGCATTGATCATTTCTAAGGAAAAAAGCTTTGGGTTGGTGTCTACCTGGTGAATTTGGGGAAAGAGGAGAGGGACAAGAAAATCCTTTCCATTAAAACTAAGTGCAATGTGTGCTTTGACTATCCAACTACAAAAGCATCACCAATGCAAAATGCATCAAGCAGCTTGGCACACTGAAAGGTAATGAGCAATAAACAGTGATGCGAGACATGATTACGCTAAGTCATCTGGATGATGTGATAGATCCCATAATTCATTATCATCCCCCAAATAAACTGCAAAGCTGATTTCATTACTTATACCTGTAATATCATCAGTCTGTAAGTGCTCACTGCTGGTAGAGGGAAGTTACCACTCACCATGATCACGGCAGCACAAGCCATCCTCCGGATACCTGTACACTGAAATGGCCCCACTCTGCTCCCACGAGAACCCTATATAAATCCAGGAGGGATCCATTTGTATTCTTAATGTTTCTGGCCAGTTTACAGAATCTTAAGTAAATCTTTAACAAGGGTGGCTGAACAGTATAGCATCTGCATTTTCTTCACAATAAGAACAAATTTTATACCTTCAAACAGCGGAGATAATTTTGTTTGATAGAGCGCTTTATGAAAATGGCTTATCATTTTATAGAGATAAACAAGAAGTAAAATGCCATTTAAAAAATCACAATATTAAGAACAAGGCTGAATTTAAGAAAAAATAGGGGAAGAGAAAAAAATCAATTTGAAGGATAAAGCCTTTACATGAAAGGCTAAAAAAAATATAGTATATAATTCATAAAAAAGGTCCAGAAGAGGCCTGAAAGCTCAGGTAGTACATCCCTCTGCTTTAAGGACTGCTTACACCATTTCTGTCAGATATTTCTCAAACCTGTTTTTAAAAGCTTCATCATCAATCTTCACCATCTTCAGGAAAACATTTTCCATGTTTCACTATCTTTTCCCTGAGAAAGTATTTCCTAATACCTTTTTCCACTGAAACTTCCTGCCTAATTTTTTTTTTTTTTTGACATAAACCCATTAATTCTTGTCCTAGCAACAGTGAATGTATAACGATACCACAATGCCTTTGGTTCTGCAGTAACCTTTAATTTGTTTGAAGATTATCACCACGTTTTCCTTCACTCCTCAGAAAAAAGTAAACAACTTGCTTTCTGTGTCTTTCCTCATATTTTAAGCATACCTCTGATCATTCCCGTGGCCTAGGAAACAGGGATCTCCAATTGGTGTCTGTATTTCTTTATGTCAAGTGTTTAACATTGCATACACTGCCCCAGCAGAGAGTTCAAGTGAAGGATCATCTCACCTCTGACGTACACCCCTCCTTGGCCCTGTTCCTGTTACAATGATGCTTTTCCCCCAGCAGCTGGGCACAGATTCTTACTGGGCATCTTACCTTTTAACTCACCCAACAAGAGAGCCTTTCCAATGAAAAACACCACCTCCCCTGGCTGCTGATCGCTGCTTCCAAGAAGGGATTAATGGTTGTGGTCATCCTGCACTACAGCAGTAGCAGAGAGATTTGAAGGCTTTACCAGAGCGGTAGCTCATTCACTAAACCAGTAACTCCCCACATGCTATTGGTGTAGGAAACAGACTTTAAGCTTTGATCAGGGAATTTTCATGTGCTGGAATTACTGGGGATATAAACACATTCAGAGCTGGCTGATGGTCTTCTGCTTAAAAACACTAAGGGTGCAGCCTTCAGCCTGCAGCATGGGGCAGTGCAGGTGAACTGCTCCAGGCAGGGCCAGGGAGTGCACCACATACAGACCCCATGCTGAGCTGCTAGCCATGCTGCGCGAACCAGGTTGCTCAGCCCTGCTGGTGGTACAGCACACATACATCTCCCGCTTCTCCAGGTTTTGTCCGTGTCCGTTTCTCCCTTTTCTGCACTCCTTTTGGCTGCCCAGTTAACCACGGAAAAGTACCACTAATGTGCATGCACAGTGCAGGAAGCACCTATGTTACTGAAATTAAGTGACCATCCACACACCCAAAGAAAAAAGGAAAGGAAAAAAGGTCTTTCATTTATACGGCAAATTGAGAAACCCTCCCTGTAGTTGTGGAGGAACAGCTTATCAGCACATGGTGTATCACCCGAGCATGGAGAGACGATTCTTTTATGCACATTGAAGGTTTCACATTAAAAAAAAAGGCTAATGACTCTTTACTACATCTCTCTACAAGTGGTTGAATTGTGTTTCTGCTTTTGTTACAAAGGGACCAGTCCAGAAATAGTTTCCGTATTAGATCTCTAGTGAAACCAAAAGAAACAACTGCTTGTACTATTGTGCAAATCAGTAAACCCTGTCAGTCTTCAGACATGCAAAGCCTCCAAGGAAGCCATCTCAAGACAGTAGGGTCTGGGTCTCTGCTGCACCCATTATCTCAGCCATTACCAAAAGGTGACCTCACCACATAACATTTGAGAACCAAAAGCAATTACATTTCACTGACACTATTCCCCCATCCTTTCATCTAACACTCATGACTGTTAAAACATTCAGCCACTGTCACGGAGTTTTTATTTCCAGAGCCTTTATGGATATTAGCGACGGTGGTGACTGCGGTAAGGAAGAAACACAAAGCAGATCTGCAGAAGTGAGGAAAGCTCCCTCTCAGAAGCCTTTCATCTATCATATGATACTTTCTGGTTAAGTGATCACCTCTGATTTGTTGAATCAGAGTCTTAATCATGTACTTGGCATCAAGCAAAGGAACTACCAGCAATATTAACAGGGTTATCCAGGATTGGGGGTGGAAGTCCCCGTTGTTTAAAGCAAGAGACTATTACCACATGATCCCCTCACTCAGACTCTTTGAAGTGTTATGAAAACATTTTTAAAGCAATATTTGCCACAGGGTAGTCACTCATGCTGTATCTGTCCTACCCCTCCTATTTTCATCTGTGAGTACCTCATTACCAGTGGATAATACCGATGCTGTAATACCACTTTCCCTTGGGAATGAAATAATAATCATCTGTGTCATTTAAGAAGGATCCTGCTTGAGCCTTTATGTGCAGGAATGCACAGCTAAAAAGCATGCCTGACAAAAACATTTGATTTTGTTCTGTTCTCAGTTCAAGAAATACAGGTACAATCCATGATCATTTGTTTCTAGTAAGGGGTTTTGAATACTCTTTTGTTTGCACAAAGAGCAAATGCATCTGCCCATTAAGACAGAAAATAAACTGAAGATGCCAGCAAATGCAACAACAGTGTTGTTGCTATTAATATATTTCTATTTGTCTGTAGACTATGATAAGTATTTCTTTCCTTAGATTCACGATTTGGCTCTGTATTTTCTTCTCCCTAGAATGTAACTTACTAGGACTCATGCTGTAATGTGTTTTATCAGAAAATGTCCTGTTCAAACCAGCTCAAGAAGTCAAGGATAGGCTGAAAAAGAGCACAGAAGGAAAGACTACAAAGTGCCAGCAAATGTGCTGAAAACCTTGTACGCAACGTACTTGTCTGTATTTTAGGGGAATTTCTCAAAGAAACGTTTCAGATTTGGGCTTGGCAGATGATACCATTAGTGGAAAGGAGGAGATAAAACATGGCTGAGATCTACAGAGGTAAGTGATGAGCCCCATTCCTGTTCCAGCTTTGATTCTGTCTCCTTTGCCTGAAACACAGTTGTCCCTCAAACACCCAAAAGCAGACCCTTGTGTATTGCATTTTTCAACTGTGGAAGATTTAAGTTAAATTCTTCCCACTCTCCCAAGTTATTATCAAAACCTGCATCAAGAATATTTAGACAAAAGAATAATGCCTTTGCAGAAGCCCAGCCACAGGGCCTCTTGCAGGCTGCAGGCTTCACAGCCATGCTGAGAGTTCCCCATCAGTAGGACAGAACATCACTCAGGTCCGACCACGATAGAGCACCCTTCATTGCTCCATATCTGCTTTTTTAGGAAGGCAACCTCTGCTCCAAATCTTACAATTGCTCTGTTTTGGTTTTGCTTTTGAGATCAATGAACTTCAGAGAAATATAAAGGTAACCTCCAAATACTAACACAGCCTACGTTTATATTCAAAATGGGGGTGCTCTTCCGCAAGAAAATGTTTCACGCTGTCCCCTGCCCTGGCTCCATTTCCCAAAACGCACACAAAACAGCCTCCAAAGGACAGTGTCCAGCATGTCCAAGCCCTGCCTCCAGACAGAAGAGTGAATGAAGGTCATCCCCTGAGCCAACTGAAGGAGGATAATGGCAGAGTGGAACAATCTGAACCGAAGGTATTTTTAAACTTTATCATCAGGGGAGTTAAAACACTGTACTTAATGCTAGCTGTTGTCAAGATTAACTACAGTATCGTGGGAAAAAATGGCTAAAGTCACATAATAATTATGTGCACTTTGATGTTTATTAAGACCAGCTACTCTTGTAAAATTTTAATGTGGCATTCACAGATTAGAGCTTAAGTTCTGTCAGCACTTTTGTCGTAGTATTTAGTGAGATTAGTCATTTTGTTAATGAAACACACAGTTAGATTATGCTTTTTAAAAATGCTTTAAGTATGAATCTTTTAACTTACAAGTATATGACTGAGTTGATGTTATACGTAAGTGTTAAATCTATCTGTAACGACCCTCGCTCTTGTATACAGGGGTACATGTATACACATATTTTAGCTTGTATATGTATACACATATGCACACATATTTTAGCTTTTGACAGACACATGTACTTCTACTTTTATGTAAGGCTCTATGTTTACAGGAGGTGAAAATCCCACTTTATTTGGAAATGACAGCAAGTATCAAAAATTAATTTTGTCCACCATGGCTGGACTGGGCAAGTTTGCAGAGAGCGGCTTATATTGTGTGCGTATGAGAGAGAAAACAAAGAGGGAGATGCATGAAGAAAAAGTACCCTTCCATAAATTATCATCAATACAAAGATAAATCTAGAGAAGGGGGCAAAAATAACTATTCCTTCAGTCTGCTTCTCCTGGACCAGGAGCTACAGTGACTAGGTAACTAACTTAGTTGTGCTCGATACATAGTAACCCCTGCTGTCATCATAGATGGGTGTTTTCCAAGCCTTTGAATATTCATTACACAACATCTTGGAGGAGTAGCAATTGTTGTTATTATTCTTTTCTGGATGGAGACTGAAGCAGAGCAAAAGAAAGAGCCTAATCTGAATGAATAAATAAATAAATAGGCACTTAGAGCAATTTAGGAGAAATTTGGGGATGCAAGTTCAAGCAAGAGATCCATAAGATCTCCACCCAGCTGCCTAAACTGTGGGTTGTCCAAGTTCTCATCAGTCAAATGAAGCTCTGCTTGTAGACTGGGTTAAGTCTAGCCCAAAACACAGCAGTTGTGAGCACAGAAGGGAACACCAAGTTCAACTACCTTCCCCATTCTTGCCAGGTACAGACCCAGCACTCTCACCTATCACCTCCTACCTTAAAAATTGGACTACTGGGAAGAGAAAGCGAGAGATGAATTCTCACTTTGGAGCTGGGCTGATGTATAGAAAGGAGGAATACAATATTCAGAGCAAGTGTAAGGCTAAAGAAGAGGACAGCAGTCCAGTACTGAGTCCTGGGTTCACGCTCCCATGCCCTGTTCTGGTTAAAACAAGATGTATAAATGATAAATTTAAGAAGTTGTATCTGAGATGAACAGTTAACTCCACTGCTCTGGACTGTTCTCCAGAACTAGTTTTTTTTAGCTGAGTTCAGGTATCAACACCAACTACTCCTTGCAGCACAGTCATAACGTTTAGAAAAGGCATGAATGGGAATGCATGGCTAAGGGTAGCTCTGGTAAAGTAGATGGAAGAAAACAGAAGGGTGGCTAACATCTATGCAATTCCCAGTCTGAAGTTAACAGCTGTTGAGAAAATCGTATTTTGCAAGGTAGCCAGAGATTCAGGGTAGTGCAGGATTACAATTAATTTTACTGTTTTGTAGACAATGCTGACAAGGAAATGCGAATGTTTTCTGATCATTACAGGCAAAACTTTTCAATCTTTTAAAAAATAGTACTAAAAACTGACAAAAAGGGGATTTTAATTTTGGCTTTCACACTTGTTCTTTATTAATTAATCGCATCATTATTGGTCACTTTAGTGGAGCAGGAAGTCAGGCATCAAATCTGATTACATATCCAGCCTGGAATTAATTCCTCGGCAAGTCACAATAGACAGACCAATGGGGCAACACAAAGCAGATTGTCTGTCATACCTCACCCATCACAGTGGAAATTTCATTGTTTAGAGCTGCCAGTTTGTAAGTACCACATTCAGGATACATCTTCATTTTTTAAAAAGTCCCAGTCCCAAAGGCCATCCAGCTGCAACAGATATACTGACAGATGAGCACTGTTTACATTCCTCCAGCAGAATGAGATAATACAAGAATGTAAAAAATTCAGCTGAATCTGCTGAAGAAAATTCTCTCCTTTACAAAACATCTGAATTCTGAGTAATGGGATTTTCCACAACTGTAGAGCACCATTTTCCAATTTCCTCACTTTCAAGTGATCTATTGGCTAGTCTTGCACAACTGTAAACACAGCGGTACGTTTTTTAAATGACATCCTTTTAGCCAGATACTTTGTTAAACTCCTATTCAGTTTCCTGGGCAGCAACTCTAAAGAATAATAGTTGAGTTGGAAAAGCACTTCATTTTGACATAAAAGACTTGTGATTCTTTTCCAGCTGAATGAAGAGAGCAAGTACAGTAGTTTCTTCACAATACAGTACCCTGCTTTAAAAAACACACACACACACAACATTTTCCCCTTTACCCTCATCTCTTCGGCTTGTACTTCAAAAGGATGTTCATATTATTATACAATGTGTTCATATTCTGGTCTAAATCATAAATGTTTGGGAACAAAGAGTCCCAGCAAGAATGATACTCCAAAAGACAACACAATTTCAATTTGTGATACAGCTTCAATAAAAGCATTTCTATATGAGGCATTTCTTTGTTTTTCTTTCTTCTTTTTTTTATGAGATAATATTAAAAGCTGGCAAAACAGAACAAGGATGAACAATTATTTCTTTAGATTAATAAAATTTTACAGAAGAGGCAAATCCTGCCCTTGCTGCTTTGACTTCAGTGGAAGTCAGATGTAGCATTTGATGTACATCCTATGCTCTGGGCACAAGAGTGCAAAAATTGAAATACACAATCCAAAACAATATTAAGGACTGCCTATCCCACATCACAGATGAATATCTACCAGCCTACACAAGAACAATTAAACCTAAAATCCTAAATGGAGATCAGATGGCACAGGAGATTACAAACATAATACGGGTCATTTCATCTCTAGTTTACTGTTTTACATACAGTCCAATCGAGTGTAGAACAAAAAAGTCATTAGCAGCAGACATCTGCTAGTAGACAAATGAGCTGATCTCAATCCAGCTTTTTCTGGACACACAGATAAATTGAGACAGAGGAGAGGTGAGGAAGAGAAGTGGCAGGAGAAGCAGCAGAAAATGTATATAACTACAAACCTTCCAGCCTCTCTGAGAGAAGCCTAGCACTGCCCCATCTCTTCATCCTTAGTGGCCCCACCAGAAGCTGACAGGCAAAATACCACAAGAATGACAGCTGCACTTTACTGGGAATTTCAGTCTACAATACTTTAAGCATTTTTTACAAGCAAGTCTATCTTTAGAAAAGGATTTGAAAGTTAAATAATAAATAGCTTTCCTATATTAGAAGGAAGATAGAAATTATTCTGTTTAAGTGCACATGTTGTTTCACAAGAAGACAGGCTTTCAGACACTTCATCAGGACTGTCATCACATATCATGGCACTGATTTACATCTAAAGGGGGAAAGGAAGGATTTTGCTCTCTAAATCTGAGCTCTACCATAAATAGGCATGACTTAGGTGAGAGCCAGATTTCAACTTTCATTGCTAGGCCAGCGAGCTACAGGCAAGAACGAAAGACGTGTGACATGCTGGGGAAGACAGATACTCCTTGAGCAAGTCAGAATTAGTAAGTGCTGCTTAAGAGAACCTCTTTCCTGGAAACGTGGATGAACACTGTTGGGCTTCGCTGAAAATGAAGTAATGCACACGCATACAGGAGGATATGGCAATACACAACTAAAAGCAACAGATCTCACTGACAGCAAATACCATGAATCCTAAAAACAAGAAAAGTCTATGGAGGAATAAGATGCTCCATCTTATAAGCTCCTTTTTCTTTCTTTCTCTTGCATTTTTTAAATGTTCATGAAATGATGACTAGGTTACCAGATTATCTTTAAATCTGAGAGACTAGGCAAAGAGCACAAATTATAGTTAATTTACAATGCATTCATTTTGCCTTTTCCTACATAATAGCATACAGGTAATTGAAGCCAGACAGCATGGCTGTAAAGTCCAGGCAAAACCAAACTTAGGAACAGCAAGAATAGCAAATAGTTAACATCAGCTAATAGGAACTTATTGTTTCCAATTTAGGAATAATTATTTGAACTAAAAATTCAGGCAATTTCTGAAATGTGAAAACATCTGTTCAAGAACTTCAGTATAAATTAAGTCATCCCAATATATACAAAGAATGAATAAAGTTACTCCACAAATAAGCCAAATACTCTTTATTGGGTAGAAATATTTAGTCAGTTCCATTCCAATTCTTAAACAAGGAAAATGGATCCAGAGCTTGGAGGAGAAGTTACAAATATGTTTCAGTTTCCTTAAAATATTGCAGCTAACGAGAGGATGCAGGAACATTATGACTGAAAAGTTAGAGTTTATTGTTCAGTTTAATTAGAATTGAGGTTGATGAAATGCATACAGGTAAGTAACATGTAAATTAAATGAGATAATCAAAAGTCACACATAACAGATTTTTATTGCTCTATCCTTCGTCCGTCTGGTTTAATGAATTGTTGGTCATGTTCCACAGAGGTGCACAGGTTCTTCAGGGACACAGCACAGGATACTGTCACTTCTTATTAAATAATGCCATCAACTTCTGGGGATATTTTTAAGATAATAAAAAGCACCATTATTTTTATACCTGGAACAAGTCAGAAGAACAAACGATTCCTCCATTCCAGCCCAAGGGAATGCATTAGACATAATACATGTTGTGGTAGGTACTGCTACATTTTGTTACAAGCTAAATCAAGTTTAAAACCACTGTTTAGACATTAGCTCACTTGTCTTAGTATTAATCAGGCTTTTTCCTTTTAAAACAGATCTTATTCCATTTTCTAATTGTTTGTTCCTTTGCTATGATAGTAAACACCCGAGTCTCAGTTCAGAGCACTCCTCTTAGTAATGTTATGAACTATAAACAAAGTTGATGTTATACAAAATTTGTCAGATAGGAAGACTTGGTTGTTACAACTGCCTTTGCCTATCATATGCTTTGCTTGTTTGCATCAAAAGGAATCGGTTCTTCTTGGTCCTTATTTTCTTTTTGCGGAACTGCAACATGCCTTAACACTTAGCATTGCAAGATTTTTAAGGGTGAAATAGCACAACACGGGAATCAACGGGAAGACTGACTGCCCAATTCAAGTTTAATTTTCCTTTCTTTCTCTAATTATCCTCAGCTGAAATGCACCAGTCACTATTTTCAGCTGGTTTGGGCTGTTCTGTCAGCAGCTGATCTAGTAGAGAAAAAGCAGAAATGAGGAGCATGAGAAGACCGGACCCACTGCTTGCTCTACAGGAAAGCACTTGCAAAGCCATTTCTGGATTTTAACCTTTTTCCTGCCTTCTGATCAGCAGCTTTTTCTGCACATACTAGTTGTACATTCTCTTTCTTGAAGACATCTGCAGGGTACAGCCATAAGGCGGGTTAGAGAGGCCAGGATGCCACCACCCCTGAAGGAGCAGTTTGGGGAGCAGCAGGGGCAGGTTTGGGAACGTGCTTCCCCAGAAAGGGGCAGTGCCCTCCTCCTGCCCCTCTCCCCTCTGCCTGCATGGACCCATAAGCTCCCTTTATGCCAGCACCAGTACTTCTGGTGGGCCAGACCTGACCTGACAGAAGGAAAACCCAAGAGACGTAACTATGATCAGTATGGAAAGGCTGAAAATAAGAGCTAAAACAAAGCACGAGGGGGGAATGCAGGACCACGGCTCTTGGCGAGCGCAGTCTTGATTTTGCTTTAAACCTCATCCTTGGGTGGAATAGCCCAAGAATGCATCCGGGATGTAACCACAAGCAGGAGAGAGCACAGCCTTGGCTGGGATGCAGCAGTCGTTTTGCCGCATGCCTCCATAAGCGGGTTGCAGAGACTGCACCAGCTCCGGCTGCCAGACTCTATCAGCCCGGCCAGATCCAGGGTGGGGAAGGTGGCCGGGCAATGGCCAGCAAGCCACATACGCTGCCCACGTTCCTGGGTAAAAGTGGGCAGTTGATCTGACTAGACTTTAAGTAAGCTATTTATACCAACAAAGAGTTTGTCTCATCGACGCTATATTTTATAACCAGCTATGCCACTTCTGTTGGCCAGTAATGTCTCGCACAGCGCTGGACGGGCATAGCTCCCAAATAACTCAACTCCGGTTTCACATTCCTCACTTCCACGTTCGTGCTGCCCAGTGGTTTATTTTACAGATTCCCTGGCCTTGAGAGGCTGCTATCACGTTCCTCTGCGCCAGCCACAGCCCTGCCTCCCTGTCCTCTCTTAATAGGGCTTTTGTCGACTGCCACGTGGGGGGCAGTGGTGGCACCAAGGAGCAGCTCCTGCCTGCAGACCTGCTGCCTGCCTCCCCTGGCCCTCTTCTGAGAGCCACCAGCCCTGATCTGCTCCACACAGGGCCCTTGGTGATAAGAAAAACAAAAAGTAAGACATCGCACAACGCCAGTGAAGCAAAGCCCCGACTCCTTTCTTCACTTACAGTGTGTTTTCACTGCAGTCTTGCACATTCCCGGGAGGAAATTAATCCTCCAGGACAGCGCAGCTCGTTCTTTCAGGCTGTTGTGGCTGAAGCGGAATTCCTGTTCTTCACTTTAATCTTAGACCATCTGCCCACTTCTGTTAAAAAAATATACCATTTCGGTTAGTCTCACAGAACTACAAGTCAAAGATTACACTGAACTAATCCTGTAAAATGGTTTACCACAATCAAACTATATGACAGGCACAATGTGAAAGTGACAGTTATTTCTTAAGACCTTTCCCAGTCATATCTTAATTACAGGGCAGGTAAATGAGAAAGGCAGCTCTGCCAACAGGCGTTTCCAAGAGATTACACTTTCCATCCGGCAGTTACTGTAACAAGGCCCTAATCCTCCATTAGCGTTACCACAGGCTCCCAGGATGCAAATCAATAACAGGAGCCCCGTGTTGATCCAGGACTCGATTCTGAGCTGCCCCCGGAGGAGGAAACAATGCACAGGATTTTGCCAGTGCGGCACACAAACTTGCCATTGCCACTCATTCAAAAAGCCCTATGAGGGTGCACAGCCACCCAGTTCACTAATTACTGCTTGCGAATGCAGGTCACACATTAGGACGAAAGCAACAACTGAGTACAATAGGGTTGAACCCATTGTGAATAGAGACCTAAGAGGTAAATATTTGTGTACCTGTACCTTTCTTAAAGGCTGTATTCAGCTCAATCTTCAAAGAGCAGGTTGAAAGAGCACTGCCTACCCTCTATTTATTCCCGTTAGAGACTACTATTACCCCTTTGGGCCAGAGTCTTTAGCTAATGTTCGGATTGTTTTTGTTGAGGAAACTGAAGACTGAATTGTGTATAAACAGGGTAGCAATCCTGTTTATTTACTGAAAATGGGCATTAAATTGTATTTCTCTTAATACTATCATCAAACAGTAAGAAGGAATTTCTTTGCTCTGTATTCCAAGCCTTTTATTCACCAGCCAGCACTTCACCCAAAAAGCATGACCTTTTTTCTTGGTTTGTTTTTTTCTCCTCTCGGGGCCCCATTACTGAAGCTTGTTTGACCATTCCTGCCTTTCTCCAGTGGTCTCTGACTGCTTTTGTGGTAACCTGGCTGCACTGCCTACACAGTTCTATCCAGCCCACACCCAGACATACCCTATTCCTCACTTCTAGCCCCTTCTGAAACCCTTGCAGTGATACAGCTCATGTCCCAGATGACCTTCAATGTATTGTATCATGGCCATCAGCCTCTACCATTTCAGGTTTTTTGCATTTGTTCAAAGGCAAAGGTGGCTTTTACAATCATCAGCTTCCAGGAGACTCAGACAGCTTCCACCCCAATGATATGCTCATTTCTGCAAGGACGCTGGAGTACTCTGGACACCCCAGGTCACTGCAACAGACCGACTCAGTCTCCCCACACAGCGCAACTGGTAAGCCCCATAGTCCCATATGGAAAGCATCTTTTTTACACCATTTTTACTCTAAAGCCCAATTCCCAGAGACCTAAATAAGGCACAGAAGGAGCGAAGGAAAAAGCTGTGTGGTTACCCATTCCCTTCTACCAGGTATCACATCACAAAGAGAAGCTGCTACCTGTGCCTGCACATGCTGCGTGACAGTCACACAATACAAGTGGTGGCTGTGGCCAGCTAAAGCCAGGGACAAACAGTATGACTCCTAGTTTCTGTGCGTTGTTTCATCTTCCCTCCTGCTACAAGGGAAAAGAGAAGCCACAGCACTTGCAGGGCATGCCCCTGCGGCACTGTGGAGGAAGGGGACTCTTGGGTACTTCGGTCCCTTGGATTCTCAAAGATCCACAACTGGAATGGCCTCTCCATGGCATCATCAGTCAGCTACTCATATTAGACAATATCAATATGTTACTTTAAGACTGCTCCAAGACTGTAAAGACTACATTATCAAGAAAATAAGGGCTTAGAAACCAAATTCCTTTTAGAACAGCTAGCCTATGTTTCAAGGGGCTTTAATCAAACCCATATGGCATGCAGTTTAGTTGTAGATCTTTACTGCCAGTAAGAAAGCATGAGAGGCGAGAGTTAATGCTGGTTTTCTTGCATCCTGAAGAGAGATATTCATTCAACTTCACCCCTCAGAAGCTACACCAATAAATTATGCTTCTTATGAAGCCTGCACAAAACCCTCCTCTCAGCAGAATCAAAATGACACATTTTTGTAGATAGAAGGGAAAGGAAAATTAAAAGAAAACACTGGATTTGTCAATACACAACCAGATCTCTACTCCAGCTAGTTTATTATCCCCAAGTAGTATCACCAATAAATATGTTAAGGAAAAAAGATACGCAAGACTGATGTAAAGATTCTGCTTCCCATCGAAGTGATCCTAACCATTAAGAACTGTAGGTTATTTCACAGCCTGAGGGTTTTTTTAGCACTCGCTGCTACCATTTCTGAGGATACTGCCATATAGCAGCTGCCTACCTAAACTTTCACATGAATTGTTGAATCTTGTTATCCATTATTTTCTAAAGCACAAAGTAGCAATGAGCTCCACCCTCTAATCACATCACATTGTAAGAAAAAGTTGCTACTCGACTACCTGTCCTGAATTCAGCTACCTAGAAACTATGTAACTTTTGATAAAAGGAAGTACAAGTATTCCTGCTCATCCTTGCTCAACATATTGCTTCTTTTAGGGCAATATACAGGCAGATTTCCATCAATTAAAGCTGTTCATTACAGATATATTTCACTGCTGTATTTGTTTCATTTCACACTTTGTTTTGTGCTTTCTCAGTCTGTACTATATCTTTTCAGTCCCCAAAGCATGCAGTGTGGAAAGTATATCTAATGAAGGCAGAATTTCAGGCATATTCCTGAGAAACTGTAAAACAAAGCACAGTACCTTCATAGCTTCTGTTATTGTTTGGACTTGATTTGAAAATGAAGTTGGTAATCTTTTGATCATATACACTGTCAAACATTATTGTACAGCCATAAATACTATTTCCTGCCTTAAGAAAAGTCACGGGCTATTTTCGAGATGCATTGTAGCACAATGGGCATGGCATCAAAAGACAAGATCAATGAGTAAAGAAAAAACATATGTTTCTTTTTTCTTTTTTATAAGTTAATACTTGACAAGCCTGAATAGGAATCCTAACACATCTAAGGTAAGATTTTAATACAGAAGGAGTGGCCAACACAGTGCACAGGATTTTATCCCTTTAACAGATGCACTATCAAATATGTGAAATATCCCAATTTTGTCAGAAAAGAATGGACTAAACCCTCATCTCTGTTACTGACTGGCTTCAGTTCCCATGGGATGGAATTTGGTGCGGTGAATTTAACAGGAAACAATAGACCAAACAATCTCATCGCCTGTAAAAATGAAACACTGTATTTTCATAACTTGGGAGTTATGTAAGGAATATCTCAGAGGCACACAGTTATAAGAGCTCCACATTCAGCAAGCACACTTTGAAGGATAAGGCCAAATGATAATTGCCTCCAGAACTTGGGAAGTATAGACATCTCAAATAATTACAATCCCCAGAGCACTTTAGTCAGTTTGGAAGTTGTTTAATGCATTTTTGGAGAGAAGATGTGGGGGGAGAAGGACCAGGGGAGGGAAGAGGCCTTTGCACAGCCAAGTTTAATCATTCTTGCTCTATGTGCACATGCTTGCCCTTAACTAGCTAAGCATCCTGTTCCCCTGAAAGTCCCAAAGCGTGTATGTAGGCAACATATACCCATACCACTCCCATGCACAAGGTTAAATACATCCCAGCACTTTCAGAAGCAGAAACCAAGTCCCAGCCACCCTCAACATCACTGGATTGGCTGCTTTTCCATCAGTAAAAATATGTACACTTTGGTCATGCAGGACAGTGCGAATCGCATACACACCCTTCTGTGTGTATATTGGCTAACAGAGACTTCAGCCCAGAGTGCTGTAACCTATTTTTAAACTAGCTCCTTTTAAATTTGATAAAATACACATATTTGAAAAAAAAACTATGAAAACATCCATCCAGCTGAGAGAGCAGATCTCATGGCTGGTGTGGAGAGATGTGGAGCAGATCTCATGGCTGGGAGCAGGAGATACACAGAAAAATTCTTAAGAGCCCAGCCTTCATCTTTGTCTTGCTTGTTAATTCTTCCCAGACAATGCAAACGCCAGGCCTGTGGCTTTTTGGCCACCCTGTGGTCTGCTTCATGTTTCCTCTATGTTCAGAGCTAGCTTGCTCATGACTGGAAAGCAATAGTGGAAGAAAACTGTAAAGAAGTCAGATTTTGAAGAAGAATTTGAAGAATGCAAGGAGCAATCTGGAATGACTGGAAGGGAGCTGCAGAAAGTGGGAAGAGACACAACAGTGGGAAGATCTCCGCCTGCAAGCCCTGTGTCCCAACAGAGACAGATCTGTAGAGCAAAAGAGTCACTGCTTGAGGACCCAGCAACCACACCATGTGCATTTCAAGGTTTACTTTGGATGAGCTCTAGCCTGACTCTTTGTCCCGTTAGGTGTGCTCCTGGAGAACATTGACAGGATTAGCTTCATGCAAATGGAATTCCGTTACACTGCGTACTCCAAGAGCTGCAGCTCAACACAAAGCACAGCAAGTGTTGATGATAGAAAGGCTTTCTTCAAAAAGCATTCCTGATCCAAGCTGGGTGGACACACCTTGGGAGACGTGACATTGCCAAGGCAGGGTAACCAGGCAAAGAGAGCTCTGCTGGAATTCTGAGCAGGGAAGAGGCGTTAGAACTCCATACGAGTATAAATGAGGAACTCGTGCAGACCATGCAATCAATTCAGAAGAAATAGTGGTTTATTCTAATCAGCCATACTACACAACTGAGACCAAGGGAAGGGTAGGTTTCCATACTCTTCTACCAACCAGGAGCAAAAGAACAACCCCACCAGGCCATGTCCCACCATTAGGTATGCAGCCCATCCTCTCACTGTTCCTATACCCCCATACTCTCTTGATGTGAGGGAACTTGTAAAGGTTACCATGGCTACATATATATGTTTATGCTTTGGTCTCACAGACCTTATATCACAGCTCTTTAGATGCACTTGCAACCCAAATAAATGTGCAAGTCTTCAGTGCAGGGACTACATAACCTCTAGACCTGAGTCTTATCACTAAACAGCTTTTCTGTACGCTTGTGAGGTGCATTGGATACAGGCTCTGATCCAACTCGGAGACATATAGTTGTCACATTTCCCCAGAAATACCCATTTGGGCAGGATTAAAAAAAAAAAAAAAAAAAATCACTGAGCTGATTCTGTGTCTTGTCAGTTAAACTAATGCAAGAAGATACTTGAAATATTATCCAGAAAAGCAGTCCACCTTCTTACACCACTCTCTGCAGGGTTAGCACTGCAGTAAAATCAAGTTTTGCTGGAATGTTTCACCGATCTTTTTAAACACGGACTTTCTGACCCCTGATCTCGGAGGCAGAAGGCTGCTATTACCAAGGCTTGCTCTACTGTGGCCCTTTGCCGCACACGGGGGAGATGGAGTCAGGGTCCATCTCAGCAACAGAGCACCATTTCTGTAAGACCAAGGGCAAGTGGGAATATCAGACAGTAAGGAGGAAGCTGCAAAATGGAAGATCAGTCTTCTGCTTCCTCCCTGCATGCATCCTCTAATCAATGTCTTTGGAGGCCCTCATCAATGCCACACTTATGGTCCACATGAAGAGTAAAGCCCCAGCTCAGGAACAGCCAGAAAGTGCCTGCTGGGGTGGGCAGGACCCTGCATGTCTGCCAGGCTCAAAGGGTCAAGCACAGGCAAATGCTCAAGAGAGACCAAAATTGCAGCAACTTATGTCCTCAAGGCCACTTCTGAAGAGCAACGTAGATATCTATGTAATATCTGATCAATATAATTAAGCTTTAAGAGTAAACGACTATGTAATAATTCATTTCCTGAAAGAGATGTAGTCTCTGTTCCTCTTTCCCACTTAATTCATCTATCTATCTGCTTTTCTACCTGTGCTTAGTGACAACAGGTTAATCCTCGACTCCACTGTATCAATGGGTATTTATTTTCCATTGGCTTTCAGGGAACTTGTGATCTCCCTGCCTTTATCAATGGGAAAAAAACATAAAGATTTAAGTAACAGGTAAAGATATGAATTAGTCGTAAAGCCAGACTATTTACTAATGTAAATAAGTTGTTATGCTGCAGATACAAATCTTTCCAGAATTATTCAGAGATGGTTTCTGAGAAACCCCACTCCATCAATACCAACAGGCAGAGGTGCAGAAATTCAGTTCATATTTGTGAAACAAAAATAGCACAAGCTGCAACACGCAAACAGGCATGTCCAACTCAGAGTATTATATTAGAGCATTTATCCCACCTACACGGCAAAGTGACAGTCAGTTATCACCCTGCAATGTCAAGCCATGAAGCGTCTAAGGTGTGGCTCTTCCTGAATGAACGTGAACAAAGTAGTGACCATATATAGTGGCAGGGTCCTCCTTGGCTACCAAACACCATTCTGTTCCAAAGCACATGATTTCCCCCACCCCCTGCCACCCCCCAACCTGCAGGCTCATTCATCGCCGTATTATTTGAGTTTCATGCTGTTATAACTCTGTTAACACCAGCTTCATAGAAACTCTGATTGCCTGCTGAAAGAAAGCACACATCTTTCCAATAACATAAAACCAAGTTTTGTTCTGTAGTTTCTTTCAAAACAAGCTGTTCCACTGCATTCAAGTGCATGACAGCTCTGTAAATTAAGGGCCATTTGGAAGCACAGTTTTAGAGAAGTTAAACAAAATACATTACTAAAAGTCAAAACTTGCCTACATAAAGCAGCTTTTTTTTTTTCATCCCTTCCTTGTACATTATTTAACTCCGGAGTTTTTGACAGACCTGTATCTGTTGTACACTTCTTTTGCAACCACCATAACAGGGAGAGGGAGGAAAAAAATAGAAAAACAAGTCAATTTCTTTATTAGACTATTATTTGTTTAACATTTTAATTCAGGATATTCTCCTACCACACTCAAGAAGAATACACAGTAATGCCCTTCCATTTTAAAATTGATAAAAGAAGAGTTGTCTTGTGGGCTTGCATTTAGCCATTTCAGCTGAAAGCAACAAACAAATAGCTAAAAACAGCTGAATCCAGTAGAATGTAAATAAGAGATCCTTGCCAAATCTTTCCTGGTTACCAAATGCTCTACCAAGTTTAAAGATCCCATTGAGATACCTTTGTACTTTATTTATAAGGTTTTAAGTAAGCCACTCCCTTTCCATATTTGTTTGAGTTTATGCCCGTATTCCCATGATTATTATAGGACAAATCCAGGTTAAAGGTTGCTCTTATTTCACACCAACATTCATCTGAATTTTTTCCCCTTTCCTGATAATATATTTTTAAACCATCAACTGAAATCTTAGAAGAATTCAACAAAAATATTTGAAGTTCTATTGAAGTGGGTTTTTCCTCCAGAAACAAGGCACCTTTCACAAAGCACTTTAACTGCACAGTGGGTCTCAAAGACCTCATTCTAAGGAGCTTTTGTGAAGTTTCCAAAGGAGGAAAAACTTTTCCTGCTTTTCTCATTTCTCCAGTGGACTGAGAACTCTTTGAATCAGAGTAAAGAGACCAACTATTTGGATATCTTTTTGCTTCATCAGTGATATCTGTGCAGTATTGGATGCACTCCCAAACTCCTGCCTGAACATATTCCAGGCTGAGTTGTGCAGGACTTAGGAGGGGTTCTCTGAACGCCGTCTCTCCACTGCACCTTCTCTGGGAAAGCATAAATGCGTTCCCAGGGCGTTACACAACTTTGCCGCAGGTAAAGCATGAGATACCAAGTGGGAATGGTAATTAGAAAAAATTCGAAACTGAGTGACCTTCCCTCAGTGCTAACATGCCACATAGTACTAGCTTTGTTCTGACATGTGAGGCACTTCTCTTCTGTATCTAATCCAGGAATCGCTTTACATTTCATGAATCTACATGCAGTGTGAGTCAGATATAAACAGAGTTGCCCAACCCTTTAAAAAATTCCATTACACTTACTCTTCCTGCCAATTCAAGTGAAAGTTTTAGGCAGAGCAGGTGGCCCGCAACTCACTAACTTTTTTCTTTTGGCGTGAGAGGCTGGGATGAGACAGTGGGTGACAGTGCGGATCACTATCTGCATGCAGACATCACCAGCCACGTTTTCTCAATTCAGTCCTGCCAAGAACTCTTTTTGGGTCTCTGACACACTCCAGTCTCTGGTTGGCATGGTCCTTTTTAGGTGTCAGTCTCACTGAGCCTCACCAAGGATGCCTTTCAGGTGTCACCTTGTGCCTTGCACTCATGGCACAGGGCTGACTAGACAGCTGCAGAGCTCAGGAGCTTCCCTTGGTGGATTACACTTCTCCAACACATACCCATGCTAGAGCTGTGTGGTTTACAAAATAATAGGAATTCCCTATAATCATCAAGTCTACTTTCTTTTTTCCAGGTCTCATGGTATTTCCTGCCCACCCCAGAGTTTCACTGAAATGGAATGAAGTTATTTGATAGGCATCTCCTCTTTTATTACAAAAAAAGGAGCTGTGGGGGGAATCTACAGATACAACCTTGCAGGTACCTCACAGGCTCACAGACAAAAAAACTGAGAGAAAACAAGAATCTTTTGTGTGCAAAAACAGGGGAGAAAATGCATTGTTTTCAAGTCACTGGTACTGAACAGTAAAGGTTGCTTATATTCACTTACCCTTTGCTGCACAACGAGCTGGCACAAAGGGTAAACATGGGTTTCTCCCCAGAACTTGAGAGAAGGCTGGCTAATATATACCAGAGACTTGAACTTAAAACGAAGCAGGTTCAGAAAAAATAAACTAAAAAATTTAAATTTAAATTAAAAATTACATGCATTTAGAAAAATAAGCTCACAGGCTTAGAAAAACACATCTTTGCCCTCCACCTAGTTCCTTCCTGAAACGTTTGCTTGCTGGCTGATTTCTGCCCTCCTCCCCCGATATAAAACAAAATAAGAAATCTTTATCTCCAACCTCACTTCAATGACTCACACCAAAAACATACCCTTTTACTTCCCTGAACTTCTGAGGAATTTAGAAGTGCAATCCTCAAAGCCCCAAGGGAAGTTTGGCATTTCATAATAGCCCAGGAGCCCCACCTGAGGTATGAAGAATGCTTTGAAACATGCCTGTGATTAATTAATTAACATATTGGCACCTAACTAGCTTTTTAACACTCTGCCTAATGTTTTAGTTTAGAGCTGCCCGTGCCTGTCACAGAGGCTGTGTGGATTGATGCCATTATCTTGTAAAGAATAATGCATTTTACATCTAAGTAAACATAACAATGTAACATAGATACAGCAACTTGAATTAAGGATTAATTACAATGATTCGTAGTGCTTAAAGAGTAAGCAGTTTACAAAGGGAGGAAGCAATTACTTTTAAAGACAGGGTTTTTTTGCTTCAACATTTCTGAGCGGTTACATCATTCTTACTCCCGACAACAAAGTCAAAATCAGCACATTAGAAAACAGCCCTACAGATGAGAGTCACAGCTCTGCCCTTACATCTGCTCTCCCCTCTTCCCAGGTAAGGCTGGAGCCCTCCACACCTGGGTGTGTGCCCTAACCTGCACCCAGGACAAAGTCCCCAGTGGGCACTGACAGCAGGGAGCAGAGAGGTGATCGATAATTAACACAGCAGCCTCATGCTCCGGGCTTCCCTGGGGATGACCTGATTCAGGCAATCCTGAGATTTAGGTCCTGCACACTCTTTCCTATGAGCTGAGGAACTCAACTGGGTCATTTAACTTGTAGAAAAAGATGTTTGCTCAAAAAGGGTGAATTATATTAAACCTTCATTGAAGTGTTAACTAAATTACTTGGTTAACCAGGGTATTTTTGAATATTTTTGGTTGTTTAGGTAAGCATGAAACCCACACAACCATAATAACAAAGTACAACCAAAACACTTAAACACAAATTCTCTTTCTCCCCTTCCAGCTTCTAGAATAAATAACTTGTTTGTTGCATATGAGAGAGTCTTAGGCAAGTCCTAAATCAAAGAAAGAAGTCTTGCATTTAGCCCTGAGAGTAAGGAGGTTCATGACCATCCGTACATCTTGTGGGAGCACATTTCACTGCGCAGCTGTAACTCCAGGCAAAGCTGTCTCCCGTGCTTGTGGCTTCCCCGTGCCAGTTAACAGCTTTATTATTGTAGGGGGACTGACAGCAGAGGAGCGCTTCATCAAAGGCAGCGCTGGCAGAAGTGCTAGCAGGTATCCCAAGTGGGATTTTTGGGTTGCTTTCCATCAGCTTGGAAGAGCAGGGTCAGTCTGCAGGTGGTGGCTCTGACTGCTATCAGGGTCCGTCACCTCCGGCTCCTTGAAAAGGAGCCCAAGCTGAGCGGAGAGCAGTTGTCCGTTTTCTTTCCTTTCTAATTTGTGTACTGGTCTTTGCTTTGGTTTGACTACAGACAGCAAAACTCCTGTAAGACCAGGAAGCACTACAAAGTTGTATATCAAATTTGGAGGTGGTTTGTGAATGTCCCATGGATCAGTGGAAAGCTCATTTGCATCCAGTTTCCTAATTTAAAACATGGAAGAAAGGAGTAAGCAGCACAGGTTTTCTCTTTGGAAATGGTGCAAAGTCTAGATCTCGCAATTGTGCTCATCAAAGGAGGCTGCTTCTGGTGATGAGTGAAATGCAACATAAACATCAAAACTGGATCAGCATTCACAAATAAAACCATGAGATAAAAAATTCTGGTGGAAAACAAGCAAGTGAGAGTCAGTTTAGAAAAAAATGCATATAAGAAATAATAACCCTAAACCCTTTGAGAAAGAGCAGCCCTACTAGAAAAGACTGAGTTGAGACTGAATGTCAGAATGTTTATAAGCCTGTTGGTACAGAAATAGGATATGCTGATCTTTCTTATATGACTTTATATACAGATCTGGATACCTCAATACCGGAATGACAGCCACAAATTGGAAGGAATTCAGCAAAGAGCAACAGAGGAGATAAAAGAGCTACAGAGACTAATGTATGTTGAGAGAGTAAAGAGGTTAACACATAGCCTGAGGGCAAAAGAAAAAAATGGTAACTCTTACAAAATATTTGAAAAGTGTGAACAGCAAGGAATTAAACTGTTTAGATTGCTACAGTAAGAAGTAAGAATAGTGGAAGTAAGAATAGTAACTTGCCCTACCCATTGTATTACTAAAGAAATGTAAACATCATGTAGTCTCACTTGGAGGTGGAAATTAGGAACCGGATTTGTTTCAAATCTGTTGTTCCTATGTTTGTTTTCCACTTTTTTACACACTAGTGTAATTTTTTCTCTAGAATAATATCACCACTGTATAATGAATTGCTTCCCCAAAAGCCTTTGCTCTCTCTTTCTAAATACACACATAGAGTAGCCAAGAAACAAAAGTGGAATTTTTTTTACTGCTGACTGAGCATCTGTCATTTCCACTCTTCCCACACTTCCAGACTCTGTATTCTAGGAGTTACTATGTTTCCTCTCAGCAACAAAAGCATTAAAACCACAGCCAGTGTCGTGGGTGCTTAAGACTCAGGCATGTTCTACAGAGATGAGTCTTGACCCAGCATTTAATCATGGACCATGCAAGCAACTCTATGCCATCGCAAGTGGCCAAGTTTATCTCATGATTACATGTCTGTTGCTAGGCTTGAAGGTACATTTGTAACCAGAGTCCCGTTGCCTTGACAGGATCATAATTCACAGGCTAATCAAAAATAGCTGATGACAGCATTTGTTTTTCAAGGGAAGGAAATAGCCTTTGAAGGGCATTTCCACCCATCAGATTTCATTATGCAACATAAAATACGTCTTTCTGAGCATCTGGAGATTTCACATCCTGCACCTTTGTAAAGCGCAAACTTCACTCCTTCCCAAAGGGATGATGGGTGAGAAACAGATATCAGGTATAAATTCCAGAACATGCTTTTCTCCTCCTCCCTTAAAATTTTCACAGTCAATGGTAAAGTCTGAGTCAACAAGACTCAGCTGACTCAAACACTCTAGTACGATCATATTTTTATTAGATACTCTTCACAACTTTTATTCTCACTACATGGTACAAAAGACTGCATTTAGAACAAGAATCATCTGCATAAAATGTTACAGTCATCATTTAGTATTCTCAGTTAGTTCTGAAAAGGTTAGAGGAATATTTTGAAGAAAAATAATAATCATAGTTATGTGAAATCTGTAATATTCAAACCATGCTAATCACAAGCTGTATATACTGATTATATATTTGTACAGAAATCTAGTCATAAAAGATCATTGAAACACAAATTCACACTGTATGCTACCAGTTCACTTCTTGGAAAAAAATACTTACTTATCTAAAGACCAATTTTTATTTTTGTCAAATATTTGGATAACAAAGGCAGTGAGAAATTCCAGGCTCAATTATTCTTCTTCCACATAGCTTCCCTTGACAAAAGTTAATCTAATACTGTTACACCACCTGTTAATTATAGTTTAAATCCTGCATAAGCTTGGCTTTATGACGAAATTTTGTAGTTCTTAGTTGAGGAAAATTACTTTTGAAAGAGGAATGTTGACAAATCAGAACTGCAAACTGCAGTCCTGCACAGTTATAAGCTGCACAGTTGTTTGTTTGTCTATGAAAACAGCAGTATAAATTAGTCCAAAATCTAAATTAAGAGCACCGATTTAGAAAGAAAGTATGTTCCACAAAAGTCAAAGACTCAAGGACTTGCTTATTATTTTTAACCTCTCAGATTCTTCTATAAGTTCAGCTGTGGGTGACAACACAGAAAAGCTGCTGCATTTTCTCAGTTGTTCAGTGGCTGTAAGCAGTGTAGGTTGGTGGCCTCCACTGGAGAGCCGGCCACAACCAGAAACTGCCCCTGCAGCCAGCAGCGATTTGTGCACTTGTTCAGGAGGGGGGAAGCCATCTCCAAAGTGACTCTGGTCTGCGCCAGGGCCTGGGCACATGCTAGTGACTGTCCCACTGCCTCTGCCCAGGCTCGGCTTCTCCCATGGCAAAACCTCAAGGGTGTGAGCCTGAATTCATTTGAGGCCATGGCAAAGCTTGCACTGATTTCATACCCTATGACTATGTCACGCCCTGGTTTCAGACACTAGAATTATCAACCTGATGTTTTCCATCACATCATCAGCAATTAAAAAGGGAAGCAGGAGACTGAAAAATGAAGTGCCATATGGAACAAAACACCAGGAGGGGCTTGATCCTCTGTGCATGCATCCTCCTCAACATCCTATCCCTCTGTTGTTACGGAGACACCCAGCACTTTGCAGCTGAGAATATTCTGGCAGTATAAAAAGCCAGATTTGTACACAGCCAGCTCTGATAGGCTTGACCTGTTGAGTTGCCCATGTCTTACCAGCGGAAGTACTAACCACTTACTGGGGCGGTGTTAACCCCATAGCAAGGAAACACAGCTATGTCATTACTCTATGCACACCAAGGCAGGTAATACATTGCATGAGACTGGATTCTGTTCCATCCAATAATCTGACCTTTGTAAAAGAGAAAGAGCCTATTAGGAATTAATGTACTGCACATCATAGAAATGTCTGCTTGCATTCCTCTTTCACAGACATGTGTTTGGCGCCTGGGGTATTAACTTCCAGACTTTGTTTCTTTTTACTGCATATTCGTCTGCAGTACTGTTGCCTGCAAATGGGGTGCAGTAGAAAAACAACCTGTGTTGCCTTTGCCCTTTCCCAGTTCTCTCAGATGAAAAGGTAGTTCATTCATAAGATCATAAGTGATTTTAATAATTTCTTATATGAGATGCCATCATCTAGTAAGAGTTTATTTTCAATTTTGGTTAGAACTATAACCCATATTAAGTTTCTATTTATAAGTAACAGATTTTTTTTGAATGCTCCAGTAGCAATAAAATAAAAAGCAGTGCCTCTGGAAAACAAGATTAAAATAATAAATGCTTAGACACAAAACGAAAGGAAAATCATTGTTGTTCAATAAACATACAATTGCTTCCAAAAATATTACATCCTTATCTGGTTCAGAGCTACATTATACTCTATTTTGATTAGGCTTCTTGCATAAATACAAAACAACTCTTTTTTGTTGTTTGCAGAGACAAGAACGAAAAATATATTCAGCAGGGTGTTACTCACAAACCATCCAAAATATAGTTTTGACCATAATGCAAAGAAATCAATCTGACCAATGAACTGTACAATTTATGTTCTGAAAACTCTCTGTTGTATAAAATAGAATTTGCTAAATTTCTTCAGAACTAATGTATTTCTCACTTCATGTACAAGCATACCATTAAGTTCAAACCAGTATTTTTTTTTTTAATATAGCTGAGAATATATTTTGATTATATACCTTTCCCTGTGTTCCAATGCATTTTTGGTAGTTCTACTCCTTTATCCTTATTTTGCAAGAATAACACATGTTTCTATTTTGACACTAGCAGGTTACAATGCTCAAGGCAGACATCAAGAATTATATAACTTGATAAGTAAGTCCCTATTCATTTTTTGCTGTTCATAAAATAGTAGCTAGCAACAAGCATTACTACCTATGTATAATGCATATTATATTCATGTGTACAATGTATATTATATTCATTCAATATTAAGCAAAAAATAATTTCAATAGCAGGATGTAACTGCTTATACATTATTAAATAAAAGAAGTTGGAAAGAACATTTATGTGAATAGACTCCAGAAAAGAGTAATTGGCAGGAGAACACTTGGGGCAGAAGTCATTTCACCATCTTTTAACAGGACAGCAACTGTGTGTTCACATATGCACAGCTACTCAGGGCAGAAAAGCTGAGATTAAAAGCTCCTGTGCATGAATACATGTGGACAATGATGTTAACACAAGTCACTCAAAAGGGGATAAAGAGGCAATGGGTCAAAAAAAGGAAGTGATTTTTGTTAGCAGCATTATCCTCATGTACTCACTAGGACCAGAGCTTTTAAGGCTTTGAGAGAAGAATTCCTTATTCTGCACGCATGGACACAAAAAGGCTCACACAGACCACAATAAACAAGCACTTTCACACAGTGAAGTGGTTACTTACCTTCCTGAGACGGATGTTACTGGAAGTGATGTGTGTTTGGAAAAACACTTATTTTCCCCTAAATGAAATACAAACAGGTTTTACTACTATCATTTTTTGCTCATTGTTTAAAGCTACTTCTAGGTATCTCTGGATTTCTAGTTTATGATCCCCTGCTGGGAACCCATTCTAGATGGAATTTAATGATGATATTTCAAAAAAAAGATCTTTCCTGGGCATTTTGATACCTCTATCTGGTGCTATATCAGTAGACATTGATCAATTGGTTGCTATGAAACACAGCAGCACCTGCTATTCTACTCATAGAAAGGTATATAGATCTGGATGTTACTCAGTTAATTTAGTGATGTTTTTAGTTTATTTTTCAACATCAGTTCTACTCATTTCAAACAGCTGTACAGAACAGAGTGTTGTTAATGTACACGTAATAGTGCACGGTTACAGAAGAGTCTCCATTTGTAAAGAAAACCTCATCCAAAAAGTTATTTACAACTCACTGTGTTTGCAAACTGAAATAGGCAAATTCAGAGACAAACGCTCATGCTCCTTCCTTCTTAGTTTACCCTAGTGAGAAAGGAGCCCCTTCTTTTCTGTCTTGCCATGAATTTCAGCTCCTATTCCTTTGCATACACAGAAGGGGGATCTCCCACGGGGGATTATACTACTTGACTGTCTCCCTTCCATCACCATTGCCACTCCCTCCTGATCCCAAGTGGGCAGAGAAGTGACACACCAGTGAAGGGACACAGTATCCTTCCACATATACTAGAGCCTCCTCAGAGAAATTAGCAACACTACATTAACGTAATGCACTTGATTACATAGATCTAGAGATGAGTCCCATCTGAAAAGTTTCTTTAACAGCCACCACATGGGACCTCAGTGGGTGAGGGGACCAGCACCCATGCAGCTCCAGCCTCTGTCTTGACCCCTGCGAGGACCCTCCTGGACAGAAGTCAAAGTGGCTTGCTCTGGCTGGGACAGCTCTGGATCATTAAACCATTGAATCATTAATCACGTTAAACCATTACATCTTCTCTTCTGAAAAAGATGAAGGTGAATTATCTCTCCATCCCTTCCTTGCTTTTACCCACAAGAGGTGAGCAAATCCCCAAACCAAGAAAACCTGACACATCCTTTCACTAATATCACTTCAATACACTATTTTACCCTAATTAGCTTATGCTTACATTATAGATATGATGTATATATTTTATATATATATTATATAGATATATTTATAGAAACCTGTCTTGCCTCACTAGATAGCAATGAGTAGAAATTTCACAACAAACACACCACTGAATCTTCTGTTAGCTGTGGGTATAAATCCCAACCTTAGTGTTCTGTTAATACATTTCTAAACTGAGTATCTCTATTCCAGTTAATTTCCAATTTTAATCATCTAGATTTTAAGCCAGCTGTCCCCAAGTAAGGATGTGAAAGCTGACTTACTTGCTCTTCAAATGAAAACCAGACAGCCCTTCCTGTTCACAGAAGAAATAATATGACTCACCAATTATTTCGTAAAACTACTCTATAGAAAGCAGTAAGATTTGGAGGTGCTTAGAGGGAAAGAAAAGTGACTGAAAGAAACATTATTCTCACTAGCTCCATGAACCACCAATACCTTCCTCTGTTTTTCCTAAAAGCGATTCATTTTTTTCTCAGGAGCAGAGCAGAAAGCATAAGAACAGGGATCACAACTTTTCCCAAATATTTGAATAATGAGAAGAAAAAAAAACAAAAATAAAAAAGCATTGGTGGCCAGTTATGATACTGGGATGCTAGAGAACAGATGTCACTTCTGGGCTCTGCCAAAGACTTTCTGAGTGACCTTGGCTTAGATAAGTCAAAATCCTTGTGGGCCCCAAGCCCATACATTAAGCAGGGATAACAGTAATACCATCTTTGTGAACCTGTAGAGATAGCTCCTTAGTGTAATAGCTGTCTCCTAGTAAGTCCACATCAGGTACCTAGGACACTATTGACCTCTTATCTGGGTTGACACTGCTGTATGATGTAGGCAACTACGATGATGCAATAGCTGCTCAAGAACTTTCTGCGCAGTATCATAACACCTAATGCAGATCCAGTTAACCTTGTGCACTTATTCAGTCCCAAACAAAATAGTGTCTGAGCATATCTAATCTACCTGTGTAGATGCACCCACCTCAGGGGGGCAACTGTTTGTGTAAGAAAGAAATAATGATGTATAAGGAGGCTAAGAAATAGCTTCTCATGAGATTTTAGGCATCTAAGTTAGATGTAAGTGGATATTAAACACCTAAGCCCAAACCACAAGTCTTGAAACACCATCTTTGCTGATGTCTAATCCTGTATGCGCCTACATCTTTGTCAGCAGAGTTCGTCAGTACACAATCTGTTGCCTGCATGTGAGCCAAAGTCACCAGCAACTGCTCTGTGACCCATATCCTATGATATCTGCAGTCCCACTGTGCATGCTTCCTAGTGCTGCATGGCACATAAACATGCTCACTACACCTAGAAGAGCAAGCACTGGAGGAAGTATCACATCAGTTGCTATTTCACTCAGAGGAGGAAGAGAAAAAGTCCTGTTACACAATAGCTTAGCAGTTACAGAAGATAAGGAAAACCTGCCCCCAGATCCCAAGCGAGTGCAAACCCACCTCTGCCATCTCTCAGAGACGGCCTGAAGCGGGAGACCTGAGGCCACGCTGCAGTAAGGGTGTCCTTGAAGCAGCCACTCTGCACATGGCATAAGTGATGATCCTATCACTTAATGAGTGTGAGAAAGAGCCTGTGTGACTCTCCAGTTGAGGGTGTCACATCCTGGCCAGGAAGGCAGGACACCTGAGTTGCTGAACCTGCTCCAGCTACAAAATGTAAACAGCTTTGTGACATCCATGGTAGAACAGCAGGTGAAGCAAACCTCAAGTACTCACATATACTGACACACAGGTATGTATATAAATGTGTCCTAAGAAAAATGAGTCATTGCACATCATTTTTTAGAGTAATAGTGAGGATACCTAACTCTAAGGACGACTCCTGACCGGAGGAAGGCTCTAACTACAATCTAGACTTAGCTCCAAAGCTGAGTACAGACATGGGGCTCAGAACATACTTTATAACACAGAAAAACTGGGAAAGAGCAAGGACAGATGGTCAGAGGTCTGCAACAGCTTCCATGTAAGGAAACAATCAAATAATTCACTCTGGGAAACAGATGACTGAGGAAGGATGTGGCAGAAGTGTGTAAAATCGTAAGTGTCATGGAGAGGGTAGTCTGGCACCAATCTTGTACTGCATCTACCAATTCGAGAGTGAGGGATATCAAATGAAGCTCCAAATAAGAATTTACACTGAACTAAAAGGTGTTGTTCTCATTAAATGGGTGGAATTCCTTGTAAGGAACATCAAAGATGCTAAAAGTTGATACAGGCTTAAGCAGCAATCAGATCACCTTTTCCTATGTTCTTCCCTAAGCATCCGCTTAAGATTACTGGTAGTGTGGAGGTAGGAATATGTTTTACTTCAGGAAAAAGAACAAAAACAGTCTCCCACATCACAAATTTTACAGTCATGTTCCCTGGATCTGGGGAAATTGCAGGAGTCAGCCTACCTGAAGTGCTAGTGATGAGGCTCACTCTCAAAAACCACCTTCATGATCAGAATGTCTCCCTGTCAGGTAAGTATCATGGACAGCCTGCTGGGCTGGGTGAATCCACATTCTGATCCAGCACAGCCATTTTTATGTTTACCCAGCCCGATGGTATCACTATTGATTATCACAGTCAACTGATATTGACTATCAGTATCAACTTCTTTCAGTATCTAACTCCATGCTTTGGCATCCACTTGATAGGTATTACTTACCTAGAAGATACTTTGGCATTGCAGGTTTGAGTGTCGCAAGCCTTTTATTCTAATTGGAGCTAATGCCTAGAGCCAGCCTCACTTTGCTTAGTAGGCAGTCCCACACCTGAAAAATGGACCCTGTTAGTCTGCTGGGAACCTAGACATCATATAGAGTGGGGAAAGGCATTCCTGAGAAACAAGCTAAAAAACCCTGCTGTGTGGGGAGCTACCTAGAGGTAGCCAAACGAAATACATTTTTTCAGGAATACACTAAGGGCCACCCTCTCTGGGGTTTAGACACACTAAATGCTTTCAATGGGTCAAGACACAGTTCTTAAAAGGCAACTGAGCCTATCTGGGACAAGGTATAGATGCTGAACATTCATCATCATACTCAACTGCCTATGGTCTTGTAGCTTTAAAAGTTACACAGGTTTTATAACCTCTCTCTTTACCTAACTTCTATCTAGATTGCACAGGAAGTGTCAATAGGGTATTTTGGGTCTTGCTCTTAATACAAACACATCTTGAAAGAAGAATCAGTTAGCTAAACAGAAAGAGTCTGACGAAAACTTAATTAAAGTAGCTGGAAGTAACTCCATTGTACATCCTACTCTAGGAAGATATGAACCTTATGGAGTCTGAGTTTTTGTGAAGCTAAGGGATTTTTAAACTCTCTGAGAGCTTGCAAAATGAATTTGGTCTCTTTTTACTCTGTCATTGAAACTCATAGTTAGTTTTATTTCATATAAGGATAATTCAATTTTTTTAAACCACAAAAAATGTTTTTCTAGCTACAGACAATCATGTGCAATGTATTAAGGACAGAACAGACTCCAAGTCCAAGGTTTGGCACAGTCTCAGTCCTAAAGAGACATACTTACAAAAATTGGGATTTTTTTTTCTTCCCCTTTTCTCCACTGCTTTCCCAGGGTGTCTCTTTTTCACACAGTCAGCTCTTTGCTTCTTTTCTCACCCTGTTTTTCACTATATACACTTCCATCTTCCCCCTTTTTCATAGTCACCTTTAAAGAGATAAGTAAGGTGTGCTCCCAGTAACACTGGAGAAGACGTCAAAAATTTTAATGAGAAATATTTCAGCAGTTTGAAACCTGTCAGAATGTTTTAGCTCATGTCTAATAAGAACAGGATGTCCATGGATTATTTCCAGCACTCTCTCTTGTGAGTTTATCGCTTCTGATTCAGAAGCACTGCATTTTGAATAGCACCAGGCCAAACCTTCAAAAAATATTCACTCAAATTAAAATTTGTTTGGGTGTCTTCGTGCTCCCTTTTGCATTCATTCATCACGAATATGCCAATACGTGAAATGGTGACAGAACTGATCAGAGTAAGAAGTTAATTTTAACTAAATACATAAAAAATTCAACAGTTGGGAAGGACCTCAAGATCAAAAAGAACTCCTAGAAATTATCAGGAAAAGTTTTTGAATGCATTTGAGATAGCTGTAAATAGTCAATGGGGATTTCTTTAAGAAAAAAATCTAATTTACCCAGGTACATATCAGTAAAATACTCAGCACAAATATTGAGCATACTCCTTATCAGAGACAGAGTTGAATTAATGGTTCATTCTGCTACTTCCAGGGCCACTAACCAGCAGCACCAGGAGGAACTTTAAAATTAAACCCAGCTTCTGTTATTGTGGCATATCATCATGCACATCATCAGTAGTGACACACACCTCGAATCTTACCTATCCTTACCTACCCTCCTGCAAAAATGTCTAAAACACTAGTTTCTAACCAGCTTCCTTCCTCAAACACAGATAATTCACAGTCCAACAGCATCTTCCAAGCAGCCTCTGCTTTCTGCTACTTGAGAGTCGTAGACAACTACAATGAAAAAGGAACGTAGAAATTAGCTTAATGTACCTAATCTGTAAAATTGTATTCTCTCTTGCAGAGAATAGTTACATTATAAAACAGAGTTTATCAAATAGCCCCCAAAATAAACTAGACAACCTCCTCAGTCTAGTTCCTTTATCAGACCTTCAGGTCACTTAAAATCATTGCAGATACAGGCCAGTTTGAAAAAATTTAAAGCTAATTTTTGAAGGGGAAAATGTTCAAAGCAAGAAAACTTGAACATTTAAAAAGCAAGATAACTTCTAAAGAATAGTAAATAATGTGCTATCAGAGGCATAAGTTTCACAAGTCGCATTTTTTACGCAAAGAGGTGAATTCTCATGCCAGCAAATGCTGTTGTTTCTGAGCCTGGTTTGAGCAGAGGGTGCAGTTTATTGGTTCTTTCTTGTGTCACAAAATGTATAGCAGTTCACAGGCTACAGTGATTAAAATTTCCATATTTTGAAAGACTGCAACTGCTTCTCCAGACTGTAAAACAAAATCCTTTTCTTGTGTCCCAGTGCAGAGCTTCATGCCTACCTGACCAGCAGAAGGTCAGAAGGGTTGCAGTGCTGGCTGCTCTGCACTGGCTTAAATACCCAGGTAAAAAAAGAGGAGGTGTGCATTGATTTTGGGCATACTTTATTTCACATATGTACACATTTAGAAACATTTATTGCATCAGAGCTACTGCCAGAAACCAAGTAAGTAGATTTTGGATCTGAATTTACCTTTTTGTTGCATTTTTAAGGAAAAGTCCGACAACACAGGGCAATCTATTCTCAGCTTACAGTCTTTTAAAGTACAGGGATAAACTTCCTATTACTGACAGCAGCGTTAGCATTAGCATTTGCCTATCACTGTGTTGCCTGCAAGTCCTTGGCAGAAATCAGGATTCTGCCTGTCTAGATGCTGCAAACAGGACTTTGTGAAGAAGGTCAGCATGAACTGTGATTATTAGAGTTAGCTGCAACCAGAACCCCTGCTCAAAGGAAAATTTTGGAAAATCTTGGACCCACATTCAAACTAGCTGCTCTGGCCACTTCTGTGGTAATTGCTTAGTCTACATTCTTGAAACCCTTAGTTGCCAGCTCTGACTGGCTTTAAACTGGAGCTCCTTTTCCAGTCAAAATCCCAAGACGCAGAATCAACAGAAACAATGGAGGAGAAGAGGATGTTATTCTACTTCACAAAGTATTAACTGAACACAGAATAAGGACAGAAGCTGCACCAAAATGTAAGGAAACTGCAGTTTTATCCATTGCAGGCAGTAAACTGCCTACATCTGAAAGGTTCTTTTTGTTTCTCTAGAAGCAAAGAGGAGGCTGTAAGTACAAACAAATGGTAAAACTAATATGAACAAAACAGGAAGAACTAAAAAAAAAAAACCATCATTGAGTAGTCAGACTCTGCCTCTTAAACAGTTAATGACCATCTTGCATTGCTCTACTTGCATAATCTCAAAACACTTTATTATTGAGAAATGAACACAGACTATTTCCTTTACAAACACAACAGCCAGAATATTTCTGTATTACTTCATAGGAGGGTCCTTCACAAAATGCCATGACTCCAGTCAGCAAACAATACAGTTTTTTTAACTGGTTACCAAACCTCACATGCAAAGTAATAAACCTTGGGATACGTTGCTCTTGCTCCATAAGCTCTCCCACAAATAAATGTCTTTTGACTGTAAAGAAGCTGTATCTCCCATCCCCCTTGAGTGATATGTGTTAGTTCTGCAGCATTTCTGTGTTACAATGAATCTACAGAAAACACTTGAGGTGATGGCACAGATTTCACAAAGTATATTACAAAATGCTTACATTGTGAATTCCTCCGTACCCACAGTTAAAAGGGACATGTAGCAGCTTGCTGCTTTGCTGTAGGAGAACCTGCAACACATATGCAAAACAATGAAAGAAAATAAACATTTTTAAGGACCTGATCTTGCAAATCGTTGAGTCACCACCAATGATTTCCATGGGAATGTTTGTGCTTAAAGTTAAGAACGTGCTTAAGAGCTTTGCTGAGTCAAAGCCAGAGAACTCAACTTCTCTTCTCGCAGCATTTGTATTTCTCCTCATTTGAAACTGTAAAGATGATCTTGATACTTTCCTCAGCTGTTTTAATTGGTTGATGTATTCTAGAAGTAAGCGAGTTAGAACAAGGTGCTTTCCTTTTCACTTAAAACTGCATTTTTTACTGTCTGCCTAAATACTTTAAGAAAACTCCTCCTCTGCCTAACCGGAAAAGAACTCATTGACACATTATTATATTTCATAACTACTTAAAGTGAGTATTTTGAGTATGTGATTTACCATGTGCTTTATCTGATTGTTTTTGATCTGCCTGACCTTTTAATCAAAAGGGGAAACAGATTTATCTGTGGTGAAAACATGACACAATTACCAATTCTGCCTTACTTTTGAGAACTTAGAACATTTTGTACCTAGGTTTTACAACTGTACAACTTCCTAGCAGAGATGTCATCATGTTTATGACACCATGTTTTCTTTTTCTTGCCCCAACTTCCGTTCTGGCTTTAACTGAACAGTTTAACCTTAGACTTTCCCCATCGCTTCCTGTGTTAAATCCATGCTGCTGAGAACTCTTTGCTGATCTCTTAACCTCTTGCATTCATGTTTACTACGTATTGCATAGTCATTATTAAAATCAGTAACATTTTCTTGGAAACATTTTTAAGGTCGTTGAAATATTTTGGACTCTTGCCTGTTAGTAATCTGCCTACAAAGAATACTGTAAATCAGTGTTTGCCCAGTTCAACTATGATTGTTGCTCGTGTTATTGGTGTTCTCAAGTGACTGGGATCCTGTTGCAAAAGGAACTTCACAAATACAGGAAGAAACAGTACAAAAGAACTCACTGTTGCCCAGATGATACAGGTTTTAAAACTCTTCAACCAAAATGACACATGACTTTCATCAATGAACAATGTTGTAATGGTTCTCACACTCTTGGCCGGGGTCAAAACAGCTGGGTTTTAAAAGCAATTTTTTTACAGAAGCTAAAATGTTAAGTCAATGCTTTAGTTCTTATGTTTATAAATAGAAACTTTCAAATGCAAGTAGTTACAATAATTAGATTTAATACATCATACTGCAATGTACTCTGGATCTTAAAGCCAAAGACAAAATTTGGATGATCTTGTTTTGTCATGGTGAAAAGCATAATAAATGTGCATATTCTCAGACTATTTGTCCTAAAAAAGTTGAACAAAACATCCTACCTGTGCACAGTCATCTGCACAGTCTTCCACATCATTTATAGAACATTTTAACATATTTATCCTAAAATAATTTGAGAAATTATTGTTTCAGTGGTTGCTTCACTTGTCACTGACTTCAGTGGCAAAATCAGTTTAAGAAGCCTGGGCTTCTCCTCTTTCACCACACCAGTTTGCTTCCTCCCTAGCAATACTTACAGAGCTGTTGGTGGGGCTCTGCAAGAAGGTGGATTGCTGAAAGGATCCAGGTTACGAGTAACCCTGGAGAGGCTGATGCATTGTCGTGTACGGGTAGGAATAAGAGACGAGCAAAAGGGGCACATGGGGGGAGGCAGGACTCCTTGAACTGACATTATCTTCGTAACACAGACTGACATCCTGAGAAATATCCTCCTGTGGCTGGTGAGCAGCTATGGAGAGGTGTGAAGAACTCTGCTGCGAGTTCCTAACACCTTCAGTGAAGGGGGGAAGGCACCAAGGCTTTAGCAGCAGTTGTGACTTCCAAAGGCAAATTAATCACAGGCATTAAAGAGGTTACAAACTGATCCCCCCACCCCAAAGTCTACAAACTACAGCTAAAAAATTCCTCCTTTTCTTGGGATTGCTTGTTCCATCAGATGTTGTGAAGTTGCTATTTCACTGATGCTGCTGTCACCTTACATATTTTTCTTAACTAAAAAATGCACTGAAGTTGAGGCTAGATTTAAAGAAAGTCAGACAAACTCCACCAGTTGTGGCAGATGCAGTGTCAGTGGCTACCCATACAGACTTCCCCCAAGCTGCTTATTCAGGCTTCACCACCTATCCCGGGCGAGATGGCTGCACCCTCCCATCTGCTGGTGTCACTGTATGCATAGTCTCCTCTAACCCAGTTCTGTCAAAATTGATCCAGTTTTTTTAAAAAAAAATCCCTCACTATAAAGTATTTAAAGTCACTCAAATCTCTTTGATAGAATAATGTTAATGAGTAACCAGACATTCAATTCTGCTGGAGGCTGGGTGTAGGGAGGGGGACAAAAATTTCCAGTTGGAAGAAAGTGGCAGGCAGGTGTCAGCAGCCTGGGTAAGTCAGTCCCTCACCCCGCTGCCAGCCACCATAGGTCGGCTAGTCTCATACTTGCTACCAAAGTCAGACCTAACCCTTCAGTTATTCCTAACTGATGCTTTTCAGTCAGTCAACAGCATCTGTTACTCAAGAACAAGTAGACAAGACAACTCAAGAGTGCCCTAGTCCAGACAGTATCTGGATTTGGGCATAAAAGATGAAAAAGTAGTAACAAAAACCACCCAAATTTTAAAAATATAAAGTTTGAACTTTTGTTTACACATCATAAAGTATAAAAAATTGAAAATATCCATTTAAGTTTCAGCTTTTCATTTCAAGTAACAATACTTCTTGAAATGCAAAATACCAGCTTTGAATGAGAGTTGCAAAATTACAGAGCAAGTTAGTCTCTCAGGCTGCGCGTTTCCAAACTTTAATAAACCATGGAAAGACCACTGCCTTATCTTATTGTTTTGGATTTCTCAACTTCCTTTTTCCATCAAATATGTTTCAGTTGTGGTCATATGTCATTGGTTTGGTAACTACATTTGCTCTTTTTTGGACTAGTCTTTTATTGAGCAAACCTTGAGTTAAATCCAGGTCAGTTTATTCAAAATTTGGCTGTGCCAGAATTGGACCTTTTCGATGGCAAAAATCATTTATTAATTATTCTAAAGTTTGAGATACTATGGATGTGATTGTGGGGTTTTTATTCTGATACAAAGCAGTGTCGCTCAGTCAAGAGCAATATAAAGCAAAATATTGCTTTATATCAGGCTGTATTGTTGTTCACTGAGTAACACAGCAGCAAGAATTAGCCTCTCTGAATCATTTATATCTTAAGGGAAAATTACCTGGCTGACACACCATTCTTTAATGTAATTTTTCCATGTCTTACTCCTTTCAAAGGAAATGCAGGGCTATACTTTAGAAACCATGTAATACATAACAGGTGTGGTATTTGGTAATTTTACCTGCATTAAATAAGCAAGTACTCCTAAAGAGCCCTTAAAAAAATCTAAGTTTGGTCTCAGGAATCCTGCCTTACCGTACCTAAAACAGAGGAGTTATGTGTAAGTGTGCATTATTTTTGCAGCTAATTTCAAGGTTGATGGGCAGGCAAAGCATTTTAAAATGTTTGCTTTTGGATCTCTACTTTTTCATATGCTGAGCTAAATGACAGAAAGTATAAGTGCCAGTGCAGCTCAAACTATTTATTTTCTTGTAACTGGCCTTGGAAAAGAGTGCAATCATTGCTAGCAAGAACAACAAGTTCATCTTCATCATGAGTTTAGATAAGGAAAGATTTTACAGGAAGTTGTAAGAAAGAAAAGCACTTTCCACAGCAAATATATTGTCAAATGACTATTCTTGTAAAGTATTTGTTTATTGGAAGTTATTGAAAAAATTAACTGTTATAGAAACATTAGTTTAAAACACATGAAATTTTGAAAAACTTGTGTGAAACCCAAATATATTGGGCGGCACATTTTCATGGAGAAGCACTGATGAAAATGAAAAAAACCTTGTTAGCATTTTTTTGAGAAAAATACAATTTCCTAATGAAACATGCCAGATATAGTACTTAAGTCAGAAAAAAAAATTATACTTTCAAAAATGAAAATTAACAAGTTTTTCCATGAATAGGAAAACATATACACCATGGCTTACTCAGAGCACAACAACAGCTTTAGCTCCTGAATGTTTGTTCCGTTCCAACAATACTTCTAGTTCCTGCTCATATTCCTAACTCTTTCTTTCTCCCCTACTTAATAATGCCCTTTTTTTAAACAAAACAGGCCAAACTCAATTTAATTTTTCACAAAACAGTTTAAATTATGAAAATATTAAACCAAAGTTCTAGTACAATTAGGTAGGGCTGTTTTCTACGTCCACAAACACAGATAGGGAGGGACCATAGCAAATATAACTCCTCTGGTTGTGTGGAAGAGGCACTGATGCTTCAGGCTATTGTCTTTTCAGCCTTGGACCTCACGAGGTCCCTCACCAGCACTGTTGCAAAAGATGTTCAGCATTCCCCAAGCCTGGGCAATTTGACACAACTTCGCTTCACCTCTCTCAAGTCATGGCATATCGGTAGAATAATTCTCTGTTCACACCATGCCTGTCCGGCAAGCTTCAGTAACGAATAGTCACTGACCAGGACATTCCATACATGTTACATTGTACAATACTCATCCCAGATCTGGCACTTTTCTGTATTTTCATTAATGATTTGTATAATGGAATCAATAGCACTCGTATCAGCTTTGCAAAGGATGCAATGCTTGGAAAAGCTGTAAGCCCTACACAGGCGGCAAGATTTGAATTCAGAAGGATGAACTGAAGAAATAGAGAGGATGCATTACCAAAATAAGATGCATGTGGTCATTAAACAAATGGCATGCATTTCACTAAGGACAAATCCAAAGCACAGCACTTGGGAATAAATGACTGAACAAATATAAGATGGGGATGACTGGGCAGCAGTTCCACAAATGGGATCAGAGGCCACAGTGGGTCACAGACTGAACATGCGTCAGCGATGCCACAAGGTTGCAAGATAAGCAAATATCATCCTGGAAAAGTGTCAACAGGAAGGCTTCGTTCAGATGGAGTACTATCTTTGGTCTGAAGCATCATTTCCAGGAATGCCAGGAATCAAATGGAGAGAGTACAGAGGAAAGCAGGTAGAGCTCTCTGAGCCTGGGAAACATTGAAAAGATGAGGCATTTCATCATCTACAAATGAGAAGACTGTGGAGAGACATGATAATGGTCTTCAGACGTGTAAAAGGCTACTGCAGAGAGAACAGATGGTAGTGGGCTTAAATTGCAACAAGGGAGAATTGGACAAATCTCTGCCAAGAATGGTTTAGGCATCCTTAGATATGCCTTGAGAACAGAGGATGGACTAGCTGACTTTCAAGGGCTACTTTCTTTGTCCGTTTTCTATGACTTCTTTAATGCAACATTCAGTAAAACCTTTGAATTGCTCCAGAAGCAAAACACAAACAAGTCAGCAGCTTTGGAGACTTTTTTTTCAGTGTATGTTTAAGTTAATCTAGTACTCCCCAACTAAAAATTACTACCTCTAAATTTAAGAATGAAAGTCAAAGACCAACATCTCTACACCAACATCTCAACTGTCAGAAAACGTAGAAAGTAAAAAAATAGCTTCTTGGGAATGAATAGAAGCATTTTCCTAAAAAGAAAAAAACACAGCAACAAGATGATTGCTGAAAACATTCATGAGTGCCTGACAACTTTATATGAATGCTGAGAACTTTTATAAGAACTTGCTTCATGACAAAATGAATCAACAAGCTTTAGCAAAATAATTGTTTCTTGTGTAGACACAACATCTTAGAATAAAGTACTCAGTTCATTCTTCAAAGTCATTTTTTTCTTGGAAAGGTTTTTCCCACAGGAGAATTTTAGCTACAGAGTGAGAACAGATTAATTATTGTAATTGTTTTACCACCATCCGCAAAAGGAAGCAGACTGGCTCCTTAGGCTTCCAGTTAACCAGAACCTGCTCTTTGGACTCCAGGGTGGGCTCAGTGTTCCCTTTATTTTTTTTAATCTAGATAAATTCTAACTGGGATTTTAACTGAATTATCCCTTTGCTTGGGAACATATTTCCTGGTATTGTCTAAGTTGGCTGGAGAAAAGAAGGTAATGCTTTGTTGTCAAATACTTCTGTACAGAAAGGAGCACGTCTCTGTCATTGATTTCATTCACAATTGCATGTGCACATAAAGGCATAATCTGGCTTTTTAAATTTAGAGGAAGGATTGCACAGATAGTCTGGAATAAATTCTCTGATCAGCTACAGGCAATAATATTATATTAGCAGAGAATCTGCCTCAATATGGACTCTGCCTTGCACTGCTTGTATGGTAGTATTTGATATTAGTCAATGCCTGCATCTCATTTATATGATTGTTATCTTACACCTACAGGAGTACAATACCATCAGAGTAATGCTTTACAACTGTGAGAGGATAAATTTTACAGTATAATTTGCTAAACATTCAAGTGTAGCTATCTTTGCACCAGACAGCTGGGCACTGAAACAAAAGTCTGTGAGATATACAATGAAGAATATTACATTTGAAAGACAGGCAGGCAGGAAGAAAGAATGAGAGAAAGAGAGAAAGAGAGAAAGAGAGAAAGAGAGAAAGAGAGAAAGAGAGAGAGAGAGAAAGAGAGAGAGAGAGAGAGAAAGAAAGAAAGAAAGAAAGAAAGAAAGAAAGAAAGAAAGAAAGAAAGAAAGAAAGGAAAGAAGAAAGAAAGAGAGAGAGAGAAAGAGAGGAAGAGGGGAAGGGAGGAAGAGGGGAAGGGAGGAAAAGAAAGAACAACCAAACCAGAGCTAACCAGTCAAAATTTCAGGTTTTGCATATACAGCAATCAAAAGTGAATATACAACTAATTGGTTGAACAAGCCTCCATTCAACTTTAAGCATGTAAATAAATTTTAAATTTCACAGTAAGTACTTATTCCATCCAAAATATGGAATATCTTCCTCAATTATATACTATCATAAAGATCAGAAGCAGCACAAGACCAAAGTTTAGCTATTTTGTGTTTCATTTCCATTGGAAATGGGTGATTTATAAAAATGGAAAGGCAAGAATATCACTTATTACTCACATAATTTTTTATTTCTAGACCTGGAGAATGGTGAAATACTATACTTAAGAATGCATATGTCATTACGAAACTCTATGTCAGCTCATCTCAAGAAACTTTTGAGGCTATTTTGCCTGTATATTTAAGCATGGTATTAAAGATATCTGGTTGTAGAAATAAATGAAAATGAGAAGTAGAAACAAACATTTTTAAGTTTGATAGTTCTTCTGCTATATCTCTTTAACTTATCTGGCATAAGCAGCAGTTGTTCAAATATCAGAAGAAAACTAAGAGTTTTATTAGCCTTCACTCTCTTTTACTAGCTTTAAAGAAGGCAATATTTGTATTTGAGTATTTAAACAGAAAGAAAAGTTTTAAATGTTCTACCTGGCACTGGGTATGAGAGACTACAAACTGGGGTCCCAATCCTAATATGTGCATGCCTGTGAGGGACCTGCTGGCTCCACTCATCTCCAGGATGTACATGCCCTGCTGACTGAAGTTAAACCATTAACAAAAGTAGAGCAGATCACACCATCCTGTGTCTCTTCTCCTCTTCCCCTCATTTGTACCCCAGAACACACTGTGCATCACAACTCAGCCCAGCTGCAAGAACAGTTATCAGTCACCAGATGTTTGCAAACACAAATTTAGTGAAAGATACTATGTCCAGAGCCGAGCTGATGAAAGACATGTGAGCTTTCTTTATGCATTTCATGCAAAATAGCTTGGGTTGTTTAAAATTATCCTCAAAAGCTACTGATTTTGCACTGAAACAAATGACGAAACTTCACAGCTGGTTTGGCTGTGGGAGCAGTGACACCCCAACACAACACAACCTTTCCGCAGCAAGTTTCTTATCGTGGCATTAATGTGTGTTTGGAACCTGAGACCATGCTTGGCTCAGAAGGATCACAGCTTCAAAGACAGCGGTTAGGAAGAAGTGACTGAAGAAAATCCAACTGCCTACCCACTCAGATTTACGCTACCAATTACATTATCTGTTCAGCATTCCTGTGTGCCTAGCTTCTACATGATTATCCAAAGATAGATAAAAGGCTAAATTAGTCATACAAGTTCTGATAACGTTTAAAAGAATCACAGATTGATTATTGCAACGGCATACATTTTACAGGCACATAATAACAACAATATTTGTAACTTCTACCACTGGAATATTTTCTAAAATAATTATGTGGTCCCATATAGCAATGATCATCTACATATGGTAGTGTGTGTGCATGTATTTGTGTTTACAGAAGTATAAAACCTGGTAAGACAATATTGTAAAGTACAACAATCCTATGTGCTTTAAAAATAGAAGTATTTGCATAGTCCTGTTAGCTTACAGAATTCTGCTGGTTTAATAAATTCAGTAATAATGAATGCAAAACCTTGAGAGAAGATGTTACAATAAATGTCCTGGCATGTTTTGCACTCTACAAACTAATATAAAACCTTACTGTTCTCCAATACTTTTATCTTGCAGATTTATACTGTTTAGGAAAGAAGATCAGCTGTACTTTAAAATGCAAAGGCTGTTCCCTGAATGCTGGGTTTAGATGCTCACGTAGAAACCTATTAAAACTAAGGTATGCATTCAAAAATAGATCATCATAATCTAATACTGTCTTCATCATGATTTATGAGCAGCTGGAGCTTCAGACTTGAACTGAATTATTTTTTTAAAGTGTAGCACTCAGTAAGGAAGTATTTTGTTTACCCATGAAAGCTTGTAGTGACTCTACACAAAGAGACTCCCACACCTTCCTTCTATTAACTGCAGGATTTGTGGCCAAATTCCTACTGAAGGTCTTCGACTACAAGCAACACAATATTATGTAAATACTAAATCCCCACAGTAGTAAAAGGTGTCTTGAAGTGCTGTAACATTTTGGAAAAACATTTATTTCTGCTGCATGTACTGAAAGTCATCACGAAAGATATAGCTAGCTAGCATGAAGCTGTACCATCTTCCCAGGAGTCACAAAGGACTACGAAGGTGTGTATCGAAGCTGGGCCCATCTGAGAGTGTGCTCTTACCAAGCTGTTCGGTGAAGTTAGGCAGTATCAAGAAAAGAGATGGATACATTTTTCTTTTTAAACACTTTACAGCAGTTTGTAAATGTAAAAGCAGCTGAAAGGCTTTGCGTGCACCTGAAAGAAGGATGAAACTAGATGCCAGGATCGCTTTGTCGGTCATTAGCACTGTCAGAATTAGTTGCACCCCTCCCCTGCCTAGACACACAATGGTTTTATCGGTTCAAATCCCACGCATGCTGCAAGGGAGGATGAGCTAGGAACCTACGGAAGCCCCAGGATGGGCAGGCAGATACCACCAGCACCCCCAGCAACAGGGCAGTCCCACACCCGGGTAGGGCCAGGGTGGTGGTCAGGTCACAGTCCACCAACAGTCCCAGCCACTGGTATTGAACTAGGTCCATCCAGGGGGTGCAGCCAGGTGTTCCTGCAGGAGAGCTCCAGGGACAAGGCTGCCTCTCATGTGAGTTCAAGGTCCAGCCAGGAAACAGAGCTGGAGACAAGGCTGCCTGTAACATAGGTCCAAGGTCCAGCCAGGAAGGCAGCCAGCGAACCTGGACTGCAAGAGACAGAGCTGGACACAGCTACAGCTACACCACCACGCAAGAATGGGACGCCCAGACCTCAGCTTAACTGGGCAGGGTGTGGGTGGGGGTCCTAGGGAGGCTGGTCAGGGCAGCTACAGCCTGTTAGTGCTTTCAGGGGCCTGGGTGAGCCAGAGGCAAGGTCCCACCATTGCCCACAGCACGGAGAACACACGGAAAAGAGGATATGCAGAGGCACAGCCCATTCTGGGTTGTCTCAGACTTTTAGGGACATCAGGAATAAATGAAAAATGAGTTGCCAAAGCAGCTCTGTGCCAGTCATAGATAGCCTTATGGTCCTTCAATTTTTGGGAAGATGGTGTATGACCATTTTGTGCCAGTAAGTGGCAACAAAACTATACTCGTGCAGGTGAGAACCCAGCCTGGGGTAAGGGCTCCATGACAAGATCTCAATGGCAATTCAGTAAATACAGTGATGAAGTGGCCTCTTGATGACTTTCTTGCCTCTTTGTGACTCCTCCTAATTAGCCCTCCTCTGCCTCTAGTCTCATTTTTTTCTTATAAAGCCTTACTATAGGTTCATTTCAAAACTTTGTATAAAATCAAAAACTGCAGAGAAGTTTTTCCGTGTCATCAAGGTTTTACAAGGTGCCAGTCTGATCTGAGGAGTAAGGGTCTGGAATGTCAGGTAGACAGCAAGAAGTGAAGCAGACAAAGAACAACATAACAAAAGATGTCTCACTGGCACTTAGGGGAACTGGAAGGATAGGTGTGGGAAGGCAACACTGTTAGTTTTGTTTCATTTTCTACATGTTTGTATGATTTTGTCTAGGTCAGTTATTCTCTCTACTGTGATACTGTCCCATATATCTTCCATCAGAGAAAAAAAATCTTCTCAATTTGTATGTGTTGTTCTAAGTCCATTTTGGCAACAGTGAAGATCTCCAACTTTCTATCTGACAACAAATGGTATTTGTTACATACAATCCCAACAATATTAAAATAAAGAATATTTGTAAAGTTTGGGGGGGGGGAAAAAATGATGGGCATGTCTAGTAATCTGATATAATAACTAACCTACATTTCCATCATCCTGTAGCAAAATTTTAATTTATATTATCATCTCAACAATTTTATTTCTCTGTAAGACTTTTTCATTTCAGACTGTTTACTAGAAAATTATATTATATTAGACCATGACCTTGAGGAGTTCTGTAAACTAACATGATGTTAAAAATAACTCAGCAATCTGAATGGAAAGGAACAAATTGGGTGTAATAATAGTGTTCACTAGCCATGATTAAGTCTAAATTCCCATTAAAACCATGTTTCTCTTTCTAAATAAATTACCTACCTTGACATTAATTAGTGAATATACTTCACAGTATCTCACAAGATCATATTGTAAATGATCTTAAATTTCTGGTGAAGGGCTTGCATTCCCTCCTGTAGCCTCCTTGTTCATTAACAGCAGCCAAGATCACCTGTTTGTAAATTTGTCTGCATGTGCTTACCTGCGCATGCGAGTGTACTGTATGTGGAATAAAAAGGAGAGTTTGTGATCTAGACTTTGTGTTTCTTAATTTGGGGTGGTTGTGAGTTATGTAGATTGTTCCACATGTGTGCTAATCAAGTGTTAAACAACAAAACATCATTATGTATTCTATACATGTTGGTTAGAACTGTCTGCTATTTTAAAATTCTTCAGATAATTTGTACAATTTGTACTTATTCATGTCATACTACAAAGAAAGCTTAAGATTTCTTAGTATGGCATGACAAAATCCCGTATCAAATTCCAGTGCCATTATTTCAATAAAGTATACTCCATCAGAAATACTGCAACATGAAACCCATCACGTCCAGTCATGCAAAAGCTTTAGTGCACGTGCAAAATCATGCACGTGAAGACTGTATGACTATTCAGATTATTAACTTTCCTACACAGTGAAGTCCCAGTATTATGGCAACTGAGGTACTCACAGGCTATAGAAAATCAAAATGACCTGAAGTTCATCCCATAATCTGTTTTCAATCCAAAGAAGGCCATCAGAAAAATGGTGTAATAAGCACTCCCACGGCAACAACCAAATAAATGGACTCGCTCTTTCCCTGCTGAATGCACTGACAAACCTTTTTATGGAATACCAGGGGAGTACAATAAATCTCAAAAAGATGTCTGTTTACGCAACAAATGATGGTAAAATCTTTAATGGTCAAAGGTAAATTTCAGTCTCCGTTAAAAGATTATACCTATATATTTAACAAAAAAAGCAATGGCTGAAAGAAACTTGAAGTACTGTGCTGTTTATAGAATAATTATGCTTTTAGCAGCAACATAAACTAACTACTTAAAGGATTTTAAAGTAATAGCTGCAGATATTTCTGTAAATGTAAACTGGATTCTGCTCGTCACAAATCCAAACATGTACTTACACATTCAAGGAAAAGAGAATTTAAAACATCATATAGGAAGGGGAAATAAATGTATTGGACATATTTATGGTTCCATAATAAAACCTTCCTACATTTATGAAGAGGAAGGCAATGTTTACAGCGTCTCGTAATTTATTTTGGCCTCACAAACTATTCAATATACGTTATATATTGGTATCATAAAGTGTAGATTATCTAGGTTTAGACTTAACCATTCTAGTTATGTACATATTTTTCTTTGTTCAGGAAATACTGCCAACAGAGAGCACCATGTCTCTCAGATCTATTACTACTCATATTCAGGCAAAACTCCCTCTGAATAACTGCACTGCAAAACTGCTAGTTCAGCACATTGAAATGAACATTATTATATTATTTTCTTTAATAACAATCCATTACTTCCAGTAAATAATTTAATGTGGATAGATTTAGATTTGCTTTACATGGCTGCCTAAACACATTTCCATTCTCCTGCCTATAGCATTTTCAATGAAGTCAGCTATAATGCCGTGTCATGCTTTCATTTCCTAAGTAAGGGGCGTAACACTGCTCGCCTGATACACAGGAGAGAAAGTCTACCAATTCTTAGTAGAAACGGGGGTTGTCAGTCATTCGGTGAAAGCGTGACTCAGCAGCTGCTTATTCCGTAAAAGTACGCTGCACACAGGAGATAAACAGGAGGGGCGATGTCTTTACAAGCAAAGAAATTCTCTGGTACGTATATAAACAAAAATCTCCTTCCCACCCTACTGAATTTACGTAATAATTTTTTCACTAATTCATTTCAGATCTTCTCATTGCATGTAAGAGAAACTGTATAAACTGGTTTATTTAACCATGCATAATTTTTGCCAGGAATTGATGTGAGCAGATTTCTCTGACTAAATTAAAGATGTCCATTTTGCTCACTGAAAAACCATGCACACTCAGGTAGTTGAGTGATTTTTCTTCCCACACGCAAAATGTTTACAAATGTTGCTCATAATTATTTAAAACTAAACACCATCTTTCCAAAATAAAAAATAAACAGCTACAAGTTTTCTACACATGGACACCAGCCAACTTAGAGTACGCAGACCTACTGCAAACGCTCAGTCTAAAAAGCCATGGGAAAAGTCCTTCCTCAGAATGTACAGATGCACATACATCAGCCTGAACACAGAACAACAGCACAAAATGTAAAGGTAAAATCTGCTACTGCCACTATATAGGAGACTCCAGGTCTAAATTTTATTCTCTAACAAATGAGAAGACACCTATAACACCTTGAACAATCCTCATTTTCTCTAGTATCAGATTGACTAGGACTCCTCAGCTTCAAGAAAGACGACCATGCTAAGTATAATAAAGGTACATAGAACCCAATTCTTACGGTGCGAAACATGGGAATCTCAAATGAACTGATCAGGAAGAAGCCTGGGGAAAAAAACGTAACAAAATGGAAGAAGTTTTTGTAAATGCCTAAGTGAGCTTTGCCACTGCTTATGATAAATATCAAATTAAACATGAGTTCAAAAGTGATTCAACAATTTCATGCAGATGAGTACCAGAACTATTAAATACAAACATGTAGATATAACCTTTGGCTCAGTAAATCCTAAACATCCGACTGCTAGAACATGTAACTGCATGGTCCTATACTCTTTCCTACCCCTTGTCACGGAGGAATCCTCTACTGGCCACTGCCAGAGAAAAAGTATCAGATTTAGGGACCTTTTGTGACACTGTAAACAACCATTCTTGTGCTTCATGCACTGGAGATGAAAAGTAGAATTTTAATTCAGTAGATAATGGTTGTCATCCGCAAAGTAGGATCCAGCCCTCAAGTCATCCAGTCCTCAAAATATTTTACCAAAAAAAAGGATAATACATACAAATTTACACACACACATTTACAGAATGAAGACCCAATTACAGGATGTTTTTATTGCTATCTGTTTGTGCTATATATTTTGGCAAGAAATATTAAGTGAGGAGCTGATCTTGCTGGTTCACTGAGATTTTGTGTTCCATCAAAGTATAGTGCTTGTCGATCTCCTGCCCTTGTTTGCCTTTTTTTGTCCCATCAGTGCATCCACACTTATTCTAACTGATGAAGCACAGAAACGTCTTGGTAACCACACAATTATTCCAGTTTTGTTCCCTTCTGAATACAGCTCTTGCATAAAGCCTTGCCTAGAGAACTGTCTAATTTCTAAAACTTACACTATTTTTAAGGGAGCCACAAAAATACAAGTGACTTTTCCAAGATGTGAAGCATTATTTAGTTGCAAACATCATCTTCAAAGATCTGCTGACATAATAAGTGATGCTGATGTACAGACTGCTGTAATTACAGCAATAACATCTCTGGGAACCCAAATGTGTATCTTAAATTGTACTCCCTGCCACCAGCAAATGGTGAAAGAACAAAAATAGTAGCTCTTATTCCTGTAAGGATCTAAACAAAAATATGTGGGATGGCTTATAGAAAATGTCAGAGTTTCAGTTAATCAACAAATACCATTCCCAAAGACTTTCTAGATTTGTACTATACCACCAAAAAAAAAAAAAAACAAAAACAAAAACCACCTTACGTTAATTTCACACAGGAAAAAAATTTCAGTGTTTTCTGAGTGGAATGAGTGGAAAAGATGACTCAAGATTAATGGATAAATGCTATTTTTAAAACCCCTAAAAATGTTATGGAGTTAAAAATATAAAGGAAAAATTATTTTTATAGCAGCTGGCAATGTCCATTTAAGGCTGACAATTTCTTGCGGATGACTAGTACTACATATCTCATGCAGCACCCACTGTTCTGAGTTTATTGCAGTATAACAGCATAATCAGATGGCTTTAAAACTCAGACTCAGAATCAGAATCTCTGCCTATTTTTGGTTTAGATCCAAGTTGTAATTACAGTAAATGTACTATTTTTTAAAAGAAAGCTGCTGCTTATGTTCTTAACATAGTGATTTTGTTGTTTTCATATTGCAAAACTGAAACTAGACTAGGATAAACGCAGAGGGAAAAAATTAAGGCTTAAACCGAGTTTAGTATGTAACTCCAACTCGCCATCATAAAGCCCAAGAGGCAGGATATGCAATCCTGCATTCCTTACACACTTGTAATACCTCTTGGCTTCAGTGGAAGTTTTGTTTGAGAAAGCATATAATCAGAACCTATAATTTCATTAATTGCACGCTACAGGCAGTCCACCGAGGTAAGAATAATGAACCAAACCAGTTGGAAGGACGGTGGAACCCTCAGCCCCGCCTGTATCTTTGCGGACCACTGAGTCTACATGGCAAAACCATGAATCCTCGTTTTCCCCACTCACCCACACTTCCAGCTCTTCCTCATGACAGACAGCATCTGTCATGTAGGGGAGACCACAGCACAGACGCTTCATTCGGGACACAACATAGCTCTCAGGTCTCTGTCACTACTCTGCATTATCATCCCTCCCCAAACTCTTGGCAGTACTGAGGATTTCACCCGATACAGATCCTTACTCTGTTGGGATTTTTATATTATTCATACTAGGCACAGGCAAAATGAATGTTATGTAGCTATTAGTACAGATTGCTTTGACATAACATATTACATATTTCATTAGCTATCCTTTGGGCAATTTAGGAAGGATCATCTAAAAACCATGTGGATGGACTTGACTTTTATAGTATTACTGTACACATAACTTTTCGATGCATACCATAAACACAAATTACTCTACTGGGCATGTGCTACAGATAGTTTTACCGTATTCCACAAGGTTTGTTTATATATGTAGGAAGGAATGGCATGAAAAAAGAACCTCCCATATTATAAACGCCTTTTATTTGCTACAACATGAGCAAAGAAAAAACACAGGCACTTGCCAGCTACTACTTCTTTTTCTAAATGTAAAACCAACTAATCAAATTTCAAAAGAAACCGTTTGTAGTCTGAGAACTGGTAGGCCATGTTACAGTGAGGGGTGACTCTACAGTGGAGACTCAACTGCAAAAACCCCATTACCTTCCTGTAAACTGAAAACTCTAGTTCATTTCTACCTGTACAATTGAAGGCAACTCAATTTTTACACCACCTAACTAACAATTAATTCATAGTATCTTTTACAACATCCTTACAATAACATATCTTATTTTTGTTTGTCTGGTTTTGCTTTGTTTTGAAAGCGTAATGCATCATCCCCTAAATGATTATAAGGTCTTTCAGCAAGGGAAACCTGACTAAGAACAAGACACATCACCTACAGCTCTATAGTAAAGAAAATACAGAAACCTGTTTTCCATTTTTTAAAAAAAAAAATCTTTAGCACTTTAGTCTCCAGGATTGGGCTGGGTTGTCTCATGAATACATGAAGTAGAAACAGACTCTCCACATTTAAAAAAAAAAAAAGTTCATTCGTAACTATCCTAAAGGCTCAAACTTTGTAAGGAAGCTTGCAATGAGTAAATACATACAAAAGAACAAAATAAAGGGGAAAAAAATGGAAGGTATAAAGATGAGGGAGACTGAGGGATAAGGAAGATGAAAAAAAAGGGGAGGAAAAAAGAACATAAGAACACTAAAGGGAGAAAGAAAAGCAAGACAATGAAAACCAATGAATCGTTGAAACTATGGTGGGAGGAACTGATGAATATTAAGTTATTATTCTGATTACAAAATACATTGCAAAACTGGATGAAACACATTATATGTATGTTTTACCAAGGACATTCTTGGCAATTACAAAGTCAGGAAAATTATAATTCAATCAGTGAGGCATTACTTAAAACCACTTGAAAAAGCAGATCATTTGAACCATCAAATAGGCTGCATGGGTAAAGATCTTAAAGACTCAATATTCTGGAGCAGTGTGGATTGCACTCACATGTTGCACAGTGAACCTTCCAATAATGGGACCATTAGAAAAACAGCAATTTTTCTTCCTAAATGTATCTTAACCAATTTTTCTTCTCATAAATGAGCAACGAAGCCTCATCATCTTTTTCCGTAGAAAATGAGGGCAGTTCTAGTAAAAAAATTTCAAGCACTTGTACAGTAAAACATTTATCTTGCTGTAAAAGCCGCTTTTAACTTTTTAAAAACCTGTACTGTTCATGGCAATCAGATTGCATCTATGAAGATGGTTTTTGTATTTATCAGATGCATGTGGAACACTTTACCATGCACCAAATCTGTGAGCTCGCCTTGAAAAGGATGTTGCTGTCAGTGCCTCCAACAGCTACAGTCCTAAAAACGTTAGGGCTACGTCATCACGTTTGTTGTTATACTAGCAAAACCCAGAATAAACAGGTCACCTTGACCTCTCTCATGTAAACTAATTTCACAGAACTGCTAACACCTGAAGAATGGGCTTGACTGAAAAACGCACAAGGAATTCACTGCTCCCATGCATGACCTAGCTTACCCATAGTAACGCTTATTCACCTATCACTGCGATTCCACTCGTAAGTGAGGCTGTGCAGTCCTTCGGCTTAACCCATCCGATTGCTGCAGCCTTTGCAAATTGCCTCTTGTTACGCAGTCAGATTTCCAGGAGGACCGAAAATGCCGGCTGGAGGCGCTCCCGCTGCAACTTTTGAAATGCCTCACGCTCGGAAGCACCCCAAGTTGCGCTCTGCCGTGTCTGCAAGCGGGGGAAACTCAAGACGCCTTGACCCGGCAGGTGGTTAGGACAGGCGCGAGTCCAGCCCCAAAGCGCCCTGAGCTGACCTGCGGGGCGGTTTCAAACCGCGCCACCGGGCGGCCGGTGCTCGACCACCGCCCCCCAGGACACACTGCCGGCGGCTCGGGGCCAGCCCCGCCGGCCCAGCTGCGCCCGCCCGGCCCCTCACAGCGCCCGGCCGAGGCCAGGAGCGGCGCGGCAGAAACCCAGAGGCGACACCGGCCTGACCCCGAGCCGGGCCGAGGCCGCCCCGGTCCGGGCGGCCACATACCCTGCAGCACCGGCCCCCTGCGGAAGCAGGTGCGACGCCGCGGCCACGGCCACCGCCGCCCGTCCCTACCCCGGGGCTGCGCGGGAAGGCGCCGCAGCGCAGCAAACCGGCCCCGCCCCGCAGCACAACCGGCCCCGCCCCGCCGCCTCACACGCTGGGATTGGGGGGGGGGGGGGCTGACGTCACATGCCGGATGGAGGCGGGGGGGGAACTGCAGTGATGGAAAATTTTCGGCTCCGCATCTCCTGCGCGTGCCCTCGCTGGGCCCCGCCCCCCCGCCCCCTGCGGCGGGGGCGCTCTAGAACGTTCTGCAGTACTAACGGTCGGATTGCCGCCGCCTCGCGCCGGGCCGGCGGCTCCTCGCTCGCCCCGACGGCAGGCGCGGGGCAGAGCCTCCGCCGTCGGGGGCCCGCAACAGGCCAGCGGGGCGTGCGGACCAAGTCCTCCCGCGCGGTCTCGCCTCAGGGAAACCTCGTGCCCCCCGGCAGAGCCCAGGGGCCGCGTGCGCTTAAGTGGGGCCAGAAGCGCGGGTGGCGGTGAGGGGCTTCGCTGCCCCTTCGAGGGTGGAAGCCGCTGCCGTGTGCCCGCGGCCGCCCTGACCCCAGGACAGGCAGTCGGGCCTGTCAGCCGCCTCTCGCGCTCTCCACGCGTTCTCGATGCCACGAAGGGAGGGAGGGAGAGAACACTGAGGGGCGAAACGACTCGCTGGCCGGGCATCCGCCAGGCTCAAGGCTGGCAGCACGAGACTCGCGTGGGAGTGTGCAGCTGTCGCAGGGACAGCGCGACTGGGGCGGGGGCCTGTCTCAGAAACCCGCCTCCAGGAATGGGGGCCAAGCGGTCCCCCGCTGCCCGTGCCCAGTGCCCTCCGGAGCTGCAGCCTCGCTGCGGGTGTGCGAGGGGTTGGGGCGAAGAGGAAAGCCCCACGGCCCCCGTCCGCGGGGGATCAAGCAGCAAAGCCCTCAAAAAGTTTCTGGAGCGATTACCTGAGGAAAACGGAGCAGGATGTTAATTTTCCCCCTCTCTTCCCTAAAGTGGGGTTTATCCTGCATCGCATCACTAGGGGGAGGCCGTCATTCCGGATCACTTCCCGGAGGAAACGCTCGGGGAGCCTTTCAGCTGCCCCCGGGATCCGGGCTTGCACGTGCATCACTGCTTGCTCGTGCATTAAAAATAGCAAGTGACTGCAGCGAGTAGCTATGGGTCGGTGGCACCTCATCCCCTGTCATGCACCAAGCTGCTGGGAAACGCCAGAGCTGGAGCCCGGGAGCGCGCCGAAGGCAGGCACCGGGTGGAAACGGGCAGGAAGCCTCCGCGGCGGGTTGGTACGCGGTGTTGCAGTCACGCTGCAGATGCCGCACCGGGCGGGTGGAAACACCTTTCAGCCAGGGCGCTCTTGACATGCCCGCCAGCATCCTGTCTCCGCTGTGAAACGCAATTGCCCCCAGCTGTTCGGGGGCAGCTGACGGCGCAACGCCCGCTGTCATGTGCTGGCGGCCCCGCTCCCGACCCCCCGCTGGGCACACGCCGACGACCGGCTTCCACCCCTCAGCGGGGCGCGCCCTAACGCGCCGCTGCCCCCCCCGCACCCCGGCCCGGGCGGCGGCCGAGGGTCAGCCGGGCAGGGCGGGGGGCGGCGCGGCGGCGGGCGGGCGCCGCGCCCCTCCGCGATGACGCGCCCGCATTCCTGCCTGAAGAGCGGCGGCGCCCCGAGGGGGCCGTCAGACCGGGAGCGACGCCGCCGCTGCGCTCCGCACGCCTCCGCCACAGCGCCGGGGACACGACACTTTCTTTCCCTTTTATACCGCTGGCTTTTTTAAGTGATTTTTTTTGTAACTTTATTTATTTAGGGTTCCGTTTGCGCTGACGTTTTATAGTTAAGGGTTTGTCCTCTTGCAAGAAGGGGAGCCGCCGAGAGAGGAGCATCTCCTTACTGCGAGGCTTTGGGAGGAAACCTCGCTTTCAAGCTCCTGCGGAGAAGGTACGGCGCGGCGGCGGGTGCCGGCCGTTAACACGGCCGCCTGGAGGAACGGGGCGAGTTTTCGGACGCGGCGCGGCTTTGTCTGGCGGCAGCCCCCCGGCTTGCCGCCCAGCACCCTGCCGGGCTCTGCCCGGACGCGCGGCTGCTGCATGCCAGGACGGTGGAAAAACCCCAGGCTGCGGCGCGGTGCAGTGCCGTGACCGATTTGCATTTTTCCATTGAAAACGCCGGGATGCCCGGTGTCGCCGGCAGGGAGGGAGGGAGGTAAACACGGAGGCGGCCGCGGGACGGGAGGCTCCGGCAGCCACTGTGACAATCGCCCATCAGTGTTGCATCAGTCTCCGCTATCGGGGCGGGCGGGGCGGGGGGAGAAGAGTGCGGCGTGGCGGTGCCGCTACCTCGGCCCGGTCCCTGGCGCCGCTGCAGGTACCGTGGTCCCGGCGGCGGCAGCGCCCCCGCCCCGCCGCGGGGCTCACCTTTGTCTGCCCGCGCCCCCCGCCTCGCGCGCCCCCGGCCCCGCGCGCCTGGTACTTTTCCACTCGACGGCGGGCGGGGGCCGCCGAGCCGCGGGCGCGCGCTGGCCACGTGACGGGCCGCGGCGCCCGCTGCGGCACTGACGTCGCCTCCCACCTCCGCAGGCGCGGCGAGCCCCGCCGCCAAGGACAAAAGCGCGGCCGCCGAGCCCCGGCCCCCGGCACCTTCGCCGCCATGAGCAGCGCCGAGATGGGCAAGTTCAACATCTCCCCCGACGAGGACAGCAGCAGCTACAGCTCCAACAGCAACGACTTCAGCTACCCCTACCCCACCAAGCCGGCCGCCATGAAGAGGTGAGGGAGCTCCGCCGCCCCGGGGGCGGGCGGCCGCAGCCCGCTTCAGCTTTGATTAAAAACGCCGCCTCGGGTCTGGAGGTGCTGCGTGTGGTCACGCGTGACAGAAACACGGAAACGACTGCGGACGTCAACACGCGCAATGCTTTGTGTACTGGGCAGAGCAGGTGGGGTGGTTCTTTCTGGGTCATTCCGTTGGTTTTCTCCTTTCCCTTTGAAGTGGCTTGGAAATGCTGAGCGGGAAGTGAGTATGCGAGCTGCCCGTGATAGTCACTAATGATGCAATGTTTTCTACAGCCACTATGCGGATATTGATCCAGAAAATCAAAATTTCTTGCTCGACTCCAATCTTGGAAAGAAGAAATATGAAACTCAGTATGTAAGTACATAGCAATGACGTTTCAAAAAACAAAAAAAGCTTGTTTTAATTCTAAAATAAGTGATAACTTTCTATTAATTACTACCTATCTCCTTTTTCTCAGCATCCGGGTACTACTTCCTTTGGGATGTCAGTATTTAATCTGAGCAATGCTATTGTGGGTAGTGGTATCCTTGGTCTTTCGTATGCCATGGCTAACACTGGAATTGCTCTTTTTGTGTAAGTATCTTTTGGTTCATCAAAAAAAAATCTTTCTGCTGTGTAATTAGTAATGGAAAAATGCTTGATGTAAGAATATGACCTTTACAAAATACCCAGTCATTGCCGTAGATGCTGAATTGCGTTTTAGGTTTTATGGCTTGTTTAAGATACTGTGATACATTCAGAAGGACTTGCAAAAATTAAACAGATTCATTGGAAGTTCTGCAAAAAACATATTTTACAGTGAATTTTCCTTTACTTAGCTGTAGTTTTTCAATGAATAACTGATAGACTTCCCCCGAAAATTCCATTGTTGAAGCGGAAAAGAGAGGTGCTGCTCAACAGACTGAAGTCTGTATTAGCCTTTTCCTTCAGAATTTACTCGTTGAAATGAATAACAGAAACTTGTCAATTAGTGGAAGTCATGATTGCACAAAAAGTACAGGATCAGGCTGTAGAGAGTTAAAAGAAAAATGTAGACGGAGGAGGGTTATTTTATTTGTCTCTTGCAAGTCTGGCCATGTCTACTCTTAAAGTGGCCCGGTCCTATCATTCAGGGACGTGATCTCAGTTGACATAGTTGTGATTACAGAGGTACGAAGTACTCAACACCGATAAGGAAATCCTTTTTATTGCTGTGCTTTTACTCAATTCAGGGAACTGGTTTCAGCTACACCTATAAAAATCACTGTCTTCCTGCAAGGGAGGGATGAGGAATAACCAGCATACCTTTATTGGTATGTCTATATTGGCAAAAGCTTTCTGGTGTGTGACAAGACTATAGTAATGTAATTGAAAATGGCATGAGGAAACAATTATGTACGGTGTTTCTAAATGTCTTTTGGAAAGTACATTTTTCATATATTGGAGTGAGGTCAGCTCACACAACATGTAATATCAATGACTTGAGTGCAAATGGGAATCTGTGGATATGTTTAAAGGAACGCTCTATTTTTATCCTGGAAATAAATAAATGTGCTGAATGTTCAAGAACAAGTGAAGGGTGATGTTTAGTTCGAAATTTGCCTTAATCTATTGCCAGATTTCCAGAAAGTTGTAGGTCACATCTCCTTTCAGATTTTTCACAGTATATCAGGGTGGTGTTCAAGTTTCCTGAGGAAACCACCAGTGTGTAAAGTTTTGATCTAAAGGATTTTCTTTTAAATATGTGGTGATCTGTTAATTTTTTGCGAAGACTTTCACTTAGTTAGATGGTGCTAAACTGAATTAACAACTTAGCAGCATGAATTCAGAAGGGAGACTTGTATCTCTCTACACATCAGTATCATGCTCTAAAGTTCTGCAGCACATTTGAGATAATAGCATAATGCGTGTTAGAACATCTCTGAGGAGAGGAAAAAAGAATCTAAGGTTAGGTATTTGAATAGATTTGCATATAATGGGGGTCCTTTTTTCTGAAGAAAAAAATGTTCAAAACTGTCAATTTAACAACTGGGTGCTGAGGTTGTTTAGTTACCTTTCATTTCCAGAATACTGCATTCAGATCTATTTGCGTTAGTACCGATTCAAAGATAAACTAGCTTGTTACCTTTCAAAACTTAGTGTAGTTTGTATAGTTCCAAGGCAGGAAAGCAGACAATCACTGATGATACTGAGGATTTATGATGATGCTGAGGGCATTACAGACATCCTTTAATAACTAAGTTACAGATTCAGATCCAGATGCAGTTGATCAAAGCAGTAAATTCTTTGAAGACTGTGTGGAGCCACTTGTGTCAGTGCTGTGACTTGTCACTTGTGTCAGCAATAAATAAATGAATGATACGGTCGGGAAGCCAGAAACTGAGTGAGCTTCGAGATGAGTTTGCTGACTGGTCTTGTCAACACTGTAGGCAGCCATTCGAGGTTAGGACAGGGGGCCAGGATCTGTGCTGTTTTAATGAAATGTAACCCTTGCGTATCTCGCTGTGCTGTGTCTAGTTGATGGCTGAATTAAATCCTGGTTAATCTCTACATGTCAGAAATACAGAGGTTTATTTGTGTGCATGTGTTGGTGTTGAATTGGCATAGTAACACAAGTTTCCTGAATTCCTTGTACAGATCTGTGAAGCTTTTATCAGATGTTCTTGTTTCCAGTTCTTTGTGCTGTGTTTACTAATTTCGCTGATGTTAAAAATGACACAAAAGGAAATGTAAAGAGTACTCTGGGAACCCTAAATGGAGCTTGCCATTTTTGAGCAGATGTGCTGATTCTTAGGTTTCCTGTAAAGCAGAATGCTTGTATTGGTGTAAGAAAGGCCAGGGTTTTTTTGAATGTGTTGTAATTTTCCACTGTGTTCTTCAGCAGCTGAGAAGTCCCCCCTAGTGTGCCGCTCCAGGAAGTGCATTTGTTGTGGGAGATTTGTTGTTGAGAGATCTGAATTTTACATGTTGCAAATGTACTTCTGGAAATAATACATGTTGCATGCAAAAGCTGTGGGGAAGATAAACAAGCCACTAGCAATTCCCATGTAAGCACACATGAAGAGTAACTTTTGAGCAAAGAAAGTGTTCTTTTTTTTAGTTACAACAAATATGTATTTTCATTTGAAGACACAGCTCTCAATACGTCTGAATTTTCAGTCAGTTCTTTAAGGCTTTTGCAGTTTCATCTTTATATAAAAAAGACATAACGCAGGTTTAAGCTGAAAAGCTGATTTGTGTAAGACCAAGAGATAATCTTCATTTTAGCTACAGTTAGTCAGAACTCGATGCTCAATAGATTCATAACACATTGTTGAACAAGGATAGGAAGACAGGAGAAATACAGTTTCTTACAATAATACAAACCCATTCACACTGATACTTTGTTAAGTTATATATGTAAAATGGAGCCAATTATAATGGCCTGACACTTGCTGGTGCTTATGCCACCTTACACTGAATGTAAGTGTTGTTTAATCCTACACTAGAATTTCTCTGTATGCCAGTGAAATGCATTTTAGTATAAAATCCTTTCTAAACCAGGCATTAATTGGGTTTTCAGAACAGTTTTAGCTGGCCTTAGAATCTACATTTTTTTCCAGATAATATTTTAATATGATTAATTTTTATGTTTGATCCGCTTTTATTTAATAAGGTTACAATAAGTCATTTATGGCTATTAAAAAATTTGCATGTTTTTCTCCCCTCAGGATACTCCTGCTGTTTGTCTCAATATTTTCTTTGTATTCAGTGCATCTCCTTTTGAAGACTGCCAATGAAGGAGGTATGGCAAACTACTATTTTACAAACACATGGTATTTGTTTTATATGGTATCTTTGCGAAACACACCCTTCCAATGAATTATTTTGTTTTCTTTTAGGATCTTTATTGTATGAACAGTTGGGAATGAAGGCATTTGGTATGGCTGGAAAACTTGCTGCTTCTGGATCAATTACAATGCAGAACATTGGAGGTGAGGACAAGATCTTAAAATGTCTGTACTGTCAATAGTAATTGTTCCCTACTTATTCTTGGAGACTTTTTTTCACACAACATGTGTTCAGTAACTGCTTGTGTTCAAGTGAAGTTATGAAACATGTTATGTGATTCTTGCATCTTGTGGCATATTCTATATTTGTAATGATCTATGATGTTATTCACCTACAGCTATGTCAAGCTACCTCTTCATAGTGAAATATGAGTTACCATTGGTCATCAAGACATTTATGAACATCGAAGAGACCACAGGGTAGGTGTTAGAACTCCTCATCAGAGAAACTATTAGGAGAAACAAATACGGAGACTGTATATATTTTTATATGAAGACCACGTTCGGTACATCATAGGGTAGCTTCTTACTCAGACAGAGATACAGTAAGTTTGCCCTTCCCCTGAGTGTTCTACTTCATTTAGATCCACCCTGTCCTGGGAAAAGTGTAGAAAAATAAAGGTATTGCATCATATTACAGAAAGTTGTTCTCTAAAGAACATCAGGTAAGTTAATGTATGTACCAGTCAGTGCATACTCTCGATAAGGAAAGGTAAATGTGGTTATGGTTGCTTCTTTTTTTTTTTCTTACTGCATTCCAACTGGTTTAGACTGAATATTTTGGTTTTCTAGGGGTAATATTGTGGGAAGTGATTAAATGTAAGAGTAAGGTGCAGTTACGCAATGAATGTTTTAAGGAACAGTTCCCAAAAAGACATGGGGACTAAACATTAAACTAAAACAGAGTTTATATGCCCAAGACTAAAACGGTGGACACATTGCCATTTAGCCCTGGAGACACCTTGACTCTGTAGTGGCTTTCCTGCTTGGCTTTAGAAGTGGGTGCCTTGGGTAGGGTTCATTTCATCTAACCATACTGTCTGAAAGTTAGATTTTGAGCTCATCATTACTTTGTATGATCTGTGGAGAAAGGTGCTCCTCTGTAGTGGTCAGTTCAGTGCACCTGGCTTAGACGCCTGTTTTGGGCATCTCCAGAGAGCGATTTATCATATCACTCTATATTGAGAAGGTGTGTAAAAACAGCTATCTAAAACAAGATGCCTGACTTCAGATGGATAGAGTTAAGTGCTATAAATCTCACTCTTCAGAGTTGTACTTCTGTGCCTTGTCCTGAAGTGTCCCAGTCTTGAGAGGGCTGAGCAGCTCAAGACTCCAACTTACACCTAAGCCTGAGTTCAGAAGGTAGGCATTTTTCCGCCTGTGTTCCCCAAGGGGTTCAAGCCATTTGGTGGTGTTCATACAGCTTGCTGATATATATTGTTGTGACAACAGTGCTAGCCATCTTTTTTTTCTTTTTTTTTTTTTTTTTTTAAATGTACTCAAAAGAATGCACTCACCTTATTTACTTAATAGAGTAATGTTTATAAATTCTTTCCTGGGAAGGTTCATCTCCCTCCTTTGGCTGAATTCAAGTCCTTATTTTCCACTTGTTAAGAAAGTCCCTGGAGTAGCCAATACTTACAAGGGGGCTTGGAGGCAAGTATCTTTAAATGTCCCATATTCAGAGAAGGATTCAAAATCTGTTGCAGTTCAAGAGGGAAAATTAAAGGCTGCAAATCTCACTGGATACAGCTGCTGCTCTGCAAATCTGGCAGACAAAATTCAGAAATTGAGATACGTATCTTCACTGTTTTCTTGTTGGCTGGTACTAGGTAGCTGTACACTGATTTAAAGTAAATCTTTTCTCAGTGCTCTGGCAATTGTGGACCCCATTTAACTGGCTCTCTCCATGCGTTGCTTAGGGGAGTCTGGGTGGCTACCATTGGCATGGATTCCACTCTGGCAGCCTGGTGCCTAAAATGTAAGCACTTACCTGTTTAAATGTCCCAAACTAATGCTTACTGTAGAAGAAAATATTCTGGAATTCTGAGACAATGTTACAAATACTAGCTCTATTATTAAAATTCATTTAGCAATTTTTAAAATACTCAACTGTATTTTAAAGCTGTGCAATCCCATTCTTTACTCTTCAGCACAGAAAAACTTGTAAGTCCTTGGTCTGAAAGTCAGGATGGCCTTCATGTGATGCATACACAATAACAGTGTGCGTTTTTATGACTGTATCAAATGCAAGGAATCTCTGTGCTGTGACTTCTTTTAAATTTACCACAAGACTACTAAATCTTTAAAAAGGGAACAAAAGGTACATGACATTAATATCCCACACATCTGAACTTCCTAAAATTCATTTTTTACATCTAGTTATCCCAGATGAAACTGGAGAAAGGGATGACCAAGTTGTTTCTGCATTTATTACATAAATCCAGAGCAAGTCTGTTATAAAGTTATTCCATATTTCCCCTAGCATATGTAGGCTTATAATTCAGCAATGTGAGTTTGAATGCACAAATTTCCAATTGGGTCATTAATTTTTCTTTGTTTACCTAAATAGTAGACAGTCCATTTAAAAAAAAAAAAAAAAAAAAAAAAACAGTATTAGCTGATACCATAAGAGGATATGCAAAGTATTAATATTTGGGAATAAATGCTTGGTGTTACTTGAATTGCTTAAAGCATATAGGATGTTCCTGCAGGACAGATGAAGAAAGCAGTTACCCTGCCACAATTAAATACTCAATTTTTTTCTGTTAGTTCAGTGAAATTGCATTATATTTACACAGATCTATCTTTGTTTTTCTGTGTTTCAAAGGAAGATGTTAATCTTCTAACACTCCAAAATATTTTGTCAATAAATATCTGCTGCTTCTTACAGAATAAATGGCAAAAATTATCTGAAGGAAAAAATCTTCTGAGGTTCTTATCATAGTTCCCCTACAGAAAGGGACTAAATGTGCTTCCAAAAGACTCCCAGTGCTTGTTGGAGCTTTCTCAGCCAGTGGGCTTGAGTTACTGCCTGAATTCCAGCCCTCACCTGTTCTTCTTTAACTCCCGCAGGGTACCCAACAGAATTTTATTTCCGTTAAAAGTGGATCACCACCCTGCTGGGGCCCTGCAATATTTTAATACATCTGGAGAGTTGGGAACCAACATTTAAGCAAATTACTATTTTTCCATGATTTATCCCAGTTGACTTTTTTTCCAACCAGTCATTTACTTACCTGTCTTCTGACTTTCTAAAATTAATATGCATCTGAAAAGGACACTAAAGGAAAGGCACAATGCAGGTTTGGGGTGAGATAAGAAGGTGCTTTAGGGCCATATAGTAAGTTGAATGCTAATCCTTGGTAACATCAGGTACTACATTTTTTTTAAGAAGCCATATGTTGTGGGAGAAGATAAGAGTGAAGATTAAACTGCAAATGTTGTAATTTTTAAATACTTCAATTACTTACAAATGCTACCTTTTTTCTGCAGAGAATGGTATCTTAATGGCGACTATTTAGTGCTGCTGGTGTCTGTCATCCTCATTCTTCCCCTGTCCTTACTGAAAAATTTAGGTAAGCAGTACAATCAAAAAAAAAAAATGCATTGAAAATACTGTGGGGAAATGGATTGATGCAACGTTTGAGTCTTGAAGTACTATGTGAATTAACAGCTGTCTCCAAACTTGGCTCTTGGGACTAATCAGTGTTTAGGAAATTGCTGTCAGTCTACTTAAAAAAAAATAAAAAAAGAGGGGAGGAAAAAAAAGACCAAGACAAGTATCTTAAGTTACAGATGTTCTTATGAAAAACAAAAGGACAATAGATAGGGTAGCTTAGAGCAAGGTTCAACAGTAACTTTCTGTTTGTGTTTTTATCACGGTTTGACCTATTTTGGTCAGTAGTGAAATAGCGTGATACTGTTATTAGCTATCCTGTAACAGTCTCAAAAGAATAGGGATGCTAGCCCTTGACAGTTAAATAGTCTTTGCAATGCAAATAGAAGTCACTTTTTTCATTCTAGATCCCAAGCAGTAGCAGAATATTCATACCAGTTGCTTTATCTGAAATGGCTGTAATTCAGTGATGTATGTGAATAATTTAGTTAACAAAGTATTTGTTCAGAGAATCCTGTAGTGGAACCTTGCTGAGAGTCTCAATGTGAATTACTTTCTCAAGTTACTATTTTCTACAAATTAAGTGAATCAATAAAAACAGAAGGGATGCTAAGTTATCTTATAGTACATTCTATTAGAATTAATCCTATAATCATTCTTAGTATATAATAAACAATTCACATAGTTGATGGTGTGGGTTTTTATGTTGTGGGGGTTTTTTGGTAAGTTTTAATACTACAGAGTCACTGTATGTACAGACCCTAGTATGTCTTTGAGAACTTCTGAGATGTGGGTTGAGATTAGCAGAAAGTCAATGAATAATTAACTTGTTCTATGTAACGCTTAAGAAAATAGCAATCTAAAGAGATCGCTGACAGAATATATTTTATCATAATGTTATGACTTGAATGGTGTTTCTGTTTATTGTACCTTACAATTTTTTTATCTTTTTTGAACACAGGATATTTGGGGTATACCAGCGGCTTTTCCTTACTTTGCATGGTCTTCTTTCTGATTGTTGTAAGTATAATCTTGTAGACTTCCAGTGCTTGTAAAACTGCATTTCAGAGTGAAACTAAACACAGTTTCTGAAAAGTTTCACATACTGCATTAGTTAAAGCCATGTTTTTACTGTTACTTTATTTCTAGGTAATTTGGAAGATGTTTCAGATTCCTTGTCCTATGGACAGTGACATCATGAACATGACATTAATAAATGTGACACTGGCACCTTTGGTAGATGAAAACATAACAAGTGATGATGTGTGCAAGCCAAAATATTTCATCTTCAATTCACAGGTAACTGACTAAAAATCAGACTCTCTGTTGAAAATAACTAAGAAAGACTCAGTACATAGCAGATAAAGTAGGTCATTTTTCGTTCGAGTAATTGCCCAGTTGTAAACTTGGTATATGCTAAGACTTTCTGTTCCAGTAGAGTTAGGCACCGTTTACCTTCTGTAGACTGGGTGTTTCCACACTCCAAATACACAGAAATTAGAGGAGCTTGAGGTGCCTGCCTGAGATGAGTGTCAACAAATGCATCTCTCATTCTTCAGCACGGCATTTCTCAAGCTTTCTCAAGGAAGTTAGTAAAGCATTTTAAAAAGTAGATTGCAGAAGAAGTAGTAAATAGTAAAAGCATACAAATGGGAAATGTGTGCCATGATTTGCAAGAGACTTTTAAGTTCCCAGTCACAAAGCCCTGACTCTCATGAATGCTCCCAGTTACAGTGGTGAATCCCCACACACGGGGAAGAAGTATGTGTAATACCAGGATCAGGCTATAATGGCTTAAGCCTATGAGATGCAGAGCATAATTCTGAATGCAAATACATTCAGCTCAGCATGGACTTCAGTGAGATTTGAAAATATGTGGTACATCGGGGTCTGGGTTTAAGAAAATACGAACTACTTGTTTTAATTTTTGCCAAAGTTTCAGTTGTAAAGAATAGCTAGTCTTTATCAAAAACTAAACTGATGCCTAAGTCAAAACTGAAAAATCTACTGATGAATTTTTCAAACTAAATTTCTGATGTCTGTTGAGATACTTAAGAAAGATACTTCTGTTTTTCAGACTGTCTATGCTGTCCCAATCCTAACATTTTCTTTTGTCTGCCATCCTGCAATTCTTCCTATCTATGAAGAACTGAAAAGGTAAATGTTAGATGTGGGTCTGTAATTTCACTAAACAAACAAAAGTAGTATGAAACAGTATGTTCTCGTTGCTAACAATGTTTCTCTTTCTTACAGCCGAAGCCGTAAAAGAATGATGAATGTGTCCTATGTGTCTTTCTTTGCCATGTTCCTCATGTATTTGTTGGCTGCTCTCTTTGGATACCTGACATTTTATGGTGAATATTGCCTTCTCTGCTTTCTTTTAACTGAATTACATTCTGCAAAACCACAGTATTATTTTTAAGTTAGAGCAAGCAAGCATTTACTATGGGTTCTAAATATACACTGTTTGTTGGGGGGCTTTTTAATACTTTTATTAAGTGCACGCACAAAAGGAGATCAGTAGTAGAATTAGGCCCAAGGCACAGGATTAAAATTGGATTAAAACAGATTCAGTGCCTCCAGGTTATCCCTCTGTAAAATGGAGGCATACTTACAGGAGCTCTTGAGGTTTTCAATTCATATTGCTGTAACTGTAAAATTTGCTTAGGATTTAGAGCAGAAGCGGTTGTTTGAGAAGTATGTCAACTACATCTAATCAAAATACTGTTTTCTTTATAGGAAAAGTTGAACCAGAACTGCTTCATACCTACTCTGCTTACCTGGGTGCTGATGTTCTTCTTCTTATTGTGCGTCTCGCTGTACTTATGGCTGTAACCCTTACTGTACCTGTAGTTATTTTCCCAGTAAGTAATTTATTTTTTTTAATCTTGCTGCCATTTTTTTTATTTTCATCACCTGTTCTGCTGCAGTCATTTACTGATTTGGCAAGTGCCATTATAGAATTTTTCTCCTAACTGGAAAAGGAAGTTTATTCTAATAAGCTTGATGAAATATATCTATACTGTTAATTCAAATAAATTAAATAATTCAACATTTACAAAGCAGTAGATATAAATACGTTCAATTATATTGTTTTCCTGGTATGGTTTAATTGGGGGAGTGGAACAGATTGCCCTTTTTTTATAAAGGTACTTGCACTATTGTATTATCAGCTTACAAAAATCAGTGTGTTTTTGTAAGTAATTGTGAACATGAATTCTGGCCATTTAGGTGTATATTGTTCAGTACCATCCTTAGACACTAAAAAAATCCCTGGGATTTATTTTCGCTAAAACCAGATGTTTTCCTTTGTGTTTTCTCCATTACTGGCTGGGCTTTGAAAATCTAAATCACTGAAAAGAGAAACAGACTAGAAACACAGGGCTGCCTTTCAAGTGCGGGAAGTAAATATTTAAATAAAAAAACTACTTTCATGTCTTCAACTTTTATTAAAATCTGAAGTGTTCAGGAAAATGATGTTAAAATACTTTCAGAAGGAATGTGTAATTCAGGTGACAGTCACTGACTTCCACAATAAAGACTTAACTGTCTTTTTTTCCTTTTTTTTACTCCTCCTCCCCCCCTCCCCCCCTTCTTGAAAAGATCCGCAGTTCCATTACCCAGCTGCTGTGGGCAGGAAAGGAGTTTAGATGGTGGCGTCACTGTTCCATTACAGTTGCGCTTCTGGTGTTTACCAACGTGCTTGTTATCTTTGTCCCTACTATCCGAGACATCTTTGGATTCATTGGTAAGCATTTTCACGTCAGTTCAAGTAGCTTTTCAAATCTCAGAAAATGCAGTTCCAGCCTAATTAAATTATGTTTACCTGTTTATGAATATTTATTTCTATGCTTTTTAAATACAGGTGCATCTGCAGCTGCCATGCTGATCTTTATACTTCCTTCTGCCTTCTATATCAAATTAGTGAAGAAGGAACCAATGAAGTCAGTGCAAAAGATTGGGGTATGTATAGACAAATATGTAATAGTTACATTTGCTTACTAACTAACTAACTTTAGTTTCCTTCTTCACAACTTAAGAATTTTGAAGTTCTGGTGAAGGTAGTCAGTGAATTGGTATTTAATGTTCTCTTAGTTAACACGTGGGAGTTGCATAGGTACTCAAAACTGAGGAGGAAACCGTCACAAGGCTCAATTTGCTTCAGTGACTTCTCTCACCCCCAACCCCAGTTTCAACAATAGTTGGGTTATTCTGTTGCTGACAAGAACCAGATTTCAACAGATTACCCTTAAGAGCCATATTTAAAAAGTCTTGTCATTCTCCTTTAAATTTTCTTTCAAGAATTACTTGTGTAATTTACCCATTAAAGCTGACCTCCACTGATCATTTGGGTCACCCTGACTGATCTTGATGCTCTTACTGGTCTTAGACATACTGAGTCAGAACTAAGTCAGCGCAGTGCCACAGCCTGACTGGTATCAGCAGCTACATTAATTTCCCTTAGTTGAGGTTTGCTATACTGAAAATAAATGTACTTTTTTATTTTAAAAAGGATTCCAGGTATGAGAAAGATCGCTCCTTATTGTTTACTGTGATCTCTTGTCTTTTTTACTTTGTCCTCCATGAGCAATGGCATTTGTGCCATAAATGGGCATGACTTTATGGGTATAGTAGCAGAAACTGAAATACTTCTTTTTGTGTTTTCTATTTTCAGGCTGCATTCTTCTTTCTGAGTGGTATACTTGTCATGACGGGGTGTATGACACTGATTATTCTAGACTGGACCCAGAATGTTACATCTGATGGCCATTAACTGTCCTGGTTTAATCTCTAATACTCCACTTCAAATGCCAGTGTTCACTCAGATACCTACTGAGAATGAAAATGAGCTATTCGGCTTCCTTTAAAATGCAGATTCTTTGTTGATGGTTCTTCTGATTGTAGAATACCTGAACTCTGTCTTTAAGAAACTATTCTGCATGATGGAAGTGGATATTAACATCAAACCACATGAGTGTCTGGCTGAAGGAAGTGACAACTTTATTCCATTCCAGAGAATGGACAGAACTCTCTGTAGACTTTTATCAAGCCATGTTTGGCTTTTGTCATTGTTAGTTGGATATTTTGTTATTTTACTTGAATGTGCCTAATGGAACCATTTGATGTGAGAAATAACTCTTTAATTTACAGCAAAGTGTTTAAATAACCAATGAGAGAGAGAGAGAGAGAGAGAAACACTATTATTTTTTGTACCAAAAATTCTTATGGGACCTCAAAAGCACTATTTTGACTTTAAGAAAAATTTTTCTAAAAATGAAAGAATAACACAAAGAGCTCGTAAAAATATTTAATCAATGTCCTAAATTAAATCTAGTTTGCCTTTCTGTAGAGGCATAATTAGAAGAAATTTTTATTTTAAAAAATACTCTAATGACCAAAACAGAAAATGCACCAATTCAAGTCAAAATTCTCTAATTATAAATGCTTTCCATGAAATTCACTTAGTTCAAAGTAGAGTGAAATTAATCCTGAAAATCATTTGTCAGCTTACTTAAGTAACTACAGTTACCTTAGTTCCCAAAAATGGTGGGAACCCAAGTTTTCAAGCTTTAAAAAAAACACCCTTTAGAATGGGTACTTTTGAGAAGAGTATAGCTAATCTAGAAATCGTAAAGATGGTGTTGACATTTCCCTTCTTGAGGTACTCAATAGTGCAATTGGGTAAAACAGGGTTTGGGGGTTTTTGCTTTTTTGAGTTTTTTTTCTGTCGTAGATACAAACGGAATGGCACTGGAGCATATGCCATTAATACAAAACTCCCTCCTGGATTTCTGTCTATTAATAAGGTCCATTGTTGGTTGTAGCAATGTTCGGGGTTTTTTTCTGTCCAATCTGTCTTGAAACACTCTGTAGGAAAACAAAAAGGTCCTAATGTAGTTTACTAGTTGTATAATACTCAAAAAGTGTACAGTATTTCTCAAATTACTCATCCATTATTGGATTTTGAATTACTTGACTATTCTGTTCCTGAGTCAAATCCACAAAATAACTGCACCAGTATTTCATGCTTGGTACAAACTCTCTTTGCATACGCAACTGGGATTCCTCTTCCAATTTATACTGTATAGTAGTATTAAAGATAACCTCATAGACTGGATAGTCATCTCATACTTGTTTGCTTCAGAAATAGGTAAGTTTCTTATGAGCCCTAGCTAGCTAGCTGATGAAACAGGTGCTGTATGGTTGTGATTAGCTGTTTTGTTTCTAGTGCATGTTTACTCTTTCATTCTTATCCCAGGTTGAAGAGAAATAACACTTGTATAACAGCATACTTGGTTTATAAGAGGTTCTCAAACACAACAATATTGGGTACAAAAGCCTAGATAGAGATTATTAATGAAATAATCATGGCAGTGTGGTCAACTGTCTTCATCCGACATGATGCTTTAAAAATCTGATTTACAAAGTTCCACTTGGTCGCTGTGTCAGAGGGAACAAGTAAGGGCCTGTAATCCATTGATTAAACAGTGCCTGAGAATTTTTGCTCTTGTAGAATTAATCAGGAACAAATCCAAACAATGGTCACTGTTTGGCAGATAATGTCAATCTCTGCCCAGCCATTTAAAATCTATGAAAAAAACCTGCAGGTATTTTGCATTGATGCTTCTGCATGACTGTAAGTACTGGTCACTAAGTCTGTTGTGTAAAACTGTAATGAGAAGTTAGATTCCTCTTGTGTTGTTTGCATTATTAGTTCAGTGGTACTCAACTGGCAATTAACGATCCTAGAGTCAGCACTGACCAACGCTCCTTAGGTACTTCTCTGCCTCAGGTACTTAACATCCATGGCTAACTATCCCGTGTTACCTGATCTCCACAGAAGTGCTGAGCGTGTGCCTCCTCAGTACTTTGGCAGCTTTTCTTCCTCCTCTCCACAAACGGAGGATTAAAATGTTGTCTACCTTTGAGCAATTTGTAGCATATGAGGGATGAAGCGCTTCCCTTGCCAGCATTTAAAAAAAATGAAAGTTAGTGAGAAATAGCCTCCTTTCTCTCAGTAACCATAGAAGAGGAAGGAGGTGCAAATGAGAAGTTACTACATGGTCCTTCTCAGCAGCCAGAGAGGAGGAAGATTTTTGTGATGACACCTCATAATGTATCATACATGTCAGTTAATTCTCTGAATGTAGCAATTTCCAGATTTTACATTATGCACTCTATTATTTGATGACTGACTCTCCACCTGCAACAGTTGAGTTCCACTTGGCTGGGTTGATTTCCAACATATGATTTATTTAATGATACTATTTTTTTTCAAACCTGTCTGCTTAAAAGTTACCTACATTACAAACCACCTAAAAGAGCAGCTTCAGTATTAAACCACTGTTTTGTCACCTCAGTTAGACATTACTGTCTTCCATGATATTTCAGTCATAAATGTAACATGTTATTTATAAAACATTAGTCCATTAAAACTAAACCTATTTTTCAATATTTATGATAGTCTATGTACATAAATTGTATGTGTGTATATACTGTAAGTATAATGTATATAATGTAGGTTTGGAATCTGGGGTTTATGTATATATTCCTCTCTCATTACTGATTGTTACATCGTTTCAAGGAGTTGTTCATGTTGTACATCTGTATAACAACTGTCAAAGGAAAGATTCTTTTGCAACAAAACGTAATGCCTACAAAAATGGAAGAAATGTGTTACACCTAAGGTGTGTAAGAAAACACTAAAATTGTATTTATTACAAATGTATATGTTGCAATAAACACAGGAGTCACTTGGGTCCATAAAAAGCATCGTTCAGGTTCATGTATACTTTTCCTCTAAAATTTACCATGGATGTTACTATTTCCTGAATCCAGCAACTTAACAGCTTTTATGATCTAACGTATTAGTTAGGCCACCAAATTCAGGCAACCTTACGGTACATCCGTGTACATATGTAAATAGCCACTGTATTGTTAGAGGCCAACAGTCTAGCTACAGTTGTTGGCAGGGAGTGCAACACAGTTTCAATGAAACATTGTATGTTTGTTTTAACTGAAATAAATAAATAGGTAATCCTAAGCAATGTTGTAATGTTTTTTTTGGGGGGAGGCATTTGAAGGATTTTCTTTAAAGACAATACTAAAAGCACGTCTTCTAATTTCATGCACGTTTAACTTATGAGCACTTTTCAGGAAGGGGAAAGAAAAAATGGAAAAATAGGCTACAACTATGTCTACAATTTATGACATTACAAAAGTAAACAGAACAAGTCTGGACATTGAGAGATTAAATTCTGCAAGGGACCTGTATTATGTCATTTTTCGCAGTACAGGCATATCTGGAGACAAGACTCAGTGTGTTAGATCTTGTGTAAGTGTGATAAATGAGTGAGTCTTGCCAAAATCCTATGCCATTTTCCTGCAACTGAATCTCTAGGGGAATAATTGCTGCTGTAAAAATTCTCAAAACCGGTGCAACTATTTTAACTTGTATTTTGGCAATTGAATACAAACACGTGCAGCGTATCAGTTCTTTGTTCTCCAGAAATGCCGTATCAATGCATATGGATCTTTGTCATTCCCAAATATTAAAATAATTGCTGCTGTAAAAATACTCAAAACTGGTGCAACTATTTTAACTTGTATTTTGGCAATTGAATACAAACACGTGCAGCGTATCAGTTCTTTGTTCTCCAGAAATGCCGTATCAATGCATATGGATCTTTGTCATTCCCAAATATTAAGAACTGGGTGTGAGAGACAGTGGAGGGGCAACTCAGTGTGTTGTGTGTACAACAAAACACTATACGAAAGGAATATTCAAGAGGCATAATTAAGTACCCTGAAATTAGGAAATGCCTCAATTAAGGTTGCTTTAGTTACATGATAGCATAGTATTTTTTGCTGGAACCCTCACTGAGTAGCTATTCATTATTTTACATCATGTTTTCTATGTGTTCTTAGTATTATGTATTTGCAGGAAGACCAAAGCCCATCCTGATGAGAGATGAATGTCCTCATTTCTCTCCAGTTGTCATTTTAATGTCTTTGGGAAACACAAATGATTACTCACTTTCACAATGTTGCAGGCCTGTAGAAATGTGTTAATAAGTCTACACGACCAGGGACCTGAAGTGTGGAGAGGCAGCACTGTAAAGGAGCCATGCGTTTGAGTCCACAATTTCATGTCCTGCACTTGTCCTGCATCAGTACAGGTTGGGGGCTGACCTGCTGGAGAGCAGCTCTGTCGAAAGGGACCCGGGAGTCCTGGTGAACAACAGGATGACCATGAGCCAGCAATGTGCTCTTGTGGCCGAGAAGGCCAGTGGCATCCTGGAGTGCATCAAGAAGAGTGTGGCAAGCAGGTCGAGGGAGGTTATCCTCCCCCTCTACTCTGCCCCGTTGAGGCCGTGTCTGGAGTACTGTGTCCAGTTCTGGGCTCCCTGGTTCAAGAAGGATAGGGAACTGCTGGAAAGGGTACAGCAAAGGGCTACAAAGATGATTAGGGGACTGGAACATCTTTCTTATGGGGAAAGGTTGAGAGACTTGGGTCTTTTTAGTCTGGAGAAGAGAAGACTGAGGGGGGATCTTATCAATGCTTATAAATACTTACCGGGTGGGTGCCAGGAGGATGGGGCCAGTCTTTTTTCAGTGGTGCCCAGTGACAGGACGAGAGGTGAAGGGCACAAACTTGGTCATAGGAAGTTCCATCTAAACATGAGGAGGAACTTCTTTCCTTTGAGGGTGGCAGAGCACTGGAACAAGCTACCCGGAGAGGCTGTGGAGTCTCCTTCTCTGGAGATCCTCAAAACTTGCCTGGACGCATTCCTGTGCAATCTGCTCTAGGTGAACCTGTTCTGGCGGGGGGGTTGGACTAGATGATCTCCAGAGGTCCCTTCCAACCCCTATCATTCTGTGACTCTCTGGTTCTGCTTATTTTGTATTTCAGCATTTGTTTACACGCATCTGAAGCATAACTGGAAACAGGTTGTGAGTGATCATAGTTCTTGAAACAAGAACCCTAAGCATCAAGTTTGCCACTTAGAAACAGTGGTCATGTCTGGAAGTGCTCATTCTCACAACTTGCCTACCATCACACAGGAATTTCGTAGCAGTAGAGAAGCCCTTTCCCTAGAATGCCACTGGACTAGTTGAACAATTAAGCCCACCTCTCTGCAATCAGGCATTTCCATCAACTTAAATGATATGTGAAGTAGTCTTTTCTACACATTTCTGATTCTTCCCAAGAGCTGGCTCACCCTGTGTGACGAATGAGATGGTGCAAGGATAAAAAAAAAAAAAATAGAAATTGCGTTGTGTGGCAGTGTCTAAAATCCCATGCTTTGAACCTCTTTACCAAACGCACAAGGCCTTTGCTCCTGAGGAGGGATAAGCTGTCACTTAGGGTTTATTCACAATGCTGAGATTTGGGAATCTCTTGAGGCCTCTGCAGGTGAGAGATGGCATCTTTACTTTCTTCTGGTTGCCCTGAAGTTTACCTCTTTCTTCCCCCCCAGCCTTGCCAAGTCTGTTGTGTCCCACGGTCATGCCTTGGCACCTCACCCCCAAGTGTTCATGCAGTGGCTGAATCGCATCAGGTCATGCCCTAAGGTCCCCCGTGGCTCATATACCTGTTTGTAGAGCAGCACAGCTCCCATTCAGTCTGTGCACAGGTTTCTTTTCTGGAGAAACACAGCAGAGGGTGGCCGATCTATGCCGAAGTTTCAGCACCAAAAGGAGCTGAGATGCCGCGAGGGAGCCCCAAGCCCTGTCCTTCCAGGAATGCAGACATACCATCCCATCTCCAGTGCAGATGTGCCCAGCGCCCACTTCCTCAGCCTTTCTGGTTTCAGTCTCTTGAGCGTGACAGTCTAAACCCCATCTGCTTTCACATGCATTTCCTTCTGTCTTCTTGCACAGCTGCTTTTGGCTGTCATAAAGTGACTCCTTGTCAGTTCTGCCACTCTTGCTCTGACCTCAGTCTCAGTTTGCCAGCTCCCCAGCAACACCACCTCTCTCAGCTCCTCTTGCGAGCCACCTTCTCCCCTCATCTACTACGTTGGCAATGACATGCCTGCCCAAGTCCAGCTCCCACCCTTCCACATTCACTTTATTCAGGAACAGCTAGAAACATGTTCCTTTGATTTTCCTAGTCTCTGCCCAGCTGGTCTCCTTATGGCCTCCACTCTAACTACAAGCCTTTTTTTCCGGTTCTCTATCCATTCCTCGAGTCCCAGTTCTCCAGCAGTCCCGCATGGACTCCTTCGGCAGCTTGGAGAAGCCCACTTCCACACTCAGTTCAGGCACCTTTTGTCCCTCTACCTTTTGGCCAAGTGCAAAGCCCTGCTGTAGAGAATGGGAGGGGCAACTTTTCCCAGAAAAATGATTCCTTATTTTACTCCAGGAAAATGTCCTCTTTTCCCCGATTTTATTCTCAAATGGGCCAAATCATTTAGGCTGATTGTTTTTCCACACAGATGCACAATAACACCACCCTGATGCAGTTACTCATAATGGAAAATGTCAAGAGAAACTTCTGAAGCTAGGTAACATTTAAAAGAATAGAAATGTCTTCTGGTAAGAGAACAGTCAGGTAATCCCAGTAACAGGTGGCATCATCAACCATGTTTGAAAATGTTATTTAGATAAGAAATAAGTGCTATTTTTTATTTTCATTATTATTTACATATATTAAAAAGGGGGGGAAAAAGGTTTTCCAATTGCAGAACATAAATTGATAGGTAATATGTATGTTGGATAGGTACTAACAATAACGTAGAAATTCAGTATGGGTCTTGGAAAGGAAGTGTAGCTTATATAACTAGCTTTTTGGTGATCTTCTTTAAAAATCTTCTTTACATCATCTCCAAACAGCTCAGATATTGCAGCAAAATTAAATGGAGCCAAGTGAGGTGCTGCAGGCATTCCCAAATGCTTGGGAATTATTGGGCCGGGGCTAACGTGGTCAACCACATGTCTACTTTTTGTTAAAATAAATACCAGTTCATGAACAGCCAATATTGCTCCTTCCTGCCCATTTCAGTAAAATGATTTAATGTGCTGGTAGAGTGTATCTCAGGTCTGGAGCCCAGGTCACTACACAGAACACAGACAATCAGACAGGTCTCATGAGAGGCAGTGTGGGCTGGGAGCTGCCCCCTGGGCACCTCACACTGCCTGCAGCAGTGTCACCTGGAGGCCCCGCTCGAACCCCCACTGAAGACTTGGGTGATAAATAAAACTGGCAACAGGCAGGCACTTCCACTGTGGGCAGGAGGCAGGGAGCGCGCCCCAGCGCAACAGCTGAGGAAAAGAAAATAGTGGTGAAAAAGGCCACAGCAGAGCCACAATTTTGTGGAAACATGGAGAGCGGCCACAGAGAACATGAACAGAGTTTCACTCCGTGTCCATCAGCAAATGGCAGCAACCAGAAGAGAGACCTTCAGAAGACAGGTTTGAAAATAGCTGCCACTAAAATATTTGCATGGCTCCTTTGACACAATCAGGGAAGCATCTGCTGTGAAACCGTTGCTTTGCAAGGATTATTGGACTCCAAATGAAAATGGCATATGAGGGATGTGTTTTTCTGGGGAACAAGTGAGGAAGTTCCTAAGAATACCAGTCGCAGGAAAGCAAGCTGTCACAAGAAGCTGCCGAAGAGTTACCAGAGGCCAGCACTGGGTGCAGGTATTTCCTGCCGAGGAGCAACGCCAGGAGCAGTGAGCCCGCTGTGTATGCCGGCCCGCCTGCAGAGATGAAGCCAAAATATCTTGACTGCAGGAAATGAAGAAATCTGCACTAATGCTGATCGACCGCCCATTGGGGGCCGTCCGTAGCCTCCTGCTGTCTCCCAGCTTGGAGGGGCTGCAGGCTTCCTGCTTGTGTGGCATTTGGGCACTTGCTCTCTTCCCAAAGATCAGACGGGTCTCTCACCTTACTGCAGAGATGGTGTTTCCGAGCACAAATAAGACTTAGGTTCTTCTAATCAGATTATTAAAACCACAGGCGTCCCAAGAAACATTTTGAAGTAAATACTTGATGTAATGATAATGCTTTGGGATGACTCTGTGTGTGTGTCTGTCTGTCTGTGTGTCTGTGTACCTCTGTGTGTCTGTGTCTGTGTGTACACACTGGGAATAGAGGGTACAAGGTCTCTTCTAATCTACTTGGACTTACCTGGAAAGACAATAAAGGACATGAAGCCCACAGGTCCCTCTTCTAAAAACCAGACAAGAACCAATATTGATTCCCACACGTACGCTATTTTTCTTGGTCCCAGAAAGGTCCAGGATTCTCCAAATTCCTCTTGCACATTGTACTTTTGAAGCCTGTACTTACCCTGGTAGCTGCAGCAAGCTGGTCTTTAATCTCTCTTTCTTCTGCGAGACCATTCATTTCAGGTATGCCATATTGCACATACCTGGCTCCTTCAGATCTTAAACAGTTGACTTCAACCTCAAATTGATTATAAGGCATAAATGCAGCAGCCTTTCCTTTCCCAGGACCCAACCCCAAGCTCTGCAGTAAGGTCCTCTAAACTACCAAAGAAAGTACAGGCCAGGTCACACTAGCATATGAGCTGTGTTTCAAAACCAAGTCAGTAGCTTAACATAAAAAAAATGTTTCTGGTTTTTTGTTGCCACAGATTTCCAGCCGTCGTGGTAGGTCAAATGCAGCACTTCACTACTCCTGCACTTAACAGAGCCAGTTTCCATCTTGTGGTTAAATTTCACAACCCATTTAAACAATCCGTATCTTGGATCAACACACTGCTTATCTCTGAGTCCCAGTGGAGAAGTCCTATGACGGTTATTATGTCTGAGCATGGCTGACTGCTAGAATATCCATCTGTCCTTCTCTGCAAATTTTAGTTTGGCAGGGAACAGCAGTTGTCTTCTCTTCTGCATTTTCTAGCAGCGACTTGACCAAAACTAAACCTCTCAAGTATTTCCTTTCTTACTTGTGTATGGATAAGTGTGGGAAAGAATCAGATCCTATCTTTGTCATCCAGAAACTTTGGAGAACCATGAAAACCTTCTGAAAAAGGCATCAGCAACTACTTGGAGTAACTACTTTGATTGTCTTCTTATTTTTATAAATACTGAGAAAATTTAAACACATGGAACCTAAAGTGCTTTCACAGATGATTTTGTTTCTGTCAGTTCTGCTGTTATCTGAGTCGAATTGCCTGTGTGATTCAGACTTTTCCCTTGCTGAAGTGACTTTCCTGTCTGTGCACAGTGAGTTATTATACATAGTCCAATAACATAGAGATAAAACTGCGGAAGTTCCTCTGCAAGATCTTTCCTGCTTTCATTTCTTTCGTTCTTCAGACTAACGCATTGTAGCTTTCCCTTCTCCCCTCCACCACAGACACCCAAAAACATTCATTTTTCAAACTCTCACAAGGTTTTGCAAATTTCTTAGGCCTTCTTTTTTTCCACAAAGAAATGTGTTTGCTTTTCATTTGCTTTGTAGAGTTTCCCATATGATCTTCTCAGATACTGTAGAGATGAACTGATTTCAAAGAGGAAGTACATAGGTCCTTTTCACCGAGTCTAGCAAATAGACTACCATATAGTTTAACAGTGGGGTTTTATAAAATTTTAGAAGAGGGGGAATTTTTGATCCAGTGATAAAGAAATGGTGGCAAATATTGTAATACCGTGGCAGTGAGTATGACAGCCAACTGATGCATTAATGTTACTAAACTATGGTTTGCCCTTCAATACTGAATAGTGTAACTGAAAACATAACTGCACAAAGTTTTCTCTGCATCCTCCTGCTGCAGCTCAGCCGTGCTTACCCACTACCCTGCACACCGATCTAGCTTGCAAATCTTCAGGGTTTGTGGTTTTTTCCTTTAGCCAGTGTTATGTCCATGAGCCCACTCACCCTGCAGCCTCACCCTGAGTGGATGCGAAAAGATTCCGCAGGGGTGAAGGGGTGGGCAGGCCACAGAGCTGGCTGTGCTGCCCAGAAGAGAAAGGTGTCCAAGGCAAAAACTCTAGTGTGTGCTAACAAAAGGGAATGCTTGATCAAAGGTCCCTGCCTTGTGGTGCCTGAAGGGTGGGAGCGAGAGCTGCCAGCAGCCAGTTATCCTGCACAGGGAAAGGAGCTGCCGCCGTCAGCCAAGCACCCATCACAACGGGGTCTGCTGGCCCCTCAGGTCTTCTGTTCACCCCCCGCAGCATGCTCGCAAGCAGGTCAGTGTCATCGAGGGCTCCCACAAGCATGAGCGAAGAAGTAGGCAATGACTGCATTTTTGGAGTTGGCAATGGGGCTTGCTGAAGCCGCAAGCCACGGGGGAGGAAAGCAAGCCAGAAGAAACACAGGAGGAAAAAGAGGCCTGGAGAGGAGCAGAAAAAGAGAATAATTTCATGATTGTGAAGAAGAGAGAAAGTAGATCCACTGATAAACAAGAAGGGCGATGAGAAGCACATCTGTGCAAAACATCAGAAATCCCGAAGTGATTTCATGGTTATTTGTTTGCCTCCTTGCTTTCCCTGAACAGGAAGGGAGGAAGGACTTTGTGGAAATAATCCTTGAGAGGATACATATAACAGAATGTGTAAAGAACTGAACATCAGCCAGCTCAGCCCGTAAAGCAGCTCAATTAATAAATATTCATAATAATTTGAAATTATTTTGAAATCATGTGAAAAAAGATTGGATAAAACCGTACGTGTTGAAAGTCTTTAAGGGAAACCTGAGTCATTACTTAACTCTTGTTACTTAGTGCCCACAAGGCTAACTTCTATCCCGCTGGCACATTAATGTAAGTAATAAAATAAATCACTATAGGCCAGAACCCTTTCCTTCTGACTGTGAGAAATTACTAGCATTTATATGCTCAGTGAAACCAAGGAGATAGCTTGTCTGAGTAGCATGGAAGTCCAAATCACCATCTGAACGTGTATTTTGAGAGTGGATAACCATTAGAAATAAGCCAAAAAGGGATGAGTAAGTTTTTTCAGACTTCATTTGCTTCTGACTCTTAGCCAAAGATACATAAACCTTTCCCTGTCTTGGTTTTCAAGCTGACAATGAGCAAACTCTTCCTGGAAAACAAAGGACTGCTAGCTCCCAGCACGGCAAAGCGTCTCAGGGCAGCCAAGAAGCGGTGGGCAGCAACAGCTGGTGCAGCAACAGTGGCCCATGCAACAGCCAGTGCAGCCCCGCAACAGCCCTTACAGGCAAACTGCAGGCAGATCATTCCTCCTTCTTCTAAACAGCCAGAGATCAAATACATAGGCATGCCTGTGCCCCTCTCCAGAAAAATGTTCTCTCTTGTTATAGAAAGCTTTTGCAGTGATGAGTTTTGGTGCTACAAATATAAGATGTAAAATTTACTCATTCCCTAGGGAAATGGTCAGCCTAGTCCACAGCCTTGAGGGACCCTGGGGTTGTCACTCTATACTGAAACACACCAGCGATGCTGTATGCCTTTCTGCTCACAGTCAATTACAGTATTTTGAATCACAAGGATCATGTAAAAATTGCAAAGTCACAAACAAGGTTCTGACCTTGAGTTAGTAACTTCACTTCCTGACAATAAATCAACAGAAAACAGTAGGTTTGATGCAATTTTCCAGGAAACAGATAGGAAGGAAAAGAGGGTAAGTATTTTCTTCTGGCCAAGGGTTTGACGGTGATATTCATTTTTGAAGGGAGGAATTTGCCTTGACTCATAGGAAATATCTTTGTTCTTGGGGATTTAAAAACAGCCTTTGTGGAACAAAATAGATGGTCTGAACTATGCCTGTGTTTCGAGGAAGGATAACTTTGCCTATTGAAAAGAATAACAAGGTGAAGAAATATTTTAATGGAATGTGAGGGCGTTTTCATTTTTCTTTATAGCTGGCTGCACCAAAGGCAGATGACAGTAGTGAATTATTTTAAAGAGCATAGCAACACAGAAATTGAAATATGTTTAGATTTTGAATAATTAATTTGGGTTATGTTGCTGTTGTCAAGCTGTTAGCTTATCTGGAAGACACAAAAATGAATAAATTCTTTGCTCTGAAGAGATTTCAGTCTGAACTGCGGTGATCTCACATAATGTTGGTACTAGCTGACACATATTTACCCCAGCTCACTTTTTTTAAACCTACCACAAAGTTAACAAGGATTAGTTGAGGCAATAACAGAAACAGAGCTGCAAATCCCCTCAAAAAAAACCCAGTAAAGGTGTTTGCTCTTCTTCTAATCAACTTTTCTATGCAGAAGAGTGGCTAGGGCTTGTTAAAAACATCTTCAAATCTGACAGCATCATTACTACAGTCCCAGGGTTGCTTTTTTCACTATAACATAAGCATTTGTACTCCAAGCGCAATGATGGTGCTTGAGGAGACCAGCAGCACTTGAGAGAGGACCAGAACTTAAAGGCACTGTGCTTGGGGCTCTGGGGATCCAAATTAACTATATGTTTTAAGCAGCTTGAATGGTCCCACTAACCTTAACGCTTATTTTAAAGTAGTTTTGGACTTGAGCCTAAAATAACTTATTTTCGTACTCAAGTTCTCCTATATGGAATTAATTTGGAAACCAAAAAAAGAAAATGGAACTCAAACTGTGCACCAAAACAAGCAAGTAACTCAGGCACGTGCTGAGAAAGGCGACAGGGAAAAGCCCTGCGGCATGAAAAGAGTTGCCCCAACTCCCAGGCCTGCTGCTGATACCTAAACCTATTACAAATCATGCCTGCATCGTTACAAAAACTGTTCTCGTGATGTTTTCCACTTCAAGGCTGAAACGCCTGCATGTGTTTCACAGCATCAGGCATGGCATCTGGGAGAGAAGGCACGGAGTCGCTGTGGCCGGGCAGGCCAATGGCAGAAAAACAAGCCGTGCTTCTGGGGACATGTTTACCAGGTATTTGGTCTTTGAACAAGCCATCTTTTCAATGTCATGGGCTCTTACAAATATTCCCAGACATTACTCCAGCTGTACCAGCCAAGGAATTTCTCTCAGATGCCCTTTCATGGTAAATGTTTCGAGGAACTTCTCAGATAACGGACCTGAAGGTATTTCAGGGAAGACATGGCCGCTTTTGGGAGGAGACTTCTCAGCAGGGGAATTAGGAGGACGAAGAGAACTGCCTCAACGTGGCTGCTGTGCCAATGTCTTATTTAAACGCTGGTGTCACCCTGCAGCCACCGCCACCCTGTGCGGGCGCCCGCACACAAAATGGCCGCCGAGCAGGAGGGCAGCGGCCACGCTGCCTGCGCCAGGGCTTCCCTGAGCCCCTCGCATCGGCTGGCAAAGCCACCATTATCCGTTGGGCAAGTTCATATGACAGCACACGGGACAATATTGCTGTGTTTCCTTCCCGCTGACTAGTTAGAGGCCAATCCCATACCTCAGAGAAAATTAGGACAATTCCTGCCTGATGCGGTTAAGTAGTCAACTTATGAAAAAGCAACTATTTCCTTTAAATTCACTTTTCAATCTCCTCTTGTTACAAATATTTTTTCATTCTGCTGTGATATAAAACCTTTTAACATTATTTTCTGTCTGTTAAGTTTCCTGTGTAGGAGGCACCGTCCTGACGCACTGTATTAATCCTTAAAGAGGATCAAACGAAAAAAGATAAAAATATTCAAATTTCAGAGATATTATAATCCTCTTGAGGATGATTTTCTTGTTTTCCATTTCCTGTCAGAATTTGATTTTGCAAATGAAGCTGACATATGCAAACCCTGATCACATCTTGCTATTAGTTTTATATTTAGACTTATGAGCATGATTTAGATTTAGCTTGGGATTATCAGAACTTCAGCTGCTCATTTCTTTAACTCTGGGCTCTGAAAAAAAGCTTTGCAAGGGAAGCGTATCTGAGGACAACACCATGATAGATCAACAAGAGCATTGTATGTCATAACACATTTCTATTAAAGACAAAACACTTCCCCCTTCTCTCAAAGGTGTACACCTATCATCTCCCAGAACAGCAAAAAGGAAAAGAGACAAAACTATATATCCCAAACCAAATGCATACCAAAACTGATGTGGAAAACAGAAATAAACTAGAGAATTTTCAATTTGGACGTCAAAGAACTAACACTGAAATCATTCTGCATATCTTAAACAGGACTGCGGAAAAACTGCCGCATAGCAGAGGAATACATATTCTCAGAAAAGTCCATTATAAAACTTGGAGTGTCCCATAAGAATCATGATTTAATTTTGTTACTTCCCTCCGTGAACTTTGTCACAAGAACATATTATCTCCTTCACATGCTGTAAAATGAAAAATGATAATATGCTGTCATATATATCAAAGTAAGTTGTATTCAATGAATATTTGCATCAAAAGATACAGCATTATTGTAGCCAAAAAGGCATACAAACATAAACAAAACAAGTTTTGTAGGTAGAGATTAGGTCTTTTGTTAGATGAACTGCTCTAATTTAAAAAAATAATAATTAAAAAAAAAGCTTACAGGAGCACAAGCTCTTGCACAGGCCTGAAATAGAAGCAGCAAACGTACGTTTGCTATGAAACTAAGTTTCATTGCACATCACAGTCTGCTCCTTTCCCATCCTCACATCAGGCAGGTGATACATTACCTCTCACCACACTTCAGGTATAAATTTATGAAACTTCTCCACTTTGGTGCGCAAGTGCCAGCTACCTTTTCTGTCAGGTGGCCTAACTTACACACACCTAATTTGGCTTCGAGCAGCTGCCTGCCACTTCTGCCAGAGCTTTGAAGTTTGCTTCTACATCTTACCTGAAGAAGGCTGTGTGTGCTCAAAGGTTTGCTTCACTCAGCCTACAAACCTCGGCTTGCCAGTGTGTGTCAGTGCACTCCATCTGCACGATCTGTGTCCCGGATCATTGCTATCCTGCATGATGTGCTAACACAGAGTGACTCAAATGACTAGAAACCAGAGGGCAAGTTTCACTGCAGCAGCATGACAGTGATATGAACAGTTCAAGCATTACTGTAATGACATTAATAGCCTCGTGTCACCGGCGTAGGAGAAAAAACCCACTTTCACAGTAAGAAATAATTTCTAAGGGAAAATGATAGGCTTGTGAACGAAATATGAATGAATTCTGTAAGACACAGTATTTTTAGACTGGATAAATGCAGCGGGGGGAGGGCGGTCATTTTCTTTTAGTAGCCGAATATTTTTCAAGAGCAGTTCAACGCTAGATTGAAAAGTTATTTCTAAAAGTTTTACTTCACTCTCCAAATGTGCAGCGTGGACTCCAACACCCTAAGAGAGCACGCAAGTAAATATCCATCCTCAAACAGAATGGACCACCTAGGTTTTGTGTATCATCACCAAAATGAGGAAGGGCGCAGTGTGTGCTTGCTGTCCGTGTGTGCCATCAGGCACTCCGGGGCCAGGTCTGGATCAGCTCTGCGGACCGGACCCAGCGCACTGGGCAAGGCAGGTGAGCTGGCAGTGGGGTACTTTAATTAGCAAAGTGTTATGCCCTGAAGCGAGGGGAAAGAGAAAGTTTTCTCTCTCCTTAACTAATGACACTGGCGCTCCACCCTTTCCATGATGTAACATGATACAATGTTACCTATGATACAACCTAGCCTTAATAAAGGGAAAAAAGGTCAGGAAAAAGGTAGGGGAAAAATCACGAACTTTAATCCAGAAATTTTCCAAACATGAGATTAAAATTATGAGGAAAAATCCCTCCATTTTTAGAAGTCTCAATGCAGTACTGTTGCTTGCAAAAGGCCTGAAGAAGGCAGCCTTTGGTTGTGTTACCGACCTCTTCACATTACACAGCTCATCAGCTCTGTTGTCACAGCATTTTAAGGCAATTGATTACCTGGTTAGGAAACACAACTTAATGAGTCATGAACAGCGGTGTTTGTTGTGAGCGGCACATGTTTGTTTAATCCACATGAGAAATTAAATGAAAAGCATCAGTAGCCATTTCAAACTAGCTGAACGTCAGGGAAGAGCAAATAGCTTTATATATGTAATACTACACGCTGGCACTGGACGCTCCTCCTCCATGAAAGCCAAAAGGCAAACAAGGAGCAAGTGAATGCTTGTGCCCACAGAGGCTGCATAAGTCGCTGGCAACAGCTAGCCGTGAAATTGAAAGCAAATATTTGCTCTGCTTAAAAAATGCTCAGATTGTAATAATTGCATAGTGCTGTAAGCTTGGAGAGCTTCTTGATCGTTTATGGACGCTGTGTCTCTGCTTGCTGAATATTTACTGTGAGTAGGGTGAGGTTCCCAGCAATTCAGTATCAGTCACTCCCCTGGTTAAACCCAGAACATTTTCAAACAGAATTATGCAAGTGATTTTTATATATATATATATATATATACATATACATATTTAGCTTCCTAGTTCCCTATGGTACAGGCTTGTTTGTTTGGGTTTTTGGTTTGTTTTGGGTTTGTTTGGTTGGACTTGATGATCTTACAGGTCTTTTCCAACCTTAATGATTCTGTGATTCTCACTGCAGGCAGTGGGCATGCCCCAAAGTCTGATCACTCTTTCATTTAAGGTCCTGATTTGGGTTTCTTAAAACCACAACCAAAATTTTGAAATTTCCTATGCCGGGTGTGCTCCAAGCATTAGGTAGTTTGAGGGCAGTTGTGGGGCTGGATTTGTCCTGTCTCAGCCAAGAAGAGAGGAGCCTGGGTGTCTGTGGCTGACCTCGGCTACTTTCTGGCTGTTGCTGCCAGCGGATCTGCTACTCTACACAAGCGTTTTTCACCTCTCACCTTTGCACTAAACCGTAAACTTCAGTGCAAAAAACAAAGAGTGCAAAACCCAAGAAAAATTGCAGAACTGTTTAATTTACTTGAGATGCAGGAATAAATGTGTAGTTCTTATAGAGCTGTGCTTCCTGCCGCAGGGCAAGCTCCAGTGCTCCCTCCAGGCTGTCATATAAAGTGTTCTTCCTCAGTCTTACCGGAGGTTTGCATCACCTGCTCCTTCCCCTGTGTTTTCAGGCAGCCCTCAACGAAGTCTGGCAACACTGTGACCCTGCCCTGGTACCCATCACCCCAGTCCTGCCCCTGCCACCTCCAGCGTTGGCGTGCCCCTCACTGAGGCTGCCTGGGTCCTAGAAAGGGACCTGCTCTGGTAAAGGAAAACAGCAGCACAGTGGGGACTCTTGGGCACCCAGTCTGGCAAGGGGACAAGTAGGGGTGGTGGAAAAAGTCCCTTGTCCACCGGTGGCATTTCGGGTCCCAGAGAAGTTCTTGTAGGCAACTCATGTGGGTTAAAAATGCTAGCGCAGGCTTTGGGGCAGCAAAGTAGCATGTGCACCACCTGCCTGTTTCTGCCCTGCATCGGCCCTTCTGGGAACTGATCTGAGCGCAAGGCTTGGGGGAGTGTTGTTCTTAACCCAGACACATGCCCCAGCCTGGCTCAAAGCAAAAGAGACGTCTGTGCAACCACAGCCTATGATTGAGGTGTGCTCCCCTCGCCGGCTGCTCCTTACCCCTGGACCCTTGTAACTTCTAAGCAATTATTTACATCATTACGCCCAGGACTGCCCATTACGGACCAAATTTGGGAAAGTGTCTCAGCTCAGGCTATATTTTATGTACCTGTCTATCTTCGTTGACTTCAAGGAGCTTCCAGTCAGCCCTAATGGTGCCTGAGATTGCCGAATACATGAATTTCTGTAGCCCCCCGCACACAGGGAGTGAAGCAGGGTGATGGACTCTGCAAAACCCGCACCACGACTCTTTCTGGAAACAGCATTTTTAGACGACAGTCTTTTAGAAAAGCATCTACAACCTGAGCCAGGTAGCATTTGTAATGAACATTAATATTTCAGAACACATTTACAAAATGCACTTACTCCTTCCTTTTACAACTGCATTAGGCCATGGTGGTAATAGTAAAAACATACTGGGTCAGACAGCTTTGCGTACACCGGTCTATAACAGTATTTCCAATGCGACTTGAGTGCACAAAATTTGCAGGATCAGGCTATGATTTGCTTCCAAGGCAAGGCTTGAGGAAGACAGCATTTTCTAATAGCCATTTTGGACTAACACTCTAACAAACTACAGTCAAGTTCATGCATCAAATACACATTCTAAACCCATTTGCGGGGGGGGTTAATTTATTTATGTATTGTAAGAGATATAGTAGACATCTGCTAACATGTAATATACACTCTATATATCTGTAAATTTTAGCTGTAAAATAATAATATATATAACTTTATCTATACTACATATTGTAGTATATCTTCTGCATTCTGGTTACCCAGAGCTTTATACACCATGTCTACTGGTGAAGCATGTGTTACACTCTGATCTTGTAAGAATTTTTTTTACTATCTCTTACCTCAAAATAATTTCTTTTAAACCAACTTTTAGATTTTACATGGGGTTTAGAAATTTTGTTGTACTTTTTCTCTGATACAGCTTTGTTAAAATGGTACCCGTTTTCTTCATCTTCTGACTAAGCAATGTGAAACAGATGGAAAAACAGGAGGGACTTGTATATGAGCTAAAGCAGTGAGAACCAAAACTACTGAATCCCTTTTCCGGTGTGAAGAGACTCTACCAATATTTGAGTTGTGTATGTTCCACTGATAATCATTATCTTGTTTGCTGTAAAAGTGTACACAATTAGTTGTATGTATTGCTAAGTGAACAGCATCTTCTGCTAACCCCCATTTACCAGAAGAGTCTGTAGGACAAGGCAGGTGGTGTTCACTTGGATGTTCAACTTCTGGTCACACCGAGCATCCCAGATAGGACGCTATAGGGATGTAAGCCCAGATAGGATGCTATAGGGATGTAAACCCAGATAGGAGAGGGATGTAAGCCCACAACTCTGCAATGCATTTTAGGCAGGCAAATATACAGCTGCTGGAAGACAATAAAACAGATGCTGGTAGGGAGCAGGTTCAGCTTTCCATCTCCAAATATGTCAGGATCTGGCACAAAGGCAGACCTACCTTTGTAAAGGCATATACTGATAATAAAGGCAGACACATAAAGTCTTTTAAGATGTCTTTTCTCTTGTACAACTGTGTTCCTATCATTAATATGACCCTACAGAACTTCCTGGTTGTTGTACAAAAAGAGGGGATCTGCTCTGGGAAAGAAAACTTGCAGGTGCTGTATCCAACTGGAGGCTGTGAGCAGTCTCATTTCGTACCCAAAATCTGTAGCACCAGGACCTGCATGGAAGACTCTTCCATCCTAAAGAAATGCAACAAAAGGTCATTTGCTTGTAGGATCCCCTCAAGGACATTAAAGGAAAGGGTAGCTAGTCTTGAACCAGCCAGTCTTGCTCCACCATTTGATGTGAATTCTAAATAAATAATGTATTCTCTCATTTTTCCTCCAAGTTTTCAATGTGCAATGGGACTAATAATACTTGCCCCTTGTAGCAGAATATTAGGAGATTCTCAGATGAAAAACACTGTGTAAGTTCAAAGTACTTATCATAATCAATAACTTTACAGTATGATAGACTCCTCACTTCAATCAAGTGCACTTTAAAAAAAATATTATGTGCTCTAAAGATAATTTCCCAAAGACTATCCTTGAAATCAGAGGATTCAGATATGGAGTACTTACCTAGATGGCAGGAACACATGCCATTTCTAGTCCTGTAATTAGGCAACAGAGCAGATCTAATCACTTCATTACTGTAATGACAGCTGCTATATGAAGCCCAAAACAAGAAAGAGAAATAGGTTACCACACAGGTACCTCAGAATGCTTTTAAGCACGCTGCTAGTAGAGCTGTATACTTTGGTATTTTTGCCTGCTATTTGCCTTTTTTCCTTATTTGCAGCTTGAGCTCAATAGCATGTCAGGGAGGTGCGACTGGCATTGACCAGCTCCATGCTGCAAGGGAGGCTCCGGGGGGAGCAGCAACACCAGCAGTGCTGGAGACTTCCCGGTCTCATACAGATCAGGAAGTTTTGCTATATTTATAACATGAAGTTCCAATTAGCTTAATTTTATCAGTCTAATGTTTTTTCTACAGAACTTGACTCCTCCATAAACACATTATTAAATGCATGCACATTTAATAACCACTGCACACGCACGCACAGAGCATTGCTTTGGCCTACAGCACTGTCACAGTCTCTAGGGAAGGACTTTGACAGAATACATGATACCCAAAGCCTTGTAAATTATGGATTAAATTTTGCTTTCACTGATTTCATTTAGGCCTAATGAAAATGGAATTTCTTCGCATTTTAAAGAATTGCAAAAGCTAACGTAAATACCAGAGGAACAATGGGATGGCTATTGGGCACCACATGAGGCACCTGCCCAGTCTTACAGATGTGTTAACAAACTCAGCTTTTAAATAAGCTTTCTATTTCTATTGTATTTCAGCCATACTTCCCGACATGCCCTTGGGCATGTCAACAGCTTTATTTTGGCTTATTTTTTAAAAAAATATTAGCCATCAAGATGTTCTTAAAGGACTTAATTTTAACCTAGTCCTCTACTCCTTCAGTATGAATTTCTTGTGTGTAAAGCTAATCTTTATTGGTTGGTTGTTTACTGTGGTGATTTAAGGAGTTCATCATTTTACCACCATCCTGAAAAGCTTACATCATCTTCTTAGATGTGAATTGTCGAAAATAAAAATTCACTCCTTTTTTTCAAATTCACTCATTTCATGATGTTTCATGATCCCATAACTTCTCCAGGATACATTATTGTTGGATTACAAGTAAGGTCAGTATGTGCAACCTGGATACTTACAGGTTAGCATCTAATTTAATATATAGTCAGGTAAATTAGCACTCTGATTTCTAGAGATACTGAGTTCCCTCAACTCCCATGGATTTAAGCAGCAGTGAGAGATGCTCAGCAACTTTGAATGCTTCTAGTTAATGATATGGATTCAGATATATAATATTTGACACCCAAACTCTGAATTAAACTTTCATATTATTTTCTTTTATACATGTACCTTTTAATCTATCTTTTTTAACAGAGGAGAATTGAATTACTGGGCTGTGCACCAGCAGGCCAGTCCCAGATTAAAGAAATTATCTTTAGTATAATTTAATTCACAACAGTTATCAATTATTTCATGTTTCTAGGCACATCGCATCTTCCATAGCTATGCCTTATGCTGGAACTAGGAGTTGCAAGTTGCCAGAACCATTTCTGGCAACCTGACATAACAGGTACTATTCCTCAGAGCACTGAGCAAGCCTTTAAAGTTACTCTATACAAATGGAATGGCAAAAATTAGCCTTTTCTGAGGAAAAGGAGAGAGGATCTCCTCTTCATGTTGTAACACAACTCGGCATCAAGGTTACAACAAAGTCTGAATTTACTCATTTCAGAAAGGTCAAAGTTTTATGGTCTACTCAGACCATATAAATTGGTCTACAACACTATAAACTGATGGTAAAAAGCAACACCTTAAAAGCGATTAAACCAAAGAGCATTTTGTTACACATAGTTTTAAAGTGTGTTTAAATGAAGCATTTACTGTCACTACATGCATCTATCATACTTGCAGATCTCTCTGTTTTAGTCACTGCTATTGCCTTAGCCTCATGCAAGAAGTTTGAAACCTTTGTATTCCAGCAGAACACTCGTTCTGACCAAAGAAAAGAGTTAGAGCAGATGATCAGAAGGTAAGGAGAAAACGCACAACTACCTGCTTTGTTGCATGAATTCCTGAATCTAAAGAGGAAGAGCAGAGGAGAACTCCTCCTATTAAACCAGGATTAGTCATTATAATTGTATACCACACCGCGGCCAGGTAACTAAGAAATGATAACAGCTCATGATCACAGAGTCACAGACATGCATGCAAGATTTTGCAGCCCTCAGAAACTGATTGTCTCAACATGCAGAGTTGGAGGCGGCTGAACACATGTTTAAACACAGTTGATGCTATCAGTGTTCACGAAATCTGTGACAAGTGTGGGCAGTTCTTTTTAGAGTATCGTGCAAGACCAGTCATGTACAGACCGTACATTATGCATCGTAGTCAATGATATTTTTCCTTGCTCAGCTGCTAGGCAAAATATCCTTCTCAACTAATGTCACAGAATCAATGCTGGCATCCTGCTAGCACCAGCAGGCTTTTAACATGGCAGTAGATTTCCAAGAAGCCTTAATTTTTGTCTGATAGCAAATCCTGGCATTGCAGACTAGAGAAACCATAGATATTTTTTGAAAATTTTACTTTATTTCTAAGAAGAAAGTTGCAATGGGCAGTGCAATAGCTCGCTGTACCTCCTTGGAAGAGTTTACCCACCTCAGTGGACCCCATGGTACGTTTGGGCTTGAACCACCCTCAACCCAAGTAGGTACCAGCACTTTGTTCCTCCTTGCGGCACATCTGCGACACTTTTTGAACCCACAGTCTCTGTAAAGCCTTGGTGGGAAGAGGATCTCACTGTCTAACTACTTCCTAAAAAAGGACCAGTACTGCCCCCTCCTGTGAGCAGCCCCGTAGCTTAGACTCCGCCTTATCAAACCTAAGCTCGTGGACTCTCTGCAGCAAATGGACACAAAGTGTTCTTTCCAAAAACCAAAACGAAACAAAAAAAGCCCAAAAGGTCTATGTGCATTTAATTCAACTAGCACAAGATTTAGATGTAGTACTGAGGTGCAAAAATATCCATTGCTTACACCTTGTGCTTTCTCATCACTCTTGGCCATTCTTGAAGGGCAGTCGGAGACTTCAAAGATGTTCAAGGTCACTTTCTGGCAGCAAGCAGCTTCTCCGCGAAACACAGGTTTTTTCTCCTTCAGCTGGCTTTCCGCTTCTGATCTGTTCTCTTTTATACTTCTCTCTTTCACACAAGCACTAACACGTAAGTTCAAACATGCCACTGATGGATGTACTAAAATAGAGGTGAAGAGAACTCTGTAAGCACCTCCAGCTCCTCCTGTCAGGCTTGTCACGTCAGCCGTGAATCCCCCTGCGAATCCCCCTGCCCCAGGCACAGCTACCTCTGACTCCAGCAACTGCTTTCCCCTGGGCCGTAGCCATATATTTGCCCAGGGGTAAAATATTTGAACGGGTAATCATCTAAATTTAATGACCCTCTGTCATCAGCTTTGTGCCAGGTGCAAGAATTGTGCTTGGAATCTCTCGTAGGCTTCACTGCAATTTGGAAGCAAAAGACAACAAAGAAGCCAACCAAGCCCAACTTTCAATAACATGCACCCCAAATCAAACAGCATTCAGAAACTGTGCATGGAGAAGCTTGCCAAATGCTCACACACGTGATGATTTAGTCAGCCAAAGAAGTATTTGGTGTCTTTTGATTTAAGTTGACTTTTATTATTTAGGTATCTTTTCTGTTGCATACCTGCAGTTTCCATTAGAGAGTTTAAGATAGCCGATAAGCATAAATTTTTGAAGGACGGTGCAGAAGGGAATTTTCCGGACTCTGGAAGAACATTGCACTTCGGAGTGTAGTTCCGAGAATGAACATGTTGATGCATTTTAGGCAGCTGAAATATAATCTAAAGAATATTTGGAAGTTGCAGGTCTGAACAAAAGAAGGATGGGAATGGTGTTATCACAGACAGAGAAAGGCTCAGGGCTGTTTCAGAGAAAAGAGAAGAGGATCCATTTTGACTAGATAAAAGTGCATTAAAAGGCATCCAAGAAGAGAACTGCCAGTTCTAGACAGACAAGAGGAAGAAAAATGATGGGCCTGAAATATAAAAGCGAATTCCTGAATCATCAGTATATCTGAAACCAGATTTAGGAATGAGATTATAAGTGAAAGGGATAAAGAGAAAGGCCCAGGAGGAGTGAATGGGATCAATAAGGAGTGAATGGCATGAAAACCTACTGGAAAAAAGCTTACAAGAAATCATAAAAGCCGGAACTAGAAGATGCTGGTCACAAGCATTAAGGTTTCACAGAATATCAAGGCAAACAGAATCAACAGTCCTAAAAAAATCAGAAAGGTATTGAGAGGGAGAGTGGAGAAATTTCAAATACCAAAAGTACAAAGTAAAATAATTTTCATTTCTGAGAAGCACTACCATTTTTGTGGAGCTGTGTTAAGATATGCTAAAAAGATTTTTTCCCAAGTTCTATGAAAAATAATTACCTTTGTTCTAAGAATACACATGACAAAGTGAGAATCAAATTATCTGTAAATTAGAAAACACCTGCCTTTACAGGTATAAAATGAATGGTGGTAACAAAACACATCAAATCAACATCGATTCACGTGACAGTTAGCCTGATACATGTTTTTTTTTAAAGAAACAAAGTAGAGTTTCTTCTTATTCCCTACATCAATATCACCTGACCACATCCACTACGTAACAGACATTTTTATTTAGTAATTTGGGGGGGAGGTTGATTGTCAGTTTAAGCAAAGTAAGTCTAATCAAATAAGAGTGAATTGCAAATAATTTCTTCTCTGCTTTCAGGCATGGTGCCTTGCACATAGGGCTGGATGGGGAGTCAAGCTCCTGACTTGGAATCCAAACCCACATCCTTTGTCGATCTGAAATCTCTATGGGGCTGCGCAGGGTGCTGGTGTGAGCCCCAGCAAGGTTTATTCACATGAGGAAGTGTGGAAAGAACTGCCCGTGGCTTAACGACCTTGGGCAGCTAGCTCTTGCTCTGGCTTCACTCTCATTACTGGGATGGTACAGCTCTCGTCCTAGTGGGGTGCGATGGGTGTTAATTAAATTACTGTTTGCACAGAGCTTCACATTCAAAGGACTGCCCTAGTGAAAAAAATGCAGTACAAGCACCAAAACGGGAATCCAACTTGTACTTGCAAAGATGGTAATTTCAAAACCACAGTTCTTCGTGTGTGTCATCTGCCTTTTTGGCCTGACATTTAGGAGATGCAGTAGGGGGACTTCCAGAGCAAACAGCTCAAGAAGCTGCTGGCAGAGCTACCATGAGAGCTTCCCAGCAGCCGTCCCCCTTCCATGGACAGCCAGTCAAACTGCCCCCAAACCCGCATGCTCCAGCATCCTTTCACTGTTTGCCTTGTGATATCCCGTGCAAGTCACACATTGCGTGGGGTGAAACCAAGGACTGCGGTCCCAAATTGTCAGCTGCAATGCCATCTTGCTTCAGGTTTGTTCTTAAAAAGTTCTTTTCCAAGCCAAAAAGCTCATACAATGCTTTCTAGAGATTAGTATGGAAATAACAAGCTACAGCAAATCATCTGTGCATCAAATCCCCCTTCGTATCTGAAAAGCGTTGTCTTGCCCCCGTTGGAAATGATCTGCCCTCTCACACAAATGGCAGCATTTTCAGCATATACATTTTGCATGACGAAACAGGAAATTGGGTAACATGATGATGCCAGATCTTCCGTGGCCATTTCAGGGAAAACGCCACAAAAATCCGGCCTGCCTGCCAGGAGGGGTTCTCCCGTGGGCAAGCCGTGGCGTAAAAAGAGAGAGAGAAAAAGGATTTGCTTTTGTTGTAAAAAGAGTGAAAAATCGTTTTTTAAAAAAGAAAGACGCTGAACGTACATGCGGCCGGGGAGCGGGGGGTGCCGGGGAGCCCCGCAGGTCCCCTGCCCGGGGCCACGTGCGAGCGGGCAGCCCCGGGGAGGCGGCGCCGCGGGGGCTCCGCGGGGCTCCGCGGGGCTCCGCGTCCCGCAGCACCTGGCGGCGCGGCCCCGGGCCCGGCCCCGGCCCTGGCCTCGGTGCCAGCGCGGCGGCGCGCTCGGCGCGCTCCCGCCCGCTCGCCCGCCCACCTCCACATGCACACACCCGCGGCGGGAGGAGTAGCGGCATCTTCCTCGCCGCCTTCGTTTCGCCAATTTAATTTCCCCCCGTCCTCGCCCCTTTTCCTTAATTTTTTTTTTCAATATTTTATTATTATCACTGTAATTATTTGTCGGGGTGCTCCGGCCGGCTCCCGCCGCAGAGGGTGGATTATTCCTCGGGGGATCCCCGCGGCTCCTCGGGAAGGTAGGCTGCAGCTGATGCAATCGGGGGGCCGGGGCCGCGGCTCCCCGCGCAGCCTTTGTCTCCGCGCCGCGGCCGCGCAGCGCGGGCCGCGGGCCGCGCTTTGTCTCCGCCGTGTGCGCAGCCCCCCCCCCACCTCCGCCAAACGCGCCTCCTCGCCCCCGGGCGCGGAGGATTTCAAAAGCTAAAAATGCGCGCAGCGCGTCGGGAAGGGGATGGGATGGGGGAGCGCAGCGGCACCGTTGCGGCGGGGTCGCGGGGCGGGAGGGGGCGGGGGGGAGGGAGCCGACCATGCGGCATCGCCCCGCGGCTCAGGCGCGCTGCTGGGCGGCGGAGCGGCGGGGGGGCTGGCCGCCGGGCTGCTGCCGTAGCGAGCCGCTGCGACGTGCCTTTAAAAAAAGAAAAATAAAACAAAACCCCGACAGTCGGCAGCTACCAGCTTTCGCTGGCAGCGCAAGAGAAAAATAAAAATAATTGAGTTTTCACCCTGGCAAGCGTGATGGCTGGAACTGCGCGGCTGGGCCGCGTGTGCCGCAGCCCCCGCAAGATGCGCGGCCGCGGGTTTAGTCCTGCTTTGCTGGGAAACGTTCCTGCCTTTCGCTTAAATCCAGCGCTGCCATGGGGTCAGTGGAAGTTTTACGGTATTCAGAAAATGCAGGCTGGGCCCACGGCAAGCGCGCGCGCGCGCGCGTGTGTTTGCCCGTAAATAGGTAGTAACAGCTAAGCTGCTCGCTTTTCATGAGCCGAAGGCGAGAACAAAAAGAGGCAGGTTTGAATGCCTGGGTATGCATTTGCTCACGTGTATATAGGTCCAGCTTGCTCTTATGGCAGAGGGTTTGATCCATTGTTTCGCAGAGTTTGTAGTGCAACCTGTAGCTAGGCTGTATCTCCTTGTGAAAGAGGAGACGAGGCGGCGTGTAAGCCTGGGCTTTGTTTATGTGACATTAGTAGGACTGAAATAAACCCCGTGTTGGGCAGCTGGTTTTATGGAAGGCGAAGCTTTAGTCTGCTTGTGCCACCAGCTGAACCCGCCACATGTCCTTCGGCTATTCAGCATCCCACGGACTGCTTTGGGGCAGTTCTACTAACCTCTATTCCAAATGATAGTAACCTCTGCTTTGTGGTGCTTCATTCACCTTTTGGTTTGTTTGGGTTTCACTCGTGCTTGAAAGGCAAAATAGCATGTACCAGCCATTGTTCTAAAAGTAAAGTATTAGAAAAAGATCCTTGTTAATTGATAAAACACATTCTGGAAGAAAACAAAGACATTCTGAGTCTAACCATCTTAGATCAGAAGTAAAAACAGCTACAAGGGGAGAAAGAAAGAGCATCCTTCCATCTAACTTTTACTTCATTTGCCACCGAAGTACCAACTTTGTTTAAAAAGCCTCTAGAAGGAAATTCTGTCTGTTGCTGAAGGATACAGAGTATCAACAACTGCCCTTTTCAGGCTAGGAGCCCATGCCGAAATTGTGCTGAAATGGACTCGCAAAACCTGTCTGAAATCTAGGAATTGCCATATTCCCGGTGAGCAGAGGCCTTCTGCTGTGGCTTGGTGGAAATTCACTGACTAAAATGGGATCTGCTTCGCTGTCATACTGAATGACTCCTATTTGACTTTGCCTTTTTGGAAGGGTTTTTTTTCTTTTCAAGAGGCACCATAGAGAGAGCACTTCACTGAAGCACACTGCAGCATCCTCCGGCTTGTCACTTGAGACTATTTGTGCTGTAGTCGGACCAACTGGGCTCTCCAGCCTGGGTGAGGACAGGAGACGTGTTGGCAGCGAGCGCCACGCTCCACATACCCCTGTGCAGAGGATTATCCTCCGAATTGTTTGAGGCTTTCTGCAGACTGCCGTAGAACATGGAAGAGCAATTGTCCTCTGTGTCCAAATCCTGCTTTTTACAAGGGTTTTAAAGGATGGAAGGGGAGGCAGGGCTCTCTCAGCCAGTCTGCTTGCGGGCTGCTCATCCTGGGTCTCTGACATTTCGTCGGGGCTTTCTGGTTTTGAGGTTTGTTCTTTACCAGGGGAAGAGTGGTGACTGAGCAGAAATGGGACTCTCCTTCCGCCTGTGCTCTTCCCCTCTTTTTTTTCAAATTGCTCATTTCTGTAGAAACACGCTTAGCACATAGCATGACAATAACCACCACTGTAAAAGTTTGTATTGTGAAGGCAAACGAGATGTTGTGGAAAAATTTAAATATTCTAAGCCCGAATTCAGTTTCCTTTCTGATAGGTATTTATTGCTGTGACCTTAATCCAATCCAAGAAGTTTGAGAGGCCACTCTTGGGAAAAATGGCAGCTTTTTCATGTTGAAAATATTTCATGGCCCTTTTGCAGTTAACTCTCATAATATTTGTGTAAGCTTATCAGGTAAATATCACTCTGAGTCTCTTACAGTCAAGAAAACTGAAGCAAAGAAATTACTTGTAAACTGGGACAGAAGGAAAAGTGAGTTACATATGAACTTATGCAAAGGGTTCTTCCCTCTGTGGTACAAAATTTATTTTAAATAAGAATTTCAGAGTTGCTATTTAGCCCTTACAAATACATCTGGATAGTCTGTTTCATTGTTCTAACCCATAAAGCGCCACTCCTACAGCACTTCCACTTTCTGTGGAAGACAAGAGTTCGTTTATTTGTGGCGGTGCGTTCTGGGATCTCTTCAGCAAAACCGAGACTGTTGAGAGGATTTCACAGAGAAATAGAATTAGGAAAAAATGTGACTGTATTCCTCTGCCAAATGCCTTCCCTAAATTGACTGGGAAGGGCTCAAAACAAAAATGTACTTAAAACCATTTTCCTTTATGGCTCATCTTTAAGTGTTTTGCCTAAAGTAATGAATCACTGAGTGAATCAGACTGGGATTTTATGATTTCTTATTTGCCTGCCTTTGATCAGCTGAGTAGCCTGTCGAGACTTAATTTGGGACTGTCTTCCCTTTCTTTATTGCAGCACGGAAGGGCAGTGTGGAGAGCGATGGGGTAGAGCAGGAACATTTTCCTGTCGCAGCGCAAGGTCACACAGTACCGAGAGAAAGGTTGAGAATCCACATTTGTGCTCATCGTTTCTTTTTTATAGCATCCTTTTCTGAGGTTCCTTCTCAAGTCTTCTGTCACTTGTTTGTTCCCCCCCCCGCCAACCTTATCTTTGAACTGTTTCCATCCCTTGCCCTGTGCGGAACGTGTGAGAGAGAAAGAGCCTGGAAATGAAAGGTGATGGCTTGCAGCCACCAGGGAAACAGCTGCAGCAGCTGGAAAGCCTTCTGGCCGCCACGCTGCCCATGGCCCGGCGGCATTGCCGGTGGGCAGGACGGGTGCATGCCGGCATCTTGGTGGTTCTCTGTGGCGCCCTTGAGACCAGTGGGGCTGGGCCGCTGGAGGGGCCGGGGTGAACCCGCTTCCGTCCGCCACTCCCGCGGCTGCAGCCTGCTGCAGAGGTGCAGTACCGAGGAGCTGGAGGCAATGACATTTCAAGCACTGCAGATGTTTGCTCAGTGGATATGAGTCAGTCTTTAATTTCCAAGCTCTTTGTTATCTCAGTGGCTCTTCTCTAATCTCTCCATTTTGTCCTTCCTGTAGATGAGGAGTAAATCATCGGGAGCTTTATGTTCCACATGTCAGGTGTCACTAATGCTGAACAAAAAGGAGGTAGTTGCCTCCCTGCTAACTAATTTTGTTCACTAATGCTGAACAAAAAGGGGATGGGAGGCAGGGAAGCAACTAACGTGACACTATTACATATAAAGCCTATTATTGCTTTTTGTCATTTAAGTGAATAGTCTGTACGCAGAGTTTCCGGCTCAGTGTTTCATTATTTATATGCATGGAATCTTACTGGTCATATCGCTCTTCTTTGAAAGAACTTTCAAAAGTATGAGCAAAGAAAGACGTATCACATCTCAGGCTTTGCAGGAATAAAACCAGCTTGTGTGAAACTGAAGTGCTGGATTCTGACGACTCATAACCGACCAAGAGGAGTTCTTGGCAAAACTCCCTTTAAGAAGAAAGTTGAATCATATTTCAGCTTTTAAGCTAATTATCTTTAATTCCATAGTTAAAATTGCTTAGCACATCTTGGATATTTGCCATCCCCAAGACCGTTTGACTGCGAGTAGCACTCAGTGAATGAGGTGCCCAGTGAGTGTGCAAGGGCACGTGACAAAAACCATACCCAGAGACAGGCAAGATGTTGTCCATCCCGAGCACTTAGCCAAATGCCTCTCACATACTGGGTCAGCTTTTGGGCAGCCATGTGACTTAAGATGGCACTTTTTGAATGATGTCATTTACAGGATATGAAAAAAAATGGCCTGTGAATTAAGCCGTCACCATTACCACCAGGAGTGATGATGTTACTGTTAAAAACACAACTTCTAGCAAAGTGTTTTCTGAGATTACACCTCTTCCAGGTACTGCCCAGAAAGGATTAATGCTTAAGCCAGCAGAAGAAATAGATTGTCTGTATTATCACATTTTTTTCAAATACAAACTTTTTGAGCCCATTACTGCTGTTGTGGAATCTTAACAGTCCAGAAAACTGGAGTTGCAGGGATTTCTTTTTTTTTTTTTTTTGATGTTTCAGAAGACAACAGGGAAAATTACCCTAGTTCTTGGAATGTGTTTTAATGGCTTGTGAAGGTCTCAGTGTCCTTGAGAATAATAAACTCATTTTATCTTCTTGTGTCATCTCACAGTCCTCCTTCTGAAGTCTGTGACTGGTTATAATCTTCCCCATATTCTGCAAAGGAGCACACGATGAATAAATTATCCATAATGGGTTTTACAAGACATGTCATGGGATGTTTAAAGACAAAGCCAAACTCCTAGGCCAGGGCAGTGCTCTTTCTACTAAACAGAGGGGCTACCAAACACAGATGTCTGAGGTTCCTTTAGAAGGGTCATTAGCTCTTTCCTGGTTTTCTCTCAGGGGGATTCCTGCTTCAAGGAGGACTGTTTGCCCATGCGAGTAGAAAAGTTTGAAGTAAGAGCAAAATTCTTATTTATTCTTGTTGACTTACTCTGTGTGTGTGTGTCTGGAGAGAAAGGTTTGGCAGGTCTCCGGAAGTTTTCTTTTTGGGAGGTTTAAGACTGGCCAGAGTAGTAAGCAGAGTGACTGGAAGTGATTGGGATTGCTACAGTCACTCTTCAGATGATTATTTACTGCCTTTCAATGTGAATTAAGGATAAAGCTCAGTATAGGAACTTCTGCCAACATAGCATTTTTATTTGCATTTATTTCATGACATTTCTTGAATGAAAAGGCCTTAAAAGTAAAATGCTACTTCCAGTAGCTCAGCGTCAACATATGGTGAATTTTTATTAGTCAAAGCAATTATTTTTTTTCTTCCCACAGCATTAGTGGCACCTCCACCTGAGGTGGCGACTTGCTTAGTTTGGCCATCCCAGTGTCAAAGCTCCCTTTGGGAGCAAAGCCACTGCATTTGCAGATAGCAGCTCAGCGTGGCTCCAAACCCCTCCCTTGGGCCAGGATACGCTGCTCCGCTGTAGAGGCCAAGTGCTGAGCCTGGAGTGGACACTCAGCTTGTAGGGCATAAAGCTGGTTGATGTGAAGCCTACCCTTAGGGACTGGAGAATTTATTTAGGCTCTGCGATTTGTCACATCTGTGAACTTGAAATTTAAAATAGGCGATTTGGGGGTGAAATTCATGTGACCACCTGTACTCCACCGACTGTGAAGAGTGACTTAGAGTGATTAGCAATGACAAAAGGTTTGCTCTGTATATATCTAAGGTAAAGTTATCTTTGCAAAAAAATTGCGATTTGCATAGTGTTTTTTTCCAGGTATCACATTCCTTTCACCCTTTCCCCCTGAATCTGCAAGTGCTTCACAAACTGAGTGTTATTGTCACTATTATAATCTTAATTTTACAGATGGAGGTGCTAAGGACGAGGTGGTTATCATTTGCCAAAGATTTGCGATGAGTTCATGTTGTGACAGGAAAGTTTCGGTCCCCAGCCCCATGGTTCTCTCTTCACCCTCCTTGTGTTTTGGCACTGAGGTCACGTTTTCTCATACTTGGAAGTGCAATGCATTATTCCACTCAGCAATTTTTTGCTTTCAGGGGTTTGTTTTTGCATTTTTTTTAGTAAATCACTTAATCTAGCAAGGACCTGAGACAGGTTCAAAGGTGTGCCTCCTGTCATGCTGCTTCAGGAGCAACTCGTCTGCCTGAAACCTGGAATCTGCTGAAATGATTGCTGGTGCTTCAGCTGGTACTGCTTGCACTAAGGTTTTGCTGCATCTTCTTTCAATCAATTTTGCATAGAATCAGAATTTTGGTTAAAACAAAAAAAGGTCGTTTGCACTGCAAAGATTCCTTGCAAATAAACCAGCAAGCCGTTTTCCTTCCAGTCCGGCCTTGCAGCATTTCAGCTACAGAGGAGCAGAATGGCAAAGCAGGAGCTGCACGTCAGTAAGCTGTGAAGTCTGCTCTCCAGCACGCTGCTTACCTCACAGGAGTGCTAATTTCAGTACCTGCTTTTGAAACACTTAATGGGGAATTTATTAAGCACAGGCAATGTCAAGGCAGTTCTGAAAATCCTCCTTGGGGACCATGATGCAGAACGGTGCCCAAAGGGAAAGCTGCTCCGCTTGAATCTTAGACAAACCTTTACACTAGTTTTTAAATGCCAGGGGATACAGATCTTGATACAGAGGTTGTCACATCTATTAAGGAATTGTTTATTTTAGGAACTCATGGTCACAAGAAGCTTCAGGATTCAGCGGGCTTGGTCTTTGCCACCTCAGCAGTCGCCGTCTCCTGTGGCTTTATCCTTTTATAAAAAGATCATGCTTCTCTTCCAAAATAGGTAGACTATTTTATCCCCACACCTCCGGGAAGACTGTTCCAGAATGTCACTGCTAAACCCACCCTCTGCTTGCCGGTCTGCATTTATTTATCAGCAGCCTAAATCCATTTTTTTTTTTTATCGTGCCAACATTTTAATACCTGAGCGGTTGCTCCCCTGGTATCTGTAGTGGAAATCGCCTCTGCAGAGGAGTTGGAAAGGACACAGTTCACATCCCCCCCCATTCTCACACCAGGCTGAACCAGGGCCCATCTGCTACCATAACCACCCGCTTAGTTGCTCCTTCAGTAGAAAAGAGCATATCCTGCCCTACTGTAAGCCCTGAGGCTCGCCTTTAAACTTTGCACCTGGAATTTGGACAGTTTGGGCTCTTGAGGAAATGTTAAGAGCACATGTAAACTGAGAAAGTATTTACAGGGAAAAAACTGCTCATTTGCAAAGCCCTTTTCTGTGTGGTGGGGATGTGGTATAAACCAGAAGTATTGGGTCCTGTAAACTTAGTTTGAAACAGGCAGATATCATAACTGAACAAGTGAACTACGTCTTCCTGCCTCGACATAGTGCCCTGCAAGAGCCAGGGATGCTCCGGCTTCTTTGGTTGCATGTGAGCACTTGATGGGTTTGAGGTAACTCTGAGAACTTGAAAATATCCCCAAATTAATCTGGCATCTGAGTGTTCGCCACGTACCCCAGGGTGAATCGTTGTTTAGCAACACTGCAGAAAATTCATTCACAAAATGGGAACTGAGATAGTTGTGGTGCAGGAGCTTGTTTGTGAATAACGTTCTGTTGCCTCAGCACCATGCTGGAGTTGTAGCTCAGCCGAGAGTGGAAATATTGGTCTTTCAGTTGACTTGCATTGCTGATGAGGAAATGTGTCACTGTAGCAGACTTGTCTGATCTGCCTTTGGTGTTACTCTTGGTGCTTTTAGGCAACACATCTATCAGAGGAGAGATCACCTGATCTCTAGATAATAACTGCTTGAGACGAAATATACATTACTCTTTCTTCCTATGATACATGAGCTCAGGGATCTGTTTCTGTCCTTGTTCAGAATACATTTAACCATACACAAAGCATCCTCTGCGCATCCTCTTTACCAAAACACCGTAACGTATCCAAATACCCGGAATACAGGTATTAGTAGAACACAGTACTGGGATAACTCTATGCCTCTGTTCCATCCACTTAGCAACAGCACGGACACAAGATATTTTATGTGTTTAAGTAAGACGCAACATGGAGAACATACAGAAGATGAACACTGAATTTCAAAATGGGACTTGGACAAGGAAATAATTTTTTTCCTTAATTTATAGGTGGTTAATCTTTTTTCCTGAAACAAATAGGATTGGTTTGCTCACTAGTTTAGAAATACAAGTACTGTCTTCAGCAGTTGGTTGTGGGACTGAGTAAATTTGTAAGGTTAGTGAAGTTGATCTCATTAAGGCATATAAGGTCACTACTGTTCTGCAATGCATTTAGGTTATAACCTGAAGTCTTTCTAACAATACAAAATCAGTTGGTAAGGACAGTGCCTCTTGTCCAGGTTTCACTGGTTTCTTCTGGTGATATTGCCTGCTGTTGGTGGTATACATCTTGGGGTTTTCTTCTGTTTTATTTAGGTTGCTGACACTGTGGCTGCAGTTTATTCACAAGATACCAACCAAACACTAATACTTGGAGAAACACTTGGATACGCACTGTTTCTCACCCAGGATGCCTTTCAAAGCTGGATTAGAACTGACTGAATTGCAGAATATGACTGTCCCTGAAGATGATAACATCAGCAATGATTCAAATGATTTCACAGAGGTGGAAAATGGCCAGATAAATAGGTGAGTATTTTTCCACTGACGCTGCCTGTGCTAAGAAACACACTGTTTAAAAACAGCATTCTAATTTTCAGTATATGTCTTGAATTATTCATTACCAAGTCATGCTCCATTTGAAGATGTAATTTGAATTTCATATGTGACATCTGTTGGGCATAGGCTGCAACAGCAGATAAAGCAAACAAAGTGGCAATTTATTCATCATTTTGAATCTTTCAAATTAGTCTAATAAAATGCACAAACATCTAATGTAGCAAAAAGCCAACATTTTGAAATGTCTGCTTGCACACAGAAAAGAAGTAATAATAATTAATACAATTAGACCAACAGCATAATTTGGGGCAAATCACTTTGTTGACCTTTGGTCTCTGATATGACAATTTGAACCTGCCTGGCCACCTTCGTGCACCCACCCTCCTGGGGATTTACAGCTGGTGGTGTTGGCAGCAAATGTAGTCCTGGTCCGCGTTCACAATTTCACAAGGTAAACTGGGCAGCGGCTGTTGCTCCCTGAAGCAAGGATAGCAAGCAGCTGGTAGAAGAGAGATGTGTACCTAACTCACGTCAAGTTTAAAAAATGCATGTTTATCAATATTGGTGAAAATCATTATGTTTGTTTAAATTAGGCTGTAGACTTTTCCTGTCAGCTGTACAGTCATTTCAAAGAGCAGCCTGTTCCACCTCAGAGCGGTTTTTCAGGCCTTCCTACCAGCCTCCAACAGGTGCTGAGCCGTCCTGTTCACAGCAAAGACCTGCTGACGGACACTGTTTGGGTTTTGTGAGCTGTAAAACAAGCAGCTGTTTTTCGATCAAACTTCCTGTTCAAATATTGCAAACCGAGGTGGAGCACGCCGGCTGGCCGGTGCCTGCATGGGGATCCAGCCCTGCCCGGCACTGGTGCTGCTGGGAAGCCTCTGCCGGCACGTCATCCTGCTCCTTTACTGCTGGGCTGTCACTGCCTGTGTTTATGGTCTTGAAAAACCTCTTCTCTTGCCCTTTCTTCCTTTTGGCAGCAGCTTCTCTGGCTACCCAGAGAAACTCACTTTGTAGTGTAAAAACAAAATTAAGATCTGTTTTTTCCCAAGTGAGGGTAGAGTTGTGTGGCTCTTGCGGCTGTGCGGGCGGACAGGGAGCTTGGTGCAGGTGCAGGAATAAGCACCCAGCGTTGGCCATACCCTGGGACTGAGCAGGGGGCCCTGGCTGGTGGTGTGGGCAAGCCCCTCGGTGGGAGGGTGCCAGCCTGCCCCCCCGCCGCCCCCCCGGGGGAAGTCCTGGCGCGGTCGCCAGCTGCATCGTGTAGCGGTGTGACCGCAGCGCAGCTGCACTGATGAAGATTAGAGCTGGTCAGGAATTTTCTGATGCAACTGCTTTGATGGAAAGTGCCAAAACGAAATGCAAACCACTTCTGTAAAATAAAAAAAAAAAGAAAAAAAAAAAAGAAAAAAAAAGGCAAGAATGAGAAAAAAAGCCCCTCCAACTTTGCCAAAACAAAACAGTTCCAGTATGAACCTGCTTGCTTGCCTGCTGGCTCACTTTATACGGCGAGGAGCTCAGGGGCTGACAGTGGTAAATTCGCTCCCTGAAGCCTGCCGAGGATTTATACCCTTCAGAGGAGAAGGAGTGGCTGGACTGGACTGGCTGCGCCTCCCCAGCGCTTCGGCTGGTGCCACCAGTAACTGTTACGGGGAAAAACCCTGTTAGCGCTTCGTCTTTCAGTGAATGTTTATGGAGGGTGGGGAAGGAGCATGCCGTATGTGCCTGACCCTCAGCGGTTACGATGTGCTTTGCGGAGTTAGGGCATAGTAAGCGTGGCAAGGTCTGGGTTGGATCCAGACTGCCTGCAAAGGGAAGAAGAAAAGTGGGGCGAGGAAAGAGCATCAGAAACTCAGAGGCAGAATTTCTGATTACCGTTCTGGCTCTTAGGGCAGAGGAATATATTCCACAATTTTCCATTCCCTTCTGGATAACTTTTTTCCTCTGCAGAACATCATTTGCTTGTAGGATATAGCCCATTATGGTTGTCTGTTATCCCTCTGCCGGTGTGCTCACAGGATAGCTACTTCCTCGTGCATCCCATACACGAGTGTTTTTCCCCATATATCCCCGTGCGTTCATGTTCCCCTCCATGCCTAAACCGGGAGTTTCAAGACAGCTTGCGCTGACCGTGGCTTCCAGCGCAGCAGCACGCTGGTGCCGGCGCAGCCCTGTCGGCGTCCCCTGGGGCTGGGCCACCCGTGGCCACTGCCCTGTGCAAGAGCCTCCACGCCGACACGGGTGATGAGCAGGCTGGCAGACCCTGCTCTGTACCCCACGCCAAACACATCCTGAAAGATGTGGTTATTCCCTTTCTGTAACTATTTTGGCAAATGCCCCGTCTCCGTGGAATAAGAGGTTAACGGGCGTATGGAAGAAATCATTTTGTGCTGCCTGGTGTACGGAGTAAGGCCTTGTGAAACTCCAAAGTCCATCAAAATCAGTGGGACTTTTTCTGTTGATTTCACTTGAGCTTTAGATTAGATCTGTAATTTTCAACTAACTTTTTTTGTTGTTTCAACCTGTTTGATTTTGCACCCTGTATTTCATTTTAAACCTTCTTTTCTCCCAGTGCATAATTTTTCAAGCTTCATGTAGGGCAGAGTTTTTAAGGGTCTTTTGGGGAAGGTACACCAGGGAGAAGCTGATTCCAGGTCTAGTTTTAAACCCCAAATATTTCTTGATATTGGAAAAGCATTCTCTAGTTTACTTTGGATTTCCATCCTTTTCTGAGCCTAAATATGCCTTTATATATGCAGTTGCATGTAGGGAGGGGATGTTTTTTGGAAGGGGCTGTATTGGGAGGGGTTTTTCTTCGTACGCAGATGTTGAATTTCTTCTGGGAATGTTGATAAAGAGACTTGCATCAAATCCGGACATGGATTTGGTGACTTTTAACCATGTATCCCAGCTATAAAACTTTGCCATCTCCGCACATAAGTGTAAACCTGTATTTAGGTGACCTACTGCTTATCTGTAACCACGACAATGCTCTCAGGAAGCCGCTGGCTGAAAGCCTGTCTTATTTTACAGCTACTAGTAAGCACCCCTTGTTCAGTTAACAAGGTTGTTAGTAGGTATACCCAGATCTGGTCCAAGTTTCATAGTGTAAGCCAGACCAAGGTTTCTTCTGCGTTTCTTGTTCCTGCCTGCCCTGGAAATCTTTGCCGTTGCTCAAGCTAGAGCTCAGTTTAAGAAGCTGCCTAAGGATAAAGTTCTGTCATCTTGGCAAAACTAGCTTTCCCTAACAAATGTTTAAGGCCTTGTCAAATATCACTTTAATTTAATTACGTTTAAACGTATCTGAGATGGCTGAATGGTTTTTGGCTAACTCTGCTTAGCCAAAATGGTTAGCTCGGGGATATCACCTTAATCAAACATTTCTCATTTAAGTCCTTTAATAAATTAAATTTGGAAACCATAGTTAAACACGGTCCTTTTAAAACCACTTTATCAATAAGACTGAATTTCTACTTTGCACTAAATCAAACCAGGGAAAGAAATAGATGAAGAAATTCTTTCCAAGGCAACCGTGAGGCTTCATGCATCGCAAGGATCAGCTGGTTATTTCTTGGCCAGGGTATTTTATTAACGTATCTAAAAAGTTTTGTATAAGCTGCTCATACTCAGCTGTGATGTAGGAAGCACAACAGGAAAGCAGAAACATATAAGAACAGGTTATGTCTTTTAATGATGAGTAAAATGTTTGAAATGAAGACAACAAACAGTGCAAATGGATTTCATGCTTGTCAGGGAGTCACAAGGCTTTGATGGCACAGACGGTCCTACTGCGCATTTCCACAGCACCTGTCACAGTGGCCTCTAGTCCTTGGGAGGGCTGGGAGAGGCTGGAGCAAACAGTCGTTTCACTTCATTCGTGTCATATTTATAAAGGTCAAATATACAACATTCTGTGACAATGAGTAGCTCATTTTTTAAGCACATCTCTTAAGCAGAGCAGACGCATGTCACGGTTTAACTAGAAATTCCAGTATTCCAACATATGTTCCCTTTCGTATGCTGTTGGGGGAAAAAACCAGTCTGAAATGAAAAAAATGTTTATAAAAAGCAAAATCCTGGGAAAATTTATTTCTGTTTAATCCATTGGATTACCTTCCCCCTATTTTTTGTTTTTTAAATTTAAGTTCAGTGATCCATTGCATTTATGGAAAACTCAGGCTGTCATACGGTACCTCTGTACCACCTACCGAGCATGGTACTGAGGCAACCCTTTTGTCTAGACTTGCAGGTTAAGTTGCCGTTGCCTGGAATAGTAAATGCAGTACAGCCTCTGGATCAGGCGCACCCCATATCCCCCACCACTGCATCGCTGCTGAGCTTTCTGGGCAAGCTGCCCTGCAACTGGGGGGCAGGTACTGGGAAGCACCCTGTAAAAAACCGGGGCACAATGCTATGTACCTTATAGACATTGTGATTTGGGAGCCTGTTGGCTACATTCCCATGTCTGACTTTGTCCTCCCGTACACATCACACAGCACAAATGGAGAAATATGTGCAGCGTGACATGGTAATGTGGGGTGGATGAGAAGCCCAGCTTGTAATAGGAGATGAGAGGCTGGACAAGCAGCCTAGTCCATTTTAATGTAGGACTAACTCACAAGAAAGTACTTCGGATCAATTTATCAGATTAGTTTTCTTAAAGTCCCATCCAGAAGGAAATAATGTGTTTGTTGGCCACGGAAGATATCGGTTCTCCAGAAGCTGTTTACTCTGTCAAAATTATTCTAATGAAAAGTCCCACTGTTGCTTTATACTCAAACAATATTACTCAAGTGTTGTCTTTATCATGTGTTTGTTCTTTAACAATAATTTTTATCGAACTTTAATACCAAGTGGCAATAATAATAGTATCTACAAATTTGTTGGTTTTGTAATTTTTAAGGGGGTATGACTGGCTGCAGAGGGATGAGTAGAAGTAGGGGGAGCAAACTAGTTACTTCTATCGTAACTCTGACAAAATCTAAAATGGCACATGATCTCCATAAATGACGGAAGAAGGCAAAGTCCACAGATGTTCCCCACAGCACCTGCAAATCCAAAAAAGACAAAACTCTTCTCTGTGCTCCTGCCTGTACAAATTGCCTGGGGGGTGTTTCGAGAGAGAGATGGAATGCCTTTTGCAAACCGTTCACACTCTGCTGCGCCTGCATTCAAGAGATGGGCTTTAAACAGGCATGAAAAAAAAAAGCAGACACTGTGAATCAGGTTGAGATTTTATTCCATGAGGATGAAGTACCTACACGGTGAGCTTTGGAAAGTTAATTTTGGACCAGTCTATCTTAGAAGTGGTTGCTTTTCACTTCTTAAAACAGTGGGGGAGGTTCAGCCATCTATTCCAACTGTGTTAGGACTGGTAAACCTGGCACAGTGTCTATATTTTGCAGCAAATCAGTTGCTGAATTTAGTAGTTTAAAAAATATAGGAGAAGCCTATAGCTGTTTTTTTATTGATATAAAGGAAGTCAAAGCTGACCAATGGGTAGGAGGAAAAGTTGCAACAAACCCAGCAAAAATACTACATAGATTTTGCCAGCTATGCCCAGATTTAAGGGATAAACTCAAAACGCGTGTGTAGTACACAAAACGTTAAAGACACAGGGCCCAGCGTGTTGGCTGTGGAAGCCAAGTCAGCAGCATTATGACTGCATGATTTTGGCATACGCTTAAAAGCTGTGCTAGCATATATTGCTAGTAATTAGGCCACAACCAGGGTAGTACGGAACTTTGATAGAGCTCTGTCTTTGTGAGTTCACGGTTGTATTACCAGTCTGAATACCTTTGGGTGTACTCAAATGATGCACAGTCTTGTGTCACAGTTTGAACTGTACGTCCCTGACCAGTAGACGTTCCCAGCTGTGGGAAAGGACCAGCGGTGCTGCTCTTTTTGTTCAGTGTATTGTCTGTTTTAATTTAAGAAGAGCCACCTTCATTTACCTAGAGCAAAAAGAGTCTCTGACAACTGGTGACAGCCTCTGGTTAGGTATGTAACATGTACGATGGCTGATGCGTTAGCCAGCGCAGCCTAAGAACCATCTGTGGATTAACAAAGATGCCAGGGACCTAATTGTGCATAAACCTTCAAAAGATGAAAAGCTGAAAGAATCCTTTGTAAAAACTAAAATGTTTGCTGAACAGAGGATCTGGGAGAAAATATCAGCTCATCCAAATCAGAAGTGTCTTACATCCCAAGGATACCAACACAGCCGCAGGAGGCAATTTTTGTTCTGGTGTCAGTTAAGTTCCTAAATATGGATATACCAAGGACACGGAGCAAGTAAAGGGTGCAGAGAAAGAAAAGCTGTTTATTCCGTGTTTCCCTGCACAGAAGTGTTTAATTTTGCAGTATGGTGAATTCAGTATTGAGCTTTGAAAGACACTTAAATGAAAATCCGGTAGCTCAGAGCGGTGCACCAACAGAGCATGTCGCCTTGTTCAGGATGATCCAGGCAGTGCTGGCTGCATGCAGCACCTCTTCCTCCTCTTAACTCCAGCCATACCGACCCTACGGTGGCAATTTAGGGTTTCATAGGGTGCTGTGCTGTCACCCAACCCTGAGGGGACAGACAGGTTCTTTTAGGGATCCTTGGCAGAATGAGGCACTAGATTGTAGTTACAATCAAAGCTTTATTTTCTTAAGAGGATATTATGATTAGTATAGCACATAATTTATATTTAGAACGGCACAGGATTTCTACATGCAGAATCAATGTAGTACAGCCTATAAGTAGCATAATACAGAATTTATAATACAGCTTCATAAATCATTTCTAATCACCTGGACCCTCTGCAGATTGGGTCAGATCTTAATATGTGGTTTGCTGTATTGGTATAACAATCATAATCTAGACTCGAAAATCATGTAAAAGAATACGAGTCACTCCCTCAATCCTTGGAGGAAGCAGAGGATGGTGGGGGTGTCCCTGGCCACCAAGCTCCTGGGTCTCACTGTCCAGCAGCAGCTCTGGTCCAAGTTCCCCGCTCAGGACTTGTAACTGCTTGATTTTACAGTGCTCTGGGTGCTGTTAGGCTTCCCTCTTCTGAGAGGGGGTCATCACCACCGTCTGGTGGGCCGATGCCTTGGACCTTCAAGGCTAGCAAGGAGGGGAGTCATCAGGCTGGCGCCCAGGAGTCTTCAGGCCAATAGGGAGCGGAAGAAGAAATCTGTTTGGTGTGTCTACTTGGTTCACAGGACCTTCAGGGCCTGATAATGAGGGAAGGGGAATGAATACATGACCCGCTCAGTCACAGAGAATGGCTGCTTGCTTCATAAAATGGCGTTAGTTATGCTAACCACATAAGCAGGGGTTGGGAGCAGGGGGTACCGGTCACATGCACCTCTGCAAGACACCTGGAGAAGTATCTCCTCTTTGTGTCTGTGCAAACAAATTACTTTCCCATCCACAAAATCAGTGCTGCTGCTTTACTAAATCTCCTAAAAGACCATTCTGTGTATATATATATGTTTTTTCCAGTCTTGTGCTAGTCTTACCTTTATTGATGCCCAAGGTACACTGGTATCAGTGAAGCATAATATGGCTCGTTAAATACTTATGAGTTTGACCTCTTTTCACACACAGTTTTTGTATGTTGTGTATTTTGTAATCACGTGCTGCTCATGGAATTAATGTGTTTGCATTTTCTAAACACTTGCTGGAAATAAATCCTCTGACTTCTTTCAGCAAGTTTATTTCGGATCGAGAAAGCAGAAGAAGTCTTACAAACAGCCACCTGGAGAAGAAGAAATGCGATGAATATGTAAGTCTCTCTTGCTGTTCTTTTCCCTGTCAAAATGAACTATATGTTGAGTATATGAAGGGCCTTTAGACATAGTCTTCAAAAGTGCTGGGCACACACAATTATAACTGAAATTCAGGTTCCAGTAGGAGCTGTCTGTGCTCAGCACTTAAAAAAAAAAACAAACCAAAAAACCCAAGCATTTTGGTCGAGTTGAAGCAAGGGAATCCCTCTAGCCTCTGTTAGGCAGGAAGTCCTGGTGGGCTTATGGACTTACAATATATAAATCATGCGCCTAAGATGTTTCACAGGCATAGTGAAAGATGGGGTTTAAAATTGAAAAGTGTAGTATGAGTTGTGTATTGCCTATACCATTTACATTAGTTCACAAAATCTATAGGACAGTGATCAGAGTGTAGCTGTGACAGGGTTCAGCGATGCTTTTTCCTCTTTCAAACCAATTTTTATTAAGTTGTTTCCATAGCAGTAATTACTTATATCTAATATATCGCAAAACGTGGAGTTTGAAGCATAGATGCATTTCCCTGCTCCGTTCCAAGCTGTTGCTGACATGTCTGTCTTTACTTCTCCAGATCCCAGGAACTACTTCACTGGGGATGTCTGTCTTCAACCTCAGCAATGCAATTATGGGCAGTGGGATTTTGGGTCTCGCTTTTGCCTTGGCCAACACGGGAATTCTCCTTTTTCTGTAAGTATTCAGGTGGTGAGTAGCTGATCTCTGTGCAGTTTCACTGCGTTTAAAGTATGTGTGTGCTGCCAGCAAGTGGAGGGATTTTTAGTCCATCTGTAATCAAGTACAGCATTCAAGCCTGAAAATGTTAGCTACAAGTTTTGGACATCTTTTCTCAGCCAAGTTTTTCTGGGGGAAAAGCCACTACTTGTAACGCTAGAGCAAATTAAGTCCATGTTACTTACTACAGACCTGAGCCTAGCCAGGGATTTTTCCTACGGTCCACAAGCTACACATACATAGGAAATATTCGGTGGTAATAGTTGCAGTGGGATAGTACCTAGTTCTTACTTGTGTCACAGCATCTCCAGAGCTTTCATAAAAGCATGGTGCAATAACTACTTTTTTTTTTAACCAAGAAAAATAATATTTACATTACTTTATATGTTACATATAATATTTTCATCTCCCTCCCACAGTTTCTTCAGTTTCTTATGTGAGAGTCCTTGAGAGCCAACATAAATATAGCCAAGATTTTAGTATAAAAAAAGAGTTGAGGTAGAGTACTTAACTCCAGCAAAAAAGAGGCATTTGGTAAAGGAGAATTTTATAATTTAAAAATGAAACGCTGCCAGTGAATGAGTAAGACACAGTGTTATTCTGTGTTATTCTGGATGGCAGTATGAGATGTTTCATTGTGAAAAGTGATTGTTAAGAAATCAGTTGGGAATTGTGTGCAGATTTCAGTGATAAATATTCATTGAGGGAAGAAATACAATAATTTACAATTTTTTAGAACTGCTCAACACAGTTATTAAGTTTACAGATTACTCTAAAGAGGTGTCATTTCTTGAATGTCAAATCTAAAAATCTAGAACTTTTGCTATTTCTTAGGGTTTTGGGAAATAGGCAATATGAGCCTTGTATATTGCAGAACGGATGGCCGAAGTGGTACATATAGCCATCTGCTCTGTGGTTTTGTGCCAGGACAGCTACATCCATGTTGCTAGCTTACAGTTTGCTGTGGTTAGGTAAAATGAGTTAAACAGGTGGTTGGGTAAAACCCAAGGAGTTAATCCATTTACATTCAGAATGTACAAAGTCTCATAATTGTGTTGTCACTAAGCTAGGCTATAAAGTACCTGGACTCTAATTTAGGTCTTTGTTATGCAGAGTGACTGAGTTTATTTTATTTTTGATGCTTTTTTTACCCAGTACTCTAACCTGTATGTGATATTCCACACCTCTGAGGGCACAGACTGGCGGTTGCAAAAACTGCTGTAACCAGAAGAAAAAAAGTTAGCTCTCTTCAGCCTTGTTACCTCTTCTGTGATAATAGTGTCTCAGCCAAGGAGCACCCTCAATTTCTCCTTACTGCTTTAGTTTTCTATAATCTCATCCTCTTCTCATTCTTTCAGCAGTTTTTCATGAGAGTTAAGTGAAATGTGAAATCTATTTGCTCTAAAGGATGTAAAAAGGCAGTTTCTTTTAAGTGAAGTAGATCAGACCAGTGACGTGAACAACAGAGAAACTTCTAACAACGTGTGATGGTGACTGAGCTCGTCTTGGCCCAAGTAGTGAGTGTGTAGATTTGTACCACCACATTGTAGGAAAAACTGCCAAACCTGAACGTAGAGATTTTGTACAGTAAATAACAGCATTATTCTCTATAGAATTAACTGTGTGTATTTAAAAGCGAATAATTGTTTTTGTTAGCTTTATAATGCCTTTAGGTCTGTTAGCATGGAGACAGACCAGCCCGCTGAGGTCAAAGGTAAGGAGGCTAGCAGGACCTAACTGACCAGGGTAGCAGAGCTTTCCACTTTGAAGACTGAAGATAGAGGATCCTAATGAGGTGTCTGTAGTTATGCCTGAAAGTTGAACTGCTTTAAATGTTCTTTTATCATGCAATAATCTCAGAGTTAAACCTAGTCGATTAGTGTTAGATTTTTTTCTCATGCTCTCATTCAGGACATTTTTCCCATAAATGTATAGTTCTGTTGTCACTATCACAGGTAGATCTTAGAACCATTTCTGCTTTACAAGTGACTAAAGAGTCCCAGCAGCACTTTCATTGCTTTTTGTACATGAGAAAGCACTTAGATTCATTGCTTTTTAGTAGCACAGTTCTGGAAAGTTTCTAGGTTGCTTTACCCGGTATTGGCATGCACCATATCCCTGAAAAGTAGAAAGCAGAGGCAGAAAAATTAAAGGAGCATTTTCAGCACTAACAAAGCAGACCCAGCCTGATTTCCACTCTCACAACTTTAAGGCTCCTGCAGTATGAAGGGTGCACTGGCATGCCCACCTGGATCTGTTCAGATCCTATACTCTTGGCATAAGACATGCAAAATAAACATGGCAATGAGTATATTGTCTCACATCCTATTTGCATAACTTAGTGCCATAGCAAAGTGTCATGCTTTCTAGGCAAAACAACTGAGGTAGGAACTCAGAGAAACTTAATCCCAGTATTGTTGATAACCACAGCCTAGCTCAAAGAAAGCATCCTTTCTTGTATGCAGAAGGGGAGAAAACCTTGCTGCAGGAAGATGGCACAAAAGGCTTGGGAAGTTAGAGATGGGCCAGGCCACCTAGGAATGACAGGAGCACTCGTCGCTGCCTGTGGTTTCATCCTGGAGAGCCAGGATCGGAGTGATGGACTGCATTGCAGAGACATACTGGCCAGCCAGGTGCCTTCAGACTGCGTTTAGCCTAGCACTGCACGTGATCTGAAAAACCCCGCTGAGGCACAGGGGCTTGTTAGGTGAGGTATAGTCTGAGACTACAGCTGAAGTTTCACACTGCTTTCTGCAGCCGCTTCTGCTAGGGTTGGCTGGAAACAGTCACGAAGCCGCAGCCTAACTCCAGAGGTTTAGGGCAGGCTGGCAGACCGGCCTTCTGGGAGGTCGTACGGTGGCAAACCCCATGCTCTCCCATGCTCTTCTGCACTCAATACCTTATGAGGGTTCAGAGCTGTTCTGTGCAATGAGGCAGGTGACTGTATGAGCCTCACAAGTCTTCTGGCCCCAAAGCCTGGGACTCCACAGAGGGCTGGGGACAGCACGTGTTTCAGCTGACATGGTAATGTGGCAGCTGGGAGCCAACAGCAGTGGCATCGGAGGAACAGTTTGTTCTTCCCAGCACTGTATCAGTCCCCTGCTCTAAACTGTTTATTCTGGATTTGCTGGGGGAGGTGACTTTTGCATGTGCCGGTTGCGTGCAGAGCTGCCAGCACTTCTTTAAAAACAGGCAAAATAAAAAGTAGAGGAGTGCTTTTGGGACAGCAGCACAAGCTCCTCTCCTTCTGTTTTGAATTTGTGCAGAGCGAGTGGCATGAACATTTTCATTCCTTTCCAAGGGGTGGTTCTGGCGCAAATATCCCTGTCCATACCACAGTCCTAACACAAACAAGTTTTTCATACAGCACTAATGAAAATGCCAAGTGTCTCTGTAAGAACCCCATGGGGAGCTAAGGACAACAGATCAGATAAATACCTGGCTGCTTGGGAGTGTTATTTTTACTGCTGCAAAGGCTCCATGAGCTCAGTGTCTGAAAAACGGGAGCTTTTAATATTAAAAAATAGACTTGATGCTGGCATGTGGAGCTGGAGCCGTTCGGGGCTGGGAGTGCGTCAGCCCAGCAGCCGAGCACAGGGGCTGTGAGCATCATGCCTCGAGGCAGACAGGGGCGTAGCGGCTCTGCAGGGAACACGGGCAGGAGCAGGGCTTAGCAAATCTGTAAAAAATGGAGCAGAGTGACCTCAGCCAGTACGATTTCCCTTCCCTTCTCCACCTCCCCGAGGAGCAACACCCTTTGGGCTGTACAAAGAGTGTGTTGTTATTGTCAACCATCATTCTCTGCTGGCAAAAGACCAGTTCCTCCTATCAGCTCTTTATGTTTCTCCCTGCTGCTCTGCCCCCAAGAAACTTGTGGGTCATTATTTGGTGCTAAAATATTTCTAGTCTAAAATAATAAAAAAGTGAGGGGAGAAGGCTTCTCATCCTGTTCTTTCTATGTATTCCTATGAAAAAGATGTGTTGCTGCCTATCTGTGGCAGCAGCTTGTTTTCTGTTAAATTTTAGGCTTGTTTTTCTTGGTGTCCTGAGGGTAGTTGTCATAATAAAGAGAGGAATTGCCAACAGATTGTCTGAATGCTCTTCACACACATCATGAAAACATCATCAGGTCTTTGTGTGTCAGAGTGTTGGAGGGGAAGGCACACATAGTGCTTGGCTTAAAGACATAGAGCAATGAGCAAATCTGTTTTTATGCACTTAGCCCCCGGCACTGACTAATTATTATTTGTGCCAGCAAGTTCCCTACACAAACAGTTTGGTCATTACTTCCTGCAGTTCTTCTGTGTGAAGTCAATTTATGGATCATGGCAGACGAGGAGTGACATCAGTGAGGGATGTCCAGGTGGGCACCTGGACAAAGTATAAGCCTTTGGCTTCTGCCTTTATTCCCAAGGGAAGCCAGTTGAGCCTTAACTTCCTGCCTCTTCCCCCTTCTTGGGCACTGGGAGGCACATAAAAAGCCATTTGGGCATGCCTTTGGGAGCATACGAAACATGTCCTAGGAAAAGATGCTTCCATTTGGTATGGAAGTCTTTAAACAGAGGACTTCCCTTTGAAATTTGTACTCTGCTTCCAGAAAAAAAAGCTTTAGCGTGGGTGGCTCATTCCTGCTCTGATTAAATCTTAATTCCTACCTGAAAATACATCTTTATTCTTGCTTCTTTCAATTTGGGAGGGTGTAACTCACAAACAGGCTGCACTCTGCAACTCTGCTAAGTTTTATTTGTTTGAATCCCTTCGCATGCAGGGCTTTCTACCTCCACGGTGGTATGGTAGAACTGCAAAAAGCATGTGAAGCACATGTATTTTTAGGGCTTTTTGCATTCTCAGAAGAGCACAAAAATTATCTCAGAGTCAACGGGAATATGACTTGACATGAAATATTGCAATGTTAGAGCTCAGCTCTTACAATAAGCTTTATTTTCCATTCTTTTGTAGGCTGCTTTTGGTTTCAGTGACGCTGCTGTCTATTTATTCAATATATCTCCTGTTGGTGTGTTCAAAGGAAACAGGTAATTTAAGATGTTATTATACCATTTCAGTAGAATTATAAAGAACAAGTGGTGAAAAGCGTTCAGATAAGGCCAGGTGCTTTGTGTAAGACAGAGTTTCTACCACTTTGCTGACACAATAGAAAGGCCTAACATATTTTGGGTCAGAAGCCCAGAATTAACAAGAGTTTATGACATGGCAATGGAGAACAGCATCTGACCATCACTATAAAGAGAAAAACTTACAATAAAGAGTGAATTCTGCTACCATGAAATGTTGTCTTCAGTGAGCTAAAAGGAACAGCTCATATAGTTTCTTTGCATTACAAAAACAATTGCAAATTAGATGTAATGAATCTTTGCCTATAGTGAAGCTTACCTGGAAATACAGTTTGTCCTTAATGGTTAGTGTGAAATTCCTGATAGCGTTTGTGGTTAGTAGGAGCTTTCCTAGAAGAAAATAAAAGGGAACAGTTCTCCACAGAGAGAAGTGTATCTGTAAGCAAAATATATTCTAAACACGGAAATTAGAAGTTACCCACAGTGTTAAATGTCACTATGCACTGAAGTCCAAGAGTCTCTTTCCTCAGGTAACAATCTCTGAAGCCAGATTTTTAAAATTATCTGTGCACAAGAACACTGTAGGATTTTAGTATGTGATTGGGACACACATGAGTTAGTTATTGTTACAGCATGTATAATGGCAGCAACTGCCTATTTCAATTAGGTACGTACACCTAATTATGGACACATTTGTGCCCTGTTAGTTCCCAAAATCTAAGCCCTGGTTTCTATGTTGCTGGTACATTTAAGCTCAAACTTACTGTTTATACAAGCTTCAAAGCAGAAATATCAGCTATAAGGAAATATAGAGAAAACCAAACAATGAAATGCATTTTAAAAATCATCTGTACAGTGTAACATCTGCAATATTTCTCTTTCTGTTCTCATATATCTCACCATCTTCACAATGTCCAGTCTTTTTCTCAGCCTAAATCACAGCCAAGGAAAAAAAACATTTAACAGAAACACAAACCAATTAATAGAGGAGTTTCTCAAGCTTGACAGATATTTAAAAAGAAGTATTAGTTATAATTTACACCTTTCCCTGCTTTTACCAAAAACACATCACACCGAGAATTCACAAGTTAAGGCTTCATCATTAGAAATTGTAAATCATCCTGTGAACCAGTGGCTGCCCTCATTTGGATCGTTTAGTCAAAGCAAACGAAACTGCAGAATCGCGGTACTGTGTCTGCTGTGGTCAGGCTGCCAGTGCTGACTTGTGGATCCTGCTGTGCTGGGTCTTGTCTGCAGAAGAGGCTTTCTATGTCACTCTCATCACGGGTTCAAACCTAATATGCCAGGATGGGGATACCAGAACTTAACATGTCACTAGGGGTATAGACAGACTCATTAAAGGGGTGTAATAGCCTCATTAAGAGCTTCAATTTCAAAAGTGACTGGTAGCCAACGATAACATTTATAGACGTCAAGAAAACATTCCTACATAAGTTTCAGCCCTAGTAATTACAAGAGAGCTCTCTGTTTGCTTGCAAAGGGCAGATATGGCTGCACAGATGGGTGGTTAGCTGAAAAGAAATTTTAAGTGTTTTGAGTCAACAGCTTTCGCTGGTGTATTTGTTACCTTTCTCCTCATTTTTTTTCATTCAGGCTTCATGGTATATGAAAAGCTGGGTGAGCAGGTCTTCGGTACCCCAGGGAAAATGATTGTCTTTGGATCTACATCTCTCCAGAATGTTGGAGGTAAAGAAGATGAGGGGTATTGAAAAACAAAACCCAGGAACATCTTAATGTTACGGCTACCAGCCAGTCAGATTCCTCCTTCTCTCAGTGATGTCTCGGGATCTTCATGCTCCTCAATATAGCTGTGGCTAACACTTTGCATGCAGCCCTTTAAAAATGTTGTATTACTGAATGATCAGTAGTTGACAGTCAATTATAGTTTGGGTTCTTCTATCGTCAGAGGCTGATGTGGGAAAAGGTTCAGGAGGCTTTTCTGTACTTATTCCGCAATTTATCTTATCCGTTTTCTAAACTGACTTTCTTCTTCCAGCAATGTTGAGCTATCTCTTCATAGTCAAAAATGAGCTGCCTTCTGCCATAAAGTTTCTAATGGGAAAAGAAGAATCGTTTTCGTAAGTTGAATTCATTTTGGCTATTAGATTATAGAATTTAACGTTGTGTAGACAAGTTTAAGCATATAAAAGCTCTTAAGTATTGGATACTCTTTAGATTTGTCAAAGTAGATTTTCACAGGGATATTTCAGGGGGTTAATAAAAACCAAGACAACTTTGGGAAGGAAAAGAGGATGGATAGGAAATGAAAGGTTAAGTCATCAGTAGTTACTCTCTTTGCACACCAGATTTTCATGCAGAATTACGATTTACACAAACCTCTAATCATAGGATCCAATCTTTTGCAGTGTTAGGCAACACTTGAAGATATTGGGAACAATTCAAGTTTAAGATATTATGTATTTCCCTGTGTTTTTATCATCTTGCAGGATTTTGCCCTTGAAGCACTGTCCATAGTATGAAATTCTTTGATACTAGCATATGACAACAGCAGAATATTATACTTAGATTTCTGCTACTTATCATTCCTTGACATTTACCAGCTTCTTTAATAGAGGAGTGGTATTTCTTTATAGTGGTAAAATACCCTTTGTGCTGGGTTATATGGTGTGTTGTAGTGCAAGAGAAAAAGGTAGAGAACCCGTTTCTCAGGCTTTCATACTAAATTGGATGGAGCAGTGGAAATAGGCCATACAGAATGTCACTAACGCTGTCCCTTCTCCCCTTTCTTGCTTTCCAGTAGTATTCAAAGCACTTTGCTAGAAGGAGATACAGCCTCGGGCTGGCTAGTGCGTGCCAGCCTGGGGAAGCCTGGTTTGCCACTCCAGGCACATGCCCGGGTGGTTTAGCAAACAAATCATGGCGTCCCCCCACTCCACTGTGCTGTATGTGTGGCCTTTTGCATGATCTTTCCTCGTCCTGGCAGGGTGGCTTATATCAGGTTATAGAGGGTGTTGTTCTGCCTCTCAGTCCCACTCACCGGTCTCAGCAGTAGGGTGATATTTTATCTTGTGACTGTGAAAATCTGCCTATCTGAGTCAACGCAGTGCCATGTTTTAAGGGCTGGATACTTAAAGACTCTACAAAGTTCAGATGTAGCCCCCATCTCTCCTTTTGTAGGAGCTTGTAGGGTAAGGAGACCAAAGTTCTGTAATTGCAGCAATCAAAGAGGATGACTGAGTGTGACAAAAACCAGAGAGGGTTTAAGGTGTGCTTATGGTGAGTTTTTTTAATGTTTTATACAGGGCATGGTACGTGGATGGGCGGATTCTTGTTGTCACAGTGACGTTTGGTATAATCCTCCCTTTATGTCTCCTTAAGAACTTAGGTAAGATGCAAATGCCATTGCGGGAATAAAACAAAGGTGCCCAGATATCATGCCACTGACAGCCACACCGGCAACTCAACTATAATAAAAAAAAATGTGCTCTCATTGTCATCTAAGCAGCCTCCCTGGCCCAGGAATAAGCTATGTTTTGAGCATCTTGGAACAAGTAGGCCTAAATTGTCACAGCGGTTGAACTCAGTATAAACCACCTTCATCCATACAACTGTGGAAATTGATTTAAAAAATTATAGTTAAGAGGGTCTTCATTTCATAAGGTGATTCTATTTTATGTGTACCCTGTAAAAATAAGTTCACAAATTGTGAGATTACAAAAAATAACTTATTTTTCTATCAATCAGCATTGAAATTTTTAGTGGTGTGGTTAATTGGAGGTATTGGACTTTGAAGTAAGATGTGTATAGAGGATTGCATTTTCAAATGTGTTGGAGTCCACAGAGATGCCAGTAGGTACACAATGTATTTTTTAAAACCATGTAAGCAAGTTTTGGCACTGAAGTCCTGTTGGGATCTTCCTTTTGAGAAAATAACACATAATCAGCTGACATGGCTCATATCAGGGAATCTGGGTCATGTTCTGATTGCAGTTGCACATTTTCTGGTTTGTTTCAATTATCACAGCCCCTTTCAAAAGTAAAATTAGTTAAACTGCCGTAAAGGTGCCCCTTGGGAAGTCAAACCGGTCAGAGCAAAGCTCAGGTGTGTCTGAAAGCTGGGAAGCTTGCAACGTAGGAGACTGCCACACCAACAGGACATGTTTTTGTCCTGCTCACAATACATATTAAATGTATAAGACATTTAAACTTCTCATGAAGCAGCAAAAAGAAGTAAAACCCAAGATTTGGGTAATAAAATAATTTTGTATGAGATTTCCTTTTAATTTCTTTCAGGGTATCTTGGCTATACCAGTGGATTTTCATTAAGCTGCATGGTATTTTTCCTGATAGTGGTAAGTTCAGCTTGCTTGTTTTGTTGGATGAGAGTCACTTGATAGGATATTCACAATTTCTCTAATGTTTTAATTTTAATTTGCTTTTTATTATTATTTTTAGCAATGAGCTGTCTTTCGGTCTCCTTGTAGGTTATTTACAAGAAGTTTCAAATTCCCTGTGGCGGATCGGAGCTAAATGCAACATCACCTATCCTATCAAATAGCTCAGCACATGAACATATGTGTAAGCCAAAGTATGTTATCTTTAATTCCAAGGTATGTTTCTTTTTATAATACTTATTTTTAATTCACATAATATATGCACCTACACCCGTGTTCTTAATCTGATCAGCACCACATAGGGCCTAATTCTCCATGCTTCCACTCGTGCTCCAGTAGTGAATGCACAATGAGTCTCCTTCCCCAGTCTTATGGAGATGCTGTGTTGAATTTACCTCCTTGTGGTCTTGCTCTGCCTTGCTACTAGATGTGCTAAGGCTGTGAGCCTGAGCTACCACCGGACAACAAACGCTTTCTTTGGGAGAGTTTTCCTTTCCACTGCTTCTTACTATCTGTGCTGCAACTGCGCATTTAGACTGTAGTTCAGCAGAGGCTGAGTAAGCCATTTCTGCATCCAAAGCCCAGAAGTAATCCCTCTGTCCTTCTGCACACGAACCACTTCTTTGTGACAGGGTACGTGTTTCTGTAGCCATCTGGTGAACTGGATCAGGAAAAGGATACAGTTGAAAGCTAATCCAGCAAAAAGTTGATTGCCTTTCAGCTGGATGCTTTCCTCCATCGCCACACAGCCGCAGGAAAAGTTGTGCCAAGAGAATGCGAAAGAGCAACTGGCTGTAGCTGTGGGAGCAGGAAGATTGCTCCTGTCAGCTGTGCTGGGGCGCAGCGCTTGCTAAACAGCGCCTTATCCTGCAGGGCAGGGTCCTCAGGGTGTTGCAGTCACAGTCATAGGGAATGCGCATGTATAGCATATACGTGCAAAAATTAACTTTTTTTTAATTCATCCTACCAGCTTCAGTTGAAGAAACCAATCCAAGCACTTTTCTTTAGGTGTGGGTAGCCATCAGCCCAGATCCGGTGTGATGGACCAAGAGTTAGTTAACTTGGTGTGCGACAGCAACTTAGGTGTAGGCGTATTTTACATAGCATTGAAGAGCAGTCGTCTTCTACAGTAAGTCTCAGCATTTGCCTCAGAGTCAATGGAGGCACGTCGGAAGGATCGGTCCATCTGAATTAGGCACGCTGGAGCTAAACTCTAGAGGTTTGCCCTTGGGGCCAACAGTTTGCCAATCAATTTAGCAACTTTGGTGTGTGAGAGGAGAGACAGCTTCACAGAATCAGAGGATGGCTGAGGTTCGAAGAAGGGACCTCTGGAGGTCACCTTGTCCAAGGTGACCAGGGCCATCTAGAGCCAGTTGCCCAGGACCACGTCCAGGCAACTTCTGAATATCTCCACGGATGGAGACTCCACAACAGTAGCATGCTGTGAGTGAGGGAGAGGAGGTGGCATAGGCCCAGGTGAGGAAGCACCGCTGGAGAGAAACCAGTGTATTTACTGAATCTTTCGGGCTTGGGGCATACCCCAGGACGGCTTCTGTGGGAAGGGGATGCCTGTGGCCAGTGCAAGCAGATCTCAGATGGCCGGGGAGAGCCACATGTAGGGATGGACTCATTTTGTCCTTGCAGGAGGACCTGTTTTTTGTTTGATGTCTGCTCATACCCATTCCCTGGGTAGAATGGAAGCACTTGGGCGCTGAGATAATTTGTGAAATTTGGCTGTAAGCTGAGGACTGAAACCTGCTCAGGTTTTTGGTGGAGAAGGGGGTGAGGTCCCCCCCAGAGGCCTCCTGCGCTTCCTGGTGACGTAACGGTCTCTCTCTTTCCCCAAGGAAAAGCATGCTCCCTCCACAGCCCTCCTAGCCCTTTTGTTGGCCTGGGAAATGAAGGGACTCAGTCTGGTACCTTGAAATATCCATTTATTTGTAAGTTCTGCATTCCTCTTCTCTTTTCTTACAGTCTGGATATGGGCTTCCTCTTCAGGACTTCAGCCTTAGCGCCATGGGTGCGCACCCCTCTCCATGCCAAGGCAGGGTAGCGTAGCGGTGACCCACCATACATCCCTTTTATGTGTGACTGTGTGCTAGTAACAGTGGCAGTAGCTGGGCAGGGAAACCCATCCCATGGAGCAAAACCAGCAGCCACATGGCATCCAGCTCTGCGAGCAGAGTCAGGACTGTGCTCGTGTGACCAACGCAAAGACTTTGTCCTGCCATTGAAAGAGCACTGCTCTCCATGTTTCATTAAATACGTGCTAATTGACGGGTCTTCTGCTTTCTTGGAAGACTCTCAACATTTGGTTGAAGAGTCCAGAGAGTTGGAAGCTGAGGTAGTGGGGCACAGATCATTTCTTCATGCCACTGGGGGAAATACTTCTTAACTTCTTTTCTGAAATTCTCTCCGAACAGACTGTGTACGCTTTGCCCACCATTGCTTTTGCGTTTGTGTGCCACCCGTCAGTCCTCCCGATTTACAGCGAACTTAAAGAGTAAGCCTTTCTCTTTTTTTTTCCCACTTAATTGTTTTGAACCGCTTTGCATGGAAAATGTTAGCACAGAGGTGCTCTGAGTCATTTGTGCCATTCGGAGGAGATGTGCTTTAATAACACCCAACAAGCCAACGAGCGTGGCTGTCAGCTAGGAAATCTGGCCTCCCAGGCGTGCCACTGGGGCGGGGGTGAGGGAGGTTGAGGATAATGCAATACTTTGGGAGTTTTCTCTGGAAGTACACGCAGCCTGGGGAGAGCCAAACTGTGCCGGTCGTTATTTGGCATAGGAGAGAGGCGTGTGTTCAGCTAACGGCGTTTGTTCCAGTGCAACTAAAAATCTGTTGTGGTACCAGGAAAAAAAAGTATTTTCAGGCTCGCCTGTTCTAAAAGACCTTTGCCAGTACAGCTGACTCGCTGACACCTCCAGCTGGGCAGGGCTGTGGGGAGCTGGAGACCACCCCTGCTGCGGCATCGCTGGTGGCCTTGGGGGCCTGCAATGGGGTCCTGGGCCATGGGGGGTCAGTCAGACCTGTGGGTGTCCTCAGGTCCCGGACACTTGCCGGATGCTTTGAGTTTAAAGTGACTTCAGCAGGTTCCCAGGTGCCTATTTAGGGCATCCCTGTGTGGATTTAAAAGCCTAAGTTTAGGTACTGGAGTGTGAATATTTCAGAACAAATATCTGAAAATGAAATGTTTACACTTATCCTATTTTACAGGTCTACAGTGGTCTGCAGACATTCATTATTTTCTACCCATGGGGACACAAATGTTTTTCTGCAAACATTCAGAATATTTTTTCTCCTGTGTATAATTTTACTCTTCCTTTATTTTGGTCTTTTAATTTAATTACTGAAGTGTTTAAAGTCCATCCTTCTCCACTTGGCTTCACCCTTCACTCTGTTTAGGTGCATATGGCCGGGGAGCAGAGCCACAGTGTGGACCAACCATTTCTTGACTTAAGCCCCAAATAGGTTCTGTTTCCCCAGTCCTTCTCTTCATCGTGCAGCTGTTAATGAATTCCTTTTTTAAGTGAAAATGCATTCATGAGTCTCCCCAGAATTACTATGTTTATGCAAAGATTTAATACATTTTTAAACGACTATTGAAAAATCCAGCCCAACCATTTTTATGTGTTCTTTTCTTCTTTCTCCAGCCGTTCACAGAAAAAAATGCAGTTGGTTTCAAATATCTCATTTTTTGCCATGTTTGTGATGTACTTTATGACTGCCATATTTGGCTATTTGACTTTCTACGGTAAGTATGCAGTTCTTTACTGATCAAAGTAGAAAGGGAATACATGTGAAATCAATACCGTATCCCAGCTGGAAAGGAAAGTCCCATCCACTTATATTAAAATACTTTTTCACATAATTTTCCTTAACGTTTTCATATTGAAGGTACACATCCTTTCCTCCTTTCCCCTGTGGATGAAAAGCACAAGTGAAAGTAGTATTTACAAAAGATGTATTCAAAATATGAGGGAGAGATTTGTTTAACAGAATCAGGGATTAGCTGGGCCCCACTAAGATTTTAATTCCAAGGTCCTCACGTGAATGTTGTGCATATTGGTAATGAATGAAGCATGCATATCTGTATAAAATGAGACAGATTCGAAAGCAGGTCCTAGGAAATGGGTATCAAATCAGCCATCACAGCTTTTTCATTTTCTTGCTGATGGTTTCACCATAGAGGCAAAGGACCAAATGTTTTCCCCGTGTCCCTAGAGCTGACCCCGTCAGGTCTTGATTAAACAAATTGGCAGCGAAGGTGGGGAAGCTTCAAGTGTTGTCCCAACTCAGCCACCAAAAGATGGTTATTTCAGTGTTTGAGAATTGCACCCTGTCTCTTTTCATGCATATCAATTCACTTAAAGAAACAAATTATGTTATATTGCTAAAGGATACAACATGTATGCCCTAAAGGCACAATTATTAAGTAAAGCAGGATAAAATATGAATGTTGCCCAGGAAGCTACTCCCATGTTCCAGTATAATGGGAATGTTGAAAAGTAGTGTCTTTTTCCATGGACCATTAAGGGGTTACAAGACAGGTGACAAAATCCATGTTTGCCTTTTACCTCAGGGTCACCAAAAGGTCATCAGTCTTTTCCACCCTATTCCAAGTGACCTTTTTGTTACAATCTCCTCATTCATGATACCATTTCTTGTGAGCCACATATTGCAAGAGAAAGAAAATAAGTAAATGTGAAATGTGGCATTTTTTTTCAAAGGTGTACCTATCTCATATTTGTTTTCTCAGGCTCTCATTCTGATTATGAGGCCTTGAGTTTGCATGTGTTGAAGTAACTGGAGGTCATCTGTTCTAATTTTCCCAATAAAACCGCAAATAAGCTGCAAGTGACAACAGCAACAGCCATTCTCATCCAACTGCTCCCATCTTAACAGATTTTCGTAGAAATGCATCAAATTAGCAGCCCCAGGGAGCAAGTGGGTGTAAATCAGCATGGACCCCTTCGCTTTGGCAGGGAGGAGATTCTGATGTGATTGCCCCAGGGATCTGAGGAGGCAGATCCGTGGTGCTCCTCTCTGGGAATCTCCCACACCCCTCAAGGACGAGGGTCTGGAGTCCATGGAGGAGGTAGGGGCTGCGTCCTTCTGGCCCTCCCGAGGGGGAACGGCGGAGGAATCCCTGGGGTGTCTTGTGTGCCTCTCCCTACATCAGGCGTCCCTGCTCCCCAGCGCTGAGAGCCTGCGGGTGGAAGCTGTGTGGCTCCACTGGGGCTTCTGCAAGGGTCAGTGCCATGACAGGCAGCAAAAAAGACACTGAGGGTATATAAAATTCCTCCACTTTGATCCTTCTTCCCATTGAGACTGACAAGACCTTACCTTTATTATGTTCGTTTACAGTTTTCTAACCCTCTTCTCTACCCTCACCTGGGTAAGAACAGCATTTTTATTGTGGCCATTTCTTTACACCAATAGTACTTGTCTGTTTGCTGTATTCTCGAAAGTGTTGCAGTGATGACTATATTTACATTGCAGAATTACAGAAAAGAGGTGTTTTTCTTCCCCTAAAAGGTCACACTGTGGTTGGGCTCTGTGGTGTATCTAGCTGAAAGGAAAACAGACCTTCAACTGTAAGCCTTGCCCTTCACTTCCTACCTGGCTGCAGTCCGTGAGCGGTACAGAAGTTGCAGTCTGTGCTTGCAGGAGCAGAGTAAGCTCTGTGTCGCAGAAGCTGTGCATGTGCCCGGCTTGAAAACCCCACTCCTAATCTGCAGGGAGGTGGGAGAGCATTTTCTTTCTCCTGGTGGGGATTTGAGCACTGTGTAGGTGGTGTTGACCCATGGTCTCTCCCCAGAACGGCATCCTGGGGGGAGTGCAGGCATTTCGCCGCAGGACAGATCCCTCTGCCTCCAGGAATACATGAGGTTTTACCAAGTGCCAAAGATTTTAAACTAGACGTGGCTGCCGAGTTCCCTCTAAGGACTTCGGTTTAAGAGCTGTTACATTTTACCACCAGCTTTCTAAGATTAGCAGTCAGAAACAAAACATGAGCCTAAACAGGGGCAGTGAGTATGTTTTTGTGGCATGCTTAACAGCCACCCCCTTAGGTTATTGCTCCTAGGTATTTAAAAGTTACAAAGAAAACTCATAGGTCCCTCAGCAACTTGGTTTTCCTGTTGGTTAGCACACACAGACCCACTCTGCACTATTTATCACAGCTTCAAGGAAATATTTTTGCAGGAGGTTGTATTAAAATATCGCCAGCACCTCCCCATTAGGCACCTCCCCACAATTTGTCTTGGCTGCTGGGGCCGCCGACCGGCGCGGGGCCGAGCTGCAGGCACTGCTGCAGGGGTGGCAGGTTCAAGAAGAAAAACCATCAGGGCAGCCCTCAGAGGAGCTGCTGAGGGATTTGAGTGCAAATGTCAGAGCGTCCCGCTGAGACTTGACCCAAGATAGGCTTTGTTCTTGGTTGAGAACAGGGGCACTGCTTTTTGCTGGAAGTTTATTTGCTGTTTAGACTAATTTAGCTCAAAACCTTGTAGTTTATGTTAAGTTCAGCCATTGCAGTGCATGTGGTTATTTTTATATCATTTGAAACTTTAAAAAAAAAAGCCCACAGAACCAATTAGCAATAGCATATTTCACTTATTTTTTTATATATGTATATTTGTAAGCAAGCTTTTGTGTATGTCTCACTGTTGTCCTTCCTACAGTGAAAATTACCTTAGACTTAGGCATGTGCTGTCTTGAATTAGGATGCATTCTTAAATCAGGCCTCCAAAGGATTAATCTGGAATAATGGGATCATTAGGGTTCGGTTCAAAGCACTGTTTTAACTCAAGAATGTTTCATTCCATACTCTTTTGTTTGCAGATAAATCACTTGTTGTTCAAGAAGGCTGTTGTTAAGCAATGATTTTTGTGAATGAATTGCCTGTTTGCCAGAACACTTATCTTCCTGTCTTTTCCATAGACAATGTGCAGTCAGATCTGCTTCACAAGTACCAGAGCAAAGATGACATCCTCATCCTGACTGTGCGCTTGGCTGTGATCGTTGCGGTGATACTCACAGTGCCGGTGCTGTTTTTCACTGTAAGTAAAAAGCTCCACATGGTTTGGAAGTCGGTAACGGCTGTACACGGCACGTTTCTTCAAACCACAGTCCAGCAGTTACCGAGACAGTGCTGTTGTGGCTACAAAAAGAGCTTGCGCTTGGATCAGTCTTCTTCCACACCAGAATCCCACTAACTTCTGGAAAAGTTCTGCCTGCAGGAAATAAATTAATCACTTTTGGTCTTAAATCTGTTTTAAATTGAATCCACAAGGGCCCTCTCTTACTTCACATTACTTCACTGAAGCAGGCTCAGAGGTGAAGTTAATTTTTAAGCGCAGGATCCCAAAAGGCATGTTAGAAAGAGAGGAATAGCCTACTGCAGATGCATGTATACCTATAGTTTTGAAATATCAAATTCATTTAAAGGATTATTTCAAAGGACATTGCATCAGAGATCCCAAAATTTCTGACAGATCTATGCAGCACTTGTCACATGAAGAACCAGTTAAAACAAACATGGGAAGCTCTGAATTGGCATATAGACTATTCCTGACAGACAGCTCTCTCTCTCTCTCTCTCTTCCTACAGGTGCGTTCATCATTATTTGAGCTGGCTAGAAAAACAAAATTTGACTTATGCCGTCATGTTTTAGTTACTTTTGTTCTTTTGGTTATCATCAACCTGTTAGTCATTTTTATCCCGACCATGAAGGATATTTTTGGAGTTGTAGGTACAGTATCCTGGTTTTGTACCACTAATAAAAGATTGTTGCTAATCAGCAACACAATAATTAGCTGTTGCTGACAGCTAACAAAACTTATTTGGATTTTGCAGGGGTCACTTCTGCCAATATGCTGATTTTCATTCTTCCTTCATCGTTGTATTTAAAAATTACACAGCAGGATGGATCAAAGTTGACTCAGAGGATTTGGGTATGCATTCCTTTCCCATCAATGCAATGCTTTCATCTTGTCATTCCTTATAATGTGCTAGATGCAAAGCATACCTAATCTGAACATATGTGTGAGCTTCTTTACGTTACTTTCCATCCTTGCTTCAGTCAGCTGGCAGCCACGCTTGCCTTTCTCCTTTGCTTACCCTGGGGTCTCCCAATGGAGGGGCCATACCACGCAGGGCACCTTGTATTCTGGGGGCCCTTCTCTGCAGGGTGAGGGGCTCTTCCCTGGCAGGCAAGCGGCAGCTCTGCAGCAGCCGTGGCTGTCAGCAGGGTGCGGGTACCTCTCCAGCCCCCTTCAGCAGCCCTTTCAGTCCAGCAAGCTTTCTCTGTTTCAGCATGTTAATCCAGAAAGCATACAATGCACAGCATTTGCAGTATTGCTCGTGGGTTTAATGGACCCAATTCAGACTTAGGGTGCTTCCACCAGGAGAAGCCAGCTGAAATGTTAGCCCTTTGGTGTGCATGAGCAAATGGGAATGGGCCTTGGAAAAATTTCCTATAAGCCCCAGAAAGAGCTGCAGCTGAAAAGTCACAACACTCCTGTGTATTCCCAGTCTAACAGGGCATGCACTGGAAGCATTGTAAGGTCAGACCTTCCTGCTCTAAGCAGACAGGCAGAAAACCCATGTTTCACTTGCAGCTCCATCTACAGACCCCAAGACGAAAGGGCTGAACTTCAATGGACACGTATCTGATGGGAAAAGTATGCTTATTTCTGTGAGGCTTTGAAAAGAGCAGAGCTGATCAGTCCTAAAAACAGACTTGCTTAATCCTCTTTAGGGATGATCGGTGTTTAAGAAGTGAATTGAAAGGAGAAAAAAATTGGGTTTGGTGTTCAGCAAGTAATTATTAATGACACTAATCTGTTTAATTATCTATGGGTCTTGTCTTTACCAGAAGTGCTATCCCATTTTAGCTAATAACTTTGATACATCACCTTGTAAATCTCCTCAAGAGGAGAAGTTAACATACTTGAATTAATTGTCTTTTCTTTTTATTCATTAATTTTCTCTCCTTTTTGTTCCAGGCTTCTCTTTTCTTGGCACTGGGGATAATGTTTTCCCTAGTGAGCATTCCCTTGGTCATCTATGACTGGGTACAATCAGGAGGCAGTGCCGAAGGCCACTGAAGTTCACCTCCTTCTGAAAAGAAGTCACCCCTGTTTGCTACACACCAAAATCGCAACCATCCGTTCTGTTATCTAGTCCGTCTTTTGTGAGTTTACTCAAATCAAATCCAAATAATGATTATCCAGTACTGAAAATACTGTTATGGGTGTATTTTCTTGCAGAAAACAGACCCATTTTTCCAACAGGCATTTCACTCTGTCCCCCAATACTGAGTTATCAGATCAGCCTAAAGTCTGTGTTAATTGTCTGTGAGACTATATAGAGTGTTGCTTATAGAGATTCATCACAATTAGTTTGTTTCCCCTCTTCCACCCATGAATTGCATTGTTCCATTATTATTGTTAGCTCTTCAACCATAAGTTCTGCTTCTTCAGGGCAGCAGCGCCTCTTGTTATCAATCCCAACTGGAGTGATGTCAGTTCACACCCTTCCCCCCCGCCTTTTAGCCAAAACTCTGCTCTGCAATTGTATGCATCCGTTTTGTTGGTTTGTTTGTTCTGTTGCTGTTCCGTGCACCATTTGCCTCACTAGGTTAAGTGTAGCATTCTGGATATGGGCATAAAAGGCACCCCGAGAGCGTAAATGAGCATTGTATAAGCGTAGTTCCTAAACCTGTTGCTTGTCTCTGATATTCTGGTGGGGAGCCAGCCCCAGGGCTTGGCTGTTTTGTGGCTTTGGGGAACAGACCTGTGTGTCTTTGTGATGGGGAGCGGGGAGCAGGGAGCAGGGGAAGGACAGCTACCACCACCAGCCAACACTCCCCTGGCACACTTCAGTTGGAGCCTGACCAGAACTAGACTTGACTCAAGCCATGAGTACTTGAGCCTGAAAAGAAGCAGACGCTAGGAGATTTCCATAGGAACTCTGCGTTTTCTTCAGCATTAAACTGTTTACTAATGCCCCTCTTCTCTCAGAAAAAAAAATGGCAAGCTCCAGTTTTATGAAAACCTATGCATTTAATCATACCTCACACTTTTTCCATTCTGGGATTCATTTGTACATACGTTGCAGAGACTGGCTTCTCTCTTGTGTCTTACCCTGTTCCCACTGAAGTCAGCAGAGGTTTTGACAGCAGCGGGAGTAGGATGTGACTCACCCTGCCAAACTACTGGATTTCTAATGGAAATTGAAATCTGTAACATTTCTTTCAACAAACAGGAACACTTTTTATAGTTAAAATGTTTCATTTACATTTCTCATCGATTCTCCATAACAATTAAAGAAAATACATTCAATTGCTACTAGCAGAAACACTGTAACTTGCATCTGTTGTCCACAAAATAAGCATTTCCCTAATGCCTTATAGCTGGTGTAGAGAACTACTTGTAGAGACTCAAACGCTAAGCGGGTGATCGTTAACCATCCTGAGCAGACATCTTCTATTAGTGCACTGCCACAGCATAAATGTGTTCACTTTGTGTCATTCACCGTGTGAGCTAAAAAACGTCTCAAAATATGAACCCGTCTCCCACTGAAAGAACCGATGGCTAAAGGGAGCCCTGCTTCACGCCCAAGGGCTGCATGATGCCCTCGGTGTGCTCGAGCCGTACCTGTCAGTATGCAGTGACCCTCTTGCTCCCAATAGCTGGTTCATTGCTGACTCCTGTTATAACTGTGGAAGGAGACTGTCATCAGCTGTGGGGAACCTGTCACTGCAGCTTGCTCTTTTTAAGGTTAGGGATGGAGAATTCAGGATCTTGGGATTTCTGTGAGCTATTGAATTCCCTCAGTTGCCATTGCCTTGTCGTACAAGGCTAGAAGTCACTGAGAGTTGAGACCACAGAGCACTTTTCAGGACCTTGAAAGCTGGTTTCCAAGGGTGACATCCAGAGAGGTTAGTTTGGGGCCTTCCTTGGAAACTGGGCATTGAGATGCAGAGCGTTCATGCTGCAGAAACTAAATCTACTAAACCCAGACTTCTGGATCTGTACCTCAGCCTAGGCAGTGAGATACCTGGCTCTGCCAATACTCCACTGTGATCCAGAAATAAGGCAGAGTAGACTCTGCAGGCTGCCCAAGTCCTTGGAGTAGCCCAGCAGCAAGAACAAAACGAAGCCTCCAGATGAAGTGACCTGCTAGACTGCAGAGCAGGGTTCCCTTAGTCTGTCCTCCTCCTGGCCCTTAGACTTTCACTCCTTGTGGCACAGGCTCCCAGCAATGTCTCTGGTGCAGCATCCTTCCTCCCAAGCATCCCCCAGTCCAGCATTTAACACACAAACCGCTGAGCTACCTGGGACACCTGGGATGAGGCAGCTCATGTTTTCTGGCAGCTGGTCTCAAACCCTTGCCTGTGATGGTGCAGGACACCAGTTTTCTCTGTGATATCTCTTTATGGGACTGATCCCTCTCCTGATTCATAGATAAGAAGTCCATACCATAGCCTTAGAGCCCAGGTGTTAGTCAAGTTCTGGAGAGAAGCACCCATGCTTGGTTCCTATCTCCTCGCAGCTTGTTCCAGGCATCTTCCCAGCTTGAGTTGTAAGTTTGTGGCTCCACTTTCACAGGCACCCAACTCTCCCTGGTCACTGCAGCAGGAGCCCAGCATCTCACTTCATTTTCTGACTCAGCTTGCTGGGGTCGCATTTCAGGTTTCGAGGTGCCTTATAATCTCTCTGGATCTCATCCCAAAAACCTAACTCAGACCTGAGAATGCTGTACAGTGTTACCCTCAAAATGCTCCAGGGCTCTCCTGCTTTCCTTCCCGCTTCATCTTTCTTCTACTACTGATTTATGAGTAGTGCCACTCTGTGCATCAGGGAGTTGTGAGAGAGGAGATCTTGGGAGCAACTTTCAAATACCCAGGTAGGAGCTAGAGGTCTGATCTGCTGCACCAGGGTCCCAGCAAGGCCACAACTGCGACATCTCCCTTCCACCCACCCCCCAAATAGTCTGTAGTCTCATGTTTAAAATACCAGCCATTGAGTTTTGGCACCCAGCTTCCTTCGACTTGAAGGATTGTTGGGTGACTGATTGTTCCTTGCATCTTCCTAAATCTCCTCCATCACTATCCCTCTCTCTCCTCTTTGCTATTCTGCCTTCTTTTTCCCAGTTTATTTGTATACTGGAGTTTTACTGGATAAATAGGGAGAAGAATGAGCTGGGTGTGTGCATAGAGTGAAATTAGCCAAGGTACTGGACCATCAAAGCATGTCTTAGATACTGAAAAATAGATACCCAGAATATCGAGTCTTTAAACAGACTTTGTTTATGGGTCTCTGTGAAAAAAAAAAAAAGAGGGAATTTTGCCTAGACTGATTTACTGGCATCATATTTATAGATATTTATGGAAAGGAATCATGTGTTTATTGAAGTCTGTGGTAATGAACGTGAAATAACGTGCTTTTTGTTTTCTCATCAGGTTTATACATTCTTAACAGAATGCAATAGACCCTGCTGTAACTGTCAACATCAGTGATGGATGACAATATTTGTATGAGGTTATCTGTAAAATGTACTGCTGTTATTCAGTTCATTTGAAATAGTGAACTTGTAGCCAACGATGTACGAGTCCCACATTTTAGCTAGCATTTTAAGAGCACAGTGAAATGCTGTAGGAGTTTCTCTGTTGTTAAATTAATAGGATCCAGAGTACCGTATCTACTTAGTAGGTGGTAGCATGCTTTCTTTTCATAGAGAGTTTATCACTATTGTGAGCACTGCAAATGTCATAGACTGGATGCAAAATTGCTCCTAATAACTACGACAAGATACTTTAAAATTCTCGTTTGCATAATAGCAACAATTGAGTGGTGAGGGACAAGGAAGGACTAATTAGAAGTAGGAGCTCCTAATAAGATTGTAGGAGTTAATCCTACACTTAAAAGAGGGCCTTGCTGCCTCTCCTAGTCCACAGCACATTGCAAAGAAAATAGTCATGAGCTTAAAGCACCCTTACAGTTGCAGAATACAGCTGCCCTTCTCTGTCCGATGGCAAACATGCCTAGTAAGTAAAACACAGTAAATTGTTATTTGGGAACAGTATCTCAGGAGCAGTGACCTCTCTGGGTGATGCTTGCTCCGGGTCAGAGGGCCAATGCCAAATCCGTGCACCAGCACAGACCTTTCATAGGGCTGACATGGACTGAGTGGTGACCAGCCACATGCAGGCCCAGGGCAGAACGGCCGGTCTCATCCTGCGAGGTCAGGATGGGGATGCCCATGCTCCCCAGGGCTGCCTTCCTGAGCCACATACCGACCCATACCTTGTGCTCCACTTGCAATAGGTCACACGTGCAAATGCAGGTTGGATGATATATGGGTTGTGTCTGTACATCTGCCTTACAATGCATAAGCACCACAGCTCTCTCTGATATTGAGTATTAACAGTAACAATTGATGGTATCTCTAGCTTATCTTTAAATAAATACATTTCTTTGCTTGAACCTTACATTAAGGCTAAAGAGCATCTTGGTCAAAACAAAACTCTTTCCATGTGGTTGTGTCCCACCTCCAGTCCTACCGTCCCACCCCAGTGCCTGTAGGAGAAAGGCACAGCAGAATGTACTCGGCTCCATCAGCAGCTCCACAAGATGGCTTTATTGCCTGGCACCAGGGTGCTTTCTTAAACAATTCCCCAAAGCCCTTGGCATCAGGAAAATCCTTATTTCCTATAACTTACACAAAGAATGTTTTATTTGTATCTAATGTAAGGATTTCTGTAACAAACTGTGAAAAAAAAAGATAATGAATTAATAAAAAGTACAGGGCTGGAAAGGTCTAGAATTCACAAATTGTACACATGCCTATGTTTCTGAAGACAAATCTATGCAGTTGTGTTGTATTGTAGGACATTTCATTTTTATGTACATATATATATTGTAAATAAATAGGATGCTGTATATTTTTGCAGTTGTTTATCCCCTATGATATAGAAGTGTTGAGATAGGCTCTGCATATTAAGAATAATTTTAATAGAAATACGAATACTTTAGCTTCTGACTTAGCAAAATGTATATCCTTTCCTTTCTCTCAAGAGTTCACAAGTTAAAACCTAAACTTGAAATTATAATTACATCGCTAATGTAACAAGGAAAAGAGAAATAAAAGGTCCAATTAAATTGCTAGGATTAATTCCAGTGCATGCCTCCCCAACAGCAAGTTAGCCAGTCTTCCTGCTGGGTAAAATATCTCCCTTGTAAAGGGCCCCTTTGGTACCTAGGTACCTCTTACCTCCTTAGCAGAGGTCAGGTGGTAATAAAGTGCTGAAAAGGCTTTATGCAGAAACCAGAGCAAACTGCAGCCTGCAATTTGACCCAGCCTTATGCCATGTTGTATCCAGACATCTATTTACCCAACTAGGACAAACAGAAGTCAGGGCAGGACTTCTGCATTTCCATTTTCAGCCACCAGAAATGCCTGTAGTTCAGAAAAAAAGTGCTACAAGCCAGGGGTGGGAGCAACCAGAGCAATTCATGCCATTTCTAGCCCACTCCCTTCCTGGAGAGTCCTGCGGCTGCTCCTCTGCTGCAGACCCAGGCGTGCTGCTATCATACGACCAAAACACTAGCACCTGAGGCTGATGAGAGCATCCCTGGCCAGGGACTGCTTGCACATCCCACCCTATCAACAGGCAGCGGCCGGCATTTTGGTCGTGGGACAGCTGCGTGTCCAGGGGTGGGGATGATAGGAGGGGAGGGTTGTGTATGTCCTTAGAGTGCCTCCATCAAGAGCCTTGTGTAGACTTTCTCGCTGGTAAAGCACAGAAACGTGGTTTTTTCAGGATTGCTGAAAAACGGAGGTTGAGAAATGCATCTAAAAATAACTATTTTTTTTCCATGTTTACTTTATGGTCTTGAATGAAAATGAAACTTGAAATAACATATGCTTTCACCATGAGCATAAATTTGAGGGAAAAAACCTATATGCAGTCACTTCTACAGAGCTTTTCAAATTAATACAAGTGTACGTTTTGTTTTCAGTGTTATAGCCAACAAAATATAAACTGTAAAGGTATTTTTCCACAAGGCTTGAACTTTAACTTGTTTATGGAAACCTGTTTTTAGTGTCCCAAGATATGTTAAGGCTCACCCAGATCCAGTATAAACAATACTGTTTGAATGATGTAGGCTTGATACGAGCTCATCACTAATAGATTGTTGAAGTGAGTCATTGGTAATATTTCGCTCCTGCTAACATCACCATATTTTGTGCTGCTCATATCCAAATAAATGATGCAGTTTTTCAGTTTCTGTGTGTAAATAAAAAAAAAAAAATGTATTAAGTTCTACAATCTCTCTGTTACCTCTATAGTTTTTAAACATTAAAATTGTGATCTAAATTAATGTTGGGGCCATACTAATTCTTTCAATGGGATGACTATATATCATTATAATGCCTTAAACAGCATGTGCTCCCCGCTCTTATGCAAGTATTTTCACTGAACTCGGGGCGTGCAGCTCTTGCAAAGCCAACAATATTAGACTCAGTGCAGTATATAGAGCAAAACATCAATAGATGGCTATGGAGCATTAATGTAAAGTTTCCGATAGAGTTTTAGAGGGACCTGAAGCCGGGGCGTATGGTCACCACAGACTGGGGTTGCTGAAGATGACAGCGTTTCTCAAGCCCAGTGCTTGTTTCTGCCTGCTCCTTGAAGACTGTCCAAGTGCTCACCGGTCTGTTTCAAGGTCAAGTCAGGCAGCTTAGCTTTAAGGGTTGCTATTAGAGTTGGGTTTGAGTTCAGATGCCAAACTGGTGCCTGGAGTAGCTAAACCCCTGCTGGACCCTCTGCTATGGAAGCGGAAGCCATTAGCAGATGGATGAGGAGGATACCCAAGGACAGTAATGTCTTAAGCATTCCCATCTGCCAAACTGCCTCTGTCAAAGCCTTAGAGGGTCTGGAAAATGCTAACTTTTTGCCTTTGACCACTAATTTTATTAGTGCTCAGGCTGTAGTGATCACTTACAGAAAGACCTCTTGGCTGGAGTCCTAGCCATACGACTGAAGAGCTTACTTGACTGAACAGGATGAGAACAGCCAACATCTCTGTGGCACAGTTCCCTGGGCCCCTCTGCAGGAGAAACAATGGGAGGATTTATGTATCAGAGGATCCTTGGCAAGTGTTTGCCTGGTCCCCAAGCCCAGGGAAATGTCTCGGAGCCATAATCGTGGGAGCACAGAGGTACAAGCTTCTGCACTGACCTGGTCTAATAGCCTCTCCTGTTTGGGCATACCCACTTCTCTACCCAGCCATGCATAATCATCTCAGAGCCATACCTTAAAACACAGAAGCATCGTTTGTGGAGCAGTGGAAAAAGAGAAGCTATATTGATTTTCTTCCTTGCTTGCACAGACAACAACAAACATCTGTTGCCTTCTGCAATACAATGTTGACAGCTTCACCTGAAGCTTACCTCAAGCCACACAGCCAAAGAAAGAAACGCCAACCTCCTTTCCAGCCACAAACTTCTACCTTTGGTTTGGCTTGGACTTCATGTATCCCCAAGGTCAGCCAGATCTCCGAGTTCATCTGACCAGTCCCTACTTGCTGAAGAAAAAGAAGGAAAATTACCTAGGGCAAGCTCTGCCTGAGGGAAGAGACCCCCCCATTTGGTTCAAGTGGGGTCTTAGTTTGACTTAAGTTCACGTGAAATTGCAGTTAGCCTTCAGGATGAAGCCCGAATTCAGGCCACTGTTAAGATGTCTCATTCCCCACTGTGCCAAGAGCTGGTAGTAAGCACTCACACCAACTTTAAGAAGTGTGGAGAAAGCAGAGATGGTAGGAGCAGGGATGAGTGGTAAGTCCATTTCTAAGCCTTTCTAATCACAGACCCCTGATAAAATGAACATGGGCTTCACTTCTTACACCCTGTTCTCCTCAGGTCCACGCAGGACAGAAGCACCATTTGCTTTGTGTTTGTTTGTGCTAGTAGGCTCTGGCTGAAATACTGACTTCTTAACACAGACCCCAGTGTGGTTAGACAGAAGTTTTCAGGCAGCCTGGCATCTGTGTTTTGCAAATATTAAGTGCCATGCATTTCTCTTTCAACTTACAGTTATGGAAAATGGAGTCTCTTAAAGCTGTTGTTGTTACACTGCTAAATGCCACGGCGCTGTCAAGGGACGGTGCTGATGGCTTAGCGCACCTCAGCCTTGACATGGCTCACTGCTTGAAAAACATGAGGATATTAGGATTCTTGGAAAAAGGTGTAGTTCGTCCAAGGCTTAGACAATAGGGCTAGGAAAGTAAACTGCGATGGGCTGGGATGGCACAGGCCAGCCTTGTCTGACAGCCAATCTTGCAGAGCAAAGCCACCTTGTGAGGCTGGCGGTGGTACCTGGCCAACTGCCGCCCTCTTTGAGATCCCTGTGCTATGGGCCCATGGAGGCTGCTGCCCTGGAAAAATGGAGGGAAGCGTATTATCAGTGGGAGCCAGAACATACCCCAGAGCCAAGAATCACGTCCCCTCCTTGGGAAATCCCACTCTGCTTAAAGCCTCAGGTCCTTTCCCCAGGGGTAACTGTAGCACCAGATCCTCCTCCTTCTGCCTAGTACGTCCCCTTGGGAGAGTGTCTGCCCAGTAGGCAACAAACCTTAAGCACTCTCCTGTTGCCAGTTATAAAAAGCTGGTGAAATTCATCTAGTTTTTGGTGGAGATCGTTACTTCAGACTACACCCTTTGAATGTACCAGGTGCCAACCATGCCCTTGACATGCTCCCATGAGCTCTTCCTTCCTGGACACCTTTGGGGACCTGTGCTCAGCTAAGTTCCCAAAAGTGACTCTTCCCAAAAACTGTTGTTTTCCCAGCAGTGCTTACTTCCCATAAGCTTTGCAACAGCTGGACCATCCCTGTTACTGCCTGTTACAGACCTGCCCCACAGCCTAGGCAGAGCTGCTGGCTCCCCTCACCTCGCTTAGGAAGGGTTTGCCCAACCATTCCCCTTCCACAGCACTGGATGGCAACAACCCTTGCACAGAGGTGTTTGTTTGACAGTGATTAGAGAGGTGAAAACCAAGTATCAGATGCAGGAGCATCCATGGCTGCCGTTTCTTCTCTCTGGGCTCGTGCCATCGGCAACCTGCTGTGTGTTCCAGCGGTGCTGGCGAGTGGCCAGCGAGGATGAGAGGAGAGGGTCTGTTGGCCAAATGTCTCCTCAGCCACCAGGCCCAGCCCTCCGGAGCTCCCCACGTGTTCCTGGATGCGCAGTCTGCCACAGATGCTGTGAGAGCGGAGCTCGGCAGCACTGCCACAGAAGCCAAGCGCGTAGAGGATAAAAAAGCGTTTTTTCTACCCAGGGTAATTATAAGTGAGCGTAGCAGAATTAGGCGCCAAGGTATTGGAAAGTGCTATGATAACAAAGAAACTCATGAAGAGGGTGGAGAAATTTTTACAATGTGAGATCAGATTAATGACCTGTACAATGGCTGCAGTAAAAACAGCAGCATACAGATGCTACAACATTTGTAGAACACATTTCTTCAAACCATAACCAAAGCCTGTAATTTACTAGGATGTTAAAAAGAAAAGAAAAAAAAGAAAATTATACATTCACTGACAAAGCCAGTTCTTGCAGACTCTGAAGTCTCCTCGGGCTTTGTGCAGGCAACGGTTCCCACTAGTATTTCTTACATGAAAGCTGGATCTCCTATTAATTTCCAGATACCGTTTGTAGATAATCAGAGAAGTACCAGATGCTGGAGAAACAACTTCCCTGACATAACAAGGAATTATATATCTTGCAATTAGATCATCATAAAATGAAAGGCATCAGTCTGCCATTCTCGCATCCAGTGGCGTTTAAACAATGAGCGTAGTCTCTGTTACTACTGCTGGCAGGCCTCCAGCAGCACTTTGAAAAGGCAGCATGGCCTCCCTGTAAATTGATAAACAATCTTGTTGAGCAACAGGCACAGGAACATTCAAGCCTTTGTTAAATTTTGACTCGAGTGGAGTACTAATTGGCATCTTTCCGGGCAGAACAAACAGGGTCAACTTCTCTGCTTTCTGGAGCAGATTATTTTAACCAGAATCCGCAGTCCCCGCAGTTAATGGAATAAAACCCAGGAATACAGGTCCTAAGAGATGCAGAAATTGTTTGTTTTCTTAAACAGTTCTGGTAGTGAAAACGATTAAAGTAGGTTGGCGATAAAGCTGGAATAACTGAGTTGTAGCTGCACTGATGGTTTCAACGCAAACTCAGTAACACTACACAAGCAGACGTGTCATCGTCACACAGGATGCTGATTTCCTAGTGTAAATGTGATCACTGGCTGTACCATTTAGGACTAATTTAATCCAGCGAGGGGATCATATTCTTACTTCTGCTCTGGGCTGAGGAAGAGAGAATGGCCTGAAATCTTTCGTACGGGACCACCAGTGGCCACCAAGATGCAGAGTACTCTCTGGTGAGTGGGAAGCGTGCTCAGATACACGCATGCCACCTAATTATCTTCCTTCATTCAGTGCTCTGGCATGTCCTTGCCTGCTCCGGATTACACTGGGGCAAACTCAGCTCTTGCTGGGACTCATGCTCTGCTCAGCCACCAGAAGGAAGCTTCACAGCTGACCAGAGCATAAGCCCAGCAAGCAGAAGATGTACCCCATGCAGTCTGCAAACCGCAGGCAGACAGCTAAAGCACTGAGCAAGTGGGGTGGCACTACAACACACCAGGCAAACACATCACCAACACCTTGACTTCTCTGGGGACAAGCTCACTATCCTAAAAAGAGAGGATGATTATAAATCAGTTCATTCAATTAAGAACATGTCTATATTTACATTATAACCCTTTATCAAGCACAAGAGAGCACTAGTCCTTTTTACTGCAGAAGTAACCCATACTTCCTCTGAAGGCGTCCGAACACCACTCTGAGGGCTCAGGACAGTTGTCTAAAATTGGAAAGATTTTTTTTCATTTTGGTATTTACAAACAGTCCAGATGCCAGTAAAAAAAAAAGGTCAAAACTAATCGCTAGAAAATGCCTCTTGCAACATGCTCTTTACCTACCCACCTACCTCTAAGAAAACACTTCGGTTAGCACAGCCGAGCAATGAAAACAACACCCACAAAGAGCAGGATTCATCAAAGCCGGCTCCAAGAGGTGTACTTTTCATGAGGGGACAGACATGACGAGGGCATTTACCCACAAGAAGAACATGTGGTGTTTCCAACCCCACTACTTTGTCGTTGCTGTCTCAGTGGACCTCCGTAAGTGCTCCACCAAAGGCAGTATTGTACCAGCAGGCAGCTTGTAACACCTCTGCTACCTTGCTGGGGAAGTACTAACTTTGGGATGTCCTATGGCTCAAAGCTGCAAAAGAGATTTCACGTGTCCTTGCCATGGATCTGCCCAGCAAATTTTTGATCCCAGGGACCTTCCAGGAAGATCTGGATGAGCCAAAGACAGAAAACCCACAGTCTAGTTACAATAGACCAGATTAGGTATACAGCACCCATATAAAAATGCTGTATATTTTCAAAGAATTAAGAGCTAATTAACTGCTAACAAGGATGCCATTTAGAGTGCTGAGTTTTACAAGCAAAGACATTTAGCCACAAAGATCTTGGGTTGGTACAGAGCTTATTTCACAAAGGTCACTAGGAGCCACCACTAAGTGGTAGGAACAATACTGAAAAGGACCAGACTAATTTGCTAATTAGATTCACAGAGCTATTCCAAGGCATCACTTCCACAGACTTTCCAAGGTGCACAGCCTGCTGTGAAATGGTTGAAGTCCACTGTGGTCAACGGAATTAACCTTATAATCTGATAAAATGTCTTAGACTTTCACAATCTGAAGAACTGCCCTAATGGATCTCTACTAAGATACTAAGTTATACATGAATTGCTTTGGGGGGATGGAGGGGACAAGGAAAATGCTTGGTAGGCTTCAAGTCTTTGTATCTCTTATTGCTGATATAGGATTTATACTTTATTGGTTCCAACCTTGGTAAGAAATGAAAAATTATCTAAAGCAACTCGGTAAAAGATGTGGCGAATCAACAAAAACCCAGGAAAATAAACAGCAAAGGATGCCAGCGTTGCACTGCTGAGGAAAACATTTTAAGGAATGAAAACTACCGCAATGGAGTTGTAGGAGCTCCAGGTCTCTTAGGGCAACATTATTGCAAATCTCAACTAAGCAAAAAAAAAAAAAAAAAAAAAAAAAATTAAAGGCAAGTGCAGCTGTAAAGCTCAGTGAAACCCCATGTAATGCGTGAGGCCCAAGCTGTGATGAGGTAGCCAACATGGCTAGTGATGGCTGTTGAGAATTGCACAACTGGGCACCTGAGTCTTCTGTGTTCTTGAGGCAACTTTACTTTGCATATGCACTCATATTTCTAAGCGTGCCTAGCTATTGCTGCTCTTTTCCTCAACTCCACAGTCAGTTGAGCAAAAATATCATTAGCTATATTATTTTCTCCATACAGACTAATCCCTGACACAAATTTATCACTCGTATCCAAGATCAAGAGGCAAATCAGCACAGACACCAGCAGTTTAGCTTTATACCAATAGGCTTTGCAGCAGTACTGCATGCTATGGAAAATACATCTGATCTCAACTCCAGTGAAACTGGGTCACCAAATGTGTTTCCTCCTGCACTGTTGTTTTGTATCTGAACACACAGAAACTGAGGTGTTACTCCAGTATACAGGCTCCCAATGATCTGTGGAACAAATCCACCTCACCCAGCAAGGAAACGAAAGGCAACCACAAGCCTCACTGGTGCTCACAGCATTTTTCATAGGGTTAGGTCTGGAATAAGACAGATGCCTCGTGTTTTGCTTCGACATCTGAAAAACAATAGTCATACCACAACACTAATGTGTGTGTGTCGTTTAGCAGCCCAACTTAAATTTCTTGTGACAGCCTTAACCAATCTGCAAGATACGGGGTGCCTGCTGCTTTTTCTGTTACAAGTCAGCAGATGGTGCTTTTAGAAGGACTGTCTTCTACCTCAGCTGCTTTAAAGCCAAAGGAGTTTGGTAGACACTGTAAAAAGATGCTCCAGTGAGCTGCACGTCACCTGAGAAGCCTAGAAGGGGAGTAAGGAGAAGAGGACATTGCATACAGATCCTTAATACTGGTTGAAGTAAGGAAAGACCAACAAAGGGTCAGAAAGCTTTGTGAAAATATAGGCTCCTTGATGAGCCATGCTTTCATTTTTAGTAATGTGCTACTCTCTCATCTCAGCATTTTACACCGCTGTTTCTCAGCAGAGAGTCTCAGGCTGCTCCCAATGCACAGCCAGTCAAGATGGTGAAGTCTCTGTTCACTGTGTTCTGCAGAGGCACGAAATAAGCTGCAAAGGAAGAAAGTGCCCACAAGATACCCAACACCTCCTCAGAGCTGGCCAGGTGGGGAGATGTTGGCCAGAAGGCCTGTTTGCCTGCTGTCCTGCATTTGAGGGCCTCGAGGAGGACAGGGGAGGAGAATAAGGCAGCTCAGTTTATTTATAACTCCCTTTTTAATGCTTCTGTCCTTTTCTGTTTGACTCAGCCTCTGCCCTGTGGTTGGAATTTCAGTGTCAAAACATGAGCAATTTGAATGCATTTTAATAATATTAGTAATAATATTATTCGTAATATTGTTACATTATTATTATTATAATAATTATAATAACTCAGAAAATGTGCTTTGTTTATATTCTTAAAATGTGCATTCCCTCTGCCTTTTAATCGAAAATTATCTTTTTCTTGAGCTTTTACAAAGATCCTGAGCATTTTCACGTATCTCTCCTCTGCCCCCTGCCCAGGCAGCGTAGCTGCAGCCAGATTTTCATGGGGGTAGCTCAGCCCTGAGGCTGCTCTTCCTCACACACCGGGGTGACCCTGGGACCCGCACTGCCTGCCTGCTCCTAGGGGAGGGCAGGAAGGGCTGAGACGGCTTCTTGGTCTCCAGCCAAGTTCCCAAACCACATGAGAGCAAAAGCAACTCACCACGTGTGCCAGACAGGCTCGCTGAGCCATTCCCAAACTCACGGGGTCGGTGCTAGGACTGGTTGTCCCACCTGTCACCCACCCCATTCTTTTATTGCCATAATAAACCCGTAATTTTTCAGTCATTGCCTTTGTGCTTTCAAGGGACCGCCAGCACCCCAGCTTCTGTAACGCTGAATGGAGCAAAGCACAGGGACAACGTGCTCACACCCATAACCACCTACACTGCCCTTCTGCTGGTACTGAGCTCCCCGCTCCCCGAGGAGCCAGTGACCCATTCGCGCTGCTGTGCCATAACCCGAGTGGCATCAATGATGCTTCCATTTGGCTCCTGTGCTTCTGGCATCCTGATATTACAAAAACAATAATAAAAACCAGATCTATGCAGCTTTCACAGCTCCGTTGTAATAACCGAGAACTAACACAAACATTACTCTAATATCATCCAACCAAATCTGTAATAAGTTTCGGTCCTGTATGGAAAACATTACAATAAATGGGAAATTCTACATCATTTTTCTTGCTGTTTTACAGAATAAACCTTGTCAGAAGCATTTTAACTTTAGCCCAGTTGATTGGTGATACTCAATGTGTTTCATAAACCTAGCAAAACTCAAAGCAATTGAAATGAAATTAAGGGGTGCTTACTGGATAGTCATACACAGGGGAAACCACAGAGGGTCATTAGTCCTAGGCATGTGGAAGTTAGCCAGTATGGTTTTCCTGGTATATTGCCACAGCAAGTGACAACACAAAACTGATACTAGGCAGAAGACCAGCAGAAGATCTGCAAACACCATGAAAGAGTTGGTTCTCTACAGTTGTCTTAGCTGTGCCTCCTGCAGTTTGTTATAACATCACTCGCACATGGAAGCAGATGGTACGCTACGTATCAATTTACTATGCCTTTCTTTCACGGATTTTTTTTCAGCTCCGTCTGTGCATTTTTATTCAAAAGGGGACCATATGGTCCCTGTGAGGTAGTTTATAAATAATTGTATATTTACAGTAGCAATCGAAACCAGAGTCACATGCTCACCTTCAGGAAGGCAGCTGAAAGTAGCTGGATACTATAGGGTTTGGAAGGATTTCCTCTGTACAGCATAGAGATATGCAATGAATAATTAAACAGAAATTGATTTCACGTGGCCTTCCTGATTGCATTTGTTCTGCTACTGCTGCAAAACACAAGGTTCCTAGTCAGAGCTGGTCAAAGAGCGACAGGGCCCTGCATGCTCCGATGGCATCACCTCCACCCACCATTTGCAGACTAGAGCAATGATCCTGTGTCCCTGCTCTGCCAGGGGCTGGATTAAGCTCTCGGTGAAGGATGGCCTAGGAAAGATGGTGCTGTCTCACCAGGAGACCCTCCTTTACTTCACCCTTGAAGGCTGTGGTGCTGGTTTGGACACCTAGCTCAGCCCTTCCCCCAGGAGAGCAGTTTTCCAGGTGAAGATGGTTGGAGGACAGCAGATATCTAGCTAGCACCACTTCCCCAAACACTCTGAGGTGTAAAGGCTCCTGCAAGTCACCACCACACCAGTGCCTCCTTCGGCTCACCCTTCCCCTTCCTCCCTGTGCGCCTGTTGACCATACCTTATTTCCATCTCAGCAAAGAGCAAATTGACCTTAAGAAAAAGAAACTGAAGAAACAAGACCAAAGTTACTCATGTGAAACCCCAACCTTTTTCAAGGTGACAATGACTGAATTAGGGGCCACCCCAACCTCCCTGAATATTTTCAGCACTGCCCTTGGTTTTGCACATAAAGAATGAAAGACAAAACTTCATCTCCCCAGTACCAAGGGAGGGTGTGCAAGGTCAGATGTCCCAGATGCTTGGTCTCCCCACTGGGGATAAGTTGCCAGAAGAGCTCAGCTCCTGCTTAGGTCAATAAATAAGAGTAGATTTTTAAGAAGTGTCTCACATAGCTATTACCGTCCAGGATATGTCAGTGAGACCGCTCTTCCAGAGAGTTCAATATCTCTTTGTAAAGCCAGACTACTCATTTGTGGGCTTAACTGGGGCTGCTGGAATAAACATGGCCCCTGACTCTCTAATCCCACACCTTCAGCGTGAGATCTGGGCTCCTCTGGTCACAGAAAATCCTGTAGTCCAATTCCTACATCACTCCCCACCCCCCAGGCATGACGGGTTTTGTGTGTCTAAGAATTAATACTGGATAAAAATGAAGATAAAACTGATTCAATCTAGGCGGCAAAGTTATAATTGTCTTTACTTTCCATTCTCTATCGCTTGCACTGCTGATGGGTAATAAGATTTGCTTTTCATCATGATCCTCCGGGTTGATGCCTAAGAAGAGGGCTGCGGGCTGCTATTTACTGAGCTGGGAGGCAGGATTAGGTGGGTTATGTAAGCAAGACAACATAATCAATCATGAACGAACTTTAGACTCATTCCAGTGTTGTGTTGAACCCTGCCCTCTCCCCTTCAGCTTGAGGAGAAAAATTGCAGAGATTTGTACAATGATTTGAGAAGCGGCTTTCAGGCACTGTCCCTCCTACTCCTTTCCAGCTTGGCTGTTAGCAGTGCCAGATGCTGCCAGCATCTTTGGCTTTGGTTATCCAGTGTGTTCATCAGTACCACGTGCAGCAATGTGTCCTGATGTATTTTTCTCATGCAAGGATGAAAGAAAAGTGGTATCATATATACTTGCAGCCCCAGCCAGTTAAGTCTGCTCCTGGTTCAGTGATCAGGAAATCTGGACTCGGACAAGGTGATGGTTTGCCCACCGAGCATGTGGTGATGATGAGGACAAGCACAGCCAGCCCAAAGCTCTCCAGGGGCGACCACAGGGATGGCATGTGGCGGAAAGGGGAGCAGGCTGGGTTTACAGCATTGCAAAGACATCTCCTTCAGAGATGTCGGGCCTCTGTGGTGCTCCAGTTGTTTGCCTTAAGAAAACTAGAAGAGGCATTGCCTGGAATTGCCGCTGCGTCACCACTTTGTAAGGTGGTTACAGCACGGTCCTCTCGCTGAGAGGGTGAGAAGGGCTGCTTGCCGGCTGTGTCCCCACCCCAGATGCCAGCTGTCCTGCCCTTCCCCACGCCTCAGGTAGGTTGTCCTGCAAAAGCATCTGGGGCAGTGTGAGCTGCCCCGCGGAAAGCCACCCACCAGGGACTCAGCTGGTATCTTCCCCACTGCTGGATGTAAGCTTTCTGCCCACCTTCCTTATTTAAAGAGTGAGAAAGAAGTTTTGTTTTTCATTGTTTTTCTTTCCGAGCTTGACAACCAGACTGTTCACAATAACAGAGTTAGGTACAGATTAATGTGTTTCCATTATCGGGACTAATGTCTGACTCCACAAAGTTATTTAGGCTCCTAATAATAAACATGGGCACCAGGCTTGCCCTAGATCTCCAAACTGAAACGCCTCTGAAGATCTGGGTCTAAGTGGCCATATCAGTAAAACCGTGAACTAATTATACACAGAGGGCTATCAAATGCATAGACTAATCAGCTAAAAAAATAGAGATTGCTTTTTGCTAATTGCTTTCATTAATAATTATTTTGCTGTTATTGGTGATAACAGTTCAAACTCTTTTTCTCCTGATGGGAGAACTTAAATGTTCCAATGCAATGCTCGAGACAAATACAGTGTACCAGTACTGTGCTTCTGCAAGAGCTCCAGAAAGTAAAACTGACATAAAAATGAGAGATAAAATTGTTTGTCTAAACTCATTCACTGTGATAAAATGAGCAAGCAAAATACCTACAAATACTGAATTTTAAAAAGTGTTATTGCTTCATATAATCTACAATATTATTGGTTTAGCAATCCTACCTTTAAAGGTAGGATTTTTATGTCACGTTGCAATCTTCCTCCCTCCAGCAGTCCTTCTGTTCTCTACAGGCTATAAATTACCTGTCCCCAGCTTTCCCCACCAGATAATGACTTATTCACCCCCTTCCTTCCCACTTCCCACAAACACCTCATTGCACAGCAGCAGTATCACTTGGTTTTGCTTTGGTTTTATCCCAGTTATCCTTTTTTAGAGAGGGCTAAAGGCAACAAGCTGTGACTGAGCACAATGTCAGGCCCTTAGGGAAAGGGACGGCGGAGATGTTGTTAGTTCCTATTAAGCGTCGATGCCAAAACTTCACAGGATCCGGCTTTATATGACCGGACATATTTAGCATGTTAGCAGTACTGTAAGTGAGGATGTGCATCGTTTCCTGGGATTGTCAAGCCTTTGATGGAACTCTTGGTATGCAATGAATAATATTATTACAATACTGTACTTTCTTAAACATAGTAGGCATAATTAAAGTCCCACCCGCAGAGGTCAGATCCATCTGACTCACTATTGTTAAGAGACTTCCATTTATTTTAACAATGGCTTGTTTAGCATACGAAGTCAATGAATTTCTTGCCTTTGTGAAAGGTGTCATTTTAGTATGCCAGGGACAATGTGGAGTTCAGGAGTAAAGCTAAAAATAGAGGACAGATACTACTGGATCTGTCTGTCACTTGACAAAAATTAAAGCCACTTTGACCAAATCAGTGAAATCATTATTTGCATCAGTGTGCTATCTGGTCCTGTATATTTAAAAATGCAGAGCCTGCGGTCTCTCCTAAGAGCTCGGTTATGAAATGGAGTTCCCAGTCACCAAACCATCCTCTCAAAGGGTGACATGCTGTCACCTGCCGCTTCGGGGTCCTGCACAGTGCGGTGGGCAGCTCATCGGGCTCTCCTGCCTGGCTGGCAGAAAGAGCCGTCAGGAGTGCTAAATCCCAGCCTCTCCTTCAAATGATGTGGCTAATCGATACTTGCTTGATAATTAATTTTGAACAGATTTCATTGCAGTGAAAAGAAAAGTTGTCTGAAAGGAGTTACTGCGGTGATCCTTTTTTTTTTTCCTGGAAATACAGGATGCCACTGCTCACTTACACTTCTCATTCACGGCTAGTAATGCTCATAGAAATAATCACAGGCTTATTCTGAGCCACAGGCTGTGTTTTAGATGCTGCTGAAATACTTTTTTCAGGTGGAAATTAGCCACGATGTTCAAGCATCTAGAAAATTAAACTTTTCCCCTAATCTTATGTTGTCATTGCAGCAGTTGGGTCAGTAGCTGGGGTCCCGTGCCTGCTGGCATTCAACCCTGCTATTCAGCTTTGCTGAACAGCTTGCTAAATCTCTTCCCTGTTGAGAACTGCTTTTCTGTGTTTGCTCTCTATTTGAAGGCCCACTGATTACTTATGTCTGGAAGATACCAAGCAGGAAACCTGCCAGCAGCTTGGGAGGCAGCATCTTTTCTCCCAAAGCCAGGAGGAGCATCTCTGGGGATGCTTTGACCTTCCTCTCCTCAAAACTAGCTCCACCATGTGGCTAGTTCAGTTACTTTGCATCTTCTGCAACTCGAGCTGTACGATAGCTGCTTGGTGACTGCTTCGCAGGAGCTGCCCCAGGAAGGTTGTCTGAAGGGGCTTTCCAACCGCTCATCCTGACTTTCATTTGGAGAAGAGTCCATATTCAGAGAAGATTTTGCATCTTTCCCCACAATTATCTAAGCAATTAAAGCTCGAGAAAATATGGGCACTTGTAGCTAGCATATACACAGTTTTTGTTTCCATCTAAAATTTTCAAGAATTATTAGCCAGTCCAGAGTCAATTGAAAATCCACATTTCTCCCTCTAAAATCAGAAATCTGCTTTACTAACACTAATACAGAAATCCCCACAAACTACTGCCCCAGGCAGTGTTCCCAGTACAAGCTGGCTGACAGGCGTTGTCCACCTGCCACATGCAAGCCCAAGGGCTCAGCTCGCTCCAGGGCCACCTCAGGGACAGCCTCTCCAGGGAGCAAGCTGCACGACTTCGAGGAGCAGCACGGGAGGGCTGTCTACCTCTCCCACCACAAAAAAGTGAGGATCCAGAAGGCGGCAGCTGCCATCTGGTAAATTCATCTCACCCTTAAAACAGTCCCCTACCCATTCTTGAAGTTCTTTTGGAAAGGTGGTTGGCAAGTGAGGGGAGCAGAAGAATTGCTCTCACGGGCAGCAGTGCCCTCCAGGCCACCACACCACCAGCCTCCCACATGAGCTGGTGTGTTGATGCTGTGATAGGGAAGATGGCATCAAGGAAATACTGCCTTTGCAGGGCTAGAAAATGTTCAACCTATCCAACTTATTCCAGAGGGATGGGCTGAACACAGAGCATCCATCACATCTCTGCTGGAGAGGTGCAGTCTCAGTGCTGGATCTCATTTTTTGTTAAAAGGATACAAAATTTTATTTGGAGTCTCTTTAGTACTTCTATTTATAGACTTTAAAGCAGCTGGAAGAGGTAGGTAGGCAAAACCAAACCCCCTTCTACTACGTGCTTAAAATGTTCCTTTTGAGCAGTGTACCCCAATACTTGAAACATAAGGTTTGTCACACCTCAGGTATGGACTCAGCCACACTTTTAATGTCAAATTGAGCAGGTCACCATTGACTACCCATAAGAGCTTACTGTTATTAATAGCTGCAAAATGTATAATGTGGTCCCTCAGTAGAAATGCGGCTTTCCGTTTTATTAAAACTTTGTAACATTTCCTTCTCACTAATCTGGGAGGATGGCATTTATATGATCTACCTAGCTCTCCAGCCTACCAATTCGGAAATTTATAAAGCAGTTCATCTAATTTGATTGCCTTTTCTTTTCTTTTTTCCCTTACTTCCTCAAAAGCAGCTTGGCAGAAAAGGCCCTGGAGGTCCTGGTGGACACCAAGTTGAACATGAGGCAGCAAAGTGCTCTTGCCACAAAGAAGGCAAATGGCATCCTGCGCTGCATTAGGAGGAGTATTGCCAGCAGGTCAGGGAGGTGATCCTTCCCCTCTGCTCAGCACTGGGGAGACTACACCCAGAGTACTGGGTCCAGTTCTGGGCCCCCCAGTACAAGAGAGACTGGGACATACAGCAGAGACTCCAACAAAGGGCCACAAATGATTAAGGGACTGGAGCATCTCTCCTATGAGGAGAGGCTGAGAGAGCTGGGACTGTTCAGCCTGGAAAAGAGAAGGCTCGGGGTGGGGGGGATCTCATCAGTGTGTACAAATACCTGAACTGAGGATGCAAAGAGGATGAAGCCAGGCTCTTTTCAGTGGTGCCCAGTGACAGGACAAGATGCAGTGGGCACGAACTGAAACACAGGAGGTTCCCTTTGAACATCTGGAGACACCTTTTTGCTGTGAGGGAGACTGAGCACTGGCACAGGTTGCCCAGACAGTTTGTGGAGTCTCCATCCTTGAAGATATTAAAAAGCCATCTGGACCTGGGCAACTGGCTCTAGGTGGCCCTGCCTGAGCAAGGGGCAGGGTTGGGCCAGATGACCTCCAGAGGCCCCTTCCAACCTCAGCCATTCTGCGATTCTGCGAATTCTGTCTGATACACATCCATCCTGTACAGGTCACATGGCTATATCCAGTGTGAAAAGCACACGCAGACCGTGAAGGGCAATGGCTCACTAAGGAGTTGCTGTGGGCAGCTACCTGCAGGCACTCCACCTAAACAGGTCTGCAGTAACAGCAAGTTACTGGGGGAAGAAGATAACTGAGACAGTGTTGGTTCCTTTGATAGCTGGTTAATTGGGTTTGATAACTCAGATCCCTTCTGATTTTTGACGTTACATGATAGTTGCAACCCAGTCACTCTTTTTATCTCCTGGGTCCACTGAAGAGACGATAGCTTTTCCTTTCAGACACTACTCCAAAATTTGTCTTTCACCTCTGTGTCCTGTGAGCCTTGCTTGGGTGACAGGTTCATATTGTGGCAGACCCACTGTTGCCCCACGCAGACCTGAGAGCAGCAGTGACAGAGACTCCACAGCACGCGGTGTGCCCCACAGCTCGGGGACCCCAAGACTGCAGCAGAGGGGGTGTCAGAAGGCTCCCAACTCACTGAATTCCTATTGGGAAGGTTACTTCACTATTTTTAGTTTTTATTTACAGGTGTGAAGGTTCTTACAGCTTTGGTTAGATTTTCTTTTAGCATTTTAAATTCAAAGGACTAAGAAACTTCAGGTGGAGAAAGCCCCACTGGAAAAAATCCTAGCTTAACTGCTGAAAATAATTTTTAAATGTAACCACAGGAGAACAAAATAAAACAAAACAGCTTAGAAAAATCCCAAGGCATGTGATGATGGACCTAGGAAATAATTACATAGGTGCTTAATTTTATATCCTGTGCGTCATCTCGGTGATTCGACAAAACCCGTCACATTGCGTAAAGCTAAGCGCCTCCTCCAGTCCAGCGTGGACGGTGGCTGCATTAGCTTGAGCACCGTAACATTAACAACTCCTCCACCTAGCTGCCTTTTTCCATAATGTCAACCCAACCAGCTGCAGATGAGCAGAGGCTCGTTGAGGTGTTATTTTAAGGGAAGTGCCAGAAATTATTTATTTCAACGGACTTTTGAACATACTGTACATTCTTAGAGTGTATTAAGTGGGGTGTACTTTTACTAAAGTGGACGCTTAATTTTTGTTTTGGGTAAAATGATTGTTTATTATGCTCTAAAAATACACCATCGGTATTATATATGATTAAGGGATGCTCTGTTTAGTGGTGCCCTTATTAGTGAGTCTGCTATGAGAAATGTGTTTATCACACAGCTAACAGCACTTCAGTTTGTATTGGACCATTAGCTAGCAACCTCATGGCTGACTCTACTGCTGTTTCTCGGTGATCAGCCGGGGATTATTGCCTAGGGACTGTAATAACATAGCCCAGTTTGGGTGCAGTAAATCACTAATGTCCAAATTATGTTATCAACATAAAGTATTTGATAATAATACAAATCTAAATGACTGTTTGGAAAAGCTGATGATGGTGGTGTTGGCGTTGATGTAATTCATGTGAGCTATACAGCAAATAATCTGAAGTCTGAAATTATTTTTTCAAAAGTTATGGCCAAGTTTTGTTCTTATTTTAGTCACTTGGATTATTGCCTGTTGTGCTTAGCACTTGACATTTGCTGAACGCATTTAAAGAAACATATGCAACTCTAAAACTAGTTGATAGAAGTTAATAGAAGAAACGGTTTGAAAGTCCCCTGAGAAGGTGCCCGGCCCCTGAGAGCTGCTGGCTCAGAGTAACTCCTTTTTCCACTTGTGTGACACTGAACTAGATTTCTGTTTTCTGCCTTCTCTGAGGAAGACCCATGCAACCAACACAGGGGATCAACAAACTGACTCGGCAGACTCAGACTTACTGAAAACATGAAATAAGCCATCTCAAAAGAGGAACAATCAAGTAGAATTGTCTTTCCTTGTCACCACCTCACCAACTCTACCAGCACTACCAGAAGTGTACGTGGAACACCTCCTGCCCTCTCTGGATATTTCTAGATAAGCTTGGGTGACTCGTGGAGCAATCAGAGGGTATTATCACTTCCAGTTACCTGCTTTTTCCTTTTGCTGGTGATTACCAACCCATAACAGGCAACAAAATCAACGTTTCAAACTGCACAGCTGATCACCCTGCCTTTTAATGTAAAGCACCATCAGTTTCGGATTTGTTTGTTGGTGTGTTGTGGGTTTTTTCCTGAAATAGAATCCTTCAGGAGAAGGACAGCTTAGACAGGGCGGGGAAAGTAACTTCTCTTGGTATGGACAGACAGACGTTTTCTGGAGACACTGTTCTGCAGCAGGTTGTTTAACTGCTCTTGGATCACATCTAGATGGCATGGTATGTTGGATTTCAGAGACTCCTGTTCACCCACCAGTTACTGCCATTGCTAAACCACAGAGTTATGGATACTGAATTCCTCAACAGGAGGAACGGCAACTGCAGGAAATTTTGAGAAGGCTGGTGTATTCATACCTCAAGGAAGGGCAAACGACACTGCAAGACCCAAAAGGTTGGACAACTGATGAAGAAAAAGATTTCAATCCAGACTTTTTTTTTTTCTGAGCACTTTTGAACTGTAGTAGTTTAGTTAATCAAAACTTTGGAGAAAGTTAGTCTGTGCTAAAGATTCAGCATTTTAAATGAAATATATGGGGCTTTTCTACAGTAGAACCAGCAAAGGCCAGAGAGTGTTCCTAACAACTTGAGGTTAAATAAGGAAGAAGATCAGACAAATCAATCCACCCTTAATTGTCATGTAAAAAAATCAACTAACGGACCTTTCGCATCTGTTCAAAAACCAAAATCTTTTAGTCATATGAGTACAAAAATACTGATTCAAATGAAAAAAAGCTATTAAAGTGTAGTGTTATAGTATTCCCCAGTATGGTTCAGACTGCATATGCTCTTGATAGTTGGTGTTTTCATCCCTTAGGGTGAACAAAAAGAAGAAAAAAAGATAGGGGAGGAATGCTGGTTTTACATTTTCTGATGTAAGAGGGTGCTGGTATGCAATAGCAGCAGTACCTCCACCTACGGAGCCCAGCTCTGTGGTACAAATCAGGAGCCACCATGCAAATAACAAAGTACCAATCAATGCAACTATGTTACAGGCATCGGAAAGGTTTAATTTCATAGGGTTCCTTCAGTTCCTCAATAACACCTAGGTATGCCTAATTTATTACCTGTTTGTAATAAAGACATGAGCTAAAGAAGTCAAACTGATGACTTGGCAGTTAACAATTGCTGTAGCTGAAATATTGTACAATACACCAGAAAGGTGCAGTTTACCCATCCCCTCATTAATGGGTTTATTCCTATGTCAAAAGGGAAGAAAAGATGAGACCTTACATGAAGTACGTTAAGAATTAGTCATTTAAAAATTCAGCACATAACTTTAAATGTTCTTTGTCCTACTGCTACATGGGAAAAGTATAAATTATTTTCATTTATATACTTTCTATATCAAGAGGATTACAGTAAAGAGTTTCCCAAGTAGATGGCTGAATCTATGGCAGGCACGGGCTGAGACTGAGAACCAGAAACACTTTCAGTGTTGGCTGAGCAGGAGGTATCAAAACCTGAGTCTTGCCAAGCTGCATATTTAGATAATATTAAATTATAAAGCTAAGAGCACTAATCTATCTTAAAAACACTAATCAGCCACTATTCAAGTAAATAATATGCAGAGAATAATGCAAAAAAAAAAAAAAATCAAGAAATGAAAACTGTAAAACATAAACTAGTACTCTTAGAAAGAAGAGTATGAAAAAGCAGAAATGGATACTGGGTTTTTTGCCATTCCTTGGTCTTTTGAGACTGCGAGGTTTTTGAAGGAATGACCTATGCAGCTGCAATTATGTAGCACATCCTTGGGCAGTATCTGAAAGTAATCATAACCACAGTTACAGCCTGAAACGTGCAATCCCCGGCTGTAGCTCGTAGTGCCACCAGCTCCTAGTACACACTGTAGCTTCACAACGTACAGCTTGCATGTGTGTTTCATGCCAGGTTTGTCCCAGGCATTCGTGAAGCATGTGTGTGTGGTTGACTCACATACGTCATTCACCATTAGGCCACCTGATGAAAGCGGGTGGTTAGCAGTGTGAGATCCTACAGCTTGGTGTGAGAAGAGGTTGATAGAGAAGTAAGGAACCTTTTGTCCTATTTTTGCTTGTTCCGGTTATTTGCACAATTGTAAAAGACTCTGCTTCCCTAAATATTTCAGCTATACGCTCAGTTTTTTCTTGGCGTCACCAGTTAACTCGGCTCCTCTCATCCTCCTCTCGCTCTGTCACACACACGTTCCCAAAGCGAAACCTCTCCGCCCAATGAGTTCAAGCCCACGTGTGCCTTTGATTTGAGCTTAACTTGGCTTTCACTTAGCTATCTCCTATAGTTCTTCTAAGATGAAGGGTGGTAGTTACACCCAGCGCTTTCAATAATATTTGTCACAACCTGTTACAGCAAGTTTGAGTGAAACTGGTAAGCCTGCTCAGGGTGGCAAAGAGGACCATTGCATAACGTGGTTCAGCTTAAGTCCAATGTGCTAAATTGGTTAGACAGGTCACCATCCCACAAATTAGCAAACATATTTTGGAACAAGAAAAGAATGTGGGCTATTTTTGCTAAGGAGCGCACTGCTCAATTTTTGTTAGAATTTGCAAGGTATGCACTCACTATATGCTCGTGTTAAAATCTGCAAGCATTTTTTTGTCTTAAGACTGTGAATATATGTGGTTGGTCACAGCTCACTGCTAGAATATTTGTAAAATGCTCATGGGAACTCTTGGAATAATTAAAGAATAGTGTTTCCATGACAGGATAACACCCATCCCATTTCTTGGCGAGGAAACAATATGGTTATATATTATAAATTATGGCTAATTATCTCACATCCTGTTTCCTCATAGCCCTAAACACAGGAAGCCTTTTCTTCTTCATGATATTCAATCTTGCTGTTAATAACATATTTCATTTCTATAGTGGGATGTATTCCAGAGGATTCCAGTCTATCTCCATAGAGCACAGTCAAAGTGTGATCATGACCTGGCACGGCGAGAGGAAAATTCCGGCCAAGACCATCACAAAACTCCTCTGATCCTATATAAAAGGGTTTCTACTATCCACAAAGAACTGAGAAAGTCTGATTTCCTAGGGTTTTGTCCAAGATCTTCAGCTTCAGACCCAGAACATACTTTAATTGAACAGGAAACTCTCAAACTCTCAGGAACTGACACATGGTTCCTGGATATAGAAATACTGTGAATCTGAAATGTGTGCTGCCAAATTTTACCTGATCTGATCCCACCCATTGGATTCTTTTGAAGTTCAGTTTTACTAAAGATTAAGCCAACAGGGTTTTTTGTATTTAGTTTACTAAATGGTAAACACAGCTAGTTCAAACACCAATAGTAGAACCAATAATAGCTGATTAATCTCTTCTAATGAATTAGAAGACTAAAAAAAACCAACAACCAAACAACCAAAAATCTAAAGTGGAGGTTTGATAACTTTGTTTCCAACATGGCCCGTAGCATTTATTAAAACAAATACAAGAAAAAAAAAAAAAAGAACAGTTGTCTATACTCTGACTGACTATACTCTCAAAAAAGATTTTTTTTAGGTGTTAGACCAACCTTTTGCATTCCCTTTGGCTAAAAAGCAGAAGTCTTGAATTCCTCATTAGTGTGTGTTAACTCATCGCACTTACTTTTATTCATAGAATATTATGCTATATTTCCAATGAAGCTTGCAAGCAAAGACATACTGCGTATAAATAAAAGCCATAATATCTCAATCAAACAATTTTTTAAAACAAGGAAAGAATGAAAAGCTCTAACACTGAAATAATGTTCTCAGTGCAGCCAAGTATCCGAGGCACCTTGACATACAAAACACACAACCTACTTACTTGGATAGATATACATATGGCAGAACTTAAAAACTCCCTAAAAAGCAATGAGAACGCAAGTGCCAAAGACAGAGACTTCAGAATGCTACATTATTAGAACAATGAGCTAATCCACCTAGTTTATTTCCAGTTAATTTTCTTTTTTATTGCATAATATATAAACAGAAGCCCAAGTTGAATTTGAAATGAAAGCAATAATCAAAATTCATTGCTGGAACGAAGGAGAGATTGATCCCCAGAAAATTTCTGGAAAAAATAGTCAAGCAACCGATTTGTAAGCACTTCAAAGATAAGAAGAAGAAAAGGACCAACACTAATTTTTCAAGAACAACTGATGCCAAACCAATCTCATTTCTTTTTACAGCAGAGCAACAGGACCCTTGGATAGGACAGACCGAGCACTTACCATATATTTTATTTTAGTAGGCCTTTCAATGCTGTTTACCCTAAGAAGAAGATTGAGAAGGAATTAAAAAAGTTAAAAGCAGATAAAAATGTGTTGCAAAGAGAAAGGGGACAATCTGTTTCCAGTGCTCATGGTCGCGAGGACCAAACATACAGGCTTCTGATGCAGCAGGAAGGATCCCAGTTATGGATCAGGAAGAGCTTTCCAAAAGTATAACTTTTAAACCAGAGAAATAGACTGCTTGAGGAGGCTTTCGAAGAGAGAGCCCACCACCAGAGATCTTGAAGAACAGAGTGAATGAAGGAGCAACTTATGCATGACTGACCCTGTATGGAGGCCAAGAGGGTGAATGAGCTCTGAATAAACTCTCAGACTCCAGACTTTTTTTATGCTGTTTGAATATATCTATATTCTCCAAAAGCTCAGAATCGAAGAGCCAAATAGATGAATCGTTCATTGCTCAAATGAGCATCTGAAACCAAACAGCAAAAATATTATCTCATCAATGGTTCTTTTGTTCCCTGGGCATAGAATATTTTGGTGGCTTTAACTGATTACTCTCAACAGTGTCACAATAGGAAGAACAACCCACTATGCTTAAATTCTTTCATCTTATTTCTTCCAGAGACAGAATATAGTACTGGCAGCTTCAAGACTCCAAAAATACCACTTCAGGCTCATTCAGGCTTATTACGTTGAGGAAGTAATAATAACAAAGTCACTCACCTGTGCCTTTGTTGCAATATTGTGTAGATGCTAAATGGCGTAGGATCATTTCAGTGGTGCAGGGTACTTCAAGGTTAAGAATTTAAATTCACAGCACAAAAACACAAGTATCTCCATCTCCCCCTTTGTGCTCTACGCCAATCCTAATTTCTGCACTCATAGATAACTATCATTTTGTCCTCCAGGAGTACCACTCTTCACCATGTCCTGCCTCATCCCTGCTTTCTTCACCCACCACCTCCCCTTCTACGCTCTGCCTACTGTATTATGATCAAAATGACATGGTCTGTCCTGCCATCATTTCCATCCCTCCCTCCCCCTAACACAACTCCTATTTCTAGTATCACACTCCCTGTTGCTCCCCTCTCCAAATGACCATGCTCTCATTCACACCATTCTTCCATGCATGTCTTCGAGTTTCCTTCTGGCACATCTGGCTTCTACTGGTTCTCACAGCTGCACCACAAGTACTGCTTTGCTTCTGCTTTCACACAACGCTGTCCTCCCAAGAGACACACAAGTCAGCAAGAAGAAAGTTTCAAGCTCTCATGGCTGTAGGGAGACTCTGAAAATGTGGGCAGGGTACATGCCCCAAATAAAACACAGGGCACGCACAAAGGGACTCCAAAGTACTGCTAAAAATCATGTGCCTCCTACAGCTTAGGGTTTACTCATGATCTTCGAGTAGAACATTCGGGAGCTAGCTGGAAAATGAAGAAACAGTTCTGCTTATGCCTAGCTACAAAAGACAACAGGCAACAGTAACTGTCTTCACTAGTCCTATCCTTCAGCTGCAAAGGATTTATGGGTTGTGGTGTCCACCTTGACTAAGGACAACTTCTGCCATCAGTCACTTGAAGAATACTTGAAGAAGCTAAAGACTTTAGAACACGTAAAAACAGACTAAAGGAATTATGTTTTTACCATCCTAAAGCATGGGAAAAAAAAAATCAAATGTCGAAAATCACAAGCTTGGCTCTGAAATTATAAGATTTTGAAAGTAAGATTCTCCTTTCAGCGAAACTGGCTGGTGCTCCCAACTCATCCACTAATCCAGAAATTGTAACAAATTATATAACCATTCACATCAGTTTTGTCCCAGACTAATACCTCTTTTCCTGCCATCTTCACTTCAATTCCCAATGATATTTCATCTATCCCTTCAGGCCAAACCGCCCTCCCTCCTTGATTTTTGAGAAAAACACTAACGGGTATGTGAATGAGTGGAGCCTGATAAATTAATGAATGTGCCTATATCATAGGGTTTGCAGAGGTCAGTAGAAAATCGGAATTCATGACCCCCTACTTCTATATCGCTCTACAAAACGTGAACTCCTCGCTACTCCTTTCACCAGGCACAGCACAGACAGAAAGAGCTATATCTCATGCTCTCCTCCTCCTTTGACAGAACTGACCGACCGCTCGTCCTTGACGGGCTGGTTCTGGGAACAGACATCCAACTGGACAGCACTGTCCTTTTCAGCCCTGGTCAGACTGGAAACCTCTGCAGTCTGGAATTTCATGTACCCATAGGAAAACTCAAGACATATTTGCCAGCATTGAGAGTAGTGAAATCCCAGAGTTTTCTCTCCATCATAAACAGTATATGGTACATGCCCATCTCAAAAGGTGGTGAGAAAGGGCCAAAGCTGTTCTTCTGTTACTACGTATCTTGAAGTTGTATGAGTAGCTATGAAGGCCAGTACCGGAATGGATGTAAGATATACAATCAGAGGATCAAATGAAAGTACAGACAGCACCTCAGAAGTGATGACTGTTTCTCTTTGCATTCCTCTCTCTCAGAGACTCCTCTCTGCAGTTTGCCTCGCTCTTCTGCACAACATGATTGGTGCAGTCTGAGTAGATGACAGAAATGTCTTCAAGACTTGTCATAGAAACAGTGAATACTCAGGCTTTCTCTGCATCTGTGAGTCCCAAGTGACTCAGTAGTCTTTTTAATTAAAAGATTCAACATAAATAATAACATACAGCAGCTCTGTATAGTATGCCCTCCTTGCAACAAAACCTTACCTCTGTGGTCGGCTAGTCAAACACACAGGTCTTTTTCTGCTATCATTCTCCCTTCTTAATTGCTTCCGTGTCTTGTTCTACGGTCATTCAAGATTTCAGTCTATTCAAAATACAGCACTGAAAGTCATCTGTCTTACTTTATAACAGGGCTTTCTTTAATCCCAACCTCCAAAACAGCTTACTCCTTTCTTTAGATGATCCCACTGAAGATTTGGGGAGTTCATTAAACTTAATAATTTTAGAGTCAGACTTACCTTAAACATTTCATCCCCATTCGTAAGTCTGTGCTTTCCTACCTACGGCTATAACCTTGCTTCTTATTACATTTCCCTGCAGCCTGTTAATGCATCCAGTCTTTTCCTTTCTTCCTCTGACTCTTCTTACACGCTGTCCCCACAGGCTGGTCTTACTTAATTCAAATTCTTCCGAGTTAATCCTAAATTAATACTCCGTCAGTAATCATAGCAACTAATAAGGTATCATCATTCTTGACAGACAGATGCTGACACATATTTTACTCCACTCAGGCTGCAACACCTTCATTCTGGACATGAGGAGACACTCAACCGAGCCTCCGTATTTGGGGTAGCTGGTTCCCCCTCCCTGTTGTTTGTTGCTATAGCAGGTGCATTGCCCTGGGGGTTCGGCTGAGGGTTTGGTGCTCCCCGGCTCCCCCCAGCTCCCCACTGCTTCTGAGCCTGTGTGGCAGAGCTACCGGCAGACTAACACAGTCTGGCGGTGCCGTGATAGAGATGTATAAACAGGGCCAGCATGCAACAGAAGCTGCTGCATTGAACAACGTTTCTGCTTGATATCACCAGGATGTATGACAATATGGCAAACTGCTTTGAAAAAACTGTTATAAAAATGTATAAGGATTAAACCTCGCTACTTCTGTGAGGCTCACAAGCACTAGCCAGCACCCATCACCACTGACACATCTGGCGTCAGGCGCACGCAGCAGCAGCGCTGCCTCTTCCCGCACAGCCGCGGGGGCCGTGGGGCAGGACCCACGCTGCCCCCAGGCCCCACACAGCGCCGCGCCCATGCTGCCGGCTCCCAGCTAAGACGCAGGGACGGTACCAGGCACCCCTTCGGGGACACACAGCTGAAAGCCCTGCGCCTCTCTGCGAGCGCTCCGGGCAGCGGCAGAGGCGGCTCCCAGGGCCCCAGCCTGCCCTGGCCCTGCGCCCCACCGCCGCCGCTGCCGCCATTGCACCAGGCGGGGCACAGCAGGCCCAGGCGGGTCCTGAGCCGGCTCGTCAACCCCACCGCCTTCTCAAGCAGGTCGCGCTCTGGTAGTCACAGGGCTCCGTCCAAAGCTCCTTTTGGATAATTTTATTAAAATAATATTAAAAAAAAAATTGGCACTCGGGGTGCCCCGCGTCACGGTTAGATGACGTCACTGCCCGCGCGTCCCTCGGCCTTGCCCTGCCGTTGCGCCGCCACCAGGGGACGCCCCTGCCCGCGATACGCGGCCCCGCCCCGGCCCCTCGCGCCCGCCCACCCTCATCCCATTGGCTCCTCGGCGACGGCGGCGGAGGCGGGTCACGTGCCCCTTCCTTCCCGCCTCCCTTCGCCCTCTCGCGACTCCCCCGCCCCTCCCCCTTTCAAGACGGCGCTGGAGGACCTATCCCACAATGCTCCCGCCGGCGGCGTGGGGCGGTTTGGAGGCGTCTCGCTGGCGGGCTGCGCCGCCCGCCCGCCGCCACGCCATCGCCCCCCCAAACCCCCGCGGCGGAAGGCGGCAGAGCAGCGCCCCCCCGCGGCCCCCGCCGGCGCTGCGCACTCCCGGCCGCGCGCGGACATGTGGCCCGACGGCCGCTGAGCGGGGCCCCGCCGAGCCGAGCCGAGCCGAGCCCGCCCTCCCGCCGCGCCTCCCGCCCGGACGGACGCTCCTCGGCCGCAGCGGGGCGGCGGGCGCCGCTCCCGGAAGCCCCGAGGCGGCGGAGGCGCGGGGAACCGGAGCCTCCGCTTCATGCGGGTGGCCGCGGAGCAGTGACCGCGCGAGGGGACGCCGCGGCGCCAGGTGAACACCGGCGGTTGGGGCCGGGGTCGGGGTCGGCGGCGGGCGGGCGCCTCCTCTGGGAGTTGCCGTGAGGAGAGTGCTCGGGGCCGTTCCCCGACGTGGGACGGCGGGCGGGGTGCCGGCGGGAGGGAGGGGAGGCGGGCGGTGCTGCCGTCCCGCTCTGGCCCGGGCCTTCGCCTCCGCTCGGAGCCCGCCGGGCTCGGGTGCTTCCTCACTCCCTCCCTCCGCTCGGCCGAGCAGAGGGCGGGGTTTGCTGCCGGCCCCGGCCTCGGGTTTTCCCTCCTCCCCTCCTCTCGCCGCCCGCGTCGTGGCGCCGGCCGGGAGGCTGGCCCGGCCCGGTGCTGCCGCCCGGCCGCCCTGACAGGCCGTTGCGGGGCGCGGGGGGAGGCCGGGCACGCTGCGCGGCCTCCGGGGCAGCTCCGGGCCGCCCGCTTCGTCTCCCGGGGCGGGAGGGGAAACAAAGGGGGGCGGCCGGGGCGATCCGCCGTTCCCAGGAGACCGCCGGCCCCCTCCGCGCCGAAAGCTTTTGTGAAGGCACAACGGGAGGAGCAGCAGCCCTGCCCGGTGATCTGTAAGTGGGGTTGGCGCGGGGACCTCTCCGCCGTGGCGCTGGCCTGAACAAAGGTCCCGGTCCGAGGAGGCACCGCTGTCCCTCTTCTTCCCGGGAGCGGCGAGCTCCCGGCGAGGCGGGCGCTGAACCGGCCGCCCGGAGTTGTAAATACCGGCAGGGTTTGCTGGAAGAGCGTCTTCGAGTAGCAGGAGTTACTGGAAGACTTTGCAGTTGCGGAGGAAGTTGCACGGGGAGGCTCATCTTAAAGCCTAGCTCTGCTTTTGTGCTGTTGTGGAATAGCGACTGACTGAAACATCAGTAAAAGTTGCACTGAGTAGCGCTGGAGCCTGGAAGTGATACAGTTACCAAGCCAGTGAGAGACTCCAATTCTTCTTGTCTTTTAGAGTACATTGTGTCCTATTTTTTTTTTTTTCCCTTTGGTGAGTATTAAAGAATATTATTAGCCTGAGCCCCAAATGTAACTCATCTTTGACAACTTATCTCCACGTTTGTAACCGCAAAACAGAACAATTTCGGTATGACTAAAATTCGTCCCCTTCCTTTCACGATATTTTTGGTTTAGACTACTAATTAATTTTACATTTTTAGGAAGAATGAGATAACAGAGAGAAAGACCAGGTAGTTACTCTTTGTTTAGTATCATTAGCTAGGTACTGTTGGCAAAGAATCATTTATTTAAAATGTTAAGAGACAGTTAAGGCTTTTCTCATCTAAGTAATAATTCCATAATGGATTGGAATGCCCCTGATTATTGAACAGCTATTTTTGGATTGTAATTTTATAGCTTTTTAGGGCTTTGATAACCTTAAAGGGAGATCTGGTTAACTTACTGTCTGGTGTTATGTTCGTATATCATTAATGTATTGGGGGCTTTTAATTCTCTTTCAGTGGATCATAGTTTTAAGTGAAGTGTAATCTAACCTGGAGTTTTACTATGTGGGTGTTCAGACTCTCTTAGACACGGGAGAAGAGGAATGGGGGAAGTATTTAGTAATTTTGTCATGGTTTCTTTCAATCTTAGCAGAAATAAATAGTAGGTTTCTTAAATGAGGTGACTAAAATTTGCTATTATTTGGTTGATAATAGGTGGTAATCCATGTCTCTTCTTTTTTAACTGGAAAGCTGTATTTAGAGATTCACAAGATTAAAAAAAATTGATAGCATCCTCTTCAGTCACATGGAAAAGACTTGGAAATAATCCAGAGTACTTGTTCAAATGTTTCCTGTAGAATTTCTAGGACTATAATGTTTCTTGTTCTGTTTTCCTTAGATGAGATGACAGATACTTGGGGGGGGGGAGCTATTTAAACTTTTAGTCACAATGTTAACTCTTTTGCAGCTTTTCTTTCAGTAGTTTGCATTTGCTGATATGTCAACTTCCAGAGTGATAAATGACCCAAACAAGAAATGTTCCACTCGCCTTGAAGTCTGCTTGTGAATAAACAAAATGGACAACAGCTTTGTGGCCTTGGGGGGGGGGGTATGTCTCTCATCCAAATGGTCTTGAAAGAGAATGTTTTTCAGACCTTCTTTAATGGCAGTAAACCTGGGTTCACTGCTTTATCTCGTATTCAGATTATCTTTAAGATTGGGAACACTTCTCCAGGAATTTGGTGAGTTTTTTGAACGTGGATTTATAGTGCTCAAACACAGTATGTGAAGGTTGTTGAGTTTGACTTCACAAGGAAATGTAAGTTTATCTTATTCTCCAGTTATTCAGCTATTGCTTTTGAAACATCCAGATGATAAAGAGTTACTTCGTGCTCTCGACTGACTGTAGTTTGACACAGTTGATGCATGACTTCTAGCTTCTCGTTTTATAAAACTTGTAGATGATTTTGCTCTGGTTACAAACACCTGTTGCTGGTAGGTTTTTTCCCTGTTACAGGGTTTCTTTGCAGAATCTTCTTAGTTTTCCACTGTCCTGAGTACTAAAAAACCTGTGCAAAAACTTAGTGTTATTTAAAGTGGGCTTTATTTAGTAATTATTTTAAGGGTGATTTTATTTCAGTTAATGCTATATTTAAACATACATTATAGTAATGGGGGGGAGAAAACCACTGCTTGAAAAAGTTTGGTGGGCTGACTTGCCATACCTACACCAAAATTCTTGAAGCCTGGCCTTTTGTCAGTCCGCTGTTCAGTGTTGGGATTTTCTTTGCCAGCAATCTAAGGTGAGGGAAAAAAAATGGCCTTCCAGTTAATAGTAACAAAAACATGCAGTCCAGTTCCTGCTGATAGCTAAACTGATTATTCAGTGCTGTAACCATTGTTATCAATTGTCTGAATGAATTCTGAAATGATTACACTTAATCTGCTAAACCATTTAAGATTAATGTAGATTTTATAAATATCAACATTGCTCAGGTTTTTTTGCCTTTTTTTTTTTCGCAAGTTGGAGATAGTGTTAAACAGATTTATACCCTAACCCTTCTTCAGTAGTCATAAATACCAGTCTCTAATGTGCATATTCTGTAGAGTGCTTCAAAACAAGGGCTAGTTCATGGCTTTTCAGCAGTGAAAGCACATCTTGTTTCATCTGTATGTACTAGTCCACCTTGCCCTGAAGGGCAGTGACCTTGAGCTGAGAGGATATCAATGCAGTGACATTGTATCTTCTCTACTTGTTCGATCTCTTTTTACCCAACAGTTGAGGATATGGGCACAGTTTGCAAGCAGAAAGCCATGAACATCTCTCTTCTGGGTTTGAAAGTTGCTTGGTTTTGGTACCCTGAACCACTTGAATAGGATGATTCTCTTGCGTAGCAACTTCGCTGCAGTTGTGAAATAACAAATGGAGGGCTGCAGCTGCTGGAAGATGGAAGGTGAATGTGTGCCTGCCTTTCTGTTCCCTAAAGCTACAGCTCTGCTGTCCTGAACAGTTGTAGATCACCTCTTTACATCTGTGTCTGGTGGAGTCCCAAAGGCAGGGTGGCTGCATTGGCAAGGCTCTCAAAGGTTGAGTGTGCATATTCTCTACTTCAGTGGCCCACACCAGATTCAACAAGTGCTAAGGAAGTTGCCTCTTGCTTTTAGAAACATTCTGCTTTCCTACAGCTTATTTTTATGGCACATGAGATTGTTTCTCCAACTAAAAGTCTTAAGGAAAGCTAATTAAATTTAACCAAATGTGGAAGTTGTCACTTCTAGGCTGGGGAAATTGTTAACTGACTTGACAAACGATGATCAAAATACTACATTTAATTTGTATAAAATGCATTTCCTCAGGTAACAAATATAGATATACACACATTTGTAGGCATATGTGCATCTATGCCTTACATTTGTGTATGTTCTGCTAAAATGAATATTTTCACCCGTTTTTTTATTATCAAGTAATGCTGTCTCACAAATTAACTTGAAGAAACAGTAGTATTACTTTTTTTCTACATGAGAACATAAAATTTGAATTTTAACTCAAAAATACTCCCATCACAGCAAACATGAAAAGTAACATTTTAATTTGATGACTCTGTGGCCAGTGGCATTTCTTCTTAACTTTCTGAGATTATTTCAGATTATTTCACATGTGTACGTGTGTATATATAAATATATTAAAAAGTATATGAATGGATATGTGGAGAGAATTGGGAAGGACAAGAAATACATCTTCCAGAAGCTGTTTTCTAAAGCCTAATACTGTGGTATCTGATCACTTTTTCTAATAGACACTAATAATAATGTCTGTCTTAATGCAGATTTTATTTAAGGATTGGTGAACTCCCATTAAAATGCAATCTTTGTTCCTCTGTGATTAGGTCTGTAAGTACCGCTTAACTGTGATCTGTCTTCAAAGGTATGATCTGTGAGTAAACCTAAGTGATGCATTTAATGATGTTTGGAACTTTCCCAAGCTAATATGAAATTGCTTGGAAACGTCAAGTGAGTTAACGCTTGTTGTCTCTCTGTTTACTACCTGGTGTTTGTTAGACTGCTAGCAGTAATAAGGAATGTGCAATTCCATGGGATCTATGTCTGGATAGAAGTCCTCCTGTATGTCCATGCCATTAGATAGCAACACAGGCCAAAACTGCATCAGTGAAGACTTCTACCTTTCTTGGTGTGCCAAAGGAGACATGGAGACCCTTACGTGAAACTGGGCTGTACTGATATTCAAAACTTGAGTTTTAAGGTAAAATCTGAAGGTAGATGAGTGGTGTCAGTTGGACTGCTCACTATCCAGAGCAAATGACTTCAGCGATTCTGGACACAGGAGGGACAATGAAATTCTTCTCTGCGTTCTATACAGCCACTGAATAGGCCCTTCTTGTACGCAGCTTTTTTTTTTTTTAAACATTCTTAGTTTGTTACTTTTGATGCAAAAGGTAGTGACCCCTGTGGATAGACAGGTGTAATGGAAAGTAATTGGAAGTCCTATGAAACAGTTGGAGAAAAGCAGTCTTTTAGGACTGCTTTGAACTCAATGGAATTTTGTTTTAGAGGTGTTACCAAATAAAGATACCTATAACAATGAAGGTAAAGTATAACCTTCTCTCTAAATCTATGCAATTGTGATTTTTGAAATGTAGTTTTCATCAGCCCAAGCAAGAAAGGCACCTTATCCAGCTCTGAGATAAGTCAGTTGGTACCAGCAGTTACTTTGTGGTTGTTATCGTGGCAAGAAACTTTGAATGCAAATAGGGCTTATCATTGTAAGGAGCTCCTAGTATTGTTGATATGAGAAACTTAAGTTCTTTTTGAAGCTTTGCAATGAGATAGAATAATCAATTATAACAAAACCTAGGTTGGTAAATTAAGAATTCACAGTGAAGTACTGTTTTGTTGTAGGTGATTTCTTGATGCCATCTATATGGTGTAAGTAACCCAAAATGATGATTAGCTTGTTTTTTCTATTAGTAGGCTGTTCTCACAAGTTGAAAGGAAAGGGGATGGATTTCAGGTTATATTTTCAAGCTCAGGTCTGGCTCTTCCCTCTTACAGGGTTAATAGTTTCTATTACTTTTTGAGTGTTACTATTAGCATTAAGGAAACCTTCTTTCATGTACCTGTCTTCCGTTCCTGGCCATGTTTTTCTAGCTTTATTTTAGCTATCTTGCAAGTTATCACTGAATAAGGGCTGTGAAAGCACGATAAACAGTAATTGAAACTGCTTACTCCCTGTCTATCTACTGCTTCTGAAATGACATCTAATGCATTGTGATCCTACAAATAATGTAGGAGATTTTATGCAAAATACAATTACACTTAAAATTATTTCAGTTGTCATAATCCTTTGCAAACTCTTTATTTTTCCACCATTTTCCAAAAATATTTTAGCATTTCTTTGTGTCTGAGATTTGTAAGAGGTTAGTGTAGGTCTTTGACCTGAGCTTATAAAATACTGTTATTCAAAGTCAAAAGGAGCTTGAGAACCATGTTTTTGACACCATAGCTTTCACCTAGTGTTTTTTTTAAGAGTATGCCTCAGAGAGGCAAAATGTGCTTTTAAATGGCTGTATTATTTTCTTTCTTTTGTTTTTGAATCAATGTCTGTATATTTTACATGTAAGCTGAAATTACTTTTTATGGAAACACCTTTTTTTAATACCAAAAGAATATGACTATCACTAAGCTCTTGATTTAATGCTTAAAATGAAAGAACAGCATGCTTTTAATAGAGGGCTCAAATTTAGTATATTTTTATCAAGCGTGTGTATATGGGTCTATGCAATCTTCTGTATTGCGTTTTTCCATTTAAGCAAATCCATAAAATTATAGGGGAACCTATACGTTATATAAATTTTGTTAGAGGGATGCCCTTTAGTTTGCAGAGGTTCAACATTCAGAAGCTGAGAAATAAGACTACCATGATGTAGGTGAAAGAAAAAATAATGGTAGTCTGTAATTGGACAATTGCATGCTATTTCTTCCTTTGCTGGATTCAGCCCTTTCTTCTTTAGCTCAATATACTTTCCTAATCACCTACCACTCTGGTTTTGTTGCCCCATTAATTTTTTGCATCTTAAATGTGGTTCTTGCCATTGCTACTGCCCCTGAGCTTTTCATTTGAGTTCAGTCTTATTCCGTCAGTTTTGCCCATCATTTTAACTTCCACTGTTAAAAGGTCTTAGCTTTTCCATTTCGGTCTTTGCAAGGTCTTTTGGTTCAGCTCCTACATCCCTGGTGTTTAAGTCCCACTATTTGGGCATGTTTTGGATGCTATTAAGAAAAGTAAAAATAGTTTTCCTAGTTTCTTTAGCATCAGAGAAATGATTGCAACAAGTCCTGCTGTGTTGCCATAGCAGTGGCTGAACTATGCTCATTCATCTTGTGGGAATGTTGCATGTGCAGTGTAGCAATGGGGTAGGAACTTCAAATTATTCGTGTATGCTAAGCACAGATCCAGTTTATGGGGGGGAAAAAAAATGCAATTACTAGAAAAGGTTTCTTGAGTAAATGCAAACTTTTTTTTCCCAGATCTATGCTATGGCTAGATTTGGAAAGGTTGCTTGTGTGGAAAGCATGTTCTTGATCTCAGTGACCCGCTGCCAAATATCTGCTTTTTGGTGGAAAGCATGAAAATACTGGTGCTTTCAAGTGGCTAGAAAAAAGTACTTTTTTTTTAAAACTTTTCTTGGAAATGGCTGAGCCATTTTTGCTGGCTTTGGTATGTAATGCTATCCCTTCCAGCTGCAAAAGTATGCATGTCACTAAGGACCCTGAGCAGCGGAAGGCAAGGTCATGAGTTGATGCTGATTTGATTTAGTTGCTTGAACCATGTGCACCATGACAATAGTACCTAATCCCTAGTTCCTGTTATTTGTAAATCTCGATTTCACCCAGTTTAGTCACGGACTACTTAGAAGAAACACCTAAGTGCCGAATTGTACATTTTGTGAGAGAATGTTATGTGCACTGTTTTCTCTTTAATATTTGTTTGTATTATGTTAATTACTACAGTACTTCAGTGTTTTATCAGCAGTATATGAAACAACATGACTTAGCCCCTGGCATACATGCATGTTCTTCCTACAGTGGTGGTTGTGGTATAGTGCTTCTTCTGTTGGGAGTCTTACCGTACACATACACACTTGAAACAGCAGCACAGTGCATATTGCCTTCTGTTGAAAATACTGTTTTGGAAAGCAAAATAGGGTGGCCTTTTAAATTTCTGTAAATTTACATTTCATCATCTTGTATCAGTCTTTAGAAGGTTCTATTCATCCTGTCTTCTGTATAAATGAAGCTGTTTTTTCCTGGGGGAGTTGACCATAGCTCCAACGAGTGTTCCTTCTTATGGCTGTCATGCACCCAGCCGTGGACTTCTGTAAAGATTAGGTCTGGGATTGTCTTGTATAATTCAGAACATCTTTGGAAAGCAGTGTTATGAGCGGCAGCCTTACTGAGGAGCTACCCTGCAAAATTGCCTTAGTTCAGTGCGTAGGGAGACTACATGGCTTTGTCCTCACTGTTTTTGCATTGTCAAGAGCTGACAGAGGCTTGAGTAACCTAGTTTGTCCTCTGGCAGAGCGGAAAGGGGTTTTCTCACAAACTTGAGAAATGACACTAAAGAGCCAGTATGGACGCAAACATAGCTTTAAATTACAGGTTAGATTGATCAACTGTGAATATATACTTTGAATCAAATGAGACTGCACTGTGACAACTAACTCCCCAAAGTGTTGTTTTTGTTTTTTTTCTCTTGCTAACTAGCAAGTTTAGCTTCACCTGGTTCTTGGTCTGCGAACTGAATTTGCCTAAGCACTGGACCGTCTTGGTTGTCAGTGGTCATCCTGAACATACCAATAGTGTAGAGCTGTCATTTTGTTATACTTTGGTATGTAATGTCATGTGGTCTGATGAGTTAACCTCACAGCTGATACTGAAAATGCTGGAGGGATAATTGATTTAGATTGACTTACAGAGTGAATCTGCTGAAGTACAGTTTCTCATTGCTGCTTACTGGGTATGAGCCCTTAATATGAGTTTGGAAGACATCCTAAATTTCTGCCCCCTATCCTAGTAGAACAAAATGTTTTATGGTTGACAGTGCAGAAAGATGAGAAGTGAAATTTGCCTTCTGTAGATAATTACCCATCAGTGTCAGTAAGGTAACTAACTCAAATTTGTCATGTCTAAAAGCTGCCAACTGTTGTGCAAGCTTATAATCAGCTTTCCTTCATGTCTTCGTTAGCTTCCTCAGAAAATGGGGCTCAGCCTTGTGTGATATCATGGTGAGAACTGATGTATTCAGGGAAACTTTCTTCAGTGTGTTTTTGTCAAAGAGAATTAATATCCCTTTGATGCTTTAACTGTTTTGGTCAAACATCACACCTTTTCTGGCTTGTGGAAGTATCAGTCTTTATGTGGATGCTCATGATTCTGATTAACAAATCAGCTCTTGCATGTGTGTTGTCTTTTTGGAGGACGAGGGGTGATACAAGTGTTTCACAAATCTTGGTGCCTTGTGTTGTCTGAAGTTATCTACTACTTAAGACTGATAAAATGTCTCACTCTTTTGGATGGTTTCTTGGAATGGGATTTGGAATTTTGCTGAGGACTGTAATATCTTTATCAGTTGAATTTTAGCACAAGATTTTTGAGTTTGTCATTTCCTTACCACTTGTTTTCCAGTGCTAATAGTTCTTCTGTAACCTACATCCTTATTTTTCTTTATTACTAGGCAAAAACCAATAAGAACTGGTTACTTTGGGAAGGAAAGGAACATGAAGGCTGGTAAATCGGGGGGCCAGCTGTGTGACTGGGATTCTGAGGTGAAGGGATGCTTGTCCCATACACGAGTTTCCCAGTATGGAGAGAGATGGGAAGTTTCTTAGTAGATACCTATTGGTGATACTAAATTTGCTACTATCTTCAGTCTCTTATATGCCTAAATCTGTTTGGTTTGGTTTTGGATTTCTTTTGGCTTTGATAATAGCTCTTATTTAAGAGCATTAAATTAGCACCATGCTCTTGTTAGAGATATTAACAGCAAAGTACAAGTTTTGTGATACAAGTATGTTGCCCTTTTTTCAAATTGGGAGTCTGTCTGGTTTAGTTCTGTGTTGTACTGAAGCTTTTTGGGTAGTGGCTTTTCTAAGTAGAGCTAGAACATGGTTATTCACCCTTACACGTATGAATAACATACCATGAATAAAGTATTCTTCAGTTATTGTTAGTAATTATAGAATCCTAAAGAAACTTGTGGATCAGCAAGACCTGTCAAAGCAGTACACAGTACTGCTGATATTGTTTGGCTACCTTCTTATACTGTCCAGTAAACTGAAGTGTTTTAAATGCTGGAAAGTAGAGTTCAATCTGATTTGTAGCAGCACCTCAACATGTAACAGTCTGTAAAAGACATGGTGTGTCCCCCAGTTTTTAGAATATTCTCAAATATGTGACGTCTTTATAAAAAGACATCTTCCTTACAGCCCTATGTTTTGCCTACGTCTTACAGATGCTCTTTTGTTAAACTTCAGTGAGGAACACTGCCTACTCCCTTGACTTAACATGAAAAAGGTCTGTATGACAGGTTTTGAGCCAGTTTATGATTATAAGCTTTATCCAGGAAGGAGATTACCTTGTGTGTGTCCCCACTGTAAGGTTCTAAGTCTTCCTTGAAACTCTTGGCTCTTTGGATGGTCAGACAGGTTACTAGATGGTAATCGCTGCATCTGAGCCACTGCAGCAGTTCCTCAAGCTGTAATTGCACGTTTCCTTTGAGTTCTGCATGCCTTCCTTACTTAGGAGGCAGTTATGATATCCTGTATACTTCTGTGAATGCTGTCTGGACATGAGTGTTGAGTGTCCACAGCTGCTATTCATTTTGTTATTGTTGAGGTGGCCACAAAAATAAGTGTTGTATCTAGCAGGGACATAGCTGTAGCCACAGCATCTGCAATGTAAGTGTGCTTGTCAGTGTCTTGCTGCTAGACTGGGAAAAATAATCCTGAGGAGGACATCCACTGTGGTGTTTGTGGTTTTTTTTTCTTTTGTGTAGGAAAGGGGAAAGTCGGTGGAAGGCAGTGTACTGTTTAAGATGGTATAATTCTAGCCATTTGGCTTTGACAGTTTTCTCCTTTGACTTTAACTTGTGTTTTCCTGGACTTGACAGGTAATCTAGGTATTGCTGTGTCCTTGAAGGGGGGCAGTTTGACAACAAAGTCTTAGCTATTCTAGTACCTTGCCACTGCCAAAAGGGGTAATCCCGTTTTATGTCTTCTCTCCCCTATTCTGTCACTTGCATTTTCTTTGGCACATGAGTGGCTCTTAGCAGAGTCTGCTCGCCATCACCAGTGGTGAGAAACAGCTGCTTCTTTCAGTGGCAGCAAGCTGTTAGATTAGATTAGCTCTCTTGGGTAATTGCATCCTTAGAGAGTCTGGAAAGAGTCTTTAAATCAGTGGTGTCTCCTTGCCTGAATAGCACTGATTCTTTCCAAGACACTACATCAATAGGCTTAAACCACCTATAGAAAAAGGTTTCTCTTTCTATTCCCCAAAGCATAGTACTGGTCTCTTTCTTTCTCTTCATCTTTGTTGGTTCTATGGCATTCCATCTGGGAATGCAGACAAGGTGCAATTTGAGAATACAAAGAGTAAAGATCCTCTTCAAAACCCTCTTTTGAGTGTTCCTGTTGGTTCTATTCTCACTAATGTTCTGGGCCATGAGATTTTACTACACACAGGAGCAAATCCAGGATAAGTACTTCCAGATCCTCAGTTTAGCCCTCATTTGTTGGAGGGCAAACAACATTACTGAATTGTCACTTGAAACAAGTCTACCTTCCAGGCTCTTCAGACAAAAGTTTTTCCAAACAAAAAGAACTGTGAAGGTTCTTGATGTATTTTTGCAAATACTTAATAGTGTCTTTTGTTCTTTTCTTTTCTGGGAGTATGTGTTGCATTAGACTTAATGATACAAGTAGGTAAAAAGCTTTTCAAATGTTCAGCTGCCACTGGAAACACTAGGTGTTTCCTCAGCCCATCTCCAAGATGGCACAAGACTTCTGGCAACAGTTTTCAAAATTTTCATCAGCAGCTGGACACTTGCCCAGTAACGGTCCAGAGGTTATGGTGAACCCATATGGGAAACTCCAGAGGACACTCCATGTTCTGCCATTAATTACTAAAAAACCTCTATTTTTGTAAATATGGCTAATTATTGAGATCTGTTTTCCTTGAAAACATGCTTACTGAGGGAGAATCTTAAACCTCCTTCTGAGGTTTCTTAAAGACCATCAAAATGCATAGGGCAATAGTCCTACTTACTGCTCCCCAAAATTTTGATGGGAGTAAAGAGTGTTATTGTTGTTTTATTAAGCAAATAAACTCTGTAGACTGAATGTATGGCTGACTGTAGTTTCATATTTGAAACTGATTGTTTCTTGATTTGGTAAAGAAATCAAAACACAACTAAAAGTGCCACAAATCCTTTTTAAATGAAGAGAAAATATTTTTAATAGAAACAGCATTCAAAAGAAGTTGCTACTATGAGTATTGATGCAACATGTATCTAAGAAGTTGAAAGTTTAATTACAAATGTTTCCTGACTTAAGTCCGTTAAGGGAACAAGAATAAGCCAGTCTTGGACATCATTTTGCACTTGCTTACTGGAGATCTTGTTGCATGTGTCCTTGATTTCCACTCCCCTTTCCAGTTGAACAGGTGTGCTTCTCTGTAGATGGATCTCTAGACCGTTACTGTATTGGAGGAAGAGTGTATTTAGCTGTTGCATTTTATTTACAGGGCATAAAGAATGCTTGTAAAGACTTTATCTTGCAGTTAGTCAAAAAGGAAGCACGTGCTAATTTCATGTGTTACTTACAATTAGGCTACTGTAAATTTTCATGCAATGATTTTTCCATGCCTATTTAAGATTTTAATATAATAGATTTTAGTTCAGTGAGAAATTCAGTTGCATGACTTTGAACAGACTAAGTCCTTCTTTCTGCATGCGCAGTGAATTAGTGTTGAAATACATCTGTATTTTTAGGTTATGAATTGTATGAAGTAGTTTGTGTTACCATAAAAGGTAAATCACACTTAGATTTTTGTGATACAGAAAATTGTTTGGTGTGTAAATGGCACTTATATCAGTCTGCTTTATGGAGTTGTTTAAGTACATCGTGAAGCTACGTTCCTCAGACAGACAGTGATGAATCTATTCCCGTGTTCTACGACTAACTCTGGTTAAGAACTTTTGTTGGCAGAGGGCTTTGGCATCTGCCTTTCATGAAGACAAGAACAGGAATTGCCTTTGAAGAATAACTTAGAAACGGAAAAGTTTAACTCCTGTAAAAATAACAGGGGGATGGGGTGGTGCTGTGTACTCGTGGTAATGTCCTTGTTCACTGTTTTCAGTTTAATATACTAGAGCATTCTTGCCTTTATTTCAAATATGAAATTAAATAAGGTATTTTTCTTACAAAGTAATTCCATTGAAATCTTACAAGCACCGGAAGTACCATCTTGGCTGTCATGCTATGCTGTCTTTAGGCATTCTTAGAAAGTATTTTATCTACAGAGGTGTGGGGGAGTGATTTTGTTTTTGTCAGCACTAACATGGTATAGTGCTTGTTGCTGTCTTGTCAAGTGCCTTGCATGTATGGGTCTTGGGTATTTCCTAGTATTTCACATCAACAACTGAATGATCGTAACTAAAACGTGTTGGTCATGAGTCAGTGGAATCTGGTAGGTATACTCTTTGGATATTAGCATGCTTCAAATACATATTAGCCTGATTGGACGTGATTAGCCATGGATATGGACATAATATTGATCTTCATGTGAGCTCATACAATTTTGTGACTGGGAGAATGACAAAAAATTATCTTGCTTCTTTCACTGTCTCCTCTCCCCAGCCAAGACTACAGATTTCTTGTATGGCATGCAGCTGGAATGACAAAGTCTGAGAAATACTTCCAAATCTTCTTGAAGTTTAAAAGAATCTAAAGCAATATGTCAAATTCTGGGACAAATAAGAGTTCTGTTTGCTGTGCTGTCTGCTCTTCCTAAACCACTATGGTCTTTTTTCCTAACTCTGTTTTTAATTTTATAAATTTAACAGCAGTCTTTAGTGTTAACTCTTCCATTATTCCCATTATGCCCCTTTTAAAGTAGTGGAGAAAATAGTCTTTCCAAAGTTAATTTGTTAAATAGTATGTAAATTTTGATGTCTTTTACTTTATTTAAAATATTTATATTTGAGTAGTATTAAATTCCTCTGCTGTGTTGTGCAAATTGCAGTGTCAAACTGGCAAAAAGGTGTGCTCTGCGAAGTGATCTGTGAAATGCATTAGTGGCACTCAATATCTGTTTAAATAATGGGTTTGTGAGAAGAACTATGTAACACCACATAAATGTTTTTAGTTGCTGCACATTGCGGATTTACTGATACCCTGTCAAAATTTCTAATTATTGTAATTGTGCAAGAATTTCTGGGATGTCTTTCTGTCTAGAAAGAGTACAATGGAGAAAAGGTTACTTTTTTGGGGGAAAAACAAATCTAAAGAGTTTCTATGGGTTCTATTTCTGCAGTCTGCCTTAGTGAACTCAAGACCTTTGTTATAATAAGCATGAATTCCACAGCTCCTGCTTAAGGTACAATTTGGTATTTAGACTGTGAATATTTAAAACCTTTTCTGTGGATGGATGCAGAGTGCAGAATTCTTGATCTTGGCTTTAAATGGTCTCAGCTGTGATGTGTCCTGGGACTTCCAGGGTTGAGAGAGGTTTGAGTGCAGTTGACAGATTTTTTTTTTTTTTTCCCTGCTTCTGTAAAGCATTGCTGAGGTTTTGTTAAGAACAGAAGGAATGTTCTTATGTTTTATATATAAAAGCATATATACCACGTACCACCACATGATTTAAGCTTTTTGGGACCTAAGCCACTTAAAAGTCCTCTTGCAAATCAGAGTGAAAACAACAGACCTTGATCTCATATTTTAAGTTCAAATGTGTTTTTGCTGGTCTTACCTGACCTAATTTGATGCAGATTTTGCTTGTTTATGGCATTAAATTTTAAAATAGCAGTTTGGCTTTTGTTGGGTTTCACCTTGCCTAGCCTGCAAAGGGTAATTGGTAGTGGTTCTAACAGAACTTTTGTATACAACTCATAGCATTCACTGCAACACAGTCTGCTTTAATATTAGTGCTAGTAACTTCTCTACAGTTGATGACAATTATCCTAATGATATCTTTTTAAGTCATTTTTGTATCAAAATAGGATAGCAGTGTAGGGGGAAAATTCCCTTATAGCTAGGTTTTTGTTTCTTTCTCCCTTCCCTTTCCCCCACCCTCAGTTGACTTGATTCACATGTTCCTTTTGGGGGATTAGCAAGTGGTTTCTAATGGGAACATTGAAGCCATTTAGCATTCTAATTACAGATATCTAATTAGTTTCACAGGTTTGACCATTTCTTTAATGAACTGTCTGTGTTCAAGACTCACAGATCAGAGTCCTGCTTTCTTGGATTGCCTAAGAAAGTGAGAAGTGTGTTATGTGATGGGTATCTGTGTGAGCGTTTCTTTTCTCAATAAAAAGTAACTATCATTAAAACACTTCCTGCTGCCAAGATCAAGCAATGAAGACTTGATGAGAAGATAAGTTTTGGGAGGCAAATTCTGTCCTTCCCCCTTCTGGATAACCAGGTGGTAAAGGGAAACCAGTGTAGTTTGTAAGTGAAACGGGGAAGTTTAGTTGAGGAGTGTGCTTGTGGTGTTCTCGGCTCTGTCCTGCTGCTTTTTCTAGCAAAGGCATTAAATAAAGAGCAAGGGATTTGAAACCTTGGTCAGTTAGTTTCAGGTTTGAATGCTTAAATAGCAAATCTTGGTAATTTTTGATTTCTTCAGTCTTTTGCGAAGTTTTAATTTGTTCTTTTAAATAATAATAATTTTAAGAGCTTTATATAGTTCCGAAGAAAACTGCTGGTCCCTCTAGGGCTGTTGGGTTGGAGCTTTAGGTGCTTATACCATCTCTGCTGTGCCTACAGGAGTTTGAAATGGAGGAGATTCAGTCTTTGGTGTATATCCTCTTTTTTTTTTTTTCCCCAAGTGTGTTTATTTCTGTGTGTAGTAGGTAAGCCTCCAAAGAACATACACTTGCTGTTTGTTATGGGAGATCAAATTATTTCAACCTATATGATGTGGATCACAAGGATATTCTCCATCCATGTTATTCTTATTTCATACTGCTCCTTTGGAGAACAGTTAAAAGGTGCATCCTCCCTATTCATGATACTCCACTGCACCTGTGCTTGTGACCTGTCCTGTATTTGACGATACAACTTTCCCTGCATTTTTTTTCTGAGTGCCAGTAGTTCTAAGTGTATGACAAAAGCAAGAAGCTGCTTTCATTTTTCTCACTTGCCACTACTATGGTGATGCTGGGTGTGGAAAGCAACTAATTCTTCTGGTGCTTTTGTGTTTAGTTTTGTTGCTTCAACCATTTGTGAAGGGCAATTTGCAGTTGTTAGTTGCTGCAGTGTTACGTGGGGTGGTTTGCATAGAAACTTAGTGATACATTTAACTTTTAAAAATAAAAGCACCATTGGTGGTCTTAAAACACTGCAAAAACTTTGCATTTGTTGAACAAAAACAATTTTCAAGTTGAAAGTATCAGTTGCTAGACAGCATTAATGATGCTCATAAATTGCAAAGAGTTTGTGAATGATCTGTATCTAACTCTTAATGTCACTTGTTTCTACTCTACGAAGGTATAATGAAATGAAGAGCACTGGAGATCACTCATTAAATCCATAGTGGTCATTTTTATTTTCAAGCTGCAATCTAAATTAACTGTATAAACTGTTTCTATGTTTTCCAGACTACATTTTGTACGAAGATGAAGAACAGAAAGCAATGTATTCAAGATACTGAGGGTCAGAAGCATGAAGGCATGGAAGGTAAAGTCTGTGTGTGTGAAAATTATTCAAGTATATTATTCATGTTCAAGCTGTGCAGGTTGGATTTTACATTTGCTCTCACAATTAGTATGCTGCTTGTTTTGAAAGAAGTTGTGTAAACATAACCACTATCTGAGCTTAATATTTTTCTTTTGGTCTGTGGGGTCCCCAAATCCTTTCCTCTCTCTTCTGTTTTTTACTTGTTGACTTCTAGTAGTAGCATAAAAATGGAGATAGCAATTGTTATTAATAAAAATAATTAATTTAGAGTAAAATCTCTTGAAGAAAAGTTCTTACATTTTTAGATTCTGAAAACAGTTTCTAGCTTTAACAAAATTGGGAGCATTTTTTATTCAATGTACATGATTAGGTAAATATTTGAGGATGTCAGATTAAAATAGTTCTAAGACTGGAAAACTAAAATAAAGATAGACTATGTGTATGTAAGATAATGACTGTAGACTATGCTGGTCTAATTTATTTCATGGAGAGAGAGTGCAAACATCCAAGGAGAAGGAACTCAGGAGAGCAATGTTTAAATGACTGCATGGCCAGTAGGAAGCACTGTGTGATGCTTTCCTTATTTAAATAGCACTAGAGCTAACTTTTCTTTGTTTTAATGGCAAATACTGGTACAGTAGTCTATGAAATATGTTGCGTAGTATTTTTTCACCTGAAATACATTCTTTTAACTACTCTTCTGACCAGTGCCTTGACTGCATTAGACCTGAAAACTTGATTTATTTGCTTTCAACTACAGAAAATTGTATCTTATTGCCTTATTATTCAAATCTAGAAGGACTTTGTTTCAAAAACTGTCAGAAATTCTAAGTGTCAATGTTAATAATGCCAGGTGAAGAAAATGAAGAAAGGTGTTCCTGTTCTACTTTATTATATGGCGGTGACACGTGCCCCATCTGTCTGAACTGCCTTCTAGAACAAGAGATTGGTTTTCCTGAGAACTGCAGTCATACCTTCTGCATGACATGTATTCTTAAATGGGCTGAGGTAAGACTGAGAACCAAGGGGTGTGTTTATTTTTCAGTAAAATCTATTGCATCTAATACCTACAGATTTTTTTTTAAAGAAAATAAGTTACGCGTTCTGACTTTGCACAGAAGTGTTTCAATGACCAGTTTATAAATAAAGTACTTTGTGTTTTCTTTCACTAGATGTTCTGACTTACTAATGGTTACTGGAGATTAGGGATCAGTAAAAAAATGGTGTTGGCTGTTTGGAAGATCAGACAGTCTTACGTACATGTTGTAATATTGTAGTGTCATTAGCTTAATCTTATCTTGTTATCCCTTATGCTGTTTGTCATACTGTCAGCTCTTAGAGCTGGGACCAATGTATTTTCATGTTAGCATACAAAATGAGTCTGATAAAACCTTAGTTTTCTAACTCTAAAGAATTCAGCTAAAAGGTTTAGTGCTATTTTGAATTAAAAATTTTAATTTTAATTATGGCTATTATTTGATCTGTGTCAATACCTTTGTAGATAGTTCCGGAACCTTAAAGAAAAATGACTTGTTGAACAAATTCTTTATAATCTTGTTCTATTTTATCCCTTTTTCCTCGCGTATGTCCTGTAATCATTGCATTAAGTCTTTGGTATATTTACCTTTCCTGTAACTTTTTCAGTTGTCAATATAAACCAGCAAATTAGAATTGCTTTATACTGTATTGGGGGGTGTGTGTTCAAATGAGATGTTGCTTTTTGTCCTGCTTTTTGTCCTGCTTCTGTGCACTTGAATTGGTTGCTCGTTGTAGTGGAGACCACTACCTGGTTTCTTTGCAATAATTTTCTTCTGAAGTAAATGATGATTTTGGTTCAGTATATCCTTTAGAAGGTTGGTATCGCTTAATATATTGTGTATATATACATACATATTATTTATGTATTACTTTCATTTCCTATATTTTTAACCTTAATCGTGTCATTTACTACTGAAGGCAGACAATAACATAAATCACTTCTTTCTGAAGATTTTGTATGAACGTAAGAATATTAAAAAAAGGTTGTTAGATGAAACTTAGTTTATCATCTGGTTTGTGTATCTAAAGCAAGTCTCCTGTTGCCAGATTTTCTGTTCTGCAAATGATTAATTGCAGTGCTTTGACTTACAAGGGAACAGAAAATTCTCATCCACAATTTTATCCTGACTTCCTTAGTTGGTTGTTATAATGGCAGCTGAAAGGCAATAAATAGTGATATGCATAGGGAAGCAGTACAGTAGATGGAGGTCTTGCTTCTGGATTTGAGTTTGTTCGCATTGTCTAACAGATGCTTTTAAGCCCAATGAGGACAGGAAATCTTGTTTTAAAGAGGCAGGTGAATGATACGACATTTTTCTTGTCATGTCAAATTATTTTGGCACGAAGTACTATTCAAATAGAATAAAAGCAACTTCTGCTCTTGAGAGTTTACAGGTGAAGTAGATACGATGCCATAAAAATTGTGCAAGGTTGTCTTTAAAGCTATGTAAGGCTTCTACTGATTCTTTCCATTAGTGGCATCTGATGGGTTAAAACCAGCCAGCCTTCTTTTTCTGAGGATATTTGACAGTTGGACCTGTTGAGTTCATGAAACTCCATTGCCTCATCTAGTAGTTTAATTAAAAAGTAAAGGGGGGAAAAAAAGTGTTGAAAACTGGCTGACAGATGTTCAGAGGCTTCAGCTGTGAGAAGCAGATGAGGTTTTATAGCTTTGAATGATAGAAACATATTATAAGCACGTGGCCATTTGAAGCATGCTGATGCCATGTGATTTTTGTGTCCACTATTAATATTTAGTAAGTAAATGTTTTTGTTCTTTTTTGACAAGTGTTGCATAAGGTTTAGCTTTCTCTACTAGTTCTTGGTTAATCGTAACTAATGAAAACTAAATAATTGACAAGTAGTCAAATTTAAGTTACTCTGAATAACAAGGATATAAAAATTATCCTGTCTTTATAAAATATGCTACCAGATTCTGTTTAAAGATTATGTATTTTTATTGGGTATAAGTAAATTGGTTTTAAAAACACTGTTTTCTTGTTTAAGCACTGGAGAATAACAAAATCAAGAATAAGATTACTGAGTGAAATCTTTAAAAAAAAAAAAACAAACAAACAAAGCCTAATGTTCACATTACTTGAAGTGCTCTTTTGCGTATCTACAGTTATGCTCCACGCACTGAAAGGCTTTGCCAGCGGTCTGTGTTCAAGTTGGATATTTCCTCTATCTTTCCATGTTGCATCTAGACTTCAAAATATAACAGGAGCAACTACTTCTTTAAACTGTTGTTTTCAAATTGTACATAATCATTGCTCTTCTGAGAGTTTATGGCTTTTATATATAACTGTGTAGCTTCTAATTAAAACCAGGGTAGTTTAGGCAGACGGTAAGAGTTTGTTTACCATTCTGTTCCTTCTTCTATCTATGGGAGATTTTCAACATTGCAACTGCAGTTAAGTGTACTGTACCAGCAGGTTTTCTATCTGCAGGCAGCAGCCATAACACTTTGAAGATGCTGCTTTTTAAGGAGAGAGAGACTATAGATAGATATATGTGCACTTAAAAGCAATATACAAAAATTGCTTTTAAGTGAGTTATCTTCTGATTCATTCCATGAAGGGCTAAAAAGGGATAGGAAATTTGCCACAGAACATCTAGTATATTAGATCCTGATGGCTAAATCTGAGCATTTAGTTTCAGAATTCAGTAGCATTACAGTTGAGTCAGTGCTGTATTTTCTTTCCCTTTGAGGAAAGGTGTCTCAACTCCTAAAAGAAAAACGAAAGGGAGACCAGAATCCCCACTAAGAAACTAGTCTTCAGATTAACTTTTTTTTAAATGTCCCTTAAATTGTTCTTCTCTGTTTGGCTGTTTACTGTAGTTAATTGCAGCATCTGAGAGCATCGCTGTGCACTAAATGCACTTGCCTATACTATTAAACTCTCCTATACTATTAGACTGTCACCTTGTGTACCTTTGGCCATGCTACCCAGTGCGCTGTCAAGAATTGCTGGGCAGCACTGGGCAGGTAGGCTGTTGGGGACTGTTTTCAGTAGGCACGCAAAGATTAACATAAATGTCATTCATCCTGTGCTAGCTGTCAGCTGCTTCTGTAAACTGACATTGTGTAATTTACCAATGGAGCCTTTCAAGCTTGACTTTGTATTTCAGTGAGGCTATGTTGGAAGATCATAAAAAGTAAAAGGCACTAAATCTGGAGCTGAAGCTTTTGGACATACCCTTCAATGGTAGTGTTGAAGGATAGTGTAAGTGAAGGATTGCTTTCAGTATAAAGAACATGTACATGATAACATGATTCTGCCCACAGAACAAAGGGGGAGCTTTGGCTATTGCTCTGTGTGTAGGAAAAAAAGGGGGGGAAACCAACAAGAAAAACCACAAAAACCCCTATCTAGAGTCTTCAAACACCATCGGTACTGTTGTGTTACACCAAGGGAAGTAATTACAGTATGTGTTTCTCTTGTCTGTAACACCACTAGTAGATTAAAACTAGTTGGGTCAAAACTACGTTTTTTTAACACTGTTTTTCTGGTACGCTTGTATTTTGTATTTCAGTTGGTAAGCACGTATGTTCTAGTTCGTAATAATCAGTTCTGAAAGCATTTAAGTAAAGCTAATGTGAAGGGAGGTTAACCAGGTATCTCTGGCAAGCAGATATGTGAAGTAGCCAAAACCACCTCAGCTAAGACAACTGCTCTAGCAGCAGTAGTATCTTGCCTGCCTGCATGTTGTAGAGGAAGACTCTCTACTTTTTTGTATTCTATTCAAAGAAAACAATTTTAAATTAGAGGAGATAAATATTTACTCTGCTTTACTGTAGACTTTTTAACTGCACTTCTGTTCTTCAGAGTGCTAATAAATATACTGGAGATTTCTATCCCTGCTCTTCTATTAATTCCTCTTATGAACCATCATGAGAGAAAAAGAAAAGATTAAGTGTGTTGTCTGCATTATCACAATCATTGTGTAAGAGACGTTGATTTGAGTGACCCTTCCCTACTAAGCTTATATCTCTTAGTCTCTGCACCTGGTTTCCCTCATTCATTTTTCCTCGTCTGGAGGATTTGAAAGTGGAGTATGTTCAGCTATAAATTCTCCAAAGCGTTGGGGCATATTCACGTAGGCCTTGTGCAGTATCAGTGGTTGACTTAATAAAACTAAGCAGTTGGCATGAAGAGCTGTCTTGCATTACATTCCTAGCAGATGTTCTGTTCTTAGAATAGTTGTTTCCTTTGTGCTAGTATAAGGTTTGGATCATTAATTATGTAGACTATACTCCACATGTATATCCTTCTGAGGGTAGAGTTACCTGTATGGTAACTGGAATTCTTAATGTGTATTCTTTCTGATCTGGATTTTTTTTGTCCTAAAGGATATAGGAAGGAATCAGCTTATGTGGCAACAAGCTCCCCAGTGATCTGCAGTACAGGGCACTGTGGGCAGGATTAAGATTACGTTTACAAACCAAATATGCAGTGTGTTCAAAGAAACACTAAACCTAAAAATCAAAACGACAATAAAAAAACCTTCTTGTTTAAGTGTGTCCAAGGTAATGCATATGTAGACAATGCATCTGAGAACTGCTGCATGGAAAACTGTATTAATCAAATTATTTTAGAAAATCTAGACTTTAGATACCTTTTTTCAAATTACGTGTTTGTCTTTGTGGTATACAGTTGTTCTTGGCATATTTCCCCGCTTAAGCAGGGCGGTTGGACAAGATGGCCTTTGGAGGTCCCTTCCAACCTTAGCCATTTTGTGATTCTGTGATTTATCAAGTACATTCATGCAGCACCTTACAAATGTTAATGTTGTTAAACTGCAGTGCAAAAGTCTATGTGCGTGTTTTTGAGTTTGACTTCAGTTCTTCCAATAATATAGTGTCAAAGGAAGTACAATGACACATACAGCATCTTTCTTATCATAGGATTCTCAGATCCTTACAAATAATGAATCATTTCATCCTTTCCCAAAGACAGCCACCATTCCAATAGAACTTGTCAACACTTCATGGCAATTTTGGATTAGAAGTTAAGGACTAGCCAAGCAATGTGATGTAGGTAGAGAGAAGACATCTGTTTAGATCGTAATTAGGTAGTCTGTTGATTAGCTGTTGAGACTAGATCTGTTATGCACTCTGTATCTTTACTATCCATGAATGATATTTCGAAAAAACACCTAACATCTCTTGTCAGAAATAGTGCTTTCCTAAAGCATACAAAAAACTTTAAATGTACTTGCTTTTTTTAGGTAGACTGAAAAAAAGTAATCCTGAGTCTTTACATGCTTCTGGAAAATAGTGTATTTCCTGATGTCTTCCGCATTTTCTTTCATCAAAACATGGAGAGGTGTTTCCCACTACGTGTGTTGTTACAGTCTCCCTTTTCACTGAAGTTGGACGCGGAATTGGGGGCTTTTTAATGGGCTTTTAATTATTAGGTGGAGTGAAATACACAGACATTACTTTTACAATCTAAACCTCACCTTTAAGCCTGAATTTAGTTATGAGAATCTGGTATTATTTGTGTTGCTTAACAGGTTCTCTAATAAGGAAGCAGTAAAGAGTGCAGGATCATGTTTCATTTTGGATCAGCTTTTCAATACAGTAGTTGAAGAACAGACTTTGTTATGGCCACCTGAAGAAAAAAAAAAAAATTATAGGGGAAGGGATTTACTGCAGCAACTTTAATTCCATACATCTTGTTACTACTTGTTATGATACCTTGTAACATGGAACTTGATGAAATGGGGATATCTGCAAAAGTTATTTTATCAGCCAAATATGTTTTGGAATTAGCTTGCACCTATTTGTATAGCTTCCTGAAAATTCCCAGCTGGAATATAGTAACTGCTTCAGCCTTTTGTCTACCCGAGTTTGTTCAAATGCTGTTTGAAGTGACGTGGTTAAAATAAGGGACACTTACTCCTTGAGTTTAGAGATCGCAGTGTTGTGGTGCTGTAGCATTTACAGGAATATTGAACATTAAGTTATGCCTGTGGAGCTAAAGCAAGATTTTTCTAGAGGGTCATCAAATCCTAATAAAATACTATGAAATGAGTGTTTGGAAAACAGGAACGAACGCACACACACACGCGCATGGGTAGTTTTTCAGGATTGCAGACTTCATGAATGCTTACATATTTTAAGAAGAGAATTCTCCAGATATCACAGGATAGGTGAAAGAATGAATCACTGCAGAGGTACCAGTTTTAACACAAAAACTATGATTATTTTTGTGTGGAGAGTAAAACAATTGAAGACATTTTGAAGCGTGCCAAGTTACTATTCTGTGATTTTTTTTTTTGAAGAAAAGCAAAGCAACTCACAAATACCAGCTGTGAGGTTCTAATGATTTTGATGGTTACATTAAACATTATATGTTCTAATTTTTAAACAGCTGTGTTAAAGGAAGATATTCTATGAAGCTGTGGTTCTTTTAAGGTTGTGACGCATCCCACACCCCTCCTCCCTTGTGCACAATAAAAGTGATAGCTGCTGCTTGGACTCATTGCATCTCAATGGCTTTTTTCTTGTTCCAAATACTTTTTCCCCCAAAAGGACAGTGTACATCCACTATACTTACGATGCTACCTGAACAGAAGCCTCAGAAAAGAGGAATTGCTAACTTGCCTTGAATGAAAGAAGACTCAACATCGTCTTTGGTTACTGAACCACCTTCTCAAAAAAGATGAGAGAGATGAGTAAAAGGCCACCACTCCTCATGATTGTTTCCTGTAAAAAAAAAAAAAAAAAAAAAAAGTTGACTACATTTTTACTCTCACTCCTTTCTACAGCAGCACAAATTCAGTCTTGCTGTTGGGAAAAGGGACAGGGGAAAATTTTTTTCTTCCATTTCCACTTAAAAGGCTTGTTTTTGCATCAGCTCTCGTGTGTCTGCTAACATACATGTTTAGACAAAAGTGTTACGTAGATGAAGTAACCTCTAGCTTTCCTTAGGGCTACCGAACAGTTGTACTGTGCTGGGGGACAGTCCTGTCTTTACTAGATTTTCTCTTGAGATTTGTTGGGAACTACCAGATAATGCTAGGGCTATGAAAAGCAATTGAGTAGGAGTGGAAAGAGCATCTGCTGCTTCTGAACATATCTGAACCTAACGGTAGCTTTTGATTCTTCCAGAATGTTTTCCTCTTTTTCTACTAGTATGTATAACTGTAGGTAGTTGTTAAACATTTGTCCAGAAGAACTGAACATATAACATTGGCCTTTTTTTCTAGTGGTGCAAAAATGCTTGTCATTTGTATTGCTGCTAGTAATACCTAGTATATGATACTTCATTGCAATGAATAAACATAGCTTGCTGTGAATTAAACTTGGGAACATAACTTAATATTCATGTGTAAATTTAATGTCAAAACAGGGTGTATTCTTGGAAAAACTTTCAGCTAAGGTAAATCCTGAAATAAGACTGAAAATGACTAAGAAAATTAACTTCCTCGTACTTATCTGTGACAGCCTGGTATATCTAAGAATCAAAGTATTTACCTTGAAGTTTGCAGCTGATTCAACAGTTACAGTGAATATCCCCATTGAACAATACTCTGCTATGTTACTGTGGGTTAGCTTTACGTTGACTACAGAACAAAAACTGTCTTCACGATCTGAGTCCTTAGGGAACTGCCTTGATTACCCAATAAGCTTTTCTTAACCAAAGCCATGACACTGCAGGGAACAATGGTATCCCCCAACAGGGGGAAGTTTTTAGTTAGGATAAAATACCAGAGCATCAAAAGGAGAGGTAATGGCTTTAACTTACGTTCTCCTTCAATGACTTGTTCATTAAACTACCCCTGGGGTTTTTTGGTTTTGTTTGGTGTTTTTTTTTTTTAATCAGTCTAACTTTGTTCTATCTACTTCAGTTGAAATCAGAAGCTGCCTGAATGCTTGAGGTTTGGGGGCTGTGTAGGTGAAAAAGAAGCTGAGCACTCTTTGAAACTGAGAAAAGAATAGAATGAACAGGAAAACGAAAAGCCCAATAAAAAGACAAGAATGAAGTTCACCACTGAATTTCAGGGCAGAGTTCATATACAAGTTTCTCATAGCTGCTTGTGCAATTCTAATGCTGCATCTTGCTTGCATAAATAAAAAGTGTAATACCGTGTTAATTCTCTTAAGGGCATACAATTCATATACTGGTTCTTGTTCAGTGGCTGCATTAGGGTGGAGGCTGGGTGTGGGGTTTTTTTAATTTGTTTTAGAAGAGTTCTAAACTGAGCCTGTGAAGGCCAATGTAATGAAGGGGGTGGGGGAAGGAACATGACAAAAAAACCAAATCAACGAAATAAAGAAAACCCACCAACCCCCCCACAAACACATATATGGAATTTAAATGAATAAATGGTTCTCTGGCAGCAAAACCTAATATCTAATATGGATTTCTCTGAAAGTTGATTCATTACATTATCCAGTTGGGTGGAACTTCAGTTGAAGGTTCCCTATTCCATGGTTAATAACGTTTTATTGTTCTCTCTTTGTGTGTGTGTGTGTTATCTGGTGTAGTGCAGCTTCAGTAAGAGCGTGTTCAGGTGATTGGGGAAAAACCAATTAAATCTGTATTTACATCAAACTGTAGGGTAAAATAACCTTCAGTTTCGTTCTCTTGCAAAGTGATTTGTAAAACTTTAGCTGTCTTAAATGTGGGAATCCGTTCTCTCTGCTGACTGAAAAAAAAAAAAGATGTCAAATAGATATGCAAGATGAGGGAAGTTGTTACCTTGTTTGATGTTGGTTCTCCCAGTTTTGTGTTTTGGGGGGACATGACCTGACACTTTCTTTTGAAAAGAACATTAAGAAATAAAACAGTAGAACAATAAGAAATAAAAAGGATATTTGTGTATTGGTATAAAATAAGAGTTACCTAACAGGGATTAAAAAACATAGCTAACCTATGTAAAATGCTTTTCCTTTTTTGAACACAACTGAGTTACATTCTTGTTTCCTTTAGATTTTCCCCTAAAGAGAAACCTACTTATATGAAATAAAATACTGAGCGTATAGATAACATACGCAAATACATTCTTAATGTGAACAAGTTGTAATTTTGTGTATTTCTGTAAGCTATTATAGTAGTGAATAAAAGTATAGAAAACTGAGACTTCTTCTAACTTATTACACATCTTGTAATAAGAAAAATAATTTTTCAGACACAGGCTTCATGTCCTATTGATCGCAGACCATTTCAAGCAGTATGCAGGCTTGATGCATTAGAAAAGCAGATAAAGGTAAGTTCCAGACTTACTTTCTTAAATAACTTCATTTGTAGGAAGGCCCAAGTTATGCTGCAGCCTTTTATTCATGCATCTGTGTTAAATAAGCTTTCCTAATGAAATAATTATTGCTCTAATGTTTCTATTACATATTTGAAGCTAGGAATTATTCTTAATTACTTTTTTCAAAGCAAGTGTTTACAGTAATAATAATCACAAAGCTGCTATTGCTACTTTATAGTATCTTTGAGCCTTCCTGATATATCCCAAGAATCGAAGTATAGTAATTGGTCTCGAAGTATTTTTTAACTAGGTTTTCTAAACAAGTGCTGTATCAATTAGCATGTAATCTTGCCTTTTTTTTAGCTGAGGTGAATCTTGTATGTTCACAGCCTCCAATTCACAAAAACACATGAAGGCAATAGGAATCAATGCTAAGCCTTGTCAACCTAAATTTCAGAATTTTTTCAGCTTTTGACTCTTCTGAATGATACTGCTGTGGAGAGGAGTTTACAAGTAGGAAAATAAAACTTGAGTCTGATAGATAATCTTGAAAATGTATAGGGAAAGATGCTGATAATTCTGTGTAAAATTTTGAAATTCTGTGGTGAAATTATGGTTATAAGTAATTCCTAAGCTGTTGTTTTTGCATTTTGCTATGTTTAGAAAACAGGCTCCCACTACCCATTTTTTGTGCTTCTAGAGGCCTGGGTAGTCAACTGCAAAGGAACCAGACTGACAGCCGCAGATACTTCCTTCTCATAGAAAACCGTGCTAGTGTATTTTATCTTCTTTATTTCTAAAGAACCAAGGAAGCAGCTAAAACAAGATAAACTGAAGTTTTCATTTGGAAGAGTGTAAAGGCTGTATCAAAATATAGTTTGAAAGGTTCTTTGTTCGTAGAACTGCAATGTAAACAGGTAGGCAGAGAACAAGTGTCCTGCTCTTGAAAAAGAGCCACTGGAGCAGTGTAGGGGTAGATGGAATGTGTACCGAGAAATGCTGACACAGTGGTCACTATGAGCAGGGGCACTCTTGGGACATTGGCAGCTTTCCCATTGTGATATTCATAATTAGAATGCTAATAGCTTAAGGAGTTTCATATAAAGCCAATATTCTAGAACGAAGAAATATAGATATCTAATGCAAACAATTGCAGTGTAGCTGTTGAAGTAACTTCACAGTATGTAATAAATTGTATTGCTTTCTTAGAATTTTGAAGAGGTGGAAAAAAACCAATGTTGTATGAAATACATAAGTTATTTTACTCTGGAGGAAAATCGGGTGTTTTTTAATTATGAGGAAGCATTTGAAATTGAGTGGTGGTTCAGCGTTTTGCCAAGCTGAACCTTGTATATTCAGATCAACCAACTTAGTTTAAAAAAAACATAGCTTCCAAATTCTCAATGGAAGATAGTGCATAGCTTTGAGATACAGACTGCCATAGTAAGTATGTTCAAGGTTTTTTGGTCTTGTGGAATTTGTATGCATCTCTGGCAGACTCAATATACATAACAAGGTGGGGTTTTTTCCATTCCATTAAAAACAAATGAAAAAAAATTTCAAATCTGCAAACTGTGAGATTAAAGAAGTAATGATTTGAAATGGTTTTGAGTCCTTCTGTTTGAGCTTATTTTCTCTGTAGACCTTAAAGTCTGAATGTCTTTAAAGCCCATGTGTTTCTAGATTGGATTGACTTTATTTTTCAATACAGGTTCAGGTTAAAAAACAACTAAGGAGGAAGGAAGAAGAAGAAAACTGTGCCTGCAATAAGGGAAAATATAGCCATGCAAAGATGAGAAGTTTTGCGAGGTTGGTCGTCCACTTAATTTGAAGCATTCTAATTGGACTATTCAAAATATAAATTCAGCTGTTTTAAAATGTACACAATCAGTGGTAGTTTAGCTTTACTTTTATGACTGATGTAATTCCCCCTTGAATACTTACAATAGCAAGCAAGGAGCAACATATTTCTTGCATTGACCTCTGCGAAAGCTACATTTTTCAAGCAATTCTGACAAATTTCTTATTAATTTGAACTAAGATTTTATGGCTAGATCATATTTTAACAATACAAATCTTTGGTTATCTAAACAGACACCCTCTTTCTTGCATGTTACCGTAAACATTGGTGGTGTTCCTCTTTTACTATAAAACATTGTTGTAGTCAAAAACTGATTTTATTCTAGTGAGTTTGAGAGGGAACTGTGGAAATACCATTCCTGTTTTGAGAAGCTTTATCTTGTCACATTTGCTGCATTACAAAAGGGAAAGCTCAGGATTACACAGATGAATTTCACTAAATAGCAATAATCTAAAGTCAGTGTTTAACGGAATGTATGATATATACAGAGTTCTTGAGATTGAATTTGAAGCAGACTTCACTACAGAAAAGATAACTGAAGTAAATTACCTTTTCTCGGTCTTAGAAAATAAATAAGATTGATCTTTGGACTTCACTGTTCTGAATCACCATTGACTTTGATATTCTTCAAAGTATTTATGCAGGCAGGTTATAACATCTTTCACACGTTGCCATGAAATCAAGCAAAATTAAGCATTCAGATTTAATACAGGATATTAATCTTTGTTGTGTAAATGGATTTTCTTTTTTTCCTTCTGTAAGCTTTTTGAAGCACTGTGGCTTTTAATATACGGAAGATGATATATATGATGCAAGTTCAGCTTTTAATAGCAGTCAGACTTGATTTATGTGCACAAAATAAAAATTTCTTAAAATAAGAGCTGATTTTGTTTGGGTGTATATACTGTTAGCTTAAATATGCCCAGAAATAACTTTTGTAATATCTTTTGTTAATCTTGCAGAAGAGCTGTATGTCCAGACAGAGGGCCATTAACAGCAAAATTAAGCAAAGTTGTGAAGAAAAAATACAGTAAGTTGGTATTTGTCATCCATTTGCTAGAATTGCTGGTTTTTAGTAAGGAACTCTGGCTCATCAAGAAAAGAATTTCTAATCTAATTTTCTTTTTAATTGCTTACATTTGCATATGAAAACTAAATACCAAGGAATAGAAGTGTGGAACTTAAGAGAACAAAATTACACTATGTGAAACTACTGTTCTTATTTTACTGGAAAGACTGCCTCTTCAATTTCAGTCACAAGTGTAATGGATTTGGTTTCAGCCTAAAGTAATTTTCTGCATCCAACAGTAGGTGCACAGCTAATGACTAGCTTTTATTCACAGGAAGTTTTTTGGTGAGAGTTCAGACACAGAAGCACGTAGCTGTATTTTGGGGCTGCCGTTTTGAGAGGTTTGTTTAATGTAGATATTGTTCGGTAAGTGTGTTCATAACTTATGCATCTAAGCAAATACCTGAAGAGGTGAAAACTGCTTAATATATAAAAAGCTATTGTGAAGCTGCATATGTTTTAATTTTACTCAGTTTGTACGTAAACGTTGTGAATACACTTGAGATACAATTTTTATTAACCTCTCATTGCATTAATGATTTTGACAAACAATTAAAAGCTAATATGCTAAAGTTAAGATCAAAGTTCTGTTTCTTATTCCACACAGGTAATATTTTGTATGACAAACGAAACAAGAAAGCTTTGTCTGTGAAGATAAACAAGGTTGGTTCTGATAATGAAACATTTGTGAAAATTTTTTTCATGAGAGCATTTTTAAAACTACCTTTCTGCTTATTTTTAAGGTTAACTTCTATTTGTTAAAGTTTGGATCATACTAAAATTGTTATTTTGTCTCTCTTTTGTCTTGAAGGAAGTCATTAGAATATAGTGCTAGGTTGTATGAGGTTCTCTCTTAGATTAAACTTAGTTTTGTGGTGGTAAATAGTTTCACTTAGATTAGGATGTTACATTATAAGATACTGTAACTACCCTGTTTTCATCTTCACCCAAAGAAGGTGGTATCAGCTACAAGCTATTAGCCAAGTATCATTATTTGAAGGATATGAAGGTTTTAATTATTTTCATGAAAATAGTTGTAATTAACCAAGTAATTGTTTTATGAATAAGCCATGGGCATTATAGTTTGCATCAAGTTGGTTTTTTTAATGGGAGATCACTCCTAAGCATGCTTGTGTTTCCAGGTTTGTTGTTTAGTTCATAAATTTTAGCCTATAACACAAGCTTATAATATGCAGGATTTATAAGGAGCTATATATAAAGGCTCTTGTTTGATTTCTGCCTTCCCTCCTTTCAAAAATACTTCGTGTCTCTGGGACACAAGTTTGTGATCAGTGCTTTGTTGCTCATAGATGTACCTGTAAATGTATTTGCATGAAATAGTTTTAGGCCATAAATTTCATTCTGAAGTGTAAATGTCATCATTCTCTATCATTCGGTCTTACCTGAAGTTTAAAAAATTGGAGGAAAAACTGTCTTCAAGTCCCTGTTTTGCCTGCTGCCTCACTTCACGTAGTATGTGGGCACATACTACATCATGTGTCTTTTCAGTAGCTGGTGGCCTGAGTTGTCACTTTTATTTGGTGCTTATACACGATAGTTCTCAGATATCTTTAGCTCCAGCCTTCCTCTTCTAAGTCAGGTGTTTAGAAATTTTGGTTCTGTTACCATGTAAAGTTAAATGTACCTTTCATTGCATTGAAGAGGTTTTGAACTGGAAGGATAGGGTGTAATGGTAGATCAACCTCTAATTTGACTTCAAGGTTGGTGAATGCTTTCATATGTAGTTTCACTGATTTATTGTGCACTATTTAATAGCATTAAGGTCTCAAATGGTACCTGTTGCAAAAAAAGGTGCATAAACAAAAGTAGAGCCACTAAAAACCTTCAGGAGGATGTACAGGGCTCAATTTCCCAATAAATGTTCAAATTGAAAAGAAAGCACTGATTTAATAACAACCACTTCATAAGGATATTTGTGGAACGTCTGGATAGCTTTTTTAGATGGGGTGAGAAATGTTAATGTTCAAAATTATAGTATTTTTAAAATAAAACTTACACAACAGCTTTTTAGGAGCACGTGGATAATGACTGCATACTTGAGACGTACATTTATATACATGCCATTACAATGCCATTACAAAGTTTATTTTTCATCAGAGTGAAAATATTCTGAAAGAAAATGATGGGAAGACCCTGTAAGTTCCATTCTAAAATACCAGTCATGGAGAATGAACAGGAGTGTTATAGTCAGATTCAATGTGGCATTAACCCTTTAGGTGAAAAGACATAAATGGCAAAAATGGGTCAGTGTAAGTAAGTGTGTCAGTCTGGTAGTCTGGGAGGAGTGTTTGGAGGATTATTGTTCGGCTTTTTTTCCCCTGCAGCCAGCCCAGTACACAGCAATAGCAACAGAGTTTACTGCACACAACACAAAAGGCAATACACTAGCATGCAGTGGGTGGCTAAGCATTGTTAGCAATTGAAATAGAAAGTGGTATTTGTTGAAATAAGAAGTGGATTCTGAGTATTGTGCCTCTGTGTGAGGGCCCAGTAAATAGGCGCACGGGTCAATCTTCAGTTTTGTAATCCTACCCGAAGGCAAAGGAGAATCCCAGCTACTTACATTAGGTTTTCTAGTTACTTTGAAACCAAACATTAAGTGAACTGCTGTGAAGGGGTCTGTCTGAAGATGCTAGCACTGTACATACTGTGGTTCATTAGGTAGCAAAAGTGGGTATTATGAAATAGTAAAGATTGGGCTCATTTATTCATAATTTCTGTATGGAGCAGTAAAGATTTTGCTGTGAAAAGCCTATATAAAATACAAAGGTTATCTTCAAAGAGCAGGTGTTGAAAATTTGGAGACTGAATAGAGAAAATTTGTTTGGTGTAACTGCAAATCTCAGCATATAACTATGGAGTTACTATGGTGCCTTCTTTTTGTGAGCTCAAGTCTTGCTGACCTGATTTACTTTCAGTGCATCTTCATGTATTAAATGTTAATTATTTTATTTTGGATGTCTTTAATTCACAATTTTTTTTTTTGTAGCCCAGCAGACAGACCTGCTGGAATGAGTGCTTCAGAACTAATTTCTTCAGCACACTTCCAGCCGGTGGTAGCAACGAAGAATCCTTTTTTAGCTGTATAAATGACTGGTTAGTATATGCTAGTGCTTAACATTAACCTGATGGGTTACCGTATTGTAGATGCTATATTTCCTTCTGCTTCTATGTGTATATACAGCCCTGAAATGTATTGAAGAATGGCTGGTTTTATATTCATTGATGAAGAGTAGGTAAAGGATGAACACAAACATTTTAAAATGAGTATTGTTAAGGGCAAACCCCAGTTTGTCATGTGTTCAGCATTAAAATACTTAAGTGTTTGCTTTTAATCTCATTGATTTAATAGGAGTTAATAAGTTTTATTTTTGGCTCATATATAAACTCCTTGCTGAATTGAAGCCTTGGATAGGAAAGGGTTAGTCCCGTTATTACAACAGCAGTTAGCAAAACAGTTAACAGTACATATCCTGTTTTGTATCAGGAACCATCTTTTTTGTTGTTCCTTGGCTCCAAGAGGAATACTTTTAAACATACATGAAACAATTTTGCTTAATGAGCCTAATACTTAAGAATGGGTATAAAAATATTTTTGGTTGAGAAAACAGAAGAAAAAGAACAATCTAGAAGAACATTATTTTGATAATATGGCTTCATCAAAAAATTATTGTGTCTGTATGTTTTCAGCAGTCTGTAAATGAAAAATTTTGCCATGCATGCAACAATATTAATTTGTCAGGAATGCAAAGTTTCTCCATCTTTCAACTCACCAGAAGACACATCTCATCTCCTGTTTTCCATTCTGTCTGCCTCATTTATTTAGGACTTCTGTTATGTTTACTATGACTGTTTTTTCTCTCTAAACAATAATCACACATCGTTTCATCATGACTGTTGAAAGTTCTAATACAGTTAAATAAAAAAGTCATTGATAGAAGCAATTATTGAAATACAAAACTATCATAGTACAAAGTTACTTTTTGTAACTTTTTATATGAAATTTGTATTTCAGTACAGAATTCACAGAAGTCAATATAGCAATCAGGCAGAAGAGACAAGAACTGGAAATGTCCTGTTCATCTGTGTTTGCTAGAGTTGAAAGGTATGTGTTTTGTATTCATAGTGCAAAGTATCTTAATATAACAGTTGAAGTTTGGAATTTGATTAATTCATATTGCTCTTTTAGATAGAATATTGTTTGATGATAAAACTAAATAGTGTTTGCATGTAACTTGTTAAATTTTTGTGTATTTGCCGCATGCTATTTTTGTGTCAATAGATTCTTTTCTGTGTATCTTAGTGCTTTTGTGATACTCATGACAAGCATAGTAACTCCACTGACTTGTGCATCTTAATATGTCACTTTTTCACAGAAATTAAAGTTTAAATATATTTTGTATTTGGAAGCTAGTGTTCAGTGTGCTTTTTAAATTATTTCTATCATTAGAAATCAGACTATGTTGCTTTAACATCCATCTCATTTTGACTTCCCTCCTCCCCCCTCCTCCCCTTTCAAGGGTTGGTTCTAACACTTCTTTCTGTAATTGTTTATAAACAAATGCATCTAGAAAGAGTTAGGAGGCGTTCTGTCAAATGAAACTAAGAACATAACATAATTTTTTTTGTCAGAGAGCAGATGCATGTTAAAACATACCCTAAGGATGTTTTCATGCATATAAAGCAGAAGCATAAAAATAACTGATTTTAAAATAACACAGTAAGAAATTGGTGTTCTCTATGATCTTAAATTCACTACATATCTCTTTACTCACTTTGGCATAAAACAAAGGCTAAAGACAGAAGAGCAAGTAAAGAGATTTTTAATTATAATTAAAAGTTGTACCTAGGATTTAAATAATGAATTTAAATGTTTTTACGTGTACTTTTCCTTATGGAAAGATTCATTCTAACTCAGTGATAACTTAAAAATTGTAGATCTGTAGCTTAACTCTGTTTTTGCCCAAGGTTTGCTGACAAAGCCTGAATAAGTATATATTTATTTTGTTTGGGGGGGAAAAAAAGCTGCCTTTACTAAATTGTTGTGTCGACTGCTTCTCATTTTTCTGCAGAAAAGGCTATTCTTCTGCTGAAGTACTAAATCAGTATTCAGAATGTTATTTCCAGCAGTATAGCCTACTAATTTTGAGTAGACTGTTTGTCACAGTTCTATGGTTGGCTTTGAAGAAAGCCAAATATTTATTGCTTAAACATAACATACCTTGTTCAAACTGGTTTACTAGATTAGGCAATAATGCAATAATATAAGCCTGAAATTAAATAAGAGTAGGAAAGTTTTGTTCTCTGTCAGCTTTGCCTTTCTCTCCAACCTTGATGAGGTTGGAAGTGTAATGGTTGCCTAATGTTTTGGTTTTGTGCATTGTTTCCAAAACATACCACAAACAGCTAAAACAACTAGTATTAATGCTTTTACTTTTCCAGAATTCCTTTAATGTCTTATGGAGCTGAAGCTGACACCTTTCTTCTCACTTCTACAACAGCAGCAGGGACAATGCTTCCAACAAATATCAGGCCTTTGGAAAACTTTGGTAAACTTTTTTTTTGTAAGTTTTATTTATAGCTCATGTGGAGTATTGTTAAAATATGATTCTCGGAAATCAAAGTGGAGTATATAGTTACAGTTAAAAGAAAAAAAAATCTGGATGCAGTTTGGTATTATTTCAAAACCAGCTGGTTTATTTCTGAAACTAGAAATCAGAATATAGAAAATGAACCAGACACCCCAAAACTGTTCTTCATTTGAAGATTAAAATAATAAGTATTTTATGTAACTTAATTCCATTTCTAAATTCAACACTTCCTTTCATGTTACAACTTCTTTTCCTATTGTTCAAGGATAAATGTCATTCTGATACATTATGAATGGCTTGACATATTTCAGTGGTTTATTGTGCAGTGTGAGGAACAAACTATTTCCTGACAGCGAGGAAGAGTAGTCAGGAAACAGTGCAGTGTATGGATCTCTTTCAGTATGCCTACAAGCTCTACAGGGCAAATGCTTGTAAAAGTGGTTGAGCTCCAGGATCTGGCAGGAATTTAGCAGAAGACAAAGTCATGGAAGGAATTACCTTCCTCTGGTTGCTTGAACAGCCTGTCTCTCCATACTCAGCAAGAATGTAGCTTTTCTTCCAACAGGCTGCACAAGTTCAAAGAAGTGAAAACAAAGGACTGCTGTTTTTTAAGGTTAGAGATAATACCTTCTTTGAATTGGGAATTATACTACTTTCACTTGACTAGTAGGCAAAGAGATAGGCGAGATTTGGGTCTCGGCTTACAAAAATTGTGAGGAAGTAAATGAATTGCTGGAAAGAGTTAAGTAGTAGAAGGATCATGAAAAAGATGCTTTATTCATTCATATTCTTAATTCTTGTTAAAGGTACTTATTTCACCTCCGCATTCCCCAGTGAGAAATGGATAGGTTGCTTCCTCAGGCCTCTGATGTTCGGCAGTGCAATTTAACTGATCCTTAACCATTTCTGCTTCTAGCAGTAATGAGTATACATGCTAGCTCGTATCTCTTGACTTCTCTTCACCTTTCTACTTACACAGTCAGGCTGCTTTGTCCATATGCACCAGAAGCATTAAAAAAAAAAAACAAACCACAAGCAGTTTTTTCTCTCTTCAGAAAGATGAATAATATTTAAATAAGCTCCAAATTATTTTTCAACGTTAGTCTATTTAGAACATATGAGTAATTGCTGTTGATAATATCAGCACGTGATCTACAAATACTGAAAATATTGTCAACTCCTAAGGCAGAACAGGGAACTAAATCCCTTATGCTATCTTTTGGGAGAGGCAGGAGATTTTGAGTTTGAGTCTTGACAGCAAAAGAAAAGGAAATTTTTTTCAGATATTTTTGTTTTAAGATTTATATTCAGAACAGAATTTTCTCATTTGTTGTTTTGATTAAAACTTTGATGCTTTATATATAAGCATTTCACTTCCTGTCTTTAAGGTGTGATTTTGAAATGTGAAATTATCGAGTTAACAAGACACAGTAAATAAATTCTTAAGTTATATTTGTATGTTTCCATATGTTCTTGCCACACCTGAACTAAAGTTCAGATGTTTAATGTAATATATTACTTACACTGTGGACAAAGTGGAAGGCAGTTGTCAAGATTCAATCTTAAAACATTGTAGTATGTTGACACTAAAGTTTTAAGTCATCTTCAAGCTTGACTTAAAAACTTCCTACTGATAAGAAGCATGCAGGAAGGAAGACACAGAGTCTTCGAATGTTCTAGTAAAACTAGGGGATGTTGGATGTGAAGATGTCCTTTGAGGATTTTGGTCACATTCTGTTGAGTTGAGCGTTCCTTCCTCATTGAGGTTTTTATACAGCAACTGAAGGAAAGACAGACATGCACAAAAAAAAGTAAGGGCAAAAGCAAGGAGAAACCTAACCTGAATACTGTTAGAGATGCATGGCAAATATATATAAAGGGGATGGAAGCGAGGCCTTATTAGAGGAAGTATGAGAGATGAAGGAAAAGGCAGAAGATGGAGGAAACAAGGCGCACTAGGACTTTATGCAAAGGTGGAGAACAGGAGAAAAATTAAGAAAATACTGCAAATAGATGCATACAAAAAAAACCCCAAACTGTGATTCTTACTAAATTGTGCCTGAAAGATGGTCGCATAAGCTTTTTTAAATTCTTTTTACACACCCCGCCCCATCTCTTGGTCATACCTAAAGTGTACAGTTCTGCATCAGAGCAGTAGTTGACAGTTGCTTCCAGAGTTGTGCAGGGAGGCATACAAATATCAATGATGGTTATGTGACCGTACTGCCTGAATCTTCCCTGTAGCTGCTGCAGTTTTTTTAGATTCTGTTACCATTAAATAGTCTTTACTAATTTGATCTGAAAATGCATTAGTGAGTCTACAGGTACCATTATGATTTAGGCTGGCATTATGCAGTTCTTTCATGTGATTACAATATTTTTAAATAAAGATTCAGTGAGCTAAAATGCCTTGCACTTGGTCCAAGTCCAAAGCTTGTGAAGCTTGTCTGTTAAAATTTTACAAGTAGTAAGGAATGCTAAAAAGAAGCTTGTGTTTCATAGGTAGACTTTCAAAGTCTAAGGCAAAAATAAGGCCTTTTAATTCTGTGAGGAATCCCATGTTCCACTTGTATTCTGAATTTTTATTATTGCAGGGTGATTTCTTCCCCGTTGAAGAAAACCATCACAGATGTTATATGTCATTACAAATTTTTAATATCTGACTTGTTTTCCTGGCTATTGTAATAGCTTTGAAGATGTAGTTAGTCTGAGACAGCCACATGTGGCTGAATAACTGCTGGTTAACAACTGTGAAGTCACTTTCTAACAAAGTTACTGGGGAGACTGTTACAGTAGATACCTCAGTCACCTAAAACTCCTTTGGAAGTTCTTTACCATGTACATTGTTTTCTTTTAAATGTATGGTACCTTCTGTACAATCGGTACCATTGTTTTTCATTATCTTAAGTAATGATTTGATCAGTGGATATCCAAAAACTGAAACTAGATTTTTTTTTTCATGTTCAGGCAAAGTATTGCGTGTTTATAAGGGAGGTCAGAGGAGGTGATTAATAATCCTGTGCTCTGCTTTAGCCTTCTAGAGGCTAGTGAGGTGCTTGCAGAGCTACTGCACTAAGGTTATCAGATCGTAAGTTTAGATTTAATAGACAGTGATATGTTTTTGATTTTGGTAACAAAGTAGTAAGTGGTAGAAAAAGGATTTTGTGCTGTAACATACTTGTCTTATTCCTATCTTACTTTTATATAATTTGTTTAAGAATACATTAAACAAATATTTTAGTGCAGTAAAAGCATGGGAAATAACGTTATACAGAGAGTTAGAATCAAGACTTCGTGTGATGTGATAAATACATTGCAAAATCCACAGAAATTAATCTATCTTAGCAAGTTTCTGCTATTTGTGTATGAAAATGAAGCTGTAAAAAGAACTAATTTAAACACCAAATTCTTTATGCTTTCTGAAGTCTACGCAAAGTATGATACAAGTTAATGGACATCTCAAGAAATTAATTTAGTTTTGAAGTGAGTATTACATTCAAGTATATTTATTTAATTGTCATTGATCTTTAATTCCTGAGCTGTCCCTCATAAGCTTTCGTAGGTATCAAGAGTACATTCTGTTCCCTTTGCAGTGAATATAACCTTTGGCTTCCCTACAAAGACTTCTGTCAAATTGTGGATTGCGTGAAATAAATTAATACAGTATCAAAACAAGAACTGCTGTGTGCGACTTAGGGTCATTCTTCTTACAGCTTTAGGGTTTTTTTAATGCACCCTAGGCTGCCCCAAAACTTGCAGTTTGTTATTTGAACTTATTATTCAGTTTGTTAGGTGCTGCAGGCACCCCAGGGGCCTTGCAGCCGAGTTTAAGTCCAGGTGAATGAGTTTGCACGGTCTGAAATTCAATTTTTATAGAGAGGTATGCTGTCGTTGCTGCTTTCATCAACTGCTTCCCATGTGATCATCCACTGACAGCCATTTAAAAATGTCACTTTCTGTAGTATTGAGCCTCGTTTCTGTAGTATTGAGGCTTCACTGCCAACAGGCCTGCATTTTAGAACGACAGTAACTGCTATACGCTAACAATGTCATGTGGTTAATTTGTTACTTCTCTAACAGCTTAAATGCTGACTGCCTTTGAATGGCAGTATCAATAGCAGTTTCATTGTGAATGCCACTACTGCCCATGTGGCTATGCTGGCACTGCTTCTAAAATGTGTATTTAGATGTCACTTTGTTGGCTTGGTTCTGTTCTTAAAGTCTGCACTGAAAAAAAAAAAGTAATTTAAATTTACCTACTTAAGCCATGGCAGCATTTCATAGTAAATCCTACATTGTATTATTTGAGGATATCTGTTAAACTGGAGAAGGTAATTTTATGTTCTTAACTGTGTTTGGATAAGTGGTTATTATCAAAGTTTAATGTATTCTGCTTTTATTAGAATCTTTAGGCAAAGGATATGCTGTTGCGTGTACCCAAGAAGGAGAAGAGAAAAAGCAAGCTTCTGGTTCATCTGGCACTAGAGGAGCTAGAAGGAAATCAGTTAATACTACTCCTAGAAGGAGGTCTGCACGAAACAGCAAAAATGAGACTCTGGGTCACTCTCGGAGCTCACCTCGGTCAAGCAGTTCTGCATGCAGTGCCCCTGACGGCAATAACCCATCTTTGAATAAATCTCCTTCAGAATCAGAGAAGGTTCCTCCAAAACGAAAGTCTAAAAGAATAGTTAAACAACAAACACCTGTGATTAAAAAGAAACTGAGAAGTTCTGCACGTTCTGAAAAAACGCCCAGTGATTCAGTGGAAGATCATAATGTTGCTGAGTCTGAAGCAGTTCTAAAATTAGATAAAGATCAGCAGTCAGATAATGAAAGCAATAACGCAAGTCTTCCACAGAAAAATAATGCAGAAACAGAATCTGCTAATGGATTGGAAAGCTATAGTGAACATGCAGAAATTGAGGGAACTACAGGAGAATGTGACAAAGATGAATATACTTCGGGCAATGCGGATGTAAGTTTTTCTGTCCAAGAACGTCCAGTACTAACGTCAGGAGGTGAAAGTCAGGAATTTGAAGTAAAAGGTGTTACTGAAAAAAATACAGATCTTGAGAATCAGGACATTTGTGAAAATACTCATGAACAAATGGAAACAGTAGCTAGTCCCAGAGATGAAGTATGTGACCATGCAACTTTTGAAAAAGTAGTTCGGACATTATGTAGTCCTCAAAATGAATTGATGGAGAACGTAGGAACTTCAACAAAAATAGATCGATCCATAGCTAGTCCAGAAAATGAATTGCTGGAATATCGAGAACCTTTGGGAAAAGATCAGCTATTAGAGAGCCCCAGAAGTGAATTGCCTGAGCATCCGGAAGCCATAGAAACAGATCATTCTGAGGCTGAAGAAAAAACAGTAGTAGACTGTGCAAGTACAAATATTCAAAAGTTAAAAACTGTTCAAGACAAAGAACCAGATACATTAATAGACAATATTTCTATGGACAATACGTCAGAACAATCCTTAAAAGAGAACACCATGACAGAAAGTGAAGAGGGTATAACTTCAGAGTCACCCCAGGTAAATGCTGAACATAAGCATTTTGGTGAAGATAACAATGAAATGATACCAATGGATTGTGACTCATTTTGCAGTGACCAGAATGAACCTCAGATTGAGCAGTTACCACCAGTTGAAAGTACAGAGCAAGGAGAATTGAACTCCTTACAGTGTGATGTGGGAAACTGTACATCAGTTTCAGGACTTTCTGATGAAAAAGATGAAACTATTCTTCAAGAAACAGAGTGCCAATCAGAACTCAAAAAAGATAAAAAGACTAGAACTAGAAGGTCTAGGTTTCACTCTCCATCAACAACTTGGTCTCCTTCTAGGAGAGAGGGCAGGAAATCTCAATCACCATCGCCTAAAAGGGAGATGACCAGAGACAGGAGCTCACGATCACCCAAGAAGGAAACTCTGAGGGAGGAAATGAGATCTTTATCTCGCTCTCCGAAGAGAGAGGTACTCAAAGATGAGAAAAAAACACCATCTCGATCTCCCAAAAGGGAAACTGTCAGGGAAAGCAGGAGATCATCTTCTCGGTCAAGAACTAAGGATTCATCTCCAAGGCAAAAATCTAGATCTCGAAGCAGTGATAGAGATAGTCAAAGAAGAGATCGTGACAGAGAAAGAAGAAATAGGAGGTGGTCTAGGTCACGGTCACGATCTAGGTCAAGATCACGGTCTAGGACAAGAAATAAAGGTTCTTCATTCTCTAGAAATGAGAGGGACAGTCATTCACCTCGATGGAAAGAGAGATGGGTAAATGACAGCTGGAGGAGTCCCAGAGGAAATGATCGATACAGAAGAGGTGATCAAGAGAAGCAGAATGAAAGTCTTAAAAAAGAGAAGGACAATACAGAAAAAAACTATGACGATCAGTGTTCTTCAGACAAGCGAAGGAATGATTGTCCAGACTGGGTAATGGAAAGGATAAACTCCGTTCCTGAAGTCAGGAACAGAGAGAGAGATAAACCACATTGGGAAGACGGCAGGCATGATAATTCAGGACACTCTTGGAATAAAAACTTTGGTTCAGGTTGGATTCCGAATCGAGGGAGAGGTCAGCGTGGCCGAGGTGGGCGTGGAAGAGGTGGTTTCATGTATGGAGACCAGAGTGAAAATCACTGGCAAAATAGAAAACCTCTCTCAGGGAACTCAAATGGTTCTGGGAATGAAACTTCAAGGTTCCCAGAACATCAGCCATACAAGCGTAAGAATGAACAAGATTATTCTTTTGATACGCCTGCTGACAGATCTGGGTGGACATCTGCATCCAGCTGGGCTGTAAGAAAGACTTTACCTGCTGATGTGCAGAATTATTATTCAAGAAGAGGACGCAATTCATCAAGCCCACAGTCTGGATGGGGAATGAGACAAGAAGAGGAAACACCTGAACAAGGTATTCATAGTTTTGAAACATAAAAGTTTAGTGACAGCTGCAGTATCCAAGTAAAATCCTAGTCACATTGACCTTTCTTGAGTTGATTAGTTCTTCAGAACAATTTGAGGTGAATCTATAGTCTTTTTGCAATATGGAGGTGTGTAGGTGTGGAGTTTGGGGATTTCTTGTGTTTTGATGGCATTTTGATGGCTTTTTGGTTTTGCTTAAAGTTAGACATAATTTAAGGACTATTCACCTAAAGAGTGCTACTTAATCTATTTAGTTGAAGAGAAAGCATATCCTTTTCATGGTTATTCTTAGCATCTGCACACCTTTTAAAAAGGGTAATTTTTTTTTCAAGGAGACTTGCATTTGCCTGTGCAGACCCACACAGTAGATGCTAGAGATGACAATTACGTTGACGTTTATCTTGCTTCTAAATAACATTTTCTTCTTTATATGCTTAAAAAAATCTAGGGAGATTTATAAATGCAAAAACGATACTTTTAGTGTACTTCAGCATTAAAATTCCTCTAAAGCCTCAATAGAAGTCTAAGATTTTTGAGTATTTTAAAATAAGGTAACTTATTTAAAAGGTAACTGCCCTGACGGAAATAAACTTTTTGGTAGAAAGTGGATTAACTGTGGATGAGATTGATTCTGAATAGCTAAGAAGTCATCCACAGATTATAATGCTCTGAAGTAAAAGATAGATGCAAGTTGTATTTAAAAAACTGTAAAATCCAGTTCTGAAGGCAACCTCACTTGCACTTTCCCATTGTCTCCTTGTTTTGTCTTTCATTTTTATCCATTTTCATCCTATGTGCCAGCAGTTTTCTCCCTCTTTTCAGAGACAACAGTATCAGTGGCTTCTTAGTTTTGAGGCAACTTTGTCACCTTCAGTCTGCTGCAGGCAAAATTTATCAAACCTTTAACTGAAAGTATTGTGTGATTTGTAGACTTTATTTCACATAGTTCAGGAACAATCACACTGTTACATTCACTTCTGGAACGTGAATTCAGCTGAGAATAGTACAATGATCTCTCAAAACTGGATAAAACAGGCTAGGTTGGCATCATGACATGGTCCTGGGCAAAATGGTGTGGGCAGCCTTCTTTTGCTGACCGTGCTTGACGAGAGGGGGGTTGGACTAGATGGTCTCAATAGATCCCTCCCAACCTCGGTAATTCTGTTATCCCGTGATCTTTAAAAAAGGTGACTTGGGGTGAGGCAAAAGGGTTTAAATCCCAGTCCCTGTGAGTTAGGTGACAGGGTTCCTCAAGGAAGGGATTCTAAGGGAAGGATATCTGAATTATAACCCACCAACCATTTCTCAGAATGAATTTGTGGACTTCTGGAAGGTTTGCTTCTTGTATCTAGACTTCAACTTTTTGGCTTCTGTTGAAGATACAGGGAGATAGTAATTTTTTAAAAAGTGCCACCCCAAGAGGTTATTTTTACTTCTAGGCTTTACCTGTTGTACCATTACAGAGTTTTTGAACAACTCTTTCCGAATATGAACATCTTTGAAATTGGTTGAGGATGATTTATTATTCAGTGAAAAAAACCCAGCAGAGTATTTCTATAGTTACCAGAAATGGCTACAGTGAGTGTGTGTGAATCGGGCAAAGGGGAGCAGAGCGTTGCGTATGTGATAACATACGACTAACCTTCTGCAATTGCAGAACCTGGATAAGTTATGTTGTCTTCCTGCTATTTAGCGGAGAATTACTGTTTCATTGTGATGAAATAATTTATTAGCTGGGCTGTGGGAACAAGTAGAGAAAATAGAAATTCAAAATGCAGGCTTCCATAGTAACCTGAACTTTTTAAACTCAGAAACTAGCATGATGAAATGATGAAAATGGATGAAACTCCATGATGTGTCTGGTGACGAGTGCTGTGTAATAATGTAATGTAATATCTTTAAAATATTCAGATTATAGAAAGCTTTTTGACACTCCACACTTCATGAAGAGTTTAGACACCTGGCTCCACTTTTGCTTTATAAAGTATGGATTTTCTACGTCATATACTGTCTGTTTTTTCTTTTGATAGATCCAAACCTCAAAGACCAAGGCAACCAGCAAAGTGATGGTTCTCAGTTACCGATAAATATGGTGCAGCAACAAATGAATGTAATGCCACAAGTGAATGCACAGCACCAACCTATGAATATCTTTCCGTATCCAGTGGGTGTCCATCCTCCCATGATGAATATGCAACGAAATCTTTTCAACATCCACCCTCCAATGCCCATGCATCTCCCTACCGGAGTGCCTCTCATACAGGTAGCTGCTCCCACAAATTTGTCTCAGGGATTACCTCCGCCTCCACCTCCACCCCCACCATCTCAACAAGTCAGCTACATTGCTTCACAACAAGATGGAAAACAGTTGCAGGTATGCTTTGTCAGAAGCCATGGCAAGAGCAGCATTGAAGTAATATCAGTTAAGGGTTTCTTATATTGAATACCATAGTCTTGATAAATTTTGATGTGCAAGTTTCTTTTCTCTCTTGCCTGGCTTCTTCCACCCCACACCAAATTTAAACTGGAAGTATCCATGAGTATAGGGGTTGTTTTGGGGCAATAGCTTTTAAATAATAATACACAACACCATAACTGGGTTTTTGTGGTAACAAGGTGTTCTAGCTGGTAAAATTTCATCAATGTTGTCCATTATCTTTTTCTTCTTAGAAGTACCCTGTTTCCAAAACTGTTTTCCCCTTCAAGATCCTAATTTTTAAGCTTTAGGAAATGCTTGAATCCCCTTTCAGCAGCATGTAGGAAGTGACCCCAACCTCTTTGTTGCAGTTTTCATCCCATGGGATGTATCAGCAGAGGAAGGTTACCAAGTACTGCATGGCACCCATTTGTTCCACGCTTCCATTCTCCAGCTGTCACTATCTCAGTGGCTTACACACACACATTTTCTATCCTGCTTAATCTTTTGAGCCTTTTTGTTAATAATTTCCAAGCCTTCTTTGGTATGTTTTACTTCCTCCTCCTTGCTTGATTCTCCTGTTTTTTGCATGCCCTGTTTGAGACCTAACTCCCACTTCATTTCTCCAGTTGCAAAAAGCGTGCCATGCTTGGGGCAGGTTAGACCATCTTTTTGTGCCTTTCAAGATATCTTAAAACGACCTTTGTGTATGTGAGCTCCTCCTGTAGCCAGCTGTTTCTATTAAGAGCTTTTATATGAGAGAAAGGAATATGAAAATCTTCCAGGAGAATGCCTGGCCCTGCAAAGAGATGTAACGCTACATCTGTGATGTGTAAAGGGCTCTTCAGGGGTTGACTGAGGTTTGTGCTTTTCTTCTGTTGTAGGCTGCCTGCTCTAACCTAAAATGCTTTCCCCTGCATTCCAGGTTGTTGAAAAAGTGATGTTCTAGAACAAAGATTTCTAATCCTCTGTTTTCATGCATCATCTCTAAAGATTTGAAGCCAACTGATAAATGGCCTACATTCTTGTCACTTCCAACTGCTGTTATCCATTCATATTCAGTAACTTAGAACAAAAGGAGTTAAGTACTGTCGGAAATACTGAGTGGGGTTACAGACCATATGAAATACTTTAATACTCTGCAAGGTAAAACAGCAAGGTACTAATTGGTACTAAAATGCTGGTAGATTGCTTGTTGATTTGATTAATGCCTGCTGTCTGTAATTAAAATATTTTCAGAATTGGAAATTCAGTAAGTTTAACCTCTAAAAATATAAGAAGTCAGAACGTAGGCTACAAACCTCTGTGAAATGTAGTAGCTAGTGCAGCAATAAATACGTTTCTATAAAGATTGTGTATTGCTCCAAAATAGTTTTTTGTTAGTAAAGCACCTGTTATATTTGTTGCTCTTACCTGCTTTTGTGTCTGTGAACCTGAGTGTTCTTGGGAGCTGCTGCTGCTTTTTCTTTGAGCTTTCATTGAACAAGTCCTTGGTGGTAGCACAATACAAATTACTGAATACTGTGGGACTCCACCTGTCCTTTCTGTTGAAAAGACGAAGAGAGCGCGCTGGTGAGCGTTAGCATGCTGATTATAACAGCTCAATATCTGTGTCCTTTCCAAAGAGCTCAAATTCCTGTTGTGCTGTTTTCCATCTGGATAAATGCAGATGTGAAAAAAGTGATGGTGGTTACCTGCAAAAAAAAGCATTTAGGGTAGCCTGCCAGAAACATGTTGGGAGGATGTGTTCTTGGCATTTGCTAAAAATGACCTCTATCTGAAGTCTGAGAGCTACTTTATTTCTCGATTCCAAAGTATCAAGAGTGCCCGTGGTCTTTTGGTTATGTTTGGAAATGTACAGAAAATGGCTTTTCCTTGAAGAACAGGTCCTGGTGCTTCAACCAGCATTTCACCTCTAGCCTCAAGTAGACTTGTAGGTGTGTTTAAGTGTGAAATTCATTCACAAGTTGAAGATGATAACAAATATGAAAAGAAATGTTTTCAAAGCAGTATTGTTATGATGCATGAATGCAAGTGTGGTTTAAGGTAACTTTTTATACGTATGTTTAGGTGCTGATTTTTTTAAAAAAATGTTAATCTGATCTACAAAACAGGGTTTCCTATACTTTCCTGTGGCAAGTAGAGAGGTTCTGCAGCCATAAGCTTCCTTCCCCTTGTGCTAACACCCTCCGTGCCTGTTTGCAGGATGTGTTGCTTGCTTTATCACTGGGATCAGAGCCAGAATCTAGCAACCACAGTGGTGACATGGAGGATGCCTTACTTTTCAAGCTTTTTTTTTTTTTTTCCTTTTAAGTAGATCTGATATGATGTGCATACCTTCCATAATAGTGGATAGTGTGGAAATCAGCTAATGAACCAAAGCATGTAGTATTGATGCTCTTTCTCTAGCTGCTGAGACTTCTAAAAAGGCACGTTGTCATACTGAAGGATAATGTATTAACTACCAATAACTTTTTAAAACAGGGTATTCCAAATGCTGCTCATGTAAGTAATAACATGAGTGCTCCAGCCCTGCCTCCTCCAACAGCAGTCCTGGGAAACGTGGGAACAGTTCAGGGACCAAGTTTGGGTAATGCAACGTCGTCAAGTCACATCAAAAGTTCTAATGCAGCTGTAAAATTGGGAGAAAACAAAGCAAGTGTAACAGTGGAAGCCAGTGCAGATAGCTCGAAGAAGGACCAGGCAAGTTCAAAAGTTCAGAGTGTGTGTGTATATGTATGGGGATGTACATATGTATATATAATATTATATATAAACCAAAAATTTTGAGATACTAAAAAATAGCAAACTATGACAATACCCCTTCTGTGTAATATACTTAATACCGTCATGTACATGATACTTTCATGGCGGTTGTAGGACATAAACTAGCAAGCTGACTCTTTCTAATGTCATTTTTAAAGCAGCACTATTATGAATATTAAATTGCTGTGGGATGACATTCTGTTCTTAGTAAAACACAGGCAGCTTGCAGGACAGCTGAAATGTGAGTGAAGGGAGCATGGTTTTCTAGTCTTCTTTAGTAACTTTTATCTGTGAAGTTTTAATTTGTGATTGATAAAAAGATACATATGCAGGCACTGAAAAATAAAACTCGAGTTTGTTTTTTCATCAGAAATTGTTAATTCAAGAAAAAGCAGCACAAGAGGTCAAACTAGCTATTAAGCCCTTCTACCAAAATAAAGACATCACTAAGGAAGAATATAAAGAAATTGTGCGGAAAGCTGTAGATAAAGTAAGTTGATCTACTAATCTGAAATGCATACATTTCAACTGAAGTAGGGTTTGGGGTGGATTTCTTAATCTTGTGGGAACAACCAGTAGTTACTGGGAGGGGAAACAGGAAAAGCAAAAATACCTTGGTCTTCCTCCATGCACAAGAGCTTTCTCAGCTCCTCAAAGCATAACTCATTTATTGTGTGAAAGAATTGAATGGGAATTGGGAAGTATTTGGGGAGCAATTGGGGAAGTACTAGGAGTTTCCCAAGTTATTCTGCCCGAGGTGGAGAAACCTGGGGCGTTGGGAGGATAAATGATGTGAAACAGTGGCAAATCAATGGCAGTCTTCTGAATTATTTTTTTTCTTTTAAAACTGTTGTAGGTTTGTCATAGCAAGAGCGGAGAAGTTAATTCTGCAAAAGTGGCAAATCTAGTGAAAGCGTATGTAGACAAATATAAACATTCACGGAAGAAAAATCCCGAAGAGGCAGTCTCCTGTGAAAGGAAATAGAACATGTTTTCAGTTTTTAATTTTACTCTACCTGCAAAGTGCAATTTCAACATAAACCGTTAACTGAAAATTGTACATGACAGTGATTTGAATCTGGTTTTGATAAAATTATTTTTCAATCTAGTATATAATGTTTTGTTCTTAAGAAATATAGATCTACAGGGCAACTTCTTTATTCCTTTTTAAAAACAGATGTCTAAAAAAAATAAAGGTGTAAAGAAGAAGAATCATTAGGAATGTACGATTGTGTGGATACTTAGATGTACAGCATTTTGACTTGAATAACAGAGTGCATTAAATTAGAAACTTCTGTCTGAGTACATTGGTTTTGGAACAGGTATGTACAGTACATGTAATCGGTCAGATTAAAGTAAATTTTTTTCTTTTGATTTCTCCCTAATTATAGCAAAGATAAAATAATGTATTGCCTTGACAAATATTTCTAGTGTTAACTGGACAGGCTGAATGCAGGGGTCACAATGTGTATATAAAAAAAGCACATGGAGTTGACTGAACAGAAGAACTGTTTAGATTTTAAAAAGAAAAATCATAAACAGTAAAATGCAGTGCCCAAAACCAGGGGTGCTGCACATCTGTTGTAACACCAAATAAAAATTATGCTGCTTGGTTTTGTTTGTGATGTTTTTCAATTTGTTTCAAGATAGTGGGATGAACTTGAATAATTTTTCTGTGCTGAAAGCCCTCAATCACCACACACTGACAACCTCAGTTCACATCTAAGCCTGCCCTTAGCTAGTAGGGAATTAGCAGGCTAGAGCTGGATCTTCAGAAAAATACACCAGGTTCTTCTTCAAGTAAAATCAAGAAAGCTGGAATTTGTTAATAGGCTCCTGGTTGATCAGAGACCGCCAGTTGTGCCAATCTTAGCTTCATAATACTTTTCTTCATTAACTAGGGACTGTGGCGTGGATCCACCAGGCTGATACCATCAAATGTGTGCAATCTGAAGTCATGTGCAACAGCTTTTCTACTTCCCTGAGCACTTTCATGTAGAGAGGTTAGTAGAGGTACCACAAGCATTTTAAAAACAGGTGTGGGGTCATTGAATGTGCTGGGGGAATGCTTACACCTAAGATAAAACCAGTTTCACTGATGCAGGAGCAGGGAGGGTTGCTGAAACACTGAGATCACTATGTGCTCCTTATGGAAAGAACAGCTTGGGATCCTTCTGCATTTGAGTGGAGAAGGAGCCTTACTCTGAGATTTACTCTGAGAGAGAAATATTTGTTCCCTTACTCTCAGGCAGTGCTGTTAAAATTTCAGCACTCCCCCTCCAGCCTGGCTGTGCTGTAACAACATTTGGTGTTGGCTCAGCCTGGCTTCTGTTGCAGCCCAAGGCCTCCTAGCCCAAAAGCATGAATAAAACATTTTGACAGTATAGAGTTTTCTGAGAAATTATGTCTTAGTAGCCAGTAGTTCCCAAATTAACTTTTCTTGGTAGAAAACAGTCTTACCCTGTAAGTGACTTTTGCAGAAGCCTGAGGATGAAATAAGGGATATACACCCCTGTACACACATGTGATTATATAGACAGGTATGTATGTGTAAAAAATGTAATGTTTGTCACAACAGTTGATCACTTGGTTTTAACTAAAACTTTCTGCAGACTTAATGAAGCATAAGACTGTCTATATTTATTTTTTTGTGTGCCTAAATAAAAATACTATGTAAATTAGGAACAGATATAATACATTTTTCTATGGTCAAGCCAGGTTTTAGATTTTTCAAAATACTCAGTTTTACACTATGGTAGCAATTTGTGTGATCTCTTTAACTATTTTAAGCTAAAATTGGTTAGCACTTTTTTGATAAATGTTGTAGCAAATTGCTATGTCTATCCGGGTTTATCACGCCATGCGTACTTATTTTTATTACATTTTCTTTCTCTGAATTTTTGGATTTTAATGACTTTTTATATCTTTTTACTCTATACAGTTGAGCCTTGCTATAAAGCTCCTTCCACGAGCCAGATAAATGTTGTGTGGGGTTTTTTTTCCCCTTTTAGAGGAGAGGTGGAAATTGGGTGAGAAGCAACAATGGAGGATTTAAACTGGGAGAGAGGAAGGGTCATTAATTTCTTGTTTTGCAGCTCCTGGCTGGAAGGTAAGCTGTCGCTTGCTGCCACATTGTTGGGGCAGTGACTATAGCAATGCTCCACTGTATTTCAAAACGTAATGAAGAATATCAGATAGAGTAGCATGTGATCAGTAACTTTATTTTTTATGATGAAATACTTCAGAACTTATCAGAAAATATGCAGTTCATTGTAATTTCTATGTTGAATTAAAAAAAATGCATTGCCTTAATATGTAGATGATTCCTATTTTTCCCAAAAAGCAGTAAGGTCTCTGTTGGTGCAACTGCCCAAGGCGGCATGTACTTTAACCTTGTAGCCATGTTTTTGTTAAAATAGTATGAAAGTTTATTCCTATTTATTGAAACTCCTTGTACTGAAAGCCCCAAGATGCACTGGCACTGAAGGCAAGGTGGGGGGGATGCTGAGCTCCCTTGCTGCCTCTAGGGTATCGGTAATTCATTCAGTCCAAATTGCCTTGAGGAAAACAATTGCAAAACTGTGTACCTTCTGTGAACTTCTGCAAATCAAAAGGGTTTTCCTTGCACTCCTTCCACTGTCTCACTGTGCATGCTGCTTGAATGTCTTACCCTAAAGATGTATCTTAGGAGCACAGTGACTGTCCAAAGTCCACAACATGGTGTTTGTAGCATAAGGCTGGAGTGCTGTCTACTGAAAAGATACTCTAAAAACTAGTTTTTGTGTAGTGCTTAACAGTTCCTAATAAATTCTTTTCACTAAGCTGGCAGTAGTCTGTGTTTGGTTTTAAATATTTGATTCTGGCTCAAGTGGTTTAATTCAGAAAGCAATCTAATCTAATTATTATTACTTCTGTATCTATACATATTTAACCTTGTTCTGTGCTGTCTGGGCTCCCTCTCTTTTACATCTGGTTTGTTTTCAGTTAGTCTGTCCGCACCCTGCCTTCTCTGTCTGCAGATGCTGCAAGCTGAAGAAAACCAAACATGTTGCAAAATGTTCTTTTGCTGCCAGTGCTGCAGTACCCAAACAAGGGCAGGGCTCAAACCAACTAGGCCATGTCCTCCTACAGCAGATGATCAATAGCCTACCTTCCTTGGGAGCTTTATTCCAGGCATCACTGTACTTTCTAGGATTAACCCCCCTGCACTTTCATGAGGTACCTCTGTGGGTAATGCAGACACACAAGCTGTGCAAGAGCCTGCTGGTCTTCGAGGTGGCTGGCTGGCTGCTCTGTGACATGCAAAGAATCTAACAGATTTGGGTTGGGTTGGCTGGGTGGTAACAGCCAGGGTGGGAAAGGATAGTCTTACCCTGATGCTGTTCAGGAAGTATCTTGGTTCTGTGTTTACCACATCTGTTTCATTATTAAGTCTTGCGATAGTCACATTAATCAATAGTTTATAAAAAAGTAGAGACAAGTAAGGACAATAAAGTAGATGATTACTGGCTATTAAAGAGTACTTATTAGATGCAGCAGCTTTCAAAGCAATGAATGGAACATCTATGAATTTTGTTTTAAAAAAATTCCTAACCTAGAGATTAAAAAAACCCCTAAAAGCACAAGTAGTGACTTGTGTAAAAGGAGATGAAGGTGTGAGAAGGCAGAGGCTGGGATACTGAACTTGACTTAAACACAACTCTTACAGTATTACTTAGTCACAGCTCCCAGAGACTCACACACCAACAATAAGCTTTCAACCTGATCTTCGTTTTCATAGACTGTGCAATAAATACAGGTGATTACAGCAATGCAGTAGATGCTCCTTATCCATAGTAAATAATCAAACCAGAATCCAACACAGAAAAATCACTGCAGGAGCCAAACGCAAGGAATTTTGGCAGCACGTTGTCATATAACTAGTCCTAAAGCATTACAGAAATTAAAACTACAACCACTGAATTTTTTATGGTGAGCATCAATCAACAATAGACAGGGATTCCTAGATACTTCAGTGCCATAGCAGGTGGGATGAAAGAGAATAACAACTCTTGGAAGTCAGAGTTTACCTATAAATTTCAGACCCTTTTACAAAAATTCAGGGCTCTCGGGGACCAGGAAAGTAGCTTACAGGTAGAGTCTCCTCTAAGATGAGAAGGGAACATTACTGCCTTTTTTTCTCTCCGCAAGTTACAGAGGGACACCTGATGTGCAGATATTTGAGGTGCAGATGTTTATCAGGAGCGCTAATGGCCAAAGCATGGCCACTGGCTGGCTCTGCCCAAAGCCAAGAGGCTTGTAGAGCTCCTCCTCCCGTGGGCAGCAGGAAGACTGGGTGCTGCGTGCAGGCAGGATACCCCAGGGTACATGTGCACCCAAAAGGAAACCTGTCATTAGAGAGCATCTAGGAGAAAAGGCTGTCACACACTCAGCTTGTTCAGTCATTATTATTTACCATTGCACAGTACCTGGTAGTTAAATCACAGAATCATTAAGGTTGGAAAAGACCTGTAAGATCAAGTCCAACCATCAACCCAACACCACCATTCCCACTAAACCATGTCCCACAATGCCACGTCCACACGTTCCTTGAACACCTCCAGTGATGGTGACTCCACCACCTCCCTGGGCAGCCTGTGCCAGCGCTTCACCACTCTCTCAGTAAAGAAATTTTTCCTAATATCCAGCCTGAACCTCCCCTGGTGCAACTTGAGGCCACTTCCTCTTGTCCTGTCGCTAGTCACTTGGGAGAAGAGACCAACACCCACCTCTCTGCAACCCCCTTGCAGGTAGTTGTAGAGAGCGGTAAGGTCTCCCCTCAGCCTCCTCTTCTCCAGACTGAACAACCCCAGTTCCCTCAGCTGCTCCTCATAAGACTTGTGCTCCAGACCCCTCACCAGCTTTGTCACCCTTCTCTGGACACACTCCAGCCCCTCAGTGTCCTTCTTGTAGTGAGGGGCCCAAAACTGAACACAGTATTTGAGGTGCAGCCTCACCAGTGCCGAGTACAGGGGCACGATCACCTCCCTGCTCCTGCTGGCCACACCATTTCTGATACAGGCCAGGATGCCATTGGCCTTCTTGGCCACCTGGGCACACTGCTGGCTCATCTTCAGCCGGCTGTCGACCAACACCCCCAGGTCCTTTTCCGCCAGGCAGCTTTCCAGCCACTTGTCCCCAAGCCTGTAGTGTTGCATGGGGTTGTTGTGACCCAAGTGCAGGACCCGGCACTTGGTCTTATTAAACCACATACAATTGGCCTGGGCCCATCGATCCAGCCTGTCCAGATCCCTCTGCAGAGACTTCCTACCCTCGAGCAGATCAACACTCCCACCCAACTTGGTGTCATCTGCAAAAAAAACAGATACTACACTTGATCTTAGCGAAAAGGCCGAGAAGCGATGACTGTTACCAGACTGATAAACTCTAAGATATTCCCCCTGAAAATACAACGTCATCTCTTGGAGGCAGAATATCTGCCTCCAATTTGACTGTCTTTGACTTATGCCAATACACCGTGGAGCTGCTGCTCCCTGTGTAAAGTGCATGGCTTTGCTATGTAACCTCAGCATCCCCAAAACACGAGGGATTAAATAACCAACTCAGAGTGTGGGAGACTCTCCTCACCGGGGGATTTAACCCCCACCTCCCTCTCACTGACACAGTGCAGCTCTGCAGCCACCTCATCAAGCACAAGGAGATAGGACTTCCATGGCCTCGCACTAAGCCCTAAGCTCCAGCCTGGCATCCCAGGACAGTTCCTAGAGGGGAATTCAGTGACTATTTAAAGAGCTTAATAAACATACAGCAATACTTGGTATTGGGGGAAATACAAAACACACACACACAACCATGCCATGTAGGCACCTCGTGTTGCATGGGTTGTGACAAGTGGATTAAATTTTTGATGCACTGTAGGTTTTACTATGGGCTTATCCATACGTCAGTTGGCCAAGACTTCACAGTGGTTGATGGCAGAAGAAAGATTTGAGGTTGCAACCCTTCTAAACCCTACCGACCCCAGGTGATGCACGTAGGACAGCCCCACCAGCACTCTGCAGACCCCAGAGCAGTGACAGAGCTCTCAGGCTGTGAAGGTTACATCCCATCTAAGTAGCACAGGGAGATGCACCCAGAGCAGCACCCACACCATTTCTCCATTATCCCGATGACATCTTACAGAATGACATAACAGTATTGACTTTTGTAATGGTGCAGGCTCCCTGTTTCTAGGATCTTATTCCAAAGGAAAAAGCAAGAAATACTGGCCGTTCTTGCTCCCTTCACTGGAGACTGGCAAAGCGACTGAGCTCCAGCTAACCTTCCCGAGGCCCTGGGCCAGCGAGGAGCCCACTGAGGCCAGCAGCAGAACTAGGGTGAGGGTACAACCTCCCATCTTGGAGGACATGTTTCATTCTTTATGATTGACCACATAACTCCATCCTTAACAATATGAACACAGAGAGCCCTACCCAAAGATAAGGAACAAGCAGACATTTGGGTATCAGAAAAACCTACTTTTAGCCAGGACAGCAAGTTACCTGTGGACACGCAGATTTAAAAACACCACACAACAAAACCAGCAAACCCTTTCAAAATGGAGTTTGCAGCAAATACACCTAAAAGGTACTCAAAGGCTACCTTAAAACAGCTGTCCAAAAGCCACCCAACATAAGAGCGGACGATAGACCTTATCACAAAGACATCTTTATGAGATTTTTGCTATTCTAATATTGCATTTCTTTTCACTTAAGGTAAAAAGCCATCAGCTTATCCTGACTTTTTAAAGGTATTGGCCCAGATTACTCTGGTTATCTTACCACAGACAGGGAGAAGCCAAGATACAAATGGCAATGATGCTGTGAGAAACAGCAAATTGCAATACAACCATGTGAAAACTGGCAGGCTATTAAAAACAACCCAAGATAGTTTTGAAGTTGCGGTAATTTAAGAACATATTGCCATCTCGCCACAGAGATGAGTAAAGTGATAACTTTACTCATAACAATCAGTCTTGAATTCTCCACCACTTGAAAACGACTCATGAACTCAAACCACTCCGTGTGAAACCCCCCCTCACCCAACAGTTCCAGCTACACATGGTTCACCCACCCCCTACAGAGCTGCAGCCCCAAGTGCACAGGAGCGCCTTCTGCCATGCAGAAGGACGCAGAGCAACCTTTTAGCTCCACAACCTTCAACCTGCTGCCCGTGCTAGATGCTGCAGTCTGCGCACACGTTACCCAGCGAGCGAAAGGGCATCAGCCATAAAGCTCTCTGCAGCCACCTATGCAAGAAATGACTGACAGCCTAAAAATTACCTGGTAGAAAAGGCAGAGGAGGCAGAAAGAGCGCAACGGGATGATTGCAGGTATCCCTAGCTGTTGCAGGTCATCGTATCACAATAAACTGCTGATTTATCTGCCCACAAGGCAGGGCAGTGCTGTGATCTCCATTTTACAGCAGATGAGACAGTTCCACATGCCGCAACTTGCTTTAAGCCACAAAGGAGATCTTTGGCAGTGACATGAATTAAACTCAAACTTCGCTACATGTTCCAGTGCTTCTCCCTCCAGGCTACCCCCCTTTGTAAGCTGGAGAGTGAAACTAAAAAGAAAAAACTGAAAACAAAATATTTTAATGGTAATAAAATTATGAGAATCTAGGGTGTGCTTTGCCCTAAACTGTAGGTAGGCAGGCAGCAATTAACACTGACAGCTGTGCACTCCAGCCCTGCCATCACGTACTACATAAGAAACACCAGGCACTGTATCATCAAGCAAAGCCAAGCATAAATTAATGGGTGAAAGAGCCAATTTAAAGGTGAACAACTGGAATGGTTTTTCTCCTTCCAGGCAAGGCTGTTGCAATAGTTTCCAGCAGAGGTTAGACAGCATGTCAACAAAGTACTCTGTTACTGTGCTGGTAACTTAACAACCTCTAGAAAAGTCAGACTGATGATTGAGGAATAACATTTACTTTGGCAAGAGGTGCTTTTAGCATCCTTACTGTACTGAGAAACACTTCAGAAGAACTTCAACTGTAGATATAAGAGACTTCCTAAATTTAAAAATATACCTAACCTGGGATTAGTATAATATAGGTTTTGTTATGTCCCCCCTCCTCCCCCCGAATTCTGTACTCCTCTTCAAGAAGATGCTGTGGAGCCAAACCAAAACAGAAGTTCTTTAATGACTGTGCTCCTGAGGTGACGCTCACCGGGGACCACAGGATGTTCTCCATCAGATGTAATGAGCAGTGGGGTCACTGAAGTAACTTAAAATGAAGAAAATACAGGTAATAGAAATTATGCATTTACCTGCTTCAAAAGTGCCTATAATAGTAGTATTATGTGTAATATGAAAGACACATGCCAGTTATTCTCCCCCACAATGAACTTTCAAAAATTGGATTTGTCACGAACAACTTGGAGCTGTAAAGAGTTAAGTGACAGCAAGTCTGCATCAAGCTGCCACATACAACAATTACACTAACAAGCACTAAAATACAGATGACAGACCTGGCAATCACACCTGTGTGAATCCCAAATTTTTTGCTTTTTAGCAACTATATTCTGAAATGGGATGTTCTCCAAGAGCCATCAGCTGGTAAATATTTC